>NC_134098.1:104903710-106392043 GCF_000715075.1 Nicotiana tabacum | reverse complement strand
TTTTAATAAAAAAAATAACGGAAAAAACCGAACCAAACCGACTATAAAAGTAGCTATTTAAATATATTATTACACCTATATATATGTATATTTTTATATAAAGTTTCTAAAATTTTATGGCACATATTAGTCGTTTGTATTTTTAGTCTAGTTCTTTGCTATTATAATAATCTAATTTTTTGCCTTTACATTCTAGTTTGATTGATAGTTTTCATTTGTTAAATACAAAAATTTATTTCATGTTAAAAATAATCGATTTTTAATTGAGTGCTTAAATTATTCATCACTATTTGATTCAATTATAACCAATATATCTTGGTAAATGATAGATTTCTCAAAGAGCAATTGGTTTGATAGTGTTACGTTGAAATGTAGTCGCCGGAATATGCGTTTGGTAGTGTATGCCTCATATTTAAGAAAAAAAATGATAAATAACCGAAAAACCGACAAAAATCGAATCGATAAAAAACCGACTTAATTGGTTTGGTTTGGTTCAAATATTTAAAAAACCGACTTACTTGGTTTGGTTTCTTTTTAGATAAAAATCGATCCAAACCGAACCATGAACACCCCTAGCTCCAGTAGATCCAAGTAGGAATAAAAAAGAAACAATCTTTAGATTTAATATCTCTACCCGTATTTTTCTCCAAAGACATGGAGCTATCAGTGAAACCCTCATTTTTTTCGTCTTTTGTTAGTCGGAAATGGAGTTTTGCTTGAAACTTTGGCCGGTGAAATAGTTTAAATTCTACTTCAAGTTGAAAAAAAAAATTAATACAGTTGGGTGCTTCATTTATATGAATATGGCAGTGACACAAGAAGAGAGTTAATGAATTTTTTTCTTGTGGGTTCTATCTGCCATGGCTGCTAGATTTTAGTGGAATGATCATTGCACATTTCTACTATAACTTAATTGGTGCAAAATCAATAATCCATTTTAGATATCAATCAAAATAAAATGAAAGAAATTCTTGGTTTTTCTTAAAGAATGTTTAAGCAAGGTGTTTTATGAGAAAATTTTCCGGTTAATCGAAGAGGAAAGTGGTGGACATGGGGAGAGGACGGTGGGGGCGTGGGAAAGATATGAGACGGGTGGGGAGGGGGATGATTTATTTTCTGATTTTTTTTCCGATTGGGATGCAAATTATGTATTTTTTTTTTTCTTGAGTTATGACACGTGTCACGATTTAATTAGGGCGTGTGATGCAATCTTAGAGAAAAAGTGGTCAAACATAAAAGTGATGTGTTTTAGGCACATTTTGAAAAGATTGAGTGTGTAAGATGATTTTCGTCCGTAAAAAAATATGTAATATAAATTTGGTCCATAGTTTAAGGGATAACTTATGTATTTTGCCTAAAATGAATGGCTCTTATCGTTTGGATGCTAAAAATACCACAAGGGAAAATGAAAGTAGTTTTACTTATATAAGTTTGTGCTATGTTACCTTTACTTGGATGTCAAACAAATTTGCTTGAATTCTCACTTCTTATGTTTACAGTTTAATTTCTTCTTTTGCCTTTTTGACACATCATTTATTTGGACTTCGGCAGCTGGGTTCCCATTGAATTATGAAGGCCCAAAACTTATTCAATTTTGTATTCATTACGCAAAAGTTATTTTTTTTCTTTTTGTTACGTAAAAAATATTTAATTTTGTGTTCATTACCCAAAAGTCACTTTTTTTTCTTTTGTTACACAAATTATTTTACCTTGCTCTATTTATCGCAAAAGTCACATTGGCCATATTTTATAATACTTTTACTTGAAAAGTCTATTATGTCCTTGACATTATAAATTCTCTCATTTATGTATAATACCTTTTATATTATATACTATATAATGTATTTTTACCTAGGTATCTTACTTATAATTAAAATAATTTCAAATTATTTTATTTATTATTTTTATAATATATCCATATATTTAATTTTTCCATGGTACTCAATTTGTTTAATCATATTCAAACATGAACATGTTTTAAATATAAAAATAATAAAAAGCTATTTATTTTTTAATATTTATTTAAAATAGTAAAAACATATTTGTTCAACAAATGATAGTTTTTTTTATAGTCAATAAAACTTTTAAAAGAAGTTTCAAAGATATTTGTGTTTAATATTAAGTTCTTTAAAGCTTTATCTGTTAATATTATTTATTTGAAAGTTTAATGTGTCATTTTGCTAAATGTGGGTATTTTATTTATTAAATTAATAGGCATGGCTTGGCCGATAAATCAATGAGCTTTATTTTTTTAATTTTTATCAAACATGATTAAGAACATGGACTTGAGATTTGATCACGGTAATGTTACTGACAAATTTAATAATGCTACTTATATATCTTGAAAATTAATATTAAGAAAAAAATTAAATGTACGAATATATTATAAAAAATAATAAATAAAATAATATTAAGTTATTTTAATTATAAGTAAAATATCTGAATAAAAGTATATTATAGAAGGTATTACATAAATGGAAGGATTTATAATATTAAGGGCATAATAGACTTTTCAAGTAAAAATATTTTAAAATAAGTAAAATATCTGGATAAAAGTATATTATAGAAGGTATTACATAAATGGAAGGATTTATAATATTAAGGGCATAATAGACTTTTCAGGTAAAATATTTGTAAAATCTGGTTAAAGTAATTATTGTGATAACTGGAGCATAGTAAAATGATTTTTGTGTAACAAAAGAAAGAAAAGTGACTTTTGAGTAATGAACACAATTGAATGACTTTTACGTAACAAAAGAAAGAAAAGTGACTTTTAGGTAATGAACACAAAGTTGAATGATCACCCATAAAATTTACTCCTGTAATCCATAGCTTGATCCTCTTGCATTTTGCAACTTTATTACTAACTAATAGTATTAGCTAATATCTTTAACTACAAAAACATGGTTTAAGAAGAACAAAAGCTAGTGCCTTCATCATTAATATTTTTCTTTGGGCCATTCCACATCCAAGATTATATGGTTGACATGCAAAAACGGAAGTTTGGGATCCATATATCGGACGGCCGAAACTAATTGCATTGACTAGATAAAAAATGTATAATATATATATTTTTTATGTATATAATACACATCTATACATAAAATATATATTTTATCGACTATTATTTTATGAACGACTAAAAATATACATTTCTCTTAATATTGTATAGTTAGCATTTCTTCGTTACCATAGTTCTGTACCTACTCCCTCAAGTTTTGACTCAACTAGTGCAAAAACATTCATGGAATACAATAGAAATACTAGTTTTTTTAAATATGAAAAATAATAATCAAGTCAATACATATTTGATCTACTCCACTTTTTTTTCCTAAGGAAAATGGTAATGACACCACTATTACGTGCTTCAAGATACAATGTAATTCATTCTTTTTGGTCTTTGTGGAAGAATAACATCCTCGTTACAATCTTATGCTATAGCGTCTAAATCTCACCAATGACCTTTCACTTCTTATATTATTGGGCCATTACTTCCATCTCATATTATTTGTTAAGGTATTCATTTACAACTTCAAAAGGCAATGAAAAAAAACCGAACAAAAACCTTCAAAGGCATGAATTGCCACTCTTTTTCCTTCTTTCCTAACCACTATTATATTATACACAATTTTGTCAATTTGTGGTATGTAAGGATTGTCCCTTTAGGACTTTCAGGGGTTAAGCCCATTGGAAAAAGACCAACTACCCACCCATTCATGAGTTCCAACCGCAAATTTGGCTCTAGCTCCAACAGGTGTTCAACAACATACGGCAAAAGCCCCTCTACCTAATACACCTACTAAACCTTCTAATTCTCCCATTAGACGTTAATTAATTGCTTAATCTTAGAAACGTAGCAGTATTATGAGACCGCAATCCAAATTACTCTACTATTAATGATCCTAGTGATTTCATACTCTATATTCATATTTAACTTTGAGCTTGCATTGCACGAATTGGAATTTCATTGATCTAATTTATTTTCTCTAATTTACCTATTTTAGATTATGTTGCACGATATGGAATTATAATAATGTTATTGTATTAAGATATTATTACCCAACTTTAAATTGCAATCTACGAGTGTCTATTCTAATTGTATCATTGTCTCATGCCTACCGTTGTCCTGTTGAACCTTTCTAAACTTTTCATATAAATATGTGCTCTAGCAGTTCACGAAGTTGGAATAAAATTATGGAGGAGGCATAAGGAAGTGCATTCTTTATTTAAAAAATTATTTGAGAAAAAAAAAACAAAGAAATGAACGAATTACATTAACTAATTAACTAATTAAAGCAGTCGAATAAAAGTCAGATTTTGCACGTTCACTTTTCGTGCCTCATTTCCATCGATCTCTCTTTATTGCCGTAGCCGCCGCCAAAAAGAACCTCGACTCAGTACACTGTCACCATTAAATTTGCGGTTTTCAATAACTTTGAATTTTTAGTATATCATTGATTCAGGTTAAGGTTGAAAGCTAAAAACTAGGCAGATCTCGATCTTATATGGCTTCTGAGGATGTGAAGGCGAGCGAATCAGCGGTGGAGAAAATTGTGAATCTCGCTGAAGAGGCGAAGCTAGCGAGACAAGAGATTAGGCCTACAAGCCATGCCGTTATCAGTATCTGCAAATCACTCGTCGCCGGAGGTGTCGCCGGTGGCCTGTAAGTTCATACATCACTCAATATTGAACATACTCTAGAAACTTCCTAAGCATCTTGTCTTAAATTTGAAGTAATTTCTTTATTGTGAATTATGGAATGTAATTTTAAAATTAGTTCACGTCATAAATAAAGTTATTTAGAAACTTAGATGGACTCAATTTCAAGCTCGCACTTGATCGAAGTTTATGCTTTTATCCGTATTTATAATTATAATTTGGTTTAAGATTTACTAATCTAATCAGTGTTCCATCAGTATATATTCATGACTGTCATTCGCCACTTGATCACATGATTTGACGAGTGTGGTATTGAAAATTTTGTTTTATTTTTTTGACGGACGTGTGAAAGAGTCTTGAGTGTTCCAGCATGTCATTGAGGTTTGGACACATTTATCTTCGTGTACGGCCCAAACCGATTCTCAGTCATAAAGACCGGTCGAGACAATGACGTTTCAATCGAAGGGTATCCACATGACAAGTTCGGACGAATTCCGAAGTAGGGACGTCGAGTTTCGAGCTATAAGACCAATCAACGGCAGAACTCGATATTATTATCGAGCCCGTGTCCGAATCGGACTACGGGGCAACACCGATCGATACAGGCCCCGAATATCGATGCCCCAAGGCAGAACCGAGCTCGAACCAAAACTGGGGGTTCGATCTAACACCGAGCTCGAGCCAGTGCCAAGCTCGCAGACAAGAGCCGTTACAACCGCACCGAGGGAGAGAATCTTGGCGAGAATCAAGGAACAGACAAATCATCATGGGTCCTCCACTATATGTATTATTTTATTATGTTGTTATAGATAAAGCAGTGATCCTCTACTATAAAAAGGGGGATAGACTGCAATAGAGGCAAGTCCTCCAAGATACATTAAAGATTTCATTGTGCTTGTTTTTCCAACTCATTTTCAGTCTTCCCGTCCATCATTCCCATTTCATAGCAAAAATACATGTATTGTCATTTTGTATCAAAGGAATTCACATACCCTTAGAACCATATCTAAATTTAACGTTATCCGATTTTTTCGGGTAAACAGTTTGGCACCCACAGTGGGGCTAAGGGTAACAGTGATTGTTTGATATAAATCTACAGTACACTCCAGCTTACAACTTTAAAATGGCTCTACCTATCGACCTCGAAGCCGGCCTTCAAGATGAAACCAACAACTTGCCGCTCGGGGCCGGAAGGCTACCTGACGACGACAACGAGGCTCGAATCGAAGGACCCGAAATTCAAGCCGAAGTACCATTGGATATCAATTCACAAATAGCTCTAGAAGCGAATCAGCGTTCTGAACCGGAAAGAAGCGTTCAGGGCGGTGCTCGACCCATAACCCGAGTCACCTACAGCACGGGGGAAATTGGGGTCAGCTTGCGTATGATTTTCGGAATGTTACAAGCCCAACAAATAACGATAGCTCAGTTGCAGAGACGAACTCATATGCAAAGCGGGCCGAACTCCAATCCGCTTCTTCGAGAAGTCACCCCCAGAACGGAGCCCGCCGTAGTGAAATCAAACGAGTAGGAATCGGGGACCGCTCCTGAAATTGCTAAATTGCTTGAGGAACTCACAAAACGAGTCGAATCCAACGACAAAAAAGTGGAAACGTATAACGCTAGGGTCGATCAAATCCCGGGGGCTCAGCCAATGATAAAAGGGCTCGATTCGAAAAAATTCATACAAAAGCCTTTTCCCTCGAGCGCGGCCCCAAAACCAATCCCCAAAAAATTCTGTATGCCCGAAATTCCCAAATATAATGGTACGACCGATCCTAACGAACACGTCACCTCCTACACATGTGCCATCAAAGGCAACGATTTGGAGGATGATGAGATCGAATCCGTGTTGTGGAAAAAGTTCGGAGAGACCCTCGCAAAGGGAGCAATGATCTGGTATCACAACTTACCACCAAATTCCATTGATTCTTTTGCCATGTTAGCAGATTCGTTCGTAAAAGCACATGCTGGTGCCATAAAGGTTGCAACAAGGAAATCGGACCTCTTCAAAGTAAAACAAAGGGGTAACGAAATGCTAAGGGAATTCATATCCCGATTTCAAATGGAACGTATGGACTTGCTACCGGTCACAGACGATTGGGCCGTACAAGCTTTCACCCAAGGACTGAACGGGCTAAGTTCGACAGCATCACGTTGGCTGAAACAAAATTTGATCGAGTACCCAGCAATAACTTGGGCAGATGTACACAACCGGTACCAATCAAAAATCAGGGTTGAAGATGATCAATTGGGAGCTCCGTATGGGCCCGTACGTCAGAACCACACAACCACTAAAAATCAGAGGGAAATCAACAGAGAACAAAGGTCGAACAGAGACCGATACCAACCGTACGACACAGATCGGATGAACAACGGTTCAGCACGTGATGCGGTTCGGAACAACCGAAGGACTGATCGGGGACAAAATTTTCGTTGACTTATGAGCAAGAGCGGCTTTGATAAATATGCCGATCCTATAGAAGTCCCTCGATTATCGGAGTATAACTTCAACATTGGTACATCCGCCATCGTATCGGCCATCGGACGCATCAAAGACACCAGATGGCCTCGACTCATGCAGACCGATCCTGCCCAAAGGAATCCTAATCAAATGTGCGAATATCATGGCACCCATGGCCACAGAACGGGAGATTGCAGGCAACTAAGAGAGGAAGTGGCACGCTTATTTAACAAAGGACACCTTCGGGAATTTCTGAGTGATAGGGCGAAGAACCATTTTAGGAACAAGGAATTCGGCAAGCAAAACGAGCTAGAAGAACCGCAACACGTCATTCACATGATCATCGGCGGCGTCGATGCCCCTCAGGGACCGATGCTTAAACGCACTAAAACATCGATTGTGAGGAAAAAACGATCTCGAACTCAAGGTTATACACCCATAAGGACTTTGTCCTTCAGTGATGAAGATACAGAGGGAATCATCCAACCCCATAACGATGCACTGGTAATATCCGTACTCATGAATAAAACTAAGATTAAGCGTGTGTTAATTGATCCAGGTAGCTCGGCCAATATCATCAGATCGAGGGTCGTAGAACAGCTCGGCCTGCAAGATCAGGTCGTACCCGCAACTCTGGTTCTAAACGGATTCAATATGGCATGTGAAACTACCAAAGGCGAGATTACCCTACCAATAAACGTGGCCGGAACCATCCAGGAAATAAAGTTTCACGTGATCGAAGGTGATATGAGATATAACGCCCTTTTCGGAAGGCCGTGGATCCACAGCATGGGAGCCGTACCCTTGACCCTACACCAGGTCCTCAAATTCCCAACATCGGGAGGTGTCAAAATGGTGTACGGAGAACAACAGGCCGCAAAGGAAATGTTCTCCGTCGAAGAAGCAAAATCAATATCCTCGTCTTCGCCGATAAAAGGATCAGGTTCAGAAGGAAACACAATCGGAGAGCAGAGCGTCAAATAGCAATCACAGACATCGGCTTCGACCCAGCCAGGTAAGCAGAACATTGAAGAAGATGATGATGACCGATGGATCCCTCAATCCTTCGTAACCCCCGATGATTTCGATGCCACCAAATCAACAATTGAGGAACTGAAGCAAATCATACTGATCGAACACTGGCCCGAACGAAAGGTATACCTGGGAACGAGTTTGAGCCCCGAACTCAGGAAGAAACTCATTCAATTTCTTATCAATAACATCGACTGTTTTGCCTGGTCCCATTTAGATATAACAGGGATCCCGCCGGACATAACGGCGCACCAGCTAAGCTTGAACCCTAGGTTCAGACCGGTGAAGCAAAAAAGAAGGCCCCAGTCCGAGGAAAAGCACGCATTTATAAAGGACGAGGTAACCAAACTTCTCAAGATAGGGTCCATTCGGGAGGTAAAATACCCCGAATGGTTAGCCAATGTGGTTGTAGTACCTAAAAAAGGAAACAAACTTAGAATGTGTGTGGACTATAAGGATTTGAACAAAGCATGCCCCAAAGATTCCTTTCCACTGCCCAACATCGATCGCATGATCGATGCCACAGCCGGCCACGAGATCCTCACCTTTCTCGACGCCTATTCCGGGTATAAGCAAATTCAGATGAACCCAGACGACCGGGAAAAGACTTCATTTGTGACCCGACATGGAACGTATTGTTATAACGTAATGCCCTTCGGGCTAAAAAATGCAGGAGCTACTTATCAACGCCTAGTAAACAGAATGTTCGAAGAACAAATAGGTAAAACAATGGAAGTCTATATTGATGACATGCTAGTTAAGTCCCTGCGCGCAGAGGACCATTTGGCCCATTTGCAGGAAACGTTCGAGATTCTGAGGAAATACAACATGAAGCTCAACCCTGAAAAATGTGCTTTCGGGGTCGGTTCGGGCAAGTCTCAAATTTTGGTAGACTTCGTGGCCGACTTCACGCCAACCCTCATACCTGAAGTCGAAAAGGAACTCCTTTTGAAATCAGGTATATCGTCCGGGGTATGGATCCTTTTTACGGACGGTGCTTCGAATATAAAGGGGTTCGGGTTAGGCATAGTTTTGAACCCCCCACGGGTAACATTATTAGGCAAGCTATTAAAACTATCAGATTAACTAACAACGAGGCCGAGTGTGAAGCCATGATTGCAGGTCTCGAACTAGCTAGAAACTTGGGAGCAGAAGTCATTGAGGCGCATTGTGACTCTTTGTTAGCGGTGAGTCAAGTAAACAAAACCTTCGAAGTCCGAGAAGGTAGGATGCAAAGGTATTTGGACAAACTGCTTATCACTTTACACCATTTCAAACAATGGACCCTACGGCATGTTCCACGAGAACGGAATAATGAGGCCGATGCTCTTGCAAATTTGGGATCGTCGGTCGAGGTAGATGATTTGAGCTCGAGGACTGTCGTTCAACTTTCAAGATTGGTAATCGAAGATGGGCACGCCGAAATAAATTCTACTAGCTTAACCTGGGATTCGAGAAACAAGTATATTGAATACTTAAGAAACGGAAAGCTCCCTTCAGACCCTAAAGATTCTAGGGCCCTACGGACTAAAGCTGCTCGATTCACATTGGCTGCGGACGGAACACTATATCGAAGAACATTCGATGGACTGATGGCGGTATGCGTGGGTCCGGGAGATACCAATTACATCCTCCGGGAAGTACACGAGGGCACTTGTGGCAATCACTCCGGTGCCGACACATTAGTTCGAAAAGTGATCAGAGCGGGGTATTATTGGGATCGATATGGGCAAGGATGCGAAAGAATTTGTTCGTAAATGTGACAAATGTCAAAGGTTTGCGCCAATGATCCATCAACCCGGAGAGCAACTTCACTCGGTCTTATCCCCATGGCCATTCATGAAATGGGGAATGGACATCGTCGGCCCTCTGCCATCGACCCCAGGTAAAGCCAAATTTATTTTATTTATGACTGACTATTTTTCTAAATGGGTTGAAGCGCAGGTGTTCGAGAAAATAAGAGAGAAAGAAGTTATAGACTTTATTTGGGATCATATCATATGCCGATTCGGGATACCCGCCGAAATAGTGTGCGACAATGGGAAGCAATTCGTTGGCAGCAAAATCACAAAATTCTTCGAAGATCACAAAATAAGGAGGATATTTTCAACACCATACCACCCCAGTGGGAACAGTCGGGTCGAATCAACGAACAAGACTATTCATCAAAACCTGAAGAAGAGATTGAACGACGCGAAGGGAAAATGGAGAGAAATCCTGCCCGAAGTCCTTTGGGCATACCGAACAACGTCAAAATCCAGTACGGGGGCGACCCCATTCTCCTTAGTATATGGTTCCGAAGCATTAATACCAGTCGAAGTCGGTGAACCTAGTCCCAGATTTCGATTCATGACGGAAGAATCAAATAACGAGGCTATGAACACCAGCCTTGAATTATCGGACGAAGGACGAGAAGCTGCCCTCATCCGATTGGCCGCCCAAAAGCAACGAATCGAAAGGTATTATAATCGAAGAACTAAACTTCGCCATTTCAAGCCCGGGGACTTAGTGTTAAGAAAAGTCACCATCAATACTCGGAATCCAAACGAAGGAAAATTAGGACCAAATTGGGAAGGACCATACCAGGTGCTCGAGAACGTTGGAAAAGGATCATACAGGCTCGGCATCATAAACGGCAAACAGCTATCAAGCAGTTGGAATGTATCACATCTAAAACGGTACTACTGCTAAGGTACGACCTTTCCATATTCATCTAACTGACCCATGCAGAAGTCCGAACAAGAGCTGAAGATCTTTCGCTTAAAAGCACGCGTTGCACTCTTTTTCCCTTAGACCGGTTTTCTTCCAAATGGGTTTTTCGGCAAGGTTTTTAATGAGGCAACCATCGATCGTGCTGCACTTTTGACAATATCCGAGGCCTCTTTCCAACCGACCTCGAATACCGGGGGGCATCAGGGCCCTCAAATACATCGAGTTCAGATGCAAGAAAGTCATCTCACAACAATAGGGTTTCAACAGGAAAAATTGTAAGAGCCAAATGGTCAAAATGAACCTTGCTCATATAGATTGGCCCAAACATAAACACATGTGCAATGACTTGAGATTTATTGTGCAACCAAAATTAAGATTCACTCAACTATTAATTCCGAGTTCGAAATAATCACTCGAATATTAAGCCTACGGGCTACTTACATTACTTCGAGTTTGAATCATTCACTCGACTAAGCCTACGAGCTACCTTTATTTCGAGTTCGAGCAAACACTCACCCGACCATTGCGCCTACGGGCCACATTATCTCGAGTTCGAAACATTCACTCGACCATTACACCTACGGGCTATGACATTTCGAGTTCGAAACATTCACTCGACTATTAAGCCTACGGGCTATTGTTATTCCGAGTTCGAGAAACACTCACTCGACCATTATGCCTACGGGATACAATATTTCAAGTTCGAAACATTCACTCGACTATTAAGCCTACGGGCTACTGTTATTCCGAGTTCGAGCAAGCACTCACTCGACCATTACGCCTACGGGCTACAATATTTCAAGTTCAAAACATTCACTCGACGGCTAATAAGCTACTTTTACTCTGAGTTTACATTAACTCAACCATTACATTACACCTACGGGCTACGACATTCCGAGTTCGAAACATTCACTCGACTATTAAGCCTACGGGCTACTGTTATTCCGAGTTCGAGCAAGCACTCACTCGACCATTAAGCCTACGGGCTACTTTCATTCAGAGTTCGAAATAATCACTCGAATATTAAGCCTATGGGCTACTTACATTACTTCAAGTTCGAATCATTCACTCGACTAAGCCTACGGGACTATCTGTGTACGGCCAAAACCGATTCTCAGTCATAAAGACCGGTCGAGACAATGACGTTTCAATCGAAGGGTATCCACATGACAAGTTCGGACGAATTCCGAAGTAGGGACGTCGAGCTTCGAGCTATAAACGGCAAAACTCGATATTATTATCGAGCCCGTGTCCGAATCGGACTACGGGGCAACACTGATCGATACAGGCCCCGAATATCGATGCCCCAAGGCAGAACCGAGCTCGAACCAAGACTGGGGGTTCGATCTAACACCGAGCTCGAGCGAGTGCCAAGCTCGCAGACAAGAGCCGTTACAACTGCACCGAGGGAGAGAATCTTGGCGAGAATCAAGGAAGAGACAAACCATCATGGGTCCTCCACTATATGTATTATTTTGTTATGTTGTTATAGATAAAGCAGTGATCCTCTACTATAAAAAGGGGGATAGACTGCAATAAAGGCAAGTCCTCCAAGATACATTAAAGATTTCATTGTGCTTGTTTTTCCAACTCATTTTCAGTCTTCCCGTCCATCATTCCCATTTTATAGCAAAAATACCTGTATAGTCATTTTGTATCAAAGGAATTCGCATACCCTTAGAACCATATCTAAATTTAACGTTATCCGATTTTTTCGGGTAAACAATCTCAAACAGAGACTTTGATGAGATTGTATTGTGTATATGCTTCTTAACTCGGATGACTGAACTGTGTGGTTTCTACTTCCTGGGAGTGGTAACAGGGGCCTATGCCTTATGGTACCGGGTTCATTTGAACAGTATTTTCATCATGGAGCATAATTTATGTGTAAAAATTTATTAACTTGCAACAAATAGTAGATATGAACCCATAACTTAGAAATATAATAAGTTCAATGCTAAAAAATTTAAAGGTTGAATCCATAGAGTTTAAATCCTAAAATCCGCGTCTCAGTGGAGACTGTCAACTCTTTAACGAATAAAATTATGGATCTCATTGACCTGTATGGAGAGTATGAGCGAATTTCTGGGTAGATTATTGTCTTGAGTTTGAGAGAGAAGTATTAAGATAATAATTTGAAATTTAAAAGCGGGGAGTAGTTAGTTTAAAGGCATCACATCAAGTTTATATGATACTTATAAAGTAATATCCCCTCCATCCATTTGATTTATTTTAGTTTGATGGATGAAACATTACTTCAAAGTGTTAATTGGTTTTGCTAAATGTGCTTGAATTTTATGAACATGAAAGTTGTATAAGAGAGTATTATTTTTGTAAGGCGAAATATTTTGGGATGGCCAAAGTAAGTTTTCCGTATAAATTGGCGCAGAGGTAGTAATAACTTCTGCTAGTTTGAATTGCATGAAGGAAGTTTTGCATTGAAGAAAATAAGTCAAAATTTTCGAGACGAACAAAGATGGAACAAAGGTCCATTTTACTTATACTTCTGTATTAATTTGCCTTCAACATGCATAATCTTTCAAAACTTGTGAATCCGAGCCTCTTTATAAAAGGCTGACTCCTTCACCGGAAGCATAATCTCAAAGTTTGAGAGATCTTGACTAGGTTGTCCGGCGCATAGTATCTAGCAAAATCTTATTTGTGCTGGATATTGCTACATTGAGTTCCATCATCCATGTGATATATGAGTGCTTGAACAAATTTCATTTTCCCTGAACTTTGACTTGATTCTTCACTTACTAGTACTCTCCTTATCCTGCAGGTCCCGAACTGCTGTTGCCCCACTGGAACGGCTAAAGATATTGCTCCAGGTGAAGTGTAGTTTCATGCTTTCAGTTTCTGCTCTATTCAATGGTTTTGCTGAAAGAGGAAAAATATAAACTAACTTTGAACATTTCATACTTTATTGAATGATGGAGCACTGTGACCATACTTTAATTTGTAATTAGTGGATCAAATTCTGTTCCTTTTGAAGGTTAGGATAGTTAAAACCTTTTTTCCGAACATGCGTTTTCTTTGAAAGAGTCTAATCTTTGGTATCCCAGATACATTTATCATTGCATTTAAGGGTTTTTTTCATCTGGTCTCCTAATTTTAAGGATGCTTTCTGAAGTGCAGGTTCAAAATCCACATAGCATTAAATACAATGGGACCATTTCGGGCTTAAAATATATCTGGAGAACTGAGGGGTTCAAAGGACTGTTCAAGGGCAATGGCACCAATTGTGCACGTATCGTCCCAAACTCAGCAGTCAAGTTCTTCAGCTATGAGCAAGCCTCCAAGTATAGTCATATCCGATCACTATGCAATTTTTGTAACTCAGACTTGTTTCTCATGATACCCTTAAAATCAAATATCTGGTATCTATTCCCTCTATTGACTTTTTCATTGATATTGTAACAGGGGTATACTATATCTTTACCAGCAACAAACTGGCAACGGTATGCCTATCTTTCTTTTGGGTTGTTTAGTTCTCATGTGTATTTTTTTTGGTTTTACCACTGGGGCATCCTCCAATGATTTCCTTGTAGATGAGCTATGAGATTTCGTATATGTACCCAACCGTAGAAAGAAAACAGATATCTATAAAACTTTTAGCATCGTTCTTTTCCTACTACCTGCGTAAAACTTTAATCAGTCTTCTTCGGATATGTAGAAAACTTTAAACACAGTTCTTTTCCTACTATCTCTATAGAACTTTAAGCAGTTTTTTCCTACTGGACGAAACGTTACTTAAGTTTGGGCTCATACACGTTTTTGTTAAGTTCTGTTTTTCTCCTTTCACGCTACTTCTAGTCCAAGTTCATTTCCTGCTAATGTATGTTTGGTTGTTAGTCATGAAAAGTACTCTTATACGTTGGTCGTTACAGATGCTATGTTTTATTTAGCAATGTGATATATCTGTAGTTCTGTACTCTCCTTCTCCTTGTCGCTATGTCTGCTTATTATTTTGTCTAAAAAGGGCCATGGCCTGGTGGGAGATAAAAGCTCAATCTGTTCTAGTGCGCAAATTTGGGTTCTAGTTGCGAGCAGCCACTTCGTGCAAAATGAGCTGGAGGTTGGGTCTGCACCTAGTTCAACCCTTCCAGCAATCTGGATTGAGGGACCAAAGCTGGGTAATGGCCATATACTCGCCAATATTTTCTTTTCCTTATAGTGGATGACCCTTTTGGAAGAAACTTTTCTTTCAGTTTGTCTTTCAGTTATGCTTGTCAAGAATCATCCATTTAAAAGAAGATAGAATTATTAAGATAAGAAAAGAGGAAGTAAATATTGGTTATGTCCGATCATAAATGCTTGCTCTCCAATTTATTTACGTGAGCTTATTTCTTTTCCAGGATCCTACTATTTTCTAGTGCTTCAGCTTACCAATATAGTTTACCTTTGCAACAGGCCTTATATTAATATCTCGTTCGACCATTTTAATTCAGAGTAAGCAATTTTACCCCACAATACATATGGTTCAAGACGACGTTAAATCAAGTCAAAACATCAGCTGAGTCGGCAAAAAATAAACCTGACAAAATTTATATTTCAAGGCAAATCTGGATTTAGGTTTAGAGTATATGCATCCTCATCCTGATCTATCCATAACTTCAGTTGCCAAAATAAGGTTTTAAAGATTAGAGCTTTTCTCCTTCAATGCAATTCAGTTTTGCCTCCATGTGCTGCCTGTGTTCACTACTGGATTTTCTAGTAGCCGTGCAGTGTAAGTCCTACTACGCAAGCGGCCTGACTGATTGCCAAAGCTCAAAACACATTTTCAAGCCCCATATTGTGAGCATTTACTTGCTAGACTATTCTGCACCTACAATGCTCCTTTGACTTGGTAGGCAAAAGATCATCTGATAAAGTTCTTCCTAATATGTAAGTAAATGAAGATTGTCTGATGGTTTTGCTAGGTCTTTTGTGCACATAAGAAGTCATACTGTGCTAATATCTAGAATAAATGAAAAAGGAACAGGAAGCTATCCCAAGAATTTTGCATCAATTGGACTGACATCTTCCTTTTTCCACAGAGAACGCTCAGCACACTCCCATACTACGTCTTGGAGCTGGAGCTTGTGCTGGCATAATTGCCATGTCTGCAACTTACCCAATGGACATGGTGCGGGGCAGAATCACTGTGCAGGTAATTTATGAGTTTTTGGGAAGAAATATTGCATGTTCTGATGTTCTGCATACCGTGCTATCACTATGTAGCACTCTGCTGATACGCCTTTCTTGAAAATCCTCTTTCCTGCTCTGCAGACAGAGAAGTCTCCTTATCAGTACAGAGGTATGGTTCATGCCCTATCCACCATACTTCGTGAGGAAGGTCCACGTGCTTTGTATAAAGGATGGCTTCCTTCTGTGATAGGAGTTGTAAGTCTTGCTTTCCTGAATTTATAAGTGATTGCAAGTTCCCTACTAAATTGTTAACCATGCTCAAACCATCTTCATAGAATAAAAGGGCAGCCTGGTGCACTAAGCTCCCGCTATGCGCGGGGTCCGGGCAGGGCTGGACCACAAGGGTCTATCGTACGCAGCCTTACCCTGTATTTCTGCAAGAGGCTCTCCAAATGTAAAGTTGTTTATGAGGTTGAAAATGCTTGCAATAATAAAATAAGCATACTCTAATGTTATTTATATATTTAGTTGCACAGTTTCAATCCAAAAAAATGATGCTTCAAAGCTTGTTGAGAAGAAGAAAATGAAGTGTTGTTGTCTTTTAGAGGTGTTAAGAATCTTATCCACCAGTTAATTAGCCAAAACAGTACTGTAATCCAAAATACTCCCGGCAGAAATTTAAAAATGCCTTCTCCCTGAATAGTGTGACAAAAAAGGAAGAGGAAAGAACATGCAACACAAATAGAGTGTTCTTCTGATTCTTGTGAAAGTTCATAATTTAATTGGTGTTTGCAGATTCCATATGTGGGACTTAACTTTGCAGTCTATGAATCTCTAAAAGACTGGTTGGTCACAACAAAACCACTTGGTCTCGTTGATGATTCTACTGAGCTTGGTGTTGTTACAAGGCTGGCATGTGGGGCTGTGGCAGGGACTGTGGGGCAAACTGTTGCTTACCCTCTTGACGTTGTACGCAGAAGGATGCAAATGGTGGGTTGGAAAGATGCTTCATCCATCCTTACCGGTGATGGGAGGAGCAAGGCTCCCCTTGAATATTCTGGCATGATTGATACTTTCAGGAAAACTGTTAAGTATGAGGGCTTCAGGGCCTTGTATAAGGGTTTGGTGCCCAATTCAGTGAAGGTTAGTGTTGTTTCCATACTTTGTAACTTTTGTTTTTTTCAATTGAGACTTGGTTGAATTTTATTAGTTTCTCTTCTTTAGGCACATAGAATTGGCTTCCTTTTTGTGGCAGCTTTGCTTATATAGGAAGCTTTTGCTCTTGACGAGACATTAATTTTTCATTACTATGCTCTACAAATAGATGACGCCAACTTTTACTTTTCAAAACCTCTAAATTACATATCCTTAATTGAATAAAAGTTAGTTGTTGGTCTCCAATATCTGACACTCTCATAGGCAGTAGTCAAATTTCAGCTTCTTTTTTTCTCCCATAATCATGCTTAAATTAAGCTGTGTTTCTACTTGGGACTAATTGGACCAGCCAATGTAAGATTTAAAGGTATTCCTGGAGGAGATCTCTGCAGTGTCAAAACCTCCATTTGAGTTGTGAAATAGTTGGTCTGTGCATAGTTAAAAGTACATATCACAAGCTTTAATACTTTCTAGACTACTTGTTGGCAGTATTACTGTGTTTCTTGTAAAGGATGAAACTATCTTCTTTATACCTAGAAGTGATGAATCTTTTTAGACTAATAATAGTTTTATCTTACTATGATAATTCCCTTTTCTAATATATTTCGGGATCATTCCTAACTGTTCATTATTTGTTTAGGTTGTTCCTTCAATAGCTATTGCTTTTGTGACATATGAGCAAGTGAAGGAACTATTGGGAGTTGAAATCAGGATATCTGACTGATGAAGACAAGCTCCAATGTTATTCCCTGCATATGATAATTTTGTAGGCAAGGATAGATAGAGTGATTAATAATGTGGCGGGTTACACCATCTAAACAGAGCATTAATGCCTCTGTTCTAGCTTGTGACGGAAAATTTAGGATCTAGTTGTGTTGATAATTCCCTTAGGTATCTGCTTGTTGCTTATTTGATGTTGCCAATAAGCAAATTATTAAGAATAGTATAATGAATAATTTGAATGCCTTGCTATTATAGCGAGGGAAAGAAAGCTCATCGCTGATTGCTTTTTGTTAATCCTGGTCTCCATGCGGCCAAATCTTTGTCAGTTCTCAACTATTCTGTTTTTCTTTGGGTAAAGTTTGAATAGTTTAGGTAAGAAGGGTACTCACTAGCATCATCTGCTAATGGTATAATATTAGTCTCTTCAATAAATATGCCATTTATTGATGTGTTGTTTGATGTGACGCAAATTTTAAAGAATTGGTTATGATGTATATAGTATGGAGTAAGGGTCGCAAGTGCGCAGGTCGAGGCCCGGGACCGGCCCGAGACCGCGGGCCAAACGGGCCAAACGGGCTAACGGGCCAGGACTGTGTGGCTCGGTTTTAGCGGGCCTGGGCCGGTCTTGTGATTTGGGCCCGTCAGGCCCGTGATCGTTTAGCCCGCAAGGGCCCGGGATCCCTTAGCGGGCCAAACGGTCCCAATTTTTTTTAAAAAAATAAAATATAGCCGTTGGCTATTTATAAAATAGCCATTTAACCCTCCCCCACCCAACTTTGTTTTAATCCCAAACTTTTTATAATTACACTTTTTTCCTATTTTCAACTATAAATACCCTATCATTATTTCATTTTTTCTTACAAATATAGTATATAAGATGTATATATAGCTTATCGAATATAGCTTATATATATATATACTATATATACATTTAATATATATACTATACTATATATACATCTTATATATAGTATATAAGATGTATATATAGCTTATCGAATATAGCTTATATATATATACTATATATACATTTAATATATATACTATACTATATATACATCTTATATATAGTATATAAGATGTATATATAGCTTATCGAATATAGCTTTTATATATATATATATATATACTATATATACATTTAATATATATACTATACTATATATACATTTAATATATATACTATACTATATATACATCTTATATACTATATATAAGATGTATATATAGCTTATCGAATATAGCTTTTATATATATATATATATATTCGATATTAAATATATATACTATACTATATATACATTTAATATATATAGTATACTATATATACATCTTATATATAGTATATAAGATGTATATATAGCTTATCGAATATAACTTATATATATATATACACACATCTCATATCGATATATTATATATACATCTTATATACTATATATACATCTTATATACTATATATACATCTTATATATTATATATATTCGAATATCTATACATCTTAGATATTTATTTTAACATCCTTTTGTCTCTAATATCTATTTATTTATTTATTTATTTTTAAAAAATATTGGGCCCACTTAGTCCGTTTAGCCCGCGGCCCAGGACCGTTTTAGCCCGGGACCAAACGGTCCCGGTTTCGGGCCGGTCCTTAGAAAAAGCCCGTTTAGGCCCGGGCCCGTTTGGCCCGTTTAATTTAGGCCCGGCCCCGGGACCGTTTGGACCGGCCCACTTGGTCCGTTTAGGCCCGGGACCGGCCCACTTGCCAGCCCTAGTATGGAGAACTGCTTTTTCCGGGGGAGAAATTCAAAAATAGCTAGATTTATAAGTGGTCATTCAAAAATAGCCACATTTTCAAAAGTAATTGAAATGTTGCCCTTTCTCATGTAAAGATAAATCTAAACGAAAATACTGTTCAAAATTCAGAAAATACTCCAGTATATTATACTGGAGTTCCAGCATAAGTATACTGAAACTCCAGCATATTATACTGGAGTTCCAACATAAGTATACTGGAACTCCAGCATGATATACTGGAGTTTCAGCAAAGTATGCCGGTCCAATATAATATGCTGGAAGTTCATACACATGTGCTTGAATCTTTAGTATATTATGCTGTAACTTTCCGCATTTTGGAGTTCCAGCATAATATGCTGGAAGGAAGTTCATACACAGGTACACAAAACTCCAGTATATTATGCTGGACCGGCATCTGTTGCAGCAAAATAGTGGTTATTTTTCAATAACTTGACAAACGCTGACTATTTTTGAATGACCAGTCCGAAACTGGATAGCCCGTGCTATTTTTACCTTTTTCCGTGCTCAGTAGTGTTTTGTTGGAAGAATTTTGTACAAAGTCTAATTTCTATCTCCAAACCTCCGTGACAGAAAGTTATTCATTTTTCAAAGACTTTAGTAATTATTTTTCTTTAAGTCTGAAAGAAGAGTTGGTTTGTCATGATACACAACCAAAACAAACTAAGTTCTGAAAAGCTGTTTTTTTTTTTTTACCATTTTTCAACCAAATGCTATCGCTGCCTCATAAACTAGGTGGTCGTTTGGATGTTTTTATGTATAATGGACGAAAGACAAATGATCTGCTGAAAAAGGATGGATGAGAAGAGAAAATCTTGTTCATTGTTAACAAATCGAAATGAGAATGCATCAATTTTGTTTCAACTACTACTCTTTAATATGAATTATGTTTTTCAACTAGTACATATTAAGGTAGCTGACTAGCTTCTATGGCCTTGCTGGACAAAAAACCTTCTGTTGGTAGTTGGTACGTCTCTTGCTTCTAGCTTTGGTCAATGTTGCTTTCTTCACATTCTTCTACTATGCCTGAATGAAAAAACAACAAAGAGAAACCATCTTGGTGACATAGGAAACGGACCACTACTTCTAACTTTAAGAAATACTACTAACGAATTTACTGTATTAATTATGTACTCTCTACATCCTAAGAGAGAATTACCAAGTAATAACAAAGTATGTCTATAATAATGAATCATAGAGCAAGAGGGGAACATGTTCATCCCAGTTTGATCAGTTCGATAGCAAATGAAGTAAAAAACTGGTTAACTCTCCTTGTCATATAATATGAGACCAAAGAGAGTAACAATTTAAGGGTTCTTACCTGCGATCTCTAATCTTGGTCGAGAAACTTTGAATTTCTGGTTCAATGTTCTTGTATTTCTTGATTCCACCCCGTTTTCTGGAACGTAGATCAGAAACAGCTTTGTGTTCTTGGTGAGCTTTGGCATTTTCATTAATCTCCACTGCCTCAAAATCAAGTTCTTCAGATGATAATGAAAGAAATGAGATGATTTGAATGAGATTCAGCTCTGCAAGAAATATTGTCCTTGCATTCTCATCCCTATTATCTTCCTCTGTATCCACCAACTCTTCTTCTAGCTCCATTCCCATGGTTGCAGATTCAGCCATTTTTTCTCTAATTTTACAAATATAACTGCTGCAAGCAAAAACAGTGGAATGATTGATTGTGCATCAATAAACACAACAAGTAAATAGAGCACAAAATGCATAAATTTTTACCTTCTTATTGGTTTTCCAACGAAAATATGCTTTTCTTGTTGTTGTGTGTTATGAGATTTTGGAATTATATTTGAAATGAATGAGGAGGACGTTGCATATATATAGGAGTACAATCAGTGGGTGCTAATATATGGTGTCAACTTTGTTTTAACCATCCACCCTTTTTTGATGTAACAGTAACCAGAAATTGCTGTATAATAGGCAAATGTTTGGCTAATAGATAGGGCATAACCTTTCGATTATTTTATTTTCTTGCCTCCCTTAATCCAATGCTCAATTCATAATTTTTTAGGGAGAGTATGATAAAGTCTAAACATGCAACAAAAGCAAAAATAATTCTAGCAAGATCTATTTGCCTTTAAAATTTGTTTAGTCTAATTTGAAGCAAGAATAAATACCTGTATGAAGTTTTTTTTTGGAACTCCTTTTAGACTTGATTTGAAAGAAGACTCTCTTAAGAAGATGTAAGGCAAATTTTTATGTTCCTGTTTCTTGGGTGGCTGCCGCCGCTCCTCCCTATTGTTTGTGGAGTGGTTTTACTTTTTCTTTAAATTGCTTCTTGAAAATTGTTCCGAAGCAAATACTACTACTTCTTATCCCATTCCAAGTGGGATAATCACAATACTTTGCCATAAATCAACATTTTCATTTCAAATAGAAACTACGTACTAGTTTTTGTATCACAATAGGAACGCAACATGTATCATCATATTTCATTAGAATTAATCAAATTTACTTCCAATAAATTTAATTATTTATCAATAGTACTAATAAATTAAAAAATCCTCTATATAAGCAGTTCATGAATCAATTAAAACTGAGGTATTACTAAATTCTAGCAACGCGCATCGCTAAGCTAACTTAGGCGAAAGGAAAGAAATACATGTTCGCTTTATTTGTTTGGACGGTTGTTACCTGTTGTATCGTATCGTATTGTTACTTTAAATATGATGTTTGTTTTGATTGTTACTTAAATTTTATTGTATCGTATCGTTAATTCTGTCGTTACGTAACGACGAAATGTGCCACTTTATTTAACGACCGATTTGGTGTGATCGCGTCGTTACCTTATATATTTTTCTCAATCTCACCCTTAATTATTATTAAATAATTTTATTTTATCATTTATCCTTCCTTTTTATATAATAATTTTATATTTTTCATATTGTTGATGTATAATATTATGAAACTACGGCAAATAATAGAATCTACCCAAACGTTATATACAATATGATAGATTATAAAACCACATGTAACAACCGAAACAAGCTGCAAGTGTTTTGGTTTAATTCCAACTCGATGCCAGAGTATACAGCAAATTTATGGCCGCAACTCACAAGTTTCTTTGTACTGAAAAATTGAATAGTAATATATTGGATTTTAACGAGCTTTTCCACGTATGCGTTTTCAGGCAAGCCTTTTACTATCTCTGTTACTGCTACTTCAGCTCGAGTCCGGAACCAAAATATGGTTCTTTTGGACTCAAAAAACTAAAATATGTGAAAAAAAAACTGGTAACCATAATATGTATAGTGCGGTTATTTACCGCGCTATACTTGAACTTAAATAAGCACGATATAGTATAGCGCACTAAATAAGCACGCTATTGTTACGACCCGAAACTTCCCACCGACGGGACCGTGATGGCGCCTAACATTTCACTTGCCAGGCAAGCCAACGTTAGAGAATCATTAAACCAAGTCCTTATTTTTATTCATTAAGTAACAATAATTAACTAAAATAAAATATAATAAGTGCGGAATATCATAAAAACTGTATTAATTACTATCACCTGGATTTGAAGTCACAATTCACGAGCATTCTAGAATTTACTACAAGTAATAGTCTGAAAGAAATACAACTGTCTGAATAAAAGAAACAATAGAACAAAAATGATAGACGGGGACTTCAAGGTCTGTGGACGCTGACAGATCTACCTTGAGTCTCCGGACAGCGGACCAATAGCAAAATCTCGATCAACCAGAGCCGGTATCAAAATCTGCACAGAAAGTGCAGACTGCAGCATCAGTACAACATACCCCATATACTGGTAAGTGTCGAGCCTAATCTCGACGAAGTAGTGACGAGGCTAAGGCAAGGCACCTACAATCAACCTGTACAATTTAACAGTGTATACACAAATAACAGGAATGAAGAACTAAACAGGAAATGTCGGGAGGGAAAAACATACTGAGGGGAATACCAGATAAAGAACTACAACAGAATGATCACCGGAGCAGTCAATATACCATGAATCAGCAGGAATAGTGAATACAGTAAAGAAAAATGCACGGCATCACCCTTCGTGCTTTTACTCTCAATCTCACCATAAAATTAATAGAAACGGCACGGCATCACCCTTCGTACTTTTACTCTCATATCATGGCACGGCATCACCCTTCGTGCATTAACACTCACAATATGGCACAACATCACCCTCCGTGCATTAATACTCACAATATGGCACGACATCACCCTTCGTGCATTAACACTCACAATATGGTACGGCATCACCCTTCGTGCATTAACACTCATAATATGGCACGGCATCACCCTTCGTGCATTAACACTCTCCCTTACCATAATGCAATGCATAAATAACAATAGAGAGATAGAATAACAAGTACAAACCGTACTTCAACATTTGGTTCCATAATATCAATCTCAACTTGAAATAAAAACTCAATTATCACCAGAAAATCTGTAAACATAATAAGAACGATAATTTGGATAACACTAGTATAACACGTAGAAATTTGGCATAGGAATGAGACAATGTCAGAAAAACAGAGAAACGTGGAAAAACAGGTAAATTGGTGGCGCATAGGTACTCGTCACCTCACATATACGTCGCTCACAAGAATTTCACTTAGCAATTAATCTAAGGTTCCTAATTCCCTCAAGTCAGGGTTAGACATAACACTTACCTCGCTCTGAAGGCCACTTAATCCTCAATCACAGCCTTTCCTTTGGAATTCACCTCCAAACCACTCGTATCTATTCAAAAATGACTAAATAATATCAAATATTGCTAATGGAATCAATTATATTGCATAAATTAAATTTCTCAAATTTTCCTCCAAAAAGTAGAAAAATCGACCCCGGGCCCGCTTGGTCAAAACCCGAGGTTCGGACTAAAATCCTTTTACCCATTCACCCCCGAGCCCGAATATGTAATTAATTTTGGAATCTGACCTCAAAGTGAGGTCTAAATCCCCAAATTCCCGAAATCCCTATTTTCTACCCTAACCCCTAATTCTACCATAAAAACTCTAGATTTTTGGTTGATAATTCAAGGAATGTAATGGGTAATTAAAAGAAAATGGTTTAGAATCACTTACCAACACTTTGGGGAAGAAAATGACTCTTGAAAATCGCCTCTACCCGTTTGGTTCTTGAAAAATATTGAAGAAATGGCTTAAACCCGTATTTGATTCTGTTTTATGCACTGGGCAATAGTGTGCATCGCGTTCGCGAGGCCACTATCGCATTCGCGAAGGGTACTGGCTGCCAAGCCTTCGCGTTCGCGAGACGTTGCTCGCATTCGCGATGGTTACGCTCCCCTGGCATTCGCGTTCGCGAGACGTTGCTCGCGTTCACGATGAAAGAACGACCAACCCTCCCCCAAGTCCCCAAGTGCTTCTCTTTCGCGATGAGCAGGTCGCGTTCCCGAAGGGTAAATCCCCCATCACTTCGTATTCGCGACCAGGCCTTCGCGTTCGCGATGAAAGATTCTCAGCCTCACCGGATTACTCTTCGCGTTCGCGAGAGTACCTTCGCGAACGCGAAGAAGGACATGCCAGAACACAGATTCTGCAGAAAAACCAGATTTCCAAAGTCCAAAACATCCCGTGGCCTATCCGAAACTCACCCGAGCCCTCGGGGCTCCAAACCAAACATGCACATAAGTCTAAAAATATCATACGAATTTGCTCGCGCGATCAAATCGCCAAAATAACACCTAAAACTCTAAATTTAGCACCAATTCAAATGAAATTCTCAAGAACACTTTAAAATCCATAACTTCTCAACTGGATGTCCGAATCACGTCAAATCAACTCCGTTTCTCACCAAATTTCACAGATATGTCTTAAATATCGCAATGAACCTGTACCGGGCTCCGAAACCAAAATACGGACCCGATACTAACAATGCCAAATATCAATCAATTCTTAAAAATAAATAATTTCCAAACTTTTAATTATCATTAAAAATTCATAACTCAAGCTAGGGACCTCCAAATTCGATTCCGGGCATACGTCCAGGTCCCATAATTCAATACGGATCCACCAGGACCGTCAAAGCACGGATCCGGACCCGTTTACTAAAAATATTGGCCGAAGTCAACTAAAATTAACTTTAAGGTAATAATTCTTATTTTCATTAGTTTTCAACATAAAAGCTTTCTGGAAACCTGCCTAGACTGCGCACGCAAATTGAGGAGGGTAAAAATGATATTGTAAAGGCTTAAGAGTACCGATTCGAGTTCTAAAATATAAGATGACCTTTTGGGTCATCACATTCTCCACCTCTAAAACAACCGTTCATCCTCGAACGGACATAGAAAAATACCTGGGCTGGTGAAAAGGTGGGGATATCTACTTCACATATTGGACTCGGACTCCCAAGTAGCTGCCTCAATAGGCTGACCTCTCCACTGCACTCGAACTGAAGGGTAACTCTTTGACCTCAACTGACGAACCTGCCGGTCTAGAATGGCCATCGGTTCCTCCTCGTAAGTCAAATCCCTGTCCAACTGGACAGAGCTAAAATCTAATACGTGGGACGGGTCACCATGATATTTCTAGAACATAGACACATGGAATACCGGATGAACTGAGGATAACCCTGGAGGCAACGCAAGTCGATAAGCTACCTCCCCCACACTCTCGAGGATCTCAAATGACCGATATACCTAGGGCTCAACTTGCCCTTCTTCCCAAATCTCATAACACCCTTCATGGGCGATACCCGAAGCAATATTCTTTCTCCAACCATGAATGCAATATTACGAACTTTACGGTCATCATAACTCTTTTGCCTGGACTGAGCTGTACGAAGTCGATCCTGTATAATCTTGACCTTGTCCAAGGCCTTCTGAACTAAATCTGTACCCAATAACCGCGCCTCCCCCGGCTCGAACCACCCAACTGGCGATCTACACCACCTACCATATAATGCCTCATAGAGAGCCATCTAAATGTTCGACTGGTAGCTGTTATTGTAGGCAAACTCTTCTAACAGCAAAAACTGATCCCAAGAACCTCCAAAGTCAATAACACAGGCGCAGAGCATATCCTCCAAGATCTGAATAGTACGCTTGGACTGCCCGTCTGTCTGAGGGTGAAATGCTGTGCTCAACTCAACCCGCGTACCCAACTCACGCTGAACTGCCCTCCAAAAGTGCGAGGTAAACTGTGTACCTCGATCAGAAATGATAGACATGGGCACACCGTGAAGACGGACGATCTCACGAATATAAATCTCTGCCAATCGCTTCGAGGAATAGGTAACTGCCACAAGAATGAAATGAGCTGACTTAGTCAGCCTATCCATAATAACCCAAATTGCATCGAACCTTCTCTGAGTCCGTGGGAGTCCAACAACAAAGTCCATAGTGATATGCTCCCACTTTCACTCGGGAATATCTAACCTCTGAAGTAAATCACCAGGTCTATGATGCTCACACTTCACCTGCTGGCAATTTAGGCATCGAGTTACATAGACAACTATGTCCTTCTTCATTCGCCTCCACCAATAATGCTGCCTCAAGTCTTGATACATCTTGGTGGCGCCCGGATGAATAGAATACCGGGAACTGTGGGACTCCTCAAGGATTAACTCACGAAGTCCATCCACATTAGGCACACAAATACGACCCTGCATCCTCAAAACTCCGTCATCTCCAACAGTAACCTGCTTGGCATCACTGTGCCGCACTGTGTCTCTAAAGACAAGTAAATGAGGATTGTCATCTTGCCGATCTCTGATACGCTCAAATAAAGAAGACCGAGCAACTGTACAAGCTAGAACACGGTTGGGCTCAGAAACATCTAACTTCACGAATTGGTTGGCCAAGGCCTAAACATCCAATGCAAGCAGTCTCTCACCAACTGGAATATATGCAAAGCTACCCATACTGACTGACTTTCTACTTAAAGCATCGGCCACCACATTGGCCTTCCCGGTATGATACAATATAGTGATATCATAGTCTTTCAATAGCTCCAGCCACCTCCTCTGCCTCAAATTGAGTTTCTTCTGCTTGAACAAATACTGCAAGCTCCGATGATCACTGGATACCTCATATGGCACGCCATAAAGATAGTGCCTCCAAATCCTCAGCGCGTGAACAATGGCTGCCAGCTCTAGATCATGAACATGGTAATTCTTCTCGTGAACCTTCAGCTGCCGTGATGCATATGCAATAACCTTGCCACCCTGCATCAATACTGCACCCAGACCAATACGAGATGCGTCACAATATATTATATAAGATCCTGAACCTGTGGGTAACACCAATACCAGTGCCGTAGTCAAGGCTGTCTTGAGCTACTGAAAGCTTGCTTCACACTCGTCTGACCACCTGAACGGGGCACCCTTCTGGGTCAATCTGGTCAACGGGGCTACTATAGATGAAAACCCCTCCATAAATCGATGGTAATAGCCTGCCAAACCTAGAAAACTACGAATCTCTGTAGCTGATGTGGGTCTAGGACAGTTTTGGACTGCCTCAATCTTCTTAGGATCCACCTGAATACCCTTTGCTGACACAACGTGACCCAAGAAAGCAACCGATCTCAACCAAAACTCGCATTTTGAGAATTTAGCATATAACTGGTTGTCTTTCAGAGTCTGAAGAATGATCCGAAGATGCTGCTCATGCTCCTCTCGACTATGGGAGTAAATCAAGATATCATCAATAAACACAACCACAAAGGAATCCAAGTAGGGTTTGAACACCCAGTTTATCAAATCCATGAAGGCTGCTGGGGTATTTGTCAGCCCAAATAACATCACTAAAAACTCATAATGCCCATGCCGAGTTCGAAAAGCTGTCTTAGGAACATCGGATGCCCTAATCCTCAACTAATGGTAGCCAGATCTCAAATCAATTTTTGAAAACACCTTGGCACCTTGAAGCTGATCAAATAAATCATCAATCCTCGGCAAATGGATTTTTATTCTTGATGGTGACTTTGTTTAACTGTCGATAATCTATACACATCCTCATCGATCCATCTTTCTTCTTCACAAACAACACAGGTGCACCCCAGGGCGAGACACTAGGTCTAATGAAGCCCTTATCAAGCAAATCTTGCAACTGCTCCTTCAATTCTTTCAACTATAGCGGGGCCATGCAATATGGCGGAATAGAAATAGGCTGAGTGCCCGGAGCCAAATCAATGCAGAAATTAATATCCCTGTCGGTTGGCATCCCCGGCAGGTCTGCAGGAAACACCTCTGGAAACTCACGAACAACCGGAACCGAATCTATGGAAGGAACCTCCGCACTAGAATTGCGGACATAAGCCAAATAAGCTAGACACCCCTTCTCGACCATATGCCGAGCCTTTACGTAAGAGATAACCCTGCTGGTAGAATGGCCGAGATTCCCTCTCCACTCTAATCGAGGCAACCCCTACAAGGCTAAGGTCACCGTCTTGGCGTGATAATCTAATATAGCATGATAAGATGACAGCCAATCCATACCCAGTATGACATCAAAATCAACCATGTCGAGAAGTAGAAGATCTACATGAGTCTCAAGACTCCCAATGGTGACCACACATGAACGATAAACACGACCTACAATAATAGCATCTCCCACTGGCGTGGAAACATATACATGAGCACTCAAGGAATCACGGGGTACAACCAAATAGGAAGCAAAATAGGATGACACATAGGAGTAAGTAGATCCCGGATCAAATAGAACTGAAGCATCTCTACTGCAAACTGAAACAGTACCTATGATAACAACGTCAGATGACTTAGCCTCAGGCCTGGCTGGGAAAGCATAACACCGGGGCTGGCCCCCACCACCCTGAACTACGTCCCTGGGATGGCCTCTAGCTGGCTGGTCTTTACCTCTAACGACCTGACCTCCACCTCTAACTGTCTGGCCCCTACCTCTGGCTGCCTGACCCCTGCCTCTGGCTGGCTGAGTAGGTGGTGCAGCAACTGGTGCCGGAACCATGGCACGAGAACTCTGATGCTGTGTGCTGCCGTTGCCCGAGGGCAAAATCTGGCAATGTGCCTCGGATCACCACAAGTATAACATAACCTCGGCTGCTGTGATTGCTGACCCTGAAACTGACCCTGTCGACCTGAATAACCACCCTGATAACTCTGGAGTGGAGGTGCACAAATAGGAGCTGGTGGTGCACTGTAGGCTAGCTGGTCGGAATAATGCATCTGAGGGCCACGACCACCTGAGGCACCGTGGGATGCCCGGAGCGATGAATGAAATGGCCTGGGAGGATAGCCTCTACCAAAAGTACTCCTGCCTCTAGATGAGGCACCGCTGAACTCACATGAATGACGAGGCCTCTTGTCAGACCCCTGACCTCCCTGAGTAATTACCATCTCGACTCATCTGGCGACATTAGCAGCCGCCTGAAAAGAAATCTCACTCCCAATCTCCTTAGCTATCTGCAATCTGATAGGCTGAGCAAGTCCATCAATAAACCTCCTCACCCTCTCTCTCTCTCTCTCTCGGTGGGAAGCAGAAGAATGGCATGACAGGCCAAATCTACAAAATAGGTCTTATACTGAGTAACCGTCATACCGCCCTGCTGGAGACGCTCAAACTGACGGCGACGCTCCTCCCTCAATATGATAGGCAGAAACTTCTCTATGAAGAGCTGAGAGAACTGGTCCCAAGTAAGAGCAGGCGACCCGGCAGCTCAGCCAGTCGGATTAGTTCAGCCGGTTATTGCGGCACAGGTCGGAGATGGGCCAGCTATGTCTTCTGAGGCTTTATGGAGATTGGACAGGTTTACCAAGCTCTTTCCTGTTCACTTCAGTGGTGCCCCTTCAGAGGACCCCCAGGAGTATCTTGACAGCTGTCATGAGGTTCTACGGAACATGGGTATAGTGGAGAACTTCATCGAGGTTAGGCTCGACACTTACCAGTACATGGGGTTAGTTGTACTTATGCTGCACTTTGCACTTTCTGTGCAGATTTTGATGCCGGCTCTGGTTGATCGAGATTTTGCTATTGGTCCGCTGTCCGGAGACTCAAGGTAGATCTGTCGGCGTCCACAGATCTTGAAGTCCCCGTCTATCATTTCTGTTCTACTATTTCTTTTATTCAGATAGTTGTATTTCTTTCAGACTATTACTTGTAGTAAATTCTAGAATGCTCGTGAATTGTGACTCCAGATCCGGGTGGTAGTAATTAATATAGTTTTTATGATATTTCGCACTTATTATATTTTATTTTAGTTAATTATTGTTACTTAATGAATGAAAATAAGGAATTGGTTTAATGATTCTCTAACGTTGGCTTGCCTGGCAAGTGAAATATTAGGCGCTATCATGGTCCTGTCGGTAAAAAATTTCGGGTCGTGACAGTTATACTCCCAAAACCAGAAGCTTCGATGTATAACGCATCTTTTTAATGCGCTATGTCCCTTTCACGTCCCTCTTTCTTCTTTGTGGAAAACGCTGATAAGACGAATCTAATGTACAAAAAGAGAAGCAGAGTTTTGGGCAATGCAATGGTTAAAAGCTAGATGTGAAGTTGATTTTGGCCTTGAGGTCCAAGGTTCAATTCCTTCCACCAACAATTTCTTGTTTTCCTATTTCTTTTCATTTGTCATTTCTTTTCATTATTTGGTTAAAGTATTTATAATTTTTTTCAAATTAGAATTATGGATATTCTAAATACAAAATAACAACTATTAAAAATATTGGTAGATTTTTTAACGAAATAATAAAAGGCTTCTCTTTTTTTTTTTTTTACTTTAAATGAATTCAAAAATCATAATTTTCTAATAAATATGAAATTATTTTAATTACATTAAAAAATAATTATAAATATTTGAACCAAATAATGAAAAGAAATAGGAAAATATAATGTTGTCGGTGGAAGGAATTGAAACTTGAATCTTAAGGCCAAAACCAACTTTACATCTAGTCTTTAACCATTGCACCACCCAACACTCTGCTTCACTCTTTGTGCATTAAATTTGTTTTATCAGCGTTTCCCAGAAAGAAGAAAGAGGGACGTGAAAGGGACATAGCGCATTAAAAAGATGCGTTATTCATTGAAGCTTCTGGTTTATAGCGCGCTTATTTAGAGCCCGTTTGGATTAGCTGATTGTAAATAGCTGATAAGCTTGTAGTGCTGAATTTTTTTTTAAGTGCTGAAACTGATTTTTAAAATAAGCATTTACGTGTTTGGATAGAAGTGCTGAAATTGATAATAAGCAGTTGATGTGTTTGATTAAAAAGTGCTGATAAGCTATTTTTTATTAAAATGACTAAAATACCCTTGAATGTTTTTCAAAAAATTATAAATTATAAATTTCTTTGTAAAGAAAAGAATTAATAACGAATATGGAATGAAGAGAAAGTCAAGAAATTTATTTTGAAATAAGTATTTTGTGAATTAGAAAATATTATTAAGGATAAACTAGTAAAAGTATTGGTTAAACTAAAAGTGCTTATAAGCTGAAAAGTCATAAGTTAGAGGTGATCAGTTTATGACTTATGGCTTATTTTATTTGAGTGTTTACCAAACGCGTAAATAGTCAAACACCGCTGTTGGTGCGCTATACTTATCCGTTTCTCCCCCCCCCCCCAATTTTTTGGTTCTTCCAAAGCATATTTTGGTTCTGGACTCCTTCAGCTAAGAATTAAAAAGCTTCTACTCTTCGAGATTGCTGCTTGCTTTGTTTGTTTGATCTGGACTATTTTCGTGCATTTTGGTTTAAAGGTTTGAGCTTTATTTCACGGATTCTTGATTTTCTGGGACTAATTTTATTGCTATAACGTTTCACCTTCTCAAATTTATGTTTTTTTTTTTTCCTATCGTGATGTTATGATATGAACTAGCGTCTGATTAGGGTATCACGTCCTTCTGGATTTTGTTTCCTCAAGTGGAATGTTAGTTTCAGAAAATCTTTCCGACTTGATTCTGCCTCCAACTCCTTTAAAACAAAGAAGATAGTGCTGTGTGTGCGCGCGCAACAAGTAAGGCCGTTCTTGTGATCTTCATACTCAGAGAGTATAAGATTAGAGGCTAATTTGAACATTTCAGGATACACAAGTTTATCAAAGAGTCGCATGATGATCCTATTTCAAAATTTGAGTAACTCAATAAACGCTTTTCGACTTTTTAGGAAGAACTAATTTTTAAAAAGCATGAGATCTATATACATGACAATTCTAGTAAGATAAAGGTTTACATCTACTTTTTTTTCTTCAAGGAGTCTTACATGAAATAGAATCCTAATTCTTTAAAAGACGAGTTTGAAGCAAATGATGTAGTTTCAACTTCTGACGAGCTGGTTTAGTTTTAGGGATTGTTACACAAATAGCCCGTCAGATTCAATCTTTACTTTTTCTAGCCGGTATACATAAATTATACATTGATTATATATAATTATGTATATATTATACATCCGCCGGCTATTTGAGTTAATTTGTCTTAGTTTTATTTACTTTTCTGTTTGTCAAACATTCACTTAAACATATGGCTACAAAAGCTAACTTCATCAGCGAAATATCCATCCAAGATGCAATGGAACTTGAAGGTTTGTATTGTGCGATTGTGGCAGATTCTGGATCACGAGAAGCCAGACAATCTATTCTCGCTTGAATTGTTTCTGCATGATAAAAAGTATCTTTTAATCCTTTCTGCTAGATGTAGTTGATGGTGGACCATTTTAAGCAAGGTCCCAAGGAGCAGGCTAGACTTCTCATGTACTCAGTTTGCTTTAAAAGGTCAATTTCTTCACCATCAAATGAATCTAACAAAAAGGATTATACGATACCTTTTCATCTCGCATAAGCAAGTCAAGCGAGAATGGATTGTCTGGCTTCTCGCGATTTGGAATCAGCCACAATCACGCAACACGAACCTTCAAATTCCGTTGCATTTATGTAATGGATATTTCACTGATGAAGTCAGTTTCTGTAGTCATATTTCGAGGTGAATATTTGACAAATTAATACAGAAAAGTAAACCAACTCATCAGTAGTTGAAATAGAATCATTTGCTTCAAACTCGTCATTTAAATAATTAGAATTCTATTTCACGAAAGACTCATTGAAAAAAAAAACATAAATGTAAATATTATCTTTTTAGAATGGTCATATATATAGGACTCATGTTTTCCAAAAATGCTTCTTCCTAAACAAACAGAAAAGCGTTCATTCAGTGTGGACTCTTCCTTTTCCTTTTAAGTCCAATCACACATCCACAGAAGAATATAAAAGGTAAGGATAAAGGGGAGGGCAATGTGTGTGCATTTCTTTTTTATGTCAATATCTTATCTCCGTAGATTCATTTTGCTCTAGCATTTCTTACAGTTCTATACAAAATGATATTTACGTTAATATGGTAGTTGATCTCTTCTTCATGCACCTTAAGGATAACTGATATATGCAGCTCAAGGAGCACAACGCTAATATGATGTGCCATTTTCGTTCTCTTTGCTAGAAAGCAAATGGAAGGCACACCGAATCAGGAGACAAGTCTAAGGAGGCATCAATGATACTTTTAGAACCAAAAACCTTTTTGCACTCACAAAACACTCATAACTTTTTAAAACTACAACTGTCCAACTTTTTTCTCGAAAGCAAAAAATTTCTCCAAAATTGTCTGAATGGCTCCTAAATACTTCCTGCAAGCTGAATGAGGGAGCTCAATTGCCTCTTAGAACCCTTTCAAATCTTACACAATTCAGGGTTGTAAATCTAATCTGACAAATGGGGATCAATGAGGAGCCTCTGAATGCCGCTGTTCTGAACTGCCAGTCCCTTCCCTATATGAGACACTAGGGTGGCATATATTACACAAAACAAGTAACAATAATGAATATCTTAGACCGCAACCATGTTATTTGTTGATCGGGTTGGATCAGAATGTCTTGTAAAATGTGGATAATTTGGAAACTAGTTAAGGAAGCTCCGAATCTGATGCATGGCCAGATGATCTCCTTATTCTTGGGCTGTTCATCAGCATTAGCTGACTTTCAGAATTCTGCCTTATAGTGCGTATTTGTGGAGGTCTTATCGACCGTCCCCTTGGTGTTCCTGGAACAATGATCTCATGATGATGCTTGAGACAATGAAAAGCAATATGGAAACTGCATAATTGGAATCATTCTCTTTTTCTTTTGTAGCTTGCACTAATAGTTTTGGATAAGGGAAGTGAAGATGCTGGCTGGCTACTCTACAATCATTTCACAGGGTATGACATACATCAATTTGTAGGTTGTTCTCTTAGAATCATTCTTGTTCTGGCAATACTCTGTTACTGAAGTTCATAAGTGGATGCTGTGGTTGCTCATATCTTATGGTACTGCTAAGAATCCTAACAGATTTATATCTATGTAAAGGATCAAAGATGATATCATTTTAACTATGATATAAGAAATTTTTAACATGATTACTTTACATCTACCATACTCCTCATCAGGTTTTAGCGAATGAAAACTTATTTTGGGGATTTGTTGCTTGTAAGGAGCAAATAACAATAAAAATAGGATTATATGCTGTTACCAGTGTCGAAGAGTTTCTGTTAGGCAGTCGACTTTCTTTAAAATTTAGGAACAAGTTAAAGTAGCCTTTAAGAAAAGGAAGATTAAAGCTACATGATATAGGTTTTGAGCCAAGAAATCCTACCTGGTTGCTTGCTCACTTTGATATCTGCAGGTTTCCTAATTGAAAGTCTCTTGCTCAAAATCTCAGGAGATGCAATATTCTTCTTTTCGGTTGGTGATGGAAGTGGATCATCTGCTGTTACAGGGTCATCCCCACATGCTGAAGCTCCATCACTTCCTGATTCAGAATTTATGTCTCTGTGACTTGTGCTCGACTTTTCTTTCTCAGTCACCCTGTATGCAAACATCTGGAATGGTATCTGTGTGACAGGCTGAGGATCAGATTCAGAATTTCCTAAAAAGGGGAAGCTCCTTAAGATGGCAGCTTCAATCTCGCCGTAGTCTACTGGTGGCAATGGTGAATCTTGTTGGCCGTGTTCAGGATTCATCACCAAGAATCTCTTTACGTAGCGGAGAACCCTGCAAATGGATGAGAAACTTGGTCGCTGATATGGATCAGTATGCCAACACTTCTTTGTCAAGCTTGTCACATATTTTGGTGAGTGAAATGGGAATAATGGCCTCTCTCCTGCCCTTATATTTCTACTCATTTTGTCTCCTTGTAGATGGCTATCTTCAAATGGAACTTTCCCTGTTAATACCTCAAAACATATCATCCCAAAACTGTACACATCAGACTTCTCAGTATACTTGATGCTCCCTCCATCCCCCGTCTGCTCTTGTTCAGCTAGGACTTCTGGGGCAAACCAAATGAAGGGGAGCGTCCCATTATTTTGACTCACATGAGCTTTCTGAGGAAGCTTGATAGAACAAGATGAGCCAAATCCACAAACCTTTGCATGTAAGTACCCTTCTGTAGTTATGTTCCTCGCCTTGACAAGGATGTTGGAAGGACTCAGTTCACCATGATATACTTTCTTTGAGTGGAGGTATTCCATGCCTCTTGCAATCTGAAGCAGTAAATCAATTGCAACTGGTAGAGAAAATGGTACGCGCTTTCTTGGTCCACAGATCTCTTTGATGTAACTAGATAAATCTTTGTTCATAAGTTCCATGATTAAGAAACACTCTCTCTTTTCATCATCAGTAAAACCACAGGAGATGTGCATTATATTTGGATGAGAGAGGCACAGTTCTTGAGTGATCTCTGGAATCAGGGGCTTAATATCTCCAAACAAATGCCTTAAACAGAAGGTTTCCCCCAACCATTGGATCTCCTTGTATTGGCTTCCACCACCTAACCGCCTTCTTACCTGGTAATCCTTTGAATTTACAAGAACTGAGCTAGGTAAGAGTTTATGCTCATTCTCTGTCTCTGTCTCGTTTAAGTTCCTCAAGAGGACATCAGCTACTCGTAGCTCATGCTTTGTCAAAGTACATGAACCTGAATTCTTCTTCTTCCCGCGAATTTTATTCTGCAATATCCACTTGTCTTCATTCCAAACTAAGCTTACCCTTTCGCAGAACTTTTGGGAAACCAGATACTGCTTTCCGAATTTCCATTGGAAAATTCTTGGGTCTTTACACTCTTTCTGATATTTCATTGAGTAAATGAATCTCTTCTTCTGTATCTCATCATGGTTACTACCTGAAATCTCTCCTGCTATTTCTATGGCCTCAATGACAATTGGCACGCAACAGAGCAAATTGTGGATGTGAAATTCAACCGAATCCGTATTCTTGTAAAGAACTATGGCTTTTGCCCAGAAATCCTTCATTTCGAGAGATTGCTTGATGTACTGCTCTGCTTCTTTGAATACCCTGAGAAGCTCTTTTAAGGGGTTCTCAATAATTTTCCATTTGATATTCTTCTCTTCAAACCTCAAGTTCTGTTTCATGGTTTCTGCAATTGTCTTGTAGGCACATTTTAGCATATCCACCAACAAGCAACATTGTTTCTGATTTATTTGTATGTCATCTTTGAAAACCATTAGAGCTTTAAGACTCCCAATTACCTCTCCTATCTGCCTGAATTCCTCCAGCGCCGGCATGCTTGGACATATATAAAGCAGAGATTGATCTGGTCATTAGCATATCAATCAATCAGTCAACTACATCTCAGTTACGAGTATCACTCTGGTAATAAAGAATTATAAATTATTGCCTCAACATATGAATATCACATGTATTTCGGGGGAAAAGGGGAAAAAGAAACAGCTACATGGAATAGCTTACCAAGAATTTGAAATGGGGTTCCGACAAACCTATGGGAGATCTAAGTTACCCTTGATTAAACATCAAATTCCAAATTGCATCGTCGAGTTCTTGAATCACCACCTGAGGAACCGTAGGCCAAAAAATAGATATCAAACCTCCCTAAAGATAAAAGGGGAAAAGATGGCGATCTTGAAATGTATACCAGCAGCAGTATATTTTTTAAGAAAGCTATAGAGCAAACATGAAAATATTAGTAAAACGTTAAAGGTTAATTGAAAATGAGCCTCAAACAATTTATAATTGGTTGCAATAAACGACTTACTCTACTAGTGGCTTGGCTTCGTCATGCTCTTTTCTCACGTTATTTCTCCCAATGCAATAAGGAATCTTGTAAACCTTTATGAATATCTGTCTTCGCAAGGCAATTAAACTTGTTACCAAAATTGAAAAATTGGAAATTGTAAAGGTTTTGTATTGGATTTAATTTGAGCTTTCAGCAAGCAAATTTGATACCAGAATGAAGAACTTGATTGCATAGCTATGACAATGAGATCACGGGGCGGCAATCAAGCTCTCTTAGAATTTTCAGAAATATTGCAGAAACTAAGAAAATAAAGTAAGAAATGGTTTTGAAAGAGGAACTTGTTGATGGCCCAACACTTGGCAGATTCTCTACTAGTTTTTGCTTGTGCCAAAATGCACGTTTTAGGCCGGCAAAGCTGTATATTCCATTACGTGCCGTTGACATTTTCGAGTTTGTAATATGTGAAAGGTATCATTTTCTATATCGTTAATCGCAATACCTCTTTCAACAATCTTAGAACTTATCGACACCTATAATTAATTCATCTAAAAGCTTTTTAAAGTTTGTTTCTTTGCAAGCTCAAAGATAATAACAACCGTACTAGGATACCGAGAGAAAAAAAAATGAAAAGGAGGGAAAGAAAAAGGGGATAGGTAATGTTAAAACGCAAAAAATTAACGCATGCAAATGGCATTTTAAACGGTTTTATCTCCCAAATGACAGAAAGGTAGATGAAGGATTTTATGTTTGAGGACAAGGGGGTTGAGGAGTTTCACTGCTTCAACTTAATATTGTGACAATAGGCATAACTTAATATAAGTAAGTATTTCGGATAAATTCAAATATATTGTTAGTTCCTCTGAGTAAAATGGAATCATATGAATGATTCACATAGATATAACTTATTTGAGATTGATGCATAGTCGATTGGTTGTTTATATTATTCGAGTATAAGAAAGTAAATGCTTTTGCTTCTGTTGCTCAAGAGGTAGATCCACCCATACCAATTCTAAACATTAGGTTATGTAATAGGGTTTTTTTTTCGTTCCTATACACTAATTGAAACTTTATTACCAAAAATGTCCACGTTTAGTTATTTATCCGACCTAAACAAGTTTTATCTACAAAATATATGCATTTATTTAAACTAGAATCCTTTTTGCAGTAGCCTTCCTTTTTTAGACGCGGGATTTTGGGATCGCCTAGGATTCTTCAGAGATTTTACTGACGCAATCATCGCACATTAATCAAGTCAATGTATTTGTAGAATCCTGCTATTACGCCGATTTTCTCTGATTATCATCGCACCATAATCAAGTTCTATTCTCTGATTTTCTATGTTTCCTCTAGTTTTCCATAAGCGAAGGTTTTGAAATTTTTTTTGCAAATAATTATCTACAATTGTATTGAATTTCGCGATATAATGTCAAAATTAGTGATTATGCTTCAGCTAAATGGTCACTGGAATAGCATTGGGAGATACAAAGATTTTAATGTTGATGGAATTGTAGTCAACAAGGATTCAAATTATAGTCAATTGAATTCTGCAATTGCAGAGCATCTAATGATCGATACCTCAAAAAATTCATCGAAATCAAATACACTATCAACGAACGCTGTCCTCCAATGGAAATTTGGAACAATTTGGGAGTTCGAGTATACATGGAGACGAAAAAGGAAAACAAAAGCTTAGGAATGTATCCGCTGTGTATAACAGTGCGTGATTTCGATTTGGAATGCAATATCTCTAATTCGAGCACAATTGTAGGTTTACTCTGTTTTTTCAGTGGTGATATTTTTTTTACAACATATATACAATGATACTACATAACAAATGTAGTTCAACTGTTATGTCTATTGAAGTATTCAATTTCACGTGTTCTATAATTTTACTACAACCTATCTACAATGTAGGTCTGAATTGTAGATACTTTTAATTGAGTGCAGGTTTATCTGATTATCGTATGTCTAACGTGGTTCAATTGTCAAGCAATTGTGACAAAATTGGAGAAGTATCAAGAACAATGAAGTTGATTGATAGGCCAACATCTCCGGCGATTGTGCAATATGAAAGTATTATCATAACAAAACATACGTCAAATGTTATTGAAGTAGGCCAAGTCTACCAAGACAAGCAAATAATTGTCAGTGCAATGAAGCACTATTCTGTCATGAATAGGTTTCAATTTAGGGTGAAAAGGTCTAGCGCAAGAAGGTAAGAACGGTTCAATTGTCAAATTCATATTTTTGTTTAATTTGTAATTTTTTTGTCTAATTTGTAGTTTCTTTGTATATAAATTTTATATAATTTGTAATTTTTTTGTATATAAATTGTTTAATATAAGATTTTTGTGCTTAAGCAGCCTCTTATTTTGTAGCTATATTTTTCATCACATTTTTTAAATTATTTTTATTCTGTAGCTACTGTCTCGTATGTGTTGGGGACAATTATACATGGCACTTCAAGTCCACCAGCATAAACGAATCAGCATTGTTCAAGATTCAAAAATTCAACAGCTTGCACACATGCTCTTTGATGGACAATACATACATACAATGCAGACCTACTGCCATGGTAGTTGGTAGCATGGTTATACCAAAATATGCGGATCCTAAGACAATATACACACCAAAAGACATACAAACTAATATGTTGTCAGAATATGGTATGAACTTAACATACATGCAAGCTTGTAGAGCAAAGGAAAAGACTTTGAAATTTTTGAGAGGTCATCCTGCTGATTCCTACAGTCGCTTGCCAAGTTATTTGTATATTCTGGAGAAGACTTATCCAGGGTCGGTAGTTAAATTGCAAAAGACTGAAGATGATTGTTTCTTGTACGCATTTGTTGCACTTAGTACGTCCATCAAGGGCTGGGAGTATTGTAGGCCAGTTGTAGTAGTTGATGGCACCTTCTTGAAGTCAGCATATATGAGAATAATGTTAACAACTAGCACAATGGATGCAGCAGGTATTGTAGATTAATTGTAGAAATATTGTTATAAAGTTATTTTTCAGTATGTATTTTTATACTCTCAAGTTTTATTACAGAAATTGAATTTCTTTTTGCTACCTGTGTAATAGGTAGCATATTACCACTGGCATACGCTGTTTTTGATTTAGAAAATGACGCATCATGGACGTGGTTTTTTGAACAATTCAAACATGCGTATGGTGAAAAACCAAATATGTGGGTTGTTTCGGACCAGAATGAGAGTATCTTGAAGGCAACATCTACTGTTTATACCGGCATGCCATATTATGCTTGCATGTAGCATATCTGGACAAATGTAAGGTCAAAGTTCAAGAAGGGTCATCTAAAGTTAAGCGAATTGTACTTTGCCACGGCACGATCATACATGCTTGATGAATTTAATGAAAGAATATCACAGATTGAAAAGATCGACACGTGTGTTAAAGCATACCTATACGATATTGGCTATCACAGATGGTCTCGGGTACATGCTACGGTGAACAGAACATGGACGGTGATATCAAATATTGCAGAGCCATTGAATGGGTAACAAAAGATGCAAGAGAACTGCCCGTAGTAGAACTATTAGAGTACATGAGGACTCTTTTTGAACGTTGGACTAATGAAAAGTTATTGAAAGCAAAGGGTACGTTCACATACCTTGGAAAAAAATACAACAAAGAGTTGGAGGACAACAGGACATTATCGCAGAAGATGAGAGTAAGCTATAGCCAGTAACATCAGATTATTGATTCCATCAAACTAAATATATACTGTTAATTGTAGATAAAGTATTGTATAATTGTAGTTATTTTGTATATGTTGCTGACAACTTGTTGTGTGTTTGTAATGAAATTGTAAGTGAGGGCTTCCACAGATGACATCCATATTGTGATAGATGGTGTGGAGCGCTTCATTGTTTGCCTTCAAAACAAAAGATGTAGTTGTGGACAATTCCAGCTTGATGAACTTCCTTGTGCACATGCTTTGGCGGCTTTGAGGCACATGAACAAGTCTTATGAAAACTATTGTTCTCCTTATTACACGAGGGAAAGCCTTTTGCATACTATAAAATACCAGTAGACCCGCTGCCTGACGAAAGCAAATGGAATGTGCCACAACATATAGCTGAAGAAGTTGTAATGCCACCTACTGGGAAAAGACAGCCAGGGAGACCTCAAAAATAAAGATACAAACCATATGATGAAGTAAATGCAAAGAAGTACAAGGTTTCATGTGGCAACTACAAACTAGAAGGGCATAACAAAAGATCTTGTAAGAATGCTCCCAAAAGGAAATAAAAATTGATACAGTCACAAAAATTATTTTTCCTGAGTACTGTTGAAGATAATCTGTAGTTTAAGATATGGAGTTATATTTGTTCTCTTCTGGAGAATTATAGTTGAGGTGTAATTGTGTTGCTAATTTGAATAAAGACTGTCTCCTATAATGAAATATTTATAACTCTTAATGCAATTAATTTGTAGTTGTTTTGTTCAATTACTGAGTTTATTTATTTCAGCCTTTCCTAACAACACTGCTTAAAATTGAATGGAATATGTATTTTTTGTATATTAGTTGTAGACATAATTGTAGTTAAACTATAAAGAAATTATATGCTAACAATATCGAGATCAAGTACTAACAACTTTCAACCAAAAAGAAAACCACAGATGTTTTCTATTCTAAGTAGTAGACTTCTGGACAAAATAACAAAACAAAAGGTAAAACAATTGTAGCACAAATCTGCTATAAATAAATTGCAGCTGACTTGTTCTTAGTTAACAATTTATCTACAACTTTACTACAAACCAGCTACAACAAAATAATTTAACTATAATTTTTCTACAGAAAAGGGCAACTAATTCTTCTTTTTTCGGACTTGTGTTCTCTCGTTCACAGTTGGTGCACCTTTTCTTCTTGCTAATCTGCCAGTCACCTCACTTTCACTAATTGCACCAAGCTCTTGCTTTTTCCTAGCATAATCCCAAAGTAGCGCTCCATAGCGTCTGCGGTGTTGATCAATAGCAGAAAGGTCTTCCTTTGAAATCGCTAGCTCTCCAATGCTGACATATTCTGCAAATTCCGCCACGTATACACCACAATCATTGCAAAAAAAAAATTAGGGAAAAAGATTTAGCATTCATTGTAAAATAAAATCTGTTAAATAGATAGAAGGAAAAGCAGCCTTTTCATACAGTGATCCCTTTTTTTGCTGGGGTATCTCACCGACCAACCACTGAATGTCAAGAGGGTCAGTAACACCTTTTTTAATATATGCCTTTGTGTTCTTGTAGTTGATGTCTGGACGCTTGCCATTGAAGCCGGTGCATGACAAGTAGAGGGGGATCATAACCGCAAACCTGTTGACAACAGATTCAACAAGGTTGTGATTTCGTGAAGAGACCATAAAATCATAAACATATAGAACCCTCTCGGTAATGTCAAACACAACCAACAACCAATAAAATTTCTCCACAATATTTATGGGCATAATCACAAAATCAACTTTATCCCATGCAACATTTGCAAGTAACCTGTACCCCAATATGTATTCTGATACGACGTCTTGGGGTTTGACAAAAACAAACTTCTTATCGGCAGGAGCATTAATGTACCTCTGATAAATTTGTTCAATTCTAGTCTTGAACATACTGTCAGTGGTTGTAAACCGTATTTTGTTTTGAGGACCATACTTTCCTCTCTTCCTCAAATAGTATAAAATAACATCAATGTGCTGCAAAAAAATAGATTTCATTATTTGTCAATACTTCATACAATTTAACTATAATTTTTAAACAAAAAAACTACAGACTTCTTAAATTACAGAATACTATAGCTAATCATTAAATTTTGTCAGGTTATGTGTTTACCGTGTCATTGAGGACTTGCCCGGGATGTGCCAAAGTATAAAGCCACTCCTTTTTATCAACTTTCTCCACTCCAAGATCATACCACGGCTTGAGCTGGTTATCTTTTAAAGAATAAGGTGCCTTACTCCTATTTAAACACATAACAATTACAATTAATATGTAGTTTCAACTAGAAATCCAAAAATTGAATGCACTCGAAAATATAAAAAAATTGTATAATCTAACCTCTTTGAAACTGTATCAGTACCAAAGTATAACCACTTATTGAATTCTTCTAATAAGTCAGGATCAACATCGTCACTAATAACCCTAGTAAATAGATGCTTGATGAGGAAAATTGGAGGTCCAACAGAAGTGCTTCTCCCAAAACTATAAAAAGGGAGAAATGGGGATCTGGCATGCTTTTGTAATGACCCAGCCGATCGTTTTGAGAGTTATAGCCCCGATCCCCTTTTTACTGCTCTCCCCATATCTTTTTCTGCTTATGTGACTTGCCGGGAGGTTGTTGTTGTGGTTTCTGAGTTAATTGGGATACTTAGTTTTAAGTCTTAGGATTTTGACCATAGTTGGAACTGTGTAAATACGACTCCAGAATGGAGTTTCGTCGGTTCCGTTAGCTCCGTTGGGTGATTTTGGACTTAGGGGCGTGTCCGGATTGTGTTTTGGAGGTCTGTAGCCGATTTAGGCTTGAAATGGTGAAAGTCGAATTTTTGGAGATTTTGACCGGAAGTGAAATTCCGATTCCGGAAGTTGGAATAGGCCCGTAATGTTGAATATGACTTGTGTGCAAAATTTGGGGTCAATCAAATGTGATTTGATAGGTTTCGGCATCGGTTGTAGAAGTTTGAAGTTTTAAGTTCATTAAGCTTGAATTGGTGTGCGATTCATATTTTTTGTTGTTGTTTGATGTGATTTGAGAGCTCGACCAAGTTCGTATGGTGTTTTAGGACTTGATGGTATCTTTGGTTGAGGTCCCGGGGGCCTCGGGTGTGTTTCGGGGTGAGTTTTGAGCGTGTCCGGGCATTTCAACACTCTGATGTTGTTTTGGTACTTTTGGAAGTGCGGGCCGCACATTTTGGAGTGCTGAGGCACAAGAAAAAGTGCTGAGGCAGAGGAAAAATGCGGACAACAGAGGAAAAGTGCGGACCACACAATTCTTCTTGCGGCCGCACTTCAGGGTGTTCTGCAGGTTCTCTAGTTCGACTTCGGAAGCTTATATCTTTTGATCCACAAGGAATTTGGAGATGATTCAAAAATAAAAGATGTAGCCCTTCGTGTCTAGTTTCCAGTAAGGTAGAGAAATCATTATTTAGACATTTGTACAGAAAGTTATGGCCATTGTACTAAAGCCTAGTAGGGCATAATTTGCTGAAGTGCGGCCGCAGGACTTGGGATGTGCGACCACACTTGAAAATGTGTGGTCAGCACTTTGGAAGGTAGCTTTGGTACTATATAAATGAGGGTTAGGGTATTATTTCACATTTTGGACTTTGGGAGCTCGGTTTGTGATGATATTTCGTGGGTTTTTCAAAAAAATCATCGAGGTAAGTGATTCCAATTCAGATTTGGTTAATATACATGAATATATCACTGATTTCATCATTTAATTAGTACTTTGAGATGAAAATTTGGAAACAATTGTAGAAATTTCATAAACTATAAATTGGGGATTTGAAGGTTGAGTTGTGATCGAAATTGGCTAATTTTGGTATGGTTGGACTCGTGAGTGAATGTGTGTTCATATTTTGTGACTTTCACCCGATTCCGAGATATGGGCCCTAGGAAGCATTCTGGAACAATTTTCTAATTTCTTGCTTTAACTTTGATTTCATTAATTAGATTAGTTTCTTATAGTTGTATTTATGGTATATAATTGATTTTGGCTAGCTTTGGGCCATTCAGAGTCGGATATTCGTGGAAAAGACATTGTTACCGATTGATTGAGCTTGGTTCGAGGTAAGTGGCTTGCCTAACCTTATGTGAGAAAAATCCCCTTAGGTTTTGGTACTGTTGTGATATGTGAGCACCGTGTACGTGAGGTGACGAGTACGTACACGGGCTATTTGTTGTAAAACCCGATTTATTTTACTGAGAAGCAACCTGTTTTTCCTTTAATTTGTGTTATACCATTTAAATGAGTATAAGTCTATTTTTCATTCTTAATTGGGCTATTCCAATATGTGTAGTTATCCTGTTTAGTCTAATATTGCATGTCTACGTGCTTTAACTGCTTATATGAACTCTGTGAAGCATGCCTAGTTGATTTCCTGCTTTTTCCTTGTTCTTTATCAGTATAACTATAGAAATCTTGCTGTTAACTGTTGTATTTATCGGTTTGAGCTGTGTGTTTACTTTTGAGACTACGAGGCCGTTCCTCGGGAGTTCTCCCTACATATTTTCTTTTGAGACTATGAGGCGGTTCCTCGGGAGTTCTCCCTACATACTTACTTTTGAGACTACGAGGCGGTTCCTTGGGAGTTCTCCCTGCACACTTACTTTTGAGACTACGAGGCGGTACCTTGGGAGTTCTCCCTGTATATTTACTTTTGAGACTACGAGGCGGTATCTCGGGAGTTCTCCCCGTATATTTACTTTTGAGACTACGAGGCGGTACCTCGGGAGTTCTCCCTACATATTTATTTTAGGACTACGAGACGGTATCTCGGGAGATCCCCTGTTGTTTACCCTTGTGTGTTGTACTGTTGCCTTGCTGTGTTTCTTTTTGTTAAATTCTAGTCTCTTATTATACTGTATATTCTCCTGCCTTGTTTATTATTTACTAGTGGGCCTGACCTGACATCGTCACTACTCGACCGGGGTTAGGCTTGGCACTTACTGGGTACCATTATGGTGTACTCATGCTACTCTTCTGCACATATTTTGTGTGCATATCCAGGTGCTTCTTATCAGCCCCGCTACTAGCTGAGAGTGCTTGCTATTATACAAAGACTTCAAGGTATATCTGCCGTGTTCACAGACCTCAGAGTCCCCCTCTATTCTCTCCTATGTCATTTACCTTCCGTACTTCTTTTGTTAGACTCTGGTTTATAGAGATACTAGTTTCCTTCTGTAGCTTGTGACTTATGATGTTCTGGGTTTTGGGGAATACTGTGTATTACTAGAGTGTTGGTTATTGTAAATGCCGAGCGGCATTGTTACCAGTTATTTAGTTATCTGTTGCAGATAGTTGTTAAGTTTTACTTCCATTTTTGTTATTTTTGCAATTGTTTAGGCTTACCTAGTCGTAGAGACTAGGTGTCGTCACAACGACTTACAGAGGGAGTTTTTTGTCATGACAAGTGGTATTAAAGCTCTAGGTTCATTGGTGTCGTGAGTCACAAGCCAGTTTATTAGAGTCTCGCAGACCGGTACAGAGATGTCTGTACTTATCTTCGGGAGGCTATGGAACTGTTAGGAAAAATTACACTTCTTTGATTCCTTGTCGTGCGTAATTGTTAACTTCGAAATTCTAAACTTTTGTATTCTATTCTCTTACAGATGGTGAGGACACGTACAAGCGGATCTAATGACCAGGCACCCGAGCCCCCTTGCTAGATCCGCGAGAGGCCAGGGTAGAGGCCAAGGACGTCCACGCGGTGCAGCCAGAGCACCCACACGAGCTGCGACAGAGGAGCTCCCAGTAGCTCAAGCTGGAGGGCAGGCACCTGAGGTACCTGTTGCTGCACCAGCCCTCCAGGAGACTCTAGCCTAGTTTTTGAGCTTGTTCAGCACCTTGGCTCAGGCTCGATTGATTCCACTTGTTCCTGGCACATCTCAGGCTGGGGGAGGAGCACAGACTCCAGTCGCTGGTTCTCCAGAGCAGCAGATTCAGGTTGACCAGGTTCTGAAGATTTTTTTGATGCAGCCAGTAGCTCCAGCTCAGCCCGAGGTTAGAGCAGTAGTTTCTGAGGTGGAGCAGGTCAGACTTGAGAGGTACAAGAAGTACCACCCTCCTACCTTCAGTGGATTGGCGTCAGAGGATGCCAGGCTTTTCTGGAGGAGTGTCACCATATTCTCCGCACTGTGGGTGTAGCGGAGTCGAGTGGGGTTTCTTTTACTGCATTCCAGCTTAGAGGAGCAGCCTATCAGTGGTGACATTCTTATGAGTTGAGTAGTCCGGCTGAGGCATCTTCACTTACATGGACTTAGTTCTCGGACATGTTCTTGAGGGAGTATGTTCCCAGAGTCTCAGAGATGCATGGCACGCGGAGTTTGAGCAGTTGCTCCAGGGTGCTATGACTATGTCAGAGTATGCAGTTCGCTTCAGTGATTTGGCCCGGCATACACCCGCCTTGGTTGCCACAGTTCGAGAGAGGGTTCGTCGGTTTATTGAGGGACTCCACCCCAATATCAGGCTTAACATGGCCCGGGAGTTGGAGATGGATATTTCTTACTAGCAGGTTGTGAGTATTGCTAGGATATTGGAGGGTACGCTTGCTCGGGAGAGAGAGGAGAGAGAGAGGCCAAGAGGTCTCGAGAGTCTGGCACTTACAGTGGCACTCGTGCCCCAGCTGCAGTTCGCCATGGTAGGGGCAATTGGAGTCGCCCCATTCATTCAGCTCTTCCAGCTACCAGTGGTATTCCGGTCCCTTCTAGGCCCTAGGAGCCTTATTATGCACCGACAGTGTCTAGTGTGCCTCCTGCACGGGGTGTTTTTAGTGGTCAGTCCAGCAGACCTGGCTTGAGCCAGTCACAGCAGCCACGCTCTCTAAGAGCTTATTTTGAGTGTGGCGACACCCGCCATATGATGAGGGATTGCCCCAGACTTAGGAGGGGTGCACCTCCACGGACTTCTCAACCACCGCGTGCTCTACCGGGTCCTCAGGCTATGATCCAGCACCAGCTACTGCCTCACCTGCCCAGCTAGCTCGAGGTGGAGGACGGGGAGGTCGAGGTCGCCCAAGAGGGATAGGCCAGGCCGAATATTATGCTCTTCTAGCTCGTACAAAGGTAGTTGCTTCCGACTCTGTCATTACAGGTATTGTTCCGGTCTGTCATAGAGATGCGTTAGTTTTATTTGATCCAGGCTCCACTTATTCCTATGTGTCCTCTTATTTTGCCCTGCATTTAGGTGTATCTCGGGACTCCTTGAGTTCCCATGTTTATGTGTCTACTCCTGTGGGAGATTCTCTTATTGTGGACCGCGTGTATCAATCGTGTTTTAATGTCTTAGTGGTTTTGAGACTAGAGCCGATTTATTAATGCTCAGTATGGTAGATTTTGATATTATTTTAGGCATGGACTGGTTTTCGCCCCATTATGCTATTCTTGATTGTCACGCTAAGACCGTGATGCTGGCTATGCCAGGATTACCGCGATTAGAGTAGAGAGGTACCTTAGAGTATACTCCCAACAGAGATATTTCGTTTCTTAAAGCTCAACGAATGGATGAGAAGGGGTGTGACGCGTATCTAGCTTATGTGAGAGATGTCAGTATTGATACCCCTACAGTTGAGTCAGTCCCAGTAGTGAGGGATTTTCCAAATGTTTTTCTAGATGATCTTTAGGGCATGCCGCCTGACAGAGATATTGATTTTGGCATTGATTTGTTGCCGGGCACTTAGCCTATCTCTATTCCTCCATATCGTATGGCTCATCCTGAGTTGAAAGAGTTGAAGGAATAGTTACAGTAATTTCTTTATAAGGGCTTCGTTTGTCCCAGTGTGTCACCTTGGGGTGCTCCGGTCATGTTTGTGAAGAAAAAGGATGGTTCTATGCGTATGTGCATTGATTATCACCAGTTGAACAAAGTTACAGTGAAGAACAAGTATCCTTTGCCTCGTATTGATGACCTATTTGATCAGTTACAAGGTGCCAGAGTGTTTTCCAAGATTGACTTACATTCAGGCTATCATCAGTTGAAGATTCGGGAACAGATATCCCGAAGACTGCTTTCAGGACTCAGTATGGTCACTACGAGTTTCTTGTGATGTCATTTGGCCTGACCAATGCCCCAATAACATTTATTCACTTGATGCACAGTGTGTTCCGACCCTATCCTGACTCATTCATCATTGTGTTTATTGACAACATTCTGGTGTACTCCCAAACTCGGGAGGATCATGAGCAACACCTGATGATTGTGCTTCAGACCTTGAGAGAAAAGAAGTTATATGCAAAATTTTCAAAGTGTGAGTTTTGGCTAGACTTAGTGGCATTCTTGGGTCATGTAGCATCTAGTGGTGGGATCCAGGTGGATCCGAAGAAGGTTGAAGCAGTGAAGAGTTGGCCCAGACCGTCATCAGCCACAGAGAGCCAGAGTTTTCTTGGTTTGGCAGGGTATTACCGTCATTTTATAGAGGGAGTCTCATCTATTGTAGCACCTATGACCAGGCTGACCCAGAAGGGTGCTCCGTTCAGGTGGACATAGGAGTGTGAGGAGAGCTTTCAGAAGCTCAAGACAGCTTTGACTATAGCCCAAGTATTGGTATTGCCTATAGGTTCAGGGTCTTATATTGTATATTGTGATGCATCGCGGATTGGTCTCAGCGAGGTGTTAATGCAGGATAATAGGATGATTACCTACGCGTCCAGACAACTGAAGGTGGATGAAAAGAACTATCCTGTCTACGACCTTGAGTTAGCAGCTATTGTTCATGCCTTGAAGATTTGGCGGCACTTTTTATATGGTGTCCCTTATGAGATCTACACCGATCACCGGAGTTTGCAGCATCTGTTCAAACAGAAGAATCTTAACTTGCATCAGCGGAGGTGGTTGGAGCTACTTAAGGACTATGATATTACTCTTTTGTACCATCCGGGGAAGGCCAATGTGGTGGCCGATGCTTTGAGTCGCCGGGCAGAGAGTTTGGGGAGTTTAGCATATCTACCAGCAGTAGAGAGAGGCCACTAGCGTTGGATGTTCAGGCCTTAGCCAGCCAGTTTGTTAGATTGGATATTTCTGAGCCGAGTCGAGTGTCGGCTTGTGTAGTCTCTCGGTTTTCTCTTTATGATCGTATTAGAGAGAGTCAGTATGATGACCCCCATATGCTTGTCCTTAAGAAGAAGGTTCCGCACGGTGATTCTAAGGAGGTCACTATTGGAGATGATAGTGCATTGAGGATGCAGGGCAGGCTATGTGTGCCCAATGTAGATGGGTTTCGTGAGTTGATTCTCTAAGAGGCTCACAGCTCACGGAACTCCATTCATCCGGGTGCCGCGAAGATGTACCAGGACTTGAGGCAGCATTACTGGTGGAGGAGGATGAAGAAGGACATAGTGGAGTATGTAGCTCGGTGTCTAAATTGCCAATAGGTAAAGTATGAGCATCAACGGCCAGGCAGATTGCTTAAGAAGTTAGAGATTCTGGAGTGGAAATGGGAGCAGATCACTATGGATTTCGTTGTTGGGCTTCCACGGACCCAGCGGAAGTTTGATGTAGTTTGGGTGATTGTGGATAGGCTGACCAAGTCAACTCATTTGCTTCCTGTGATGACTACCTATTCTTCCGAGCAGCTGGCTCAAATTTATATCCTTGAGATTGTCAGGCTTCATGGCATGCCGGTATCTATCATCTTTGACCGGGGTATGCAGTTTACATTACGGTTCTGGAGGGCCGTACAATATGAGTTAGGTACTAGGGTTGAGTTGAGCACATCATTTCACCCTCAAACGGACGGACATTCCAAGCACACTATTCAGATACTTGAGGATATGCTTCGTGCGTGTGTGATAGAGTTTGGAGGCTCTTGGGATCATTTTTTGCCACTTGCGAAGTTTGCCTACAACAACAGTTATCTGTCGATCATTCAGATGGTACCGTATGAGGCTCTATATGGTAGGCGATGTCGGTCTCCAGTGGGTTGGTTCGAGTAGGGCGAGGCTAGATTATTGGGTACAGACTTGGTTCAGGATGCTTTGGAGAAGGTTAAGGTGATTCAGGATCGACTTTGCACCGTCCAGTCCAGACAAAAGTGTTATGCGGATCGGAATGTTCTCGATGTCGCATTCATGGTTGGTGAGCGGGTCTTGCTCCAGGTTTTGCCTATGAAGGGCGTCATGAGGTTAGGGAAGAAGGTCAAGCTGTGCCCAAGGTTTATTGGTCCATTTGTGGTGTTACGGCGAGTTGGGGAGGTTGCTTATGAGTTTACCTTGCCTCCCAGTCTAGCAGGAGTTCATCCAGTATTCTATGTTTCTATGCTCCGGAAGTATCACAGTGATCCATCTCATATGTTGGATTTCAGCTCAGTCCAGTTGGACAAGGACCTATCTTATGTTGAGGAGCCAGTGGCTATTTTGGACAGGCAGGTTCGAAAGCTGAGGTCAAAGAACATTGCTTCGATAAAGGTTCAGTGGAGGGGTCAGCCGGTCGAGGAGGCAACTTGGGAGACCGAGCATGATATGCACAACCGCTATCCTCATTTTTTCACCACTTCAGGTATGTCTCTATACTCGTTTGAGGGCGAACGATTGTTTTAAGAGGGGGAGGATGTAATGACCCGACCGATCATTTTGAGAGTTATAGCCCCGATACCCTGTTTACTGCTTTCCCCGTATCATTTTCTACTTATGTGACTTGCCGAGAGGTTGTTGTTGTGGTTTCGGAGTGAATTGGGAAACTTAGTCCCTAAACGGAAGCATAAGTCTTAGGATTTTTACCGTAAATAAACTGTATAAAGACAACTCCAGAATAAAGTTTCATCAGTTTCGTTAGCTCTGTTGGGTGATTTTGGAATTAGGGGCGTGTCCAGATTGTGTTTTGGAGGTCTGTAGCTAATTTAGGCTTGAAATGGCAAAAGTCGAATTTTTGAAGATTTTGACCGGAAGTGGACTTTTTGATATCGGGGTCGGATTCTGATTCGGAAGTCGGAATAGGTCCGTAATGTTAAATATGACTTGTGTGCAAAATTTGAGGTCCATCGTATGTGATTTGTTAGGTTTTAGCATCGGTTATAGAAGTTTGAAGTTTCTCGTTCATTAAGCTTGAATTGGTATGCGATTCATGTTTTTTGTTGTTGTTTGATGTGATTTGAGGGCTCGACCAAGTTTGTATGGTATTTTAGGACTTGATGGTATCTTTGATTGAGGTCCCGGGGGCCTCAAGTGTGTTTCGGGGTAAGTTTTGAGCGAGTCTGGGCATTTCAGCACTCTGATGTTGTTCTGGTACTTTTGGAAGTGCGGGCCGCACATTTCCGAGTGCTGAGGCACAAGAAAAAGTGCTGAGGCAGAGGAAAAATGCGGACCGCTTCTTCTTGCGGCCGCACTTCAGGGTGTTCTGCAGGTTCACAGGTTCGACTTCGGAAGCTTATATCTTTTGATCCAAAAGGAATTTTGAGATGATTCAAAAATGAAAGTTGTAGCCCTTCGTATAGTTATCTCGTTTAGTCTAATATCGCATGTCTACGTGCTTTAACTGCTTATTTGAACTCTGTGAAGCATGCCTAGTTGATTTCCTGCCTTTTCCTTGTTCTTTATCAGTATAACTGTAGAAATCTTGCTGTTAAATGTTGTATTTATCGGTTTGTGCTGTGTGTTTACTTTTGAGACTATGAGGCGGTTCCTCGGGAGTTCTTCCTACACATTTACTTTTGAGACTACGAGGCGGTTCCTCGGGAGTTCTCTCTGTACATTTACTTTTGAGACTACGAGGTGGTTCCTCGGGAGTTCTCCTTGTACATTTACTTTTGAGACTACGAGGCGGTTCTTCAGGAGTTCTCCATACACACTTACTTTTGAGACTACGAGGTGGTACCTTGGGAGTTCTCCCTGTATATTTACTTTTGAGACTACGAGGCGGTACCTCGGGAGTTCTCCCTGTATATTTACTTTTGAGACTATGAGGCGGTACCTCGGGAGTTCTCCCTGCATATTTATTTTGGGACTACGAGACGGTATCTCGGGAGATCCCCTGCTGTTTACCCCTGTGTGTTGTACTGTTGCCTTGCTGTGTTTCCTTTTATTAAATTATAGTCACTTATTATACTGTATATTCTCCTGCCTTGTTTATTTTTTACCATTGGGCCTGACCTGACCTCGTCATAACTCGACCGGGGTTTGGCTTGGCACTTACTGGGTACCATTGTAGTGTACTCATACTACTCTTCTGCACATATTTTGTGTGCAAATCCAGGTGCTTCTTATCAGCCCCGCTACTAGCTGAGAGTGCAAATCCTTCTGTAGCTTATGACTTATAATGTTCCGGGTTTTGGGGAATACTGTGTATTACTAGAGTGTTGGTTATTATAAATGCCGAGCGGCATTGTTACTAGTTATTTAGTTATCTATTGCAGATAGTTGTTAAGGTTTACTTCCATTTTTGTTATTTCCGCAATTATTTAGGCTTACCTAGTCGTAGAGACTAGGTGCCGTCACGACGTCTTACGAAGGGAGTTTTTTGTCATAACAAGTTGGTATTAGAGCTCTAGGTTCATAGGTGTCGTGAGTCACAAGCCAGTTTATTAGAGTCTCGCGGATCGGTACGGAGACGTTTGTACTTATCTTCAGGAGGCTATGGAACTGTTAGGAAAAATTACACTTCTTTGATTCCTTGTCGTACGAAATTGTTGACTTCAAAATTCTAAACTTCTGTATTCTATTCTATCACAGATGGTGAGGACACGTACAGGCGGATCTGATGACCAGGCACCCGCACTCCCTGCTAGAGCCGCGGGAGGCCGGGGCCAGGGCCGGGGTAGAGGCCGAGGACGTCCTCGCGGTGTTGCCAGAGCACCTGCGCAAGCTGTGACAGAGGAGCCCCTAGTAGCTCCAGCTGGAGGGCAGGCACCTGAGGTACCTGTTGCTGCACCAGCTCAGGCTGGATTGATTCCACTTTCTCCTGCCACATCTCAGGCTGGGGAAGGAGCGCAGACTCCCGTCGCCGGTACTCCAAAGCAGCGGGTTTAGGTCGACCAGGTTCCGGAGATTTTTCCGATACAGCCAGTAGCTCCAGCTCAGCCCGAGTTTAGGGAAGCGATTTCTGAGGCGGAGCAGCTCAGACTTGAGAGGTACAAGAAGTACCACCCTCCTGCCTTCAATGGATTAGTGTCAGAGGATGCCCAAGGTTTTATGGAGGAGTGTTACCGTATTCTCTGCACTATGGGTGTAGCGGAGTCGAGTGGGGTTTCTTTTACTGCATTCCATCTTAGAGGAGCAACCTATTAGTGGTGGCATGCTTATGAGTTGAGTAGTCCGGCTGAGGTAGCTTCACTTACATGGACTCAGTTCTCGGACATGTTCTTGATGGAGTATGTTCCCCAGAGTCTTAGAGACGCATGGCGCGTGGAGTTTGAGTAGCTACGCCAGGGTGCTATGACTGTGTCAGAGTATGCAGTTCATTTCAGTGATTTGGCCCGACATGCACCAGCCTTGGTTGCCATAGTTCGAGAGAGGGTTCGTCGTTTTATTGAGGGACTCCACCACAATATCAGGCTTAACATGGCCCGGGAGTTAGAGGTGGATATTTCTTACTAGCAGGTTATGAGTATTGCTAGGAGATTGGAGGGTATGCTTGCTCGGGAGAGAGAAGAGAGGGAGGCCAAGAGGTCTCGAGAGTCTTGCACTTACAGTGGTACTCGTGCCCTAGCTGCAGTCCCTTCTAGGTCCCAGGAGCCTTATTATGCATCGCCAGTGTCTAGTGTGCCTCCTGAACGGGGTGCTTTTAGTGGTTAGTCCAGCAGACCTGGCCTGAGCCAGTCACAACATCCACGCTCTCCGAGATCTTGTTTTGACATATGGTAAGGGATTGCCCCAGACTTAGGAGGGGTGCACCTCCATAGACTTCTCAGCCACCGCGTGCTCCACCGGGTCCTCAAACTATGATTCCAGCACCAGCTAGTGCCCCACCTGCTCAGCCAGCTCGAGGTGGAGGTCGAGGTCGCCCTAGAGGAGGAGGCCATGCCAGATATTATGCTCTTCCGGCTCGTACAGAGGCAGTTGCTTCCGACTCTGTCATTACAGGTATTGCTCCGATCTATCATAGAGATGCATCAGTTTTATTAGATCCAGGCTCTATTTATTCCTATGTGTCCTCTTGTTTTGCCCAGTATTTAGGCGTATCTCGGGACTCCTTGAGTTCCCATGTTTATGTGTCTACTCCTATGGGAGATTCTCTTGTTGTGCACCGCGTGTATCGGTCATGTTTGATTTCTCTTAGTGTTTTTGAGACCAGAGCCGATTTATTATTGCACAGTATGGATTTTGATATTATTTTGGGGATGGACTAGTTGTCGCCCCAATATGCTATTCTTGATTTTTACGCTAAGACCGTGACGCTGGCTATGCCGGGATTACAACGATTAGAGTAGAGAGGTACCTTAGATTATACTCCTAGCAGAGTTATTTTGTTTCTTAAAGCTCAACGAATGGTTAAGAAGGGGTATGGCGCGTATCTAACTTATGTGAGAGATGTCAGTATTGATACCCCTATTGTTGAGTCAGTCCCAGTAGTTAGGGATTTTCCAGATGTTTTTCCAGCTGATCTTTCGAGCATGCCGCCCGACAGAGATATTGATTTTGGCATTGATTTGTTGCTGGGCACTCAGCCCATCTCTATTACTCCATATCATATGGCTCCTCCTGAGTTGAAGGAACAGTTATAGGAATTCCTTGATAAGGGCTTCGTTTGTCCCAGTGTGTCACTTTGGGGTGCTCCGGTCTTGTTTGTGAAGAAAAAAGGATGGTTCAATGCGTATGTGCATTGATTATCACCAATTGAACAAAGTTACAGTGAAGAACATGTATCCTTTGCCTCGTATTGATGACCTATTTGATCAGTTACAGGGTGCCAGAGTGTTTTCCAAAATTGACTTATGTCAGGCTATCATCAGTTGAAGATTCGGGAACCAAATATCCCGAAGACTGCTTTCAGGACTCGGTATGGTCACTACGAGTTTCTTGTGATGTCATTTGGCCTGACCAATGTCCCAACAACATTTATGCACTTGATGCACAGTGTGTTCCGAGCCTATCTTGACTCATTTGTCATTGTGTTTATTGACGACATTCTGGTGTACTCCCGGACTCGAGAGGATCATGAGCAACACCTGATGACTGTGCTTCAGACCCTGAGAGAAAAGAAGTTATATGCAAAATTTTCAAAGTGTGAGTTTTGGCTAGACTCAATGGCATTCTCTGGTCATGTAGTATCGAGTGGTGGGATCCAGGTGGATCCAAAGAAGGTTTAAGCAGTGCAGAGTTGTCACAGACCGTCATCAGCCATGGAGATCCAAAGTTTTCTTGGTTTGGTGGGGTATTACTGTCGTTTTGTAGAGGGAGTCTAATCTATTGCAACATCTATGACCAGGCTGACCCAGAAGGGTGCTCCGTTCAGGTGGACAGAGGAGTGTGAGGGGAGCTTTCAGAATCTCAAGATAGCTTTGACTACATCCCCAGTATTGGTATTGCCTACAGGTTTGAGGTCTTATACTGTATATTGTGATGCGTCGCGGATTGGTCTCGGCGTGGTGTTGATGCAGGATGGTAGGGTGATTGCCTACGCGTCCAGACAGCTGAAGGTGCATGAAAATAACTATCATGTCCACGACCTTGAGTTAGCAGCTATTGTTCATGCCTTGTAGATTTGGCGGATCTACACCGATCACCGGAGTTTGCACCCTCTGTTCAAATAGTAGGATCTTAAGTTGCGTTAGCGGAGGTGGTTAGAGCTACTTAAGGACTATGATATTACCATTTTGTACCATCCGGGGAAGGCCAATGTGGTGGCCGATGCTTTGAGTCACCGGGCAGAGAGTTTGGGGAGTTTAGCATATCTACCAGCAGCAGAGAGGTCACTAGCATGAGATATTTAGGCCTTAGCTAGCCAGTTTGTTAGATTGGATTTTTTTAGCCGAGTTGAGTGTTGTCTTGTGTAGTCTCTCGGTCTTCTCTTTATGATCGTATCAGGGAGCGTCAATATGATGACCCCGATCTGCTTGTCCTTAAGGACACGGTTCCGCACGTTGATGCTAAGGTGGTCACTATTGGAGATGATGGTGCATTGAGGATGCAGGGCAAGCTATGTGTGCCTAATGTAGATGGGTTGTGTGAGTTAATTCTCTAGAAGGCTCACAGCTCGTGGTACTCCATTCATCTGGGTGTCACAAAGATGTACCAGGACTTGAGGCATCATTATTGGTGAAGGAGGATGAAGAAGGACTTAGTGGCGTATCTAGCTCAGTGTCTAAATTGCCAACAGGTAAAGTATGAGCATTAGCGGTCAGGCAGATTGGTTCAGAAGTTAGAGATTTCGGAGTGGAAATGTGAGCGGTTCACTGTGGATTTCGTTGTTGGGCTTCCACGGATCCAGCAGAAGTTTGATGCAGTTTGGGTGATTATGGATAGGCTGACCAAGTCAGCTCATTTCCTTCCTGTGATGACTACATATTTTTTCGAGCAGCTGGCTCGAATTTATATCCGCGAGATTGTCAGGCTTCATGGCGTGCCGGTATCTATCATCTCTGATCGGGGTACGCAGTTTGCATCACGGTTCTGGAGGGCCATACAGCATGAGTTAGGTACTCGGGCTGAGTTGAGCACATAATTTCACCCTCAGACGGACGGACAATCACTATTTAAAAACTTAAAGATATGCTCCGTGTGTGTGTGATGGAGTTTGTAGGCTCTTGTGATCATTTCTTTTCACTTGTGGAGTTTGCCTACAACAATAATTATCAAGCGAGCATTCAGATGGCACCTTATGAGGCTCTGTATGGTAGGCGGTGTCGGTTTCCAGTGGGTTGGTTCGAGCCGGGTGAGGCTAGATTACTGGGTACAAACTTGGTTCAGGATGCTTTGGAGAAGGATAAGGTGATTTAGGATCGACTTCGCATCGCCTAGTCCAGACAAAAAAGTTATGCGGATTGGAAGGTTCGCGATGTCGCATTCATGGTTAGTGAGCGCATCTTGCTCCGGGTTTCGCCTATGAAAGGCGTCATGAGGTTCGGGAAGAAGGGCAAGCTGAGCCCAAGGTTTATTGGTCCATTTGAGATGTTGCGACGAGTTGGAGAGGTTGCTTATGAGCTTACCTTGCCTCCCAGTCTAGCAAGAGTTCATTCGGTATTCCATGTTTCTATGATTGGGAAGTATCACGGTGATCCGTTTCATGTGTTGGATTTCAGCTCAGTCCAGTTAGACAAGGACCTATCTTATGTTGAGAAGCCAGTGGCTATTTTGGACAGGCAGGTTCAAAAGCTGAGGTCAAAGAACATTGCTTCGGTGAAGGTTTAGTGGAGTGGTCAGCCAGTCGAGGAGGCGACTTGGGAGACCGAGCATGATATGCGCAACCACTATCCTCATCTTTTCACCACTTCAGGTATATCTCTATATTCGTTCGAGGGCAAACGATTATTTTAAGATGGGGAGGACGTAACGACCCGGCCGGTCATTTTGAGAGTTATAGCCCCGATCCCCTATTTACTCCTTTCCCCGTATCTTTTTCTGCTTATGTGACTTGCCGGGAGGTTGTTGTTGTGGTTTCGGAGTGAATTGAGACACTTAGTCCCTAAACTGAAGCTTAAGTCTTAGGATTTTGACCGTAGTTGGAACTGGGTGAAGACGATTCCGGAATGAAGTTTCGTCAGTTCCGTTAGCTCCGTTGGGTGATTTTGGACTTAGGGGTGTGTCCGGATTGTGTTTTGGAGGTTTGTAGCTGATTTGTGCTTGAAATGGCGAAAGTCAAATTTTCGGGTGTGTTTCGGGGTGAGTTTTAAGCGAGTCCGGGCATTTCGGCACTCTGATATTGTTCCGGTACTTTCGGAAGTGCGGGCTGCACATTTTGGAGTGTTGCGGCACAAAAAAAAGTGATGAGGAAGAGGAAAAATGCAGACCACAGAGGAAAAGTGCGGAAAGCACAATTCTTCTTGCGGTCGCACTTCAGGGTGTTCTGCAGGTTCACTGGTCCGACTTCGGAAGCTTATATCTTTTGATCTACAAGGAATTTGGAGATGATTCAAAAACAAAAATTGTAGCCCTTCGTGTAGTTATCCTGTTTAGTCTAATATCACATGTCTATGTGCTTTAACTTCTTATTTGAACTCTGTGAAGCATGCCTAGTTGATTTCCTACTTTTTCCTTGTTCTTTATCAGTATAACTATAGAAATCTTGCTGTTAACTGTTGTATTTATCGATTTGAGCGATATGTTTACTTTTGAGACTACGAGGCGATTCCTCGGGAGTTCTCCCTACACATTTACTTTTGAGACTACGAGGCGGTTCCTCGGGAGTTCTCCCTTTACATTTACTTTTGAGACTACGAGGCAGTTCCTCAGGAGTTCTCCCTGCAAACTTACTTTTGAGACTACGTGGTGGTACCTGGGGAGTTCTCCCTCTATATTTACTTTTGAGACTACGAGGCGGTACCTTGGGAGTTCTCCCTATATATTTACTTTTAAGACTACGAGGCGGTACCTCGGGAGTTCTCCCTGCATATTTATTTTGGGACTACGAGATGGTATCTCGGGAGATCCCCTGTTGTTTACCCCTGTGTTTTATACTGTTACCTTGCTGCGTTTCCTTTTGTTAAATTCTAGTCTCTTATTATACTATATATTCTCTTGCCTTGTTTATTATTTACTAGTGGGCCTGACCTGACCTCATCACTGCTCTACCGGGGTTAGGCTTGGCACTTACTGGGTACCATTGTGGTGTACTCATGCTACTCTTCTGCACATATTTTGTGTGCAGATCCAGGTGCTTCTTATCAGACTCGCTACTAGCTGAGATTGCTTGTTATTGTACGGAGGTGGTTGGAGCTACTTAAGGGCTATGATATCACCATTTTGTACCATCTGAGGAAGGCCAATGTGGTAGCCGATGATTTGAGTCACCGGGCAGAGAGTTTGGGGAGTTTATCATATCTACCAGCAACAGAGAGGCCACTAGCGTTGGATGTTCAGGCCTTAGCCAGCCAGTTTGTTAGATTGGATATTTCTGAGCCGAGTCGAGTGTTGGCTTTTGTAGTCTCTCGGTCTTCTCTTTATGATCGTATTAGGGTGCGTCAGTATGATGACCCCCATCTACTTGTCCTTAAGGACACGGTTCAACACGGTGATGCTAAGGAGGTCACTATTGGAGATAATGGTGCATTGAGGATGCAGGGCAGGCTATGCGTGCCCAATGTAGATGGGTTGCGTGAGTTGATTCTCTAAGAGGCTCACAGCTCGGGGTACTCCATTCATCTAGGTTCCGCAAAGATGTACCAAGACTTGAGGCAGCATTACTGGTGGAGGAGGATGAAGAAGGACATAGTGGAGTATGTAGCTCGGTGTCTAAATTGCCAACAGGTAAAGTATAAGCATCAACGGCCAGGCAGATTGCTTTAGAAGTTAGAGATTCCGAAATGGAAATGGGAGCAAATCACTATGGATTTCGTTGTTGGGCATAAACGGACCCAGTGGAAGTTTGATGCAGTTTGGGTGATTGTGGATAGGCTGACCAAGTCAGCTCATTTCCTTCCTGTGATGACTACCTATTCTTCCGAGCAGCTGGCTTGAATTTATATTCGTGAGATTGTCAGGCTTCATGGCGTGCCGGTATCTATCATCTTTGACCGGGCTACGCAGTTTACATCACGGTTCTGGAGGGCCGTACAACATGAGTTAGGTACTCGGGTTGAGTTGAGCACATCATTTCACCCTCAGACGGACGGACAGTCACTATTCAGATACTTGAGGATATGCTCCGTGCGTGTGTGATGGAGTTTGGAGGCTCTTGGGATAATTTCTTGCCACTTGCGGAATTTGCCTACAACAACAGTTATCAGTCGAGCATTCAGATAGCACCGTATGAGGCTCTGTATAGTAGGCGGTGTCGGTCTCCAATGGGTTGGTTCGAGTCGGGCGAGGCTAGATTACTGGGTATAGACTTGGTTCAGGATGCTTTGGATAAGGTTAAGGTGATTCAGGATCGACTTCGCACCGCCCAGTCCAGACAGAAGAGTTATGCAGATCGAAAGGTTCGCGATGTCGCATTCATGGTTGGTGAGCGGGTCTTGCTCCGGGTTTCACCTATGAAGGGCGTCATGAGATTCGGGAAGAATGGCAAGCTGAGCCCAAGGTTCATTGGTCCATTTGAGGTGTTGCGGCGAGTTGGGGAGGTGGCTTATGTTGGACAATGACCTATCTTATGTTGAGGAGCCAGTGGCTATTTTGGACAGGCCGGTTCGAAAGTTGAGGTCAAAGAACATTGCTTCAGTGAAGGTTTAGTGGAGGGGTCAGCTGGTCGAGGAGGCGACTTAGGAGACCTAGCATGATATGCGCAGCCGCTATCCTCATCTTTTCACCACTTCAGGTATGTCTCTATACTGGTTCAAGGGCGAATGATTATTTTAAGAGGGGGAGGACGTAACGACCTGGCCAGTCATTTTGAGAGTTATAGCCCCGATCTCCTATTTACTGCTTTCTCAGTATCTTTTTCTACTTATGTGACTTGCCGGGAGGTTGTTGTTGTGGTTTCGGAGTGAATTGGGACACTTAATCCCTAAACAAAAGCCTAAGTCTTAGGATTTTGACCGTAGTTGGAACTGTATGAAGACGACTCCGGAATGGAGTTTCGTCGGTTCCGTTAGCTCCGTTGGGTGATTTTGGACTTAAGGACGTGTCCGGATTGTGTTTTTGAGGTCTGTAGTTGATTTACGCTTGAAATGGCGAAAGTAGAATTTTTGGAGATTTTGACCGGAAGTGGACCTTTTGATATCGGGGTCGGATTCCGATTTCGGAAGTTAGAATAGGTCCTTAATGTTTCATATAACTTGTGGGGTCAATCAGACGTGATTTGATAGGTTTCAGCATCGGTTATAGAAGTTTAAAGTTTCAAGTTCATTAAGCTTGAATTGGTGTGCGATTAGTATTTTTATTGTTGTTTGATGTGATTTGAGGGCTCGACCAAGTTTGTATGGTGTTTTAGGACTTGATGGTATCTTTGGTTGAGGTCCCGGGGGCCTCGGGTGTGTTTCGGGGTAAGTTTTAAGCGAGTCCGGGCATTTTGGCACTCTGATGTTGTTCTGGTACTTTCGGAAGTGCGGGCCGCACATTTTGGAGTGCTGATGTAGAGGAAAAATGCGGACCACAGAGGAAAAGTGCGGACCGCACAATTCTTCTTGCAACCGCACTTCAGGGTGTTCTGCAGGTTTGCTTGTAGGGCATAATTTGCTGAAGTGCGGCCGCACAATTTGGATTGCGGCCGCAGGACCTGGGATGTGCGACCACACTTGAAAATGTGCGGTCAGCACTTTGGAAGGCAGCTTTGGTACTATATAAATGAGGGTTAGGGTATTAATTCACATTTTTGACTTTGGGAGCTCAGTTTGTGACGATTATTCGTGGGTTTTTCAAACAAATTATCGGGGTAAGTGATTCTAACTCAGATTTGGTTAATATACATGAATATATCACTGATTTCATCATTTAATTAGTACTTTGAGATGGAAATTTGAAAAAAATTGTAGAAACTTCATAAACTATAAATTGGGGATTTGATGGTTGAGTTGTGATCAGAATTGGCTAATTTTGGTATGGTTGGACTCGTGAGTGAATGGGTGTTCATATTTTGTGACTTTCACCCAATTCCGAGACGTGGGTCCGGGGAAGCTTTTTGGGGCGATTTTCTAATTCTTGCTTTAGCTTTGATTTCATTAATTAGATTAGTTTCTTATAGTTGTATTTATGGTATGTAATTGATTTTGGCTAGATTTAGGCCATTCGGAGTCGGATATTCGTGGAAAAGGCATTGTTACCGATTGATTGAGCTTGGTTCGAGGTAAGTGGCTTGCCTAACCTTGTGTGGAGGAAATCCCCTTAGGATTTGGTACTGTTGTGATATGTGAGCGCTGTGTACGTGAGGTGACGAGTACGTACACGGGCTATTTATTGTAAAACCCAATTTATTTTACTGAGAAACAACCCGTTTTTCCTTTAATTTGTGTTATACCGTTTAAATGACTATTAGTATGTTTTTCATTCTTAATTGGGCTATTCCAATATGTGTAGTTATCCTGTTTAGTCTAATATCGCATGTCTATGTGCTTTAACTGCTTATATGAACTGTTTGAAGCATGCCTAGTTGATTTCCTGTTTTTTCCTTGTTCTTTATCAGTATAACTATAGAAATCTTGCTGTTAACTGTTCTATTTATCAGTTTGAGTTGTGTGTTTACCTTTGAGACTACGAGGCAGTTCCTCGGGATTTCTCCGTGCACATTTACTTTTGAGACTACGAGGAGGTTCCTCGGGAGTTCTCCCTACACATTTACTTTTGAGACTACGAGGCGGTTCCTCGGGAGTTCTCCCTGCACACTTACTTTTGAGATTACAAGGCGGTTCCTCGGGAGTTCTCCCTGCACACTTACTTTTGAGACTACGAGGTGGTACCTCGGGAGTTCTCCCTGTATATTTACTTTTGAGACTACGAGGCGATACCTCGAGAGTTCTCCCCGTATATTTACTTTTGAGACTATGAGGCGGTACCTCGGGGGTTCTCCCTGTATATTTATTTTGGGACTACGAGACGGTATCTCGGGAGATCCCCTGTTGTTTACCCTTGTGTGTTGTACTGTTGCCTTGCTGTGTTTCCTTTTGTTAAATTCTAGTCTCTTATTATACTTTATATTCTCCTGCCTTGTTTATTATTTACCAGTGGGCCTGACCTGACCTCGTTACTACTCGACTGGGGTTAGGCTTGGCACTTACTGTGTACCATTGTGGTGTACTCATGCTACTCTTTTGCACATGTTTTGTGAGCAGTTCCAAGTGCTTCTTATCAGCCCCGCTACTAGCTGAGAGTGCTTGTTGTTGTACGTAGATTTCAAGGTACATCTGCCACGTCCACAGACCTCGGAGTCCCCCTCTATTCTCTCCTATGTCATTTACCTTCCGTACTTCTTTTGTTAGACTCTGGTATATAGAGATACTAGTTTCCTTCTGTAGCTTGTGACTTATGATGTTCCGGGTTTTAGGGAATACTGTGTATTACTAGAGTATTGGTTATTGTAAATACCGAGCGACATTGTTACCAGTTATTTAGTTATCTGTTGCAGATAGTTGTTAAGTTTTACTTCCATTTTTGTTATTTCCGCAATTGTTTAGGCTTACCTAGTCATAGAGACTAGATGCCGTCACGACGTCTTACAGAGGGAGTTTTGGGTCATGACAGCTTTCTAGGCTGCCTTGTTCTTCCTTGATACACAAGGGTTGTTTCATCTTCATTAAGCTCGCCGAACTTAACAATCTGAGAGAAGTACTCTGGCAGCTCAAAATCATCAAGTGTTACTTTCCTTTTTTCAGACCTGGAGTCATTGTCCGAATCACCTATATTAATGTAGTCGGCTATTTCACCTTTAAAATTTAAAACAAAAGAACAACATTGTATGTTGCATCAATTCTTTTTGAAAAATTAAAACTTATATAAAATCTGGTTTTTTCCTACAATTATATTGTAACATATAATACCACTGAAATCTTCACAACAATCGTCTCCTTATTGTATAACGTTTTCTTGTTGAATGGGAGATTGCATTTTTGTAGTCTCCTTCTCCTCATTTAAATGCTCTCCTGGAATGTCAACTTTAGCATCCTGTTTTAGAGAGTCCACATGTATTGTTTCCTTCACTGTTACAATAAATGTGTACAACTTAATAAAATTGTAGATAATTTGTATTAAACATTAACAACACTATAGATAAATTATAATTTAATTATAGTAAATTTGTTGAAATATTATCCTGCAGCTGATATTGGGAAGATAGGTCAACACCTACATGAACATTCTCCTCAATTTGAATGTCATTCATGTGTCCTGTATCTAAGAAAACCATTGGAAATATAATGTAGATTATTTGTTGGTAATTTAGGCTATATGTAGATATATTATAGATATAATGTAGATACTTGTTTTACTACTGCTGGCCAACACTGGTTTAGCACTACTGCCCGGGATGTGTTGATTGTTCTTTTCTTTGTAATGCTCATCATTTTTCGTAGAACTGCCAGTAAACTGCAAGCATAATTTGTTAGGCTATATACTTTACGAATGATAATAGAAACTTAGACATGGTAAAAATTGTTGTCCAAAATAAATATATTTCAAATAAAACCTTAGCATCAATGTTATCCTTTTGACCGTTTACTGCCTGTAAAACAGACTTGATGGAATCATTGAGTAGCAGTCGAATGCTACCTAGTTCTTCAAAAACCTAAAGAACAAAAAATAGTTATAACATATCTTACAATTAGAGCCTTACACACACACACACACACACACACACACACACACACACACACACACACACACACATATATATATATATATATATATAAAAAAGACTAAAAATCAAGAATTATGTATACCTCTTTCTTGAAGGTTCCAAGGTCTGAACCCACCTACATATTAAAATAGAAAGAGTTAACGAAATAATTTGCATAACATAAATTAAAGAAACCATCTAGGATTATGTATAGATGTTACCTTATCAACATCTTTTCTTAATTTTTTTATTTGTTTCACAATATCTTGCTTGTCATCTATTCCCATTACCTGCTTATGTCCGGATGGAGATGGATCATCTGTTGGATGCTCGGCCTTTGGTTCAGCTTCTTCAAGGATATATTCAACTTTATCTGGAAAATTCATTCTTGAAAGCTCTTCTGGTGCTTCAATTATGTTGGTGAACTAAGTGAAAAAAAAATATGAGGGACCTAGTCATAATATGTATAAAATGTGTAGATAATATGTATTAAATTGTCTGCCCAGAAGTGAAAACCATTTACCTTGATCCATGATGGTTTGATCATTCTATCTTCCAATGCAGATAACCATATCTTGTCCTTACTAATTGTCCAGTTAAGTATGCGGGGGATCGAATTACCAACCCTTGTAGCTATATCCGTGTTGACTGTAGAGCAACACTCATACAACCATATTTGCATAGCTAGTGCAAAACCTCGAATGACATAAAAATGCACAGAAGGGTTGAGCTTGTGCCTAACGGCCTAAAGCAATTGTGTATAAGATTCGATACCCCATGCATAGTTCGCATACTGCCCCGAGTCCACCAAGTAGAACCTAAAATGGTCTGTCAAATCTAAATTATCTTTGTCTGAAGGACAGAGGAAGAATTCTATCAGATAGAGAATATACAGCTTGACTACATCCTCATCGTTCACCCAACTACGGCTGGTTACAATTTATTTCAAATTTGACTTCTCAACTTTTTCTTTGTTCGGAAAATAGCTCTTCATTATTTTATTGTCATACTTAGTTGTGTAACCAAAGTCCATCACTTATGTAAAACATCTAAGGCCACTGATCAGGGAAAACGCTCTCAACCCAAATTTCAGCCTCTCACCCTTTATCTCTGCTGTAAAAAAAAGTCGGAACCAGATGCGTTCAATTTATACTTCATGAGAAGGTGAATTTCCTGATTTTGGATACATATTTTGGCAAGGATAGTAAATGCCCAAAATATATCTTCTTAAATAGCTTTAACCTATTTTCAGACAGTAAATCCTTGATTTGGCCAGAAATAGTAGAGTCAGATAATGTTTGGAACCTAGTGATGCCATAATCAACATCATGTGGTGCAACAAATATTTGATTCTGCCCCAAAAGAAACAGCAAGTTAATAAAACTTGTTTCAAAACTAGAAAACACAATAACTACATTTCTACTACATTTTAGCTATAATCAGAAAAATATTAATACATTGCATACAAGTAAGTTTTAACATTAGTAAACATATATAACAACTGACTACATTGAAGCTACAAATGCACTGATAAAATTATGTTTAGAGCAAGAATTTAGAAATTAAGAACTAGACATAATATATACAATTTCTCTACAGAAAATGAAACTAACATCTACAAAATAGAGCAAATAATAACCTATAAACCAACTAAATAATGTAGTATATTCCCTAACTAAATGATTTCGAATAATATACAATAAATCTACAATTTATAGGGAAATGTAGAAAAATTATTAACATACAACAAATCTACACAATGTAGACAAAATTTCTACAAATACAAAAAAATAAAAATTATGTATGTTCATGAGAATGAGAACAAGTTTTTAAACTTTAAAAAAAACAAAACAAAATTGGAACTGCTAAAATTGTACCTTCTCAAATGACTGTTGGGGTATAGTTTTAGCTGATTTTTGAACCTTCTTCTTTTTTGAAGGTTTAACAGTAGGAGAAACTCTGTTGTTTTTGGAACTTTCGTGATAACTTCTTCTTCGACGAAATCATCATCGGAAGCAATTTCTTTGCCCTTCCGCTTTACAGATTTACCAGATGTCGAGGCTTTACCAGCATCCCTATCATGCTTATGTTTTGTTCGAGCTTTTGCCCTAGCTTCACGAGGGGAAAGCTTGGACTTTGTATCTGGTTTTACATGTGATGATTTTGAAACTTTTTTGGGTGAATCCTGTGAGAAAACACCCAAATTAAAAGTAGGAATATCACATACATTAGCCTTTTTAGGGATAATCTTCGAAAGTCTTCGAAAGTGCTTTCTTCTTCATTGAAAGTTAAGGAAAAATTAAAGCAACTACAATTTTGGTAGGATTTAGAGCTGGAATCTGTAAAAATCGAGAGGGATTTTTGAAGAAGAGTGAAAACGGGCGTTAATGGAGGGAGATATTGAAGAAACATGGGGTGGTATGGAGAGAGAAACGTGAGGGGAGTGGGATATGTACGTTAGAGTGAATATATGAGTTAATTTATTCTCATTAAATTCCTAAAATGTACATAATTGGTAAATTGTATATGACTATGTAATTAAATTAAAACTTGAGTAGGGAGGGTAATAAAATTTCAAATAGTGTATAAGAATGTAAAAATTCCTATGTAATAATACAAAGATGAAATACTATCTTAATAAATATCTTATTTTATTTTTCTAACCAATCATATATTGTACTAGTAATAGTTATTAATACAATATTTTATACCAACAAAATAAAAAGGAAAAAAAAATGCAGGAAACAACACTAACATTTGCCGACTAAAAGAAGAATATTCTATAAGAAAGTTTATGTCACGACCCGAAATTCCCACCTTCGAGACCGTGATGGCACCTAGCATTTCACTTGCTAGGAAAGCCAACGTTAGAATAATATTAAATATTTTTTTTACAATTTAATTTAATTAATAATAAAGAAACTAATAACTGGAATAAAATTTGAAATAAAGTGAGTAAACCATAATAATAGCGATGTTTAAATACCATCCCAGAACTGGTGTCACAAGTGCACGAGCTACTAGAATAATACAAATAAGGGTCTAAATGAAAATAAAGTTGTCTGACAGAAATACACAGCTAAATAAAGTAGATGGAGACTTCAGAGCTGCGAACGCCGTGCAGCTATACCTCAAGTCTCCTGTGGATAGCTGAATCCGAGCAAATCTATTGTACGCCGCTGGGACCAACTCCGGTATCTGCACAAGAAGTGCAGAGTGTAGTATGAGTACAACCGGCCCCATGTACCCAGTAAGTGTCGAGCCTAATCTCGACGAAGTAGTGACGAGGCTAAGGTAGGCCACTTACATTAACCTGTACGCAATAATAATAATAACAACAATATAGGAGAACAGGAATAGAAATTAAACCGGTAAATCATATCAACAATCAAGCCAACTCGGCAGTCATAACCAATTATTACTTAAATCACTTTCCGTTGCGGCGTGCAACCCGATCGCACAATATATTCATATTGAGTTCCGTTGCTGCGTGCAACCTGATCCCACAATATATTCATTTTCATTTAATTCCGTTGCAGCGTGCAACCCGATCCTCAATATATCTTTTCAATCAATTCTGTTGCAGCGTGCAACCCACTTTTCTAATATATTCACTTTCAATCAATTCTGTTGCGGGGTGTAACCCGCTCCTCCAAAATATTCATTTTCATTTCTGTTGCGGCGTGTAACCCGCTCCTTAATAATATAATTTACCAATTTTTATAAAAATAATTATTCCAATAAATGCAACAATTAATATAAAATTATAAGACAACAAACATATAATAATTATGATTTATTTAGAAATAAGTGATGACAAGTAGCAATTAATTATAGAAATTAAGGAGGAAATAGGCAATTCATTATTTAGTATGCTAAATGTCAAGTAACAATTAAATCACACAAATCAAATAAGCATGGATTCAAGGCATAATATTGAGCAAGGAATATGAAAGAAATAATTAATATAATAATTAATTCATGATTTAAAAAAATTTATGATTTCCAGATAAATGTGCAAATAATCAATTTGACGACGTATAGGCACTCGTCACCTCGCCTATACGTCGTTACACATGAAATTCATATAACAATAATTTAAGAGTTCTATTCCCTCAAGTCAAGGTTAACCACGGCACTTACCTCGCTTCGCAACCAAATTCAAGATTCCAATAAACGTTTGCCTCGCGAATTGATGTCCGAAAGCTTCTAATCTTGTCACAAACAATTCAATATTCTCAACATGAATCGTAGGAATTAATTCCATATGAAATTACTAATTTTTCGGATTAAAATCTGAAATTCATTCCAAAAATCGACAGTGGGACCCACGTCTCGAATCCCGAAAAACTAATGAAATCCGAACACTCGTTCCAATACGAGTTCAACCATACAAAAATTATCGAATTCCGACATCGGATTGGCTTTCAAATCTTAAATTTTCTTTTTTGGAAGATTTTATAAAAATCTGATTTTTCTTCCATAAATTCACGGATTCATGATGTAAATGAGTATGGAATCATGAAATATAACTAATTTTGGATAAAGAATACTTACCCAACTCAAACTTGTGAAAAATGCCTCTGAAATCTCCCAAAACCGAGGTCTAAAACTCTAAAAATAAACAAAAATGTCGGACTCCGGACAAATATATTCTGCCCAGGCACTTGTCTCAAAATTTTCAAGCAAAAAATAGCGGTACCAGCCTTTAGTCAATTGAGCATAACTTTTTATACAAATATCCAAATAATAAATGGTTTATCTTTCTGGAAACTAGAATCAAAGGGCTACAATTTTTATGTTTTGATAATATCCAGATTTCTTATAGATTGTGAGATATAAGCTTCCAAAATCAGCCCTGTGTATCAGAAATTTCTGGCGATGCACACTGCTAGGCAAATAAAAACTACATTACTAGCCTTAAGTCAATCTATCATAACTTTTTGTAAAAACATCTAGATGATAAATGGTTTATCTTTATAGAAACTAGAATCAATAGGATACAACTTTCATGTTTTGATAATTTCCAGATTCCTTATAGATTGCGAGATATAAGCTTCCAAAATCAGCTCTGCGCATCAGAAATTTCGCACACTACTGTCAAAAACCAGCAGTTAAAAATGACCTAAAAATGGTCCGAAACCACTCCGAAACTCACCCGAGCCCCTCGGGACCCCATCCGAACACGCCAACAAGTCTCAAAATATATTATGGACCTACCCGAGCTCTCAAATCACACATAACAATGGCAAAACTATAAATTGCACGTCGATTCAGACTTATGAGTTTATGAAATTTTCAATTCTATAACTCGCGCCGAAACATGCCAAATCAATTCGGAATGAACTCAAATTTTGCATGCAAGTCATAAATAAAATAATGGAGCTGTTCCAATTTTCAGAATCAAATTCCAACCCCGATATCAATAAAGTCAACTCCCGGTCAACGTTTCAAAAATCTTCTATTTTCCAACTTTCGCCAAAATGCGCTGAATTGTCCTACGGACTTCCAAATCCAAATCCGAACATGCGCCTAAGACTGAAATCACCATATGAAGCTATTGGAATCATTAAAATTCTATTCCGAGATCATTTTCTCAAAAGTCAAATCTTCGGTCAAACTTTAAAAATTCAAGCTTTATAAAATCAAACCTTTTATTTTTTTTTCAAAAACTAACGGAAAACGTGCCTACGTACTTCAGAATAGATTCAAATTTTGTACATAAGTCATAAATATTATTACGAAGCTGATCGAACTCTCGGAATCTAAATCAGGATTCGGTATCAACAAAAATCCAATTATGACCAAATTTAGGAATTCTTAAACCTTTAAATATCTAATTTCCGTTAAATGCCGATAATTTGAGCTAGGGACCTTCGAATTCGATTCCGGGCATATGCTCAAGTCCCAAATCACGATACAGACCTACTGGAACTATCAAAATACTGATCCGAGTCCGTTGGCTCAAAATGTTGACTGAAGTCAACTCAGTTGAGTTTTAAAGCTCTTTTTCACATTTTAATCAATTTTTCATATAAAAACTTTCCGCAAAGATTTACGGACTGCACACGTAAGTCGAGAAATGCTGAATAGTACTTTTCGAGGTCTCAGAACACATAAATAAATATTTAAAATTAAAGATGAAATATTGGGTCATCACATTCACCACCTCTAAAACAAACGTTCGTCCTCGAACGAAGTTAGAAAAATACCTGAGCTGGTGAAAAGGTGGGGATATCTACTCCGTATGTCCGGCTCGGACTCCAAGTACCTGCCTCAATTGGCTGAACACTCCATTGCACCCGAACTGAGGGATAACTTTTAGACCTCAACTGTCGGACCTGCCGTGCAAGGATAGCTACCAGCTCCTCCTCATAAGTCAAATCTTTTTCCAATTGGACTGAGCTGAAATCTAAACACATGGGACGGATCACCATGATATTTTCGGAGCATAGATACATGGAACACTGGATGAACGGCTAATAAACTAGGTGGTAGTGCAAGCTTGTAGGCTACTTCACCCACCCTTTCAAAAAATTCAAGGGGTCCGATATACCTAGGGCTTAACTTGCCCTTATTTCCGAATCTCATTACACCTCTCATAGGTGAAACCTAGAGCAATACTCTTTCACCAGCCATGAATGCAACATCACGAACCTTACAGTCGGCATAACTTTTTTGCCTAGACTGAGCTGTGCAAAGTCGATCCTGGATAACCTTGACCTTATACAAGGCATCCTGTACCAAATCAGTACCCAACAACCGAGCCTCTCCCGGTTCAAACCAGCCAACTGGCGAACGGCATTGCTTCCCGTATAATGCTTTATACGGAGCCATCTGAATGCTCGACTGGTAGCTTTTATTATAGGCAAACTCTGCAAGTGGCAAGAACTAATCCCAAGAACCCCCAAAATCTATAATACAAGTGCGAAGCATAACTTCCAATATCTGAATAGTGCACTCTGATTGTCCGTCTGTCTATGGATGAAATGCTCTACTCAACTCAACCCACGTGCCTAACTCATGCTGTACAGCCCTCCAGAAGTGCGAGGTGAACTGCATACCTCGATCTAAAATAATAGACATGGGCACACCGTGAAGGCGGACAATCTCACGAATGTAAATTTCAGCTAACCGCTCTGAAGAATAGGTAATTGCCACTGAAATGAAATGTGCTGACTTGGTCAACCTGTCCACAATGACCCATGCTGCGTCGAACTTCTTCTGAGTCCGTGGGAGTCCAACAACAAAATCCATAGTGATACGCTCCCACTTCCACTCAGGAATTTCTAACTTCTGAAGCAAACCACCAGGTCTTTGATGCTCGTACTTAACTTGTTGACAATTCAAACACCGAGCTACATATGCAACTGTATCCTTTTTTATTCTTCTCCACCAATAATGTTGCCGCAAATATTGATACATTTTGGCGGCACCCGGATGAATAGAATACCGGGAACTGTGGGCCTCTTCAAGAATTAATTCACTTCTAATGCGCTCATATAAATAAGACCGAGCGATTGTCCAAGATAGAACCCGATTGGGCTCCGAAACATCTAACCTCACAAACTGATTGGCCAAAGTCTGAACATCTACAGCTAGCGGCCTCTCACCAATTGGAATATATGCAAGGCTGCCCATACTCACAACCTTTCTACTCAAAGCATCGACCACCACATTGGCCTTTCCCGGATGATACGAAATGGTGATATCATAGTCTTTCAACAGCTCCAACCATCTTCTCTACCTCAAATTGAGATCTTTTTGTTTGAATAGATACTGTAGACTACGATGATCTGTGAATACTTCACATGACACGCTGTAAAGGTAGTGCCTCTAAATCTTCAGTGCATGAACAATGGCTGCCAGTTCTAATTCATGAATAGGATAATTCTTCTCGTGAACTTTCAACTGCCGCGACATATATGCAATCACCTTGTCATCTTGCATCAATAATGCACCGAGTCCAATACGAGATTCGTCACAATACACCGTGTACGATCCTGAACTTGTGGGCAACACCAACACTGGCACCGTAGTCAAAGCAGTCTTGAGCTTCTGAAAGCTCAACTCATATTCGTCTGACCATCTGAATGGAGCACCCTTCCGGGTCAGCCTGGTCAATGGGTTTGCTATAGATGAAAACCCTTCCACGAACCGGCGATAATAACCTGCTAGACCCAGAAAACTCCGAATCTCTGTAGTTGTAGTAGGTCTAGGCCAGTTCTGAACTGCCTCAATCTTCTTAGGGTCTACTTTTATGCCTTCTGGCAATACAACATGCCCCCAAAAAGGCAACTGAGTCTAACCAAAACTCGCATTTTGAAAATTTGGCATATAATTGATTATCCCTCAAAGTCTGAAGCACAATCCAAAGATATTGCTCATGATCCTCTCGACTGCTGGAGTAAATCAAGATGACATCAATGAATACAACCATAAAGGAATCCAGATAGGGCTTGAACACCCAATTCATCAAATCCATAAATGTTGCTGGGGCATTTGTCAGCCCAAATGACATCATTAGAAATTTATAATGCCCATACAGAGTCCGAAAAACTGTCTTAGGGACATCAGATGCCCTAATCTTCAACTGATGATGGCCAGACTTCAAGTCAATCTTCAAAAATACCTTGGCACCCTGAAGCTGGTCGAATAAGTCATCAATTCTTGGTAACAGATACTTGTTATTGATAGTAGCCTTGTTCAACTCCCGATAATCTATACACATCCACATTGAACCATCTTTCTTCTTCACAAATATGAGTGTACTGATAAGTAGGGATTTTGACCACTTATTTGCTCTCTTTTACTTACGTTTTAGCTAAAAAATGCTTAAAGGTATTCCCGAGAACTAATGAAATGTGCTTTCTTGCAGGAATATGGGGAAACGAGCCAAAGAAGTGAAAATCAACTCAAAAATGAGTAAAATTTGACAAGAACCAAAACAAGGAAAATGGGGCTACAGTGCGGACCACACAATACTGTGTGCGGCCACAATCTCTGAAGATGCACTGATAAGATTTCTTCACAGAGTGCGGACCGCACGATTATTGTACAGCCGTAGAAGATTAGATTCAAAGAGCTGAAGTTTGGGAGCTTGAAGATGTGCGGACCATACTATTATTGTGTAGTCGTAGGATGCCAAAATGCATCCGCACTCATAAATGTGCAAGCCCGCAGAATGAAACCCTGATCCAGTCCAAGAGCAAGAGTGCGACCGCACTCAGAAATGTGCGGTCTGCACAATTAGAGGAAGTGCGGCCGCATCTCACTTTTGTGCGACCGCAGAAAGCCATACCCACTAGTCAGTGTCAAAGTGCGGACCGCACACTGAATTGTGCGGCCGCACTACCTTCGCAGGGGCAATTTTGTCAGATATTTTTAGCTGGGTATAAATAGATCTTTTTGTCATTTTTAGGTTAAGTTTTGTGCACCTGAACACTTAGAGCTGTTTTTATTTACTGTATTGGGCAACTTTGTACTAGTTTAGCATTTAAACATTAGATTTTCTTTCCTTAATCAATTATTATACATTTTATCTTAGTTTCTTCTTTAATTTCTTCATTGTCCATGAGTAGCTAAACCCTTAGCTAGGGTTGTGACCCAACCCTAGTATGGGTACTTAATGGGTGATTGATTTAGGGCTTATTTGTGATTGGGTATATGAATTTTAGCCTAGTTCTTCCTTTTTGTGAATCGATTGTAGATACAAAAAAATGGCTCTCAACAATGATCCTCTCAGAAACATGCCTTGGGGGGATGTGGACGTGGAAGATGACCCAGTTGAAGAGGTTCCTCTTGAACCTCAAGCAAATAGATGACGCCGAAAGTTTCAAGATAACATTCCCGTTCCTCCCCCAAATCCACCAAGAGCGGCTCCACACCGGGTGTTGCCAAATGAAGGGTACACAAGTGCCATAGTCCTACCCCACATTAGGGCGGGCAACTTTCAAATCACAAATGTTATTCTTACACTGCTTGAGCAACGGGGATTTTTCACTGGGGCTCCGAATCAAAATGCGTACAAGCACTTGAAAGGATTTGTGGACACCTGCTGCGGTAATAAGCAGACCAACATTTCTGAGGATGCTTTAAGGTTGAGAATATTTCCCTTTTCTCTATGGGGGAAAGCTTTGGACTGGTTAGAAAGATTGCCAAACCATTCTATCTATACATGGGATGAATTGGCGGAAAAATTCATTGCCAAGTTCTTTTCTCTCGGGCATATGGCTACTCTTAGAGATGAGATTCTAGCATTCAAACAAGAATCCAATGAGCCGTTGCACGAGATATGGGAGAGGTACCACACTATGGTGAAAGAGTGCTCGAATAATGACATGACCGAGGCTATGATTCAACCAACCTTCTACAAGAGGATCAATACTACCAATCAATGTGTGGTCAACCAACTTTCCAGTGGAAATTTTATGACAACACCATATGCCAAAGCTTGCGAAATCTTAGATGAAATGGCGGATACCTCATCGGCATGGCAAAGTAGAGAAAATATTCCTCAAGGTGATCCAAATGTGATTCACCTACACAAAGAATTACACGATCATGGGCAAACAATTGCCGAGTTGACCATTACAATGAATCAATTGTCCAAAGCTCAACTTCAACAGGTTCAAGGTCCTAAGCAAGTAAATGCAATAGAAGGTGTCAATATGATGGTGAACAAGCGAAGGCAAAAGGGTCAACAAGTGCAAAACCGTGTAGAACAATTTGTGCAAGATGATAGTGGGTTCGACCAAGACGAATCATATAATGAGCAAGAGGAAGAAGTGCAAAATGTGAATAATTACCAAGGGCAAAGGAACAACTCTCAAGGCCCGAATCAACAATGGAAATTTCAAGGAAATCAAGGAAATTGGAACAATCAAAACCACCAAGGCATTTGGAGTGGTGGTACTAACAATCAAGGCAATTGGAAAGGCAACCAAGGCAATTGGGGTGGCAACAATCAAGGATATTGGGGAGGCAACAACCAAGAGGGTTGGAATGGTAACCAAGGGAATTGGGGGCCTGGCTCTCAAAGGCCCCCGATGTATCAACAACCAAATAGCCCGCCTCCTTATCCGTCTCAAGGTTCTAGTTCTTTCAACAATGAAATGGGACAGAATGAAAATATGTTCAAACAAATGATGGAGAAAAATGCCGACTCTAATGCTCAATTAGCCTCTCATAACACTTTAATCCGCAATTTGGAAGTTCAATTGGGGCAAATCTAGCAAGCTTTAAACACTCGTCCTAAGGGGGCACTACCTAGTGGTACGGTGGTGAACCCGAAGGGTGGGAACAACACGGGACATGCCATGGCCGTAACAACAAGGAGTGGAAGAGGTGGAGATGCAACCACCTCAAATCAAAGAAGAATTGTGGATGATGATGTAGTGGTTCAAGAAGATGAGATTCCAAGAAATGTGGTTCAAGCTAATGAAAAAGTGAAAATTGATATTGATGAGAGTGCGGAGGAGACCCAAGAAGAAGTGAACCCATCTAGGGAACACATGATTGACATACCGAAAATGGTAGTGCCAAAGGCCAAGGCACCAATGCCAAGGCCTCCTCCTCCATACCCTCAAAGGCTCGCCAAGAAAAATAGTGAGAACCAATTCAAGAATTTTATTGACATGATGAAGAGATTATCCATTAATGTGCCATTGGTTGAGGCGTTAGAACAAATGCCCGGTTATGCAAAGTTCATGAAAGATTTGGTGACAAAGAAAAGATCAATGAATTGTGAGACTATCAAGATGACACATCAAGTGAGTGCTATTTTGCACTCAATGGCTCCAAAATTGGAATATCCCGGCGCTTTCACAATCCCTTGCACTATTGGAAGCGCCGACTTTTCCAAAGCTCTATGTGATCTAGGGGCGAGTATCAACTTGATGCCCTACTCGGTGTTCAAAACTTTGGGAATTGGGAAACCAAGACCCACATCTATGAGGTTACAAATGGCGGATCATACTATGAAGAGACCATTGGGTATTATTGATGACGTGTTGGTTCGTGTTGATAAGTTCATCCTCCCGGCGGACGTTGTGATCCTTGACTGCGAAGTGGACTATGAGGTGCCTATTATCTTGGGTTGATCTTTCCTTGCTACGGGGAAGGCTCTTGTTGATGTGGAAGCCGGTGAGCTCACCTTTAGGGTGGGCGATGAAAAAGTGATTTTCCATGTGTGCAAATCTATGAGGAAACCGAATAGCAACGAAGTTTGTTCGTTTGTGGACTTAGTGACCGAGGTGATTGTTGATGATGCTAGTGCCATGATGAATGTTGATGATACTTTGGAGGCCGTATTGCTTAATCATGTTGATATTGAACAAGATGACTATGTGGAATGTGTAAATTCATTACAAGGAATGGGGTCGTATACTTATGAACACCGAAAATTGTCCTTAGATCTTAAGAACCGAAAGACTCCTCCAACAAAGCCCTCAATCGAGGAGCCTCCCACTTTGGAGTTAAAGCCATTGACTTCACATCTCAGGTATGAGTTTCTTGGCCCATGTTCTACTTTACCTATTATTCTTTCCTCTTGCTTGACTAACGTGCAGGTATATTCTACATTGGCGGTGCTTCAATAGAGGAAGAAAGCTATAGGATAGACACTGGCGCATATTCGGGGTATAAGCCTTTTGCATGCACAAGATTATTTTGGAGGAGGATTCCAAACCCTCAATTAAACATCAAAGAAGGTTAAATAAAGCAATGCAAGAGGTGGTAAATAAAGAGATCATAAAGTGGTTGGATGCCGGGGTAGTTTTCCCCATTTCCGATAGCTCATGGACCTCTTCGATGCAATGTGTCCCAAAGAAAGGGGGCATGACTGTGGTCACTAATGACAAGAATGAGTTGATTCCTACAAGAATGATGACCGGGTGGAGAGTGTGCATGGACTATCAGAAGCTCAACAAAGTCACTCGGAAAGATCATTTTCCGCTTCCATTTCTTGATCAAATGCTTGACAGGTTGGCCGGACGAGCTTTTTATTATTTCCTTGATGGATATTCCAGCTACAATCAAATTCTCATTGCCCTTGAGGACCAAAAAAAGACTACTTTCACTTGTCCCTATGGTACTTTCGCATTCTCGCGGATGCCATTTGGGTTATGCAATGCATCGACGACTTTTCAGTGGTGTATGATGGCCATCTTCACCGATATGGTGGAGGATTTTCTTGAGGTCTTTATGGATGATTTCTCTGTGGTTGGTAATTCCTTCAATGATTGCTTGAACAACTTGGATAAGGTCTTGGAAAGATATGAGGAGACAAACTTGGTTTTGAATTGGGAGAAATGTCACTTCATGGTCGAAGAAGGCATAGTCCTCGGCCACAAAATTTCAAAGCATGGTATTGAGGTCGATAAGGCCAAAATTGAGGTGATCTCCAAACTCCCTCCCCCTACATCTGTGAAGGGAGTGAGGAGCTTTTTGGGTCATGCGGGGTTCTATCGCCGATTCATCAAGGATTTTTCTAAGGTGGTGAACACCTTGTGTAAACTTTTGGAGAAGGATGCCAAGTTCCATTTCAACGAGGATTGTATGAAGGCATTCGAATTGCTCAAGTTCAAGTTGACTACTACTCATATTATCATCGCACCGTACTGGAGCATGCCTTTTGAGCTCATGTGTGACACAAGTGATGTGGGAGTCAGAGAAGTTTTGGAGCAGCGTATCAACAAAATCTTCCATCCGGTCTATTATGCTAGTAAGACCATGAATGATGCCTAAGTCAACTACACAGTGACCGAAAAAGAGCTCCTTGCTATTGTTTTTGCTATGGAAAAGTTCCGCCCGTACTTGATGGGTACAAAGGTGATTGTTCACACCGACCATGCGGCGCTTCGATATTTGATGAGCAAGAAAGATTCTAAAGCAAGACTAATGCGGTGGGTGCTTCTTTTGCAAGAGTTTGATCTAGAGATTCAAGATCGCAAAGGTAGTGAAACCAAGTGGCAGATCACTTGTCTCGTTTGGAGGAGGAAGGGAGGCCACATGATGGCCTTGAGATAAATGATTCATTTCTTGACGAGCAACTCCTAGCCATTTCTATGACTGGGATGCCATGGTTCGCCGACTTTGCCAATTATCTTGTGAGTGGCATTGTACTGAATGAGTTCTCTTCAAACCAAAGGAAGAAGCTCAAACGGGATTGCCTTGACTATTATTGGGATGAGCCTTATCTCTTCCGGATTTGTACCGATGGTGTGATTCGACGAGGTGTACCGGAGGAGGAACAAATGGAAATTCTTGAATCTTGCCATTCTTTGCCATATGGTTGTCACCATGATGGATCTAGAACGACAACAAAAGTGTTGAGTTGTGCATTCTATTGGCCTACTCTTTACAAGGATGCTAGCAATGTCGTCAAGCGTTATGATGAATGTTAAAGGGCCGGTGGGATTTCTAAGAAAAATGAGATGCCCCTCACCACCATCTTGGAGATTGACATTTTTGATGTGTGGGCATTGATTTCATGGGTCCTTTCGTGAGCTCTTATGGGAACACTTACATACTGGTATCTGTGGATTATGTGTCAAAGTGGGTTGAAGCCGTGGCTTTGCCCAACAATGAAGCTCGGAGTATGGTGGCATTTTTGAAAAAGAATATCTTCACAAGGGGTACTCAAATGGCCATTATTAGTGATGGGGGATCACACTTTTACAACAAAGCTTTTAGTACCTTACTTACAAAGTATGGTGTTACACAAAAAGTGTCGACCCCCTATCATCCTCAAGCAAGCGGGCAAGTTGAAGTTTCCAACCGGGAGATCAAGAGTATTTTTTCAAAGACCGTGAATGCCAACCGGACAGATTGGTCAAAGAAACTTGATGATGCTCTTTGGGCTTATATGACGGCTTACAAAACACCGATTGTTATGTCTCCGTATCGGTTAGTGTTCGGGAAAGCTTGTCACCTACCGGTGGAACTTGAGCACAAGGCTATGTGGGCATTGAAGAAGCTTAATCTTGAATGGGATGTCGCCGCCAACTTAAGGGTGGCACAATTGAATGAGCTTGATAAATTCTGGTTCCATGCATATTCAAGTTCGTCTTTGTACAAGGACAAGATGAAGTACCTCCATGACAAGTACATCCAGAACAAGGAGTTCAAAGAAGGCGATCTTGTGCTATTGTTCAATTCTCGGTTGCGGATGTTTTCGGGAAAGTTGAAATCCAAGTGGAGTGGTCCATTTGAGGTTGTGCATGTGACACCCTTTGGTGCATTAGACTTGAAGAACAAGAATGATGAATTGTTTAGAGTCAATGGTCACTAGGTGAAACATTATCTTGGAAAAGTTGATGATGGCCATGTTGTGGCGTTAATTCATTTCAAGTGATTGATGGTAACTTGCATCGTGCCGTGACGTTAAATCAGGCGCTACTTGGGAGGCAACCCATGTGTCTTTTTCTTTTTCTTTTTCATTAGATAGTTTTTGTTTTGTGCTAACTAGGTTTGAAGTGTATGCAGGAATGGATGTGCATTGCAGGGACATTGTCAAAAGTTTTGGCTAAGTGTTGAAAGAGTGCGGACCACATATTAATTGTGCGGACCGCACAATTCTAAAGGAAACAACAGAAATCACTCTGCGGCCATACAATTTTGCGTGCGGTCGCACAACTGGAAGATAAAAATTGTAAGTTCTCTGAAGTTGGCCTGTCAAAATTCATAGCCAATCTGCGGCTGCACATAAAATTGTGCGGTCCACACAAATACTGCGGCCGCACTCACTTTTATACGGACCGTATAATTTCTTCAAGGTCCAGGTAAAGAGTGCGGTCCGCACTAACAATTGTGCGGCCGCACTCGCCTTAAGTTTAGGGTGACTTGGTCAACCTACAAATAGAACCCCGAGACACTATTCACAACTTTACCACCCTAAAGTCTTGAACCCTAAGCAAGCACAGTGCACGATCAATTAATTCACAATCTTCCTTCATTTCATCAGTGTAGATTCTTACCTGCATCCTTCATAACTAGTATGTTCATTACATCTTTAGATTTTGCAATTTCTTTTAGTTTTTGTTCTTTTGTGGTGCGAGTTGTTAGACCTAAAATGTCAATTGTTAGTCATGGGTGCTTAAAATCATGTGGGTAGTTTCATATATGTTCATTAGGGACTGGGTAGACCATTAATCATGTTAATTTGTACATGCCCTGTCTAAATTGTGAAACATTGCATGGACCCTATCTTTATTGTCGAAAATGCTCAAATTGTGCGGCCACACACAAATTTGTGCCGTCCGCAAATCACTTGATTAGGGCAAATATTGTTCTTGAAAAGTGCGGACCGCACTCAAAATTGTGCGGTCCGCAGAAAACATTGTGCGGCCGCATAAATATGTATGCGACTGTACTTTTGAACTTCAGAGAATCAGTATCTCAGGATTGGACTTGTGCGGTCGCACTCAAAATTGTGCGTTCCGCAGAAATATTGTGCGGCCGCATAAAAATGTGTGCGACCGCACTTGTGAACTTCAGAGAATCAGTATCTCAGGAATGGACTTGTGCAGTCACACTTAAAATTGTGCGGTCCGCACTTCAGGATGTGCGGCCGCACTCACAATTATGCGGTACGCACTTCAGGGTGTGCGAACGCACTTCAAAATTGTGTGGTCTGCACTAGACAGTATGTGGCCGCATTCAAAATTGTGCGGTCCATACTGTCTCCTTTGATGACTGTTGTGCCGCAATTGTTCGGTAAATGTTTGAAGTGTTTTGAACTCAACTGACCTATGTACCTTGTATTGCAGACAATGGTTAGATCACGTGGTGGAAGAAATACATTAAAAGGGAGAGGTGAACCCTCCCGAGGCAGAGGAAAAGGCACTCGCCCTCTGCGAGTGCAATCGAAGCCTATTGCTAAAAAGCCAACCACTGAGAGAGAAAGGGCCACAGAGCCCTCAGAATCCAGTTCCTATGCCCCATCTAGGGAAGATTCCGAGGGTCATTAAATGGAGGTCCAACCTGAGTTCTAGTCCCAACCATCCCAACCCACTGGGCATTTTCAATTACACGACGAACCTACATCTAGTTCTTCTAGGGGTTCTGATGCGGGAAGCCAGGGTTCCGAGCCCTCCTCTACATCTACTCCTCTGGCACCAGTACCTATTGATGTCGATGATGATAATGTCCTAGATGATGGTAGGGGGGGGACACTCAAGTGGGTGGCCTTGAGAGATCGAAGAAAAAGGAAATATGGGAGGATCGATTCGTGAGCTTGACAGTCTTCAATAGGTTCCGGGAATTATCGCCCAGAGGTCGCTCACGCTTGAGCGACAGTTCTTATTTAAGGATTTGGATATTCATAATGCAAGTGTCCTTAAATAGTTCCATGAGCGCAAGGGGTGGAAGTGGTTCACCCACAATGTCATCGATGCAAATGAGCACCTGGTCAGGGAGTTCTACGCCAATATGTCTCACATCAAGAAGGGGACGAAAGTGACAAAGGTGAGAAATTTTAAAGTCCGCTTCGACACCTGCTCTTTGAACACTTATGTGGGATTCGAAGATGTGGAGGCAGTCCGGTACCTAGAGAAGTTGGCTCTGGGTAACACAACACGCCCATGGCTAGCTGAGACTTTGGCCGCCCGAGGACCATCACCACCATGGATTACAGCAGGAGTTCCTATCCTCCGGGCCACCCTAAATTTTAAAGCTAAATGGTGGAAAACCTTTGTGTGTAGCCGGATTGATACGAGTTTGAATGAGAACAACCTCCCACTTCCCCGGGCAGTTTTGGTGGCTTCTATTATGGTGGGGTACCCGATCAATGTGGGTGCCATCATGTCAACCAATATCACATTGGCGGTCCGAAAAAGTGAAAAGTCCTACCCATATCCAAACACCCTCACAGAGTATGTCAATGATGCCAAGGTGGAGCTGAGGCCATATGACACAAAAGTAAAGGCCAAGAAGCCTTTCTCATGGTACCACCTGCAGGGTGCTGACAACCCAAAATTCAAGGGTAAGATCACTACCACCGTTGGTCAGTCTGATGAGCCATCGGTGGTGGGTTCTGAGGCTGCTGCTGAGCCATCTACAACTCCCATGCCTTCCAGAGTAGCTGGGCCTTCCACTGGGATAGCTGACATGCCACCATCTTCATCTTCTAGGCCATCAGCTGCAGTACCAGTGCCAGCCTCGTCCACTTATCCTCTCACTGCGCTGCGAGTCTCCCAAACTTTGGCAGGCCTCAACAACTGGATGCAGACAACCACTTCTAAGATGTCTGACATATCCAATACTGTTGCAGCACATTCCTCCACCCCAGCAGCACCACAGGTCCCTCCGTCAATGGAGGAAACATTAAAGAAGATTCTAGACAACCAGAAGACTGTTATGGATACTCTGGTGGCTCACGGGGGTGCTATTGAGGAGTTGACCAATCAGGTGAAGAAGATGAGGAAATCCCAGGCTTCAAAGAAAGAAGTGGAGAGTTTGAGCAGGGAGGTGAAGAAGATAGCAGCATCATGTGATTTTCCCTTTGACCTACTGATGGAGACGGATCCATCAGTACCTGCTGACCCAGCAGCACCATCAGCAGAGGCACCAGCTGGCTAGTCTGACGAGCCAGATCTCACTGCCCCCACTGCTGAGGAGATGCTTCAGATGCTCACCAACCCTGTTGTTCCTCAGCCCGGTGATGATGAGATACATTTGGAGGAGACGGAGGGTGGTGATGCTGTCAGTCATCCTGATACCACATATGGAGTTTTCTTTACTCTCTATCCTCTTTTGTTTGATTTTTCTAAGCATTGAGGACAATGCTTATTATTATTCTGGGGGGTGGTCTATTTTGGTTCATTTTGGATGACTGTGATGACATTTGATTATATTTGGGCCTGCAATAACTTTAATACTCTCTTTCTTTTATCTTTATTTTTATTTTCTCCCTCATTATGTATATATTTATCCCGCTTGTATATATTCTATTCCTTTCGGTTTGTATATTCATTTGCCTTACTTTCAGTATTTTATTTCATAGCTTCTTCATTTTGTTTTCTTAATAGTATAGCTTCTTAGTTACTTTATTAGCTTCTTTTTGATTTGTTATCTTCTTTTTATGTTTCAGTGAACAATAAGCCTTTGGTTTTCTTAATGCTACGGTTCTTTCCAAAGGTGGGTCTTGTGTGAACCGGGTGGCTTTTCCCAACGATGGATGGCGTGACAACCTTTTTAAGGGATCGAGTCAGTTTTTGATGATTAGGTAGAAACAAGTAGTATTAATGAATAAATAAGGGTCAAGCATGCTTCACTTGGTACCAACACACTTAACTACACGCTTATGGTTAAAAACAAGTTTTTGTAAAGAAATAGCTATAGTTAGTGACCTTGTGACTCTTGTGTTGACTTAGGCAATCATCGGGTGGTTTAGTTGAACCATTAGTGATTTTCAATCTTGAATGCGGTTGTTGTGGGCCCTCGACTCTATTCTCTTTGACAATATGGTTGTGTGAGAGGTGAGGTATTTTGTTACAAGTCCAAGTACCCGTGCGAGTGGTCTAGAACTTGCCCCGAATGTGTTTCTAGGCAAAATTCTAAGTTAGCCTGGCTTGAGAAGTGATTGTAGGCTTTCCTTGACCCATTTTGAAACCTTTCATGGCCCACAAATGCTATCATCCTTAGTAAACCCTATTGAGCCTAAAGCCTTTTTATTCGATAACCACATTACAAGCCTTTACCCGTTTTATAGTGACTCTTTCTTGGCACCCGAACTTTCTTTAGCACTAATGTGATTCAAATGGCAAAAACATAAGTTTGGGGGAGAGACGAGGAGTTTAAAGATGGTCTCAATGCACGAAAAAAAAGAGAAAATAAATGAAGAAGAGGAAAGGCAATGAAAAAGAAAGGAAGAACTAAAGAAAAACACAAAAAGAAAGTGAATAATGTGAAAGGGTTGAAAAGATGCAAAAGAAAGCAAAAGTTCAAAGCATGGATAACAAAGAAGGAAAGTATGAATAGCATGACAAAGAAAGAGTGATGTAAGTCCCTCTAATCCCCCTAAGGGAAAATAAAATGACTCAAAAAGTCGGCAAAGTAAGAGCCAAAAAGAGAATATGAAGTGCTAAAGAGAAGATGAACCAATTCCATTCCGATATTTCCCTCCTTAGTCCAAAACCCTTCATTACATGCCGAAAAAGCCCTACGTGATTTCAAGCCGAGCGAGCTTACATTAATGGTGATCTACATGAGGGGCAAGCATATGGTACTTAGAGCCAGGCTTGTGACATTCTTTTGAGAGTGATGAGCGAATCTTTCTCGAGTCATTGAATTGAATTCTTCATTCGTGAGTGAGATGAGCTTCCGAAGAGTATATGAGGAGGAGTTTGGGATCCACAGTGACCTGTATGAAAGTGCGAGCTGCCTTGATGAACAAACTCAACCCTTGATGCTCAAGTGTCACATTAGAGCCATTTGTGCTTTAACATTCAATTCATAGGCTTGTTAATGATTCATGAGCGTGTGGGTAATTGTTGGTCCCAATTGATTTGTGTTTGATTCAAATTAGGCCAGCTGAAATAGCTCTTTTCTAGTGGAGGTGGGAAATTGCCTTAATTACTTGAGGACAAGCAAAAGCTTAAGTTTGGGGGAGTTGATAAGTAGGGATTTTGACCGCTTATTTGCTCTCTTTTACTTACGTTTTAGCTCAAAAATGCTTAAAGGTATTCCCGAGAACTAATGAAATGTGCATTCTTGTAGAAATATTAGGAAATGAGCCAAAGAAGTGAAAATCAACTCAAAAAGGAGTAAAATTGGACAAAAACCAAAACAAGGCAAAAAGAGCTACAGTGCGAACCGCACAATACTGTGTGCAGCCGCAAACTCTGAAGACACACTGATAAGATTTCTTCACAGAGTGCGGACCGCACAATTATTGTGCGGCCGCAGAAGACTAGATTCAGAGAGCTTAAGTTTGGGAGCTTGACTATGTGCGGACCGAACTATTATTGTGTGGTCGCAGGATGCCAAAATGCGGCTACACTCATAAATGTGCGGTCCGCAGAATGAAACCCTGATCCAGTCCAAGAGCAAGAGTGCGGCCACACTCAGAAATGAGCGGTCCGCACAATTAGAGGAAGTGCGGCTGCATCTCACTTTTGTGCGACCGCAGAAAGCCATACCCACAAGTTAGTCTCAAAGTGCGGACCGCACACTGAATTGTGCGGCCGCACAACCTTCGCAGGGGCAATTTTTTCAGATATTTTCAGCTGGGTATAGATAGATATTTTTGTCATTTTTAGGCAAGTTATGTGCACCTGAACACTTAGAGCCGTTTTTATTTACTGTATTGGGCAACTTTGTACTAGTTTAGCATTTAAACATTAGATTTTCTTTCGTTAATCAATTATGATGCATTTTATCTTAGTTTCTTCTTTAATTTCTTCATTGTCCATGAGTAGCTAAACCCTTAGCTAAGGTTGTGACCCAACCCTAGTATGGGTATTTAATGGGTGATTGATTTAGGGCTTATTTGTGATTGGGTATATGAATTTTAGCCTAGTTTTTGCTTGAATTTGAGAATTGATGGTTGCAAACATTGATTCATGCCTAATTGACTTAGTTTATACTTGAGGAAGTGAGACTAAGTCTAGAAAAACTTGGATAACAAGAAATTGGGGTGAACTCAAGAAATTGATAGCCCCAATTAAAGGGTCGAATCTAGAGATAGTAAGACCCGACTTGAGCATTTATCACTTGTTTCGAGAGATACCCATTTGGACTTGAGAAAGCCGAATTGGGCATAATCACTCAAACTACCGAGGGGTATAGAGTGAGTAATTACGTGTGATTGCTATATTTTATCCCGATCAACCAAACATGCCCTAAAGCTATAAATCCGTTAGGTAACCAACTAGGCGGAAGTCGTAACTCTAGATCTTTTATAACTTGAAAAACAACCAAAACCAAAAACATTGTCTCTTAGCTTTACAATTACAAGCATTAGTGTAAAAGTAGAAGTAGAAACAACATTTGAAAATGTGGAAGTGTAATCTTAGGCACGTCATACATTCATACTAGGTATATACCTAATCCCACATCAAGCTCCCTGTGGAATCGACCCCGACTCGCGTTGGGTTTTTATTATTGCATCGACTGCCTCGCAACCTAAATTAGTGGTGTGAGTTTGGGCGATATCAGTGCACCCCAGGGCGAGACACTAGGTCTAATGAATCCCTGATAAAGCAAGTCTTGTAATTGCTCCTTCAATTCTTTCAACTCCGGCGGGGCCATACGGTATGGTGGAATAGAAATGGGTTGAGTGGCCGGGGCCAAATCAATACAAAAGTTAATATTTCTGTTGGGTGGCATCCCCGGCAAATCTACAGGAAATACTTCTGGTAATTCACAAACAACTGGTATTGAGTCCATAGAAGGAAAATCCGCACTTGGATCGCGAATATAAGCCAAATAGGCTAGACACCCCTTCTCGACCATACGCTGGGCCTTCATATAAGAAATAACCATACTGGTAGAATGACCAGGAGCTCCTTTCCACTCTAATCGAGGCAACCCCATCATGGCTAAGGTCATAGTCTTGGCATGATAATCCAATATAGCATGATAAGGTGACAGCCAATCCATACCCAGTATGACGTCAAAATCTACCATGTCGAGAAGTAGAAGATCCACACTAGTCTCAAGACTCCCAATAGTAACCACACATGAACGATAGACATGATCTACCACAATAAAATCTCCCACCGGTGTGGACACATATACAGACGCACTCAGAGAATCACGAGGCACAACCATATATGAAGCAAAGTAGGAGGACACATAGGAGTTAGTAGATCCTGGATCAAATAGAACTGAGGCATCTCTATGGCAAACTGGAATAATACCTGTGATCACGGCGTCGGATGACTCAACCTCAGGCCTAGCCGGGAAAGCATAGAATCGGGGCTGGGCCCCACAAGTCTGAACTACATCTCTGGGACAGGCCATAGCTCGCTGGCATCCACATCTAACAGTCTGACCTCCACCTCTACCAGTCTGACCTTCACCTCTAACAGTCTGACACCTGCCCCTAGTTGGTCGAGCGGGGGTGGAGCAACCGGTGCCGGTATGATGGCACGAGAATTCTGCTGAGATCTGTTGCTCAACAACCTAGGGCAATGCCTCCTGATATGACCAATGTTCCCACACTCATAACATCCATCCTGCTGTCATGGCTGCTGAAGCTGAAGCTGAAGCTGAAGCTGACCCGAACGGGTCGGATAGCCGCCATAGTGACTCTGGAGTGGTGTTGCACTAATAAGAGCTGAATATGCACTGAATGATGTCTGTCCAGGGCAAGGAACATAATGACCTTGACTCCCTGAAGCACCGTGAGAAGTCTGATGTGCTGAATAAAATGGTCTGGGAGGATGACCCCTACCATAAGTACTCCTGCCTCCAGATGAGGTGCCTCTGAAATTACCTGAATGACGGGGCCTCTTATCTGACACTGGCCCTCTCTCATGTGAAAGAACCATCTTGATCGGCCTGGTGACATTAGTAGCCATCTGAAAAGGAATCTCACTCCCGGTCTCCTTGGCCATCTGTAGCTTGATAGGTTGAATGAGTCCATCAATGAACCTCCTCACCTTCTCTCTCTCTCGGTAGGAAGCAGAAGAAGAGCATGACAGGCTAGATCTACAAAACGGGTCTCATACTGAGTGATTGACATGCTACCCTGATGGAGACGCTCAAACTGCTTGCGGCAATTCCCCCCAGTGTGATAGGAAGGAACTTCTCCAGAAATAGCCGCGAGAACTGCTCCAAGGTAAGTGCAGGCGAACCAACTGGTCTAGTAAATACATAATCTTTCCACCACCTCTTGGCGGAACCAGTCATATGAAACACAGCAAAATCAACCCCATTGCTTTCGAATATCCCCATGTTCTGCAATACTTTATTGCAGTGGTCAAGAAAATCTTGTGGGTCCTCAGAAGGTGTACCACTGAAATGGATTGGAAATATCTTGGTAAACTTATCCAACCACAACAAAGCCTCAGAAGACAAAGCAAGCCTATCACCGACCTGTGCTGCAATAACTGGTTGAACTACCCTAACTGGATGGGCTATTGGATCCTGATACTGGGGAGCTGTATGCCCCAGAGCGGGAGTAGTGGGAGTTTGTGCTCCTTCCCCAGCCTGTGAGACGGCTGGTGCCATTGGAAATGTACCATTTTGGACTAGAGCGTCTTGAAGTACTAGAGTAGCTATGAATCCTTTCGGAACCTGAACTGGTCCAATAGGTACTGTCTGAGATGGAATCTTCGCTTCTAAATCCACCCGAGGTTCTACAACAAGTGTTGCTGCTCGAGCTCTAGATTAAGCTCTACCTCTGCCTCTACCTCGGCCTTTGGCACGACCTCGGCTTCGACCTCTACCCCTAGTCGTAGCTGTCACTGGGGGCTCTAGCTCCTGTCCGACTGTAGACGCTGTGAGTGTTCTCACCATCTACGAGAGGATAAGAATAGAAGAGTTCAATCGTCAATGATAGAATAAAATTACACGATATAGTAGAATAGAAGTGAAATTGTTCCTAAATTCCACATCCCCTGGAAGATAAGTACAGACGTCTCCGTATTGATCCTTCAGACTCTACTAAGCTTGCTCATGACTCGTGATGCCTATGTAACCTAGGGCTCTGATACCAACTTGTCACGACCCAAAATTCCTACCTTCGGGATCATGATGGCGCCTAACATTTCACTTGTTAGGCAAGCTAATGTTAGAATAATTTTAACCATTTTCTTTACAATTTAATTTATTTAATAATAAAGAAACTAATAACTAGAATAAAATCTGAAATAAAGTGAGTAAACCATAATAATAGCGATGTCTAAATACCATCACAGAACTGGTGTCACAAGTGCACGAGCTACTAGAATAATACAAATAAGGGTCTGAATGAAAATAAAGTTGACTGACAGAAATACACAGCTAAAATAAAGTAGATGGGGACTTCAGAGCTGCGAACGCCGTTCAGCTATACCTCAAGTCTCCTGTGCATAGCTGAATCCAAGCAAATCTAGTGTACGCCGCTGGGACCAACTCCGGTATCCGCACAAGAAGTGTAGAGTATAGTATGAGTACAACCGACCCCATGTACCCAGTAAGTGCCGAGCCTAACCTCGACGAAATAGTGACGAGGCTAAGGCAAGTCACTTACATTAACCTGTATGCAATAATAATAATAACAACAATATAGGAGAACAAGAATAGAAATTAAACCGGTAAATCATATCAACAATCAAGCCAACTCGGCAGTCATAACTAATTATTACTTAAATTACTTTCTGTTGCGGCGTGCAACACGATCCCATAATATATTCATATTCAATTCTGTTGCTGCATGCAACCCGATCCCACAATATATTCATTTTCATTTAATTCCGTTGCGGCGTGCAACCCGATCCTCAATATATCTTTTCAATCAATTCTGTTGCGGCGTGCAACCCGCTCCTCCAATATATTCACTTTCAATCAATTCTGTTGCGGCGTGCAACCCGCTCCTCCAATATATTCACTTTCATTTCTGTTGCGGCGTGCAACCCGCTCCTCAATAATATAATTTATCAATTCTTATAACAGAAATTATTCCAATAAATGCAACAATTAATATAAAATTATAAGACAACAAGCATATAATAATTATGATTTATTTAGAAACAAGTGATGACAAGTAGCAATTAATTGTGGAGATTAAGGAGGAAATAGGCAATTTAATATTTAGTATGCTAAATGTCAAGTAACAATTAAGTCACATAAATCAAATAAGCATGTAGAAAATATAGCATGGATTCAAGGCATAATATTGAGCAAGGAATATGAGAGAAATAATTAATATAATAATTAATTCATGATTTAAAATAATTATGATTTCCAGATAAATGTGCAAACAATCAATTTGACAACATATAGGCACTCGTCACCTCGCCTAAACATCGTTACACATGAAATTCACGTAACAACAATTCAAGGGTTCTATTTCCTCAAGTCAAGGTTAACCATGATACTTACCTCCCTTCGCAACCAAATTCAAGATTCCAATAAACCTTTGCCTCGCGAATTGATATCCGAAAGCTTCAAATCTAGTCACAAATAATTCAATATTCTCAACACGAATTGTAGGAATTAATTCCATATGAAATTACTAATTTTTCGGATTAAAATCCGAAATTCCTTTCAAAAACTGACAGTGGGACCCACGTCTCGAATATCGGAACGAAATCCGAACATCCGTTACGATACGAGTTCAACCATACAAAATTATCGAATTCCGACATCGGATTGGCTTTCAAATCTTAAATTTTTGATTTTGGAAGATCTTATAAAAATCTGATTTTTCTTCCATAAATTCACGGATTCATGATGTAAGTGAGTATGGAATCATGAAATATAACTAATTTCGGATAAAGAATACTTAGCCAACTCAAATCGTGAAAAATGCCTCTGAAATCGCCCCAACCAAGGTCTAAAACTCTAAAAATGAACAAAAATATCAGACTCCGAACAGAATATATTCTGTCCAGGCACTTGTCTCAAAATGTTCAAGCCAAAAATAGTTGTACCAGCCTTCAGTCAATCGATCATAACTTTCTGTACAAATGTGAAAATGATAAATGGTTTATCTTTCTGGAAACTAAAATCAAAGGGCTACAACTTTCATGTTTTGATAATTTCTACACTCCTTATAGATTGTGAGATATAAGCTTCCAAAGTCAGTCGTGTGCATCAGAAATTTCTGGCGATGCACACTGCCAGGCAAACAAAAACTGCATTACCAGCCTTCAGTCAATCCATCATAACTTTCTGTAAAAATGTCCAAATAATGAATGGTTTATCTTTCTGGAAACTAGAATCAAATGGCTACAACTTTCACGTTTTGATAATTTTTAGTTTCCTTATATATTGCGAGATATAAGCTTCCAAAACTACCTTTGCGCATAAGAAATTTCGCACACTGCACCAGCAGTTAAAAATGACCTAAAAATGGTCTGAAACCACCCCGAAACTCACCCGAGACCCTCGGGACCCCGTCCGAATATGCCAATAAGTCTCAAAACATATTATGGACCCACTCGAGGTCTCAAATCACACATGACAACGGCGAAACTACAAATCACACGTAGATTCGGACTTATGAGTTTATGAAATTTTCAATTCTATAACTCGCGCCGAAACATGCCAAATCAATTCGGAATGAACTCAAATTTTGCATGCAAGTCATAAATGACATAATGGAGCTGTTCCAATTTCCAGAATCAAATTTCAACCCCGATATCAATTAAGTCAACTCCCGATCAAACTTTCCAAAAATTTTCTATTTTCCAACTTTCGCCAAAATGCGCCGAATTGTCCTACGGATTTTCAAATCCAAATCCGAACATGCGCCTAAGTCCCAAATTACCACATGAAACTATTGGAATCATTAAAATTCCATTTCGGGGTCATTTGCTCAAAAGTCAAATCTCCGGTCAAACTTTAGAAATTCAAGAATAATATAATCAAACCTTTTTTTCTCTCAATAACTAACGGAAAACGTGCCTACGTACCTCGGAATAACTTTAAATTTTGTACATAAGTCATAAATATTGTTACGAAGCTGATCGAACTCTCAGAATCTAAATCGGGGCCCGGTATCAACAAAAACCTAATTATGACCAAATTTAGGAATTCTTAAACCTTTAAATTTCTAGTTTCCGTTAAATGCCGATAATTTGAGCTAGGGACCTTCAATTCGATTTCGGGCATACGCCCAAGTCCCAAATCATAATACGGACCTACCGGAACTGTCAAAATACTGATCCGTGTCTGTTGGCTCAAAACGTTGACCGAAGTCAACTCAGTTGAGTTTTAAAGCTCTATTTCGCATTTTAATTAATTTTTCATATAAAAACTTTCCGAAAAAATTTACGGACTGTGCACGCAATCGAAAAATGCTGAATAGTGCTTTTTAAGGTCTCAGAATATACAAATAAATATTTAAAATTAAAGGTGATATATTGGGTATGTAAATGTAAATGTTTACCGAAGTCAATGAATATGTAAATATAAATGTTGAAGAAATCATTTTGTAAACTGTGATGACCCAAAATGTCATCTTTAATTTAAACATTTATTTCTGTGTTTTAAGACCTCGAAAAGCACTATTTATCATTTCTCGGCTTGCGTGTGCAGTCCGTATAATTTTTCGAAAATGTTTTATGTGAAAAATAGATTAAAATGTAAAATAAAGATTTAAAACTCAATTAAGTTGACTTTGGTCAACATTTTGAGAAAACAGAACTGGATCAGTATTTCGAAAGTTTCAGTAGGTCCGTATTGTGATTTGGGACTTGGGCGTATGCCCGGAATTGAATTCGGAGGTCTCTAGCTCAAATTATCGCCATTTAACGGACATTAGAAATCTAAAGGCTAAAGATTTCCAAAGTTGACCGGGAGTTAACTTTACTGATATCGGGATCGGGACCCGATTCTAGAAATTAGAATAGTTCTGTTATGTCATTTATGACTTGTGCGCCAAATTTGAAGTCATTCCAGATTCGTTTAATACGTTTCGACATGAGTTTTGTAAATTGAAAAGTTTGAAACTCAAAAGTTTGAATCGAATTTGAGACCTCGAGTAAGTCTGTATTATCTTACAAGACTTGTTGGAATATTTGAACGAGGTCCCGAGTGGCTCGGGTGAGTTTCAGACGTGTTTCAGACCATTTTGGTAAAACCTTGCAGGTCTGGTTCTGGTGTTTCGCACTTGCGTAATTTTGGCCGCAGGTGCGTGATTGCTTCTGTGGAGACAGTGTCGCTTCTGCATCTTTGAGGCTAGGGGATAAGCTTTATTTTTGCGAAGCTTGGGGTGTAAGTGCGATGTCCGCTTCTGCGGTGCCATGATCGCAGATGCGATCTTTCGCGCTTCTGCGGTTCCCTTCGCGCATCTGCGCAGTCGCTTCTGCAACGTGAAGGTCCGCTGATACGGTCCTCTGCTTGGCTGCCCTGTTCCGCAAATGCAAGCTTTGTCTCGCAAATGTGAGTCCGCAGATGCAAAAATGCTGGACAGAACACATAAAGATCGGGTGTTAGCCATTTTTACTCATTTTTGAGTTTTGAGTCTCGGATTTTGGCGATTCCAAAGGGGTTTTCACGACTTCGACTTGGGTAAGTGTTCTATACCCGAAAGTGATTATATTTCATAAATCCATGCTTATATTCATCGTTTATTTCGAATTAGATGGAAGAAATTTGAATTTTTGTAAAACTTTCCAAAAACGAAAATTTAGGATTTGCAAGCCAATCTGATGTCGTAATTCGATAATTTTTGTATGGTTGAACTCGTATCGGAACGAGTGTTCGGATTTCATGAGTTTTTTCGGGATTCGATATATGGGTCGCACTATTGATTTTTAAAATAAATTTCAGATTTTAATCCGGAAAATTAGTAAATTCATATGGAATTAATTCCTATGATTCGTGTTGAGTATATTGAATTGTTTGTGACTAAATTTGAAGCATTCAGACACCAATTTGCGAGGCAAAGGTTTATTGGAATCTTGAGTTGGTTGGAAATCGAGGTAAGTGTCGTGGTTAACCTTGACTTGAGGGAGTAGGACTTATTTTTCTATTTGCTACGTGATTTAATGTGCGGGTACAACGTATATGTGAGGTGACGAGTACTTATGCATTGTGGTTGAGTCAAAGCATGCGGGTGGAATTTGTTTATTGTGAATAATTGTATATTTAATTAAGATATTCCTGCTTAGGTTATTATTGTTTATTTGATCATTTTTATTGAGATTATTGTTAGTTTAATTATTATTGAATATTTTGGAAGGTGAAGTCGATATTCTGGTATTGAATTGATTGATAAGTATATATCCCCGCATTTAAATACTCTTTTGAATTTATATTATTATTTTCATGGTAAGGAAGAGTCTAAAAGCACGAAGGGTGATGCCGTTACATTTATAGTATCCTTGCCATGGTGAGAAAGAGTGTAAAAGCACCACGGGTGATGCGATACCGTGCTAGAAGAGAGTTAAAGCACGAAGGGTGATGCCGTACCAGAAGAGAGTTAAAGCACGAAGGGTGATGCCGTATCAATTATTATTATTTATTTATCAATTTATGGGAAGAATGAGAGTAAAAGCATGAAGGGTGGTGCCGTGCCATTTTCATATTATCAGCTGCTCATTTTATTGTTGGTGAATTAATTGGCTGCTGCGTGACACTTCTCCTGCTGAAATTATTATATCATCCCCCTTCGCACGTTCCCTCCCAAATTTATAATTGTTAATTATTGCGTTATTGTTGCTTCGTATTTGTATACGCTTGTACATGTTGTTTGCGTACGTCTCTTGTCATAACCTCGTCACTTCTTCGTCGAGGTTATGCTCGACACTTACGGAGTACATGGGGTCGGTTGTACTCATACTACACTCTGCACTTCTTATGCAGATTTTGGAGTTGGTCCCAGCAACGTACCATAGACTTGCTCGGATTCTGCTTCCCAGAGGAGACTTGAGATATAACTGCACAACGTCCGCAGTTCTGAAGTCCCCATCTATCTTATCTTAGTTATGTATTATCTTGCAAACAGCTTGAATTGTTTTCAGACCTTTATTTGTATTATTCTAGTAGCTCGTGCACCTATGATACCAGATTCAGGATGTATTTTGGTGATTCGGTAGTTATGGTCTTCCGCAATTTATTCCAGTAATTGACTTCGGTATAATTTAATTTGTTTAAAAATGGTTAAGATTATTCTAACGTTGGCTTGCCTAGCAAGTGAAATGTTAGGCGCCATCATGGTCCCGAAGGTGGGAATTTCGGATCGTGACAAGTTGGCATCAGAGCACTAGGTTACTTAGGTCTCACGAGTCACAAGAAAGCTTAATAGAGTCTGAAGGATCGGTACGGAGACGTCTGTACTTATCTCTCAGAGGCTATGAAGTTTAGGAATAATATCACTTCTTTCTTATTCTGTCGTGCGATTTTATTCTATCATCAATGATTGAACCATTCTATTCTTATTCTCTCGCAGATGGTGAGAACACGTAATACATCTACCAATGGAGGACCAGAGCCCCTGATGGCAACTATGACCAGGGGCAGAGGCCGAGGTCGAGGTCGCGCTAGAGGCCGAGGTAGAGGCAGGGGTAGAGCTCAGTATAGAGATCGAGCAGTAGCACCTGTTGTAGAACCTCAGGTGGATTTGGGAGCGGAGGTTCCAGTTCAGACTGTACCTGTTATACCAGTTCAGGTCCCGGAAGGATTCATAGCTACTCCAGTGCTTCAGGACGCTCTAGTCTGTTTGGTGAGTCTTATAGAGGGCGTGGCCTAGAATGGTATATTTATAGTGGCACCAGCCATCTCACAGGTTGGGGGAGGAGCACAGACTCCCACTACTCCCACTCCGGAGAAGATGGCTCCCCAATATCAGGCTCCACCAGCCCCACTAGTTGGGGTAGTTCAGCCAGTTGTTGCGGCACAGGCCGGTGATAGGCCCGCCATGTCTTCTGAGGCTTTATTGAGGTTGGACAAGTTTACTAAACTCTTTCCAGTTCACTTTAGTGGTACACCTTCTGAGGACCCACATGATTATCTTGACCTCTGCCACGAGGTGCTACGGAACATGAGTATCGTTGAGACCAATGGGGTCGATTTTGCAGTACTTTAGATGACGGGTTCTGCCAAGAGGTGGTAGAGAGATTATATGTTGACTAGACCAGCTGGGTCGCATGCATTGACTTGGGAGCAGTTCTCACGGCTATTTCTAGAGAATTTCCTCCCTATCACATTGAAAGAGGATTACCGTAGGCAATTTGAGCGTCTCCAGCAAGGCAGTATAACTGTTACTCAATACGAGACCCGTTTTGTAGATCTAGCCCGTCATGCTCTCCTTTTACTTCCTACTGAGGGAGAGAGAGTGAGGAGGTTTATTAATGGACTCACTTGCCTTATCAGGCTTTAGAAGGCCAAAGAGACCGGAAGTGAGATTTCATTTGAGGCGGCTGCTAATGTTGCTAGGAGGATCGAGATTTTTCTTGCACAGGAGAGAGGGTAAGGGTCTGATAAGAGGTCTCGTCAGTTCGGTAGGTTTAGTGGTGCCTCATCTGGAGGCAGGGGTAATTTTGGTAGGGGTCATCCTCCCAGGCCATTTCATTCAGCGCTCCAGGCGTCCCATGATGCTTTAGGTGGTCATGGCCCTCATATGCCTAATTCAGACCAGCTAGCTTATAGTGCACCACCAGCTCCTGTTAGTGCACCTCCGATCCAGAGTTTTCAGGATGGTTACTCAAGTCAACAGGGTCATCAGTCACAACAACCGAGGTCATGTTATACGTGTGGTGATCCGAGGCACATTGCTAGATTTTGCCCTCGGGCACCGGGCATCTCACAACAGCAGGGTTCTTGTGCCATGGTCTCGTCACCGGTTGCTTCACCACCTGCTCAGCCAGCTAGAGGTAGGGGTCAAGCAGCTAGAGGTGGAGGTCAGGCCATTAGAGGTGGAGGTCATGTAGTTAGAGGTGGATGCTAGCCAGTTAGAGGCCGTCCCAGAGACGCAGTTCAGAGTGGTGGGGCCCAGCCCCAATTTTATGCTTTTCCATCTAGGCCTGAGGCTGAGTCATCCGATGCCATTATCATAGGTATTATTCCAGTTTGCCATAGAGATGCTTCAGTTCTATTTGATCCAAGATCTACTTATTCCTATGCGTCCTCCTACTTTACTTCATATTTGGTTGTGCCTCGTGATTCTCTGAGTGCTTCTGTGTGTGTGTGTGTGCATGAGAACCATGCTGTTGTGAGATGCCCAGTGCCCGAGGGCAAAATCTAGCAATGTGCCTCGGATCACCACACGTATAACATGACCTCGGTTGTTGTGACTGATGACCCTGTCGACCTGAGTAACCATCCTGAAAACTCTGGATCAGAGGTGCACTAACAGGAGCTGGTGGTGCACTATAAGCTAGCTGGTCGGAATTAGGTATATAAGGGTCGGAATTAGGCATATGAGGCACTAACAGTTTGCCATAGAGATGCTTCAGTTCTATTTGATCCAGGATCTACTTATTCCTATGCGTCCTCCTACTTTGCTTCATATTTGGTTGTGCCTCGTGATTCTCTGAGTGCTTCTGTGTGTGTGTCCACACCGGTGGGAGATTCTGTTATGGTAGATCATGTCTATCGTTCGTGCGTGGTTACTATTGGGATTCTTGAGACTAGCGTGGATCTTCTACTTCTTGACATGGTATATTTTGATGTCATCTTGGGGTATGGATTGGCTGTCACCTTATCATGCTATATTGGATTGTTACGCCAAAATGGTGACCTTAGCTATGCCGGGGTTGCCTCACTTAGAGTGGAAAGGGATTCTTGGACATTCTACTAACAGGGTTATCTCTTATGTGAAGGCTTGACGTATGGTCGAGAAGGGCTATTTAGCTTATTTGGCTCATATTTGCGATTCTAATGCGGATGTTCCTTCAATGGATTCAGTCCCAGTTGTTCGTGAATTTTCAGATGTATTTCCTACAGATTTTCCGGGGATGCCACCCGACAGAGATATTGACTTCTATATTGATTTGGCTCCGGACACCCAACCTATTTCTATTCCACCATACCGTATGGCCCCGCCGGAGCCAAACGAATTGAAGGAGCAATTACAAGACTTGCTTGATCAGGGATTCATTAGACCTAGCGTCTCACCTTGGGGTACACCAGTGTTATTTATAAAGAAGAAAGATGGTTCAATGCGAATGTGTATAGATTATCGGCAGTTGAACAAGGCTACTATCAAGAACAAGTATCCGTTACCAAGAATTAATGACTCATTCGATCAACTTCAGAGGGACAAGGTGTTTTCAAAGATCGATTTGAGGTCTGGTTACCATCAGTTGAAGATTTGGGCATCCGATGTCCCTAAGACAGCTTCCCGGACTCAGTATGGGCATTACGAATTTCTAGTGATATCATTTGGGCTGACAAATGCCCCAGCAACATTTATGGATTTGAAGAACCGGGTATTCAAGCATTATTTGGATTCTTTTGTGGTTATATTCATTGATGATATCTTGATTTACTCCAGCAGTCGAGAGGAGCATGAGCAGCAACTTCGGATTGTGCTTCAGACTTTGAAGAATAATCAGTTATATGCCAAGTTTTCAAAATGTGAATTTTGGTTAGACTCAGTTGCCTTTTTGGGGCATGTTGTATCGGTAGAAGGCATAAAAGTGAATCATAAGAAGATTGAGGCAGTTCAGAATTGTCCTAGACCTACTTTAGCTACAGAGATCCGGAGTTTCCTGAGTTTGGCAGGTTATTATTGCCGGTTTGTGGAGGGGTTTTCATCTATAGCATCTCCATTGACCAAATTGACCCAGAAGGATGCCCCATTCAGATGGTCAGATGGGTGTGAGTTGACCTTTTAGAAGCTCAAGACTGCTTTGACTACGGCTCCAGTGTTGGTATTACCCACAGGTTCAGGATCTTATATGGTGTATTGTGATGTATCTCGCGTTGGCTTGGTGCAGTATTAATGTAGGATGGCAGAGTGATTTCATATGCATCACGACAGTTGAAAGTTCACGAGAAGAATTATCCTGTTCATGACTTAGAATTGGAAGCCATTGTGCGCAGAAAATTTAGAGGCATTACCTTTACGGTGTCTCGTATGAGGTATTTACTGATCATCGTAGCCTACAATATCTGTTCAAACAAAAAGATCTCAATTTGAGGCAGAGAAGATGGTTGGAGCTATTGAAAGACTATGATATCACCATTTTGTATCACCCCGGAAAGGCTAATGTGGTGGCTGATGCTTTGAGTAGAAAGGATGTGAGTATGGGGAGCCTTGCTTATATTCCGGTTGGTGAGAGGCCGTTAACTGCAGATGTTCAGACTTTGGCCAATCAGTTCATGAATTTAGATATTTCAGAGCCCAGTCGGGTTCTAGCTTGCACAATTGATCTATCTTCTTTATATGAGCGTATCAGAGAACGACAGTATGTCGATCCTCATTTGCTTGTCCTCAAGGACATGGTACAACACGGTGGTGCCAAGCAGGTTGCTGTGGGGGAATATGGAGTTCTATGGATGCAAGGTCGTATTTGTGTGCCTAATGTGGATGGGCATCGTGAATTAATTCTTGAAGAGGCCCATAGTTCCCGATATTCCATTCATCTAGGTGCCGCCAAAATATATCAAGATTTACGGCAACATTATTGGTGGAGTAAAATGAAGAAGGATATAGTTGCATATGTAGCTCGGTATTTAAACTATCAGCAAGTCAAGTACGAGCATCAGAGACCTGGTGGTTTGATTCAGAAGTTAGAAATTCCTGAGTGGAAGTGGGATCATATCACTATGGATTTTGTTGCTGGGCTCCCACGGACTCCGAGGAAGTTTGATGCAGTGTGGGTCATTTTGGACAGATTGACCAAGTCAGCATATTTCATTCTTATAATAGTTACCTATTCCTCAGAGCGGTTAGCTGAGATTTACATCCGTGAGATTGTCCGCCTTCATGGCGTGCCCGTGTCTATCATTTCTGATCGAGGTACGTAGTTCACCTCGCACTTCTGGAGGGCTGTACAATGTGAGTTAGGCACGTGGGTTGAGTTGAGTACATCATTTCATCCACAAACAGATGGATAGCCAGAGCGCACTATTAAGATATTGGAAGATATGCTTCGCGCTTGTGTTATAGACTTTGGAAGTTCTTTGGATCAGTTTTTGCCACTTGCAGAGTTTGCCATAATGACAGCTACCAGTCGAGCATCCTGATGGCTCCATATGAAGCATTATACGGTAGGCAATGTCGTTCGCCCGTTGGCTAGTTTGAACAGGGAAAGGCTTGGTTGTTGGGTACCAATTTGGTACAGGATGCCTTGGATAAGGTCAAGATTATTCAGTATTAACTTCGCACAGCTCAATCTAGGCAAAAGAGTTATGCCAACCATAAAGTTCGTGATGTTACATTCATGGATGGAGAAAGAGTATTGCTCCGGGTTTCACCTATAAAAGGTGTAATGAGATTCAGAAAGAAGGGCAAGTTGAGCCCTAGGTATATCGGACCCTTTGAAATTCTTTAAAGGGTGGGTGAAGTAGCCTACAGGCTTGCACTACCACCTAGTTTATCAGCAGTTCATCCAGTGTTTCATGTATCCATGCTCTAGAAATACCATGGTGATCCGTCCCATGTATAGCCTTAAGATTTCCAGTTTCTATTAAATGGCGATAATTTGAGTTAGGGACCTCTGGATTCAATTCCGGGCATACCCCCAAGTCCCAAATCACGATACAGACCTACTGAAACTGTCAAAACACTGATCCGAGTTTGCTTTCTCAAAATGTTGACCAAAGTTAACTCAGTTGAGTTTTAAAGCTCTATTTCACATTTTAATCCATTTTTCACATAAACACTTTCTGAAAAATTACATGGACTGTGCACGCAAGTCGAGGAATAATAAATAGTGCTTTTTGAGGTCTTAGACCACAAAAATGAATGTTTAAATTAAAGATGACATTTTGGGTCATCACATTCTCGACCTCTAAAACAAACGTTCGTCCTTGAACGGAATTAGAAATGTACCTGAGCTGGTGAAAAGGTGTGAATATTTACTTTGCATGTCCGACTCGGACTCCCAGGTAGTGCCACAATTGGCTGACCTCTCCATTGCACCCGAACTGAAGAATAACTCTTAGATCTCAACTTTTGGACTTGCCGGACGAGAATAGTTATCAGCTCCTCCTCATAAGTCAAATCTTTGTCCATTTGGGTGTTAGCCATTTTTACTCATTTTTGAGTTTTGAGTCTCGGATATGGGCGATTCCAAAGGGGTTTTTCACGACTTTGACTTGGGTAAGTGTTCTATACCCGAAAGTGATTATAATTCATAAATTCATGCTTATATTCATCATTTATTTCAGATTTAGATGGAAGAAATTGGAATATTTGTAAAACTTTCCAAAAAAAAAAATTTAGGATTTGAAAGCCAATCCGATGTCAGAATTCGATAATTTTTATATGGTTGAACTTGTATCAGAACGGGTGTTTGGATTTCGTGAGTTTTTCCGGGATTCGAGACATGGGTCCCACTGTCGATTTTTAAAATGAATTTCGTATTTTAATCCGAAAAATTAGTAAATTCATATAGAATTAATTCCTACTATTCATGTTGAGTATATTGAATTGTTTGTGACTAGATTTGAAGCATTCAGACACCAATTCGCGAGGCAAAGGTTTATTAGAATCTTGAGTTGGTTGCAAATCGAGGTAAGTGTCGTGGTTAACCTTGACTTGAGCGAGTAGGACTTATTTGTCTATTTTCTACGTGATTTAATGTGCGGGTAAAACATATATGTGAGGTGACGAGTATTTATGCGTTGTGGTTGAGTCAAAGCATGAGTGTGGATTTTGTTTATTGTGAATAATTTCATATTTAATTAAGATATTCCTGCTTAAGTTATTATTGTTTATTTGATCATTTTTCATGAGATTATTGTTAGTTTAATTATTGTTGAATATTTTGGAAGGTGAAGTCGATATTCTGGTATTGAATTGATTGATAAGTACATATCCCCGCATTTAAATACTCTTCCGAATTTATATTATTATTTTCATAGTAAGGAAGAGTGTAAAAGCACGAAGGGTGATGCCGTGCCATTTATATTATTTATATTATCCTTGCCATGGTGAGAAAGAGTGTAAAAGCATGAAGGGCGATGCCATGCCATTTTCAGAAGAGAGTTAAAGCACGAAGGGTGATACCGTGCCAGAAGAGAGTTAAAGCACGAAGGGTGATGTCGTGCCAATTATTATTATTTATTTATCAATTTATGGGAAGAATGAGAGTAAAAGCACGAAGGGTGGTGCCGTGCCATTTACATATTATCAGCTGCTCATTTTATTGTCGGTGAATTAATTGGCTGCTACGTGACACTTCTCCTACTGAAATTATTATATCATCCCCCTTCACATGTTCCCTCCCAAATTTATAATTGTTAATTATTGCATTATTGTCGCTTCATATTTGTATACGCTTGTACATGTTGTTTAGGTACGTGTCTTGTCATAGCCTCATCACTACTTCGTTGAGGTTAGTCTAGACACTTACGGAGTACATGGGATCGGTTGTACTCATACTACACTCTGCACTTCTTGTGCAGATTTTGGAGTTGGTCCCAGCGGCGTACCATAGACTTGCTCGGATTCAGCTACCCAGAGGAGACTTGAGGTATAACTGCACATCGTCCGCTGTTTTGAAGTCCTGTGTGTGTTTCAACACCTGTGGGAGATGCTATTGTTGTAGACCGCATTTATCGTTCGTGTGTGGTTACCATTTGGAGCCTTGAGACTAGTGTAGACCTTCTACTTCTCGATATTATAGATTTTGATGTTATCTTAGGTATGGATTGGCTGTCACTCTATCACGCTATATTGGATTATCACGCCAAGACGATGACCTTAGCCTTGCCGGGGTTGCCTCGATTAGAGTGGAGAGGGACTCCTGGCCATTCTACCAGTAGGGTTATCTCTTATATAAAGGCTCGGCGTATGGTCGAGAAGGGGTGTCTAGCTTATCTGGCTTATGTCCGTGATTTTAGCCCGGAGGTTCCTTCCATGGATTCAGTACAAGTTGTCCGTGAGTTTCCAGAGGTGTTTCCTACAGACCTGATGGGGATGCCACCCGACAGGGATATCGACTTCAGTATTAACTTAGTTCCGGGCACTCAGCCCATTTCTATTCCGCCGTAACATATGGCCCCTCCAGAGTTGTAAGAATTGAAGGAGCAGTTGCAGGACTTGCTTGATAAGGGTTTCATTAGACCTAGTGTCTCGCCCTAGGGTGCGCCCATGTTGTTTGTGCAGAAGAAAGATGGATCGATGAGGATGTGCATAGATTATCGGCAGTTGAACAAAGTCACCATCAAGAACAAGTATCCATTGCCGAGGATTGATGACTTATTTGATCTGCTTCAGGGTTCCAAAGTATTCTTGAAGATTGATTTGAGGTCTGGCTACCGTCAGTTAAGGATTAGGGCATCCGATGTCCCTAAGACAACTTTTTGGACTCGGTACAGGCATTATGAGTTTTTTGTGATGTCCTTTGGGTTGACAAATGCCCCATCAACATTTAAGGATTTGATGAACTGAGTGTTCAAGCCCTACTTGGACTCCTTTATGATTATTTTTATTGATGATATCTTGATGTACTCCCGTAGTTGAGGTGAGCACGAGCAGCATCTTCGGATTGTACTTCATACTCTAAGAGATAGCCAGTTATATGCCAAGTTTTCAAAGTGCGAGTTTTGGTTGGATTCAATCGCTTTCTTAGGGCACGTTGTATCAGTAGAGGGCATTCAGGTCAACCCTAAGAAGATTGAGGCAGTTCAGAACTGGCCCAGACCCACTTCAGCCATGGAGATCCGGAGTTTCTTGGGTTTGGCGGGTTATTACCGTCAGTTTGTGGAGGGGTTCTCATCTATAACAGCCCCATTGACTAGGTTGACCCAGAAGGGTGCCCCGTTAGGATGGTCAGACGAGTGTGAGGCGAGCTTTCATAAGCTCAAGATTGCTTTGACTACGGCGCTGGTGTTGGTGTGGCCCATATGTTCAGGATCTTATACGGTATATTATGATGCATCCCGTGTTAGGCTCGGTGTAGTATTGATGCAGGATGGCAGGGTGATTGCATATGTGTCACGGCAATTGAAGGTTCATGAGAAGAATTACCCTGTTCATGACTTAGAGTTGGCAGCCATTGTTCACGCGCTGAAGATTTGGAGACATATCTGTGCGGCATGTCGTGTGAGGTTTTCACGGATAATCGGAGCCTACAGTATTTGTTTAAGCAAAAGGATATCAATTTGAGACAGAGGAGGTGGTTGGAGCTATTTAAAGACTATGATATCACCATCTTGTATCATCCCGGGAAGGCCAATGTGGTGGCCGACGCTTTGAGTAGAAAGGAAGCGAGTATGGGTAACCTTGCATACATTCCAGTCAGTGAGAGACCGCTTGCATCAGTTTTTTATACTTTGGCCAATTAGTTTGTGAGGTTAGATATTTCAGAGCCCAGTCATGTCCTAGTTTGTACAGTCGCTAGGTCTTCCTTGTTTGAGCGCATCCGGGAGCGGCAATATGGCGACCCACATTTGCTGGTCCTTAGGGACACAGTGCGGCACGACGGTGAAAAGCGGGTTACTATTGGAGATGATGGAGTTTTGAGGATGCAAGGTCGTGTTTGTGTGCCTAATATGGATGGACTTTGTGAGTTGATTCTTAAGGAGGCCCATAGCTCTCGATATTCTATTCATTCGGGCACCGCCAAGATGTATCAAGACTTGCGGCAACATTATTGGTGGAGGAGAATGAAGAAGGACATAGTTGCATATGTAGCTCAGTGTCTAAATTGTCAGCAAATAAAATGTGAGCATCATAGACCTGGTGGTTTGCTTCAGAAGTTGGAGATTCCTGAGTGGAAGTGGGAGCGTATCACTATGAATTTCGTTGTTGGACTCCCATGGACTTAGAAGAAGTTCGATGCAGTTTGGGTCATTGTGGACAGGCTAACCAAGTCTGCACATTTCATTTCTGTGGCAGTTACCTATTCTTCAGAGTTGTTGGCAGAGATTTATATCCGCAAGACCGTCCGTCTTTACGGTGTTCCCGTGTCGATCATTTTTGATCGAGGTACGCATTTCACCTCGCACTTCTGGAGAGGAGTACAACGTGAGTTGGGCACGCAGGTTGAGTTGAGCATAACATTTCATCCTCAGACGGACGGACAGTCCGAGCGCACTATTCAAATATTAGAGGATTTGCTCCGCACTTGTGTTATAGAGTTTGGAGGTTCTTGGGTTCAGTTCTTGCCGCTTGCAGAGTTTACCTACAACAACAGCTAACAGTCAAGCATTTAGATGGCTCCCTATGAGGCATTATACGGTAGGCGGTGCCGACCGCCAGTTGGATGGTTCGAGCCGGGGAGGCTCGATTGTTGGGTATAGATTTAGTATAGGATGCCTTGGATAAGGTCAAGATTATTCAGGATCGACTTTGCACAGCGTAGTCCAGCCAGAAGAGTTATGCCAACCGTAGAGTTCATGTTGTTGCATTCATGGTCGGAGAGAGAGTGTTGCTCCGGGTATCACCCATGAAGGGTGTGATGAGGTTCGGAAAGAAGGGCATGTTGAGCCCTAGGTATATCGGGCCTTTTGAGATTCTTAAGAGAGTGGGAGAGGTGGCTTACAGGCTTTCTTTGCCACGGGGTTTATGAGCAGTTCATTCGGTGTTCCATGTGTCCATGCTTTGGAAGTATCACGACTATCCATCCTACGTGTTAGATTTCAGCTCTGTCCAGTTGGACAAGGATTTGACTTACGAGAAGGAGACGGTGGCTATTCTAGCCTGATAGGTTCGTCAGTTGAGGTCAAAGAGTTATCCTTCAGTACGAGTGTAGTGGAGAGGTCAGCCCATCGAGGTAGCTACTTGGGAGTCCGAGTCGGACATGGGGAGTAGATATCCCCGCCTTTTCACCAACCCATGTACTTTTCTATATCCGTTCGAGGACGAACAATTGTTTTAGAGGTGGAGAATATGATGACCCGATAGGCTATCTTATGTTTTAGAACCTAATTCTGCGCTATGAAGCCTTAAATACCTCATCCTATCCTTCCTCGATTTACGTGCGCAGTCTGGGCATTTTTTCGGAAAGCTTTTATGTTAAAAACTGAGAATAATATGAAATGTTTGCCTTAAAATCCATTTGTGTTGACTTAGATCAATGTTTTGAGCAAACGGACCCGAATTCATGTTTTGATGGCCCCGGTGGGTCCATATCGTGATTTGGGACTTGGACGTATGCCCGAAATCAAATTCGGAAGTCCCTAGCCCGAGTTATCGCGCTTTGTTGAAATTTGAAATTTAAAGGCTTCATGAATTTGAAATGTTTGACTAATGTTTGACTTTTTAGATATCGGGTCCGTATTTTGGTTCTGGAACCCGGTATAGGTCCAATACTAAATTTATGACTTGTCTATCAAATTTGGTGAGAAACGGAGTTGGTTTGACGTGATTCGGACGTCCAGTTGTGAAATTAGAAGTTCATGAGTTTTCTTGAAAATTTCCTTTGATTTGATGCTAAATTCGTAGTTCTAGGTGTTATTTTGGCGATTTGATCGAGCGAGCAAGTTCGTATGATGTTTTTAGACTTGTGTGCATAATTGGTTTAGATCCCCGAGGGCTCGGGTGAGTTTCGGATAGGCTACGGAGTTGATTGGACTTAGAAAATATTGTTGGTGTGTCTCAGTTCTGGTGCAGGCCTCTGATCTCGCATCTGCGAGGTCAGGCTTCGCATTTGCGATATGGCAGCAAACCTGTCAGTTTCACATTTGCGATCATAATCTTCGCATTTGCGAAGAGACCTAGTTGCGCAATTGCGACCAGGTCTTCGCTTTTGCGATTGGGACTGGGGGGTTACGGGGAGCTACTCCGCATTTGCGAACGATGGGTCGCATTTGCGATCAAGCCAGTTCGCATTTGCAAATAATTCATCACATTTGCGATGGAAGCAGAGATGTGAAGATCTTCGCATTTGCGGGGTTCACATTTGCGAACCCCAGGTCGCAAATGCGACATCTGCAACTGATCAAAATGGGACTTAGACGGGATTTTTGTTCATTCTCTCAAATTTTCAAACTTAGAAACCCTAGAGGCGATTTTTCAAAGAACTCTTCTTCCCCAAATCATTGGTAAGTGATTCTAAACTAGTTTCTTTCAATCTTTCACTATATTTCCTAAGATTTCAACCTAAAATCTTGTGTTTTCATGGTGGAAATTGGGGGTTTGGGTAGAATTAGGGATTTTTGTGAAATGGGGATTTAGACCTCAAATTGAGGTCGGATTCCAAAATAAATTACATAATCGGGCTCGGGGGTGAATAGGTAATCGGGTTTTGGTCCGAATTCCGGGATTGGACCAAGCGGGCCTGGGGTTGACTTTTGTTGACTTTTTCAATAATGACCTAAATTGAATCCTTTGCAATCGTGGGTAGTTCCTAAGGATTAATTTGAATCGTTTAGTTGGTAAGTTTCTAGATTCTATTGGTTCGGAGGCTTCTTTGAAAGGCAAAGTTGTGATTGAGCTTTGAGTAGACCTTGGGAGCGAGGTAAGTGTCGTGGTTAACCTTGACTTGAGTGATTTTGACTTGTTTGTCTATTTGCTACATGTTTAGATGTTGTGTGCAACGTATATGTGAGGTGATGAGTACTTATGCATTGTTGTCGGGTTAAAACATGCGGGTGGGGACTTGTTCCTTGTAGTTTATTGCTTACTCTAATCTTGTTATCCATGCTTAGACTAGTTACTTACTAAATTGATCGTTCTTATCATGTTTACGGGCTTTTGTGATGATTGAGTATTGGTTCCAAAGTTGAGATTGGTATTGTGGGACCATTGTTGAAGTAAGGCTTGTTCTTGTTAATTTTATCTCCCTGATATTACTTGTTCATTATTACGTGGTAAGGGAGAGTGTTAATGCACGAAGGGTGATGCCGTGCCATATTGTGAGTGTTAATGCACGAAGGGTGATGTCGTGCCATATTATGAGAGTTAATGAATGCAGGGAGATGCCGTGCCGTTTCTATTGATTTATATTGAGAGTGAGAGTAAAAGCACGAAGGGTGATGTCGTGCAACATCATTGTTTAATTGTGAGGTTGAGAGTAAAAGCACGAAGGGTGATGCCGTGCAATTTTATTCATTGTGTTTAGTTGTTTTCACTGGTTAAAAGCATGTTGACTGTTCTGGTTATCATTTCCATTGTATCTCTTATATCTTATGCCCCTTTAGCATGTCCCCCTCCTAATCGTATATGTTTAGCTGTTATTGTTGTTTTCTTGTACATATACTATTATCTGCAAAGGTTTATTATGTGGGTGTCTTGTCATAGCCTCGTCACTACTTCGTCGAGGTTAGGCTTGACACTTACGAGTACATGGGGTCGGTTGTACTCATACTACACTCTGCACTTCTTGTATAAATTTTGGTACCGGCCCTAGCTGATCGTGAGACTCGGCAGTCCGGACTTGCTTATCGGAGACTCAAGGTAGATCTGCTGGCGTACGCAGACCTTGGATTCCCTTTCTAGTTTCCTTTTTTTACCGTTTCTTTTCATTCAGAACAGTTGTATTTCGTTCAGACTCTGTTTGTAGCAAATCTTAGAAGCTCGTAAGTTGTGACTCAATATCCGAATTGTATCAGATATTATGGGCTTTATGTTATTCCGCATTTCAGCTTTAGCTTCTATTTAGTTTAATTATTCTATTATTGAAATTGACTAAAATTGGCTTAAAGAATCCTCTAACACTGGCTTTCCTAGCAAGTGAAATGTTAGGCACCATCACGGTCCCGAAGGTGGGAATTCCGGGCCGTGACAGTATGTATACACAAGGAAAAGATATCACCACATAATTCATGTCTCTCGTCCTCGCCTGCACGGAAACACCCTTCGTGCCATGAACACATGATAATATAAGAACATTATAATGTAAATGAAATAGCACGGCATCACCCTTCGTGCTTTTACTCTCATCCTCATATGATAATGTAAATGAAATGGAGCGGCATCACCCTTTGTGCTTTTACTCTCATCCTTACATGATAATGTAAATGAAATGGCACGGCATCACCCTTCATGCTTTTACTCTCATTCTCACATGATAATGTAAATGAAATGGCACGGTATCACCCTTCGTGCTTTACGCTCTTCCTCACATGATAATGTATATGCAATACGGCATTACCCTTCGTGCTTTATACTCTTCCTTACCAAGCACATGTATATTAATAACAAGCAATAGGAAGCATGAATAACATCAAGGAGAGTGATTAAGTGAATATTACAAATGAACACCAATCACATCTTTCAAGCCAATAACAGTTCAACAAACCTCAAGAACCTTTTAATTTCATAGTCATAGTAATCTAGAAGTCAAGGAATACATGAAACAAGAAGGTCACATAATTCTACAAGGCATAATTAATCGTATAATTTACCCCCGAGCATGATTAACCCTGGTACATGCATATATGATCGTCACATCATATATGTGTTGTAACGACTAGACATGTTATTTTTGAGCTCTAGCGCGTCGTTCGGCGGTTTGAGGCTTTGAGTAATTTCACTTCAGGTATTATGACTTGCACGTATGGTCGGAATTGAATTTCAAAAGTTCGAAATTAGTTTGGGAAGAAAATTCTAATTTCGGAAGGTTTAAGCTGGAAGAATTGACTAAGGTTTAATTTTTGAGTAAACGACCTCGGCATCGGGATTGGAAGGTTCCAACAGGTTCGTATGATGATTTTGGACTTGGGAGTATGTCCGGATCGGATTTCGGATGACCCGGAAGCGTTTCGGCGCCTATTGTAGAAGTTTGGCGTTTTGGAAGAATTTCATAAATTTGGGTTGAAGTGCATTTAAAGGCTATTGATGTCGGTTTGGGATTCCAAGTCTGAGAATAGCTCTGTATGGTGATTCTGGTATTAGGAGCGCGCCCAGATGTGGATTTGGAGGTCCGTAGGTCATTTCGGGGTCATTTGGCAAAAGTTAGAAATTTGAATATTTATGAGAAGTTTGACCGGGAGTGAACTTTTTGATATCGGGGTCGGATTCTGATTTTGAAGTTGGAGTAGGTCCGTATTGTCGAAGGTGACTTGTGTGCAAAATTTGAGGTCAATCAGACGTGATTTGATAGGTTTCGGCATCGAATGCAAAAGTTTGAAGTTCTAAAGTTCATTAAGCTTGAATTGGGATGTGATTCATAGTTTTGACATTGTTTGATGTGATTTGAGGCCTCGAGCAAGTTCGTGTCATGTTTTGGAACGTGTTGGTATATTTGGTTGAGGTCCCGAGGGCCTCGGGTGGATTCCGGATGGTTAACGGATCAAATTTTGGACTAAAGGAATGATGAGGCAGCTGGTATATCGTGTAACCACACATGCGAGGTTTTGGCCGCAAGTGCGGAGCCGTAGAAGCGTCCAAGAGGGGGCGCAGAAGCAGAATTGGCTGGGGAAGGCTGGGACCGCAGATGCGGTCAAGTTCTGCAGAAGCGGGACCGCACCTGCGCACGAAGAGCGATAGAAGCGTGGGCGCAGATGAGCATGAGGGCCGCAGAAGCGACCTGCAACCTTGGCTTGGTTTCTCGCAGGTGCGAGATTTGGAGCCGTAGAAGCGGCTGTCGCAGAAGCGACCTCCACACTGCAGAAGCGGAATTTGTGCTGGACAGTGAGGTTTCTTTAAAACGGGGTTTTGGCCCATTTTCATCCATTCTCTCTTGGTTGGGCGATTTTTGGAGAGCTTTAAGTGGGGGGTTTCATTATCTATGTCAAGGTAAGTTATTGGAACCTATTGTAAGTTAAATACATGGTTTTTATACGGATTTAAGCATGGAAATTTTGTAGGAATTTGGGATTTTGAAGAAAAATCTAGAAATTGGTATTATTGGATTTTGACCACGAAATTGGATATGGAATTGGGAATAAATTATATATTTGAGTTCGTGGTGTTATGGGTAAAGTTCATCTTCAAACATTTTCGGAATCCGTGCACGTGGGCCCGAGGGTTGCTTCATCGACTTTTCGAGCGGAGTTGGGAATTTGTCTAAATTGATTTGTTATGAGTATTAGAGCATATTCTTATTGGTTTGCACATTTTTTGACTAATTTTGGAGCGACGGGCACCGGTTTGAGGTGTTAGAGCAGCGTTGGAGCCGGTTACAGAACTTCGGAGCGAGATAAGTCTCCTGTCTAACTCTGTGAGGGGGAAATTACCCCTAGGTGTTGTATATTGATGTGTGCTACTTGTTGTAGGGGCTACATATGCGCGAGGTGGTGAGAGCCCGTATGTAGCTACATTCATGTTATTGTCCGTGTAGGCTATGTTCACATCATGCTATAGCTATACTATTTGAGTAGTCTCTCGCCTATGAAATTCCTCTGCTTTACATTACTACTTGAGACTAGACTTGCTATTGTAGAGACTTCACGAATTCATGATTAGTCACCGAATAATTTTACTCCTCTTACAACATGTTTCCGTGATATATATGTTTCATTGAAAGGTTTTGTTAAAAAAATTACAACTTACACGTTTATTCGTGAGTAAGGTCAAGGACCTGTCAAAACTCCTTATTCTAATGGGATCGAGCCGTTCGCTTCGACGGGATTATGTACTTCTTATTCTAATAGGATCGAGCCATTCGCCTTAGCAGGATTATGTACTTCTTATTCTAATGGGATCGGGTCCTTCGCCTCGGCAGGATTTATGTACCACATTCTCGTAGGAGCGGGCCGTTCGCCTAGTCAGTTTAAAGATGCATCTATGGTTCGTGCCGTTCGGCCCTCGGCAGTGCACATTTTATTATTTATGTTAGATCAGGCGGTACGCCTTGACATTTCTTTAAAAATATCCTCATGGAATCATGCGTAATATTTAGAAAGAAGCCAGAGTATCTGTGAGTCTTTCCCTGATTCGAATTATAACAACCTATTTGGTGAGTTCCATTATACATTTATATATGTGCTCTAGTTGAGGAGGAATTGCTAATTAAGAGCTTGAGTTTATTGTAAGGAGGATAATTGTACCACAGATTTACAGTTGTTTATGTCATTTATTTACTCTGCCTCATATTTGTTCACCTCCTTACTGTACCTGATATTATTGGACCACTAGTGAGTGTCGATATCAACCCCTCGTCACTACTCCTCCGGGGTTAGGCTAGATACTTACTGGTTACACGTGGATTTATGTACTCATACTACACTTGCTGCATATTTTTGTGCATGTATTTTTATGTCTGGTGGTCCTTTGGGCACGGAGGCACGGATGATGTATGGGACTTGCCGCGAGTTGCATTTTAGATTATGATCTGCAGCCAGCAGAATCTCCTCCAGGATTATTTGTATTTTTCCTATCTAATTTGTATTCCGGACAGATGTTGTATTTTATTTTACTTCCTAGTTGATTCTCATGCACTTGTGACACCAGGTTTTGGGGGTACTTATGAGTTGTTCAGTATTGTAGTTGGGTAAATATTATCATTTACTCTGTAAATTTTATCTCTGATTATTAATTGAAGGAAAAAGTTTCGATTTCAAAATACTAAAAGGAATAATTAAGTTAAACTTTCATTGTTGGCTTGCCTGATAGTGGTGTTAGGGGCCATCACGAACTTTGATGGATTTTGGGTCGTGACAACATGGTATCAGAGCGTTAGGTTCACAAAGGTCTCACGATTCGTGAGTAAGTCTAGTAGAGTCTTGCGGATTGGTATAGAGACGTCTGTACTTATCTTCGATAGGCTACAGGACTATTAGGAGCACTTCCCTTCTTGATTCCCCATCGTGCAATTTGATTCCTTTGAGGCTTATGCCTTTATTTCTTTCCTATTCAATCTTATGCAACGTGAAACGCTTGTTATCAATTGGGAATCGAAGAATTTTAATGGTACTGCAGAGGTGGTGTAGGATGTGTCTCCCTACGCATTCGAGCAAGTTATTATTATCTTCTTGAGGAAGGGTGTTCTGTCATTTTGGTTCAGTAGCTGTATTTCTTATGGTTTTGAGGCTATGCGTAGGTTGCCATGATGCTCGTAAGTTGTTATCGCACAGTAATGATGTAATGGTAAGATGCTTATCTAGGCGTCAAGGCAGTGAATGACCTGAAAGGAGGTTTTACTCAGTGCATGACAGAGATTCAGTATTTTATTTCCGGCGAAGGAAAGACAATCGGACTAACAATGTTCAAATTTGGGTTGATGGAGTAACGAGACTTAGTATCTTCGAGCGCGGTGGAATTTTCATTTGTGATATGGTGCCATTGTCCTTGTTGAATGTGCTAAGTTCGCAGGCATTAGATTTTTCTTCAATTCACCTTCGGGGCAGGGTATTGTGGAATGGTTCCGGGGAAGCGGGTGTGAGAAATCGCGGTATGCAGTGGTTCAGAATCGAATCGGCATTTCTAATACTGATGGCTCGGGAAAGATGATCTTCGATAAGGCTTAGAGTTGGTAGCAATTTATCAGGTCAGGTGCTACAATGAGGGATTTTGCTTTGAGGCAGTTTTTGGGCAGCGAAAGATGAGGAAGGACAGGGTGGAAGGTGTCTCGCGCTGGTCGAATTACTAGCAGGTCAAGTATGAAAAGCAGAAATCCAGAAGTTGCTTAAAAGGAGAGAGTTTAACCAAGTGGGGGAGTGGCAGAGTAACATATGGGTTCTGTGGTAGGATGGCCACATGCCTTGAGGAAAGTTTGGAGCTATTTGGAAATTCATAGTGGGCAGAGACTAGGTCTTCGGATTTTATTTGGATGCAACATGACTTCGAGCTTGGAATGTATTGTTGGACTTTTAGCTGACGACAATGGGGATGAAGGAATCATGACAATGGGGAAGAAGGAATCTCAGTGGGTCTTAGGGTTATGTAATTGTAGCTTCAAGCTAAGTGGGAGAGCCCACCGTCTATGATTGGATTGCGTGGTTATCTACTTGTGCAGTTTTTGGTTATCGGTGTATTGGTGGGTTATTACGACTAAGGAAAGAAAACATCAGTGGTAATTTGAGAAAAAGGATTTGAGGAATGTGTGCTATATTTGGCCTTATCGGTTCATGTTCAGGTTTTGGGAAGACTCAGAGTCTATGCTTCGTGTGGATGTGATGTACAAGAGAAGGAATTCATCTGGCTGCTTCTTTGAGAGGGTGTTCATGTGCTAGCAGGGCCTTAGAGTTTGATTGTATTCGAGAACAAGTTAGAGTGGGTGACTCTCAACAACGGTCCTAGTGGATTCAAAAGTTAAAGTGCGGTGCCTAATGATTTCGAGTCCGTAGTAGGGTTAAGTATCGAGATTTAGCAGCGGATTATGAAAGTGGCTTGGAGTGTTCTATGTTATCTTCGGTCTGCAGTGTGGCATTAGAGGAATAGAAGAAAAGAACTTCGGATTCATAGAGGGATTTTCAGAATGGGTGAACCAGTTGAAGATGCGAATATGCACATAATAAGGGTATGAGATGGTTCGTGGATGTTGGATACAACGTGGTCTCATGAAATAAAGTCACTCAGGATGAGTGCGGATTTGGGTTCATGATGTTTTGAATGGAGCTATTAGTATTCCTATGGCAAGTCCAGAGTAAATCAGAAGAAGTTGGATCGGTTAGCAATGGTTGAATTGTCATGATGGTTGCAATGACCAGTTCCTTCAGCGTGTTGAGTTATGCATGTGATTTATGGCGGTACGCACGAGGCTTGACGGCTGCCGTAATCAATTTATTTGGAGGAATTCGATTATTAGGGCCTGTTATGTATAGATGGATTCCGAAAGAGTTATGGTGGTTTAGACCACAACTTGAGGTTTGTATTTTCTGCGATTATAGAATTCAGTCACGTGATGCAATGGTCCTCCTGAAATGAGTTAAGTGAAAGGTTTCTATATGATGAAGTGTTTATTCTATTATTGGTTTAAAAGTTATGATGAAATTCATGTACTCTCATGTAGTGGCATGTTAAGTGCAGTGAGCGGCAGGGGAATTGGAAGCTGAGGATCAAGGTTGCGGTTCGGTGTTGACAAAAATGTCTTGATCTTGGAAAGCAGGAAAGAATTTAGATGTTTATAGTAAGCTGGTATTGTCCTTAGCGTCACCTGAGGTCAGTGTCATGTGGAAGCGGCTTTGTGTATTAACTTGCGGATTTTTGATTCACTTTACAGAATTAGAACGGTTGGCGGTATGGATGTGCGGACTTTGCTACCTAAGCGGAATGATCGTGGGAGCATGCCCCACGGGAAGATTGTATAAGTGTGACATGTAGTCACTTGATTGATTAAAGATTTAAAACCAAGTATCGAGATTGTGGTACTATCGCTAATGTGAGAATTTATGCCTGAAGGGCGCTCGATTCATTTGGTTGTGGACTGTGGAAGTCTGTTCCGAATTTGACGGATGTTCTTGTGTGTCATGGGAAAAAGGGTTATTGTGGATCCTTGAAAGGTTATTAGCCCAGTGCGGTATGATCAGAATCGACTTGAGGTCCGTGGATGGATCTAAATGTAAACGTGGGCTCTATATCAGGTCGGATGTGTTTATTTCAGCATAGCGTTGTTTTCAGAGGGGTCTTCGGTCATTGGATGTTATTTCTGTTGTCGGCCCTTCCGTGTAGTCTCTATTGTGCCTTGTGGGTTGTGAGGCGGTTTGATTATTCACACTCGTATTGAGATCCCGTATAGTTTGTGGTGTTATATAAGCAGGATGGCTCTCGAGATGCAGGTCATTTATTGCACCTTAGTTATGCTTGAGTTTTATAGCATATGACGCTACCCGTCTCCCCTGGATTTGTATTATGCACTTGGCGTGCTTATGGTTGATATTTGGGCATAACGTGAGTATAAGCGTTACGGCTCGATGTGTGTTTTTTTTAGATTATTATGTGTGGATCGGGTGGCACGCCGCCACGGATATGTTGTTTGGATCGGGTGGCACGCCGCCACGGGTATCATGGTTAGATCGAGTTGCACGCCGCAACGGTATCATGTGTGGATCGGGTTGCATGGCGCAACTGTGTGCCATTGAGTACAATTTCCCATATCTATTATTGTGTGTTTTGGTTCTCATTTCCCGAGGAAGGTTCATAACATCTTTTTGGTTTTTTAAATTAGTTACGTGGGTTGAGTAGATCTTTCTAGAGTTCGTTTCCTTATGTATCACATTCGAGTTTGTAGCTTGTTGGCACACTGTGGCATCATATGAGACTTTTGGCAGTGTCTGAGGTGGCTTATTGTCTGAGCAGCTTCTACTGGGTGATATGAGATTATTGGACCTGGGATCAGTGCGATCAGATTTATATGAGGCACATTAAAGAGTAAATATCGATATTCAGTCCAGAATGAGGTAATAGTTCTTGTCAAGAGGAGAGACTCCATAAGTTGTGATTCGGCAGGTGGTTATGAGTTTCTACACATCTCTTTTGTCATGGCAGTATTTGCGAGAGCTGAAACGGGACTTATATGCTTCATGAGATATGTTGTGGGCATCAGATTCATGGGATTTCAGCTATTATTGTCAGGGGATGTCATTATGGTCATGTGAATAATGCGGTGCATGGTGTGAATTCGGTAAGAGCATACAACCAGGTATTGGTACATCGTGTAGTGATGGATACGGTGTTCGTATGTTGGGAACAGACCTGGTAGAGGATTTTAGATGTTGGAATTTGGCTCTAAGGCAAACTTGACTGAATAAAAGAGAGAATCTTTAGATTTGCTCGAGCTAATGTGCTCAACAAGGTTGTGGTAGCACGGGTAGGTACACGAGGTATTAAACAATGATTTCGGACAACTCCAGAGCAGTTCTTAGCACGTTCGAGGACGAACGTTAGGAGAGAATGTAACGACCTGACCGGTCATTTTTGAGCTCTAGAGCATCGTTCGGCAGTTTAAGGCCTGAGTAGTTTCACTTCAAATATTATGACTTGCACGTATGGTCGGAATTGAATTTCGGGAAGGTCGGAATTAGTTTGGGAAGTAAATTCTAATTTCGGAAGCTTTAAGTTGAAAGAATTGACTAAGGTTTGATTTTTGAGTAAACGACCTCGAAATCGGGATTGGAAGGTTCCAACAGGTTTGTATGATGATTTTGGACTTGGGCGTATGTCTGGATCGGGTTTTGGATGACCCCGGGAGCATTTCGGCGCCTATTGTGCAAGGTTGGCATTTTGGAAGAATTTCATAAATTTGGGTTGAAGTGAATTTCACTGCTATTGATGTCCGTTTGGGCTTCCGATTCTGGGAATAGCTCCGTATGGTGATTCTGGTATTGGGAGCGCGCCCGGGTGTGGATTTGGAGGCCCGTAGGTCATTTCGAGGTCATTTGGCGAAAGTTAGAAATTTGAAGGTTTTTGAGAAGTTTGTCCGGGAGTGGACTTTTTGATATCGGGGTGGGATTCCGATTTCGGAAGTTGGAGTAGATCCATAGTGTCGAATGTGACTTGTGTGCAAAATGTTAGGTCAATCGGACGTGATTTGATAGGTTTCGGCATCGAATGTTGAAGTTTGAAGTTCTAAAGTTCATTAAGCTTGAATTGGGATGCGATTCATTATTTTGGCGTTGTTTGTTGTGATTTGAGGCCTCAAGCAAGTTTGTGTCATATTTTGGGACGTGTTGGTATATTTGGTTAAGGTCCCGAGGGCCTCGGGTGGATTCCGGATAGTTAACGGATCAACTTTTGGACTAAAGGAATGATGGGGTAGCTGGTATCTGGTGTAACCGCACCTGCGAGGTTTTGGCCGCAGGTGCGGAGCCACAGAAGCGGAATTGGCTGGAGAAGGCTGGGACCGTAGATGCGGTCAAGTTCCACAGAAGCGGGACCACACTTGCGCACGAAGAGCCGCAGAAGCGTGGGCGCAGATGCGCATGAGGGCCGCAGAAGCGACCAGCGACCTTGGCTTGGTTTCTCGCAGGTGCGAGACTTGGAGCCGCAGAAGCGGCTGTCACCGAAGCGACCTTCGCACCATAGGAGCGGAATTCGTGCTGGGCAGTGAGGTTTCTTTAAAACGGGGTTTTGGCCATTTTTTTTCCATTCTCTCTTGGTTGGGCGATTTTTGGAGAGTTTCAAGTGGGGGGTTTTCATCATCAATATCAAGGTAAGTTATTCCCACCTATTGTAAGTTAAATACATGGTTTTTATACGGATTTAAGCATAGAAATTTTGTAAGAATTTGGGATTTTGAAGAAAAACCTAGAAATTGGTATTTTTTGGATTTTGACCACGAAATTAGATATGGAATTGGGAATAAATTATATATTTGAGTTCGTTTTGTTTTGGGTAAAGTTCATATTCGAAAATTTTCGAAATCCGGGCATTGTTTGACTAGTTTTGGAGCGGCGGGCACCAATTTAAGGTGTTAGAGCGGCGTTGGAGTCAGTTGTGGAACTTCGAAACGAGGTAAGTCTCATATCTAACTCTACGAGGGAGAAATTACCCCTAGGTGTTGTATATTGATGTGTGCTACTTGTTGTGGGGGCTACGTATGCGCGAGGTGACGAGAGCCTGTACGTAGATACATTCATGTTATTGTCCGGGTAGGCTAGATTCACATCATGCTATAGCTGTACTATTTGAGCAGTCTCTTGCCAATTAAATTCCTCTATTTTACATTACTACTTGAGACTAGACTTGCTATTGTAGAGACTTCACGAGTTCATGATTAGTTACCGAATAATTTTACTCCTCTTACGACATGTTTCGTGATATATATGTTTCATTGAAAGGTTTTTGTTAAAAAAATTATAACTCATACGTTTATTCGTGAGTAGGGTCAAGGACCCATCAAAACTCCTTATTCTAATGGGATCGGGCCGTCCGCCTCGGCAGGATTATGTACTTCTTATTCTAATGGGATCGGGCTGCTCGCCTCAGCAGGATTTATGTACCACACTCTCATGGGAGCGGGCCGTTCGCCTCAAAAATTTAATAGATACATCTATGGTTCATGCCGTTCGACCCTCGGCAGTGCACAGTTTATTATTTATGTTAGATCAGGCCGTACGCCTTGGCATTTCTATAAAAATATCCTCATGGAATCGTGCGTAATATTTGGAAAGAAGCCAGAGTATCTGTGAGTCTTTCCCTGATTCGAATTATAACAACCTATTTGGTGAGGTCCATTATACATACATATATATATATATATATATATATATATATATATATATATATATATATATATATATATATATATATATATATATATATATATATATATATATGTGTGTGTGTGTGTGTGTGTGTGTGTGTGTGTGTGTGTGTGTGTGTGTGTGTATGTATGATAATTGTATCATATATTTACAGTTGTTTATTTCATTTATTTGATTTGCCTCATATTTGTTCACCTCCTTACTGTACCTGATATTATTGGACCACTAGTGAGTGTCGATGTCAACCACTCATCACTAATCCTCTGGGTTTAGGCTAGATACTTACTGGGTATACGTGAATTTACGTACTCATACTACACTTGCTGCACATTTTTGTGCAGGTACTTTTATGTCCGGTGGTCCTTTAGGCATGGAGGCACGGATGATGTAGGGGACTTGCCGCGAGCTACATTTCAGGTTACGATCCGCAGCCAGCAGAGTCTCCTTCAGGGTTTTTTGTATTTTTTCTGTCTAATTTGTATTCCGGACAGATGTTGTATTTTATTTTACTTCCTAGTTGATGCTCATGCACTTGTGATGCCGGGTTTTGGGGGTACTTATGAGTTGTTCAGTATTGTAGTTGGGAAAATACTATAATTTACTCTGTAAATTTTATCTCTGATTATTAATTGAAGGAAAAATTTCGATTTCAAAATACTAAAAGGAATAATTAAGTTAAACTTTCATTGTTGGCATGCCTGAGAGTGGTGTTAGGCGCCATCACGGCCTTTGATGGATTTTGGGTCGTGATATGCATCACCCCCGCATGTAGCAAACAATATCAATTAGTAGAAAAAATTCTCCCAACAAAGTTAGGCAAGACACTTACCTTAATCAAGCCAAATCGATACACTAGAAGCGCCATCCCGCTCAAATCATCTTCCGAACGGCTCGAAACTAACCAAAAGCAACTCAAAACCATTAAATAATGCCATAGGAAGCAAACCCAATCGATAAAGGTCGAATCTTTATACACTTACTCAAAGTCAACCAAAAAGTCAAACCAGTGACCGCACCTCGTAATCTGACAAAACTTACAAAATCTGACAACCCACTCAATTACGAGTCCAACCATACTAATTTCACTCAATTCCGACTCTGGATCGATGTTCAAAACACAAAAATTCAATTTAAGAAAGTTTAGACAAAAACCCTCCAATTTCTCTTTCGAAATCATCAATCAAATGCCAAAAACGAAGATGAAATCACGGAATATAATTAAAACCTAGTAGAAAAAACTTACCCCAATCCATGTGATGGAAATCCTCTTCAAAATTACCCAAATCCGAGCTCCAAAATCATGTGAGAAAAAGTAACTAAATTCTGGAATAAATAAAAAAAATGTAGCAGTTGTTATAGCTCAAATCGAATCCTAGATGACCCCGAAACTCACATTTGATAAGCCTAACATAATTCTTGAGAGATTTCAACCACGATAGCCCTTTCAATCACCCAATTTGGCCTTAAAATGAGGGAGATATGATGTTTTGAAATTTTAAAAGAAATCTGAAACTTTAAGAGACAAATTTTTGTAATTATTTTACACCAGAAAATCAACAACAAAAGAATTTTCATTTTAGCACCCCAAAACTCATTTGGAACTTCCCGTACACAAACCATATATGTATTTCAATCATAAAACACGCTACAAATCTGCTCGTGCACTCAAAACACCGAAAAAAGGTCATCTTGACCCAATATTGGCCATGGTCAAACTCCAAATCTTTAACTTAACTAGTTTCTCAATCAATGATCCAAAACACACCCGAGCTCCTCGGAACCCCATTCAATCATACCAACAAGTCCTAAAACACAATACGAATCGCACATCAAATCAAACTTAATGAACTTTTGAACTTTCAATTTCCAAAACTCGTGTTAAACCATATCAAATCAACTCGGAATGACCTCAAATGTTGCACACAAGTTTCAAATGACATAAAGAAACTATTCCAACTTTCGGAACCAAAATCCGAACCCGATATCATCAAAGTCAACTTCCGGTCAAACTTATGAACATTCCAAAACTCCAAATTGCCAACTTTCGCCGATTAACGCTAGAACTTTCAAGGAACATCCAAATGCAAATCCGGGCATACGCCTAATTCCAAAATCACCATCTGGACCTAAGGGAACCATCAAAACTCCGATCCGGGGTCAAATATATAAAAGTCAAACTTGATTATCTCTTCCAACTTAAAGCTTTATAGTTAAGAATTATTCTTTCAAATCAACTCCGGATCACCTGAAAACCAAAATCGATAATTCACATAAGTAATAATACATCATATGAAGCTACTCAAGGTTTCAAATAGCTAAACGGAATGCAAACGCTCAAAACGACCGGTTGGGTCGTTACAATTTCAGTCCTTGATGGAACTACCAATTAGCTTTGAAATTTCAAGAATTTACAGTGATGATGATAACTATATGAGTTTAGCAACAATTTAAATATTATTGTAGTCACAAGTTTAATATGCTTGTCGCTTAAATTTTTTGTTAAAATAATATAAACCAAATATAATATCAACAATCAAGCCCTGTATTATGTAAACTAAGGCCTTGTATTTCTGTAAACTAAGTACCTTAAAATTATTGGCAAAAGATATGGTTGAATAAAAAATTAGATGTTTATATGTCATCATTATTACCTTCATGATTTTTTATAAATATCAAATTTTCAAAAATGGAGAGTTTAAAAAGATAAATAATTTCATTAAAAAGAGTTCAATCAACTAATTAAATATTAATTCTAAATCAGCAAATGTTGATTATATAAATCATGTGTATAGCAATATTTTAATTAGACTATTTTTCTTATTGACCGAGTTTTTCACAAGAGACTGATTTTATTTAGTTTTGTGGCAAGTAAAATATTTTTTATTTACCAAATAGAGTTATGTACGGACAACAAAAAAACTGATAGTTGGACAGCAAGCTCAAACTCCAGCTACCACTCTACACTACAATCGCCTCAACTAATCTCATATTGACAATCCTAGCTATAATGGATAGCAATTTAACTGCTCCAGCCATTTTGCAATCCTCTGCTTCATTGCTCCTCTGTGATGCACCTCTTGAACTATCTTTTTGATGATGACTTCCTTTCCTTGTTGTTTGTTGGTGAATACTCTTTGATTTCTTTCATTCTATATATAGTAAACTGCTGCAGATAACAACATTTCTATATACTGTAACTCCAGGACTCTTTCTACTTGCATTCTGAACAGCCCACATTAGTTCCTCGTCCCAGCGCATAGGGTCTCTGTTAATACCCTGCCATTGTAATAGGTGTTTCCATATCTGTGCAGAAATCTCATATTTAAAGAACACATGCTCAATACTGATAGATATATTTTGTATAGCTAGAAGGATAGATTAGTCTTTATAGTATTATTTTTACATATTATAAATACCACTTGTAATTGTCAATGTAAATTATTCAAGATAATTACTCTTTCATGGTATCAGATATCCAGGATATTCTCCAAGTCTTCTTCTCCGTGTCATCATCATGGTTTCATCTACATCCAGTTCTCAAACCTCTTCTCCTTCTCCTTCTTCCATGGCTAATCTTCCAGTTACACCTTCCATTACGCATTCTGCTGTCTCTGTGTCCAATATCAAAAATTTGATTCCTACCACCCTTGATTATAAATACTATATGCTTTGGAGAGAATTATTTCTTCCCATGTTTAAAGGACATGGTGTTTATGGCTTCATTGATGGAAGTTATCCATGTCCGGAGTCTACTCTTACCATGGATGATGGAACTTCTGTTACTAATCCAGCTTTTCAACAATGGGTCCAACTTGACCCTATTGTTTTATCATGGATACAAGCCACAATTTCTCAAGAAATACTTCAGGCAATTATCCGTCCTAACAACAGTCTTATTGCTCGCGAGGCGTGGCTACAAATTGAACGTCTTTTCCATGATCATGTTAGTTCCCGAACTCTCCAACTTAAGGTTCAATTTCATAACCTTAAGAAAGGTTCCCTTTCTATTGCTGATTATGTGCATCGCCTCAAATCCATTGCGGATGCCTTGACATCAATTGGTAATCCTATTTCTGATTCTGATCTTGTTCTCCAAATTCTCTCTGGCCTACCTTCTGAATATCTCTCTGTTAGCACTTCAATCTCTACTAGGATTCCACTTCCTAATTTTCTTGAGACTAGATCTCTTCTGTTCCTTCATGAAACTCAATTGAATGGATTTTCTTCTACCGCATCAGATTATTCCACTGCTTTAGTAGATAAACAAAATTCATCTTCTCAAGGACGTGGACGTAGAAGAAATTCTAATGGTGGTAGATATACCTATGGTGGGCGTGGAAGAGGGCGCAACAACAATGGCTACCAAAGAAGTTATTCCACTACTCCTCCCCAATTTGCTCCACGCCAAAGGGCTCCTTCCATTTTAGGTCCAGCGCCGCACTCTACTATTTCTTCGGTTTATCCTATTTATCCATTGCCTTCTTCCTTTCAATGTCAGCTATGTTTTCAACCCACGCATGCTGCACGAGATTGTCCATCTCTTGGTTCCAAAGCACTCTTTTCAGATCTTCAATCTTCATCCTCTGCGCATTCCTATACTCCTCCAGATAACCCTCAGTGGTATGTTGACACTGGAGCCTCTTCACACATGACACCTACTACTTCAAATCTCTCTTCCATTTAGCCCTTTAATGGTAATGATCGTGTTATGGTGGGTAATGGTAATCAACTCCCAATTTCTTATACTGGTAATGGTAATTTCTCTACGCATTCTTCCACCTTTTCTCTCAAAAACATTTTAGTTGTTCCTAATCTTTCTTGCAATTTATTAAGTGTTCGTAAATTCACTTCTGATAATAATTGTTCGACTGATTTTGATGCTTTTGGATTTTCTATTAAGGACTACAAGTGTCACGACCCAAAATCTCACCACAGACGTCGTGATGGCACTTAGTCTCTAAGACTAAGTAAGCCGATTACAATTACAATTCAAGCCAATTATTTTTTTTTGAATATAAATTAATACACATGTCGAAAACCAACAGCAGAAACAGTTATAAAAACCTCCCAAGACTGGTAATACTGAGTCACGAACTCTAACTTAATACATGGAATGATCTCAAGGATCAAATAATCAATATTGTTTGATTAATAATTTACAGTATAATAAAATGGAAAGATTCCAAGGGACTGCGATGACCAAGCAACTCTACCTTGAATCCTTGCGATCACACTTTAACTTTGTCCGAGTCCGATAACTTTAATACCTCGCTCTGCACAAAAATATGCAGAAGTGTAGTATGAGTACAGCACGGTCGGTACCCAGTAAGTATCAAGACTAACCTCAGTGGAGTAGTGACGAGGTACAGTCGAGACACTCACTAGTCTAATAACCTGTGCAATATAATATACAAAAATAATAGGAAACAAATAACAATGATGACAACAATAATCAACCAGTGATATACATAGCTGGGCGACAAGAACACCATAAATATTGTGCAACAAAGAATTAATACAAGTGCAACCAATTAATCAAGTCATTCCAATATAAATCTTTCGCATATATGTTTTTCAAATAGAAATCTTCGGATATAATACTTTCAAATAAATCTCTTTCAAATAAATATCTTTCAAATAAAATTCTTTCAAATAAATCTCTTTCGAATAAAAGTCACCCTGTGACACAGCATTTCAAAATCATAAAAAATATGGGTCTTAGCCCACTTTCATATTTCCACGGTACCTCGTGCCAATTTCTCTATCATAACCGCACGGACAACTCACGTGCCAAATATCATTATTATTTAACCACGACACCTCATGCCCACATTTCATATTACAACTGCACGGACAATTCACGTGTCAATATCATTATTATGTACTCATGGCATTTCGTGCCCATATTTCATATCACAAACTCCACGGACAGTTTACGTGCCAATATCATCATTATTTACTCACGGCACTTCGTGCTTATATTTCATATCACAACTGCACGGACATATCACGTGCCAATTCATTTCATAATCCGCCCGGCAATAACCACAAGCTCCCAATTTCAACATAGATCAGACTATTATCAATTTACCAACAACAAGATAAATTGCACAAGGTATAAAAATAAACACAAGAAAAATCACAACATCACATAAAAATTACCAATGCAATAACCCCACATTATCACATATCATCCCTGACAATAGCCACCCTTATCTCTCTTATAGTCACCCTTATCACTCCTATAATAGCCTCCCTTATTCCTCCGTCCTGACAATATCAATAGCCACCCTTATCGCTCCTATAGCCACCCTTATCGCTCCTATAATAGCCTCTCTTATCCCTCTGCCCTGACAATATCAATAGCCACCCTTATCACTCCTATAGCCACCCTTATCTCTCCTATAGCCGCCTTTATCGCTCCGCCCAGACAATATCCCAACACACATAACAATAGTGAAGTGCCACCCTTATACCCACATAATATCAACAGTGAAATGCCACCCTTATATCCTCAAAATAATAACTCAAATAACACAGCAATTTACACGAAATATTATCACGACAACATAACAAAATCAATTCATATCATAATTTGCCCAATGACCACAACCAATTCCAAAGATGTAACAAAATTAATTAATTTCACAAGAAATAGTCCAAGACTCCACACAATATGTATAAAACCTCAAAACAATAACAGAAATAAAAAATACTCAGTATAGGGCAACACCTTCATTAATCCAAATTCTTGATAATTATATAACGCCTCGGTTTAAACTTATTTCGTTAATTATTTGCAGATGAAAAATCCATAATATAATTATTTTCAGAAAAAATCAAATCACCAAACTCACGGAATTCACATAAATATATAAGCAATAACCACATCAAATTGTCATATAAAAATAAATTCAACAAATGCGAATTGAGGCATGGCAAATAGATGATTTAATAAATGTCAATAATTATCCAATTTACTACACAATATGCCTAAGACTTTAACCTAGTCAATTTTGCACATATAAGCCCGAGTACATACTCGTCACCTTCCATACACGACTTTTAATATTTCACGAATGGCACATAAGACTTGATGCCTAAGGAGTAATTCTCCCACTCAAGGTTAGGCAAGATACTTACCTTTTTGAAGTTAGGCCGATATTCCCAAATAGCCTTCTTGCTTGAATTGACCCCCGGACAGCTCAAATCTATCCAAATTAATAGTGTAACTGCATTAAAATTCATCAGAAACGATTCCGGATAATAAAATACCAACTTAAAATTTTATTCTAAAAAGTCAGCGCGGGGTCCGCCCCTTGGAACCCGATAAATTTTTTACGAAATCCGAATACCCATTCCGATACCAGTTCAACCATACCAAAATTATCAAATTGCGATAACGGATCGCCCATCAAATCTTAAATTAAAGTCTCGAGGATTTCTACTATTTTCAACCCAATTCACTAATTTAGTGATAAAAACAACAATAGATTCATGTAATTTAACCAAAATCAAGTTAGGAATTCTTAACCCAATATTTTCCTTGAAAAACTCTCGAAAAATCACCTCACCCGAGCTTTCTTGGTCCAAAAATGGAATGAGACAAATTTGGACTTTATTCTGCTGCCCATGGGTTTATTCTTCGCGTTCGCAACCCTCCCCTCACGTTCGGGATGAACAAATTCTCCAACAGCCATTTTCAAATTCTTCCCAGATAGTCTCTAGTATAATGGTCATAACGCTTTGTACAAAATTCCAAATGATGAATGGTTTAACTTTATGAAAACTAGACTGCAAGGGCTATAATCTTGATTTGTTGCTCATCTCCTAATTCCTTATAGATTGCGAGATATAAGCTTTCAAAATCAGCCCTATGCAACAGAGATTTCCAAACTCTTCCCAGACAGCCTGTAGTTTATCTACCATAACTTTTGTACACAACTCCAAATAATAAATAGTTTACCTTTCTGAAACACAATGGACTACAAGTTTTATTTTTGGATCATCTCCAAATTCTTTATAGATTACGAGATATGAGCCTCCAAAGTCAGATGCCGGACAACAAAAATTCCTTCTTCGCAAACTCGAAGAACAAAGTCCCAACAGCAAAATCCTTCTTCGCGAACGCGAAGAACAACACCAGAACCAGTAACCAGCAGCATCAAAACACTAAAACTTGGTCCGGAATCACCCCGAATCAAACCCGAGGCCTTCAGGACCCTATCCAATGGTACCAACCAGTCTCAATACATAACACGAACCTGCTCGAGGTCTCAAATCACATCAAACAATATCAAAACCACAAATCGCACATCAATTCAAGCTTTATGAACTTTAAAACTTCAAACTTCAGCATTCGACGCCGAAACCTATCAAATCAAATTCGATTGACCTCGAATTTTGCACACAAGTCATAATTGATATTACAGACCTACTCCCACTTTCGGAATTGGAATCCAACCCCGATATCAAAAAGTTCACTCCCGGCCAAACTTTCCAAAAACCTTCAAACTTCCAATTTTCGCCAAATGACCCCGAAATGACCTACAGACTTCCAAATCCACATCCTGATGCTCCCCTAAGACCAGAATTACCATGCGGAGCTATTCCCAAGCTCGGAATCCCAAACGAATATCGATAACATCAAAATCCACTTCAACCCAAATTTAGGAAATTTTAAACTTTAAAAATGCCAACCTTCAGTAATAGGTGCCGAAATACTCCCGGGCCACCTGATACTCGACCTGAACATACGGCCAAGTCCGAAATCATCATACAGACCTATTGGAATTATCATAATTTTATTCCGAAGTCGTTTGCTCAAAAGTCAAACTTCGGTCAACTCTTTTCATTTAAGTTTCAAAAATGAGAATTGTTCTTTCAATTTAAATTCTGAATCTTCCAAAAATTAAACGACAGCACACGTAAGTCATAATACGTATTACGATGTTGCTCGGGACCTTAAGTAGATAAATGGGGTACAGATTCTTAAAATGACAAGTCGGGGCGTTACAACAAGACGATGAGAATTCTCCTCAGGTACAATAGTTTGGGTCCTCTTTATTCATTCTCTCCATCAACTCTTGGAATTGCTGCTCATCAAGCCTTTGCTGTCTCATATGCTTCTCCAACTCTGTGGCATCGCTGTCTAGGTCATCCTAGTTTAGCTGTTCTTTCTAATTTAGTTACAAGCAATAATTTGCAATGTTCTTTTGCAATGCGATTGGATTTTAGTGTAATGCTTGCCAACTTGGCAAGCACACCAAATTACCATTTAAGGATTCTACATCTTCTTCTACCTCTTCATTTGAATTGATTCATACTGACATTTGGACCTCCCCAATTCCTTCTTTTACAGGTTTTCGTGACTACATTTTATTTCATGATGATTTTACTAAATTTTCATGGGTGTTTCCACTTCAACGCAAATCAGAAGCATTTCTTACATTCAAAAACTTTTATTCTTATGTTTTAACTCAATTTTCGGTTAAAATTAAATCACTACAATGTGATGGAGCTGCAGAATATGTTAAACTTACTTCCTTTCGTGAATTTTTAAATTCAAATGGTGTTTGTCTTCGCATATCGTGTCCACATGCTCACCAGCAAAATGGCAAAGCCGAACGAATGCACCGCACTATTCTAAATATGGTTCGATCTTTACTTTTTCAATCTTTTCTTCCATCTCAATTTTGAGTTGAAGCACTGAATACCGTAGTCCATCTCTTAAATATTTTACCTTCTTCTAAGCTTAACTTTAAAACTCCATATGAACTTCTTTTTGGTAAGCCAACTATGTATAATCATTTACGTGTATTTGGTTGTTCTTGTTTTCCTAATCTTCGTGATTATGCACCACATAAGTTAAGTCCTAGGTCTAAACATTGTATTTTTCTTGGTTATCCTTCTAATTATAAAGGTTTTAAGTGCTTTGATCCTTTAGAAAATAAGGTGTATATATCTCGTCATGTTATTTTTCAAGAAGACTCATTTCCTTATCCTTCCCTAATTTCCAAATGTATATCTCCAAATACTTATTTCTCTTCCTTTAAATTCCCATCATCCTTATCTTTGCCCATTCTCACGTCTTCTGCTATGTCTCCAAATATTTGTCCTCCTATAACTCAAACTCTTACAACTTCTCCTACTATATCTCCAAATATTTCTCCTACTTTAGCTAAAACTCCAAGTACTTATTCTAACGTAACAACATCACTGCTGCCAGCTTTTAGTTCTTCTCCATCTAGGACTCAATCTTCTCCAACTCCAAGTACTTATCCTAACGTAACAACATCAGTGCTGCCAGCTTTTACTTCTTCTCCATCTAGGACTCAATCTTCTCTTTTAGGTGTGGCTCCTCCTAAAGAGTCTTCTAGAGCTTCTACACCTTCTACGCTAATTCCTAATCTTTCTTCCCATAATTTTTGGACTCCTTTACGTCAACATAATCATGTTGTTCCAGCTGGACATAATTCAAATTTTCATCAATTTCATAGTAGTTCATCTCCAGTAACTAATTCTCTATCTCTTTTGAATTTTCCAACTTCTCCCTTATCTATTTCTCAACCAATTACGTCTACTACTTCACCTAGGACTTCTCCTTTGCCACCTTCTTTCTCTTCTACATTACAACAAAAGATATCTCATGGATGTCAAAATAATTCTTTTAATCTTTCTTCTCCTCAATTTCCTAATTTTCAGGTTCCAAATCCACGGCTAGGTCCTTCAGTAACTCAAACACAAAACGTGACTTCTCTTAATTCCCTTTCTCACTCCCTAAGGTCTCCTATTCTTTCCAATACTTCACCTACACAGTCTACATCTCTTCAATTACCTTCTTCAAGTTCTAAACTGCATCCCATGATCACCCGAGCTCAAACTGGAAAGTTAAAACCAAAAATTCTTCCTTCTTTTTTATCCCACACATCTACACTTCCATCCCAATCTTCTCTTCCTTCTGAACCCACCTCATTCACTAAAGCTAACAAGAACTCAAACTGGAAAAGGGCAATGGCAGATGAATATAACTCCCTTATAGCCAACAACACATGGGACTTGGTCTTGCCTCCCACTAATGCAAACGTCATTGGTTGTCCATGGGTCTACAAAGTGAAACAAAAATCAGATGGCTCCCTTGACCGGTATAAGGCTCGCCTGGTTGCCCAAGGTTACAATCAAAAACATAGACTAGATTATGACCAAACATTTAGTCCTGTGGTAAAACCAGTCACCATCCGGATTGTTTTTGCTTTAGCAGCGTCTAAAGGTTGGGGAATTCATCAATTAGACGTTAAGAATGCCTTCCTACATGGTACTCTTAGTGAACTAGTATATATGAAACAGCCTACTGGTTTTGTTCATCCGTAATTTCCACATCATGTTTGTCGGTTGAACAAAGCCCTTTATGGCTTAAATTAAGCTCCAAGAGCATGGTTTCATCGATTCACCTCGTTTCTTCTCAAACATGGTTTTAAAAATAGTTTGTCTGATAATTCTTTCTTCATTTACAAATCTGCTTCAGAAATAGTCATTCTTCTTCTATATGTGGATGACATCCTTCTAACTTCATCTTCTAGCTCTTTACTTAAGTCTATAATTAAAACTCTTACGTCTGAATTCTGTATGAGGGATCTAGGTTTAGTCAATTTGTTTCTGGGAATTTCTGTTTCCACATGTAAGGGTGGTTATTTTCTTAACCAATCCAAGTACATTCATGATCTTCTTGAACGTGCAAGTCTCTTATCTTGTAAACCAGTTAATACTCCCCTTTCTCCTAAATCTCTACTTGCTTCTAATACCTCTCCTCACTTTTTTGATCCGTCATTATATCGTAGTCTTGTCGGTGGACTTTAATACTTAACTTTTACTCGTCCAGATATTGCCTACGCTGTTAGTCAAGTAGCGCAGTTCATGCATTCTCCCTTGGACATTCATTTTACAGCAGTAAAACGTATTTTACGTTACTTGTGTGGTTCTATAAATCATGGTTTGTTCATTCCAGGTGGTCCAGTTGGTTCGTTAACTTGTTATACTGATGCAGATTGGGCAGGTTGCCCCGTCACACGCAGATCTACCTCAGCATATTGTATCTTTCTTGGCAATAATCTTATTTCTTGGTCTTCCAAGAAGCAAAGTGTTGTATCACGCTCGAGCGCTGAGGTAGAATTATAACGACCCGACCGGTCGTTTTGAGCTCTAACACGTGGATCGGCGGTTTGAGGCCGTAGGTAGCTTCACTTCAGGTATTATGACTTGTACGTGTGGTCGGAATTGAATTTCGGAAAGTTCGGAGTTGATATGGAAAGAAAATTCCAATTTTAGAAGCTTTAAGTTGGAGAAATTGACAAGAGCGAGTTGCTCTAGTGGTGAGCACCCTCTACTTCCAATCAAGAGGTTGTGAGTTTGAGTCACCCCAAAAGTAAGGTGGGGAGTTCTTGGAGGAAGGGAGCCGAGGGTCTATCGGAAACAACCTCTCTACCCCAGGGTAGGGGTAAGGTCTGCGTACACACTACCCTCCCCAGACCTCACTAGTGGGATTATACTGGGTTGTTGTTGTTGTTGTTTAAGTTGGAAAAATTGACTCAGGTTTGATTTTTGGGTAAACGACCTCGGAATTGAGATTTAAAGATTCGAATAGGTTCGTATGATGATTTTGGACTTGGGCGTATGTTCGGATCGGGTCTTGGGTGACCTGAGAGCATTTCGGTGCTCATTATGGAAGGTTAGCAATTTGGAAGAATTTCATAAGTTTGGGTTGAAGTGTATTTTAATGTTATCGGTGTTCGTTTGGAGTTCCGAGTTTGAGGATAGGTCCGTATGGTGATTCTGATCTTAGGAGCATGTCCAGATGTGGATTTGGAGGTCCGTAGGTCATTTTGGGGTCATTTGGCGAAAGTTGAAAATTTAAAGATTTTTTGAAGTTTGACCGGGAGTGGACCCTTTTGATATCGGGGTCGGATTGCGATTCCGGAAGTTGAAGTAGGTTCGTAATGTCAAATGTGACTTATGTGCAAAATTTGAGGTCAATCGGACGTGATTTGGTAGGCTTCGGCATCGAATGTGGAGGTTTGAAGTTCTAAAATTCATTAAGCTCAAATTGGGGTGCGATTCATGATTTCGTTATTGTTTGGTGTGATTTTAGGCCTTGAGCAAGTTTGTGTTATGTTATGGGACTGGTTTTGGTGATTGGACGGAGTCCCGGGGGCCTCGGGTGTGTTTCGGGGTGGTTTCAGACCAAAACGGAATGATTTGCTGCTGATGTTGTTGCTATCTGGTTTCCTTCTTCGCGAACGCGAAGGGACTCATGCGTTCGCAAAGGAGACTTTTGGGGGCTGCTGGATTTTGCCCATCGCGAACGCGATGGGGGAGACGCGAACACGGTGAAGGGCCTGATGGACCTACGCGAACGCGATTGGGCAATCGTGAACGCGTAGAAGGAAGTGAGGATCTGGGCCTGAGGCTGTTTGGCCTACACGAACATGAGGTCGGGTGTGCAATCGCGAAGCAGTGAAGGCGGAAGGCTTCACGAACGCGTCGTATGGAACGCGAACGCGAACAAGGTTTTTCTGGGCGGATGGCTTTTGGCTTTCGCAATCGCGAGGGTGTTTCCGCCTTCGCGAAGAAGGGCAGTGCTGGGCAATGTCATTTTAAAGACGGGATTTGGTTGAATTTCCTTCATATTTCATTTTGGTTGGGCGATGTTTGGATCTTTTGAAGAAGAGATTTCATCATCTATTATGAGGTAAGTAATTCCCGCATATTGTGAGTTAAATACATCAGTTGTATATGGATTTATACATGAAAATTAGTAGAAATTTGGGATTTTGGTAGAAAACCTAAAAATTGGTATTTTTTTATTTTGACCATGAAATTGGGTATGGAATTGAGAATAAATTATATATTTCAGTTCGTGGGGTTATGGGTAATGTTTATCTTTAAAAAATTTTGAAATCTGGCCCGAGGGTGATTTTATCGACTTTTCGAGTGAAGATGGGAATTGTTGTAAATTGAATTATAATGAGTATTAGAGTATACATTTATGAATTTGCACATTTATTGACTAGTTTTGAAGCGATGGCATCGGTTTGAGTTGTTGGAAAGGCATTGGAGTTGGTTATGGAACTTCAGAGCGAGGTAAGTCTCCTTTCTAACCTTGTAAGAGGGAATTAACCCCATAGGTGAATCAAATTATTATGTGCTTCTAATTGTGGGGGCTACGTACGCACGAGGTGACGAGAGTCTGTGCGTAGCTACTATTATGCTTATGTCCGGGTAGTCTAGGACCCATATCATGTTGTACTTGCGATGTTTGTGCCCTACTTGTTAATTTAATTATTTAAACATTTAGAAACTCGATAAGGGAATTGTAAAAAGGTTAAACTTAATTTACTTGACCATTAAATGAGAATTTGAAATTCTTGGAATATTTGCCCCTTAATAAATTTTGAATTGGTTGTTTAATGTGTTTTCTCTTTTGTGGAGCGGGCCGAACGCCTCGGTAGCAGATAGATGCATCTATGGTTCATGCCGTTCCACCCTCGCCAGTGCACAGTTTAAATATTATGTTGGATCGGGCCGTACGACCTCGGCATAATTTACGCATGATAAAGCTTTGGAATCAATTAGAATTGATATTGCTTCTTTGGCTTGAGATATAAATTGTTAAATGACGAGAATAAGTTTGGAAAAAATTTCTATTAATAAAAAAATTGTCCACGAACTTCTTTTTATTGAGTTTACAGTTATTTCATACAATCCATACTTAAGTATAATATCGGTATTTATTGTTAGCCCATAGTAAGTGTCGGAGTCGACCCCTCATCATTGCTTCTTCGAGGTTAGACGGGATATTTATTGGGTACGCGTTGATTTACGTACTCATACTACACTTGCTGCACATTTTTGTGCAGGTACATATAAGTCTAGTGGCCTCGTGGGCGCTTCTCATGCACTCGTGACACCGGATTTTGGGGTGATTATGGGTTACTGGGTATGAAAATTGTGAAAATATTTTTATTTACTCTATAAAGTCCACATTTTATTATTAAATTGAAGGAAATCGTGATTATCTTGAATAATTTACATTGACAATTACAAGTGGTATTTATAATATGTAAAAATAATATAAAGACTAATCTATCCTTCTAGCTATATAAAATATATCTATCATTCCCCCTCAAGCGATGCTGGGTCTTGACAAATGCTGAGCTTGTCACGCAAGAATGAAAATCGAGGATAGGGAAGAGATTTCGTCAATAAATCTGCAACTTCGTCCGCACTTGGCACATAGCGAACCTCTAATGCACCGGATGCGACCTTTTCTCGAACAAAATGAATGTCAATTTCAATATGTTTGGTGCGAGCATGATGGACAGGATTGTGAGCTAAGTATATACTACTAACATTATCACAGTAGATTGTTGAAGGAGACAATAGTGGAATATGGAGATCACTAAGAAGAGAGAGCAACCAACATATTTCAGCAGTAGCATGGGCGACAGAACAATATTCTTGTCACGACCCAAAATTTATTATAGGTTGTAATGACGCCTAACACCGCTGTCAGGCAAGACAACAATAATTAATTAGCTTAATTACTCATTTTATTATTTACTCTTTCATATACTTTCATCTTCCAGAGTGCATAGAGGGCGGGTTTTGTCTGCTACCAAGAGATTAAATTTTAAAACATCCTAAAGTAATTATAGTCATAAAAATTTCGGAAGCAAATATTAGATCAAACTAACTTTTGTTTCTCTTATTGAACTTAAACGAAGAAAACCCGTCCATAAAGCTAAACACAAGATTTTTTTGTATATGTAAGTAGAGGCGTTAATCTTGTTTAAATTGTTACTTGGCTTAAAGTATTCAAAAAGAGATAAATTATAGATTGCTAAATATTAGAACTTCCTACCTAGTTCAATAAAAAAATATTTAATAACCAAAATTCTAGTTGATTTCTAAGTCCTAAATATTAGGACAATAATTTAATTACAATTATAATTTTATCTATTATAAAATTTATTTTTAAGGGTAAAAATGGTGAACGATATTTCGGTAAGGCCTTCGTAATTCTAATATAACTAGTCTTAGGGTACGCGCGTTGCGCGTGTACCCCATATTAATGAAGACAAATATATATATATATATATATATATATATATATATATAAATTAAAATGAAAGGAAAAAAGTGTAAATTTCCAAAAACAAATTATGAATGTTGATGATATTGCGTCTCTCATAGTATATGTCACGACCCAATTTCACCTATAGGTCGTGATGACATGGTATCAGAGCACTAGGTTCACGTAGGTCTCACAAGTTATGAGCAGGCCTAATAGAGTTTTGCGGATCGGTACAGAGACGTATGTACTTATCTTCGAGAGGCTATAGGGTGTTAGGAAATTACCTTTCTTCATATTCCATCGTGCAATTGATGTAGTTCTAAATATCCCTCTCTTATTCTCTCTCAGATAGTGAGAACGCGCTTGAATGAGGTTCCAGGCCAGGGAAGAGCTACTCCCCCAGTTGCTAGAGGCCGAGGGAGGGCTCCAGCCCGTGGTAGAGGGAGAGGACATCCCAGGACTGTTCCAGTTATACCGCCAATGGGTCCAGCAGAGAACCCCATTGTTGAGGAACATGATGAGGTGCCTGTGGCAGAGCCAGCTCCGGTGGATTTCACATCTGCACCGGAATTTCAGGATGTCATGGGTCGTATGCTACGGTTCATGGACAATATGACTCAGGCCGGTTTATTTCCGGCAGACCCAGCCACATCTCAGGCGGGCGGGGGAGCACAGACCCCTACCGCGCAGGCTCATGGACAGGCAGCTGCTGTATATCAGACCCAGGGTACACTACCCGTGGGTGTAGCCCAGCCAGTAGCAGCAGCTACACCTGAGCCCAGGCCAGCTGTAGCCGCCGATCCTCAGAAACTATTGGACAGATGGACTAGACTACATCCTCCTGTCTTTGGGGGTGAGCGGCATGAGGATCCACAGGACTTCATTGATCGTTGCAGGGACAGACTGCACATCATGAGGATATTTGAGTCTCATGGGGTAGACTTTGCTACTTTTCAGCTAGAGGGCAAAGCCCGTAGATGGTGGCAGTCTTATGCTCTTGGCAGACCAGCAGATTCTCCTCCCATGACTTAGGACAGGTTCACCCGTATCTTCCTGGACAAGTATATTCCACCCTCCCAGAGGGAAGAGTTGCGATTTCAGTTTGAGCAGCTCCAGCAGTGTCAGATGTCAGTGACTGATTATGAGGCGAGGTTTTCTGAATTATCTCGACATGCACTTATGATACTCCCTACTGAGGTGGAGAGAGTGCAGAGGTTTGTAGCCGATTTACATACTGGTATTCAGGCCACTATGGCTCGAGAAGTTGAGATGGGTACTTTTTATGAGCGAGTTGTGAAGATAGCCCGGAGGATTGAGGGTGTGCGTCAGCAGAGCTGAGAGCAGATTATAAGAGATAAGCGGTTCAGGTACTCTGGAGATTTCAGAGGTGCTCCGTTTGGGGGCAGAGGTCAGTTCGTGAGGGGGCAGTCCAGCAGACCCCTATTTCCAGCACCACCACCTCCTCAACGTGCTCCAGTGCGACCTTATCTCAGTGCTATACCATAGAGTTCCTACCGCCCACCAGCTATTCAGGGTCCTCCCAGTGGGTATTCAGGTCCCTAGGGCCAGACTCTTAGTCAGCAGCCCATCGCACCGAAGAGTTGTTATGAGTGTGTGGAACCCAGTCACATGCGGAAGTTTTGCCCCAGGCTTCGGGGTAGACCAGTACAGCAGGGTCAACAACCTATGCTTACCGGACCAGTTGCTCCACCAGTAGTCCGACCACCAAGAGGTGAAAGACAGGTGGGTAGGGGTCGTCCTAGAGGTGGAGGTCAGCCAGGCGGAGGCAGCCAGTTGGCGCTCCAGCTCGGTTCTATGCTTTTCCAGCTAGACCAGATACAGAGGCCTCAGATGCTGTGATTACAGGTATTATTTCTGTTTGCGATAAAGATGCCTCAGTATTATTTGATCCAGGATCCACGTATTCATATGTGTCATCTCTATTTGCTCCATTCCTGGGTGTTTCTCGTGAGTCCTTGAGTACTCTTGTTTATGTGTCCACTCCTGTAGGCAATTCTGTTATTGTGAACCGGATCTACCGGTCTTGTATTATTACATTCTATGGTTATGAAACTAGAGCAGATCTCTTATTGCTCGAGATGATCAATTTTGAAATTATTCTAGGTATGGACTGGTTATCTCCATATCATGCTATTCTAGATTGTTATGCCAAAACTGTTACCTTGGCTATTCCATATTTTCCTAGGCTGGAGTGGAAGGGTTCGTCGGTTAGTTCATTTAATCGGGTTATTTCTTTTATAAAGGCTCAACACATGGTTGAGAAGGGTTGTTTGGCTTATCTAGCCTATGTCCGGGATACTACTGCAGAGACTCCAACTATTGATTCAGTGCCAGTAGTTCGGGAGTTCTTCAGATTTTCCAAGTATGCCACCTGATCGTGATATTGATTTTTGTATTGACTTGGCTCCAGATACCCAGCCTATATCTATCCCACCATATCACATGGCTCCGAAAAAATTGAAAGAATTAAAAGAACAACTTGAAGAGTTACTAGCCAAAGGGTTTGTCATACTGAGTGTATCGCCTTGGGGTGCACCGGTATTATTTGTGAAAAATAAGGATGGCACAATGCGAATGTGTATTGATTATCGCCAATTGAACAAAGTTACTATTAAGAACAAGTACCCGTTGCCGCGTATTGATGATTTATTTGACCAGTTGCAGGGTGCTAGGGTGTTCTCTAAGATCGACTTGAGGTCCGGGTATCATCAGTTGAAGATTCGAGATTCAGATGTTCCGAAAACTGCTTTCCGTACTAGATATGGTCATTATGAGTTTTTGGTAATGTCTTTCGGTTTAACTAATGCCCCGGCAACATTTATGGATCTGTTGAACATGGTATTCAGGCCATATATTGATTCATTTGTCATTATCTTCGTTGATGACATTTTGATCTACTCCCGCAGTAAGGAGGAACATGAGCAGCATATGAGAATAGTGCTTCAGACATTGCGGGAACAAAAGCTATATGCTAAGTTCTCTAAATATGAGTTTTGGCTAGAGTTTGTAGCATATTTGGGACATATTGTATCGGGCGAAGGTATTAAAGTTGATCCCAAAAAGATTGAGGCATTTCAGAATTGGCATCGTCCCACTTCGGCGACTGAGATCAGGAGTTTTCTGGGTTTAGCAGGTTATTATCATCGATTCGTAGAAGGTTTTTCATATGTTGCAGCACCTTTGACCAAATTAACCTAGAAGGGTGTTCAGTTCCGATGGTCCGATGATTGTGAGTCAAGCTTTCAGAAGCTCAAGACAGCATTGACTACAGCACCAGTGTTAGTGTTACCTTCTAGTTCGAGAATGTATACAGTGTATTGTGACGCTTCACGCGTTGGCTTGGGTTGTGTATTGATGTAGGAAGGGCAAGTTATTGCATATGCTTCACGTCATCTGAAGCCCCACGAGAAGAATTATCCAGTACATGATTTGGAGTTAGCTGCGATTGTTCACGCTCTAAAGATTTGGAGGCATTATCTTTATGGGGTGTCTTGCGAAGTTTACACTGATCATCGCAGTTTGCAGCATTTGTTCAAGCAAAGGGACCTAATTCTGAGACAACGCAGATGGCTTTAATCACTAAAAGATTATGATATTACTATCCTATATCATCCGGGCAAAGCAAATGTGGTCGCATACGCCTTGAGTAGGAAGGCGGAGAGTATGGGTAGTTTGGCTTTCATTTCAGCAGAGGAGAGGCCATTAGCTTTGGATATTCAATCCTTGGCTAACTGACTTATGAGGTTGGACATTTCAGAGCCCAGCCGAGTTCTTGCATGTGTTGTAGCTCAGTTTTCACTATATGAGCAGATCAAGGCTCGTCAGTATGATGATCCACACTTAATGGTTCTTCAAGAAACGGTACTATGGGGTGGTGCCAAGGAAGTTACTATTGGAGAGGATGGCTTTCTGCGACTCCAGGATCATCTATGTGTTCCTAATGTGGATGGACTGAGGAAAAAGATTCTAGAGGAAGCACACAGTTCTCGGTATTCTATTCATCCAGGTGCTACGAAGATGTATCGTGACCTGAGACAACATTATTGGTTGCAACGAATGAAAAAGGACATTGTTGAGTTTGTAGCTAGGTGTCTAAATTGCCATCAAGTTAAATATGAGCACCAGAGGCCAAGTGGCCTACTTCAGCAGATGACTATACCAGAGTGGTAATGGGAACGCATCACTATGGACTTTGTAGTTGGGTTTCCGCAGACCTTGCGGAAGTTTGATACAGTTTGGGTCATTGTTGACAGGTTGACCAAGTCGGCACATTTTATTCCTATTGTGACTACGTATACTTCAGAGAGGTTGGCCCAGATTTATATTCAGGAGATAGTTCGGTTGCACGGTGTGCCAATTTCTATCATATCATATAGAGGTCCTCAGTTTACTTCACATTTCTAGAGAGCAGTACAAAGTGAGTTGGGGACCCGTGTAGAGCTCAACACAGCCTTTCATCCGCAGCCCGACGGGCAGTCAGAGCGGACAATTCAGATTTTGGAGGATATGCTCAGGTCATGTGTGATTGACTTTGGAGGTTAGTGGGATCGTTTCTTGCCTTTAGCCGAATTTGCTTATAATAACAATTACCAATCCAGCATCGAGATGGCTCCATTTGAGGCTTTGTATGGTCGGCGATGTCGTTCGCCCATCAGGTGGTTTGAGCCTGGTGAGACTAAGTTATATATTACTGATTTGGTGAAGGATGCCTTGGAAAAGGTAAAGTTGATTCAGGAGCGACTTCGTACAGCACAGTCCAGACAGAAGAGCTACGCAAATCAGAAAGTGCGTGATTTATCATTTATGGTAGGTGAAAAAGTTCTCTTGAAGGTTTCGCCGCTGAAGGGAATTATGAGATTCGGGAAGAAGGGCAAGTTGGGCCCAAGTTTTATAGGCCCATTTGAGGTGTTGAGACGAGTTGTAGAGGTTGCTTATGAGCTTGCATTGCCTCCTAGTCTATCGAGAGTTCATTCGGTTTTCCATATATCTATGCTCCGGAAGTATCATGCTGACCCATCACATGTCTTGGACTTCAGCACAGTTCAGCTAGATAAGAGTTTGGGTTATGAAGAAGAGCCATTTGCCATTGTCGATAAACAAGTTTGCCAGTTGAGGTCCAAGAGGATTTCTGTAGTAAAGGTCCAGTGGAGGGTCCAACCAGTCGAGAAAGCGACTTGGGAGGCCGAGGACGACATGCGGAGCACATATCCACACTTATTCAGCACTCCAGGTACAATTCTAAACCCGTTCGAGGACGAACGTTTATTTAAGAGGTGGAGAATATAATGACCCAACCGGTCATTTTAACTTTTAGAACTCCCTTCCCTAAAATAAAACCTCCCGTATGTGCTTTTAATGATTTATACTTGCGGGGATGGTTGGTTCAGGATTTGTAAGTGTTTGGGTTGAAACCGGAACACTTGGTTCCTTAAGTTGGCCTTAAAGTGCTAAGTTTGACTTCGGTCAATAGTTTGAGAAAATGACCTCGGAATAGAATTTTGACAATTCCAACAGCTATGTATGGTGATTTTGGACTTAGTAGCGTGTTCGGAATTTTATTTTGAAGTCCGTAGATAAATTAGGTTTGAAATGGCTAAAATAGGAATTTAAGTTTGGAAGTTTGACCGGGGAGTTGACTTTTTGATATCGGAGTCAGAATCCAGTTCTGAAAATTTTCATAGCTCTGTTATGTCATTTATGACTTGTGTGCAAAATTTGAGGTCAATCGGACTTGAATTGATAGGTTTCGGTACATAATGTAGGAGTTGAAAATCTTAAGTTTCATTAAGCTTGAATTGGGGAATGATTCGTGGTTTTAGCGTTGTTTGGTGTGATTTGAGGGTTCGACTAAGTTCGTATGATGTTTTGGGACTTGTTGGTATAATTGGTCGAGGTCCCGAGGGGCTCGGGTGAGTTTCAGACGACTAACGGATCACTTTTGGCCTTTGAAACACTGTTGATAACTACTAGTATTTTCTTCTGGTATCCTTATACGCGATCGCATAAGTTGGTCTGTGATCACGTAGAGTAAGTTAGGCAGAGGTGGATTTATTCTACGCAATCGCGTGAATGGGGTTGCGATTGCGTAGGGTTAATTTGGGAAGCTGGGAATTTTTCACTGCGATCGCGTGGACACGTCCGCGATCGTGTAGGATTGGCCAGTGTGTGTATCGCGATCGCGTGTCATTGTATGCGATCGTGTAGGGGAAATTTGAGAGGAAGCTGGGCCACGCGTTGTGCTACGCGATCGCATGAAGAGGGATGCGATTGCGTAGGTTAATGTTTGGACAAAAACATTTGTGCTACACGATCGCGTGAGGAAGTTCGCGATCACGTAGAAGAAATCACTGGGCAAAGAGTTTAAGTTATGAATATGGGACTTCGTCCCATTTTCCATTTTTAACGATTTGGAGCTCGGATTTAGGCGATTTTTGGGAAATTTTTAGAGAAAATAACGGGGTAAGTGTTCTTAACTCAATATTGGTTAAATTACCCGAATCCGTTACTATTTTTATTATTTAATTAGTGAATTGAGTTGGAAAAGTTTGAAAACCCTCTTGGATAGATTTGAGGATTTGAAGGACGAATTGTTATCGGAATTTAGTGATTTTGGTATGGGTAGACTCGTGGTTGAGCGGGTGTTCATATTTCGTAACTTTTGCCGGATTCCGAGATGTGGGTCCCATTGACGATTTTTAATTAATTTCGGAATTTTTATTAAAAATGTAGTATTTTCTTATTGAACTGATTCCTATAATTTTTAGTGATTGTATCAAATTATTTTGGCTAGATTCGAACCAGACAAAGTTGGATAATCGTGGAAAGGGCCTTCTAGTGGATTAAATTGGAGCAAGACGAGGTAAATCTCTTGTCTAATCTTGTGAGGGGAAAATTACCCCATAGGGATTAAATTGAATAATTGTTGCTAATTACGGGGGCTACGTACGCACGAGGTGACGAGAGTTCGTGCGTAGCTACTATTAATGCTAAAGTCCGGGTAGTTTAGGACTCAAAGCATGAATTACTTGTGTAAATTGTATTCTTTGCTTAATTAATATTAATTGATATATATGAATATATTGTGAATTGTTAGATAAAGATATTAAAGGATGAAAATCTCATATGTTTGATTTTCTGTTTAAATTAATTAATTTTTAGAAGAAATTATTCTTCCTCCCAAATTTATCTTATAATAAATATACTCTCCTTCCGGAGGTACGTAAGAAAATGTCCTCTTTTCTTGTGGAGCGAGCCGAACGCCTCGGCAGGATAGATGCATCTATGGATCGCGCCGCACGTCCCTCGGCAGTGTACACGACACTCTGGATCGGGTCGTATGTCCTCGGCAGAAATTGTGCTTAATAATAATAATTACACGATACTTTAATAGTTTATTTCAGCTTGCGAAACTAATTGATAAATTGAAAAATCCTTAGAATTTAATGAATTATTATTCTTGCTTGTTAAAGAATTAATTGTTATTCCTGTAAATGATATTTAATTGATAAATTAGAAATTTATTTGAATTGAAGGAATTTAATTAATATATTGAGAATTGTTGCATTTGAATGAATTTGATTATTTTCGCTGATTAAATAAATTATTTTAAATTCTGTAAATCATGCTGATTTAAATATCCTAGTTGTATTTCAATTATTATTATTGATCCATAGTGAATGTCAAAGTTGGCCATCTTGTCTCTACCACTTCGAGATTAGGCTTGATACTTACTGGGTACACGTTGTTTACGTACTCATACTACACTTGCTGCACTTTTTGTACAGGACCTAAGGCAAGTACTAGTGGGGGACCTATCGTCTTACACCCACGCTATCCAGGTGCATAGTGGTGAGCTGCCTTTCTGATCCGTTCTGCAGCTACTAGTGTCTCTCATTGTATTTTTTTTTATTCTGTCTATTTTTATTTCAGACAGTATTTGAGATTTTGTATAATGTACTAGATGCTCATACACTTGTGACACCAGGTCTTGGCATACACATTAGTAAAATTTTATATTTTATTATTTTTTTGGTTTTAAATTTTGTCAATGTATGCTTAATTTATTAAGTTGGCTTACCTAGATATAGTGTTGGGCGTCATCACGACCTATAGGTGAAATTGGATCGTGACAGTATAAGTATTGCTTTGTCATGAAATCGTAAACTCACATTTATGGGTTATCTTTGTTGCTTAACTGTAGTTGTGTGTGAAGGTTGCAACATAAATTTCTAATACTTGTTTTGGTTAGAATTAAGTTTATATTTTGCCTTACTGCATTTTCCGAATGAATTATCGTTATGTTACCTCGTTCATTTAATGAACGATACATATAAGATACATTTTTTATTGATTTTAAAATTCTACTCTTTCTATCCTAATTTATGTGTCATATTTTTTTTCTAGTCATACTTTCTTATTTAGAAATAATTTAACCTTAAACCTTTTAATTTAATCTTAATAAGATGATATATATATATATATATATATATATATATATATATATATATACACAAACGTATCGTACTAAACCGCATGTTTCATAATGTCCTACAAAATAACATGAAAGGTGTCACGACTCAATTTCACCTATAGGTCGTGATGGCACCCAATACTACAGCTAGGCAAGCCAACAAATAAATTAAACATATATCAATTATTTTTAGAATAACTTTCTAAGAAATTTTATTATTTTACTAGCAATATTAAGAAATTAGAAAAGATACTAATTAACTTAAATCCAAGAAAAAAAAATAATACAATTCCAAATTCTACCAATGTGTGTGCCAAGACCTGGTGTCACAAGTGTATGAGCATCTAGTAGATTATACAAAACTTCAAATACTATCTGAAATAAAAATAGACAGAATAAAAAATACAAGAAGAGACACTGGTAGCTGCAGAATGGCTCAGAAAGGCAGCTCAGCACTATGTCTCTGGATAACGTGGGTGTAAGACGATAGGTCCCCCACTGGTACTTACCTCAGGTCCTGCACAAAAAGTGCAGCAAGTATAGTATGAGTACGTAAACAACGTGTACCCAGTAAGTATCAAGCCTAATCTCGAAGTGGTAAAGACGAGATAGCCGACTTTGACACTCACTATGGGTCAATAATAATAATTGAAATAAAACTAGAATATTTAAATCAGCATGATTCACAGAATTTACAATAATTTATTTAACCAGTAGATATAATTAAATTCCTTCAAATGCAACAATTCTCAATATATTAATTAAATTCCTTCAATTCCAATAAAATTTTTAATTTATCAATTAGCTTCGCAAGCTGCAATAAACTATCAAAGTATCGTGTAATAATTATTATTAAGCACGATTTCTGCTGAGGTCGTTCGTCCCGATCCAGAGTGTCGTGTACACTTCCGAGGAACGTGCGGCACGATCCAAATATGCATCTATCCTGCCGAGGCGTTCGGCCCGACCCACAATAAAGGAGGATATTTTTTCTTATGTACCTCCGGAAAGAGAGTATATATTTATTATAAGATCAATTCGAGAGGATGAATAATTTCTCTTAACAATTAATTAATTTAAACAGAAAATCAAGCATATGAGGTTTTCATTCTTTAATATTTTTATCTAACAATTCACAATATATATATATATATATATATATATATATATATATATATATATATATATATATATATATATATATATATATATATATATATCAAATAATATTAATTAAACAAAAAATATAATTTACACAAGTAATTCAATACTTTGAGTCCTAAACTACCCGGACTTTAGCATTAATAGTAGCTACGCACGCACTCTCGTCACCTCATGCGTACATAGCCCCCACAATTAGCAACACTTATTACTTTAATTACCTATGGAGTAATTTCCCCCTCACAAGATTAGATAAGAGACTTACCTCGTCTTGCTCCAATTTAATCCAATAGAAGGCCTTTTCCACGATTATCCAACTCTGTCTGGCTTGAATCTAGCCAAGAATAATTCGATACAATCACTAACAATTATCATAATCAATTCCATAAGAAAATACTATATTTTTCAATAAAAATCCGAAATTAATTAAAAGTTCGTCTGTGGGGCCCACGTCTCGGAATCTGGCGAAAGTTATGAAATCTGACAACCCATTCAATTACGAGTCCAACCATACCAGTTTCACTCAAATCCAATTCCGAATCGATACCGAAATCTCAAAAAATCGTTTCTATGAGATTTCAAAAATTTCTCAAATTTCAATCTCAAAACACTAATTAAATGGTGAAAACAATGATATATTTGTGTATATAGACCAAATCCGAGTTAGAATCACTTACCCCAATGTCTTTCCTTGAAATTTATCCAAAATAGCCTCTGCTCAAGCTCCAATTTGTTAAAAATGGTGAATGGGACGAATGCGCTCTTTTTATAAAACTGCCTAGACAGCCTTCGGAACTGGGCCTCGATCGTGGCTTCGATCATTGCTTCGATCACAGGCTCGAGCCTGGACCTCGGTCATGGCCTCGATTATGGCATCGAGCATGGTCCTTCTATCATAGCCTCAGTCACGACCCCAAATTCCCTCTGTAGGATGTCGTGATGGCACCTAGTCTCTAAGACTAGGTAAGCCTATCAATGTGGAATAAAATCTAAATCTGAAATAAATAAACTATAATTCAAACAATTTCAACTCCCAAAACTCGGTAGAAATAAGTCATAAGCTTTTAAGAATTTATCCTCAATGTCTCTCTCTCTCTCTCTTTCAACTCCCAAAACCCGGTAGAAATAAGTCACAAGCTTCTAAGAATTTATCCTCAATGTCTCTATATATATCAAGGTCTAAAGAAAATAAGGAAGCAACACAATAATGATAGAAGGGGACTCCGGAGTCTGCAGACGCTGGCAGATATACCTCGAAGTCTCCGTGCACAGGTAACTCACTGATGTCAGGGCTGGTAAGGAGTACTTGGATCTGCACAAAAAGATATGCAGAAGCGTAGTATGAGTACACCACAGCGGTACCCAGTAAGTGCCAAGCCTAACCTCGGTAGAGTAGTGACGAGGTCAGGTCAGGCCCTACTGGAAAATAATAATTTCATGGTAAAATGTTTAACAATATAATAAAATAAAATGACAATGGAAATGAATCAAGTAGCATGTCACCATTTAATTACACAAAATAATGGCAAATAATATCTCGTGGAATCAAAACGGAATTTCCTTTCAACTTTATGAAAATCACAACAAATAATCAAAGGCAACTATGGCCGTAAATCAATATCAACAAGGGCACTCACGAGGTACCGCCTCGTAGTCCCAAATCATAAATAAATTCATAATATCTCATTTTCTTATCTCACCGCGGTAGCCTTTACAATTTATTTTAAAGAAAAATATATTTCCCGAAATAGCATCTCGCATTTTAGCCATCCTTATCACACCATATGACTTCTAGTAGTTTTTCCTACTAGCCACGCGTATCAAGCCACTCTTATCTCACCGCATGCGTTTCAATACCCAGACTTTATATCACCGCATGCGTATCAATATCACAATATATCACAATTTGCACCTCAAGTGCTCAATTAATTTAACTTGCCAAAATACTTCAACAATAATATTTTTCCACAATAAAGAGCTCACGGCTCATGCCAACATAAATCATCAATAATATTTTTCTACAATAAAGAGCTCATTGCTCCATCACAATGAGTACAAAAATTTACAAAAATATTCAGGATTAAATAATTCAGCAAAATAATATTTGAAAATCTTTATTACGTTGCTTCAACACCAAATTTAAAATGTCAAATACTTCATATTAATAATATTTAATTTAAAAAAATCAACTTCAATTAATGCACAGAATAAAAGAAACTAAGTTTCAACTAAATAGGTAAAACAATTAGCATGAAAAGGTCAAGCAACTTTAAAACATTAAATCAATAATGAAGAATATATCAGAATAAAATAATTTAATTAATGCACAACAGTGATCTACAAATTTAAAAATATAATCTTTCACATTTAACCCGTGTACACACTCGTCACCTCGTGTACACGACTTTCAACACATTATAATTTATCACTTCAATACCAATCCTAGGGGACATTTCCCCCCACACGAGGTTAGACAAGTCACTTACCTCGACTTGCTCCAATTTAACCAAGTAGTATGCCTTTTCCTCGATTTTTCGACTCTGATTAACTCATATCTAGTCATAATTATTCGATACAGTCAAATAAAATTATAGGAATCAATTTCATAAGAAAATATTATATTTTTTAATAAAATCCGAAATTAGTTCAAAAATTGCCTGTGAGGCCCATGTCTCGGAATCCGGCGAAACTTATAAAATCCGATAACCCATTCAATTACGAGTCCAACCATACCATCTTTACTCAAATCCGACTCCGAATCGACGCAGAAATCTCAAAAATTCGTTTTTATGAGATTTCTAAAATTTTCCCAAATTTCCATCTCAATACACTAATTAAATAGTGAAAACAGTGATATATTCGTATATATTGACCAAATCCGAATTAGAATCACTTAACCCAATGTCTTTCCTTGAAAATCTATCAAAAATGGCCTCTGCTCAAGCTCCTGTTTGTTAAAAATGGCGAATGGAACGAATGCCCTCTTTTATAAATCTCCCCAGACAGCCTTCGGAACTGGGCCTCGATCGTGGCTTCAATCATAGCCCTCGAGCTTAGGCCTCGATCGTGGCTTCGATCACAAGCTCGATCCTGGGCCTTCGGTCATGGCATCGCTCATGGCATCAAGCCTGGTCCTTCGATCATGGCCTCGATCCTGGCATCGAGCTTGGGCCTTCGATCGTGGCCTCGATCATGGCATCGAGCCTGGGCCTTCGATCATGGCATCGAACCTGAGCCTTCGATCAGTGGCCTTCGATCACTGGCCTTCGAGCTTGCCTTCGATTATGGCCCTCGAGCCTTGCCTTCGATCATGGCTCTCGAGCCTGCCTTCGATTATGGCTCTCGAGCCTTTCCTTCGATCCTCGGCTCGATTTTTGGGCTCGACTTCTGGCCTTCGATTTTTGGGCTCGACTTCTCGGCTCGATTGCTCAGTAGAAGAAAATTTGCAGCAGCTGTTTAAGTCTCATTTTTTATCCGTTAACCATCCGAAACTCATCCGAGGCCCTTGGGACATCAACAAAATACACCAACAAGTCCTAAAATATCATACGAACTTATTTGAAACCTCAAATCTTATCAAACAACGCTAAAATCACGAATCATGCTCCAATTCAAACTTAATGAAACTTAGAATTTCCAACTTCTACATTCGATGTCGAAACCTATCAAATCAAGTCTGATTGACCTCAAATTTTGAACACAAGTCATAAATGACATAACGGAGCTATGAAAATTTTCGGAACTGGATTCCGACCCCGATATCAAAAAGTCAACTCCCCGGTCAAACTTCCAAACTTTAAATTCCTATTTTAGCCATTTCAAACCTAGTTTCACTACGGGCTTCCAAAAATAATTCCGATCATGCTCCTAAGTCCAAAATCACCATACTGAGCTGTTGGAATCATAAAATTTCTATTCCGGGGTCGTTTGCATATAATTCGACATCCGGTCACTATTTGAACTTAAACTTTTAATTTTTTATCAAAATTCCATATCTCAAGCTAGGGACCTCGGAATTTGATTCCGGGCATACGCCCAAGTCCCAAATCATGATACGGACCTACCAAAACTGTCAAAATATTGATCTGAGTCCGTTTGCTCAAAATGTTGACCAAATTCAACTCAGTTGAGTTTAAAGTTCTAATTCACATTTTAATCCATTTTTCACATAAAAACTTTCCGAAAAATTTTATGGACTGCGCACGTAAGTCGAGTAATGATAAATAGTACTTTTCGAGGTCTTAGAATACAAAATTAATTATTAACTTTAAAGATTACATTTTGGGTCATCACAGCCTCGATCATGGCATCGAGCCTGAGCCTTCGATTGTGACACTCGATCTTGGGTCTCGATCCTGGCCCTCGAGCATTGCCTTCGATGATGGCCCTCGAGCATTGCCTTCGAGGGCCATGATCGAAGGCAATGCTCGAGGGCCATGATCGAAGGCAATGCATGAGGGCCAGGATCGAGACCCAAGATCGAGTGTCACAATCGAAGGCTCAAGCTCGATGCCATGATCGAGGCTATGATGACCTAAAATGTCATCTTTCTATTTAATAAGTAATTCTATATTCTAAGACCTCAAAAATCACTAATTATCATTCCTAGACTTGTGTGCGCAGTCCGTACAATTTTTTGGAAAGTTTTTATGTGAAAAATAGATTAAAATGTTAAATAGAGCTTTAAAATTCAACTAAGTTGACTTTGGTCAACATTTTGATCAAACAGACTCGTATCAGTGTTTTGACAGTTCGGTAGGTCCGTATCATGATTTAGGACTTGGGCGTATGCCCGGAATTGAATTTCGAGGTCCCTAGCCCGAGATATGGAATTTTGATGAAAAATTTAAAAGATGAAAGCTTAAAGATTTTTAAGAAGTTACTGATGTTGAATTTATTGACACCAGGTCTGTATTTTGGTTCTGGAGCTCGGTATAGGTCCACAAGATATAAGTTTTAATGTTTTCTTGAAAATTTCATTCGATTTGGGGTTCAATTCGTAATTCTATGTGTTAGTTTGGTGATTTGATCTCGCGAACAAGTTCGTATGATGTTTTAGGACTTGTGGGCATGTTTGGTTTGGAGCCCCGAGGGCTCGGGTGAGTTTCGGATGCTCAACGAGCCATTTCAGACTTAAGAAAGATGGCAGATTTCTGGTGTTATGTTGCAGAATTTTTACTCATCGCGATCGCGTGAAGTCGTTCGTGATCGCGCAAGGCAAACTAAGAGGTCAGCCAAAGTTGCTCTTCGCGTTCGCGAATTTGAGGTTGCGACCACGTAGGGGTGTGAAGGGTGCATCATGAACGCGTGGACAAGGTCGCGTTCGCGTAGAGTTAAAGAGGCTAAAGCTAAGCCACACGCTTACTCATCGCCATCGCGTGAGTTCGTTCGCGATCGCGTAAGTCTGCGAGTCAAAGCATCGCGTTCGCGTAACATTCTACGCGTTCATGTAGAGTAAATTTCTGGGGCAGCAAAGTAGAGCTTCGCGATCGCGAGGCTACTCATGCGATCGCGATTAAGAAAAATTGGGCAGCCAAAAATGTGCTTCGCGATCGCGTAGAGTAAAAGTTGGGCAAATAGAACTTAAGTTCTGGAAAATGGGATTCGTCCCATTTTCAACCGTTTTCCATTTTTGAGCTTGGGTAAGGCGATTTTTGGGCGATTTTTACGGGAAAACATTGAGGTAAGTGTTCCTTATCCTATATTTATTATATTTCATGATTTCATACTCATTTATATCATGAATCCGTGAATTTATGGAAGAAAAATCAGATATTTATAAAATCTTCCAAAAACGAAAATTTGAGATTTGAAGGTCCATTTGACATCGGAATTTGATAAATTTTGTATGGTTGGACTCGTATCAGAACGGGTGTTCTGATTTCGTAAGTTTTTTCGAGATTTAAAATGTGAGTCCCGCTGTCAAATATTTTAATGAATTTTAGATTTTTATTAGGAAAATTAGTAAATTCATCTGGAATTAATTCCTATGATTCGTATTGAGTAAATTGAATTGTTTATGAATAGATTTGAAGCTTTTGGAGACAAATTTAAAAGGAAAAGTTGTGGTCGAGTAATTGATTGGAATTTACAAAGCGAGGTAAGTGTCGTGGTTAACCTTGACTTGAGGGAATAGAACCCTTAAACTATTTGTTATGTGAAATGCATGTGAACGACGTATAAGTGAGGTGACGAGTGTCTATACATCATCAAATTAATTGTTTGCATGTTTACTTGAAAAATCATAAATTATTTTAATCATGAATTAATTGTTATAATAATTGTTTCTTTCCTATTCTTTGACAAATATTAATGCTTGAATTTCTGCAATAATTGTTACATGCTATTTGATTTATGTGTATTAATTGCTACTTGACATTTAGCATATTTAATATTAAACTGCCTATTTTCTCCCTGATTTCCTAAATAAATTGCTATTTGTCATTGTTTGTTTCATAATTTAATCATAATTATTATATGCTTGTTGTCTTAAAAACTTTATGTTAATTGTTGCATTCATTAGGGTAATTTCTTCTATAAGAATTGATAAATGAATATATTGGAGGAGCGGGTTGCACACCGCAACAGAATCGATTGAAATGAAAATATTGGAGGATCGGGGTGCACGCCGCACAAACTTTTTAAAAGTCCATATTGGAGGATCGGGTTGCACGCCGCAACGGAGTTATTAAAAGTCAATATTGGGAGATCGGATTGCACTCCGCAACAAACTTATTTAAAGTCTATATATACTTGATTGAAATAAATATGCAATAGACTTATTTAAAAGTCAAAATTGGGGGATCGGATTATACGCCGCAACAGACTTATTTAAAGTCTATATATACTTGATTGAAATAAATATGCAATAGACTTATTTAAAAGTCAATATTGGGGGATCAGATTGCACGCCGCAACAGACTTATTTAAAAGTCTAAATATACTCGATTGAAATAAATGTATGACAAACTTGATTAAAAGGAATATATTGGGAGAGCGGGTTGCACGCTGCAACAGAATTGAATGTGAATATATTGTGAGAGCGGGTTGCACGCTGCAACAGAATTGATGGAAATGATAATTGATTATGACTGCTGAATTGGCTTCAATTATTATAAATGAGTTACCTGATTTATTTCTATTATTGTTGTTGTTACTAATATTGCATACAAGTAATGTAAGTGACATGCCTTAGCCTCGTCACTACTTCGTCGAGGTTAGGCTGATCACTTACCAGTACATGTGGTCGGTTGTACTGATACTATACTCTGTACTTCTTGTGCAGATTTTGGAGTTGGTCCCAATGGCGTACCATAGACTTGCTCGGATTTCAGCTACTTAGAGGAGACAACTTTGTTTTATTCAGACCTTTATTTGTTTTATTCTAGAAGCTCGTGCACTTGTGACACCAATTGTAGGATGGTATTTAGACACCGTTGTTTTTATGGATTATTCACTATATTTCAGACCTTACTTCCGCATTTGTTCCTTTGTTATTAATAAATTTAAAAATTATTTTAAAATGGATAATATTATTCTAACGTTGGCTTTCCTAGCAAGTGAAATGTTAGGCGCCATCACGGTCCGAAGGTGGGAATTTCGGGTCATGACAGTTGGTATCAGAGCACTAGGTTACATAGGTCTCACGAGTCATGAGCAAGCTTAGTAGAGTCTGAAGGATTGGTACAGAGATGTTTGTACTTATATCTTAGAGCCTATGCAGTTTATGAACAATATCACTTCTTTCTCATTCTGTCGTGCGATTTTATTCTATCATCGATGATTGAACCATTCTACTCTTATTCTCTCACAGATGGTGAGAACACGTAATACATCTACCGATGGACAGGAACCAGAGCCCCCGGTGGGAACTATGGTCGGGGGTAGAGGTCGAGGCTGAGGTCGTGCTAGAGGCCGAGGCAGAGGTAGAGGTAGAGCTCAGTCCAGAGCTCGAGCAACTGCACCTGTTATAGAAATCTTCAAGAGGAAGTTCTAGTTCAGAATGTACCAGTTGGACCAGTTCAGGTCCCGGAAGGATTCATAGCCACTCCAGTACTTCAGGACGCTCTAGTCCGTTTAGTAAGTCTTATGGAGGGCGTGGCCCAGAATGGTACATTTCCAGTGGCACCAACCATCTCACAGGCTGGGGGAGGAGCACAAACTCCCACTACTCCCACTCCAGAGCAAATGGCTCCCTAGAATCAGGCTCCAGTAGCCCCGCCAGTTAGGGTAGTTCAGCCAGTTGTTGCGGCACAGACCAGTGATAGGCCCGCCATGTCTTTTGAGGCCTTATTGAGACTGGATAAGTTTATTAAGCTCTTTCCAGTTCACTTCAGTGGTACACCTTCTGAGGACCCACATGACTATCTTGAACGCTGCCACGAGGTGTTGCGGAACATAGGTATAGTTGAGACCAATGGGGTTGATTTTGCTGTATTTCAGATGACGGGTTCCGCCAAGAGGTGGTGGAGAGATTATACATTAACCTGACCAGTCGGATCGCCTGCACTTACCTGGGAGCAGTTCTCTGAGCTATTTCTGGAGAAGTTCCTCCCTATCACACTGAAAGAGGAATTCCGCAAGCAATTTGAGCGTCTACAGCAGGGCAATATGACTGTTACACAGTATGAGTCCCGTTCTATGGATTTGGCCCGTCATGCTATCCTTTTACTACCTACGGAGGGAGAAAGAGTGAGGAGGTTTATTGAGGGACTCACTCACCCTATCAGACTTCAGATGGCCAAGGAGACCGCAAGTGATATTTCTTTTCAGGCGGCTGCTAATGTCGCAAGGAGGATCGAGATAGTTCTTGCACAAGAGAGAGGGCAGAGGTCTGATAAGAGGCCTCGTCAGTTCGGTGGTTTCGATGGTGCCTCGTTTGGAGGCAGGGGTAATTTTGATAGGGGTCATCCTCCCAGACCATTTCATTCAGCACTTCATGCATCTCCCAGTGCTTCAGGGAGTCACGGTCCTATTATGCCTTACTATGGACAACCAGCATTTAGTGCACATTCAGCTCCAATCAGTGCACCGCCATTCCAGAGTTACTACAACGGTTATCCGGCCCATTTGGGTCAGCTTCATCTTCAGTAGCCACGGCATCAGGATGGGTGTTATGAGTGTGGTAACATCGGTCACATCAGGAGGTATTGCCCTAGATTGGCGAGTAACAGATCTCGGCAAGATTCTCGTGCCAACATACCGGCACCGGTTGCTTCACTGCCTACTCAGCCAGCTAGAGGTAGGTGTCAGGTAACTAGAGGTGGAGGTCAGGCCATTAGATGTGGAGGTTAGACCGTTAAAGGTGGAGGCCAGCCAGTTAGAGGCCGTCCTAGGGACGCAGTTCAGAATGGTGGGGCCCAACCCCGATTTTATGTTTTTCTAGCTAGGCTTGAGGCCGAGTCATCTAATGCTATGATCACAGGTATTATTCCAGTTTGCCATAGAGATGCTTTAGTTTTATTTGATCTAGGATCTACTTATTCCTATGTGTCCTCCTATTTTGCTTCATTTATGGTTGTACCTTGTGATTCTCTGAGTTCTTCTATGTGTGTATCTATACCGGTGGGAGACTCTATGGTAGTAGATCATGTCTATTGTTCGTGTGTGGTTACTATTGGTAATCTTGAGACTAGTGTGGATCTTCTACTTCTTGATATAGTAGATTTTGATGTCATCTTGGGTATGGATTGGTTGTCCCCTTATAATGCTATATTGGATTGTCATGCCAAGACAATGACCCTAGCTATGACGGGGTTACCTCAGTTAAAATGGAAAGGAAATCCTGGTCATTCTGCCAGCAGGGTTATTTCTTATATGAAAGCTTGGCGTGTGATAGAGAAAGGGTGTCTAGACTAATTGGCTTATATTCGTGATCCCAGTGCGAATGTTCCTTCTATGGACTCAGTACCAGTTGTTCGTGAATTTCCAGAAGTATTTCCTGTAGATTTGCCGGGGATGCCACCCGACAAAGATATTGACTTCTGTATTGATTTGGCTTTGGGCACTCAGCCCATTTCTATTCCACCATACCGTATGGCCCCGCCAGAGTTGAAAGAATTGAAAGAGCAGTTACAAGACTTGCTTGATCAGGGATTCATTAGATCCAGTGTCTCGCCCTGGGGTGCACCAGTATTATTTGTAAAGAAGAAAGATGGCTCTATGCGGATGTGTATAGATTATCGGCAGTTGAACAAGGCCACTAACAAAAACAAATATCCGCTGCCAAGAATTGATGAATTATTTGATCAGCTTCAGGGTGCCAAGGTATTTTCGAAGATCGATTTGAGGTCTGGTTACCATCAGTTGAAGATTAGGGCATCTGATGTCCCTAAAATAGCTTTTCGGACTCGGTATGGACATTACAAATAACTAGTGATGTCATATGGGTTGACAAATGCCCCAACAACATTTATGGATTTGATGAATCGGGTGTTTAAGCCTTATTTGGATTCTTTGTGGTTGTATTCATTGATGATATCTTGATTTACTCCAGCAGTCAAGAGGAGCATGAGCAACATCTTTGAAGTATGATTCACACTTTGAAGAATAATCAGTTATATGCCAAGTTTTCTAAATGTGAGTTTTGGTTAGACTCAGTTGCCTTTTTGGGGCATGTTGTATCGGCAGAAGGCATAAATGTGGATCCTAAGAAGATTGAGGTTGTTCTGAATTGGCCTAGACCTACTTTAGTTACAGAGATCCGGAATTTCCTTGGTTTAGCAGGTTATTATCATCGGTTCATGGAAGGGTTTTCATCTATAGCAAACCCATTGACCAGACTGACCCAGAAAAGTGTCCCATTCAGATGGTCAGACGAGTGTGAGTTGAGTTTTCAGAAACTCAAGACTGCTTTGACTACGGCGCCAATGTTGGTATTAGCCACAGGTTCAGGATCCTATACGGTGTATTGTGATGCATCTCACACTGGGCTTGGTGCAGTATTAATGCAAGATGGCAGGGTGATTGCATATGCGTCGTGGCAGTTGAAAGTTCACGAGAAGAATTATCCTGTTCATGACTTAGAACTGGCAGCCATTGTTCATGCGCTAAAAATTCGGAGGCATTACCTCTACGATGTCTCGTGTGAGGTATTTACTGATCATCATAGCCTTCAGTACCTATTCAAACAAAAAGATCTTAATTCGAGGCAGAGAAGATAGTTGGAGTTGTTGAAAGACTATGATATCACCATTTTATATCACCCCGGAAAGGCCAATGTGGTGGCCGATGCTTTAAGTAGAAAGGCTGTGAGTATGGGCAGTCTTGCGTATATTCCGGTTGGTGAGAGGCCATTAGCCGCAGATGTTCAGACTTTGGCTAATTAGTTCATGAGGTTAGATATTTCAGAACCCAGTCGGGTTCTAGCTTGCACAGTCGCTCGGTCTTCTTTATATGAGTGCATCAGAGAGAGGCAGTATGATGATCCTCATTTACTTATCCTTAAGGACACGGTGCGGCACAGTGATGCCAAATAGGTTGTTGTGGGGGACGATGGAGTTCTGCGAATGCAGGGTCGTATTTTTGTGCCTAATGTGGATGGGCTTCGTGAATTAATTCTTGAAGAGGCATACAGTTCCAGGTATTCTATTCATCCAGGTACCGCCAAAATGTATCAAGATTTGCGGCAACATTATTGGTGGAGGAGAATGAAAAAGGATATAGTTGCATATGTAGCTCGGTTTCTGAATTGTCAGCAAGTTAAGTACGAGCATTAGAGACCTGGTGGTTTGCTTCAGAAGTTAGAAATTCCAAAGTGAAAGTGGGAGCGTATCACCATGGATTTTGTTGTTGGGCTCTCACAGACTCAGAAGATATTTGACGCAGTTTGGGTCATTGTGGACAGGTTGACCAAGTAAGCACATTTCATTCCAGTGGCAGTTACCTATTCTTCAGAGAGGTTAGCTGAAATTTACATTCGTGAGATTATCCGCCTTCACGGTGTGCCCGTGTCTATTATTTCTGATCGAGGTACGCAGTTTACCTCACACTTGTGGAGGGCTGTACAGCGTGAGTTAGGCACGCGGGTGGAGTTAAGTATAACATTTCATCCACAGACAGACGGACAGTCAAAGCGCACTATTCAGCTCTTGGAAGATATGCTTCGCACTTGTGTTATAAACTTTGGAGGTTCTTGGGACCATTTTTTTCCACTTGCGGAGTTTGCTTATAATAATAACTACCAGTCGAGCATTCAGATAGCTCCATATGATGCATTATACGGAAGGCGATGCCGATCGCCAGTTGGTTGGTTTGAACCGGGAGAGGCTCGGTTATTGGGTACCGATTTGGTACAAGATGCCTTGGATAAGGTCAAGAATATTCCGGATCGACTTCCCACAGCTCAGTCTAGGCAAAAGAGTTATACCGACCGTAAAGTTCGTGATATTGCATTCATGGTTGGAGAAAGAATATTGCTTAGAGTTTCACTTATGAAAGGTGTAATGAGGTTCGGAAAGAAGGGCAAGTTGAGCCCTAGGTATATCGGACCCTTTGAAATTCTTGAAAGGGTGGGTGAAGTAGCCTACAGGCTTTCATTACCACCTAGTTTATCAGTGGTTTATCCGGTGTTCCATGTGTCTATGCTCCAAAAATATCATGGTGATCCGTCACATGTGTTAAATTTCAGCTCAGTCCAATTGGACAAAGATTTGACTTACGAGGAAGAGCCGGTGGCTATTCTAGCTCGGCAAGTCCGATAGTTGAGGTCTAAGAGTTATCCTTCAGTTCGGGTGCGATGGAGAGGTCAACCGGTAGAGGCATCTACTTGGGAGTCCGAGTCGGACATGCAGAGTAAATATCCATACCTATTCACCAGCTCAGGTACTTTTTCTAACTTCGTTCGAGGAAGAACATTTGTTTTAGAGGTGGAGAATGTGATGACCCAAAATGTCATCTTTAAATTTAATAAGTAATTCTGTGTTCTAAGACCTCAAAAAGCACTAATTATCAATCCTCGACTTGCGTGCGCAGTCCGTACAATATTTCGGAAAGTTTTTATGTGAAAAATAGATTAAAATGTGAAATAGAGCTTTAAAACTCAACTGAGTTGACTTTGGTCAACATTTTGAGCAAACAGACTCATATCAGTGCTTTGACAGTTCGGTAGGTCCGTATCGTGATTTGGGACTTGGGCGTATGCCCGGAATCGAATTCCGAGGTCCCTAGGCAATTTTGATAAAAAATTTAAAATATAAGTTACTGATGTTGGATTTATTGACACAGGGTCCGTATTTTGGTTCCCGAGCCCGGTATAGGTCCACTATAATATTTATGACTTGTTTGCCGAATTTGGTGAGAATCGGAGTTGATTTGACGTGATTCGGACGTCCGGTTGTGAAGATATAAGTTTTAACGTTTTCTTGAAAATTTCATTCGATTTGGGGTTCAATTCGTAGTTCTAGGTGTTATTTTGGCGATTTGATTGAGCGAACAAGTTCGTATGATTTTTAGGACTTGTGGACATGTTTGGTTTGGATCCCCGAGCGCTCGGGTGAGTTTCAGATGCTCAACGGACCATTTCGGACTTAAGAAAGATGGCATATTTCTGGTGTTTTGTTGCAGAATGTTTACTCATCGCGATCGCGTGAAGTCATTCGCGATCGCATAAGGCAAATTGAGAGGTCAGCCAAAGTTGCTCTTCGCGTTCGCGAATTTGAGTTTGCGATCACGTAGGGGTGTGAAGGGGTGCTTTGTGAACGTGTGGACAAGGACGCGTTCACGTAGAGTTAAAGAGGCTAAAGCTGAACCACGCGCTTACTTATCGTGATCGCGTGAGTTCGTTCGCGATCACGTAAATCTGTAAGTCAAAGCATCGCGTTCGCGTAATGTTCTACGCGTTTGCGTAGAGTAAATTTCTGGGGCAGCAAAGTAGAGCTTCGCGATCGCGAGGCTACTCATGCGATCGCGATTAAGGAAAACTGGGAAGCCAAAAATGTGCCTCGCGATCGCGAAGCATTGTACGTGATCGTGTAGGGTAAAATTTGGGCAAATAGAACTTAAGTTCTGGAAAATGGAATTCGTCCCATTTTGAACCCTTTTTCCTTTTTGAGCTCGGGTAAGGCGATTTTTGGGCGATTTTCACGGAAAAATATTGGGGTAAGTGTTCCTTATCCTATATTGATTATATTTCATGATTTCATACTCATTTATATCATGAATCCATAAATTTATGGAAGAAAAATTAGATTTTTATAAAATCTTCCAAAAACGAAAATTTAAGATTTGAAGGTCCATTTTACATCGGAATTTGATAAATTTTGTATGGTTGGACTCGTATCGGAATGGGTGTTCTGATTTCATAAGTTTTTCCGATATTTGAAATGTGGGTCCCACTGTCAAATATTTTAATGAATTTCGGATTTTTATCCGAAAAATTAGTAAATTCATATGAAATTAATTTTTATGATTCGTATTGAGTATATTGAATTGTTTATGAATAGATTTGAAGCTTTTGGAGACAAATTTAAAAGGAAAGTTGTGGTCGAGTAATTAATTGGAATTTGCTTTAACCTTGACTTGAGGGAATAGAATCCTTAAACTATTTGTTATGTGAAATGCATGTGAACGACGTATAGGCGAGGTGACGAGTGTCTATACGTCGTCAAATTAATTGTTTATATGTTTACTTGAAATATCATAAATTGTTTTAATCATGAATTAATTGTTATAATAATTGTTTCTTTCCTATTCTTTGACAAATATTAATTCTTGAATTCCTGCAATAATTGTTACATGCTATTTGATTTATGTGTATTAATTTAATACTTGACATTTAGTGTGATGACCCAAAAGGTCATCTTTTGTTTTAGAACTCGAATCTGCGCTCTTAAGCCTTAAAAATCTCATTTTTACCCTTCTCAATTTGCGTGCGCAGTCTGGGCAGGTTTCCGGAAAGCTTTTATGTTGAAAACTAATGAAAATAAGAATTTTTACCTTAAAAGTTTATTTTAGTTGACTTCGGTCAATATTTTTGGTAAACGGGCCCGAATCCGTGCTTTGACTGTCCTAGTAGGTCCGTATCGAATTATGGGACTTGGGCGTATGCCTGGAATCGAATTCGGAGCTCCCTAGCTTGAGTTATGAATTTTTGATGAAAATTAAAAGTTTAAAAATTATTTGTTTTTTAGAATTGACTGATATTTAGCATTGTTAGTATCGGGTCCGTATTTTGGTTCCGGAGCCCGGTACTGGTTCATTATGATATTTAAGACTTATCTGTGAAATTTGGTGAGAAACAGAGTTGATTTGACGTGATTCGGACGTCCAGTTGAGAAAATAGAAATTTTAAAGTGTTCTTGAGAATTTCATTTTATTTGGTGCTAAATTCTTAGTTCTAGGTGTTATTTTGGCGATTTGATCACGCGAGCAAGTTCGTATGATATTTTTAGACTTGTGTGCATGTTTGGTTTGGAGCCCCGAGGGCTCGGGTGAGTTTTGGATAGGCCACGGGATGTTTTGGACTTTGGAAATCTGGTATTTTGCTGCAGCAGGTGTTCTGGCATGTACTTCTTCGCGTTCGCGAAGGTACTCTCGCAAACGCGAAGAGTAAACTGGGCAGCTGAAGATTTCTTCTTCGCGAACGCGAAGGCATGGTCGCGAACGCGAAGCGATGGGGGCGTTACCCTTCGCGAACGCGACACGCCCATCGCGCACGCGTAGTGTTAGGCATTGAGGAGGGGAAGTCAGCCATTCCGTCATCGCGAACACGAGCATTGACTCGCAAACGCGAAGGCCAGGGGGGAGTAACCATCGCGAAGTCAAGCTGGTTCTCGCGAACGTGTAGGCTTAGCCGGTGCCCTTCGCAAATGCGACAGTGCTCTCGCGAACGCGATGAACACTGTCGCCGAGCACTTAACAGAATCCAAAACGGGATTTTAGTCAAAAATTCATTTTTCTCAAAAACCAAACGGTGAGAGGCGATTTTTCAAGAGCCATTTCTTCCCCAAAATATTGGTAAGTGATTCTAAACCATTTTCTTTCAATTACCCATTACATTTTATGAATTATCAACCTAAAATCTAGAGTTTTCATGGTAGAATTAGGGGGTTAGGGTAGAAAGTAGGGATTTCGGAAATTTGAGGATTTAGACCCCAATTTGAGGTCGGATTCCAAAACTAATTACATATTCGGGCTCGGGGGTGAATGGGTAAAAGGATTTTGGTCCGAACCTCGGTTTTTGACCAAGCGGGCCCGGGGTCGTTTTTTGACTTTTTGGAGGAAAATTTGGGAAATTTAATTTATGAAATATAGTTGATTCTTTTAGCAATATTTGATATCATTGAGTCATTTTTGAATAGATACGCGTGGTTTGGAGGTGAATTCCAAAGGAAAAGCTGTGATTAAGAAATAAGTGGCCTTCGGAGCGAGGTAAGTGTTGTGTCTAACTTTGGCTTGAGGGAATAGGTATTGTGTGAGTATTTGCTACGTGTTTTGTTGTGAAAGTAATCATTGACGAAATATTGATTTCTTGTTAAACTTCTCTCTATCCGTTGTTATTGATTCTGTGAATTGTGAGGACGAGGGTAAAGCACGAAGGGTGATGCCGTGCATAATTTAATTATATTGTGAGGAAGAGTGTAAAGCAGGAAGGGTGATGCCGTGCATAATTTATTTATATTGTGAGAAAGAGTGTAAAGCACAAACAGTGATGCCGTGCATGAATTATTTATATTGTGAGGAAGAGAGTAAAACACGAAATTTATTTATATTGTGATGAAGAGTGTAAAGCATGAAGGGTGATTTCGTGCATGAATTATTTATATTGTGAGGAAGAGAGTAAAAGCACGAAGGGTGATGCCGTGCTGTCTTATTTGTTATTTGGTGAGGTTGAGAGTAAAAGCACGAAGGGTGATGTCGTGCAGTTTTCCTTTGCTGTTTTAATTGCTCAATTCGTTTAAGGATTTTCTGTTTAATTCTGTCTTTTCATTATTCTCACTCTTCATGTTGTATTCCCCCATTGTATGCTCCCTTCCCATTATTTCTGCGTTATTGCTTTATTTACCGTTGTTGCCACTAGCATGATTATACTGTTCAGGTTATATGTGGGTGTCTTGTCCTAGACTCGTCACTACTTCGCCGAGATTAGGTTCGACACTTACCAGTACATGGGGTCGGTTTTATTGATGCTGCACTCTGCACTTTCTGTCCAGATTTTGATACCGGCTCAGGTTGATTGAGATTTGCTACTGGTCCGCTGTCCGGAGACTCAAGGTAGATCTGTCGGCGTTCACAGACCTTGAAGTCCCCGTCTATCATTTATGTCCTACTGTTTTCTTTCATTCATACAGTTGTATTTCTTTCAGACTATCACTCGTCGTAAATTCTAGAGTGCTCGTGAATTGTGACTCCAGATCCGGGTGGTAGCAGTTAATACAATTTTATGATATTTTGCACTTATTATATTTCATCTTAGTTAATTATTGTTAATTACGGAATGGAAATAAGGAATTGGTTAATGATTCTCTAACGTTGGCTTGCCTAGCAAGTGAAATGTTAGGCACCATCACGGTCCAGTAGGTGGGAAATTTTGGGTCGTGACAGTTGGTATCGGAGCACTAGGTTGCTTAGGTCTCAAGATTCATGAGCAAGCTTAGTAGAGTCTGGAGGATCGGCATGGAGACGTCTGTGCTTATCTTCCAGAGGCTATGAAGTTTAGGAACAAGTTTCACTTCTATTCTCCTCTGTCGTGCAATTTTGTTTTCTCAATACTGATTGAACTCTTCTACTCTTATTCTCTCGCAGATGGCGAGAACACGTACCGCTTCCTCAGCTGAGCAAAAGCTAGAGCCTCTAGTGATATCTCCTACGCGGGGCAGAGGTCGAGGCCGAGGCTGAGGCCGTGCTAGAGGCCGAGGCAGGGGCAGGGCTCCGCCTAGGGCCCGAGCAGTAGCCCCAGTAGTGGAGCCTCAAATTGATATTGACGAGGAAGTTCCAGCCCAGACTGTTCCTGCCGGACCAGCTCAGGTTCCGAAGGGGTTCATTGCCACCCCAGTACTTCAGGACGCTTTGGTTTGTTTGGTGGGACTTATGGAGAGTGTGGCCCAGACTGGTGCATTTCCCATGGCACCAGCAGTCTCTCAGGCTGGAGGAGGAGCCCAGAATCCTACCACTCCTGCTCCAGAGCAGATAGCTCCCAAGTATCAGGCTCCAGCAGCTCAGCCAATCGGATTAGTTCAGCCAGTTTTTGCAGCACAGGTCGGAGATGGGCTAGCTATGTCTTCTGAGGCCTTATGGAGATTAGACAAGTTTTATCAAGCTCTTTTTAGTTCACTTCAGCGGTGCTCCTTCAGAGGATCCCCAGGAGTATCTTGACAGTTGTCACAAGGTTTTACGGAACATGGGTATAGTGGAGACCAATGGGGTCAATTTTGCTGCATTTCAGATGATGGGTTCCGCCAAGAAATGGTGGAGAGATTACTTGTTGACCAGACCAGCTGGGTCACCTGCTCTTACATGGGATCAGTTATCGCAGCTCTTCATAGAGAAGTTTCTGCCTATCACATTGAGAGAGGAGCGTCGCCGTTAGTTTGAGCGTCTCCAGTAGGGCGGTATGATGGTTACTCAATATGAGACCCGTTTTGTGGATTTGGCCCGTCATGTTATTCTTCTGCTTCCCACCGAGAGAGAGAAGGTGAGGAGGTTTATTGATGGACTTGCTCAGCCTATCAGATTGCAGATGGCTAAGGAAACTGGGAGTGAGATTTCTTTTCAGGCAGCTGCTAATGTCGCCAGACGAGTCGAACTGGTTCTTACTCAGGGAGGTCAGGGCCCTGACAAGAGACCTCGTCATTCCGGTGAGTTCAGCAGTGCCTCACCTAGAGGCAGGAGTACTTTTGGTAAAGGCCATCCTCCCAGGCCATTTCATTCAGCGCTTCAGGCATCTCACGGTGCCTCAGGTGGTCGTGGTCCTTAGATGTATTATTCCGGCCAGCTAGCCTACAGTGCACCACCAGCTCCTATTAGTGCACCTCCACTCCAGAGTCATCAAGGTGGTTATTAAGGTCGACAGGGTCATTTTCAGGGTCAGCAGCCACAGCAGCCGAACTTATGTTATACTTGTGGTGATCCGAGGCACATTGCTAGATTTTGCCCTCGGGCAACGGGCAACTCACAACATCAGAGTTCTCGTGCCATGGTTCCGGCACCAGTTGCTGCACCACCTGCTCAGCCATCCAGAGGCAGGGGCCAGACTGTTAGAGGTGGAGGTCATGCCGTTAGAGGTGGAGACCAGCCAACTAGAGGTCATCCCAGGGACGTAGTTCAGGGTGGTGGGGCCTAGCCCCGATGTTATGCTTTCCCAGCCAGGCCTGAGGCTGAGTCATCTGACGTTGTTATCACAGGTATTGTTTAAGTTTGCAGTAGAGATGCTTCAGTTCTATTTGATCCGGGATCTACTCACTCCTATGTGTCATCCTATTTTGCTTCCAATTTGGTTGTGCCCCGTGATTCTTTGAGTGCTCCTGTGTATGTGTCCACACCAGTGGGAGATGCTATTATTGTAGATCATATTTATCGTTTGTGTGTGGTCACCATTGGGAGTCTTGAGAATTGTGTATATCTCCTACTTCTCGATATGGTTGATTTTGATGTCATACTGGGTATGGATTGGCTGTCACCTTATCATGCTATATTAGATTATCACGCCAAGATAGTGACCTTAGCCTTGCAGGGGTTGCCTCGATTAGAATGGAGAGGAAATCTTGGCCATTCTGCTAGCAGGGTTATCTCTTATGTGAAGGCTCGACATATAGTCGAGAAGGGGTGTTTAGATTATTTGGCTTATGTCCACTATTCTAGTGCAAAGGTTCCTTCAATAGATTCGGTGCCGGTTGTTCGTGAGTTTCCAGAGGTGTTTCCTGCAGACCTGCCGTTGATGCCACCCGATAGGGATATTGATTTGTGCATTGATTTGGCTCCGGACACTCAGCCTATTTCCATTCCGCCATATTGCATGGCCCCGCCAGAGTTGAAAGAATTGGAGGAGTAGTTGCAAGATTTTCTTGAAAAGGGTTTCATTAGACCTAGTGTCTCGCCCTAGGGTGCACCTGTGTTGTTTGTGAAGAAGAAAGATGGATCGATGAGGATATGTATAGATTATCGACAGTTGAACAAATTCACCATCAAGAACAAGTATCCATTGCCGAGGATTGATGATTTATTTGATCAGCTTCAGGGTGCCATGGTGTTTTCAAAGATTGATTTGAGATCTGGCTACCATCAGTTGAGGATTAGGGCATCCGATGTTCCTAAGATAGTTTATCGGACTCGGTATAGGCATTATGAGTTTCTAGTGATGTCATTTGGGCTGACAAATGCCCCAACAGCATTCATGGATTTGATGAACCGGGTGTTCAAACCCTACTTGGATTCCTTTGTGGTTGTGTTTATTGATGATATCTTGATCTACTCCCACAGTCGAGAGGAGCATGAGCAGCACCTTCGGATCATTTTTCAGACTCTGAAAGACAGCCAGTTATATGCTAAGTTCTCAAAATGCGAGTTTTGGTTGAGTTCAGTTGCTTTCTTGGGTCACGTTGTATCAGCAGAGGGTATACAAGTGGATCCTAAGAAGATTGAGTTAGTCCAGAACTGGCCTAGACCCATATCAGTTACAGAGATCCCTAGTTTCCTAGGTTTGGCAGGCTATTACCGTCGATTTATGGAGGGGTTTTCATCCATAGCAGCCCTGTTGACCAGATTGACCCAGAAGGGTGCCCCGTTCAGGTGGTCAGACGAGTGTGAAGCGAGCTTTCAGAAGCTCAAGACTGCTTTGACTACGGCACCAATATTGGTGTTACCTACAGGTTCAGGATCTTATACAGTATGCTATGACGCATCTCGTATTGGTCTGGGTGTGGTATTGATGCAAGGTGGCAAGGTTATTGCATATGCTTCGCGGCAGCTGAAGGTTCACGAGAAGAATTACCATGTTCATGATCTAGAACTAGCAGCCATTATTCACGTGCTGAAGATTTGGAGGCACTATCTTTATGGCGTGCCATGTGAGGTATTCACTGATCATCGGAGCTTGCAGTATTTGTTCAAGCAGAAGGAACTCAATTTGAGGTAGAGGAGGTGGCTGGAGCTATTGAAAGACTATGATATCACCATATTGTATCATCCCGGGAAGGCCAACGTGGTGGCCGATGCTTTGAGTAAAAAGTCAGTCAGTATGGGTAGCCTTGCATATATTCCAGTTGATGAGAGACCGCTTGCATTGGATGTTCAGGCCTTGGCCAACCAGTTCGTGAGGTTAGATGTTTCTGAGCCCAGCTGTGTTCTAGCTTGTACAATTGCTCGGTCTTCTTTGTTCGAACGCATCAGAGATCGGCAGGATGACGATCCTTATTTACTTTTCCTTAGAGACACAGTAAGGCACGGTGTTGCCAAGCAAGTTACTATGGGAGATGACGAAGTTTTGAGGAGGCATGGCCGTATTTATGTGCCTAATATGGATGGACTTCGTGAGTTGATCCTTGAGGAGTCCCACAGTTCCCGGTATTCTATTCATCCGGGCACCGCCAAGATGTATCAGGACTTGAGGCAGCATTATTGGTGGAGGCGAATGAAGAAGGACATAGTTGCCTATGTAGCTCGGTGCCTAAATTGCCAGCAGGTAAAGTGTGAGCATCAGAGACCTGGTGGTTTACTTCAGAGGTTAGAAATTCCTGAGTGGAAGTGGGAGCGTATCACTATGGATTTTGTTGTTGGACTCCCACGGACTCAGAGGAAGTTCGATGCAATTTGGGTCATTATGGACAGGCTGACTAAGTCAGCACATTTCATTCCTGTGGCAGTTACCTATTCCTCAGAGCGGTTGGTAGAGATTTACATTCGTGAGATCGCCCGTCTTCACGGTATGCCCGTGTCTATCATTTCTGATTGAGGTACGCAGTTTACCTCGCACTTTTAGAGGGCAGTTTAGCATGAGTTGGGTACACGGGTTGCGTTGAGCACAACGTTTCATCCTCAGATGGACGGGCAGTCCGAGTGTACTATTCAGATCTTAGAGGATATGCTCCGCGTTTGTGTTATAGACTTTGGAGGATCGTGGGATCAGTTCTTGCCCCTTGCAGAGTTTGTCTACAACAACAGCTACCAGTCGAGCATTCAAATGGCTCTCTATGAGGCATTATATGGTAGGCGATATCGGTCGCCAGTTGGGGGTTCGAGCCGGGAGAGGCTCGGTTGTTAGGCACAGACTTAGTACAGGATGCCTTGGATAAGGTCAAGATTATTCAGGATCGACTTCGCACAGCTCAGTCCAGGCAGAAGAGTTATGCCGACCGTAGAGTTCGTGATGTTGCGTTCATGGTCGGAGAGAGAGTGTTACTTCGGGTATCACCCATGAAGGGTGTAATGAGGTTCGGAAAGAAGGGCAAGTTGAGCCCTAGGTATATCGGACCTTTTGAGATTCTGGAGAGAGTGGGAGAGGTGGCTTACAGGCTTGCGTTGCCACCTAGTTTAGCAGTTGTTCATCCGGTATTCCATGTGTCCATGCTTCGAAAGTATCACGGCGATCCGTCCCATGTGTTAGATTTCAGCTCTGTCCAGTTGGACGAGGATTTGACTTACGAGGAGGAGCCAGTGGCAATTCTAGCCCGGCAAGTTCGCCGGTTGAGATCAAAGAGTTACTCTTCAGTTCGAGTGCAATGGAGAGGTCAGCCTATTAAGGCAGCTACTTGGGAGTCCGAGTCCGATATGCAGAGTAGATATCCCAACCTTTTCACCAGCCCAGGTACTTTTCTATGTCCATTTGAGAACGAACGGTTGTTTTAGAGGTGGAGAATGTGATGACCCAAAAGGTCATCTTATGTTTTAGAACTCAAATCTGCGCTTTTAAGCCTTAAAAATCTTATTTTTACCCTCATCGATTTGCGTGCGCAGTCCGGACAGGTTTCCGGAAAGCTTTTATGTTGAAAACTAATAAAAATATGAATTTTTGCCTTAAAAGTTAATTTTAGTTGACTTTGGTCAATATTTTTGGTAAACGAGCCTAAATCCATCCTTTGATGGTCCCGGTAGGTCCGTATCGAATTATGGGACCTAGGCGTATGCCCGGAATCGAATTCGGAGGTCCCTAGCTTGAGTTATGAATTTTTGATGAAAAGTAAAAGTTTGAAAATTATTTGTTTTTAAGAATTGACTGATATTTGGCATTGTTAGTATCAGGTTCGTATTTTGGTTCCGGAGCCCGGTACAGGTTCATTATGATATTTAAGACTTATCTGTGAAATTTGGTGAGAAACAGAGTTGATTTGACGTGATTCGGACGTCCAGTTGCGAAAATAGAAATTTTAAAGTGTTCTTGAGAATTTCATTTGATTTTGTGCTAAATTAGTAGTTCTAGGTGTTATTTTGGCAATTTGATCACGCGAACAAGTTCGTATGATGTTTTTAGACTTGTGTGCATGTTTGGTTTGGAGCCCCGAGGGCTCGGGTGAGTTTCGGATAGGCCACGGGATGTTTTGGACTTTGGAAATCAAGTATTTTGCTGCAGCAGGTGTTCTGGCATGTCCTTCTTCGCGTCTGCGAAGGTACTCTCGCGAATGCGAAGAGTAAACTGGGCAGCTGAAGATTTCTTCTACGCGAACGCGAAGGCGTGGTCGCGAACGCGAAGCGATAGGGGCGTTACCCTTCGCGAACGCGTAGTGTTAGGCATTGGGGAGGGGAAGTCAGCCATTCCTTCATCGCGAACGCGAGCAATGACTCGCGAACGCGAAGGCAAGGGGGGAGTAACCATCGTGAACGCGAGCTGGTTCTCGCGAACGCGTAGGCTTGGCAGCCAGTGCCCTTCGCGAACGCGATAGTGCTCTCGCGAACGCGATAAGCACTGTCGCCCAGCACTTAACAGAATCCAAAACGGGATTTTAGCCAAAAATTCATTTTTCTCAAAAACCAAACGGTGAGAGGCGATTTTTCAAGAGACATTTCTTCCCCAAATTGTTGGTAAGTGATTCTAAACCATTTTCTTTCAATTACCCATTACATTTTATGAATTATCAACCTAAAATCTAGAGTTTTCATGGTAGAATTAGGGGGTTAGGGTAGAAAGTAGGGATTTCGGAAATTTGAGGATTTAGACCCCAATTTGAGGTCGGATTCCAAAACTAATTACATATTCGGGCTCGGGGGTGAATGGGTAAACAGATTTTGGTCCGAACCTCGGTTTTTGACCAAGCGGGCCCGGGGTCATTTTTTGACTTTTTGGAGGAAAATTTGGGAAATTTAATTAATGAAATATAGTTGATTCCTTTAGCAATATTTGATATCATTGAGTCATTTTTGAATATATACGAGTGGTTTGGAGGTGAATTCCAAAGGAAAAGCTGTGATTGAGAATTAAGTGGCCTTCGAAGCGAGGTAAGTGTTGTGTCTAACTTTGGCTTGAGGGAATAGGTATTGTGTGAGTATTTGCTACGTGTTTTTTTGTTGAATACGACGTATAGTTGAGGTGACGAGCATCTATACGTTGTGGTCGAGTCATAGCATGCGAGTGAAATTCCATTTCTTGCAAATTTGTAGTCTTAAATCTTGTTATCCATGCTTATTGTTGATGTGGCAATTTTGTGAGACTTGTATCCGGTTCCACCAAGGTCGATAAAATTGTGAATATTGATTCGAGGTTGAGATGTTAAATTGTGAAAGTAATCATTGACAAAATATTGATTTCTTGTGAAACTTCTCTCTATTCGTTGTTATTGATTCTGTGAATTATGAGGAAGAGTGTAAAGCACGAAGGGTGATGCCGTGCATAATTTAATTATATTATGAGGAAGAGTGAAAAGCAGGAACGGTGATGCCGTGCATAATTTGTCGTGCATAATTTATTTATATTGTGAGGAAGAGTGTAAAGCACGAAGGGTGATGCCGTGCATGAATTATTTATATTGTGAGGAAGAGAGTAAAAGCACGAAATTTATTTATATTGTGAGGAAGAGTGTAAAGCACGAAGGGTGATTCCGTGCATGAATTATTTATATTGTGAGGAAGAGAGTAAAAGCACGAAGGGTGATGCCGTGCTGTCTTATTTGTTATTTGGTGAGGTTGAGAGTAAAAGCACGAAGGGTGATGTCGTGCAGTTTTCCTTTGCTGTTTTAATTGCTCAATTCGTTTAAGGATTTTCTGTTTAATTCTGTCTTTTCATTATTCTCACTCTTCATGTTGTATTCCCCCATTGTATGCTCCATTCCCATTATTTCTGCGTTATTGTTTTATTTACCGTTGTTGCCACTAGCATGATTATACTGTTCAGGTTATATGTGGGTGTCTTGTCCTAGACTCATCACTACTTCGCCGAGGTTAGGTTCGACACTTACCAGTACATGGGGTCGGTTTTACTGATGCTGCACTCTGCACTTTCTGTGCAGATTTTGATACCGGCTTAGGTTGATCGAGATTTGCTACTGGTCCGCTGTCCGGAGACTCAAGGTAGATCTGTTGGCATTCACATACCTTGAAGTCACCGTCTATCTTTTATGTCCTACTGTTTTCTTTCATTCAGATAGTTGTATTTCTTTCAAACTATTACTCGTCGTAAATTCTAGAATGCTCGTGAATTGTGACTCCAGATCCGGGTGGTAGCAGTTAATACATTTTTATGATATTCCGCACTTATTATATTTCATCTTAGTTAATTATTGTTAATTACTGAATGGAAATAAGGAATTGGTTAATGATTCTCTAACGTTGGCTTGCCTAGCAAGTGAAATGTTAGGCGCCATCACGGTCCCGTTGGTGGGAATTTTTGGGTCGTGACATTTAGCATATTTAACATTAAACTGCCTATTTTCTCCCTGATTTCCTAAATAAATTGCTATTTGTCATTGTTTGTTTCATAATGTAATCATAATTATTATATGCTTGTTGTCTTAAAAACTTTATGTTAATTGTTGCATTCATTGGGGTAATTTCTTCTATAAGAATTGATAAATGAATATATTGGAGGAGCGGGTTGCACGCCGCAACAGAATTGATTGAAATGAATATATTGGAGGATCGGTTTGCACACCGCAACAGACTTATTAAAAGTCCATATTGGAGGATCAGGTTGCACGCCGCAACAGACTTATTAAAAGTCAATATTCGGATTGCACGCCTCAACAGACTTATTTAAAGTCTATATATACTTGATTGAAATAAATATGCAATAGACTTATTTAAAAGTCACTATTGGGGGATCGGATTGCATGTCACAACAGACTTAATTAAAGTTTATATATACTTGATTGAAATAAATATAGACTTATTTAAAAGTCAATATTAGGGGATCGGATTGCACGCCGCAACAGACATAATTAAAAGTCTATATATACTCGATTGAAATAAATATATGATAGACTTGATTAAAAGGAATATATTGGGAGAGTGAGTTGCACGCTGCAACCGAATTGAATGTGAATATATTGTGAGAGCGGGTTGCACGCTACAACAGAATTGATGGAAATGATAATTGGTTATGACTGCTGAATTGGCTTCAATTATTATAAATGAGTTACCTGATTTATTTTTATTATTGTTGTTGTTACTAATATTGCGTACAGGTAATGTAAGTGACCCGCCTTAGCCTCGTCACTACTTCGTCGAGGTTTGGCTGATCACTTACCAGTACATGGGGTCGGTTGTACTGATACTACACTCTGCACTTCTTGTGCGGATTTTGGAGTTGGTCCCAGCGGCGTACCATAGTCTTGCTCGGATTTCAGCTGCTCAGAGGAGACTTGAGGTATAACTGCATGGCGTTCGCAGTTTTGAAGTCCCTGTCTACTTTTCTTTAGCTGTGTGTTTGTTTCCAGACAACTATGTTTTATTCAGAGTTTTATTTGTATTATTCTAGAAGCCCGTGCACTTGTGACACCAATTATGGGATGGTATTTAGACACCGTTGTTCTTATGGATTATTCACTATATTTTAGACCTTACTTCCGCATTTGTTCCTTTGTTATTAATAAATTTAAAAATTATTTTAAAATGGATAATATTATTCTAACGTTGGCTTGCCTAGCAAGTGAAATGTTAAGCGCCATCACGATCCGAAGGTGGGAATTTCGGGTCGTGATACAAGCTAATAAATGCCAATAGTATATAGTAACTTTATTCTATATAAAGCTGAATTTGAATTAAAGGATAATTTTGAATTTATAGATAAAGTTTTTAAATTTGAATTAAAATAAAAAAAGAAATTTATCTTTTATTATCATGTTATCATACTTAATTCGGTTAATGTTCATACACAATCATGTTAAGAACTTTTGTTATCTTTTCTAATTATTTAAATACTACTTCGCCTCTGGCAAAAAAGAAGAAAAAACTAATCCATATAACTATAAAACTCTTTCACATTTAAAACTGTCACGACCCAAAATCCATTAAAGGTCGTGATGGCGCCTAACACCGTTATTAGGCAAGCCAACCATAATCAATTAACTTAATTACCCATTTTAGTATTTTTGAAATCAAAATTTCCTCAATTAAATAATAAAGATAGAACTCATAGAGTAAGTGATAAATAATTTAGCAACTAAATTACTAAACAACCCATAACCACTCCCAAAACCCGGTGTCATAAGTGCATGAGCATTTACTAGGGAATTAAAATGAAATACAACATCTGTCCGGAATACAAATTAGACAGAAGAAAATGTATGATAACTCTGAAGGAGACTCTGTTGGCTGCGGATCGTAATACAGAATGCAGCTCACCTAAGTCCCCACATTTTTAGCCACACTTCTGCGCCCCCAAGGCCGCTAGACATATATGAACCTGCACAATAAAAATGTGCAGCAAGTGTAGCATGAGTACGTAAACAACGTGTACCCAGTAAGTATCAAACCTAATGTCGAAGAGGTAGAGACGAGATGGTCGACTTTGACACTCACTAAGGGTCAATATAACAATTGAAATAAAAATAGAAATATCTAAATCAACATGATTCATAGAGTTAACAATAATTTTATTTAACCAACAGAAATAATTAAATTATATTCCTTCAAATGCAACAATTCCCAACCTATTAATTAAATTCACAAGCTGCAATTAAAATATCAAGTATCGTGTAATTATTATTATTATTAGGCACGATTTCTGCCGAGGTCGTACGACCCGATCTAGAGTGTCGTGTACATTATCAAGGGATGTGTGGCGTGATCCATAAATGTATCTATACTGCCAAGGCGTTCGGCCCGCTCCACAAGAAAGAAGGACATTTTCTTATGTACCTCCGGAAGGAGAGTATATTCATAACTTGATTAATTCGAGAGGATGCATAATTTCTTTTAATAATTAATTAATGTTAAACAGAAAATTAAGTATATGAGATTTTTCTTCTTTGTTATCTTTTTCTAACAATTTATAAAATAATTCAAATAATTTAATTAAATAAGGATACAATTTACACACGAAATTCATGATTTGAGTCCTAAACTACCCAAACTTTAGCATAAATAGTAGCTACGTACGGACTCTCGTCACCTCGTGCGTACGTAGCCCCCACAATTAGCAACAATTATTAGTTTAATCACCTATGGGGTAAATTCTCCCTCACAAGATTAGACAATAGACTTACCTTGTCTCAAAGTCTACTTTCTGATCACCCCATCGCGTTAAATTCTCAATTCGATGCCGAAAAATCCGAAACTATCCAAATGATATACAAAATAATTAATACATGATCAATAATTCGAATTTAGGCTAATAAATTAATTACCCAACCCAAAATAGTAAAATTCCTAAAATTCACCCAAGGCCCACGTGCCCGGATTTCGGAAATTTTTGGAGGGAATCGTTACCCATAATCTGAAGAACTCAAATATACCATTTCCACCCAATCCCATAGAAATTTTCGTGGTTAAAATACAAAAATATCATTTTCTAGGTTTTTCTTCAAAATCTCATATTTCTACAAATTTTCATGTCTAAATCCATATATAATCCAAGTATTAAACTTGCAATAGGTGGGAATCACTTACCTTGGTATATATGATGAAGAAGGAGCTCCAAAATTGCTCCAAGATCGGCTCCCATGGCGGAAATGAAGTGAAAATGGCCAAAATCCCATTTAAAACAACTCACTGCATATCACTTTCCTTCTTCGCGTTCGCGACCAACGCCTCGCGTTCGCGAAGGCCAAATAACTCTGCCCCCAAAATTCCTCTTCACGTTCGCGACCGATACTTCGCGTTCGCATTCGCGTTCAAACTCTCGCATTCGCGAAGGCCAAAATGCCACTGCCCAAAATCTTCTTCGTGTTCGTGACCCACTGAACGCGTTCGCGATCAACTAATCGCGTTCGTGAAGGCCAGCTACCCTAACCCTTTGTGTTCGCGTTGGCGTTCCCTTCTACGCGTTCGCGTAGGCCAAATGACCTCAGGGTCCCCAGCTCCCCTTCCTTCTTCGCGTTCGCGACCCCTGTGTCACGTTCGCGATGAGTAATTTCCTCCAGCCCACAAATCCTTATTCGAGAACGTGATCTGCTCCCCGCGCTCGCGATGAAGGACACCAGAACCAGCATCAACAGCAGAAAAACATGGGAAAATGACCCGAAACCAACCCGAAACACACCCGAGGCCCCCGGGACCCCGCCCAATCATACCAACCTGTCCCAAAACACGACAAGAACTTGCTCGAGACCTCAAATAGCATCAAACAACATCGAAACCACGAATTACGCATCGATTCAAGCCTAATAAACTATTGAACTTCTAACATCCACAGCTGATGTTGAAACCTATCAAATCAAGTCCGATTGAAACCGTCAAATCCCGATTCCGGGTTGTCAAAAACCTGATTCGAACATACGCCCAAGTCCCAAATCATCATATGAACCTATTGGAGCTGTCAAATTCCGATTTCGGGGTCATTTTCTCAAAATGTTGACCGAAGTCAAACTTGCCCTTTTAAAACCAAACTAAGGAACCAATTGTTCCGATTTCAACCCGATCACTTCCAAATTTCGAACCAACCGTCCCCGCAAGTCATAAATAATAAAAGCACATACAGGGAGTCTTATTTAGGGGAATCTACTCCATATAACTATAGAATCCTTTCACATTTAAAACCCTATAATTATAGTTCTTTAAAATACTATATCAAGATTTGAATAAAGCGAATTTCTTTTAAAATAAATATAATATATAGGGTACACATCACAAAAATCGATCAAAAATTAAGATAAAAGGAAATAAATTTAGAAAAAAATGTATGAAAAATATAAAAACGAGAAATAAGATATGACAACGAATTTCTTCTTCTGTTTCATCTTTGTTGAGTATAAAAATTTGAAAGCTGATCTCATCGATTTCAAATATTATTTTCAACTCAAATACATAGATTATAAGATAAGGATATCTTAGAATATTTTTTTAATTTACATTGTGTGACGTTTTTAAAAAATTACTATTAATAACATACTGATATTATATTCGAATTTGAATTTAAATGCAATTTGTGTAGTTCGCATTGAGGTTAAGCCAAGTATGGTGTAGAGAAAAAACTACTTGGCAATTTTAAGATAATATATGCAATGTTATATAATAACAATCAACTAATTTAACATTTAGTGATTCAAAGAACAAAAAAATTGCTTACATAGCGTATTCAAAATTTAAAATCTGTGGCTAGAGATATCGATAAATTCAAAATGGAGTCATACTGAAATAAAGTTTCACCGGCTAAAGAATTATTTAAATTTTTAGATAGCTGATTAAAGTGAATTTTAAATTAAGGATAATATCTTTACTTGCATCATTATAAGGATAATTATTATTGAAAAATATATATAAAGTTTTAGAAATTGAAAATTTAAAATAGAAATATTTTTTGAAGGATAACAACATACCAAATAAGAGTTCAAGTCGTAGTAAAAGAGTCACGTCATAACCAAAGAATCGTTCATATTGTGTCAACCTTTGTGCTTTGCCATAAATACGAGTTATTATTTTGCTTTGTGGCTATTTTTAGGTTTCAATGACACCATGAGAATGGCGAAAAAATAAAATAATCACTACGAGATTTGAGAAAATGTTAGTCTTTTTTCATTTAGTGTTTCTTAATTAATATCTAACAATTATCTATAATTATCTAAAAGGTTTAAATTTTAAGGTTATTTACATATAATTCAAATAACTCGGATATTTAACATGGTTAATGTCAAATATCAAAATGGAGTCATATTGGGGGAAAAACATTCACTAGCTAAATTATCATGACCCAAATCCTAACCTATCGTGATGGCGCCTATCAATGGTACTAGGCAAGCCGTCATTTCCAAATACTCCAAATATTTAACAGAAAAAAATTCAAGACATTTGAAATAGGTAAAAGTTTCATAAACAAGGGGGTAAAATCCAAAACACATGTGGGGAAATATCTCCCAATACCGGGGTGTCACTAAGCCATGAGCATCTATACATAATCAGTCTAAAAATGAAACGACTGTAACAGTTTGGATCCAAATACAACGAAAGAAGGGATAAGGAAGGAGAAACAAGGACTGCGAACGCCAGGCAGCTACCTCGGTATCTCCAACGGTCAGCTACGCAAAATATCAACACTCTCCGCGTCCAAAAACTCCCGAATCTACACACAAAGTGCAGTGTGTAGCGTGAGTATAACCAACTCAGTAAGTAACAATAATAAATAAGGAACTGAAAGATAGTGGCGAGCTACACAGTTATAATTCACTTTTAGTAGTCTCAACAAGAAAAGTAGACATGCTTTCAAATCTGGAAAATTATGTCAAATCAGTTTATTCGTGCCAAATTATAGTAAAAACTAGATAAAAGTATGCTTCAGAAGTTTTCCAAAATCAATGATGTATGGCAACTATGTGGAACAACAATGAAATCATATACAGCCTCTCAGGGTCAACAATCACTTAGTCCTCCCATTTACTCCAACCTCACAATCACTCATTCCTCACAACCACTCATTCCTCACAGCCACTCATTCCTCACAGTCACTCGTCACTCGGCACTCGCACTCAGTAGGTACCTGCGCTCACTAGGTGGAACGACCCGACCGGTCGTTTTGAGCTCTAATGCATCATTCGGCAATTTGAGGCCATGAGCAGCTTCACTTCGGATATTATGACTTGTACGCGTGGTCGGAATTGAATTTTGGGAAGTTCGGAGTTGATTTGGAAAGAGAATTCTAATTTCAGAAGCCTTAAGTTGGAGGAATTAACTGAAGTGTGATTTTTGAGTAAACGACCTTGTAACTGGGATTTGAAGGTTCCAACAGGTTCGTATAATAATATTGGACTTGGCTGTATGTCCGGATCGGGTTTTGGATGACCCGGCAGCGTTTCGACGCCTATTGTAGAAGTTGGCATTTTGGAAGAATTTCATAAATTTGGGTTGAAGTGTATTTCAATGTTATCGATGTCCGTTTGGGATTCCGAGTCTAGAAATAGTTTCGTATGGTGATTCTGGTATTGGGAGCGCATCCGGAAGTGGATTCGAAGGTCCGTAGGTCATTTTGGGGTCATTTGGCGGAAGTTAGAAATCTGAAGGTTTAAGAGAAGTTTGACCGGGAGTGGACTTTTTGATATCGGGATTGGAATCCAATTCCGAGAGTTGGAGTAGGTCTGTAATGTCGAATGTGACTTGTGTGCAAAATTTGAGGTCAATCGGACGTGATTTGATGGGTTTCGGCATCGAATGTAGAAGTTTGAAGTTCTAAAGTTCATTAAGTTTAAATTGGGGTGTGATTCATGATATTGATATTGTTTGATGTGATTTGAGACCTCGAGCAGGTCCGTGTTATATTATGGGACTGGTTTGTGCGATTTGGACGGGGTCCCAGAGGCCTCGGGTGTGTTTCAGGATGATTTCGGATCATTTCGGGTTGTTTTGGACTGTTGTTGCTGGTGTTTGGTGTCCTTCTTCGCGAACACGAAGGAAGTTCCGCATTCACGTAGAGGAAATTGTGAGGCTGCTGGGTTGGCCTTCATGAATGCGAGCAAGTGGACACGAACGCGAGGCAAGAGCTGGGCAAGCCTTCGCGAACGTGGCCAAGGTGACGCGAATGCGAAGAAGAAAGGGGGAGATGGGCCTAAGGCCATTTGGCCTACGCGAACGCGTAGAAGGGAACACGAACACAAGGGGTCTGGGAAGCTGGCCTTCGCGAATGTGATAAGAGTGTCGCGAACGCGAAGAGAGATTTCTGGGCGTGAGGTTGTTGAGCCTCGCGAACGCAAGGGATGTGCCGTGTTCGCGAAGAAGGTTCGCCTGGGCTGTGAGGGTTTTAAAAGATGGGATTTGGCCATTTTCCTCCATTTTTCATTTAGTTGGGCGATTTTTGGAGTTCTTGGAAGGGAGATTTTTGTCATCTATGTCAAGGTAAGTGATTCCTACCTATTGCAAGTTAAATACTTGGATTATATATGGATTTAGACTTGAAAATTTGTGAAAATTTGGGATTTTGAAGAAAAACCTAGAAATTGGTATTTTTGGATTTTGACCACGAAATTGGACATGAAATTTGGAATAAATTATATATTTGAGTTCGTGGTGTCATGGGTAAAGTTTATCTTTGAAAATTTTGGAATCCGGGCACGTGGGCCCGAGGGTGATTTTTATCGACTTTTCAAGCGAAGTTAGGAATTGTTATAAACTGGATTATAAGGAGTATTAGAGTATATATTTATGGATCCACACATTTATTGACTATTTTTGGAGCGTTGGGCATCGATTGGAGTTGTTGGAAAGACGTTGGAGCCGGTTATGGGACTTCGGAGCGAGGTAAGTCTCCTTTCTAACCTTGTAAGAGGGAATTAACCCCATAGGTGAATTGATTTTATGTGTACTCTTACTTGCGGGGGCTACGTACACACGAAGTGACGAGAGTCTGTATGTAGCTACTAATTATGCCTATGTCCGGGTAGTTCTAGGTTTACACCATGCTTTGTTGATACCATTATTTGATTTTGTTTATTGTTTGCCTTGAAAGGAATTGAGATCAGAGTATGCTTATCAAATGCCTTGAAAAGAGTTGAAATTGATGATTTTGGGACTCGAAAGTTTTTATTTGAATTCTATATTTTTGAAAAGAATTGAAGAATTTAATAATAATAATAATAATTTGATAAATCTATGTGCTACCGCTTCGCAAATACATTTCCGCGAGCGGGGTAAATTTCCACTACTCTCATGGGAGCGAGCCGTTTGCCTCGGCGGGTTAATAGATGCATCTATGGATCACGCCGTTCGACCCTTTGCAGTGCACAATTTACATTTATATATTGGATCGGGCCGTACGTCCTCGGCATGACTTGCGTATGATAGATCTTCAGAACTAATAATAATTGATATTGCTTCATTGACTTGAGATATAAATTGTTAAATGAATAAACCAGAAATGGAGATTTCCTAAATAATAAAGGATATGCTTATTTACTTCTTGATTATTGAGCCTTCAGCTGTTTCAAATAATTCTTGTTTAATTATAATACCGGCATGTTAATGATATCCCATAGTGAGTGTCGGAGTCGACCCCTCGTCACTAATTCTTCGAGGTTAGACGGGATACTTACTAGGTACGCGTTGATTTACGTTCTCATACTGTACTTGCTGCAGAATTCTTTTTGTGCAGGTGCATTTATGTTTAGCAGCCTTGTGAGAGCAGAGGCGTGTAGGCATGTAGAGAATTAGGTGAGCTGCATTCCATAGTACGACCCATAACCAGCAGAGTCTCCCTCCGAGTATTTATACTTTTCTTGTCCAATTTTGTATTCCGGACGGGCGCTCTATTTTATTTTATATTCCTAGTTGATGCTCATGCACTTGTGACACCGGGTTTTGGGGCGATTATGGATTGCACTGTATTGAAATTTTTGTAAAATATTATTATTTATACTGTAGATTCCATCTTTTACTGTTTAATTAAAGAAAAATATGATTTCTAAAATATTAAGATGAGAAACAAATTAAGCAATTATTGTTGGCTTGCCTGACAGTGGTGTCTGGCGCCATCATGACCTTAATGGATTTTGGGTCATGACAATATGGTATCAGAGCACTAGGTTCACTTACGTCTCACGAGTCATGAACGAATCTAGTAAAGTCTTGCGGATCGGTACGGAAACGTCTGTACTTATCTTCGAGAGGCTACAGGATTGTTAGGAGCACTTCCCTTCTTGATTTCTCATCGTGCGATTTGATTCCTTTGAGGCTTATGCCTTCATTTTCCTTCCCATTCAATCTTGTGCGAAGTGAAGCGCTTGTTATAAATTGGGAATCGAGAAATTTTAATGGTACTGTAGATGTGGTGCGGGATGTTTCTCCCTGCATATTTGATTAGGCTATTGTCGTCGCCTTGCGGAAGGTCGTTCTGTCATTTCAACTCAGTATCAGTATTGCCTATGGTTTTAGATTTGGCACTGATTGTTATGATGATTCATGTGTTGCTATCGCATAGTGTTTGTGTAATGGTAGGATGCTTGTCTATGCGTCGAGGCAGTGAATTATGTGGAAAGAGGTTTACTCAGTGCATGATTCAGAGATTCGGTATATTATTTCCGGCGGAGGAAAGGCAATCAGACTATAAATGTTCAGGTTTGGGTTGATGGAGTAACCGGACTTGGTATTTTCGAGCGTGGTGGAATTTTCATATGTGATGTGGTGTCGTCATCCTTGTTGAACGCGTTAAGGTTTATTGGTGTCATGGTCTTCATCAATTTGCCTTCGGGGCAAAGTAGTGTGAGATGGTGCCGGAAAAGCGGGTGTCAGAGACAATGGAGTGTAGTAATTCCGGAATTTAAATGGGTATTTCTAATATTGACGGCTCGAGGAAGATGATTTTCGGAAAGGTTTAAAATTGGTAGTGATCTATTGGTTCAAGTGCTGCAGAGATGGATTTGACTTAAGGCAACAACTGGGCAGCGAAGGATGAGGAAGGACATGAGGGAGGTGTCTGGCAGTGGATAAACTTCTTGAAGGCCAAGTGTGAGAAATAGGAGTCGAGTAGTTGCTTAAAGGAGTGAGTTTGACCAAAGTGGGAGAGTGGTAGAGAAGTATATGGGTTCTGTGGTAGGATGACTACACACCTTGAGAAAGTTTAGAGTGATTTTGGATTCATGGTGGATGGTAACTAGGACTACAGACTAATTTGGAATATTGGCTACTACTGAGGAAGGTTGGATACGATAGGAGGGAGTTGCTTAATATAAAGAGGTCGGCATGAAATTTCCACAGGTGGGATATCTCCTTTGAGCATGTTAGCGGTTGTGTGGTGTCGATAAAGCTTCTACAAAGAATTTTACTGGCTATCCGGTAAGAGGTCGAATATGTAAATGTGGCTAGTGATTCAGAGTGTTCATGAAATGGTTAATAGGAAGATTTCGAGGAATTTGGCGGGTCGATTGTGCGAGGTCATGTCAATGAAAAAGACAGAATCTTGGTAGGTTCCAGGGTTACGAAATTGTAGCTTCAAGCTAAGTGGGAGAGCCCCATCGTCTACGATTGGATTGCATGGTTGTCTACTTGTGAGGTTTCTGGTTATTGGCATATTGGTGAGTTATTACGACTAAGGAAAGAAAGAAAAAAAGTAGTTGTAATTCGAGCAAAGGATTTGGGGAAAGTGTGTTATATTTGGCCTTATCGATTCATGTTCCGGCTTTGGGAAGACTCAGAGTTTATGCTTTGTGTAGATGTGATGTACAAGGAAAGAGAGTTAGTCGAGTGCTTCTTTGAGAAGGTATTCATGTTCTAGAAAGGCCTTGGAGTTTGATCATAATTGCGAACAAGTCAGGGTGGGTGACTCTCAATAATGGTCCTAGTGGATTCAAAAATGTAAAGTGCGGTGCCTAAGGATTTTGAGTCTATAGTATGGTTAAGTATCGAGCATTGCAGCGGATTATGAAAAGGGGGCCTGGAGTGTTCTATGTTATCATCAATCTGCGGTGTAGCACTGGAGGAATGGGAGAAAATAACTTTGGATTCATAAAGGAAATATCAAAATGGGTGTACCAGTTGAAGATGTGAATATGCACACAAGGAGGGTATGAGATGGTTCGTGGGTTTTGAGACAACGTGGTCTGGAGAAATGAGGTCACTCCGGATGAGTGCAGATTTGGGTTCGTTATGTTTGAAATGGAGATACTATTATTCCTAAGGCAAGTCCAGAGTAAATTAAGAGAAGTTGGATCGGTAAGCAATGGTTGAATTGGCATGGTGGTGGCAACGATCAGTTCCTTCAGCGCGTTAAGTTATGCACGTGATTTGTGGCAGTACGTGCGAGGCTTAACGGCCGCCGTAATCGATTTTATTTGGAGGCATTCAAGTATTATGGCATGTTATGTGTGGATGGATCCCGGAAGAGTTATGGCAGTTTAGACCACTACTAGGGGATTGTAATTTCTGCGGTTGTGTGAATTCGGCTGCGTGTTGCTATGGTTCTCCTGAAATGAGTTAAGTGAAAGGTTCATACACGATGAAGTGTGTATCCTACTAGTGGTTCAGGAGTTAAGATGGAATTCTTATACTCTCATGTATTGTCGTGATTAGATGGAATAGGCGGCATGAAAATTGGAATTTGAGGATCAAAGTTGCGGTTCAGGGTTGGCAAGAATGTCACGAGCTCGAATGAGCAGGAAAGAATTCAGATGTTGAAAGTAATCTGGTATTTTCTTTAGCATCGCCTGAGAATGGTGTCATGTGTAAGGGGCTTTGTGTCCTGATTTGCGGATTTCCGATTTGCTTTATAGCATTTGTATGGCCGGTGGCATGGGTGTGCATATTTGTTACCTGGTGCGGAAGGTCGTGGGAGTGTATCCCACAGGAAGATGGTTTAAGTGTGACCTATAGTCACTTAATTGATTAAAGATTTAAAACCAAGTATGGAGATTGTGGTACTATCGCTAATGTGAGAATTTATGCCTGAAGGGCGCTCGGTTCATTTGGTTGCGGACTGTGGAAGTTTGTTCCGGATTTGACGGTTGTTCTTGTGTGTCGGGGGAAAAAGGGTTATTATGGATCCTTGAAAGGTAATTAGCCTGGTGCCGTACGATCAGAATGGGCTTGAGGTCCGTGGATGGATCTAAATGTGAATGTGGGCTCTATCTCAGGCCGGATGTGTTCATTCCAGCATAGCGTTGTTTTCGGAGGAATTTTCGGGCCTTGGATGATATTTCTGTTGTCGGCCTTTCCGTGTAGTCTCTATTGTGCCATGTGGGTTGTGAGGCAGTTTGATTATTCGCACTCGTATTGAGATCCAGTATAGTTTGTGGTGTTATATGAGCAGGATGGCTCCCGAGATGCAAGTCATTTATTGCACCTTAGTCGTGCTCGAGTTTTGTAGCATATGGAGCTATCTGTCTCCCCAGGGATGGTATTGTGCACTTGGTGTGCTTGTGGTTGACATTCAGATATTTTGTAGGTATAAGCGTTTTGGCTTGATGGGTACTTCCCTATTTATTGTCATGTTTGGATTGGGTGGCACGCCGCTACGGGTATCATGGTTGGATCAGGTTGCACGCCGCAACGGTATCATGGTTGGATCGGGTTGCACGCCGCAACAGTGTGATGTTGAGTACAGTATCCCATATCTTCTATTGTGTGTTTTGCTTCTCCTTTTTCTGAGGAAGGTCCATAATATCTTTTCAGTTGTTTAAATTAGTTATGTGGGTTGAGAAATTCTTTCCAGAGTTCGTTTCCTTATGTATCACATTCGAGTTTGTATCTTGTTGGCACATTGTGGCATCATATGAGACTTTTGGCAACGTCTGAGGTGGCTTATTGCCTGAGTAGCTTGTACTGGGTGAGACGAGATTATTGGACCTGGGATCAGTGCGATCAGGTTTATATGAGGCACATTAAAGAGTAAATATCGATATTCAGTCCAGAATGAGGTAACGGTTCTTGTCGGGAGGGGATACTCCATGAGTTGTGATTCGGCAGGTAGTTATGAGTTTCTACACATCCTTTATGTCGTGGCAGTGTTGCGAGAGCTGGGACGGGACTTATATGCTTCATGAGGTGCGTTGCGGGCAACAAATTCGTGGAATTTCAGCTATTGTTGTCAGGGGATGTCATTATGGACATGTGAATAATGTGGTGCATGGTGTGAATTCGGTAAAGGTATACAATCATGTATAGGTACATCGTGTAGTGATGGATACGGTGTTCGTATATTAAAAGAAGACCTGGTAAAGAATTTCAGATGTTGGAATTTGGCTCTAAGGCTTATTTGACTAGATAAAAGAGAGGATTTTCAGGTTTGCTCGAGCGGATGAGCTCAACGGCGTCGTGGAGGCATGGGGTAGGTGCACGAGGTGTTAAACAGTGATTTCAGACAACTCTAGAGCAGTTCTTAGCACATTCGAGGACGAACATGTGTTTAAGTGGGAGATAATGTAGCGACCCGACCGGTCGTTTTGAGCTCTAACGCGCCGTTCGGCGGTTTGAGGCCATATCAAGCCAAATCATGGCATGAATCAATGAAAACATGTTGTGACGTGAAGTCCGATCCCATAAATATCCTCATAATTAGGCCCTCGGCCTCACTCAGTCAGCAATCTCTCCAGTCTCTCGGGCTCTCAGAAATCAGGAAAATCAGCCCAAACAGCAATAATATGATGTATCAACAAGAATAAAAGAGACTGGGATATGATATGCAAATAACACTGAGACTGAGTACAAATAGCATTTAGAAGGTAATCCAACATATAACACGGCCTCTGTGGGTCCCAATAATACCAACACATAGCCTAATTATGGTCTCTAACATGATTCACAGTCAAATTTTTATAACACATGAAGAGCATATAGTTAACAACAAGTTTATTCAACTTCTCAGTTTCACGGAATGGACCAAGTCACAATTCCCACAGTGTCCGCCCACACGCCCGTCACCTAGCATGTGCGTCACCTCCAAAATAATCATATAACACCAAAATTTTGGGTTTCATACCCTCAGGACCAGATTTAAAACTGTTACTTACCTCAATCCGAGCAAAACTCTACTCCAATATGCCTTTGCCTCGTGAATCGGCCTCCAAACGTCTCGAATCTAGCCACAAGCAATACAATACAATCAATACAGACTAAAGGATTCAACTCCATAAGAAAAATACGAAATTATAAGCCAAAATCCGAAATTGGTCAAAAGCCGGCCCCGGGCCCACGTATTAAAATCCAACAAAGTCACAAAACCCGTAAGTCCATTCACTCACGAGTCTAACCATACCAAATTTACTCAAATCCGATAACAAAATCTCATTCAAAACCTTAAAAATCTAACTCAAGAACACTTCCTCTTTTTTTGCCAATTTTCCACCCCAAATCACAAATTAGATGATGGAATTAAAGACATAATCATGGAATTTAGCCAAAACCAAGTAAGAATCACTTACCCCAATCAACTCCACGAAAATCCCTTCAAGAATCGCCCAAATCCGTGGTCTCTAGCTCAAAATATGAAGAATGGGTTCAAACCCTCATTTTTGAAATTAAATATTGTTGCCCAGATTTCCTTCTTCGCAAACGCGACCGTCCCATCGCGTTCGCGTAGACCAATTTGACTGCCTCTCAGTTTAACTCTTCGCGAACGCGATGCTTTACCAACTCTAACCTTCGCGAACACGACCCATGCCTCACGAATGCGTAGACCAAAAGGCTGGGGGGTCCCTAGCTGCCTCACTCCTCTTTGCGAACGCGACACCACTCCCGCGTTCACGATGCACACATATAACAAACCTTCGCGTTCGCGTCCTCTTCTTCGCGAACGAGAAGAAAAAAAATTCCCAGCTCACAAACACCCTTTGCGAACACGAGGCTCCTCTCGCGAACGCGTAAGAGGAAACCAGAAAAACACAGCAGCAGACATCAGCCATCAACCAAGGTCCAAAAATGATCCGTTGACCACATGAAACTCACCCGAGCCCCCCCGGGACTTCAACCAAACATACCAACAAGTCCCAAAACATCATACGAACTTAGGCGAACCCTCAAATCACCTCAAACAACATCAAAACATGAATTACACATGGATTAAAGCCTAATGAGCTTTGAAATTTACAAATTCTTCAAACGACGCTAAAACCTATCAAATCATGTCTGATTGACCTCAAATTTTGCACACAAGTCACATATGGCCCCACAAACCTACTGCAACTTCCAGAATTGGAATCTGACCCCAATATCAAAAAGTCAACCCCCGATCAAACTTCCCAAAAATTTTACTTTTGCCATTTCAAGCCTAATTCTACTCCCGACCTCTAAACCACAATTCGGACACGTTCCTAAGTCCAGAATCACCCAACAGAGCTAATGATAAAAATTCCAATCCGAGGTCATTTACACATAAGTCGACATACGGTCGACTTTTTCAGCTTAAGATTTCAACTAAGAGACTAAGTGTCTCAATTCACTCTGAATTCACTCCGGACCCAAACCAACCAATCCTGTAAGTCATAAAACAACAGTGAAGCAAAAAAATGAGCAAACTCTCGAAACGACCGGCCGGGTCGTTATAGCTTCCCTCTCTTAAACAAACATTCGCCCTTGAAAGAGTATAGAGACATACCTGAAGTGGTGAAAAGAAGAGGATAATTGCTGCACATATCTTGCTCGGTCTCCTAAGTCGCCTCCTTGACCGGCTGACCCCTCCACTGAACCTTCACAGAAGCAATATTCTTAGATCTCATCTTTCGAACCTGCCTATCCAAGACCGCCACCGGCTCCTCAACATAAGATAAATCCTTGTCCAACGGGACTGAGCTGAAATCCAACACGTGAGATGGATAGTCGTAATACTTCCAGAGCATAGAAACATGGAATACTAGATGAATTCGTGCTAGACTGAGAGGCAAGGCAAGTTCATTGGCAACCTCCCCAACACATCGCAACACCTAAAATGGGTCGATAAACCTCGGGCTCAGCTTGCCCTTCTTTCCAAACCTCATAACACCCTTCATGGGTGACACCCGAAGAAGGACCCGCTCTCCAATCATGAATGCAACATCGCGAACCTTCCGATCCACATAACTTTTCTATATGGACTGGGCTGTGCGCAGTTTATCCTGAATCACCTTAACCTTCTCCAAAGCATCCTGAACCAAGTCTGTACCTAATAATCTAGCCTCGCCCGACTCGAACCAACCCACTAGAGACCTACACCGCCTACCATACAAAGCCTCATATGGTGCCATCTGGATGCTCGACTGATAACTGTTGTTGTAGGAAAACTCCGCTAGTGGCAAGAACTGATCCCAAGAACCTCCAAAATCTATCACACATGCACAGAGCATATCCTCTAATATATGAATAGTACGCTCGGACTGTCTATCTGTTTGAGGGTGAAATTTTGTGCTCAGCTCCACTCGAGTACCCAACTCATGTTGTACGGCCCTCCAGAACCGTGATATAAACTGCGTACCCCGGTCAGAGATGATAGATACCGGTACGTAATGAAGCTTGACAAGCTCGCGGATATAAATTCGAGCCAATTGCTCGGAAGAATAGGTAGTCATCACAGGAATGAAATAAGCTGACTTGGTCAGCCTATCCACAACCACCCAAACTCATCAAACTTCCGTTGAGTTCGTGGAAGCCCAATAACAAAATCCATAGTGATCCGCTCCCATTTTCACTCTGGAATCTCTAATTTCTGAAGCAACCCACCTGGCCGTTGATGCTCATACTTCACCTGCTGGCAATTTAGACACCGAGCCATATACTCCACTATGTCCTTCTTCATTCTTGTCTATCAGTAATGCTGTCTCAAGTCCTGATACATCTTCGCGGCACCCGGATGAATAGAATACAGCGAACTGTGAGCCTCCTGGAGAATCAACTCGCACAAACCATCTATATTGGGCACACATAGCCTGCCTTGTATCCTCAATGCATCATCATCCCCAATAGTGACCTCCTTAGCATCACCGTGCTGGACCGTGTCCTTAAGGACAAGAAGATAGGGGTTATCATACTGACGCTCCCTGATACGATCATAAAGAGAAAACTGAGATACCACACAAGCCAATACTCGACTCGGCTCAGAAATATCCAACCTGACAAACTGGCTGGCTAAGGCCTGAACATCCAATGCCAATGGCCTCTCCGCTGCTGGAAGATATGCTAAGCTCCCCAAACTCTCCGCCCGGCGACTCAAGGCATCGGCCAACACATTAGCCTTCCCAGGATGGTACAAAATGGTGATATCATAGTCCTTAAGAAGCTCCAACCACCTCCGCTGACGCAAGTTAAGATCCTTCTGTTTGAATAGATGCTGCAAACTTCGCTAATCAGTGTAAATCTCACAATGGACACCATAAAAATAGTGCCGCCAGATCTTCAAGGCATGAACAATAGCTGCTAACTCAAGGTCATGGACAAGATAGTTCTTTTCATGGGGCTTCAACTGGCGCGAAGCATAAGAAATCACTCTGCCCTCCTGCATCAGAACACACCCAATACTGATCCGAAAAGCATCACAATACACTATGTAAGAACCAGAAGCTGATGGTAGAACTAAAACTAGAGTTGTGGTCAAAGCAGTCTTGAGCTTCTGAAAGCTCTCCTCGCACTCATCCGACCACCTAAAAGGACCACCCTTTTGGGTCAATTTGGTCAAGATCGATGCGATAGATGAGAAACCCTCTACAAAACGACGCTAATAACCAGCCAATCCAAGAAAACTCCGAATCTCCGTGGCTGAGGACGGTCTGGGCCAACTACGAACCGCCTCTATCTTCTTCATATCTACCTAAATACCCTCACTGGACACCACGTGCCCCAAGAACGCCATTGAACTGAGCCAAAACTCACACTTGGAGAACTTTGCATAAAGCTTCTCCTCCTTCAACCGCTGTAATACGATCCGCAAATACTGGGCATGTTCTTCCTGGCTACGAGAGTACACCAGGATATCATTAATAATACAATAATGAATGAGTCAAGATAATGCTGGAACACACTGTTCATCAGATGCATGAACGTTGTTGGGTTGTTAGTCAGTCGAAATACATCACAAGGAACTCATAATGACCACAACGGGTCCTGAAAGCTGTCTTAAGAATATCCGAGTCCCAAATCTTCAAATGGTAATATCCTGACCTTAAATCAATCTTGGAGAACACCCTCGCTCCCTAAAGCTGGTCAAATAGATCATCAATACCCGGCAAAGGATACTTGTTCTTGATTGTGACTTTGTTACTGCCTATAATCAATGCACATCCTCATAGTACCATCATTCTTCTTCACAAATAGAACTGGTGCACCCCAAGGTGACACGCTAGGCCGAATAAACCCATTATCAAGGAGTTCCTGAAGCTTCTCCTTCAATTCTTTCAACTCTGCCGGTGCCATATGATACAGTGGAATAGAAATGGGCTGAGTGCCCAGCACCAAATCAATACCGAAGTCAATATCCCTGTCAGGCGGCATGCCCGACAGGTCTACAGGAAACACATCCGGAAAATCTCGCACCACCGGAATAGAATCAATAGCAGGGCTCTCTACACTAACATCCCTCACAAAGGCCAGATAAGATAGACAACACTTCTCAACTATCCGTTGAGCCTTCAAGTATGAAATCACTCTACTGGGAACATAGTCTATAGAGCCGCTCTACTCAACCCTCGGCAACCCCGGCATCGCCAATATCACGGTCTTAGTGTGACAATCCAGAATAGCATGACATGGAGAAAACCAGTCCATACCCTAGATCACATTGAAATCAACCATACTAAGTAACAAGAGGTCAACTCTGGTCTCCAATCCCCCAATAGTCACTACACACGACCTCTATATCCGGTCCACAATAATAGTATCGCCCACCGACGTAGATACATGAATAGATGAAACTAGAGACTCACGGGGCATATCCAGATAATGAGTAAAATACGATGACACATATGAATAAGTAGAACTAGGGTCAAATAATACAGAGGCATCCCTGTGGAATACTGAGACAATACTTGTGATCACTACATCAGAAGCAATGACATCTGGTCTGGCGAGAAGAGCATAAAATCGGTCCTGACCGCCACCTGATCGGCCTCCCCCTCTAGGGCGACCTCTAACTAACTGGGCCCCACCCCAAGCTGGCTGAGCGGGTGGTGTAGCAACTGGTGCAGAAGATGCAGCCTAACTCCTCTGCTGTGCTGGACCTCCCTAACGATGAGGACACTACCTCCATACATGCCCAAACTCCCCATACTTAAAACAACTCCCCGGTGCGGGTGATGGGGACTGAAAGGAGTCCCGAGCACCAAGATAACTAGTAGAAGGACCTGGCATAGACGAGCCCTAACCCGATGGAGCACGGAACGAACTGTGAGCTGGAAGGGCACTGAGAGATGAGTGACCCTCATGATAATTGTGTGAACCATGGCGAGATGATGCACCACGGTGAACTAGGAAAGCCGTATGAACATGCTTGTAAGGACGACTCCTGTCGTGGTAGAAATGACCCCCAGAAGGAACACTGTTGAATCCACCCTATCCACGAGGCCTCTTGGCCTCCCTCTCACCCCGCTCGTAGATGCGAACCATCTCAATCTGACGAGCAATGTCGATAACCTCATCAAAGGTAGCACCAGACACTCTCTCTCTAGTCATAAGCAAACGCAGCTGAAAAGTGAGGCCATCTATGAACCTCCTGATCCTCTCACTATCTCTCGAAACCAACCAGACAGCATGACGGGCCAACTCAAAAAATGTCATCTCATAATGCGTTACGGATATATCACCCTGACGAAGCTGCTCGAACTGCATGCGTAGCTCCGCTCTGCTGTATTGAGGCATGAACTTTTCCAGGAAGATAACGGAGAACTGCTACCAGGTAAGGGGTGCTACGCCGACCGGCCTACGCCTCTCATAAGCCTCCCACAAACTGAAGGCAGCTCCAGAGAACTGAAAGTTAGTGAATGAGACCCCATTGGTCTCTAGAATACCTGTTGTACGGAGTATCCTCTGGCACTTATCCAAGAAGCCATGTGCATCCTCTCCCTCTGTACCACTGAAAGATGGAGGCTGGAGTCTCCCAAACCTCTCCAATCTACACTACTCATCATCAGGAATGACAGGAATCACATGATCCTGAACGGCTGCAACAGGCTGGGCTGGTGGTACTCCCAGTGTATTGAGTCCTTATACCACCTACTCTGGTGTGCGGGCGACGGGAGTCTGAGCACCTCCCCCAGCCTGAGAAGTGGCTTCTGCGGCCGGAACAGAGACCGCCTGAGCAATACTGGTGCACGCGATCAGAATCTAAGCTAAGGCCTCTTGAAATCCTGGAATCACAATGGGCACGGGTGGTGCCTGATCTGGTCCCACAAGCTTATCCACAACTGGAACTTGCTCCTGAATTGGGGCAACTGGTGTATCTATAAGTGCTTCCCTAGCTGATGTGCGAGTTGCACCTCTGCCCCTACCGCGGCCCCTACCATCACCTCAGCCTCTCGCGGCCCTGACTGGTGGTGCTGGTGGTTGTCCATCCTGCCTCGTAGTACGCGTCCTCACCATCAGTGATAGAATTAGAACAACAGAAATTTAGTTACCAAAATCAAAAGATTTGCACGACAAGAATTCAAGAATGTGGAATTTCCTAAGGGTTCAGCAGCCTCACGAAGATAAAAACAGACGTCTCCATACCGATCCGCAAGACTCTACTAAACCTGCTCATTACTCGTGAGACCTATGTAACCTAGGCTCTCATACCAACTTGTCACGACCCAAATCCTAACCTACCGTGATGGCGCCTATCGATGGTACTAGGCAAGCCGTCATTTCCAAATACTCCAAATATTTAACAGAAAAATAATTCAAGACATTTGAAATAGGTAAAATTTTCATAAACGAGGGGTTAAAACCCAAAACACAAGTGCGGAAATAGCTCCCAATATCGGGGTGTCACTAAGCCATGAGCATCTATACATAATCAGTCTATTAATGAAACGACTGTAATAGTTTGGATCCAAATACAACGAAAGATGGGATAAGGAAGGAGAAACAAGGACTGCGAACGCCAGGCAGCTACCTCGGTATCTCTAACGGTCAGCTATGCAAAATTTGAACACTCTCCACGTCCAAAAACTCCTGGATCTGCACACAAAGTGCAGAGTGTAGCGTGAGTACAACCAACTCAGTAAGTAACAGTAATAAATAAGGAACTGAAAGATAGTGACGAGCTACACAATTATAATTCACTTTCAATAGTCTCAACAAGAAAAGTAGATATGCTTTCAAATCTGGCAAATTAAGTCAAATTAGTTTATTCATGCCAAATTCAAGTAAAAACCAGATAAAAGTATCCTTTAGAAGTTTTCCAAAATCAGTGATATATGGCAACTATGTGCAACAACAATGAAATCATATACAACCTCTCAGGGGCAACAATCACTCAGTCCTCCCATTCACTCCAACCTCACAATCACTTATTCCTCACAGCCACTCATTCCTCACAGTCACTCAGTACTCGGCACTCGCACTCAGTAGGTACCTACACTCATTGGGGGTGTGTACAGACTCCGGAGGGGCTCCTTCAGCCCAACCGCTATATCAAGCCAAATCATGGAATGAATCAATGAAAACATGTTGCGGCGTGTAGTCCAATCCCATAAATATCCTCACAATCAGGTCCTCGACATCACTCAGTCAACAATTTCTCCAGTCTCTCGGGCTCTCAGAAATCAGGAAAATCAGCCCAAACAGCAATAATATGATGTATCAACAAGAATAATAGAGACTGAGATATGATATGCGAATAACACTGAGACTGAGTACAAATAGCATTTAGCAGGTAATCCAACATATAACGCAGCCTTTGTGGGTCCCAACAGTACCAATACATAGCCTAATTATGGTCTCTAACATGATTCACAGTCAAATTTCTATAACACATGAAGAGCATATAGTTAACAACAAGTTTATTCAACTTCTCAGTTTCACAGAATGGACCAAGTCACAATTCCCATGGTGCCCGCCCACACGCCCGTCACCTAGCATGTGCGTCACCTCCAAAACAATCATATAACACCATAATCTGGGGTTTCATACCCTGAGGACCAGATTTAAAACTGTTACTTACCTCAATCAGAGTAAAACTCTACTCCAATATGCCTTTGCCTTGCGAATCGGCCTCCTAACGTTTCGAATCTAGCCACAAGCAGTACAATACAATCAATACAGACTAAAGTAATCAACTCCATAAGAAAAATACGAAATTATAAGCCAAAATCCGAAATTGGTCAAAAGCCGGCCCCGGGGCCACGTCTTGAAATCTGACAAAAGTCACAAAACCCGTAAGCCCATTCACTCATGAGTCTATCCATACCAAATTTACTCAAATCCGATAACAAAATCCCATTCAAACCCTCAAAAATCTAACTCAAGAACACTTCCTCACAAACCTATTTCAAGTTTCGGAATCGGAATGCGACCCCGATATCACAAAGTCAACCCCCGGTCAAACTTACCAAAAATCCGACTATCGCAATTTCAATCCTAATTCTACTCCCGGCCTCCAAATCACAATCCGGACGTGCTCCTAAGTCCAGAATCACCCAACGGAGCTAACAGAACCATCAAAATTCTAATCCGAGGTTGTTTACATATAAATCGACATCCGGTCGACTTTTCCAGCTCAAGATTTTAATTAAGAGACTAAGTGTCTCAATTCACTCTGAATTCACTCCGGAACCGAACCAATTAACCTAGTAAGTTATAAACAACAGTGAAGCACAATCCGGATGTGGATTTGGAGGTCTGTAGGTCACTTCAGGGTCATTTGGCGAAAGTTGAAAATTTGAAAATTTTTGAGAAGTTTTACCGGGAGTGGACTTTTTGATATCAGGGTCGGATTCCAATTCCGGAAGTTGGAGTAGTTTTGTAATGTCGAATGTGACTTGTGTACGAAATTTGAGGTCAATCGGACGTGAATTGATAGGTTTCGGCATCGATTGTAGAAGTTTGAAGCCTCAAAGTTCATTAGGTTTGAATTGGAGGGTGAATCATAGTTTCGATGTTGTTTGGCGTGATTTAAGACCTTAACTAAGTTCGTAATGTGCTTTGGGATGTGCTAGTATATTTGGTTAAGGTCCTGAGGGCCTCGGGTGGATTCCGAATAGTTAACGGATCGAGTTTGGACTAGGAAGAAGTGTTGAGGCAGCTGATATCTGGTGCAATCACACTTGTGTGAAAAGGGCCGAAGGTGCGAGCCCGCAGGTGCGTCGATGTGGTCGCAGAAGCGACATTTGGATGGAACTGGGATGGCCACAGATGCGAGGATGTTTCCGCAACTGCGATCCCGCAGATGCGAGGAAAGCTCCGCAGAAGCGGAATGCTAGCTGGCAGCTGGAGTCGCAGAAGCGAAAGGTCTCTGCATGTGCGAGACCGCATGGGCGCATTTGGCATCTCATGTGCGGAGCTGTGTTAGGCAGAGGGTATACGCAAGTACGAGGTTTTGGCCGCACCTGCGAGACCGCATATGCGGTGAAGCGGCCGCAGGTGCCGTAGACAGCTGGGCAGTGTTCTTTTTAAACAAAAGGGTTGGATCAATTCCACTTTATTTCGTCCATGGGAGCTGATTTTGGAGAAATTATGGAGTGCCATCTTCATCAACTATTATGGGGTAAGTGATTTCTTCACATTGTGAGTTCAATACATGATATTTTATATGGATTCAAGCATGAAAATTTGTAGAAATTTGGGATTTTGAAGAAAAACTTAGAAATTGGTATTTTTGAATTTTGACCACGAAATTGGGCATGAAATTTAGAATAAATTATACATTTCAGTTCGTGGGGTTATGGGTAATGTTTATCTTCAAAAAGTTTTGAAATTCGGGCACGTGGGCCCGAGAGTGATTTTTATCGACTTTTCGAGCTGAGTTGAAAAATGTTATAAATTGAATTATAATGAGTATTAGAGTATATATTTATAGATTTGCATCTTTATTGACTAGTTTGGGAGCGATGGGCATTGGTTTGAGTTGTTTGAAAGGCTTTGGAACCGGTTATGGAATTTCGGAGCAAGGTAAGTCTCCTTTCTAACCTTGTAAGAAGGAATTAACCCCATAGGTGAATCAAATTATTATGTGCTTCTATTTGTGGGGGCTATGTACGCACGAGGTTACGAGAGTCCGTGCATAGCTACTATTATGCTTATGTCCAGGTAATCTAGGACCCATATCATGTTGTACTTGCGATGTTTGCGCCCTACGTTTTAATTTAATTATTTAAAACATTTAGAAACTCGATAAAGCAATTGTAAAAAAGTTAAACTTCATTTACTTGACCGGTAAATGAGAATTTGTAATTCTTGAAATATTTTCCCCTTAATAAATCTTAAATTTGTTGTTTAATGTGTTTTCTCTTTTGTGGAGCGGGCCGAACACCTCGGTAGCAGATAGATGCATCTATGGTTCATGTTGTTCGACCCTCGGCCTTGCACAGTTTAAATATTATGTTGGATTGGGCCGTACGACCTCGGCATAATTTCCGCATGATAAATCTTTGGAACCAATTATGATTGATATTGCTTCCTTGGCTTGAGATATATATTGTTAAATGACGAGAATAAGTTTGGAAAGAAATTTCCTATTAATAAAAGAATTGTCCACTCACTTCTTGTTATTGAGTTTACAGTTATTTCATACAATCCATGCTTAAGTATAATATCGGTATTTATTGTTAGCCCATAGTAAGTGTCGGAGTCGACCCCTCGTCACTACTTCTTCGAGGTTAAATGGGATACTTACTGGGTACGTGTTAATTTACGTACTCACACTACACTTGCTGCATATTTTGTGAAGGTACATATATATCTAGTGGCCTCGTGAGAGCAGTGGCATGGTTAAATGAGGGGACTTAGGTGAGCTGCATTCCATATTACGACTCGCAGCCAGCACACTCCTTCAGAGTACTTATATTTTTCCTGTCCAATTTATATTCCGGACAAATGCTGTATTTTATTTTACTTCCTAGTTGATGCCCATGCACTTGTGACACCGGATTTTGGGGTGATTATGAGTTGTTTGGTATTGAAATTGTGAAAATATTTTTTATTTACTCTGTAAAGTCCATCTTTTATTATTAAATTGAAGAAAATCATGATTTCTAATACTAAAATGAGTAATTAAGTTAATTTATTTTTTGTGGCTTACCTGACAGCGATGTTAGGAGCCATCACGACCTATAATGAATTGTGGGTCGTGACAACATGGTATCAGAGCACTAGGTTCATTTAGGTCTCATGAGTCATGTGCGAGTCTAGTAGAGTCTTGTGGATCGGTACGGAGACGTCTGTACTTATCTTCGAGAGGCTACAGGACTGTTAAGTGCACTTCCCTTCTTGATTCCTCATCGTGCGAGTTGATTCCTTTGAGGCTTATGCCTTCATTTCCTTCTTATTCAATCTTATGCGACGTGAAGCACTTGTAATAAATTTGGAATCGAGGAATTTTAATGGTACTGCAGATATGGTGCGGGATGTTTCTCCCTGCGTATTTGATTAGGCTATTATCATCGCCTTGCGGAAGGTCGTTCTGTCATTTCAGCTCAGTATCAGTATTGCCTATGGTTTGAGATTTGGCATTGATTGTTATGATGATTCGTGCGTTGCTATCGCATAGTGTTGGTGTAATGGCAGGGTGCTTATCTATGGATTGCGACAGTAAATGACTTGATAGAAGGACTTCTCATTTCACGGCATAGAGTTTCAGCATTTAGTTTCGGCGAAAGAGAGGCAATCGGACTACGAACATTCAGGTTTGGGTTAATGGAGTAATGAGACTTGGTATTTCGAGCATGGTGGAATTTTCATCTATGATGTGGTGTCAACGTCCTGGATTGGATGCATTAAATTCGCCGGTGTTGTGGTCTTCTTCAATTCGCCTTCGGGGCGGGGTATTGTGAAATGGTGCCGGAGAAGCGATTGTTAGAAATAACAGGGTGTAGTGATTTCAAAATCGAATCGGTGTCTCTAGTGATGATGGCTCGAGAAAGATGACCTTCGAAAAGGTTTAAAGTTGGTAGCGATCGATTGGTTCAAGTGCTACAGAGATAGATTTTGACTTAAGGCAACAACTGTGCAGCGAAGGATGAGGAAGGACATGTGGGAGGTGTCTTGCGGTGGTTAAAATTCTAGAATGCCAAGTGTGAGAAACAGAAGTCGAGTAGTTGCTTAAAAGAGAGGGTTTGACCATAGTGGGAGAGTGGCAGAGTAGCATACGAGTTCTGTGGTAGGATAGCCACCCGCCTTGGGGGAAGTTAGAGTGATTTGGTATTCATGGTGGACAGTGACTAGGTCTACGGGCTTAATTTGGAATATTGGCTGCTATATTGAGGAAGATTGGGTGTGACAGGAGGAAGTTGCTTAATATGAAGAGGGATGCAACATGACTTTGGATTGGAATGTATCATTGTACCTTTAGTTGATGTCGATGGGGAGTGAGCGGACTTTTGCAGGTGGTGAATGAGCACGGGCTCATGGTGGTTTATTGATTTCGTAGTAATTGTACTCGGTGCAGTGTCGTTGAAAGAGGTCGGCATGGAATTTCCACAGGTGGGATATCTTCTGTGAGCGGGTTAGCGGTTGCGTGGTATTGATAAAGCTTCTACGAAGAATTTTACTGGCTATCCGGTAAGAGGTCGAATATGTAAATGTGGCTAGTGATTCAGAGTGTTCATGAAATGGTTAACAGGAAGATTTCGAGGAATTTGGCTGGTCGATAGTGCGAGGTCATGTCAATGAAGAAGAGGGAATCTTGGTAGGTTCAAGGGTTATGAAATTGTAGCCCTAAGCTAAGTGGGAGAGCCCCACCATCTACGATTGGATTGCATGGCTATCTACTTGTGAGGTTTCTAGTTATCGACATATTGGTGGGTTATTACGACTAAGGAAAGAGAACATCAGTGGTGATTTGAGCCAAGGATTTAAGGAATGTGTTCTACAATTGGCCTTATCGATTCATATTCAGGCTTTGGGAAAACTCAGAGTTTATGCTTCGTGTAGATGTGATATACAAGGAAAGTGAGTCAGCCGAGTGCTTCTTTTAGAAGGTGTTCATATGCTAGCAGGGCCTTGGAGTTTGATCATAATTGTGAACAAGTCAGAGTGGGTGACTCTCAACAATGGCTCTAGTGTGTTAAAATAATTCAAAGTGTGGTGCCTAAGGATTTCGAGCCAGTAGTACAGTTAAGTATTGAGCTTTTGCAGTGGATTATGAAAAGTGGCTTGGAGTGTTCTACGTTATCTTCGTCTGCGGTGTGGCATTGGAGGAATGGGAAAAAATAACTTCGGATTTATATAGGGATTTTTAGAAGGGTGTACAAGTTGAAGATGCGAATATGCGCATGAGGAGGGTATGAGATGGTTCGTGGGTTTTGGAGACAACATGGTCTCGTGAAATAAGGTCACTTAGGATGAATGCGGATTTGGGTTCATGATGTTTTCAATGTAGCTATTATTATTCCTAAGGCAAGTCCAGAGTAAATTAGAAGAAGTCGGATCGGTTAGCAATGGTTGAATTGGCATGATGGTGGCAATGATCAGTTCCTTCAGCGTGTTAAGTTATACATGTGATTTGTGGCGGTACGTGCGAGGCTTGACGGCTTCCGTAATTGATTTTATTTGGGGGCATTCGAATATTATGGCCTGTTATGCATAGATGGATTCAGGAAGGGTTATGGTGGTTTAGACCACTACTTGAGGATTGTATTTTCTACGGTTATGGGAATTCGTTCACGTGTTGCACTAGTTCTCATGAAATGAGTTAAGTGAAAGGTTTCTATATGATGGAGTGATTTAGTCTATTAGTATATCAGGAGTCATGATGTAATTCGTGTACTCTCACGTATTGGTATGTTAGGTGCAGTGAGCGGCATGGGAATTGGAAGTTGATGGTCAAGGTTACAGTTTGATGTCGACAAAAATGTCACAAGCTCGGATAAGCAGGAAAGAATTCAGATGTTTAGAGTAAGCTGGTACTGTCTTCAGCGTCACCTGAGATCAGTGTCATGTGTAACAGGCTTTGTGTACTGAATTCCGGATCCTTGATTCGCTTTTCGGCATTAGTATGACCGGTGGTATGGATGTGCAGACTTGTTACCTGGTGCGTATTCTTGTGTGTCATGGGAAAAAGGTCATTGTGGACCCTTGAGATGGTATTTGCCCAAGCATGGTATGATCAGAATCGGTTTGAGGTTCGTTGATGGGTCTAGATGTTGATGTGTATTCTACACCAGCCTGGGTGTGTTCATTCAGCATAGCATTCCTTATGGAGAAGTATTCCGGCGTGGGATGTTAATTTTGTCGCCAGCTATTTCATTTAATACTCTATTGTGCCATGTGGGTCGTGAGACGGCTTGATTATTTGTACAATGTGTTGAGGTCCCGCGCATCGGTGGTGTTATGCGAGCAGGATGGCTCTCGAGATGTAGATCATATATCGCACCTTAGTTGTGCTTGAGTTTTGTAGCGTGTGACGCTACCCATCTCCCCAGGATTTGTATTATGCACTTGGCGTGCTTATGGTTGATATTCGGGCATTTCGTGAGTATAAGCGTTACGGCTCGATGTGTGTTTTCTTTAGATTATTATGTGTGGATCGGGTGGCACGCCGCCACGGGTATGTTATTTGGATCGGGTAGCACGCTGCCACGGGTATCATGGTTGGATCGGGTTGCACGCCGCAACAGTATCATGTGTGGATCGAGTTGCACACCGCAACAGTGTGATATTGAGTACCGTTTCCCATATCTATTATTGTGTGTTTTGCTTCTCATTTCCTGAGGAAGGTTCATAACATCTTTTCGGTTGTTTAAATTAGTTACGTGGGTTGAGTAGATCTTTCCAGAGTTGATTTCCTTATGTATCACATTCGAGTTTGTAGCTTGTTGGCACATTGTGGCATCATATGAGACTTTTGGCAGTGTCTGAGGTGGCTTATTACCTGAGCATCTTGTACTGGGTGAGACGAGATTATTGGACCTAAGGTCAGTGCGATCAGATTTATATGAGACACATTAAAGAATAAATATCGATATTCAGTCCAGAATGAGGTAATGGTTCTTGTCGGGGGAGAGACTCCATGAGTTGTGATTCGGCAGGTGGTTATGAGTTTCTACACATCTCTTCTGTCGTGGCAGTATTGCGAGAGCTGAAACGGGACTTATATACTTCATGAGGTGTGTTGTGGGCATCAGATTCGTGGGATTTCGGCTATTGTTGTTAGGGGATGTCATTATGGTCATGTGAATAATATGGTGCATGGTGTGAATTCGGTAAGAGTATACAATCATGTATTGGTACATCGTGTAGTGATGGATACGGTGTTCGTATGTTGGAAACAGACCTGGTAGAGAATTTCAGATATTGGAATTTGACTCTAAGGCTTTTCTTTTTACTAGATAAAAGGGAGGATTTTCAGGTTTGCTCGAGCTAATGTTTTCAACTGGGTTGTGGTAGCACGGGTAGGTGCACGAGGTGTTAAACAATGATTTCGGATAACTCCAGAGTAGTTCTTAGCACGTTCGAGGACGAACGTATGTTTAAGTGGGAGAAAATATAACGACATGACCGGTCGTTTTGAGATCTAGTGCGTCATTCGGCGGTTTGAGGCCTTGAGTAGTTTCACTTCAGGTATTATGACTTGTACGTGTGGTCGGAATTGGATTTCGGAAAGTTTGGAGTTGATTTGGAAAGAAGATTCTAATTTTAGAAGCTTTAAGTTGGAAGAATTGACTAAAAGTTGATTTTTGAGTAAACGACCTCGAAATTGGGAGTGGAAGGTTCCATCAGGTTTGTATGATGAATTTGGACTTGGGCGTATGTCCGGATCGGGTTTTGGATGACTCGAGAGGGTTTAGCGCCTATTGTGGAAAGTTGGCATTTTGGAAGAATATCATGAATTTGGGTTGAGGTGTATTTTAATGTTATCGATGTCCGTTTGAAATTTCGAGTATGGAAATAGCTCCGTATGGTAATTCTGGTATTGGGAGCGCATCCGGATGTGGATTTAGAGGCCCGTAGGTCATTTCGGGGTAATTTGGCGAAAGTTGGAAATTTGAAGGTTTTTGAGAAGTTTGACCGGGAGTGGACTTTTTGATATCAGGGTCAGATTTTGATTTCGGAAGTTGGAGTAGGTCTGTAATATCGAATGTGACTTGTGTGCGAAATTTGAGGTCAATCGGACCTGAATTGATAGTTTCAGCATCGATTCTAGAAGTTTGAAGCTTCAAAGTTTATTAGGTTTGAATTGGAGGGTGATTCGTAGTTTTGATGTTGTTTGGCGTGATTTGACGCCTCAACTAAGTTCGTAATGTGTTTTGGGATATGCTGATATAGTTGGTTGAGGTCCCGAGGGCCTCGGGTGGATTTCGGATGGTTAACGGATCGAGTTTGGACTTGGAAGAAGTGCAGAGGCAGCTCATATCTGGTGCAATCGCACATGCGTGAAAAGGGACGTAGGTGTGAGCCCGCAGGTGCGTCGATGTGGTCGTAGAAGCGACATTTTAATGGAGCTGGGATGGCCGCAGATGCGAGGATGTTTCTGCATCTACGAGCCCCCAGATGCGAGGAAAGCTCTGCAGAAGCGGAATGCGAGCTGGTAGCTGGAGTCGCAGAAGCGAAAGGTCTCTGCATGTGCGAGACCGTAGAGGCGCGTTTAGCATCGCAGGTGCAGAGCTGTGCTGGGCATAGGGTATGCACAAGTGCGAGGTTTTGGCCGCACCTGCGAGACCGCAAATGCGGTGAAGCAGCCGCAGGTGCGGTAGTCGGGTTGGGCAGTGTTCTTTTTAAACAAAGGGGTTGGATCAATTCCACTTCATTTCGTCCATGGGAGCCAATTTTGGAGCAATTTTTGAGTGGCATCTTCATCAGCTATTATGGGGTAAGTTATTTCTTCACATTGTGAGTTAAATACATATTTTTTATATGGATTCAAGCATGGAAATTTGTAGAAATTTAGGATTTTGAAGAAAAACCTAGAAATTGGTATTTTTGGATTTTGACCATGAAATTGGGTATGGAATTGAGAATAAATTATATATTTGAGTTCGTGGGGTTATGGGTAATGTTTATCTTTGAAACTTTTTGAAATCCGGCCCGAGGGTGATTTTATCGACTTTTCGAGCGGAGTTGGAAATTGCTGTAAATTGAATTATAATGAGCATCAGAGTATATATTTGTGGATTTGCACCTTTATTGACTAGTTTTGGAGCGATGGGAATTGGTTTGAGTTGTTGGAAAGGCTTTGGAGCCGGTTATGGAATTTCGGAGCGAGGTAAGTCTCCTTTCTAACCTTGTAAGAGGAAATTAACCTCATAGGTGAATCAAATTATTATGTGCTTCTATTTGTGGGGGCTACGTACGCACGAGGTGATGAGAGTCCGTGTGTAGCTACTATTATGCTTATGTACGGGTAGTCTAGGACCCATATCATATTGTACTTGCGATGTTTGCGCCCTACTTGTTAATTTAATTGTTTAAAACATTTAGAAACTCGATAAAGGAATTGTAAAAAAGTTAAATTTCATTTACTTGACCGTTAAATGAGAATTTGTAATTATTGGAATATTTTCCCCTTAATAAATCTTGAATTGGTTGTTTAATATGTTTTCTCTTTTGTGGAGCGGGCCGAACGCCTCACTAGCAGATAGATGCATCTATGGTTCGTGTCGTTCGACCCTCGGCAGTGCACAATTTAAATATTATGTTGGATCGGGCTGTACGACCTCGGCATAATTTGCGCGTGATAAATCTATGGAACCAATTATAATTGATATTGCTTCTTTGGCTTGAGATATAAATTGTTAAATGACGAGAATAAGTTTGGAAAGCAAGTTCCTATTAATAAAAGAATTGTCCACTCACTTCTTGTTATTGAGTTTACAACTATTTCATATAATCCATGCTTAAGTATAATATCGGTATTTATTGTTAGCCCATAGTAAGTGTCGGAGTCGACCCCTCGTCACTACTTCTTCGAGGTTAGACAGGATACTTATTGGGTACGCATTGATTTACGTACTCATACTACACTTGCTGCACATTTTGTGCAGGTACATATATATCTAGTGGCCTCGTGAGAGCAGTGGCGTGGTTAAATGGTGGAACTTAGGTGAGGTGCATTCCATATTACGACTAGCAGCCAGCAGAGTCTCCTTCAGAGTACTTATATTTTTCCTGTCCAATTTGTATTCCGGACAGATGCTGTATTTTATTTTACTTCCTAGTTGATACCCATGCACTTGTGACACCAGGGTTTGGGGTGATTATGGGTTGTTTGGTATTGAAATTGTGAAAATAGTTTTTATTTACTCTGTAAAGTCCATCTTTTATTATTAAATTAAAGGAAATCATTATTTCAAATACTAAAATGAGTAATTAAGTTAATTTATTTTTGTTGGCTTGCCTGACGGTGTTAGGCATCATCACGACCTATAATAAATTTTGGGTCATGACAGAGATATTATGTTGCTTCCTGTCTATTTTTAGGATCCAATGACACCGGCGAGAATGGTATCAAAAAATAGAATTATAACTAGGAGATTTGAGAAATAGTTAATATTTTTCATGCAGTGCTTCTTAATTAATATCCAATGATTATCTATATTTATCAAGAAGGTTTAAATTTTAAGATTATGTACATGTAATCCAAATAACTCAAATATTTGACATGGTTAATGTCCGCGTATTCGCGCGGGTGCTAATACTAGTATTTATTATGACTATAAATTATTGTTATTTTCGAATGCAACCATATCGTTTATAAATTTATTTAAATACTTATTCTTACTCATCCTAATGTGCTAGTAAATTAAACTTCAATTACGTGTGTATACTTTAACTACTATATTATATATGATAGAAGTCAAATAAGTAACAAATTCATATAACCTAAATATTATGAGTTTGTACATAGTTCAAATAAGGAAATATTTAATAATAAAAAGTTTATTGATTTTAAAATTCCAAATTATAGAAAAATGATTAAATTACAAGTTTGTCCAATTTGAAATAAAATTTTAAAGGATAAAAATGGCGAATGATATTTCGCTAAGGGCTTTCGTGTTTTTAATATAGTATTAGTTTCTATGTACGTGTGTTGCACGTGTAACTCATGTCTAGTTAGTATCAATATTATATACAACCAAAATAAACTACGTATAATAGCAATTAACATTCAAATAGATTCAACGTGCAGTTGAAATAAAAAAGTGAGTGTAATTACTTAGATGTAATAGGTGAATTTAAATATGTTGGGCATCTTACCTAATATCTCTTTATAGACGGTGTTCTTGGTGGATTTTCATTAAGGGGAGTCAAAACATAAAGAAATAAACTCATCAAGAAGTCAAAGGGTGTCATTATATAGTATATATACATATTTTAAAAAAATTACCTAGCTTTACAGTGTAATTTTCCGGCGAAGGGGTGTCGGTTGACACCCCTTTGGTGTATGTGGCTCCTACATTGGGTGTATGTCCTTTTCCATCTTTCTTTGTCACGACCAAAACTCTTGTTTTTGATATCAATATACCTCTTGAAAGTATAACCTATAGTTTACCCATGTGAAAAAAAAATATGTTGCAGCAACTACATGTTTATGCTGAGGATTGTTTGTGTCACGACCCAAAATTCATTAATGGTCGTGATGGCGCCTAACACCGCTGTCAGGCAAGCCGGCAATAGTTGATTAACTCGATTTTTCATTATAGTATTTTGAAATCAAAATTTTCCTTCTATTAAATAATTAGAAATAAAATTTACAGAGTAAATGATAATATTCTCCCAATTACAATAATGAACAACTCACAAGTACCCCCAAATCCCGGTGTCACAAGTGCATGAGTATCAACTAGGAAGTAAAATAAAATACAGCATCTGTTCGGAATACAAATTAGACAGGAAAAATACAAATAACCCTGGAAGAGACTCTGCTAGCTATGGATCGTAACCTGAAATGCAGCTCGCGGCAAGTCCTCGCATCATCCGTGCCTCTGTGCCCAAAGGACCACCGGACATAAAAATACCTGCACAAAAATGTGCAGCAAGTGTAGTATGAGTACGTAAATCAACCTGTACCCAGTAAGTATCTAGCCTAACCCTAGAAGAATTAGTGACGAGGGGTCGACATCGACACTCACTAGTGGTCCAATAATATCAGGTACAGTAAGGAGGTGAACAAATATGAGGCAAAGTAAATAAATGAAATAAACAACTGTAAATCTGTGGTACAATTATTCTCCTTCCAATAAACTCAAGCTCTTAATTAGCAATTCCTCCTCAACCGGAGCACATATATATGTGTATAATGGACCTCACCAAATAGGTTGTTATAATTCGAGTCAGGGAAAGACTCACAGATACTATGGCATCTTGCCAAATATTATGCACGATTCCATGAGGATATCTTTATAGAAATACCTAGGCGTATGGCCCGATCCATATAAATAATAAACTGTGCACTGCTGAGGGTCGAACGGCACGAACCATAGATGCATCTATTAAACTGCCGAGGCGAACGGCCCGCTCCCATGAGAGTGTGGTACATAAATCCTGCCGAGGAGAACGGCCCGATCCCATTAGAATAAGAAATACATAATCCTGCCGAGGTGAACGACCCGATCCCATTAGAATAAGAAGTACATAATCTTGCCGAGGTGAACGGCTCGATCCCATTAGAATAAGAAGTACATAATCCTGCCGAGGCGAATGGCCCGATCCCATTAGAATAAGAAGGTTTGACGGGTCCTTGACCCCACTCAAGAATAAATGTGTGAGTTGTAATTTCTTTAACAAAAACCTTTTAATGAAACATATGTATCACGGAAACATGTCGTAAGAGGAGTAAAATTATTCAGTGACTAATCATGAACTCGTGAAGTCTCTACAATAGCAAGTCTAGTCTTAAGCAGTAATGTAAAACAGAGGAATTTAATAGGCAAGAGACTGCTCAAATAGTACAACTATAGCATGATGTGAATCTAAGCCTATCCAGACAATAACATGAATGTAGCTACGTACTGGCTCTCGTCACCTCGCGCGTACGTAGCCCCCACAACAAGTAGCACACATCAATATACAACACCTAGGGGTAATTTCCCCCTCACAGAGTTAGACAGGAAACTTACCTCGCTCCAAAATTCCATAACCGGCTCCAAAGCCCTCTAACACCTCAAATCGATGCCCGTCGCTCCAAAACTAGTCAAACAATGTGCAAACAAATAAAAATATACTCTAGTACTCATAACAAATCAATTTAGACAAATTCCAAACTCCGCTCGTAAAGACGATAAAGCAACCCTCAGGCCCACGTGCCCGGATTCCAAAATTTTTTGAAGATAAACATTACCCACAACATTACGAAATCAAATATATGATTTGTTCTCAATTCCATGCCCAAATTCGTGGTCAAAATCCAAAAATACCAAATTCTAGGTTTTCTACCAAAACCCCAAATTTCTACAAATGTTCATGTTTAAATCCAAATATAAACCAAGTATTTAACTTGCAATAGGTGGGAATCACTTACCTTGACATAGATGATGAAAATCTCACCTTGAAGCTCTCCAAAAATTGCCCAATCAAGTGAAAAATAGGACAAATCCCGATTTTTATAAAAACCTTCTGCCCAGACGACCTTCTGCTTCTGCGGCCTTCTAGCCACTGCTGCGGCTCCGCATCTACGGAAGTTCCATCACAGATGCGGCTCCAGCTCAAACTAACATCCCTCGCATCTGCGCCCAAGGTAGCGCACCTACGCTCCCGCTTCTGCGGGCAACAAGCGCTTCTGCGCACAAACATGTCGCTTCTGCGGCCTTCCCCCTTAACCCAGCTACTGCTTCTGCGACCCCCTGGCCGCTTTTGAGGCTCCGCACCTGCGGCCAAAACCTCGCATGTGCGGTTACACTAGATGACAGGAGCTCCGCCATTCTTCCAAACCCAAACTTGATCCGTTTACCATCCGCAATCCACCCGAAGCCCTCGGGACCTCAACCAATGATACCAACATGTCCTAAAACATCATACGAACTTAGTCAAGCCTTTAAATCACATCATACAATGCTAAAAATACGAATCACCCTCCAATTCAAACTTAATGAACTATGAAACTTCAACTTCTACAATCGATACCGAAACCTATCAAATCACATCCGATTGACCTCAAATTTTGCACACAAGTCATAATTGACATTATGGACCTACTCCCACTTCCAGAATCAGAATACGACCCCGATATCAAAAGTTCACTGCCGGTCAAACTTCTCAAAAACCTTCAAATTTCCAATTTTTGCCAAATGACCCCGAAATGACCTACGGACCTCCAAATCCATATCCGGATGCGCTCCCAATACCAGAATCACCATACGGAGCTATTCCCAGACTCGGAATCCCAAACGGACATCAATAATATTGAAATGCACTTCAACCCAAATTTATGAAATTCTTCCAAAACTTCAACCTTCCACAATAGGCGCTGAAACGCTCCCGGGGCATCCGAAACCCGATCCGGACATACGCCCAAGTCCAAAATCATCATACAAACCTGTTGGAACCTTCCAATCTAGATTCTGAGATCGTTTACTCAAAAAGCAAAACTTAGTCAATTCTTCCAACTTAAAGCTTCCGAAATTAGAATTTTCTGCCCAAACTAACTCCGAACTTCCCGAAATTCAATTCCGACCATAGGTGCAAGTCATAATACCTGAAGTGAAACTACTCAAGGCCTCAAACCGACGAACGACGTGCTAGAGGTCAAAACAATCGGTCGGGTCGTTACATTCTCTCCCACTTAAACATATGTTCATTCTCGAACGTGCTAAGAACTGCTCTGGAGATCCGAAATCAATGTCTAACACCTCGTGCACCTACCCGTGCTACCATAACCCAGTTGAGCACATTAGCTCCAGCAAAGCTGAAGATTCTCTCTTTTATTCAGTCAAGTTAGCCTTAGAGCCAAATCCCAACATCTGAAATCCTCTACCAGGTCTGTTCCCAACATACGAACACCGTATCCATCACTACATGATGTACCAATACCTGATTGTATACTCTTACCGAATTCATACCATGCACCGCATTATTCACATGACCATAATGATATCCCGTGACATCAATAGTCGAAATCCCACGAATCTGATGCCCACAACATATCTCATGAACTATATAAGTCCCGTTTCAGCTCTCGCAATACTGCCACGACAGAAGAGATGTGTCGAATCACAACTCGTGGAGTCTCTCCTCCCGACAAAAACCATTACCTCATTCTGGACTGAATATCGATATTTACTCTTTAATGTGCCTCATATAAATCTGATCGCACTAATCTCAGGTCCAATAATCTCGTCTCACCCAGTACAAGCTGCTCCGGCAATAAGCCACCTCAGGTACTGCCAAAAGTTTCATATAATGCCACATTGTGCAACAAGTTACAAACTCGAATGTGATACATAAGGAAAAACAAACTCTGGAATGAACTACTCAACCCACATAACTAATTTGAACAACCGAAAAGATGTTATGAACCTTACTCAGAAAATGGGAAACAAAACACACAAGAATAGACATTGGGGAACTGTACTCAACATCATACTGTTGCGGCGTGCATCCCGATCCACACATGATACCATTGCAGCGCGCAACCCGATCCAACCATGATACTCGTGGTGGCGTGCCACCCGATCCAAACAACATACCTGTGGCGGCATGCCACCCGATCCAACCATATACCCCTGCCAGCATGCCACCCGATCCACACATAATAATCTAAAGATAACACACATCGAGTCGTAACACTTATACTCACGAAATGCCCAAATATCAACCATAAGCACGCCAAGCACAACTAAGGTGCGATATATGATAGGCATCTCAAGAGCCACCCTGCTCACATAACACCACCGCTACGCGGGACCTCCACACATTCTACAAATAATCAAGCTGTCTTATAACCCACATGGCAGAATAAAGTATTACATGGAATAGTTGATGACAGAAATAATATCCAAAGCCCGAAGACTCCTCCGCAAGCAACCCTATGCTAAAATGAACACATCCGACCCGATATAAAGTACACACTCACATTTAGATCCATTCACGGACCTCAAGCCAATTTTGATCGTACTGTACTAAGCTAATAACCTTTCAAAGACCCATCCCCAAGAATAACAGTCAAATCCGGAACAAACTTCCACAATTCACAACCAATTGAACAGAGCGCCCTTCAGGCACAAATTCTCACATTAGCGATAGTACCACAATCTCCATACCTGGTTCCAATCTTTAATCAATCAAGTGACTACATGTCATACTTATACAATGCTCCTACGGCCTTCCGCACCAGGTAACAAGTTTGCACATCCATACCACCGGTCATACAAATGCTGAAAAGCAAATCAAGGATCCGCAATTCAGTACACAAAGCCTCTAACACATGACACTGATCTCAGGTGACGCTGAAGATAGTACCAGCTTACTCTAAATATCTGAATTCTTTCCTGCTCATCCGAGCTCGTGACATTCTTGTCGACATCAAACTGTAACCTTAATCCTCAACATCCAATTCCCATGCCGCTCACTGCACCTAACATACAAATACGTGAGAGTACAAGAATTTCATCATGACTCTTGATCTACTAATAGACTAAACACTCCATCACATAGCAATCTTTTACTTAACTCATTTCAGGAGAACTATTGCAACACGTGACCGAATTCCCATAACCGCAGAAAATAGAATCCTCAAGCAGTGGTCTAAACCACCATAACTGTTCTGGAATCCATCTACACATAACAGGCCATAATACTCGAATGCCTCCAAATAAAATTAATTACGGCGGCCGTCGAGCCTCGCACGTACTGCCACAAATCACATGTATAACTTAACACGCTAAAGGAACTGATCATTGCCACCATCATGCCAATTCAACCATTACTACCCGATTCGACTTCTTCTAATTTACTCTGGACTTGCCTTAGGAATACTAATAATTCCATCCAAAACATCATGAACCCAAATCCGCACTCATCCTGAGTGACCTTATTTCACGAGACCACGTTGTCTCCAAAACCCACGAACCATCTCATACCCATCTTATGCGCATATTCGCATCTTCAACTGGTACACTCATTTTGAAAATCCCTCTATGAATCCAAAGTTATTTTCTCCCATTACTCCAATGCCACACCGCAGATCGAAGATAACGTAGAACACTCCAAGCCACTTTCATAATCCGCTACTAAAGCTCGATACTTAACCATACTACGGACTCGAAATCCTTAGGCACCACACTTTAACTTTTGAATCCACTAGGACCGTTGTTGAGAGTCACCCACTCTGACTTGTTCCCGAATACAATCAAACTCCAAGGCCCTGCTAGCACATGAACACTCTCTCAAAGAAGCAACCGGCTGAATTCTTTCCCTTGTACATCACATCCACACGAAGCATAGACTCTGAACCTGAACATGAACCGATAAGGCCAAATATAGCACACATTCCTCAAATCCTTTTGCTCAAATTACTACTAATGTTTTCTTTCCTTAGTCGTAATAACCCACCAATACACCGATGACCAGAAACTGCACAAGTAGACAACCACGCAATCCAATCGTAGACGGTGGGGCTCTCCTACTTAACTTGAAGCTACAATTACCCTAGGACCCACCGAGATTCCTTCTTCCCCATTGACGTCAGCTAAAAGTCCAACATTGCATTCCAAGCTCGAAGTCATGTTACATCCAAATAAAATCTATGGACCTAGTCTCTACCCACCATGAATTTCCAAATGGCTCCAAACTTTCCTCAAGGCACGTGGCCATCCCACCACGGAACCCATATGTTACTCTGCCACTCTCCCACTTTGGTTAAACCCTCTCCTTTAAGTAACTACTCAACTTCTGCTTCTCACACTTGGCCTCCTAAAAATTTAACCACCGCATGACGCCTCCCACATGTCCTTCCTCATCTTTCGTTGCCCAGTTATTGCCTTAAATCAAAATCTATCTCTTTAGCACTTAAACCAATCAGTCACTACCAACTTTAAACATTTACGAAGATCATCTTTCTCGAGCCTTCACACTAGAAACACCGATTCGATTCCGAAATTGCTACACCCCATTATTTCCAACAACCGCTTCTCCGGCACAATTTCACAATACCTCGCCCCGAAGGCGAATTGAAGAAGACCACAACACCGGCAAACTTAACGCATCCAATCAAGGATGACGACACCACATCACAGATGAAAATTCCACAGCGCTCAAAATACCAAGTCTCGTTACTCCATCAACCCAAACCTGAATGTTCGTAGTCCGATTGCCTCTCCTCCGCCGGAACTAAATGCTGAACCTCTAAGCCGTAAAAAGAGAAGTCCTTCTATCAAGTCATTTACTGCCGCAATTTATAGATAAGCACCCTACCATAACACCAACACTATGCGATAGCAACGCACGAATCATCATAACAATCAGTGCCAAATCTCAAACCATAGGCAATACTGATACTGAGCTAAAATGACAGAACGGCCTTTCGCAAGGCGACAACAATAGCCCAATCAAATACACAGGGAGAAACATCCCGCACCACATCTATAACACCATTAAAATTCCTCGATTCTAAATTTATAACAAGCGCTTCACGTCGCATAAGATTGAATAGGAAGGAAATAAAGGCATAAGCCTTAAAGGAATTAAATCGCACGATGTGGAATCAAGAAGGGAAGTGCTCCTAACAGCCCTGTAGCCTCTCGAAGATAAGTACAGATGTCTCTGCACCAATCCACAAGACTCTACTAGGCTTGCTCATGACTCGTGAGACCTAAGTGAACCTAGTGCTCTGATACCATATTGCCACGACCCAAAATCCATTAATGGTCATGATAGCTCCTAATACCGCTGTCAGGCAAGCCAACAATAGTTGATTAACTCGAGTTTTCATTTTAGTATGTTGAAATCAAAATTTTCCTTCAATTGAACAGTCAAAAATAAAATTTACAGAGTAAATGCTAATAATCTCCCAATTACAATAATGAACAACTCACAAGTACCCTCCAAAACCCGGTGTTACAAGTGCATGAGCATCAACTAGAAAGTAAAATAAAATACAGTATCTGTCCGGAATACAAATTAGACAGGAAAAATATAAATAACCTTGGAGGAGACTCTGCTGGCTACGGATCATAACCTGAAATGCAGCTCGCGGCAAGTCCCCGCATCATCCGTGCCTCCGTGCCCAAAGGACCACCGTACATAAAAATACCTGCACAAAAATGTGCAGCAAGTGTAGTATGAGTACGTAAATCAACCTGTACCCAGTAAGTATCTAGCCTAACCCTGGAGGAGTAGTGACGAGGGGTCGACATCGACACTCACTAGTGGTCCAATAATATCAGGTACAGTAAGGAGGTGAACAAATATGAGGCAAAGTAAATAAATGAAATAAACAACTATAAATCTGTGGTATAATTTTCCTCCTTACAATAAACTCAAGCTCTTAATTAGCAATTCCTCCTCAATCAGAGCACATAAATATGTGTATAATGGACCTCACCAAATAGGTTGTTATAATTCGAATCAGGGAAAGACTCACAGATACTCTGGCTTCTTGCCAAATATTACGCACGATTCCATGAGGATATTTTTATAGAAATGCCGAGGCGTATTGCCCGATCCACATAAATAATAAATTGTGCACTACCGAGGGTCGAACGGCATGAACCATAGATGCATCTATTAAACTATCGAGGTGAACGGCCCACTCCCATGAGAGTGTGGTACATAAATCCTGTCAAGGCGAACGGCCCGATCCCATTAGAATAAGAAGTACATAATCATGCCGAGGCGAATGACTCGATGCCATTAGAATAAGAAGTACATAATCCTGCCGAGGCGAACGGCCCGATCCCATTAGAATAAGAAGGTTTGACGGGTCCTTGACCCCACTCACGAATAAATGTGTGAGTTGTAATTTCTTTAACAAAAACCTTTTAATGAAACATATGTATCACGGAAACATGTCGTAAGAGGAGTAAAATTATTCGGTGACTAATCATGAACTTGTGAAGTCTCTACAATAGCAAGTCTAGTCTCAAGTAGTAATGTAAAATAGAGGAATTTAATAGGTGAGAGACTGCTCATGTCACGACCCAAAATCTGTTAAAGGTCGTGATGGATCCAGACACCACTGTCAGGCAAGCCAACACTAAATAGTTAATTAAATTTTCATTTTAATATTTTTGAAATTGTAAATTTACTTCAATTTATCTAGTAAAAGATGAATTTACAGAATAATAACAATGTTTTCCAATTTCAATTCTGAACATCCCATATTTATCCTAGAACCTGGTGTCACAAGTGCATGAGCCTTTTCTAGGAATTTAAATAAAATACAATAAATGCCCGAAATACAAATTGGACATGAAAGAAAATACAATACTCTGAAGGAGACTCTGTTGGCTGTGGAGCATCTCACAAAATGCAGCTCACCTAAGTCCCCGTATCAACCACGCTGCTGCACCCACAAGGCTAATACTATATATGTGCCTGCACAACAAAATGTGCAGCAAGTGTAGTATGAGTACGTAATCAACGCGTGCCCAGTAAGTATCCCGCCTAACCTCGAAGAAGTAGTGACGAGGGGTCGACTCGGACACTTACTATGGGCTATATTTAATATACCAATGATATAATTTAAGCATGGATCACGAAGAGCGGCTGTAAGCCCAATATCATGAAATGAGTAAACAATTATTTTGTTAATAAAAGATTTCCAAATTCCTATTTCATCATTTATCAATTTATCTCGGACCAGGGAGGCAATATCATTATTTAAAAATTTCAAGGCAAGCAATACAAGCATGTGCAAATCATGTCGAGGTCGTACGGCCCGATCCAACAAATATTTAAACTGTGCACTGCCAGAGGGTCGAATGGCGCGAACCATAGATACATCTATTTAACCTGCCAAGGCGATCGGCCCGCTCCCATGAGAGTAGAAGGAAACACCCCGCTCGCGAATCATACGTGCGACGCGGTCAAATATAAATTTAACAATAAAATCATATCTCTTTCTTGTTTCTTTTCAAAATAAGGGAAATTCAGCTTGTAGCTTTTTAAGGAAATTACCCCGCTCGCGAAACATACATGCGATTCGGTTACACATAGATTTCTTCAGCTATTATATTATTCCTCAATTTCTTTCGAAATTACGAAGTTCAAATGAAACCTTTTAAATCTTAAGTTCTTCAACTTCATCTCCCTTCAAAACATTTAATAAGCAGACTCAATCTCGCTCCCTCTCAAGGCAAACAATAAACATAAATCAGTAACAATATCAACAAGGCATGATGTGAGCCTAAAACTACCCGGACGTAGGCATAGCTAGTAGCTACGTACGGACTCTCATCACCTCGTGCGTACGTAGCCCCCACAAATAGAAGCACATAATAATTTAGTTCACCTCTGGGGTTAATTCCCCCTTACAAGGTTAGAAAGGAGACTTACCTGGCTCCGTAGTTCCATAACCGGCTTTCGAGCCCTTCAAACAACTTGAATCGATGCACAATGCTCCAAAACTAGCCAATAAGTATGCAAACCCATTAATATATACTCAAATACTCAATATAATCCAATTTATAACAATTTATAACCCCGATCGAAAAGTCGATAAAAATCACCCTTGGGCTCACGTGCCCGGATTCCAAAACTTTTCGAAGATAAATTTAACCATAACCTCACGAACTCAAATATATAGTTTATTCTCAATTCCATGCCCAATTTCGTGGTCAAAATCCAAAAATACTAAATTCTAGGTCTTCTCCCAAAACCCCACAATTTATACTAATTTCCATGTTTAAATCCTTATACAAACCATGTATTGGCATTGATGACGAAGAATGAGCTCCAAACTCGCTCCAAGACCGGCTCTCATGGAGAAAATGAGGTAAAAATGAGCCAAACCCTCATTTTTAAAGTACACACTGCCCAACCCCATCCTTCGCACCTGCGATCCAATAGCCGCTCTTGTGGCTCCGCAGGTGCGGGTCCAAATTTTGCTCCTGCGGTCCTCACTGTCCAGCCAAGACCTCGCACCTTGGAAGTTCTTCGCTTCTGTGAGCATCGCATGTGCAACCTGCTCTGTGCAATTTACGCACCAGCGGTCGTTGCCTCGCACTTGCGCACTCGTAGGTGCACTCCTCCAGTCCACTTCTGCGGCTCCCCCATCTCCAGTCCTTTCTCGCTTCTGCTAGCAAATCCTCCGCACCCTCGATCTCGCACTTGTGGCCAAAGTCACACAGGTGCGATTACACCAGAAGCATTAAGCTTCAGAAATTCTTAAGTCCAAAAATCGATCTGTTAACCTTCCGGAATCCACCTGAGGCCCTCAGGACCTTAACCAATTATACCAACACGTCCCAAAACACATTACGAACTTAGTCGAGCCTTCAAATTACATCAAACAACATCGAATTCATGAATCGCACCCCATTCCAAGCTTAATGAACTTTAAAACTTTAAGTTCTACATTCGATGCCGAAACCTATCAAATCACGTCCGATTGACCTCACATTTAGCACACAAATCATAATTGACATTAAGGACCTACTCCAACTTCCAGAATCGAATTCCGACCCCTATATCAAAAGGTCCACTCCCGGTCAAACTTCTCAAAATTATCCAAAATTCCAACTTTTGCCAAATGACCCCAAAATGACCTACGGACCTCCAAATCCTCTTTCGGTCGCGCTCCCAATACCGGAATCACCATATGGAGCTATTCTCTGACTCGGAATTCCAAACGGACATCGATAACATTGAAATGCACTTCAACCCAAATTTATGGAATTCTTCCAAAATGCTAACTTCCACAATAGGTGCTAAAATGCTCCCGGGGTATCCAAATCCCGATCCGAACATACGCCCAAGTCCGAAATCATCATACGAACATGCTAGAACCTTCAAATCCCAATTCCGAGGCTGTTTACTCTAAAATCCAATCTTAGTCAATTCTTCCAACTTAAAGCTTTCGAAATGAGAATTTTCTTTCCAAATCAACTCTGAACTTCTGAAATTTCAATTCCGACCACGCGTACAAGTCGTAATACCTGAAGTGAAGCTGCTCATGGCCTCAAACCATTGAACGACTCGCTAGAGCTCAAAACGATCGGTCGGGTCGTTACATTCTCTCCCACTTAAACATATGTTCGTCCTCGAACGTGCTAAGAACTGCTTTGGAGTTGTCTGAATTCACTGCTTAACACCTCGTGCACCTACCCGTGCTACCACAACTTAGTTGAGCACACTGTCTCGAGCAAATCTGAAGATCCCCCTTGTTTTTAGTCAAACTAGCCTTAGAGCCAAATTCTAACATCCGGAATCTTCTGCCAGGCCTGTTTCCAACGTACGATCACCATATCAATGACCATGCGATGTACCAAAACATGACTGCATACCTTTGCTGAATTCACACCATGAACCGCATAATTCACATGACCATAATAACATCTTCTGATAACAATAGCCGAAATTCCACGAACCTAATGTCCACGACACACCTCATGCCACACACATGCCTTGCTCCAACTCTTGAAATGTTGCCGCAGCAGAAAAGATGCGTAGAAATTTACAACCAACTGCCGAGTCAACCATTCATTGAGTTTCTCCCCTTGACAAGAACCATTACCTCATTCTGGACTGAATACTGATACTTACCCTTTAACTATGCCTCATAATAATTTGATCACACTGACCCCAGGTCCAATAATCCCGTCTCTCCCAGTATAAAGGCAATACGCCACCTCAGACTCTGCCAAAATCTCATATGATGCCACAACGTGCCAATAAGCTACAAACTCGACGTGATACATAAGGAAAATGAACTCTGGAAGGGACTACTCAACACACGTAACTAATTAGACAATCGAAAAGGTGTCATGAACCTTCCTCAGAAAATGGGACACAAAACACACAAAATAGAATATAGGGGGATGTACTCAACATCACACTGTTGCGCCGCGCAACCCGATCCAAACATAAAATCTATATAAGGATATACTTATCGAGCTAGAATGCCCATTGATACAAAATACCCGAATATCATCCACAAGCATGCTAAGTGCATAATACCATCCCTGGGGAGACAGATAGCGCCATACGCTACAAAACTCGAGCACAACTAAGGTGTGATATATGATCTGAATCTCGAGAGCCATCCTGCTCACGTAACATCATTGCTACGCGGAACCTCAACACATGCGAAATTTATCAAGCCGTTTCAAAACTCACACAGTACAATATAGCATTATATGAAAAAGCCAACGATGAAGCAACATCCAACGTCCGAATACTCCTCCATAAGGAGCACTATGCTGAAATGAACACATACAGCCTGACATAGAGCCCATTTTCACATTTAAATCCATCCACAGACCTCAAGCCTATTTTGATCGCAACGTACTAGGCTAATAACCTTTCAAGGATCCATAATAACCCCTTTTCCCAAAATACACAAGAACAGCTGTCACGGCCCGAAATTTCCCACCGATGGGACCGTAATTGCGCCTAACATTTCACTTGCTAGGCAAGCCAACGTTAGAGAATCATTAAACCAGCTCCTTATTCCCTTACAGTAATTAACAATAATTAACTAAGATGAAATATAATAAGTGCGGAATATCATAAAACTGTATTAATTACTACCACCCAGATCTGGAGTAACAATTCACGAGCATTCTAGAATTTACTACAAGTAATAGTCTGAAAGAAATACAACTATCTGAATGAAAGAAACAGTATAACAGAAAAGATAGACGGGGACTTCAAGGTCTGTGAACGCCGACAGATCTACCTTGAGTCTTCGAACAACAGAACAATAGCAAAATCTCGATCAACCCGAGCCGGTATCAAAATCTGCACAGAAAGTGCAAAGTGCAGTATCAGTACAACCGACCCCATGTACTGGTAAGTGTCGAGCCTAACCTCGACGAAGTAGTGACGAGGCTAAGGCAAGGCACCTACAAATCAACATGTACAATTTAACAGTGTGTATACAAATAACAGAAATGAAGAACTAAAAATGAAATGTTGGGAGGGGATCATACTGAGGGGAATACAAGATAAAGAACTACAACATAATAATCACCGGAGCAGTCAATATACCATGAATCAACAGGAATAGTGTATACAATAAGGAAAAATACACGGCATCACCCTTTGTGCTTTTACTCTCAATCTCACCATAACATTAATAGAAACGGCACGGCATCACCCTTCGTGCATTAACTCTCATATCATGGCACGACATCACCCTTCGTGCTTTTACACTCACAATATGGCACGACATCACTCTTCGTGCATTAACACTCACAAAATGGCACGACATCACCCTTCATGCATTAACACTCATAATATGGCACGGCATCACCCTTCGTGCATTAAAACTCACAATATGGCACGGCATCACCCTCCGTGCATTAACACTCTCCCTTACCATAATGCAATGCACAAATAACAATAGTGAGATAGAATAACAAGTACAAACCTTACTTCAACATTCGGTTCCACAATATGAATCTCAACTTTTAAATGAATACTCGATTACCAACAGAAAATCCATAACCACGATAATGACGATCAATTTAACAACACTAGTATAAACATGTAGCAATTAGGCATAGAAAAGAGACAATATAAGAAAACGAAATAAACATGGAATACAGGTAAATTGGCGGTGCATAAGTAATTGTCACCTCACATATACGCCGCTCACATGAATTTCACTTAGCAAATAATCTAAGGTTCCTAATTCCCTCAAGTCAGGGTTAGACACAACACTTACCTCGCTCCGAAGGCCACTTAACTCTCAATCATAGTTTTTCCTTTGGAATTCACCACCAAACCACTCGTATCTATTCAAAAATGACTCAATAATATCAAATATTGCTAAAGAAATCAATTATATTGCATAAATTAAATTTCCCAAATTTTCCTCTAAAAATTCGAAAAATCGACCGCGGGCCCGCTTGGTCAAACCCCGAGGTTCGGATCAAAATCCATTTACCTATTCACCTCCGAACCCGAATATGTAATTAGTTTTGGAATCTAAATTTCAAAAATCCCTAGCTTCCTACCCTAACCCCTAATTCTACCATAAAAACTCTAGATTTTAGGTTGATAATTCAAGAAATGTAATGGGTAATTGAAAGAAAATGGTTTAGAATCACTTACCAACACTTTGGGGAAGAAAATGACTCTTGAAAATTGCCTCTACCTGTTTGGTTCTTGAAAAATGTTGAAGAAATGGCTTAAACTCGTGTTTGATTCTGTTTTATGCACTGGGCGTCAGTGTGCATCGCGTTCGCGAAGGGTGCTGGCTGCCAAGCCTTCGCGTTCAGGAGACCCTGCTCGCGCTCGCGATGATTACTCCCCCCTGCCCTTCGCGTTCGTGAGACATTTCTCGCATTCGCGATGAAGGAACGACCAACCCTCCCCCAGGTCCCCAAGTGTTTTGCGTTCGCGATGAGCCGGTCGCGTTCGCGAAGGGTAAATCCCCCATCACTTCGCATTCGTGACCAGGCCTTCGCATTCGCAAAGAAGAAGTCTCAGCCTCACCATTTTACTCTTCGCGTTCGCGAGAGGACCTTCGCGAACGCGAAGAAGGATATGCCAGACACCAGAATCTGCAGAAAACCAATTTTTTCCCAAGTCCAAAACATCATGTGGCCTATCCGAAACTCACCCGAGCCCTCGGGGCTCCAAACCAAACATGCACACAAGTCTAAAAACATCAGACGGAGCTGCTCGCGTGATCCAATCATCAAACTAACACCTAGAACTCCGAATTTAGCACCAAATCAAATGAAATTCTCAAGAACACTTTAAAATTTCTATTTTCTCAACTGGACGTCCGAATCACGTCAAATCAACTCCGTTTCTCACCAAATTTCACAAACAAGTCATAAATATCATAATGAACCTGTACCGGGCTCCGAAACCAAAATACGGACCCGGCACTAACAATGCCAAACATCAATCAATTCTTAAAAACAATTAATTTTCAGACTTTTAATTTTCATCAAAAATTCATAACTCAAGCTAGGGACCTCCGAATTCGATTCTGGGCATACGCCCAGTTCCCATAATTCGATACGGACCCACCGAGACTGTCAAAATACGGATCCGGACCCGTTTACCAAAAATGTTGACCGAAGTCAACTAAAATAAACTTTTAAGGCATAAATTCTTATTTTCAATAAAAAAAGCTTTCCGAAAACCTGCTCGGACTGAGCACGCAAATCGAGGAGGGTACAAATGAGATTTTTAAGGCTTAAGAGCGCAAATTCGAGTGCTAAAACATAAGATGACCTTTTGGGTCATCACAACAGCCATCATAATCGGAACAAACTTCCACAGTCCACAACCAAATGAACTGAGCACCCTCCAGGCATAAATTCCTAATTAGCGATATTACCACAATCTTCATACTTGGTTTCCATTCTTCAATCAATCAAGTGACTACACGTCACACTTATACAATCTTCCCGTGGGATATGCTCCCATGACCTTTCGCACCAGGTAACAAGCCTGTACATTCATACTACCGGCCACACCAACGTTGTAAAGTAATTCAAGAATCCTCATTCAGTATGAAAAGCCTCTTCACACCAGGTACCAATCTCAGGTGACGCTAAAGACAATACCGGCTTGCTCTAACCGTATGAATCCTTTCCCACTCATCCGAGCTCTTGACATTATTGTCGATACCAAACTGCAACCTTGATCCTCAACTTCCGAATCCCATGCCGATCACTGCACTTAATCATGCCAATGCGCAAGAGTACAAGAATTTCATCTTAACTAACGAACTACTAATAGGGTAAACACTTCACCACATAGAAACCTTTTACTTAACTCATTCCAAGAGAACCATCTCAACACGCGACTGAATCCTTATTTCTGCAGAAAATACCAACCTCAAATAGTGGTCTAAACCATCATAACCCTTCCGGGATCCATCTGCACATAACAGGCCATAATACTTGAAAGCCTCCAAATAAGATCAGTTACGGTGACCGTTCGCACGTACCATCACAAATCACCTGAATAACCCAACACACTGAAGGAGCTGATCATTGCCATCATTATGCCTCCTAATTTACTCTGGATCTTCCTTAGAAATAACAAAAGCTCCTTTATCAATATAACAAACTCAACCTGCACTCATCCCGAGTGACCTAATTTCACGAGAACACATTGCCCCCAAAACCCGCGAACCATTTCATACCCTCCTTGTGTGCATAATCGCGTCTTCAACTGATCCACCAATTCTAATGATTCTTCTATAAATCCAAAGTTACATGCTCCCCTTCCTCTCATGACACCCCGTAGACCAAAGGTAACACGGAACACTCCAAGCTCCTTTATCAAAATCCGCTGCAAAAGCTCGATATTCAACCATGTTATGAACTCGAAACCCTTTGACACCACACCTTAACTTTTGAATCTACTAGGACCATTATTGTGAGTCACCCACTCTGACTTGGTCCCGAATATAATCAACTCCAAGGCTCTGCTAGCACATGAACTCCCTCTCAAAGAATCACCTGGCTGAATTATCTTCCTTGTAACTCGCCTCTACACGAAGCATAAATACTGAGTCTTCCCAAAGCCCGAGCATGAATCGATAAGGCCAACTATAACACACATTCCTCAATTCGCTTGCTCAAATTACCACTGATGTTCCCCTTACTTAGTCGTAACAACCCATCAATATGCCGATACCCAGAAATCTTACAAATAGACGACTATGCAAACAAATTATAGGCGGTAGGGCTCTCCCACCAACATTCTTCCTTCATCGACATGATCTAGCACAGTCAACCTGCCAAATTCCTCGAAATCCTCCCATTAACCTTTAATGAACATTCCGAACCACTAGCCACATTTACATATTTAATCTCTTACCGGGTAGCTAGTAAAATTCTTCGCAGAAGCTTCATCAACACCACGCGATCGTTAATCCTGCTCATAGGAGATAACCCACCTGTGGAAATTTCATGCCGACATCCTCCAATAACGCTGCACCGAGTACAATAACCACGAAGCCAATAAACCATCCTTAGCATGTGTTCGTTCACCAGCTGTACAAGTCCGTTCACTCCTCATGGACATCGACTAGATGTGCGACAATTCATTCCAATCCAAAGTCATGATGTATCCCTCTTCATATCGGCAAACTCATTTTTGTCGCATCCAATCTTCCCCCGGTATAACAGCCAATATTCCAAATTAAGTCTGTAGACCTATTCATTGTCCACAATGAATCCCAAATCACTCCAAACTTTCCTCAAGACGCGTAGCTATCCTACCTCGTAACCCATATGTTACTTTGCCACTCTCTCACTTTGGTCAAACCCTCTCCTTTAAGAAACTACTCGACTTCTGTATCTCACACATGGCCTTCTAGGAACTTAACCACCATAATACACCTCCCACATGTCCTTCCTCATCCTTCGCTGCCCAATTGTTTCCTTAAATCAAAATCTACCTCTATAGCACTTGAACCGATAGATCGCTACCAACTTTAAACCCTTCCAGAAATCATCATTCTCGTGCCATCAATACTGGGAATGCCGATCTGATCCTGAGCCACTGCACACTACGACCTCTGACAGCCGCTCTCTCTGCACAATTTATAATACTCTTCCCCAATACATAGGCAAGCATCCTACCATCACCTCAATACTGTGAGATAACAACTCATGAGCATCATAGAAACCTGTGCATAGCCTTAAAGCTCTCAGAAGTACAGTTACTGAGCTGAAATGACATAATATCCTTCCACAAGGCAACGACAATAGCCTAATCAACTATGCATGGAGAAACATCTCGCACCACATCTATAGTACCATTACAATTCATCAATTCTCGATCGATAGCAAGCGCTTCATGTCGCATAAGATTGAATGGGAAGGAAACGAAGGCATAAGCCTCAAAGGAATCAAATCGCACGATAAGAATCAAGAAGGGAAGTTGTGATGACCCAAAAAGTCATCTTATGTTTTAGAACTCGAATCTGAGATCTTAAGCCTTACAAATCTCATTTTTACCCTCCTCGATTTGCGTGTACAGTCCAGGCAGGTTTCCAGAAAGCTTTTATGTTAAAAACTAATGAAAATAAGAATTTATGCCTTAAAAGTTAATTTTTGTTGACTTCGGTCAACCTTTTTGGTAAACAGGCTCGGATCCATATTTTGATGGCCTCGGTGAGTCCGTATCGAATTATGGGACCTGGGCGTATACCCAAAATCGAATTTGGAGGTCCCTAGCTCAAGTTATGAATTTTTGATGAAAATTAAAAGTCTGAAAATTAATTATTTTTAAGAATTAATTGATGTTTGGAATTGTTATTGCCGGGTCCGTATTCTACTTTCGTAGCCCGATACAGGTTCATTATAATATTTAAGACTCTGTGAAATTTGGTGAGAAACGGAATTGATTTGTCGTGATTCGGACGTCTAGTTGAGAAGATATGATTTTTAAAGTGTTCTTGAGAATTTCATTTGATTTGGTGCTAAATTCATAGTTCTAGGTGTTATTTTAGGGATTTGATCACGCGAACAAGTTTGTATGATGTTTTTAGACTTGTGTGCATGTTTGGTTTGGAGCCTCGAGGGCTCGGGTGAGTTTCGGATAGGCCACGGGATGTTTTGAACTTAGAAAATTTTACTGGTATAACTGAACTTGTTGCAGGCCTCTGATCTCGCAATTTCGAGATTAGGCATCGCAAATGTGAACATAACAGGGTCCGCAATTGTGAGGCTTTCATCGCAATTGCGATCAGAAGCCTGGGCCAGCAGTTCTCACATTTGCGAGGTTACCTTCGCAATTGCGAAGGGAGTCTGGGAAGGGCAGGTTCGCAAATGCGAACATCTGCTTGCATTTGCGAGGTTCAGTGGTCGCAAATGCGACACTTTCCCCGCATTTGCGAATGCAGCAGGATTTTGAAGGGCATCGCAATTGCGATTGTTCCTTCGTATTTGCGAAGCTCAGGTCGCAATTGCGACACCTGCATCTGAGTAAAAGGGGCTTAGACGGGATTTTTCATTCATTCTTCATATTTTCAAAACCCTAAACCTTAAGAGGCGATTTTCCAAAGACCAAATCTTCCCTAAATCATAGGTAAGTGATTCCTAACTCTTTGCCTTCAATCTTTTACATCATATAACAAGATTTCAACCTAGAATCTAGAATTTTTATGGTGAAATTAAGATTTTTGGGTAGAACTTAGGAATTTCGAAATTAGAGGTTTTAGACCTCAATTTGAGGTCGGATTCCAAAACTAATTACATATTCGGGCTCGGGGGTGAATCGGTAAAAAAATTTTGATCCGAACCTCGGGTTTTGACCAAGCGGGCCCGGGGTCGATTTTTCGAATTTTTGGAGAAAAATTTAACTTACGCAATATAATTGATTTCTTTAGCAATATTTGATATTATTGAGTCATTTTTGAATAGATGCGAGTGGTTTGGAGGTGAATTCCAAAGGAAAAGCTGTGATTGAGAATTAAGTGGCCTTCGGAGTGAGGTAAGTGTTGTATCTAAGTTAGGAACCCTGACTTGAGGGAATTAGGAACCTTAGATTACTTTCTAAGTGAAATTCATGTGAGCGGCGTATATGTGAGGTGACGAGTACTTATGCACAGCCAATTTACCTGTATTCCATGTTTATTCTATTTTCTTATATTGTCTCTTTCCTATGCCTAATTGCTATATGTTTATACTAGTGTTATTAAATTGATCGTCATTATCATGGTTACAGATTTTCTATTGGTAATCGAGTATTCATTTAAAAGTTGAGATTTATATTGTGGAACCGAATATTGATGTAAGGTTTGTACTTGTTATTTTATCTCCATGTTGTTATTTATGCATTGCATTATGGTAAGGGAGAGTGTTAATGCACGGAGGGTGATGTCGTGCCATATTGTGAGTGTTAATGCACGAAGGGTGATGTCGTGCCATATTTTGAGTGTTAATGCAAGAAGGGTGATGCCGTGCCATTTTGTGAGTATTAATGCACTAAGGGTGATGCCGTGCCAATTTGTGAGTGTTAATGCACGAAGGGTGATGCTGTGCCATGTTGTGAGTGTAAAAGCATGAAGGGTGATGTCGTGCCATGATATGAGAGTTAATGCACGAAGGGTGATGCTGTGCTGTTTCTATTAATGTTATGGTGAGATTGAGAGTAAAAGCACGAAGGGTGATGCCGTGCATTTTTCCTTACTGTATTCACTATTCCTATTGATTCATGGTATATTGACTGCTCCGGTGATCATTCTGTTGTAGTTCTTTATCTTGTATTCCCCTCAGTATGTTCCCCTCCCGACATTTCCTGTTTAGTTCTTCATTTCTGTTATTTGTATATACACTGTTAAATTGTACAGGTTGATTTGTAGGTAGGTGCCTTAGCCTCGTCACTACTTCGTCGAGGTTAGGATCGACACTTACCAGTACATGGGTTCGATTGTACTGATACTGCACTCTGCACTTTCTATGCAGATTTTGATACCGGCTCGGGTTGATCGAGATTTTTGCTATTAGTCCACTGTCCGGAGACTCAAGGTAGATCTGTCGGTGTTCACAAACCTTGAAGTCCCCGTCTATATTTTCTGTTCTACTATTTCTTTCATTCAGACAGTTGTATTTCTTTCAGACTATTTCTTGTAGTAAATTCTAGAATGCTCGTGAATTATGACTCCAGATCCGGGTGGTAGTAATTAATACAGTTTTATGATATTCTGCACTTATTATATTTCATCTTAGTTAATTATTGTTAATTACTTAATGGAAATAAGGAATTGGTTTAATGATTCTCTAACGTTGGCTTGCCTAGCAATTGAAATGTTAGGCGCCATCACGGTCCCGTCAGTGGGAGATTTCGGGTCGTGATAGTTGGTATCAGAGCACTAGGTTACATAGGTCTCACGATTCACGATTAAGCTTAGTAGAGTCTGGAGGATCGGTACGGAGACGTCTATGCTTATCTTCCAGAGGCTATGAAGTTTAGGAACAAGTTTCACTTTTATTCTTCTCCGTCGTGCGATTTTGCTTTCTCAATACTGATTGAACTCTTTTACTCATATTCTCTCGCAGATGGTGAGAACACGTACCGCTTCCTTAGCTGAGCAGCAGCCAAAGCCTCCAGTGGCAGCTCCTACGCCAGGCAAAGGTCGAGGCCGAGGCAGGGGCAGGGCTCAGCCTAAGGCCCGAGCAGCAGCCCCAGCAGTGGAGCCTCAGATAGAGCTTGACGAGGAGGTTCCAGCCCAGACTGTTCCTGCCGGACCAGCTCAAGTTCCGGAGGGGTTGATTGCCACCCCAGTACTTCAGGATGCTTTGGTCCGTTTGGTGGGGCTTATGGAGAGTGTGGCCTAGACTGGGGCATTTCCCATGGAACCAGCAGTCTCTCAGGCTGGAGGAGGAGCCCAGACTCCCACCACTCCCGCTCCGGAGCAGATAGCTCCCCAGTATCAGGCTCCAACAGCTCAGCCAGTCGGATTAGTTCAGCCGGTTATTGCGGCATAGGTCGGAGATGGGCCAGCTATGTCTTCTGAGGCTTTATGGAGATTGGACAGGTTTACCAAGGTCTTTCCTATTCACTTCAGTGGTGCTCCTTCAGAGGATCCCCAGGACTATCTTGACAGCTGTCACGAGGTTCTATGGAACATGGGTACAGTGGAGACCAATGAGGTCGATTTTGTTGCATTTCAGATGGCTGGTTCCGCCAAGAAATGGTGGAGAGATTACTTGTTGACCAGACCAGCTGGGTCTCATGCTCTTACTTGGGACCAGTTCTTTTAGCTCTTCATAGAGAAGTTTCTGCCTATCACATTGAAAGAGGAACATCGCCGTCAGTTTGAGCATCTCCAGCAGGGCAGTATGATTGTTACTCAGTATGAGACTCATTTTTTGGATTTGGCCCATCATGTTATTCTTCTGCTTCCCATCGAGAGAGGGAGGGAGAGGAGGTTTATTGATGGACTTGCTCAGCCTATCAGATTGCAGATGGCTAAGGAGACTGGGAGTGGGATTTCTTTTCAGGCGGCTGCTAATGTCGCCAGACGAGTCAAAATGGTTCTTACTCAGGGAGGTCAGGGGTCTGACAAGAGACCTCATCATTCCAGTGAGTTCAGCGGTGCCTCATCTAGAGGCAGGAGTACTTTTGGTAGAGGCCATCCTCCCAGGCCATTTCATTCAGCGCTCCAGGCATCCCACGGTGCCTCAGGTGGTCGTGGCCCTCAGATGCATTATTCTGACCAGCTAGCCTACAGTGCACCACCAGCTCTTATTAGTGCACCTCCACTCCAGAGTTATCAGGGTGGTTATTCAGGTTGACAGGGTCAGTCTCAGGGCCAACATTCATAGCAGTCGAGGTTATGTTATACTTATGGTATTCCGAGGCATATTGCTAGATTTTGCCCTCAGGTAATGGGCAGCTCACAGCATTAGAGTTCTCGTGCCATGGTTATGGCACCAGTTGTTGCACCACCTGCTCAGCCAGCCAGGGGCAGGGGTCAGGCAGTCAGAGGTAGGGGCCAGACAATTAGAGGTGGAGGTCAGGCCATTAGAGGTGGAGACTAGCTAACTAGAGGTCATCCCAGGGACGTAGTTCAGAGTGGTGGGTCCAGCCCCGGTGTTATGATTTCCCAGCCAGGCTTGAGGCTGAGTCATCTGATGCTATTATCACAGGTACTGTTTCAATTTACAGTAGAGATGCTTCAGTTCTATTTGATCCGGGATCTACTTACTCATATGTGTCATCCTATTTTGCTTCCTATTTGGTTGTGCCTCGTGATTCTTTGAGTGCTCATGTGTATGTGTCCACACGAGTGGGAGATGCTATTATTGTAGATCGTGTTTATCGTTCGTGTGTGGTCACCATTGGGAGTCTTGAGACTCGTGTAGATCTCCTACTTCATATGGTTGATTTTGATGGCATACTGGGTATGTATTGGATGTCACCTTATCATGCTATATTAGATTGTCACGCCAAGACGGTGACCTTAGCCTTGCATGGGTTGCCTCGATTAGAGTGGAGAGGGAATCTTGGCCATTCTGCCAGCAGGGTTATCTCTTATGTGAAGGCTCGGCATATGGTCGAGAAGGGGTGTCCAGCTTATTTGGCTTATGTCCGCGATTCTAGTGTTGAGGTTCCTTCCATAGATTTGGTGCCGGTTGTACATGAGTTTCCAGAGGTGTTTCCTGCAGACCTTTCGGGGATGCCACTTTTGGCTCCGGGCACTCAGCCTATTTCCATTCCGCCATATCGCATTGCCCCGCCAGAGTTGAAAGAATTGAAGGAGTAGTTGCAAGATTTACTTGATAAGGGATTTATTATACCTAGTATCTCTCCCTAGGGTGCACCTATGTTGTTTGTGAAGAAGAAAGATGGATCGATGAGGATGTGTATAGATTATCGGTAGTTGAACAAAGTCACCATCAAGAACAAGTATCCATTGCCGAGGATTGATGATTTATTTGATTAGCTTCAGGGTGCCATGGTGTTTTCAAGGATTGATTTGAGATCTAGCTACCATCAGTTGAGGATTAGGACATTTGATGTTCCTAAGACAGCTTTTCGGACTCGGTATGGGCATTATGAGTTTCTAGTGATGTCATTTGGGCTGATAAATTCCCCAGCAGCATTCATGGATTTGATGAACCAGGTGTTCAAACCCTACTTGGATTCCTTTGTGGTTGTGTTTATTGATGATATCTTGATCTACTCCCACAGTCGAGAGGAGCATGACCAGCACTTTCAGATCGTTCTTCAGACTCTGAAAGACAGCCAGTTATATGCTAAGTTCTCAAAATGCGAGTTTTGGTTGAGTTCAGTTGCTTTCTTGGGTCACCTTGTATCAGCAGAGGGTATTCAGGTGGATCCTAAGAAGATTGAGGCAGTCCAGAACTGGACTAGACCCACATCAGCTACAGAGATCCGTAGTTTCCTAGGTTTGGCGGGCTATTACCGTCGATTTGTGGAGGGTTTTTCATCCATAGCAGCCCTGTTGACCAGATTGATCCAGAAGGGTGCCCCGTTCAGGTGGTCAGACGAGTGTGAAGCGAGCTTTCAGAAGCTCAAGACAGCTTTGACTACGGCACCGGGTTTGGTGTTACCCATAGGTTCAGGATCTTATATAGTATATTGTGATGCATCTCGTATTGGTCTGGGTGCAGTGTTGATATAGGGTGGCAATTGCATATGCTTTACGGCAGCTGAAGGTTCATGAGAAGAATTACCGTGTTCATGATCTAGAGCCGGCAGCCATTGTTCACGCGCTGAAGATTTGGAGGCACTATCTTTACGGCATGCCATATGAGGTATTCACTGATCATCGAAGCTTGCAGTATTTGTTCAAGCAGAAGGAACTCAATTTGAGACAGAGGAGGTGGCTGGAGCTATTGAAAGACTATGATATCACCATATTGTATCATCCTGGGAAGGCCAATGTGGTGGCCAATGCTTTAAGTAGAATTCAGTCAGTATGGGTAGCCTTGCAAATATTCCAGTTGGTGAGAGACCGCTTGCATTGGATGTTCAGGCCATAGCCAACCAGTTCATGAGGTTGGATGTTTCTGAGCCCAGCCGTGTTCTAGCTTGTACAGTTGCTCGGTCTTCTTTGTTTGAGCGCATCAGATATCGGCAGGATGACGATCCTCATTTACTTGTCCTTAGAGACACAGTGCGGCACGGTGGTGCCAAGCAGGTTACTGTTGGAGATGACAGAGTTTTGAGGATACAGGGTCGTATTTGTGTGTCTAATGTGGATGGACTTCGTGAATTAATTCTTGAAGAAGCACACAATTCCATGTATTCTATTCATCCAGGTACTGCCAAAATGTATCAAGATTTGCGGCAACATTATTGGTGGAGGAGAATGAAAAAGGATATAGTTGCCTATGTAGCTCGGTGCCTAAATTGCCAGCAGGTAAAGTGTGAGCATCAAAGAACTGGTGGTTTACTTTAGAGGTTAGATATTCCTGAGTGGAAGTGGGAGCGTATCACTATGGATTTTGTTATTGGACTCCCACAGACTCACAGGAAGTTCGATGCAGTTTGCGTTATTGTGGACAGGCTGACTAAGTCAGCGCATTTCATTCCTGTGGCAGTTACCTATTCCTCGAAGCGGTTGGCAGAGATTTACATTTGTGAGATCGTCCGTCTTCACGGTGTGCCCGTGTCTATCATTTCTGATCGAGGTACGCAGTTTACCTCGCACTTTTGGAGGGCAGTACAGCGTGAGTTAGGTACGCGGGTTGAGTTGAGCATAGCATTCCATCCTCAGACGGACAGACAGTCCGAGCGTACTATTCAGATCTTGGAGGATATGCTTTGCGCCTGTGATATTGACTTTGAAGGTTCTTGGGATCAGTTTTTGTCGTTAGAGGAGTTTGCCTACAATAACAGTTACCAGTCGAGCATTCAAATGGCTCCCTATGAGGCATTAAATGGTAGATGGTGTAGGTCGCCAGTTGGGTGGTTTGAGCTGGGGGAGGCTCAGTTATTGGGTACAGATTTAGTTCAGGAGGCCTTGGACAAGGTCAAGATTATACAGGATCGGCTTCGCATAGCTCAGTCTAGGAAAAAGAGTTATTCCAACCGTAGAGTTTGTGATGTTGCATTCATGGTCGGAGAGAGAGTGTTACTTCGGGTATCACCCATGAAGGGTGTAATGAGGTTCGGAAAGAAGGGCAAGTTGTGCCCTAGGTATATCATACCTTTTGAGATTCCGGAGAGAGTGGGAGAGGTGGCTTACAGGCTTGCGTTGCCACCTAGTTTAGCAGATGTTCATCCGGTATTCCATGTGTCCATGCTTCGAAAGTATCACGACGATCCGTCCCGTGTGTTAGATTTCAGCTCTGTCCAGTTGGACAAGGATTTGACTTACGAGGAGGAGCCGGTGGCAATTCTAGCCCGGCAAGTTCGCCAGTTGAGATCAAAGAGTTACCCTTCAGTTCGAGTGCAGTGGAGAGGTCAGCCTATTGAGGTAGCTACTTGGGAGTCCGAGTCCGATATGCGGAGTAGATATCCCCACCTTTTCACCAGCCCAGGTATTTTTCTATGTCCGTTCGAGGACAAACGATTGTTTTAGAGGTGGAGAATGTGATGACCCAAAAGGTCATCTTATGTTTTAGAACTCGAATCTGAGCTCTTAAGCCTTACAAATCGCATTTTTACCCTCCTTGATTTGCGTGCGCAGTCCGGGTAGTTTTCCGAAAAGCTTTTATATTGAAAACTAATAAAAATAAGAATGTATGCCTTAAAAGTTAATTTTTGTTGACTTCGGTCAACATTTTTAGTAAACGGGACCAGATCCATGTTTTGACGGCCTCGGTGGGTCTGTATCGAATTATGGGACCTGGGCGTATGCCCGAAATCGAATTTGGAGGTCCCTAACTCAAGTTATGACTTTTTGATGAAAATTAAAAGTCTGAAAATTAATTGTTTTTAAGAATTGATTGATATTTGGAATTGTTAGTGTCGGGTCTGTATTCTGGTTTCGGAGCCTGGTACAGGTTCATTATGATTTTTAAGACTTGTCTGTGAAATTTAGTGAGAAACTGAATTGATTTGACGTGATTCGGACGTCTAGTTGAAAATATATGATTTTTAAAGTGTTCTTGAGAATTTCATTTGAATTGGTGCCAAATTCTTAGTTCTAGGTGTTATTTTGGCAATTTGATCATGCGATCAAGTTCGTATGATATTTTTAGTCTTGTGTGCATGTTTGGTTTGGAGCCCCAAGGGATCGGGGTGAGTTTCGGATAGGCCACGGGATGTTTTGAACTTAGAAAATTTTGCTGGTATAACTGTGAACCTGTTGCAGGCCTCTGATCTCGCAATTTCGAGATCAGGCATCGCAAATGCGAACATAACAGGGTCCGCAATTGCGAGGCTTTCATCGCAATTGCGATCAGAAGCCTAGGCCAGCAGTTCTCGCATTTGCGAGGTTACCTTCGCAATTGCGAAGGGAGTCTGGGAAGGGTAGGTTCGCAAATGCGAACATCTGCTCACATTTGCGAGGTTCAGTGGTCGCAAATGCGACACTTTCCTCGCATTTGCGAAGGCAGTGGGATTGTGAAGGGCATCACAATTGCGATTGTTCCTTCGCATTTGCGAAGCTCAGGTCGCAATTGCAACACCTGCAGCTAAGTAAAAGGGGCTTAGACGGGATTTTTCATTCATTCTTCATATTTACAAAACCCTAAACCTTAAGAGGCGATTTTTCAAAGATCAAATCTTCCCCAAATCATAGGTAAGTGATTCCTAACTATTCTTTTTCAATCTTTTACATCTTATAACAAGATTTCAACCTAGAATGTAGAATTTATATGGTGAAATTAGGATTTTTGGGTAGAACTTAGGAATTTTGAAATTTGAGGATTTAGACCTCAATTTGAGGTCGGATTCCAAAACTAATTACATATTCGAGCTTGGGGGTGAATGGGTAAAAGAATTTTAATACGAACCTCGGGTTTTGACCAAGCGGGCCCGGGGTCGATTTTTCGAATTTTTGGAGGAAAATTTAACTTACGCAATATAATTGATTCCTTTAGCAATATTTGATATTATTGAGTCATTTTTGAATAGATACGAGTGGTTTGGAGGTGAATTCCAAAGGAAAAGCTGTGATTGAGAATTAAGTGGCCTTCGGAGCGAGGTAAGTGTTGTATCTAAGTTAGGAACCCTGACTTGAGGGAATTAGGAACCTTAGATTACTTGCTAAGTGAAATTCATGTGAGCTGCGTATATGTGAGGTGACGAGTACTTATGCACCGCCAATTTACCTGTATTCCATGTTTATTCTGTTTTCTTATATTGTCTCTTTCCTATGCCTAATTGCTACATGTTTATACTAGTGTTATTAAATTGATCGTCATTATCATGGTTACGGATTTTCTGTTGGTAATCGAGTATTCATTTAAAAGTTGAGATTTATATTATGGAACCGAATGTTGATGTAAGGTTTGTACTTGTTATTTTATCTCCGTGTTGTTATTTATGCATTGCATTATGGTAAGGGAGAGTGTTAATGCACGGAGGGTGATGCCGTGCCATATTGTGAGTGTTAATGCACGAAGGGTGATGTCGTGCCATATTTTGAGTGTTAATGCACGAAGGGTGATGCCGTGCCATTTTGTGAGTGTTAATGCACTAAGGGTGATGTCGTGCCATGATATGAGAGTTAATGCACGAAGGGTGATGCCGTGCCATTTCTATAAATGTTTATGGTGAGATTGAGAGTAAAAGCACGAAGGGTGATGCCGTGCATTTTTCCTTACTATATTCACTATTCCTATTGATTCCTGATATATTGACTTCTCCGGTGATCATTCTGTTGTAGTTCTTTATCTTGTATTCCCCTCAGTATGTTCCCCTCCCGGCATTTCCTGTTTAGTTCTTCATTTCTGTGATTTGTATATCACTGTTAAATTGTACGGGTTGATTTGTAGGTGCCTTGCCTTAGCCTCGTCACTACTTCATCGAGGTTAGGCTCGACACTTACCAGTACATGGGGTCGGTTGTACTGATACTGCACTCTACACTTTCTGTGCAGATTTTGATACAGGCTCGGGTTGATCGAGATTTTTGCTATTGGTCCGCTGTCCGGAGACTCAAGGTAGATCTGTCGGCGTTCAAAGACCTTGAAGTCCCCGTCTATCTTTTCTGTTCTACTGTTTCTTTCATTCAGACAGGCATATTTCTTTCAGATTATTACTTGTAGTAAATTCTAGAATGCTCGTGAATTGTGACTCCAGATCCGGGTGGTAGTAATTAATACAATTTTATGATATTCCGCACTTATTATATTTCATCTTAGTTAATTATTATTAATTACTGAATGGAAATAAGGAATTGGTTAAATGATTCTCTAACGTTGGCTTGCCTAGCAAGTGAAATGTTAGGCGCCATCACGGTCTCGTCGGTGGAAAAATTCGGGTCGTTACAGAAGTGCTCCTAACAGCCCTGTAGCCTCTCGAAGATAAGTGCAGACGTATCTATACAGATCCGCAAGACTCTACTAGACTTGCTCATGACTCGTGAGATCTAAGTGAACCTAGTGCTCTAATACCATGTTGTCACGACCCAAAATCCGTTAAAGGTCGTTATGGCGGCGGACACCACTGTCAGGCAAGCCAACACTAAATAGTTAATTAAATTCTCATTTTAATATTTTTGAAATCATAAATTTACTTCAATTTATCTAGTAAAAGATGAATTTACAGAATAATAACAATGTTTTCCAATTTCAATTCTGAACATCCCATAATCATCCCAAAACCCGGTGTCACAAGTGCATGAGCCTTTTCTAGGAATTTAAAATAAAATACAATAACTGTCCGGAATACAAATTGGACAGGAAAGAAAATACAATACTCTGAAGGAGACTCAGTTGGCTGGGGAGCGTCTCACAAAATACAGCTCACCTAAGTCCCCGTATCAACCATGTTGTTGCGCCCACAAGGCCAATAATATATATATGCCTACACAACAAAATGTGCAGCAAGTGTAGTATGAGTACATAATCAACGCGTACCTAGTAAGTATCCCGCCTAACCTTGAAGAAGTAGTGACAAGGGGTCGACTCGAACACTTACTATGGTCTATATTTAATATACCAATGACATAATTTAAGTATGGATCACGAAGAGCGGCTGTAAGCCCAATATCATGAAATGAGTAAACAATTCTTTTGTTAATAAGAGATTTCCAAATTCTTATTTCATCATTTATCAATTTATCTCAGACGAGGGAGGCAATATCATTATTTAAAAATTTCAAGGCAAGCAATACATGCATGTGCAAATCATGCCGAGGTCGTACGGCCCGATCCAACAAATATTTAAATTGTACACTGCCAGAGGGTCGAAAGAAGCGAACCATAGATGCATCTATTTAACCTGTCGAGGCGATCGGCCCGCTCCCATGAGAGTAGTAGGAAACACCCCGCTCGCAAATTATAAGTGTGACGCGGTCAAATATAAATTTAACATTAAAATCATATCTCTTTCTTGTTTCTTTTCAAAATAAAGGAAATTTAGCTTGTAGCTTTTTAAGAAAATTACCCCGCTCGCGAAACATACATGTGATGCGGTTACACATAGATTTCTTCAGCTATTATATTATTCCTCAATTCTTTTCGAAATTATGAAGTTCAAATGAAACTTTTTAAATCTTAAGTTCTTCAACTTCAACTCCCTTCAAAACATTTAATAAGCAGACTCAATCTCGCTCCCTCTCAAGGCAAACAATAAACATAAATCAATAACAATATCAACAAGGCATGATGTGAGCCTAAAACTACCCGGACGTAGGCATAGATAGTAGCTACGTACGGACTCTCATCACCTCGTGCGTACGTAGCCTCCACAAATAGAAGCACATAATAATTTAGTTCACCTATGGGGTTAATTCCCCCTTACAAGGTTAGAAAGGAGACTTACCTTGCTTCATAGTTCCCTAACCGGCTTCCGAGCCCTTCAAACAACTTGAATCGATGCACAACGCTCCCAAACTAGCTAATAATTATGCAACCCCATTAATATATACTCAATACTCAATATATTCCAGTTTATAACAATTTCTAACCCCTATCGAAAAGTCGATAAAAATCACCCTCGGGCCCACGTGCCTGGATTCCAAAAATTTCAAAGATAATTTTACCCATAACCTCACGAACTCAAATATATAGTTTATTCTCAATTCCATGCCCAATTTCGTGGTCAAAATCCAAAAATACCAAATTCTAGGTTTTCTATCAAAACCCCACAATTTATACTAATTTCCATGTTTAGATCCTTATACAAATCATGTATCTAACTTAAAATAGGTCGGAATCACTTACCTTGGCATTGATGACAAAAAATGAGCTCCAAACTCGCTCCAAGACCAGCTCTCATGGAGAAAATGAGGTGAAAATGAGCCAAGCCCTCGTTTTTAAAGAACACACTGCCCAGCCCCGTCCTTCGCACCTGCAGTCCAATAGCCGCTCATGCGGCTCCGCAGGTGCGGGTCCAAATTTTCCTCCTGTGGTCCTCACTGTCCAGCCAAGACCTTGCACCTGCGGAAGTTCTTTGCTTCTGCGAGCATCGCAGGTGCGACCTGCTCTGCGCATCTGTGCAATATACGCACCAACGGTCGCTGCCTCACGTCTGCGCACTCGCAGGTGTGCTCCTCCAGTCCGCTTCTGCGGCTCCCCCAGTTCCAGTCCTTTCTCGCTTCTGCGAGCAAATCCTCTGCACCCGCGATCTCGCACCTGCGGCCAAAGTCACGCATGTGCGATTACACCAGAAGCATCAAGCTTCAGAAATTCTTAAGTCCAAAAATCGATCAGTTAACCTTCCGGAATCCGCCCGAGGCCCTCGGGACCTTAACCAATTATACCAACACATCCCAAAACACATTACGAACTTAGTCAAGCCTTCAAATCACATCAAACAACGTCGAATTCATGAATCACACCCCATTCCAAGCTTAATGAACTTTAAAACTTCAACTTCTATATTCGATATCGAAACCTACCAAATCACGTCCGATTGACCTCAAATTTTGCACACAAATCATAATTGACATTTCGGTCCTACTCCAACTTCCGGAATCGAATTCCGACCCCGATATCAAAAAGTCCACTCCCGGTCAAACTTCTCAAAATTATCCAAATTTCCAACTTTCGCCAAATGACCTACGGACCTCCAAATCCACTTCTGGTCGTGCTCCCAATACCGGAATCACCATACGGAGCTATTCTCAGACTCATAATTCCAAACGGACATCGATAACATTGAAATGCAATTCAACCCAAATTTATGGAATTCTTCCAAAATGCTAACTTCTACAATAGGTGCCGAAATGCTCCCGGGCTATCCAAATCCCGATCCGACCATACGCCCAAATCCGAAATCATCATACGAACCTGCTGGAACCTTCAAATCCCGATTCTGAGACTGTTTACTCTAAAATTCAATCTTAGTCAATTCTTCCAACTTAAAGCTTTCGAAATGAGAATTTTCTTTCCAAATCAACTCTAAACTTTCGAAATTTCAATTCCGACCACGCGTACAAGTCATAATACCTGAAGTGAAGCTTCTCATGGCCTCAAACTGCCGAACGATGCGCTAGAGCTCAAAATGACTGGTCGGGTCGTTATAACTCAAATAGTACAACTATAGTATGATATGAACCTAAGCCTACCCGGATAATAACATGAATGTAGCTACGTATGGTCTCTCGTCACCTCGCGTGTATGTAGCCCCCACAACAAGTAGCACATATCAATATACAACACCTAGGAGTAATTTTTCCCTCACAGAGTTAGACGGGAAACTTACCTCGCTCCGAAATTCCATTACCGGCTCCAAAGCCCTCTAACACCTCAAACCGATACACGTCACTCCAAAACTAGTCAAACAATATGCAAACCAATAAAAATATACTCTAATACTCATAACAAATCAATTTAGACAAATTCCCAACTCCGCTCGAAAAGCCGATAAAGCAACCCTCGGGCCCACGTGCCCGGATTCCAAAACTTTTCGAAGATAAACATTACCCATAACATTATGAACTCAATATATGATTTATTCTCAATTCCATGCCCAAATTCATAATCAAAATCCAAAAAAATTAATTTCTAGGTTTTTTTTACCAAAACCCCAAATTTTTACAAATTTTCATGCTTAAATCCAAATATAAACCAAGTATTTAACTTGAAATAGGTGGGAATCACTTACCTTGACATAGATGATGAAAATCTCCCCTTGAAGCTCTCCAAAAATCTCCCAACCAAGTGAAAAATGGGAGAAAAATGGGCCAAATCCCGATTTTTATAAAAACCTTCTGCCCAGACGGCCTTTCGCTTCTGCAGCCTTCTAGCCGCTCTTGTGGCTCCGCATCTGTGGAAGTTCCATCGCAGATGCGTCTCCATCTCAAACCAACATCCCTCGCATCTGCGCTCCTGCTTCTGCGGCCAACAAGCGCTTCTGCGCACAGACATGCCTCTTCTGCGGCCTTCCCCCTCAGCCCAGCTACCACTTCTGCGACCCCCTGGCCGCTTTTGCGGCTCCGCACCTGCGGCCAAAACCTCGTAGGTACGGTTACACCAGATAACAGCAGCTCCAGCATTCTTCCAAACCCAAACTCGATCTGTTTACCATCTGGAATCCACTTGAGGCCCTCGGGACCTCAACCAATGATACCAACACGTCCTAATACATTATACGAACTTAGTCGAACCTTTAAATCATATCATACAATGCTAAAAATACGAATCACCCTCCAATTCAAACTTAATGAACTTTAAAACTTCAACTTCTATAATCGATGCTGAAACCTATCAAATCACGTCCGATTGACCTCAAAATTTGCACACAAGTCATAATTGACATTACAAACCTACTCCGACTTCCGAAATTGGAATTCGACCCCGATATCAAAAGTCCACTCCCGGTCAAACTTTTTAAAAACCTTCAAATTTCCAATTTTGCCAAGTGACCCGGAAATGACCTACGGACCTCAAATCTACATCCGGATGCGCTCCCAATACCAGAATCACCATACAGAGCTATTCTCAGACTCGAAATCCCAAACGGACATCGATAACATTGAAATTCACTTCAACCCAAATTTAAGAAATTCTTCCAAAATGCCAGCCTTCCACAATAGGCTCTGAAACGTTCCCGAGTCATCCGAAACCCGATCCGAACATACGCCCAAGTCCAAAATCATCATACGAACCTGTTGGAACCTTCCAATCCCGATTCTGAGGTCGTTTACTCAAAAATCAAACCTTAGTCAATTCTTTCAATTTAAAGCTTCCGAAATTAGAATTTTCTTCCCAAACTAACTCTGAACTTCCCGAAATTCAATTCCGACCATACGTGCAAGTCATAATGCCTGAAGTGAAACTACTCAAGACCTCAAACCGCCGAACGACGCGATAGAGCTCAAAACGACCGGTCGGGTCGTTACAGTTTGACCATGTGCTTTATTTATTGTCATTGAAAAAATGTACTGATAATAATTTTTTGATGAATTTAAAAGAACATACCTTATTTTCTAGAGGCAAAAATTGAATTCTTGGGATAAATAAATGCTTGGAGGTATTTTGGCCTATCATTATATCATTCTTGTACCATTGCAGAAGCCATTTGAAGGATCCAAATTCCTTAGTAACATGATTGATCCATTTTTCTTTAATGCCAACTTGTATTCCAAAAAAGATTATTTATAGGTAATCACGCATGTGTGAAAAAGAAATATAGTTATAGAAAATAGACGAAGAATCATTCTATTTGTAATTAATATTCAGAAGTCCATGTCTTCGGTTTATTATTTTTTTCATTATTTTATAATATATTGTATTGTATTTATGAATACAACGTTTGAATTAATTATATTATTGGTTGAGATTTATAGTATATTTAAGTTTAATTTGACTTTAAAATACCAGCAAGTTTGATAAAATACCGTTAATTACTATAACTATTGATTTTAATAATAATTACTAATAAAATAATTTAAGACAACTTATTTGTCCTTATTGATCCCCGGCTATGCTTGTACATGTATTAAGTTAATAAATTCATGCAATTCTTAATGAAATTAAACAAGAATAAGATAATAACAAAAATAACTTATTTTTCTTGTTGAGTATTTCATGGCACCACTTTTCTTGAATGAAAATTTCCGTCCTAATGTTTTATCAGTTTTTAGTATTTTAAAATTTAATTACAGAATCGGCTGCTAATAAATACAGTCATGTATTGTCTTAGAAATGTGCTTTTGAAATAATATGTGAAGTTTCATTTTTTTCTATCTTTTCCTGGCATTTGTCTTTCATTTATTTAAATTGTTGTTATTGAATTCTTTATCTTCATCATATTACAGGCTTATTCTTATTTTTATTAGGTTGTTTTACTTCTAATATATAATTGTATTTTAATAAAATAAGTGAATTTATTAACACTCAAGCCGAACTTGAAATAAGTTGTTTTACGTTATTTTATTTACCATGTAGTACTTTCTATTTTTAACTTTAGTCTTTATAGTGTATTTTCATTTATGGAGCCTTCCCTAAGCTTCCTACTTCTGCTATTCATGCTTTTACCAAACCTTGCATCAGATAACTTTAAGGAGGAGCTCGTTAATCAATCTTTTAAGCTATTCTAGGTGACTATATTATTGGTATCTAAGTAGTATCTTATTTGGTATTTGTATTTTCAATTAATGGCTATTAATTTGGAGACTTAACTTTGTGCCTATTCCATGTGTGTGCTACATTTTGAACGTTTCTGCTCATATAAAATGTCACGACCCAATTTCACCTTTAGATCGTGATGGCGCCCAAATTAAGCATATATTGATACAATTTAAAACCAAGAAAAATAATAAAATACCAAATTCTACCAATGTGTGTGCCAAGACCTAGTGTCACAAGTGTATGAACATCTAGTAGATTGTACAAAACCTCAAATACTGTCTGAAATAAAAATAGACAGAATGAAAATACAAGGAGAGACACTAGTAGCTGCAGAACGGCTCAGAAAGTGCAGCTCACCACTATGCCCCTGGATAACGTGGGTGTAAGACGATAGGTCCCCCACTAGTACTTGCCTCAGGTCCTGCACAAAAAGTGCAACAAGTGTAGTATGAGTACGTAAACAACGTGTACCCAGTAAGTATCAAGCCTAATCTCGAAGTGGTAGAGACGAGATGGCCGACTTTGACACTCACTATGGGTCAATAATAATTGAAATACAACTAGGATATTTAAATCAACATGATTTACAGAATTTAAAATAATTTATTTAATCAGCGGAAATAATCAAATTCTGTAAAGACCCGACTTGTCGTTTTAAGAATTTACGCCCCGTTCAGTGACTTAAGGTCTTGAGCAGCCTCGCAATATGTATTATGACCCGCGTGTGTGGTCGAGTTTGATTTACGGATGATTGGGAGAGATTTGGGACACTTAGTCCCTGAGATGGAAGGTTAAGTCTTAGAATTTTTACCGTAGTCGGAACTGTGTGAAGACAACTTCGAAATGGAATTTTGATGATGTCAATAGCTCCGTATGGTGATTATGGACTTAGGAGCGTGTCCGGAAAATTATTTGGAGGTCCGTAGAGGAATTTGGCTTGAAATGGCGAAAAATGAATTTTTGGGAAGTTTGACCGGGGGGTTGACTTTTTGATATCGGGGCCGAAATCCGATTCTGGAAATTGGAATAGCTTCGTTATGTCAATTATGACTTGTGTACAAAATTTGAAGTCATTCCAGATTGATTTGATGTGTTTCAGCACAAGTTATAGAATTTGAAATTTCAAAGTTCATTAAGCTTGAATTGGGGTATGATTCGTGGCTTTGATGTTGTTTGATGTGATTTGAGGCCTCGAGCAGGTTCGTGTTATGTATTGGGACTGGTTGGTACAATTAGACGGGGTCCCGGGGGCCTCGGGTTTGATTCGGGGTGGTTCCGGACCAAGTTTGGGTGTTTTGATGTTGCCGGTTGCTGGTTTTGGTATTGTTCTTCGCATTCGCGAAGAAGGATTTTGCTGTTAGGACTTTGTTCTTCGCGCTCGCGAAGACTTTCTCGCGTTCACGAAGGAAATTTTGCTGTTTATAGTCTGACTTTAGAGGCTCATATCTCGCAATCTATAAGGAATTTGGAGATGATCCAAAATTAAAAGTTGTAGACCTTTGTATCTAGTTTTTAGAAAGGTAAACCATTAATCATTTGGAGTTGTGTACAATAAGTTATGGTAGATAGACTATAGGCTGTCTGGGAAGAGTTTGGAAATCTCTGTTGCACAGGGCTGACTTTGGAAGTTTATATCTCCTAATCTATAAGGAATTGGAAGATAAGCAACAAATAAAAGTTATAGTCCTTGGAGTCTAGTTTTCAAAAAGTCAAATCATTTATCATTTGGAGTTTTGTACAAAGAGTTATGACCATTATAAAAAAGGTTGTCTGAGAAGAGTTTGAAAATGACTTTTGAAGAATTTGTTCTTCGCGACCGCAAGGAGAGTCTCGCGAATGCGAAGAACAAACCCCTGGGCAGCAGAATAAAGTCCAAATTCGTGTCATTCTTCCATTTTTGGACCAAGGAAGCTCGGGTGAGGCGATTTTTCGAGAGTTTTTTCAAGGAAAACATTGGGGTAAGAATTCCTAACTTGATTTTGGTTAAATTACATGAATCTATTGTTGTTTTTATCACTAAATTGGTGAATTGGGTTGAAAATTTTAGAAAACCCTCTTGCTTTAAATTTAAGATTTGGAGGTCGATTTGTTATTGGAATTCGATAAAATTGGTATGGTTGAACTCGTATCGGAATGAGTGTTCGAATTTCATGAAAATTATGTCAGGTTCCGAGAGGCGGGTCCCGCGTTGACTTTTTGGAATAAAATTTTAAGTCGACGTATTATTATCCGGAATTGTTTTCGATGAATTTTAATGAAGTTATACAATTAATTTGGATAGATTTGAGCTGTCCGGAGGTCAATTCAAGCAAGAAGGCTATTTTGGAATATCGGCCTAACTTCAAAAAGGTTAGTGTCTTGCTTAACCTCGAGTGGGGGAAATTCCCCTTAGGCATTGAGTCTTATGTGAAACTTGGGTAATTGAAAACTATGTATGCGAGGTGACGAGTACGTACTTGGTTTATATATGCAAATTTTATTGAGTTAAAGTCTTGAGCATATTGTGTAGTAAATTGGATAATTGTTGGCATATATTTTATCATCTACTTGTCGTGCCTAAACCCTTGTTGTTGACTCTGTTGTTATATGACAATGTGATGCGATTGTTATTTGATTATTTATGAAATTTCGTAAATTTGCTGGCTTGATAATTATTGGAATTTAATTTTATTTTGGATTTTTCCCTCTGCAAATAATTAATTAAATGAGCTTAAGAAGAGGTGTTTATATAATTATTAAAAATTTGATCTTTTATGAAGACTTTGCTTTATGTTGAGTAATTTCTATCTCTATTGATTGTTTTTGGGTGTTGTACACATTGTGTGGAGCATTTGGCTATTTGCTGTGAAATTAATTGACTTGATTATAGCTTTGAAATTTGGTTGTGGCCATTGGGCAAATTGTGATATGAATTGATTTTTGTTATGTTGTTGTGATAATTTTCCGTGTAAATTGTTGTGTTGTGTGAATTGTTATTTTGGGGAGATAAGAGTGGCATTTCACCGTTGATATTATGTGGTTATAAGGGTGGCATTTCACTGTTGTATTTGTTGGCTATTGATATTGTCTGGGCGGAGCGATAAGGGTGGCTATAGGAGCGATAAGGGTGGCAATAGGAGCGATAAGGGTGGCTATTGATATTGTCTGGGCGGAGCGATAAGGGTGGCTATTGTGAGGGACGATATGTGATGATGTGGGGTTGTGGTGTTAAAAATTTTCATGTGATGTTGTGATTTTCTTGTGTTTATTTTTATACCTTGTGCAACTTGTCTTGTTGTTAGTAAATTGATAAAAATCTGATTTTGTTGAAATTGGGAGCCTGTGGCTATTGCCAGGCGGTTTATAAAATGAAATGTGGGCACGAGGTGCCGTGAATTATGATATGAAATGAGGATATTGGCACATGAATTGTCCGTGCAGTTGTGATATAAAATGTGGGCACAAGGTGTTGTGATGAAATGATAATGATATTTGGCACGTGAATTGTCCATTCAGTTATGATATGAAATGAGGGCACGAGGTGCCGGGCAAATATGATGATTTAATTATGGGCACGAGGTGCCGTGGAAATATAAAAATTGGCCGAGACCGTATTTACCAAAAATATAAAAATGGGCGGAGACCCGTATTTTGATGATTTTGAAATGAGGTGTCACATGGTGACTTTTTAATTGAAAGAATTATATTCAAAATATTTATTTGAAAGGATTTTTACTTAGAAAGTATCATATAAAAGAATTGTATTTTGAAAGATATTTATTTGACGAAATTGTATTTGAAAAGATTTATTGAAAGAATTATATTTGAAAAATAATTATTTGAGAGAATTATATTTGAAAGAGAGTTAACTGGAAGAACTATGTGAAAGATATTTATTTGAAGGGCTTGATTTAATTGGGTGTAATTGTGTTTATTAATTGTTGAATGATATTAATGGTGTTCTTGTTGTCTGTTGTGCATATCACTGGTTGTTTTATCCTGCCTTTATTATTATTTGTTTCCTATTATTTTGTATATTATATTGCACAGGTTATTAGACTAGTGAGTGTCTTGATTGTACCTCGTCTCTACTCCATTGAGGCTAGTCTTGATACTTACTGGGCACCACTGTGGTGTGCTCACTCTACACTGCACATTTTTGTGCAGAGCCAGGTATTGAAGATATCGGACTTGAGCAGAGTTAAAGCGCGATCATAAGGATTCAAAGTAGAGCTGCTTGGCCATCGCAGTCCCTTGGAGTCTTTTCATTTCATTGTACTGTTAATTTGTAATCAAACAGTATTGTATATTCGGTCCTCGTGATCATTCCATAAATTCAGTTAGAGTTCCTGACTCAGTACTACCAGTTTTGGAAGTTTGTGTATTGTAATTATTTCCGCTGTTAGATTTTTTTTAAAAATGGCTTCAAAATGTAATAGAAATCGGCTTATCTAGTCTTAGAGACTAGGTGCCATCACGACCCCTGTGGTGGGATTTTGGGTCTGACAAATTCCTTCAAATGCAACAATTCTCAATATATTAATTAAATTCCTTCAATTCAAATAAATTTCCAATTTATCAATTAAATATCATTTACAGGAATAATAATTAATTATTTAACAAGCAAGAATAATAATTCATTAAATTCTAAGGATTTTCCAATTTATCAATTAGTTTCGCAAGCTAAAATAAACTATTAAAGTATCGTGTAATTATTATTATTAAGCACGATTTCTGCCGAGGACGTACGACCCGATCCAGAGTGTTGTGTACACTGTCGAGGGATGTGCGGCGCGATCGATAGATGCATCTATCCTGCTGAGGCGTTCGGCCCGCTCCACAAGAAAAGAAGACATTTTCTTATGTACCTCCGGAAGGAGAGTATATTTTATTATAAGATAAATTCGGGAAGAAGAATAATTTCTTTTAACAATTAATTAATTTAAACAGAAAATCAAACATATGAATTTCCCATCCTTTAATATTTTTATCTAACAATTCACAACATATATATAAATATATCAAATAATATTAATTAAACAAGGAATACAATTTACACAAGTAATTCATGCTTTGAGTCCTAAACTACCCAGACTTTAGCATTAATAGTAGCTACGCACGAACTCTCGTCACCTCGTGCGTATGTAGCCCCTGAATTAGCAATAATTATTCAATTTAATCCCTATGGAGTAATTTCTCCCTCACAAGATTAAACAAGAGACTTACCTCGTCTCAAAGTCCACTTTCCGATTATCGCGTCGCGTAAAATTCTTGATTCAATGCCAAAAATCTGAAACTATCCAAAAGTTATGTAAAATAATTAATATATGTTCAATAATTCGAAATTCATCTATTAAATAAATTACTCTATCCAAAATGGTATAATTCCTAAAATTCACCTCGGGCTCACGTGCTCGGATTCTGAAAATTTTCAAATGAAAACGTTACCTATAATCTCAAGAACTTGAATATATAATTTCTACCCAATTTCATAACTATTTTCGTGGTTAAAATCTCACTTTTATAAAAATCTAGATTTTTCATCTAAATCTCTAATTTCTAAGATTTACTAGTTATAATCTACTTATAATCTATGTATTTAACTCAAGGGGTGTAGAATTAACTTACCTTCAAATTGCTAGTTGAAACCCCCCCCCCCTCAAAAGCTCTGAAATCGCCCAAATGTGGAGAGAAAACGGGCAAAAATGGTGAATTCCTGTTCTTTTAAGCTTTCTGCCAAACAGGTTATTCGCACCTGCGAAAGAGGTACCACACCTGCGGAAAAACCTCGCAGGTGCGAGCTTAGCTTGGCTGACCAGTTTCCGCATCTGCGCTCTTTTTCTCGCACCGGCGCATTCGCAGGTGCGCCCGAGATTCTGCACCTGCGATGGCAGGCCTCCCTTCCATTTTTCGCTTCTGCGCATAAACTTCGCATCTGCGAAAGTCACACCTGCGGCTGTCCAAGCGCAAGTGCGAACATATCAGAAGCAGAAGACTTCAGCTCTTCTTCAAGTTTTTCCAAAAATTGATCCGAGCCTCGTCCGATTAACACTCGGGGCCCCCGGGGCCCCGCCCGAACATAACAACAGGTTTGAAATCATAAAACGGACTCGCTCGAACTCTTGGAATGCGTAAAACAATATCAAATCTAAGAATCATACCCTAAACCATTTAAGTTTTTTCAATTTACTTTCAATGCGCCGAAATATACTTAAACTACTCGGAATGACACGAAATTTTGCGTGCAAGTCTTAAATTACTATACGGAACTATTCCTAAACTCGGAATTCCAAACGAACTGCAATTACTCAAAATCCTACTCCAAACCAAATTTAAAGAAGTTTTAAACCTTCAAATAGTTGATTTTTACTATTAAGCGTCAAACGCTCCCGGGTTATCCAAAACCCGATTCGGACATATGCCCAGGTCCAAAATCATCATACGAACCTATTGGAACCGTCAAATCCCGATTCCGGAGTTGTTTTCTCAAAATGTTGATCGAAGTCAAATTTGGCCTTTTAAGGCTAACTGAAGGAACCAAGTGTTCTGATTTCAACCCAAATGCTTCCAAATCCCGAACCAACCATCCCCGCAAGTCATAAATTAATAAAAGCATGTTCGGGGAGTTTTATTTTAGGGAACGGATTTCTAAAAGTCAAAATGATCGGTTGGGTCATTACATTCTCCACCTCTTAAACAAACATTCGTCCTCGAACGGGTTTAGAATAATACCCGGAGTGCTAAATAAGTGTGGATATTTGCTATGCATGTCCTCCTCGGCCACCCAAGTCGCTTCTTCGACTGGTTGGCCCCTCCACTGAACCTTTACTGCAGAAATCATGTTGGACCTCAACTGGCGAACTTGTTTATCAACAATGGCAAATGGCTCTTCTTCATAACCCAAACTCTTATCTAGCTGAACTGTGCTGAAGTCCAACACATGTGATAGGTCAGCATGATACTTCTGGAGCATAGATACATGGAAAACCGGATGAATTTCCGATAGACTGGGAGGCAATGCAAGCTCATAAGCAACCTCCCCAACTCGTCTCAGCACCTCAAATGGGCCTATAATCCTTGGGCTCAACTTGCCCTTCTTCCCGAATATCATAATCCCCTTCATCGGCGAAACCTTCAAGAGAACTTTTTCACCTACCATAAAGGATAAATAACGCGCTTTCTGATCCGCGTAACTCTTCTGTCTGGACTGTGCTGTACGAAGTCGCTCCTGAATCAACTTCACCTTTTCCAAGGCATCCTTTGCCGAATCAGTACCATATAACTTAGCCTCACCGGGCTCAAACAATCTGATAGGTGAACGGCATCGACGACTATATAAAGCCTCAAATTGAGCCATCTCGATGCTGGATTGGTAATTGTTATTATAAGCAAACTCGGACAAAGGCAGGAAATGATCCCACTGACCTCAAAAATCAATCACGCATGCCCTGAGCATATCCTCCATAATCTAAATTGTCCGCTCTAACTACCCATCGGTCTGCGGATGAAAGGTTGTGCTGAGCTCTACACGGGTCCCTAATTCACTCTGTACTGCTCTTCAGAAATGTGAAGTAAACTGAGGGCCTCTATATGATATGATGGAAATTGGCAAACCGAACTATCTCCTGAATATAAATCTGGGCTAGCCTCTCTGAAGTATACGTAGTCACAACAGGAATAAAATGGGCTGACTTGGTCAACCTGCCAACAATCACCCAAACCGCATCAAACTTCCTCAAGGTCCGCGGCAACCCAACTACAAAGTCTATAGTGATGCGTTCCCATTTCCATTCCGGTATAGTCATCTGCTGAAGTAGGCCACCTGGCCTCTGGTGCTCATATTTAACTTGCTGGCAATTTAGACACCTAGCTACATACTCAACTATGTCATTTTTCATTCGTCGCCACCAATAATGTTGCCTCAAGTCACGATACATCTTCGTAGCACCTGGATGAATAGAGTACCGAGAACTGTGTGCCTCCTCCAGGATCGTTTTCCTCAGTTCATCCACATTAGGAACACACAGATGATCCTGGAGTCGCAAAACACCATCTGCACCAATAGTAACTTCCTTGGCACCACCTCGTAGTACCGTTTCTCGAAGAACCATTAAGTGTGTGTCATCATACTGGCAAGCCTTGATCTGCTCAAATAGTAAAGACTGAGCTACGACACATGCAAGAACTCGGCTGGGCTCTGAAATATCTAGCCGCACAAGTCTGTTGGCCAAGGACTAGATATCCAAAGCTAATGGCCTCTCTTCTGCTGAAATGGAAGCCAAACTACCCATACTTTCCGCCTTTCTACTCAAGGCATCTGCAACTACATTTGCTTTACCTGGATGATATAGGATAGTAATATCATAATCTTTTAGTAATTCCATCCATCTGCGCTGCCTCAAATTTAGGTCCCTCTGCTTGAACAAATGCTGCAAACTGTGATGATCAGTATAAACTTCACATGACACCCCAAAATGATAATGCCTCCAAATCTTAAGGGCATGAACAATCGCAGCTAACTCCAAATCATGTACCGGATAATTCTACTCGTAGGGCTTCAACTGACGTGAAGCATATGCAATAACTCTCCCTTCCTGCATTAATACACAACCCAAACCAATGCGTGAAGCGTCGCAATACACTGTATACATCCTCGAACCAGAAGGTAACACTAACACTGGTGTTGTAGTCAATGTTGTCTTGAGCTTCTGAAAGCTTGACTCACAACCATCGGACCATCAGAACTGAACACCCTTCTGGGTTAATTTGGTCAAAGGTGCTGCAATAGATGAAAAATCTTCCACAAATCGACGATAATAACCTGCTAAACCCAGAAAACTCCTGATCTCAGTCGCCGAAGTAGGACGATGCCAATTTTGAACTGCCTCAATCTTTTTGGGATCAACCTTAATACCATCACCCGATACAATATGCCCTAAAAATGCTACAGACTCAAGCCAGAACTCACATTTAGAGAACTTAGCATATAGCTTTTGTTCCCGCAATGTCTGAAGCACTACTCTCATATGATGCTCATGTTCCTCCTTACTGCGCGAGTAGATCAAAATGTCATCAATGAAGACAATGACAAACGAATCAATATATGGCCTGAATACCCTGTTCATCAGATCCATAAACGTTGTCGGGGCATTAGTCAAATCGAAAGACATTACCAGAAACTCACAATGACCATATCTAGTACGGAAAGCAGTTTTCGGAACATCCGAATATCGAATCTTCAACTGATGATACCCCGACCTCAAGTCAATCTTAGAGAACACCCTAGCACCCTGCAACTGGTCAAATAGGTCATCAATACGCGGCAGCGGGTACTTGTTCTTAATAGTAACTTTGTTCAATTGGCGATAATCAATACACATTCGCATTGTGCCATCTTTCTTCTTCACAAATAATACCGGTGCACCCCAAGGCGATACACTCGGTCTGACGAACCCTTTGGCTAGTAACTCTTCAAGCTGTTCTTTCAACTCTTTCAATTCTTTCGGAGCCATGCGATATGGTGGAATAGATATAGGCTGAGTATCTGGAATAAAGAAAAAAATCTTACATACAAAATTCAAGAAATATGCTGAACGCACATTCACCATGTATGCTTTAGCATTAATTCAATTTGAAGGAAAACGAATACACTGAAATAATCAATTCTCTAACATATATATTAGACGAAAGAACTGCTGCTATGAGTATTAATTTATTTATGTATTTTCTTTATATATTAAAACTATTATACTAAAGCCATTATTAAACTTTACTTTTTTTATAATATCTTTATTATTAAACTTTACTTATTTCGACCAAAAAAAAAAGAAAATATCTTTATTGAACAAGAATTATAGTTGATAATGTCACAAGTCAAGTCAATACAAAAATCAATATCACGATCAGGTGGCATACCTAGAAGATCTGAAGGAAATACATCGGAGAACTCCCGAACTACTGGCACTGAATCAATAGCTGGAGTCTCTGTAGTAGTATCCCGAACATAGGCTAGATAAGCCAAACAACCCTTCTCAACCATGTGTTGAGCCTTTATAAAAGAAATAACTCGATTAAATGAATTAACCGACGAACCCTTCCACTCCAGCCTAGGCAAAGATGGAATAGCCAACGTAACAGTTTTGGCATGACAATCTAGAATAGCATGATATGAACATAACCAGTCCATACCCAGAATAATTTCAAAATCGATCATCTCGAGCAATAAGAGATTTGCTCTAGTTTCATAACCACAAAATGTAATAATACAATACCGGTAGATCCAGTTCACAATAACAGAATCGCCTACAGGAGTGAACACACAAACAGGAGTACTCAAGGACTCACGAGAAACACCCAGGAATGGAGCAAATAGAGATGACACATATGAATACGTGGATCCTGAATCAAATAATACTGAGGCATCTTTGCCGCAAACAGAAATAATACCTGTAATCACAACATCTAAGGCCTCTGCATCTGGTCTAGTCGGAAAAGCATAGAATCAAACTGGAGCGCCAACTGGATGGCCTTCGCCTGGCTGACCTCTACCTCTAGGACGGCCCCTACCCACATGTCCTCCACCTCTTGGTGGTCGGACTACTGGTGGAGCAATAGGTCCGGTAAGCATAGGTTGCTGACCCTGCTGTACTGGTCTACCCCGAAGCCTAGGGCAAAACCTCTGCATGTGACTGGGATCCTCGCACTCGTAACAACTCTTTGGTGTGATGGGCTGCTGACTAAGAGTCTGGCCCTGGGGACCTGAATAACCACTGGGAGGACCCTGAATAGCTGGTGGGCGGTAGGAACTCTCTGGTATAGCACTGAGATAAGGTCGCACTGGAGCACCTCGAGGAGGTGGTGGTGCTGGAAATGGGGATCTGCTGGACTGCCCCCTCACGAATTGACCTCTGCCCCTAGACGGAGCACCTCTAAACTCTCTAGAGTACCTGAACCGCTTATCTCTCATAATCTGCTCTCGGCTCCGCTGACGCACACCCTCAATCCTCCGGGCTATCTCCACAACTCACTCATAAGAAGTACCCATCTCAACCTCTCGCACAATAGTGGCCTGAATACCAGTATGTAAACCGGCTACAAACCTCTGCACTCTCTCCACCTCAATAGGGAGTATCATAAGTGCATGGTGAGATAATTCAGAAAACCTCGCCTCATAATCAGTCACTGATATCCGACCCTACTGGAGCTGCTCAAACTGAAACCGCAACTCTTCCCTCTGGGAGGGTGGAATATACCTGTCCAGGAAGATACAGGTGAACGTGTCCTAAGTCACGGGAGGAGAATCTGCTGGTCTGCCAAGAGCATAAGACTGCCACCATCTACGGGCTCTGCCCTCTAGCTGAAAAGTAGCAAAGTCTACCCCATGAGACTCTAATATCCTCATGTTGTGCAGTCCTACCCTGAAACGATCAATGAAGTCTTGTGGATCCTCATGTCGCTCACCCCCAAAGACAGGAGGATGTAGTCTAGTCCATCGGTCCAATAGTTTCTGAGGATCGACAGCTACAGCTCGCCTAGGCTCAGGTGTAGCTGCTGCCACTGGCTGGGCTCCACCCACGGGTAGTGCACCTTGGGTCTGATATACAGCAGTTGCCTGTCCATGAGCCTGTGCGGTAGGGGTCTGTGCTCCCCTGCCCGCCTGAGATGTGGCTGGGTCTGCCGGAAATAAACCGGCCTGAGTCATATTGTCCATGAACCGCAGCATACAACCCATGACATCCTGAAATCCCGGTGCAGATGTGAAATCCACCGGAGCTGGCTCTGCCACAGGCACCTCACCCTGCTCCTCAATAATGGGATTCTCTGCTGGACCCATTGGCGGCATAACTGGAATAGTTCTGGGATGTCCTCGCCCTCAACCACGGGCTGGAGCCCTCCCTCGGCCTCTAGCAGCTGGGGGAGTAGCTTTTCCCTGGGCTGGAACCTCATTCGAGCGCGTTCTCACCATCTGAGAGAGAATAAGAGAAGGATATTTAGAACTACATCAATTGCACGATGGAATATGAAGAAAGGTAATTTCCTAACACCCTATAGCCTCTCGAAGATAAGTACAGACGTCTCCGTACTGATCCGCAAGACTCTATTAGGCCTGCTCATAACTTGTGAGACCTACGTGAACTTAGTACTCTGATACCATGTTGTCACGACCCAATTTCACCTATAGGTCGTGATGGCGCCCAACACTACAACTAGGCAAGCCAACTTAATAAATTAAGCATATATTGAAACAATTTAAAACCAAAAAAAAATAATAAAACACCAAATTCTACCAATTTGTGTGCCAAGACCTGGTGTCATAAGTGTATGAGCATATAGTAGATTATACAAAACCTCAAATGCTGTCTGAAATAAAAATAGACAGAATGAAAATACAAGGAGAGACACTAGTAGCTGCAGTACGGCTCAGAAAGTGCAGCTCACCACTATGCCCCTGGATAATGTGGGTGTAAGACGATAGGTCCTCCACTAGTACTTGCCTCAGGACCTCCACAAAAAGTGCAGCAAGATTAGGCAAGAGACTTACCTCGTCTCAAAGTCTACTTTCCGAATATCGCGTCACGTAAAATTCTTAATTCAATGCCGAAAAATCCAAAACTATTCAAAAGTTATATAAAATAATTAATATATGTTCAATAATTCAAAATTCATCTATTAAATAAATTACCCTATCCAAAATGGTATAATTCCTAAAATTCACCCCAGGCCCACGTGCTCGGATTCTGGAAATATTTGGATGAAAACATTACCCATAATCTCAAGAACTTGAATATATAATTTCTACCCAAGTCCATAACTATTTTCGTGGTTAAAATCTCACTTTTATAAAAATCTAGGTTTTTCATCTAAATCTTTGATTTCTAAGATTTACTAGTTATAATCTATGTATTTAACTCAAGGGGTGTAGAATTAACTTACCTTCAAATTGCTAGTTGAAACCCCCTCTCAAAAGCTCTGAAATCGCCCAAATGTGGAGAGAAAACGGGCAAAAATGGTTAATTCCCGTTCTTTTAAGCTTTCTGCCAAAGAGGTCTTTCGCACCTGCGAAAGAGGTACCGCACCTGCGGCTTTCGCACCGGCAGAAAAACCTCGCAGGTGCAAGCTTAGCTTGGCTGCCCAGTTTCCGCATCTGCGCTCTTTTTCTCGCACCTGCGCGTTCGCAGGTGCGCCCGAGATTCCGCACCTGTGATGGCAGGCCTCCCTTCCCTTTTTCGCTTCTGTGCATAAACCTCGCATCTGTGAGAGTCGCACCTGCGGTTGTCCAAGCGCAGGTGTGAACGTATCAGAAGCATAAGACTTCAGCTCTTCTTCAAGTTTTTCCAAAAATTGATCTGAGCCTCGTCCGATTAACACTCGGGACCACCGGGGCCCTGCCCAAACATACCAACAGGTTTGAAATCATAAAACGGACTCTCGGAACGCGTAAAACAACATCAATTCTAAGAATCATAACCTAAACCAAATTGATTCAAACTTAAGAATTTCAAGTTTTTTTAATTTACTTTCAATGCGCCGAAATATACTTAAACTACTCGAAATGACACGAAATTTTGCGTGCAAGTCTTAAATCACTATACGGAACTATTCCCAAACTCGAAATTCCAGACTGACTTCAATTGCTCAAAATCCTACTCCAAACCAAATTTAAAGAAGTTTTAAACCTTCAAAAAGTTGATTTTTACTATTAAGCGTCAAACGCTCCCGGGTTATCCAAAACCCGATTCGAACATACGCCCAATTCCAAAATCATCATATGAACCTATTGGAACCGTCAAATCCCGATTCCGGAGTTATTTTCTCAAAATATTGACCGAAGTCAAACTTGGCCTTTTATGGCTAACTTAAGGAATCAAGTGTTCCGATTTCAATCCAAACGCTTCCAAATCCCGAACTAACCATCCCCGCAAGTCATAAATTAATAAAAGCATGTTCAGGGAGTTTTATTTTAGGGAACGGGTTTCTAAAAGTCAAAATGACCGATTGGGTCATTACATCAAAAAGAGTAAAATCCACTTTACCCCCTTAATCTTTAAGGGTTGGGAAACAATAACCCTCTCATATTTTGAATGGGAAAGGAAACCCCCATATGCAATATTTTTTTGGTGAGAGTTTCTCTTTTAAGATAAGGATTTTTTTTTTATCTCTATCCTTTCAAATTCGTCTTTCTTACTTGTAAAATTTAAGATATTTTTCTATTATATTGAGCCCATTTTGAAAGGTTAAGGGGTAAAATAAATTTGACTCTATAAAAAAGACTTGAAGTAATTAATAGCACAAGTTCTAACGGAATACCAATAATTAGTGAACTATAATTAGAGCAAACAAAATTTGTAAAATGTTATAACATGTGCCACGAGAATCATGTTCACGGTATATTTTGAGATATGCTCAAAAGATAGTGAAGCACAAATTTACCTATACAAAGAATTTCTAAAGCATTATGTTTGGACGCTCAAAGCAAGATATGGACAAAAAGAAAAAGCAACGAAAAAAAAATAGTGTAAATTCTAAAAAATTCTAAAACGAAGAAAAATCCCCATGAATTCTAAAACTAAGGGAAAGAAAAACCAAAAGGGAAAAAAAAACCGTAAGGCAAGAATCTCAAATAGTGTAAATTCTAAAACATTCTAAAGCTAAAACGAAGCACACGACAGTTTAAAACTGTCAAGTAAATTAATAAAATATTCAAGTGATATGAGTTAGAATGCCTAATCAATTTTATGTGACGAATGCAACGATCCAAACAACCTATACACCATTTGTATATGAGTCAATATTAAACCAATGATCATATATGAGATATTGTAAACAAAAATCATAATTGATAAATATTCAATAATAAAGCAGTTTATTAATAAAGAACGAACACCCATTATTAAGAATATAGTATATGGTATAAAATTTACCTTAAATCACAAGCAAATTTATTTATGCGGACGTCAATGCTATGAACAGTTTATGGTAAAGAATGTAGGATAGTGACTACTTTTATAGAAGTGCTTAATTCCTCCTTATTCTAAACTATTTTGGTTCTAAACTTTTTTAACATAAACAAAGTAAAGACACAACGTTACCATAAACTACGGTATACATTGAATCCTAAACCTACACAAAAGAGACAATAGAAATTGCATCCTAAACAAACACAAAAAGGACAATAAAAATTATAAAGAATCTAAGGAATTGAATTTCACTTCAGGTATTATGACTTGTACGCGTGGTCGGAATTGAATTTCGGGAAGTTTGGAGTTGATTTGGAAAGAAAATTCTAAATTTTTAATCTTTAAATTAGAAGAGTTGACCAAACTTTGAATTTTGAGTAAACGATCTCGGAATCGGGATTTGAAAGTTTCAATAGGTTCGTATGATGATTTTGGACTTGGGCGTATGTCCGGATCGAGTTTTGGATGACCCGGGAGCGTTTCGGCGCCTATTGTGGAAGTTGGCATTTTGGAAGAATTTCATAAATTTGGGTTGAGGTGCAATTCAATGTTATCGATGTTCGTTTGGGATTCTGAGTCTGATAATAGCTCCATATGGTGATTCTGGTATTGGGAGCACGTCCAGAAGTGAATTTGGAGGTCCGTAGATCATTTTGGGGTCATTTGGCGAAAGTTAGAAATTTGGATGATTTTTGAGAAGTTTGACCCGGGAGTGAACTTTTTGATATCGGGGTCGGATTCCGATTCCGGAACTTGGAGTGGGTCTGTAATGTCGAACATGACTTGTGTGCAATATTTGAGGACAATCGGACGTGATTTGATAGGTTTCGGCATCGATTGTAGAAGTTGAAGTTTCAAACTACATTAAGTTTGAATTGGGGTGTGATTCATGATTTTGATATCATTTGATGGGATTTGAGGTCTCGAGCAAGTTTGTGTTATGTTATGGGACTGGTTGGTATGATTGGACGGGGTCCCGGGGGCCTCGGGTGTGTTTCGGACCAAATTGGGCTATTTTGGAACTGCTGATATCTGGCATCTGGTTTCCTTCTTCGCAAACGCGAAGAGAGTCTCGCGTTCGCGAAGAAGAGTTTTGAGGCCGCTGGGTTTTGTCCTTTGCGAACGCGAGGTGTAGGTCGTAAACGCGGAGTGGTTAACTGAGGAACTATGCGAACGCATAGGGGTAATCGCGAACATGTAGAAGAAAGGAGGAGACGGGCCTAAGGCCATTTGGCCTACGCGAACACGATGGCTTGAACGCGAACGCGATGCCTTGCATGGACAGGCCTTCGCGAACGCGACACTTGTCACACGAAGATGAAATTTTGGGCAGTGGCTTTTGGCCTTCGCGAACGCGAGATCTTGGTCGCGAACGCGAAGGAGGAGTGACTGTATTGTGCAGAACGTTTTAAAACGAGGGTTGAGTTTATTTCACCCATTTTTCACGGTTTGGGTGATTTGTTTTGGAGCTCTTGAAGAGGGAATTTCATCATCCAGCATGAGGTAAGTAATTCCTACTAGTTGTGAGTTACATACAAGGTTTATACATGGATTTAGGCATGAAAATTTGTAGAAATTTGGGACTTTGAAGAAAAACCTAGAAATTGATATTTTTGGAATTTAACCACGAATTTGGGTAAGAAATTGAGAAAAAATTATATATTTGAGTTCGTAATATTATGGGTAGTGTTTATCTTCGAAAAGTTTTGGAATCCGGGCAAGTGGGCCCGAGGATGATTTTACCGATTTTTCGAGCGGAGTTGGAAATTGTAGTGAATTGAATTATAACGAGTATTAGAGTAAATATTTATAGATTTGCACATTTATTGACTAGTTTTGGAGCGTTGGGCATCGGTTTGAGTTGTTGGAAAGACTTTGGAGCCAGTTATGGAACTTCGGAGCAAGGTAAGTCTCCTTTCTAACCTTGTAAGAGGCAAATTACCCCATAGGTGAAATAAATTAAGGTGTGCTCCTATTTGTGGGGGCTACCTATGTACGAGGTGACCAGAGTCCATGCGTAGATACTATTATGCTTAAGTTCGGGTAGGCTAGGACCCAAAAGCATACCTTACTTGTAATAATCGCAATCTTGTTGTCAATTTGAAGTGCTTAAATCATATCGAACCTTGTAAATAAATTTCTAAAAGGCTAGACATCGTTCTCTTGACTTTTAAAAGAGAGATTTACCTTTTCTTTGATAATTGCCCTTGATGAATTCTTGATTGATTGTTTGAATGTGTTATCTTTTGTGGAACGGACCGAACTCATTGGCAGACTAAATAGATGCATCTTTGGTTCGCGTCATTCGGCCCTCTGGCAGTGCACAATTTAAATATTATGTTGGATCGGGTCGTACGACCTCAGCATGATTTGCGTATGACTTAAATGATTGTTTTTAAATCATTGATAAATGATATGGCCTCATTGGCCGGAGATATAATTATTAAAAGATGAAAATAAATTGGTAAATCCCCTATTAATAAAAGAATTATATATCTGCCTCATGTTGTTGAGTTTACAGTTGCCTTATAAAATCCATAATTTACCATATTGTCGGCATATTATTATTGGACCACTAGTAAGTGTCAGAGTCGACCTCTCGTCACTACTTCTTCGAGGTTAGACTGGATACTTACTGGGTACACGTTGATTTACGTACTCATACTACACTTGCTGTATATTTTGTTGTGCAGACACATATATATTATTGGCCTTGTGGGCGCAGTGGCGTGGTTGATACGGGGACTTAGGTGAGCTGCATTTTTGTGAGACGATTCGCAACCAGCAGAATCTCCTTCAGAGAATTTGTATTTTTCTTTTCTGTCCAAATTTGTATTCCGGACAGTTGTTGTATTTTATTTTATCTCCTAGTAAATGCTCATGCACTTGTGACACCGGGCTTTGGGATTTATTATAGGCCTTCAATATTGAAATTGATAAAAATATTATTATTTATTCTGAAAACATTCATCCTTTACTATTTAATTTAAAGGAAAATATGATTTCAAAAATATTAAAGATGAGGACCAAATTTAGTATTAATTGTTGGCTTGCCTGACAGTGGTGTCCGGCGCCATCACGAACTTTAACGGATTTTTGGTCGTGACAACATGGTATCAGAGCACTAGGTTCACTCAGGTCTCACGAGTCATGAGCAAGTCTAGTAGAGTCTTGCGGATCGGTACGGAGACGTTTGTACTTATCTTCGAGAGGCTACAGGACTGTTAGGAGCACTTCCCTTCTTGATTCCTCATCGTGCGATTTGATTCCTTTGAGGCTTATACCTTTGTTTCTTTCCTACTCAATCTTGTGCGACGTGAAGCGTTTGCTATCGATCGAATTGAGGAATTGTAGTGGTACTACAGACGCGGTGCGGAATGTTTCCCCCTACGTAGTTGATTGGGCTATTATCGTCTCCTTGCGGAAGGATAATCCGTCATTTCAACTCAGTAGCGGTACTTCTGAGAGCTTCGAGGCTAGTGCACAGATTGCTATGATACTCATGAGTTGTTATCGCACAGTATTGAGGTGATGGTAAGATGCTTGCCTATGTGTCAAGGCAGTTAATGACTTGGGAGGAGGTTTGCTCAATGCATAATTCAGAGATTTAGTATTTTACTTCCGGCAGAAGAAAGGCAACCGGACTAAGAATGTTTAGATTTGGGTTGATGGAGTAATGAGACTTGGTATTTTCGAGTGTGGTGGAATTTTCATCAGTAATGTGGAGTCGTCACCCTTGATTGAATGTGTTAAGTTCTCCGGTGTTATGGTCTTCTTCAATTCGCCTTTAGGGCAAGGTATTGTGAAATGATGTCGGGGAAGCGTCTGTAAGGGACCGCAATGTGCAGTGGTTCAAGACCGAAGCAGTGTTCCTAGTATTGATGGCTCGTGAAAGATGATCCTCGGAAGGGTTTAAAGTTAGTAGCAATCTATTGGTTCAAATGCTACATAGATAGATTTTGATTTAAGGCAACAACTGGGCAGCGAAGGATGAGGAAAGACATGTGGGAGGTGTCTTGCGGTGGTTAAATTTCCAGAAGGCCAAGTATGAGAAACAGAAGTCGAGCAGTTGCTTAAAGGAGAGGGTTTGACCAAAGTGGGAGAGTGGCTGAGTAGCATATGAGTTCTGTGGTAGGATGACTACACGTCTTGAGAAAGGTTTTGAGTGATTTGGGATTTAGGGTGGACAGTGACTGGGTCTATGGACCTAATTTGGAGCATCGGCTGTTTTACGGCGGGAGATTGGATGCGATAGGAAGGAGTTGCTCGATATGAAGAAGGATACAACCTAACTTTGGATTGGGAGATATTGTCGCACCTTTAGTTGATGTCCATGAGGAGTGAACGGGTTTGTACAGATAGTGAATGAGCACGGGCTCAGGATAGGTTACCGATTTCGTAGTAATTGTACTCAGTGCAGCGTTGTTAGGTGATGTCGGCATGGAATTTCCACAGGTGGGTTATCTCCTGTGAGCAGGTCAGCGGTCGCGTGGTTGACAAAGTTTTTACGTAGAATTCTACTAGCTATCCAGTAAGAGGTCGGATATGTAAATGGGGCTAGTAATTCGAAGTGTTCATGAAAGGTTTAACAGAAAGATTTCGAGAAATTTGGCAAGTTGTGTGTGCAAGATCATGTCACCGATCAAGAAAGAATCTTGGTGGGTTCCAGGTTTATGCAATGGTAGCTTCGAGCAAAGTGGGAGAGTCCCACCGTCTACGATTGGATAGTATGGTCAGTTACTTGTGCGGTTTCTGATTATCGGTGTATTGATGGGTCATTACGACTAAGGAAAGAAAACATCGATGGTAATTTGAGCAAAGTATTTGGGGGAAGTGTGCCATATTTGGCCTTATCGATTCATGTTCAGGCTTTGGGAAGACTCAGAGTTTATGCTTCGTGTAGATGTAATGTACAGGGAAAGTGAGACAGCCGGGTGTTTCCTTGAGAAAGTGTCCATGTGCTAGCTGGGCCTTGGAGTTGATCATGTTTGGTAACAAACCAGAGTAAGTGACTCTTAATAACGGTCTTATTCAAAAAAAAAATAAACTGTGGTGCCTAAGGATTTTGAGCCCGTAGTAGGGTTAAGTATTGAGCTTTTGCAGCGGATTGTTAAAGGGGCTTATAGTGTTCTGCGTTATCTTTGGGTTGTGGTGTAACATTGGAGAGATGGAAGAAAATAACTTCGGACTCATAGAGGAATTATCAGAATGGGTGTACCAGTTTAAGATGCGAATATGCGAACAAGGAGGGTATGAGATGGTTCGTGGGATTTGGGACAGCGTGGTATCGTGAAATAAGGTCACTCGGGATGAGTGTGGATTTAGGTTCGTGATGTAATGAATGGGGCTATTATTAATTCTAAGGCAAGTTAAGAATAAATTGGGAAAAGACGGGTCGGCTAACAATGGTTGAATTGTCATGATGGTGGCAATGATCAGTTCCTTTAGCGCATTGAGTTATGCATGTGATTTGTGGCGGTATGTGCGAGGCCTGAACGGCCGTCATAATTGATTTTATTTGGAGGAATTCAAGTATTATGGCATGTTATGTATAGATGGATCCCGGAAGAGTTATGGTGGTTTAGACCACTACTTGAGGTTGGCATTTTCTGCGGATATGAGAATTCAATCACGTGTTGCAATGATTCTCTTGAAATGAGTTAAGTAGAAGGTTTCTATATGATGAAGTGTTTACCCTATTTAGTGGTTCAGAAGTTATGATTAAATTTGTGTACTCTTGCGCATTGGCATGATTAAGTGCGTCAAATAGCATGGAAATTAGAAGTTGAGGATCGAGGTTGCGTTTCGGTGTTGACAAGATTGTCACCAGCTCAGACGAGCAGAAAATATTAGAGGTTTAAAGCAAGCTGGTAGTGTAATCAGCATCACCTGATATCAGTGTCATGTGTAAGAGACTTTGTGTATTGATTTTGCGGGTCCTTGATTCGCTTTACAACATTAGTATGGCCGGTGGAATGGATGTGCAGACTTGTTATCTGGTGCGGAAGGTCGTGGGAGCGTATTCCACGGGAAAATTGTATAAGTATGACTTGTAGTCACTTAATTGATCAAAGATTGAGGCCAAGTATGGAGATTGTGGTACTATCGCTAATTTGAGAAATTATGCCCGAATGGCGCTCTATTCAGTTAGTTGAGAATTTTGAAAGTTTGTTTCGAAGTCAATGGTTGTTCTTGCGTGTCATAGGAAAAAGGTTCATTGTGGATACTTGAGGGATTATATACCCAATCGTGGTATGATCAAAATCAGTTTGAGGTCCGTTGATGGGTCCAAATGTGAATGTGTACTCTACACCAGCCTGGGTGTGTTCATTCGGTATAACATTCCTTATGGAAGAATATTCGGGCGTGGGATGTTAATTCCGTCGCCAACTATTTTGTGTGTTATATTTATTGTGCCATGTGGACTGTGAAACGGCTTGATTATTTGTACAATGTGTTGAGTTCCTGCACAACGGTGGTGTTATGTGAGATAGATGGCTCTCGAGATGCAGATCATATATCGCACCGTACTTGTGCTTGAGTTTTATAGCGTATGGCGCTATCTGTCTCCCCAGGGATGATATTATGCACTTAGTGTGCTTGTGGCCGATATTCGAGTATTTTTGTAATAATGAGCATTCTAGCTCGATAAGTATTTCCTTATAGATTTTTTTTGTTTTGTGCAGATCGAGTGGCACGTCGCCACGGGTATGTTGTTTGGATCGGGTTGCACGCCGCAACAGTGTGATGTTGAGTACAGTCCTCTATATTCTATTTTGTGTGTTTTGTGTTCCATTTTCTAAGGAAGGTTCATGACACCTTTTCGGTTATCTAATTAGTTACGTGGGTTGGGTAGTCCCTTCAAAAGTTCATTTTCCTTATGTATCACGTCGAGTTTGTAACTTATTGGCACATTGTGGCATCACATGAGACTTATGGCAGCGTCTGAGGTGGCTTATTGCCTAAACAGCTTATACTGGGTGAGACGAAATTATTGGATTTGAGATCAGTGCGATCGGATTATATGAAGTGTAGTAAAGAGCAAATACCATTATTTGGTTATAATGGGGTAATGATTCTAGTCAGGAGGAGAGACTCAATGATCTGTTGACTCGGCAGTTGGTTATGAATTTCTACACGTCTCTTCCGTCGCGGCGGTATCGCAAGAGTTGGAACCAGACTTATATATGTCATGAGGTGCATGGTGAACATCAAATTTGGGGAATATCGGCTATTATGATCAGAGAATGTTATTATGGTCATGTGAATGTTGCGATGCATGGTGTGAATTCAGCAAAGGTATGCAGTCATGTTCTGGTACATCGCGTGGTGATCGATACGGTGTTTGTATGTTGGAAACAGGCCTAGCAGAGAATTCCGGATGTTGGAACTGGGATCTAAGGCTTATTTGCCTAAATAAAAGAGAATATCTTCAGGTTTGATCGAGCTAATGTGCCCAACTGAGTTGTGGTAGCACGGGTAGGTGCACGAGGTGGTAAATAGTGATTTCATACAACTCCAGCGCAGTTCTTAGCACGTTCGAGGACGAACGTATGTTTAAGTGCGAGAGAATGTAACGACCCGACCGATCGGTTTGAGCCCCGACGCATCATTTGGCGGTTCAAAGCCTTGAGTAGCTTCACTTCAGGTATTATGACTTGTAAGCATGGTCGGAATTGAATTTCGGGAAGTTTGGAGTTGATTTGGAAAGAAAATTCTAAATTTTTAAGTTTTAAGTTGGAAGAGTTGACCAAACTTTTACTTTTGAGTAAAAGATCTCGGAATCGGGATTTGAAGGTTCTAATAGGTTCGTATGATGATTTTGGACTTGGGCGTATGTCCGGATCAAGTTTTGGATGACCCGGGAGCGTTTCAGCGCCTATTGTGGAAGTTGGCATTTTGGAAGAATTTCATAAATTTGGGTTGAGGTGCAATTCAATGTTATCGATGTCCGTTTGGGATTCTAAGTCTGAGGATAACTCCGTATGGTGAGTCTGGTATTAGGAGCGCGTCCGTAAGTGAATTTGGAGGTCTGTAGGTCATTTTGGGGTCATTTGGCGAAAGTTAGAAATTTGGATAATTTATGAGAAGTTTAACCCGGGAGTGGACTTTTTGATATCGGGGTCGGATTCAGATTCCGAAAGTTGGACTGGGTCCGTAATGTCGAACGTGACTTGTGTGAAAAATTTGAGGACAATCGGACATGATTTGATAGGTTTCGGCATCGATTGTAGAAGTTGAAGTTTCAAAGTTCATTAAGTTTAAATTGGGGTGCGATTCATGATTTCGATGTCGTTTGATGGGATTTTAGGTCTCGAGCAAGTTTATGTTATGTTATGGGAGTGGTTGGTATGATTGGATGGGGTCCTGGGGGCCTCGAGTGTGTTTCGAGGTGGTTTCGAACCAAATTGGGCTGTTTTGGAACTGCTGATATCTGGCATCTGGTTTCCTTCTTCGCGGACGCGAAGAGAGTCCCGCGTTCGCGAAGAGGAGTTTTGAGGCCGCTGGGCTTTGGCCTTCACGAACGCGAGGTGTAGGTCGCGAACGCGGAGGGTTTGACTGAGGAACTACGTGAACGCGTAGGGGCAATCGCGAACGCGAAGAAGAAAGGAGGAGACGGGCCTAAGTCCATTTGGCCTACGCGAATGCGATGGCTTGAACGCGAACGTGATGCCTTGTGTAATGACCCAACCGGTCATTTTGACTTTTAGAACCCCGTTCCCTAAAATAAAACTTCTCGTATGTGCTTTTAATGATTTATGACTTGCGGGGATAGTTGGTTCAGGATTTGGAAGTGTTTGGGTTGAAATCGGAACACTTGGTTCCTTAAGTGGCATTAAAAGGCCAAGTTTGACTTCGGTCAACATTTTGAGAAAACAACCACGGAATAGAATTTTGATGATTCCAACAGCTCCGTATGGTGATTTTGGACTTAGGAGCATGTTCGGAATTTTATTTGGAAGTCCGTAGTTAAATTAGGCTTGAAATGGCTAAAATAGGAATTTATATTTGGAAGTTTGACCGGGGAGTTGACATTTTGATACCGGAGTCGGAATCCAGTTCTGAAAATTTTCATAGCTCCGTTATGTCATTTATGACTTGTGTGCAAAATTTGAGGTCAATCGGATTTGATTTGATAGGTTTCGACATCGAATGTAGAAGTTGGAAATTTTAAGTTTCATTAAGCTTGAATTGGAGCATAATTTGTGGTTTTAGCATCGTTTGATGTGATTTGAGTTTCAAATAAGTTCGTATGATGTTTTAGGACTTGTTGGTGTATTTGGTTGAGGTCCCGAGGGCCTCGAGTGAGTTTCGGATGGTTAACGGATCAAGAATTGAAGCTGGGAGACTATTGAAGTGAGTTTTGCTGTTTTTTGGCTGATATGGTTTTTTTTCCCGTATCTGTCAAAATCGGACTCCATGATCAAGGTACAAAATCGGACTCCATGACCGAAGTACAAAATCGGACTCTATGACCGAAGTACAAAATCGAACTCCATGACCGAGGTACAAAATCGGACTCCAAGGTACAAAATCGGACTACATGACCGAGGTACAAAATCGGACTCCAAGGTACAAAATCGAACTCCATGACCGAGGTACAAAAATCGGACTCCATGACCGAGGTCCAGGACCGAGCTCCATGACCGAGGTTTAGGACCGAGCTCCATGATCGATGTCCATGATCGCACTCCATGATCGAGGTCCAGGATCGAGGTCAGCCTGGACAAATCTGTAAGTTATAAAAACAGGGGACTTCGTCCCATTTGCCATTTTTGACGAATTGGAGCTTGAGGAGAGGCGATTTTGATATATTTTGAAGGAAAAACATTGGGGTAAGTGATTCTAACTCGGATTTGGTTAATATACACAAATATATCATTGTTTTCACCATTTAATTAATGTTTTGAGATTGAAATTTGGGAAATTTTTAGAAATCTCATAGAAACAAATTTTTGAGATTTCGGTATCGATTCGGAGTCGGATTTGATTGAAACTGGTATGGTTGAACTCGTAATTGAATGGGTTATCGAATTTCGTAACTTTCGCCAGATTCTGAGATGTGGGGCCCACGGACAAATTTTTTTAATTAATTTCGGGATTTTATTGAAAATGTAGTATTTGCTTATAGAATTGATTCATATAAATTTTAGTGATTGTATCGAATTATTTTTGGTTAGATTCGACCCAATCGAAGTTGGATAATCGAGGAAAATGCCTACTTGTGGATTAAGTTGGAGCAAGACGAGGTCAGTCTCTTGTCTAATCTTGTGAAGGGGAAATTACCTCATAGGTGATTAAATTAATAATTGTTGTTAATTATGGGGGCTACGTACGCACGAGGTGACGAGAGTCTGTGCGTAGCTACTATTAATGCTAAAGTTTTGGTAGTTTAGGACTCAAAAGCATGAATTAATTGTGTAAATTATATTCTTTACTTAATTAAATTATTTGATATATATATATTGTTAGGGAAGATATTAAAAGATGAAAATATCATATGCTTAATTTTCTGTTTAAATTAATTAATTGTTAAAAGAATTATTCATCCTCTCGAATTGATCTCATAATAAATATACTCTCCTTCCGGAAGTACATAAGAAAATGTACTCCTTTCTTATGGAGCGGGCCGAATGCCTCGGCAAGATAGATGCATCTATGGATCGTGCCGCACGTCCCTCGGCAGTGTACACGATACTCTGGATCGAGCCGTACGACCTCGGCAGAAATCGTGCTTAATAATAATAATTGCACGATACTTTGATAGTTTATTGCAGCTTGTGAAGCTAATCAATAAATTGGAAATTTATTGGGTATTGAACAAATTTAATTAATATATTGAGAATTTTTGAAATTGAAGGAATTTAATTATTTCTGCTGGTTGAATAAATTATTGTTATATTCTGTGAATCATGCTAATTTAGATATTCTAGTTTTATTTCAATTATTATTATTGACCCATAGTGAGTGTCAAAGTCGGTCATCTCGTCTCTACCACTTCGAGATTAGGCTTGATACTTACTGGGTACACGTTGTTTACGTACTCATACTACACTTGCTGCACTTTTTGTGCAGGATCTGAGACAGATACCAGTGGAGGACCTATCATCGCACATCCTCATTATCCAGGGGCGTAGTGGTGAGCTGCCTTTCTGAGCCGTCCTGCAGCTACCAATGCCTCTCCTTGTATTCTTAATTCTGTCTATTTTCATTTCATACAGTATTTGGAGTTTTGTATAATCTATTAGATGCGCATACACTTGTGACGCCATATCTTGGCACACACATTGGTAGAATTTGGTGTCTTATTATTTTTCTTGGATTTAAATTTTATCGATATATGTTTAATTTATTAGTTGGTTTGCCTAACTGTAGTGTTGGGCGCCATCACGACCTATAGGTGAAATTGGGTTATGACATAAAGAACCTAATAGTTAATTGAAATGGAAATTAACATGCAAAAGACATGATCGTAAGGAAGCAACACTAATTTGGTCAGTAAGTTTATGATGTAAAAGAGAGAAAATTTGGCCATAGATTAAAAAATGCTGGAGCCACTTTCTAACAACTCATAAATAAGTTGTTCGAAAAACAAATAGGAAAGACTATAGAAGTATATATAGACAATATGCTCGTTAAGTCTTTGAATGCTGGTGATCACCTGAAGCATCTGAAGAAACATTTGACACACTGAAGAAGCATAATATGAAGCTCAACCCTGAAAAGTGTGCATTCGGAGTCGGGTCAGGTAAATTCTTAGGATTCCTGGTCTCACAAAGAGGAATTGAGGTAAATTCCGACAAAATCAAGGCCATAGAGGACATCCCGGATCAACTGTTCAACGTAAAGGAAGTACAGAGACTCACGGGCAGATTAGCGGCTTTGAGCAGGTTCATTTCCCGATCATCGGAGTGTCAATGCTTCTTCGCACTGCTCAAAAATAAAAATAATTTTGAATGGACACCGGAGTATCGACAAGCCTTGAAGGAATTAAAGGAATACTTGTCGAGCCTGCCGTTGCTCTCGAAGCCAAAAGAAGGAGAAATATTGTTGGTCTACCTGGCGGTCTCAGAAGATGCAGTAAGCGCAGTCTTAGTCCGGGAGGATAAAGGTACGCAATCCCCCACTTATTACGTTAGCAAAATTTTAACGGGAGCAGAAACTCGCTACCCACATATGGAAAAACTGGCCTTAGCTCTCGTAGTCGCCGCTCGGAAGCTGAGGCCCAACTTCTAATGCCACCTGATAGCCGTGGTAACTACATTTCCTTTAAGGAATATATTCCATAAGCCCGAGCTCTCGGGTAGATTGTCCAAATGGGCCATTCAAATGAGTGAGTTCGACATACAGTATAAATCGAGGACAGCGATTAAATCACAAGTCTTGGCTGACTTCGTGGACGATTTCAGCCCGGGACTATTACCCCTTGCTGCCAAAGAGGCAATAACAGTGTCGGAACCAACATTGGGAGTCTAGACCTTGTTCACGGACGGAGCTTCAAATGTGAAAGGGTTCGCGCTCGGGATAGTCTTGATCACACCTTCGGGGGAAACCTTAAGGCAAGCTATCAGAATGATTCCTTTAACTAACAATGAAGCAGAGTATTTTAGATTTGATTGCATGGCTCAAATTGGCCCGAGGGCTCGACTCTGAAGCCGTAAAAATCAAATGTGATTCGCAGCTAGTGGTAAATCAGGTCTATGGATTTTTGACACCAAAGATGAGCGAATGCAACAATACGTGGTAAAGGTTCAGGCCTTATTATCACGATTCTGAGAGTGGTCAATAACCCATATCCCGAGGGAAGAAAATGCGGAAGCAGGTGCATTAGCAAATCTGGGTTCATCGATAGAAATTCAAGGACCGAAATCAGGTATGGTAATTCAACTAATGAACTCAGCCTTACACACAAATGGTTACTATGGGGTGAATTCGGCCAATCTGGTCGGGGACTGGAGAAACGAGATAATTGATTATCTCGAGCACAGGAAACTACCCAAAGAACCCAAAGCATTAAGAGCGCTGCGCACCAAAACCACGCGATATAGCTTCGACTAAGGCCAATCGTATAGAAAATCATTCCAAGGCCCGCTAGACCGATGATTAGGAGCATCAGAAGCTAGCTACGTCATGAGAGAAATCCATGAAGGAATATGCGGCAACCACTCGGGCGCAGATTCTTTGGTGCTGAAATTAGTCCGGGAAAGGTATTATTGGCCCCGTATGGAACTAGGCGCCAATGACTTTGTGCGAAAATGTGATAAGTGCCAATGTCACGCACCACTAGTACATCAACCAGCGGAACCACTGCATCCAATTCTATCCCCATGGTCGTTCATGAAATGGGGGGTAGACATCGTCGGCCCGCTACCACCGGCTCCTGGAAATGTAAGGTTTCTTTTAATTTTAACTTAATATTTTTCCAAATAGGTGGAAGCATGTCCTTATCAAAATATCGGAGAATGCGAAGTGATCGATTTCCTATGGGAAAATATAATTTGCAGGTTCGGAATACCGAAAGAACTTGTATATGACAACGGGCCACAATTTATCGATGCAAAAGTAACAAAATTCTTTGAAGATTTGAAGATAAAAGGATTACCTCTTCACCCTACCATCCAAGTGCAAAAGGTCGTTGGCCCGAAGATAAAAGGATTACCTCTTTAAAGATAAAAGGATTACCTCTTCACCCTACCATCCTTTGAAGATAAAAGGATTACCTCTTCACCCTAACAAAATCTAAAGAAAAGGCTAGAAGCGGTAAAAGGCCGCTGGCCCGAAGAATTACCTGGAGTGTTATGGGCCTACCGAACAACGGCCAAGTCAAGCACAAGAGAAACCCCTTTTTCCCTTGTGTACGGCGCAGAAGTTTTGATACTGGTGGAAGTAGGGGAGCCAACCTTAAGGTATTTGCAGGAAAACGAAGAGTCAAACAACGAGGCTGTCACGACCCCAAATTCCCTCTGTAGGATGTCGTGATGGCACCTAGTCTCTAAGACTAGGTAAGCCTATCAATGTGTAATAATAATTGAAATATAAAATAAATAAATCTGCAATTCACATAATTATAATTCCCAAAACCAGGTAGAAATAAGTCACAATCTTCTAAGAATTTATCCTCAATGTATCTATATATCAGGGTCTAAAGAAAAATAAGGAAGCAACATAATAATGATAGAAGGGGACTCCGGAGTCTGCGGACGCTGGTAGATATACCTCGAAGTCTCCGTACACAGATAGCTCGCTGATGTCTGGGCTGGTAAGATGTACCTGGATCTACACAAAAAGATGTGCAGAAGTGTGGTATGAGTACACCACAGCAGTACCCAGTAAGTGCAAAGCCTAACCTCGGTAGAGTAGTGACAAGGTCAAGCCCTACTGAAATAATAAAAAAACAAGGTGAAATGTTTAACAATATAATAAAATGAAATGACAATGAAAATGAATCAAGTAAGTAGTATGTCACCAATTAACTATGCAAAATAATGGCAAATAATACCTCGTGGAAACAAAACAGAATTCTTTTCAACTATAAGAAAATCACAACAATAATCAAAGGCAACTGCGGCCATAAATCAATATCAACCAGGGCACTAGCGAGGTACCGCCTTGTAGTCCCAAATCATAAATAAATTAACAATATCTCATTTTTCTTATATTACCGCGGGAGCCTTCACAATTTATTTTAAAGAAAATATTTTTTTTCCCGAAATAGCATCTCGCGTTTTAGCCACCCTTATCACACCGCATGACTTCTAGTAGTTCCCCTACTAGCCACGCGTATCAAGCCACCCTTATCTCACCGTATGCATTTCAACACCGAGACCTTATACCACCGCATGCGTATCAATATCACAATATGCACCTCAAGTGCTCAAATATTTTAATTTGCAAAAATAAACAATATCAACAATATTTTCCACAACAGGGAGCTCACGGCTCAATCACAATGAGTACAAACAATCTCACAAAAATATTCGGGAATAAATAACTCAACAAAAATAATATTTCAAAATTTTTAATACGTTGCTTCAATACCAAATTTAAAATATCAAATACTTCATATTAATAATATTTAAATTAACTAAATTCCACCTTCAAATAATGCACAGAATAAAAGAATCCAAGTTTCAGCTAAGCAGGTAAAAACAATTAGCAGGAGAAAGTCAAGCAAATTTAAAATATATATAAATCAGATCAATGATGGAGAATATACCAAGATTTAATAATTTAATTAATATGCAATAGTGATCTACACAATTTAAAAACATAATCATTAACATTTAGCCCGTATACACACTCGTCACCTCGTGTACACGACTTTCATCACATTACAATTATCACATCAATACCAATCCTAGGGGAAATTTCCCCCACACAAGGTTAGACAAGTCACTTACCTAGACTTGCTCCAATTTAATCAAGTAGCATGCCTTTTCCTCGATTTTCCGACTCCAATCGACTCAAATCTAGTCATAATTAATTTGATACAGTCAACATTCGACCCTCAAATTCTCAAATCTATCCAAGAGGGTTTTCCAATTTTTCCAACTTAAATCATCAATTAAATTTTAAAAATAGTGATGGATTCGGGTAATCTAACCAAAATTGAGTTAAGAATACTTACCCCGATGTTTTATCTGAAAATCTCCCAAAAATCACCTCTTCCTGAGCTACAATCCGTCAAAAATGGAACTTAAACTCATTGCCCAGGCTTTTACTCTTCGCAATCACAAACAATGCCACGCGATCACGATGCACAAGGTTCCAACTCTACGCGATCGCATCCCTCTTCATGCGATCGCATAGAGAAAACGCGTGGCCCAGCTTCCTCTCAAGTTTCCCCTACGCGATCGCAAATAATGCCACGCGATCGCGATACACAGACTGGCCCAACCTATGCGATCGTGATTGACTTCACACGATCGCAAAGAACAAAATCGACACTGCCTCAACTAAGCCTACGCGATCACGTCCCAATCCTCACGATCGCGATGAAGGTTTGAAATATCATAAATTAGCAGCTACCAGCAGTGCAAAAATGAAGAAAAATAATCCGAATATCATCTGAAACACGCCCGAGCCCCTCGGGACCTCAACCAAATATACCAACAAGTCCTAAAATATCATACGGACTTAGTCGAAACCTCAAATCACATCAAATATCGCTAAAATCAAAAATCACACTCCAATTCAAGCTTAATGAAACTTAAGAATTTTCAACTTCTACATTCGATGCCGAAACCTATCAAATCAGGTCTGATTGACCTCAAATTTTGCACACAAGTCATAAATGACATATCGAAGCTATGAAAATTTTTGGAACTGGATTTCGACCCCGATATCAAAAAGTCAACTCCCCGGTCAAACTTCCAAACTTAAATTACTTTTTAGCCATTTCAAGCCTAATTTAACTACGGACTTCCAAATAAAATTTCGAACACGCTCCTAAGTCCAAAATCAGCATACGGAGCTGTTGGAATCATCAAAAATCTATTCCGGGGTTGTTTGCACATAGGTCGACATCCAGCCAACCTTTTCAACTTTAGTTTTAAACTTTGGAACTAAGTGTTCCAATTCATTCTAAAATCTGTTCGGACCCGAACCGACTACCCCGGCAAGTTACATAACAGTTTTAAAGCACAGAAGGAGCAGTAAATAGGGGAAACTGGCTACAACTTTTAAAACGACTGGTCGGGTCGTTTCATACTCCCTCTCTTAAAATAATCGTTCGTTCGGCCTCCCAAGTCGCCTCCTCGACCGGATGACCCCTCCACTGAACCTTCACGGAAGCAATGTTTTTTGACCTCAGCTTTCAAACCTGCCTGTCCAAAACAGTTACTGGTTCCTCAACATAAGATAGATCCTTGTCCAACTGAACTAAACTGAAGTTTAACACATGAGACGGATCGCCGTGATACTTCCGGAGCATAGAAACATGGAATACTGGATGAACTGCAGAGAGACTAGGTGGTAGTGCAAGTCTGTAAGCCACATCTACAACTCTTTCAAGAATCTCAAAAGGCCCAATATACCTAGGGCTCAACTTGCCCTTCTTCCTGAATCCCATAACACCCTTCATAGGCGAAACCCGGAGCAAGACCTGCTCACCAACCATGAACGCAACATCACGAACCTTCCGATCCGCATAACTCTTTTGTCTAGATTGGGTTGTACGAAGTCGATCCTGAATCAATTTAACCTTTTCCAAGGCATCCTGAACCAAGTCTATACCCAATAGTCTAGCTTCACCCGGTTCGAACCAACCCACTAGAGACCGGCACCACCTGCCATATAAGGCCTCATACGGTGCCATCTGAATGCTCGACTGATAACTGTTGTTGTAAGCAAACTCCGCAAGTGGTAAGAACCAATCCCAAGCACCCCCAAAATCTATCACACATGCACAAAGCATATCCTCCAATATATGAATAGTGCGTTTGGACTGCCCGCCTGTCTGAGGGTGAAATGTTGTACTCAACTCCACACTAGTACCCAACTCTCGTTGTACAGCCCTCCAAAACCGTGAGGTAAACTGTGTACCCCGGTCAGAGATGATAAATATTGGTACACCGTGAAGTTTGACAATCTCGCGAATATAGATTCGAGCCAACTGCTTGGAAGAGTAGGAAGTCATCACAGGAATGAAATGAGCTGACTTAGTAAGCCTATCCACAATCACCCAAGCTGCATCAAACTTCCGCTGAGTCCGTGGAAGCCTAACAACGAAATACATATTGATCCGCTCTCATTTCCACTCCGAAATTTCTAACTTCTGTAGCAATCCACCTGGCCGCTGATGCTCATATTTTACCTGCTGACAATTGAGACACCGAGCTGCATACTCCACTATGTCTTTCTTCATCCGCCTCTACTAGTAGTGTTGTCTCAGGTCTTGATACATCTTTGTAGTACCCGGATGAATGGAGTACCGCGAACTGTGAGCCTCTTGGAGAATCAACTCACGCAAACCATCTACATTAGGCACACATAGCCTGCCCTGCATCCGTAATACACTATCATCCCCAATAGTGACTTCCTTGGCATTACCGTGTTGAACTATATCCTTAAGGACAAGTAGATGGGGGTTATCGTACTGATGCTCTCTGATACGATCATAAAGAGAAGATTGAGAAACCACACAAGCCAAAACTCGACTCGGCTAGGAAATATCCAACCTGACAAATTGGTTGGCCAAGGCCTGAACATCCAAGGCTAAAGACCTCTCTACTACCGGTAAATATGCTAAGCTGCCCAAACTCTCCGCCTTACGACTAAAGGTATCGGCCACTACATTGGCCTTCCCGGGATGATAGAGAATGATGATATCATAATCCTTAAGCAACTTCAACCATCTCCGTTGCCGCAAATTAAGATCCTTATATTTAAACAGATGTTGTAGACTCTGGTGATCGGTGTAGACCTCACAATGGACACCGTACAAATAATGCCGTCAAATCTTCAAGGCATGAACAATAGCTGCTAACTCAAGGTCATGGACCGGATAATTCTTCTCATGTACCTTTAACTATCTGGATGCGTAGGCAATCACCCTACCGTCTTGCATCAACACTACGCCGAGACCAATACGAGACGCATCAAAATACACAGTATAAGACCTTGAATCTGTAAGTAATACTAACACTGGGGTTGTAGTCAAAGTTGTCTTGAGCTTTTGGAAGCTCTCCTCACATTCCTCGGTCCACCTGAACGGAGCACCCTTCTGGGTCAATTTGGTCATAGGTGCAGCAATGGAAGAGAAACCCTCTACAAATCAGAGATAATACCCTGCCAAACAAAGGAAACTCCGGATCTCCGTAGTTGAGGACGGTCTGGACCAACTCTGCAGTGCCTCAATATTCTTCGGATCTACTTTGATCCCCTTGCACGAAACTATATGGCCCAAAAGTCCCACTGAATCAAGCCAGAATTCACACTTTGAAAATTTGGCATATAACTTCTTTTCTCTCAAAGTCTGAAGCACAATCCTCAGGTGCTGCTCATGATCTTCCCGACTTCAAAAATACACCAGAATGTTGTCAATAAAACAACGATGAAAGAATCAAGATAGGGCTGAAATATACTATTCATTAAGTGCATAAATGATGCTGGGGCGTTGGTTAGCCCAAATGACATTACAAGGAACTCATAATGACCATACCGAGTCCTAAAAGCAGTCTTCGGGATATCTGGTTTCCGAATCTTTAACTGATGATAGCCTGAACGTAAGTCAATCTTAGAGAACACTCTGGCACCCTGAAGCTGATCAAATAGGTCATCAATACGTGGCAATGGATACCTGTTCTTCACTGTAACCTTGTTCAGCTGGCGGTAATCAATACACATCTGTATAGGACCATCCTTCTTCTTCACAAATAAGACAGCAGCACCCCAAGGCGATACACTAGGCCGAATGAAGCCCTTATCAAGCAACTCATGTAACTGTTCTTTTAATTCTTTCAACTCTACAAGGGCCATACGATATGGTGGAATAGAAATGAGCTGAGTACCAGGTAACAAATCAATGCCAAAGTCAATATCCCTATCAGGTGGCATACCCGAAAGATCCGCTGGAAATACATCAGGAAAATACCTTACTATAGGAACTGACTCCATGGTAGGAGTATCAACACTAACATCTCTCACATAGGCCAGATATGCATCACACCCCTTCTCAACCATCTGTTGAGCCTTAAGAAACGAAACAACCCTGCTAGGAACATAATCTGAGGTACCTCTCCACTCTAGCCATGGTAGACCTGGCATAGCCAACGTCACCGTCTTGGTGTAACAATCAAGAATAGCATGATAGGGCGACAACCAGTCCATGCCCAAAATAATATTGAAATCCACCATACTGAGCAATAATAAATCAGCTTTGGTCTCAAAACCATTGATAACAATTAAACATGACTGATACACGTAGTCCACAATAATAGATTCACCCACGGGTGTAGACACATAAATAGAAGAACTCTAGGAATCACGGGATACGCCCAAATACGGGGAAAAATAAGATGACACATAGGAATAAGTGGAGCCTGGATCAAATAAGACTGATGCATCTCCATGACAGACCGAAATAATACCTGTGATAACAAAATTGGATGCAACGGCCTCTGTCCTAGTAGGCAGGGCATAATATCTGGCCTAGCCTCCCCCTCTAGGGCGACCTCTACCTTTCTGGCCTCCACCTCTAGCTGGTTGTGTAGGTGGAGTGGAAACTGGTGCAGTAATCATGGCCAGAGAAGCCTGATGGCCCTGTGGAATAGGTGGGGCCTGAGAAACCTATGGAGGTGCACCCCTCCTAAGTCTGGGGCAATCCCTCATGATATGACGAGTGTCACCACACTCAAAATAAGCCATCGGAGTACGTGGTTACTGGGACTGGCTCAAGCCTGATCGACTAAACTGCCCGCTGAAAGCACCCCGTATAGGAGGTATAGTATACACTGGCGGTGCATAATATGGAACCTGAGGTCTGGGAGTAGGCGGAATACCACTGGAATCTGGAAGTGCTGAATGAATAGGACAACTCACATAACCTCTATCATGACGGGTTGCAGCTGGGGCACGAGAATTATTATGTGGGCCAAAATCTCGGGGTCTCTAAGCTTCCCTCTCTTCTCTCTCCTGAGTCCACATACCTTCCAATATCCTAGCAATTGACACCACCTGTTGGTATGTGATGTCCATCTCTAGATCTCAGGCCATACTGAATCTGATACTAGGGTGGAGACCCTCAATAAATTTGCAAACCCGCTTTCGAATAGTAGCAACTAAGGATGGTGCATGCCTAGACAAATCACTGAATCGGACCGCATATTCTGACACGATCATAGAACCCTGGCGCAGCTGCTCAAACTCTGCGCGCCATACATCTCTAAGTCTCTGAGGAACATACTCCCTTAAGAACATATCTGAAAATCGAGTCCAAGTAAGTGAAGCTGTCTCAGCCGGACTATCCAACTCATATGCCCGCCACCACTGGTAGGCTGCTCCTCTAAGCTGGAATGCCATGAAAAAAACCCCACTAGAATCCATAATACCCATAGTTCGAAGGATATAGTGACATTCCTCCAGAAAACCCTGAGCATCCTCTGAAGCTAAACCGCTGAATGTAGGAGGGTGGTACTTTTGTACCTCTCGAGCCTGAGTTGCTCCCCCTTTGAAACTGTTGTCCTAACCTCAGGCCAAACTGGGACAACTGGCTGCACTGGTATAACCTCTAGGGCATGGTCAACTTGGTCCTGTGGCTCTGGAGTACGGGCGGCGGGAGTCTGTGCTCCTCCCCCGGCCTGAGATATGGCAGGAGCAAGTGGAATCAACCCTACCCGAGCTAGAGTGCCAAACATGCTCAAAACCTGGGCAAGGGTCTCCTGAAGTGCAGGAGTAGTAACATGTGTCTCAGGTGCCTGCTCTCCAACTGGAACTACTGGTGGCTCTACTCACCAACTCGTGCAGGTGCTATGGACGCACCACGTGGTCTTCCTCGACCTCTGGCACGACCTATGCCCCGACCCCGGCCTCTAGCGGCTCCAACAGGGGGCGCGGGTGTCTGATCATCGGATCTAGTTGTGCGTGTCCTCACCATCTGTGAGAGAATAGAAAGACAATAGTTTTAAATTTTGAAGTCAACAAATGCGCATGATAAGGAATCAAAGAAGTAGATATTCCCTAACAGTTCCATATCCTCTCGAAGATAAGTACAGACATCTCTGTACCGATCCGCAAGACTCTACTAAACTTGCTTGTGACTCATAACACCTATGAACCTAGAGCTCTGATACCAACTTGTCACGACCCCAAATTCCTTTTGTAGGATGTCGTGATGGCACCTGGTCTCTAAGACTAGGTAAGCTTATCAATGCGGAATAACAATTGAAATATGAAATAAATAAATCTGCAATTCACATAATTACAATTCCCAAAAATCGGTAAAAATAAGTCACAAGCTTCTAAGAATTTATCCTCAATGTATCTATATATCAGGGTCTAAAGAAAAATAAGGAAGCAACATAATAATGATAAAAGGGGACTCCCGAGTCTGCGGACGCTGGCAGATATACCTCAAAGTCTTCGTACACAGGTAGCTCACTGATGTCTGGGCTGGTAAGATGTACCTGGATCTGCACAAAAAGATGTGCAGAAGCGTAGTATGAGTACACCACAGCGGTACCCAGTAAGTGCAAAGTCTAACCTCGGTAGAGTAGTGACGAGGTCAGGTCAGACCCTACTGGAATAATAAAAAGAGAAGATGAAATGTTTAACAATATAATAAAATGAAATGACAATGGAAATGAATCAAGTAAGTAGTATGTCACCAATTAACTACGCAAAATAATGGCAAATAATACCTCGTGGAAATAAAATAGAATTCTTTTCAACTTTAAGAAAATCACAACAATAATCAAAGGCAACTACGGCCATAAATCAATATCAACCAGGACACTCCTGAGGTACCGCCTCGTAGTCCCAAATCATAAATAAATTCACAATATCTCATTTTTCTTAAATCACCTTGGATCCTTCACAATTTATTTTAAAGAAAATATTTTTTTCCCGAAATAACATCCCGCGTTTTAGCCACCCTTATCACACCGCATGACTTCTAGTAGTTCCCCTACTAGCCACGCGTATCAATCCACCCTTATCTCACCGCATGAGTTTCAACACCGAGACCTTATACCACCGCATGTGTATCAATATCACAATATATCACAATATGCACCTCAACAACAACAACAACAACAACCCAGTAAAATCTCACTAATGGGGTCTGGGGAGGGTAGTGTGTACGCAGACCTTACCCCTACCCCAAAGGAGTAGAGAGTCTGTTTCTGAAAGACCCTCGGCTCAAGAAAACAAAAAGAAAAAGGACAAAAGGAGACAATATTAGTATCACCACAACAATTATAGGAAAAATAGGAACACCATGAAATGTAGAAGAAAGATGCAAAGCAAAATCGATAGCTAGTAAATATTCACCTCAAGTGCTCAAATATTTCAATTTGCAAAAATAAACAATATCAACAATATTTTCCATAACAGGGAGCTCACGGCTCAATCACAATGAGTACAAACAATCTCACAAAAATATTCGGGAATAAATAACTCAACAAAAATAATATTTCAAAATTTTTAATACGTTGCTTCAATACCAAATTTAAAATATCAAATACTTCATATTAATAATATTTAAATTAAAGAAATTTTACCTTCAAATAATGCACAGAATAAAAGAATCCAAGTTTCAGCTAAGCAGGTAAAAATAATTAGCAGGAGAAAGTCAAGTAAATTTAAAGTATATATAAATCAGATCAATGATGGAGAATATAACAAGATTTAATAATTTAATTAATATGCAACAGTGATCTACACAATTTAAAAACATAATCTTTCACATTTAGTCCGTGTACACACTCGTCACCTCATGTACATGACTTTTATCGCATTACAATTATCACATCAATACCAATCCTAGGAAACATTTCCCCCACACAAGGTTAGACAAGTCACTTACCTCGACTTGCTCCAATTTAATCAAGTAGTATGCCTTTTCCTCGATTTTCCGACTCTGATCGACTCGAATCTAGTTATAATTAATTTGATACAGTCAAAAAAAATTACAGAATCAATTCCATGAGAAAATACTACATTTTTCAATAAAAATTCGAAATTAACTCAAACATCGCCTGTGGGGCCCACATCTCGGAATCTAGCGAAAGTTAGGAAATATGAACGCTCATTCAACCACGAGTTTAACCATACCAAAATGACTAAATTCTGATAACAATTCGACCCTCAAATCCTCAAATCTATCCAAGAGCGTTTTCAAATCTTTCCAACTTAAATCACCAATTAAATGTTAAAAACAGTGATGGATTCGGGTAATCTAACCAAAATTGAGTTAAGAATACTTACCCCAATGTTTTCTTTGAAAATCTCCCAAATATCGCCTCTTCCCGAGCTCCAATCCGTCAAAAATGGAAAATGGGTTAAACTCACTATCTAGGCTTTTACTTTTCGCGATCGCAAACAATGCCACACGATCGCGATGCACAAGGTTCCAACTCTACGTGATCGCATCCCTCTTCACGCGATCGCATAGAGCAAATGCATGGCCCAGCTTCCTCTCAAGGTTCCCCTACGCGATCGCAAACAATACCACGCGATCGCGATACACAGACTGGCCCAACCTATGTGATCGCGGTTGACTTCACGCGATCGCGAAGAACAAAATCGACACTGCCTCAACTAAGCCTACGTGATCGCGTCCCAATCTTCGCGATCGCGATGAAGGTTTGAAATATCAGAAATCAGCAGCTACTAGCAGTGCAAAATAAAGGAAAATAATCTGAATACCATCTGAAACACGCCCGAGCCCCTCGGGACCTCAACCAAATATACCAACAAGTCCTAAAATATCATACGGACTTAGTCAAAACCTCAAATCACATCAAATATCACTAAAATCATAAATCACACTCCAATTCAAGCTTAATGAAACTTAAGAATTTCCAACTTCTACATTCGATGCTGAAGCCTATCAAATCAAGTCTGATTGACCTCAAATTTTGCACACAAGTCATAAATGACATATCGAAGCTATGAAAATTTTCGGAACTGGATTCCGACCCCAATATCAAAAAGTCAACTCCCTGGTCAAACTTTCAAACTTAAATTACTATTTTAGTCATTTCAAACCTAATTTAACTACGGACTTCCAAATAAAATTCCGAACACGCTCCTAAGTCCAAAATCACCTTACGGAGCTGTTGGAATCATCAAAATTCTATTCCGGGGTCGTTTGCACATTGGTCGACATCCAGCCAATATTTTCAACTTAAGTTTTAAACTTTGGAACTAGGTGTTCCAATTCATTCTAAAATTTTTTCGGACCCGAACCGACTACCCCGGCAAGTTACATAACAGTTTTAAAGCACAGAAGAAGTAGTAAATAGGGAGAACGGGGCTACAACTTTTAAAATGATTGGTCGGGTCGTTACATAGGCAATGCTAATCAACTTAGAATGCTTGAGAAATGCAGGGACTTGGCACATGTCAGAATGGCAGCCTAAAAGCAGAGGATGGAGAGGTATTACAATCAAAAAACCAACCTTCATTATTTCAAAGTGGGAGACTTGGTCTTGAGGAAGGTGACGCAAAACACCCGAGAACTCCACGCCGGCAAATTAGCCTCTACGTGGGAAATCCCTTACCGGGTTTTGGCTATCACCGATAAAGGGTCATACGAGTTGGAAAACTGCAATGGAGACAAGTTGCACATCAATTGGAACGTGGCTCATCTCAAAAAATATTACTACTGACAAACAACGGTCAAACAGAAAGTATGTGATGCACTCTTTTGTCCTTCATTCTGTTTTTTATCCCAATTGGATTTTTTCAGGCAAGGTTTTAATGAGGCAGCGACCGCAAGCATACTACAAAAATATCAGTAATAAGACCTTTGATGACAAAGCAAACAAATGAGTTTCCACTCGGGGACGATAAGGTAATCTTTGCTTCGATAGCAAATTCCCACCGGGAAGTTAAGTTTGCTACCGAATAAAGGTTACACGATCATTCATGAGCACAAACCACTAGAGGATTGTTAGGTATTCTTTCGCTCGACAGCATGAATTCCTGAGGGGAAAGCAAAATATGTTACCGAGCGAAGGGTTACGTAGCAATTCATCGGTGGAACCTTCAAAGATACAAGACTTCCAGTGTTCCAAATAGTATTCTTTGCATTAGAACACTGGGGGGATAATGATATGATTACATATGATTACAAGGCAACACTAAATGCCACATCAACCGGGAATGAAAATCTGACAAGGCAACACTAAATGCCACGTCAACCGAGAAAGAAAATCTGACAAGGCAACACTGAATGCCACGCATCATTGGGACCATGGACTACACAATCAGCCCCGAAGAAACAAGTTATACAAGATAGCTACAAGTCATGGCAACTTCTTTTCTACATAGTAAAATGCCTGTGTAAACTATGAAAACAAAAGGAATGAAATGAAATCCTTTTGCTTCTATCTTGTTTCTTGTCTGCACGAGGATCTAATTTTGTCATTTGAAAGTTAAACAAGTACTTCAAATGTTAGTGCCATAATGAACAGGAGACGTCCTCTTCAAGAGCACCGTAAATACAAGAGGGCCCTCTCTTATAAAAATCCTCATGTTAAAGGGTTGTTTCCGGAAGAATATATGCCCAGAACCAAAAATACTATCGGGAAAAAATACACCTAAAGCCATATATAAAAAAGATACAGAAACCGAACTTGCGCAAACACTTATTAAAACCCTCCTGTTAAAGGGTTGGTCCCGGAAGAATATATGCCTGAGACCAAAAATGCTATCAGGGAAAAATACACCCGAAGCCACATATGAAAAAGACGCAGAAACCAAACTTGCACAAATGCTTATTGAAACCCTCATGTAAAATGGATAATTCTCTGAGATAGAAGTGCATCGAAGAAAATGCACCCGAGACCACATGCAGAAAAGCAGGAAGACATGCACAAGCAAAGTAAGACATAGCCAAATAGTTGAGCAACAGTACATCTTTATTTACAAGGATGTACCAAAAGGAAATACAAAACAGGGAAAGAAAAGTTAAGCTACATCATCACTGGAATCGAGAGGAAGAGAAGTATTCATATCCCTGGGAGCAGTAGCCGGTTCAACCGATGGCTCAACATCTTTCCCAACTTGATCTTCGGCATCATCGCCTTCCGATTCCTCTTCAGTGCCCGAAATCTCGGAATAAGAATCACAAGAACCTGGAGCATCAGACTGCGCTAGGAATCCTTTCTTTGAAGCTAACTCAAGCTCGCGGACTTAGCAATTTCGACACCAATATCAAAAATGCCAGCTTTGGCTCCTTCCAAGGTCTTCTCCTCATGTTGTACGTGGAGTAAGTTTTTTCAACAATGAGGGAAGCCTCTCGGCGCCTGAGTTCTTCTTTGAGTTGAGCGATCTCGGCAGAAAGATTGTCCCGGGCTGACCTAGTAGATCAGAGGTTGATATCGAGATCATGGACAGTTGAACTATAGAGTCTGTTGTGCTCAATAATTTTCTTATACTTCTCCTCCAACTGGGCATATCTCGCCCCCGCGGCAGCAAGCTCTTCTGCCTTAGAATTCAAGGTTGCTTCTAAATTAGTTATCCTTTCAGCAGCAGCAGCCTTACGATCATTGGCAGCAAGAATGGCATTCTCGACCTCAACCCATTTAGCCTTGACTTCATCAAAATCGGCCCTCAGTGGCCCAATTTATTGGCTGAGGGTTACCACTTCCTGCAAATGGGCTTCTAAAAACATTGGCCTCAGTGTCCCTGGTTTCCAGTTCCAAAAGGCAAAGAACAGTTTGGTCCCGTTCCGCCAAAAGCTGATCCCGTTTAGAAGAGAGTTCCTCCTTCTCTCGGATTAACCTTTGTAGGCCCTCGGAAGCAAGAAAATTGGCCTGCGAGATAAGAAGAGGTAAAGCTTAAAATACAGTCATTCAGAAGCTGGAAAAAATAGCAGAGAAAGAAAGAAACATACTGATGTGTGGCTATAATTCCATAGATTCGTACATTATGTGCCATGCATTTTACATGCTTTAATTATAAATTATCCATTATTTGTGCATAATGGAGTCTATTTTATATGTAGGTGAATTGGAGATGAAAGTAGAGCAAAATGGATACTTAAACGTTGAAAGTGTGCTCGAGAACAGTGAAAAGGAGAGACCTGGCGAGGCCAGCCAAAGGCCAGGCTGGACCAGGCTTTAGCCTGGTGAGGCCAGCCTAAGGCCAGGCTGGACCAGGCTTTAGCCTGGCGAGGCCAGCCTAAGGCCAGGCTGAACCAGGCTTTAGCCTAGCGAGGCCAGCCAAATTCCAGGCGTTAGGCTGGCGATGCCAGGCCTGAGGCCAAGTCCAATCCGAGTTTTGAAGACTTAATTTGTTCCGAGTTTGACTAAGACACGGCCCACACATTTAGGGTTTCTTATACACATATAAATAGACCTAAAACACCACTTGGAAGGAGGGTTTTTGAGCAGCCACGTTTTTGGGCAGCTAGAGGCAAGAAGAGCTGGTGGAATCACCCCTTGGAGTTAGAATCAACATTTCTATATCTTTTAATCTTTACTTTGTATTTTAATTATGCAAAATATTTGGGATATTGTTACTATGAGTATGAGTAGATAACTTCCTAATCTAAGGTTTTGATGGAACCTATTGAAGGATGATTTTCTTGTTATGTTAATATAGATTTGCCGTAGTATTTTCTCTATTTGTTCAACTATATTATTCTTGTGGTTGATTGAAAGGCCTTCAATTAGCTGTGCCTATTTAGTATGTATTACTTGGGAGAGAGTGCATATTTAGGTAATTGTTGAACAACATCACTCCTAAACGTATATGAGGGATCAATACGGAGGTTTAAAGGTGGGTTTAGGGATAACGAAACCTTGGTGCGATCTGAGTGAGCTGTGCTTAATGCTAGCTAGCATAATTCGGGAGAATATGTCTAGTAATTGTGGTAACTACTCGGGAGAGAGTTATGACAGTTAGAGTGCTCATGATCGGTAGAGAAGACTTAGGCAAACTTGTAGAAAATGTAGCGGAAAAGATTCCGACAATAGGGGAAATCACAACCTTAGGTCATTCCAATTCTTGTTTACAACCTGTTCGTAGTTAGTTGTTAATTATTACATTTTAATTATGAAATATTTAGTTAATAAAAACCAATCTGTTACTTAAATCCTTCTAAAGATTGATTGTGTGAATTTGTGCGAGTCTAATAGCTGTATTTGATAGGTTAATTCCTTATGGGATTCGACTCCGGACTTATTAGCCGGAATATATTTGCAACGACCGCTTAGTCCTTTTTATAAGGCATAGTTGGGCGTGATCAAATTTTGGCGCCGCTACCGGGGAGCTAACGGTTTAGCTGTAGGTGTATATATTTCTAGGTTGCAAGTTTGAACTTTTATTTTTGCTTTCTTGTATTTGATTTTTTTTATTTTTGTTTTACCTGTTGATTTTAGAAACATGGCATCTTGGAATTATGACAGTTTTGATGTTGGTTATTCTACTTTTGATCCTCCTTATGCATATTGTGGAGGAAACCACCCATGGAAAAATTATCAAAATATTCCTGAGAGCGAGTTATGTGCACAACTCAATCTTATGTGTGGAATGTGTGTGGTAGTCAAGATGGTCACTTTCATGGTTGTGCTTATATGTCTTATCCTCCCCCAACCCCTTACTTTGACGGTTCTATATTTTCATGTGAAGTGAATAAGAACAAAGAATCTTGGAAAGCTGACCTGAAGAAGATCAAAGATATGTTAAAGGTCCTCATGGAACAATATGATGAGAAATTACTGCAGATACAAAGGTAAGAGGCAACTATTCACAATTTGGAGGCTCAAGCTAATAAACTAAGTGAACCTTGTAAAGTGCAACAAGCTTACATTGTGGATAATAGCCAAGAAGAGCATGAATGGGCTGCAGAAATTGCCATTATAATGGAGGAGTTGAGAGTAGAATTTGACCAAACCAACCAACTAGAATTTGATGATGTCGATGTTGAAGAATTGGTACTGGAGTCAACTGAGGACCTTACAGATACAATTTTAATTGATTCTAGGTTTTGCCATGAAAATGATGTGGATAAGACTGTGCATTTTCAGTTTGAGCGCATTTGTCCTTACTCCAAGCACTTTTCCACATTGTGCGTAGATGATGATATGAAAATAGAGTCATCCGGGCCACTTGAGGAGTCAAGGAATGAGGAACAAGGTGCCTACATTCTGGAATTCTTCTTGCCAGAAAGTCGGAATTACACACCTCATCTAAAGGCCAAGAAGTGCAGAATACTACATTGTTTCCTTGGGCCAGTTAGATTCGTTCCACCACCCCAGGAGCATGATCATAGAGCAGAACCAAAACTTGGGGTCCAATTCATAAGTTCAAAGTAGAGGCAGAAAGTGATTCGTGTCGTACCGCGACGTTAAATCAAGCGCTTGTTGGGAGGAAACCCAGCTTTACTGCTTTATTTTATTATTATTTATTATTATTATTTTTGTAGTGTCGATTTTTGCTTTTCTAGGAGCATGGAAACAAAGCTATTGGAAGGATGCAACAGCAAACCAGATAGTTGGAACTAAGTGTGAGGTACCCGCACGAAGGACCAAGCCTGTGAGAAGTCTGAGTACCCTATGAGTTGCTAGTGTTTCGGCCTTTGGCCTACCAGGGAGTCTCTTTTACCCTCTTATTAGTTATGGTGTGCATTGGGGACAATGCACAATTTTAAGTGTAGGGTGAGGAGATTGTCTAGGTGACTTTCTATGTTATTTTAATTATGTTAGTTTAATTGAATTTTGTTTTAGAGAACAGAAATAGAAAAGATTGGACTTTTCCTGATGATGGATCTATTAGACAATTTTCTTGAGGGATTTAAGTCAAAAGTAAAAAGATTTTCTTTTGTTAGGTAGTGTAGCAATTCCCCCTTAGTTTTTCTTTGTACCGCGGTTCTTTTCCAAGGGTTTTGTTTGAACCGGGTGTAGTTAGTTTTATTTGTTTTTAGGAATAGGAACCATTGTGCCATGAATTGAATTGAAGCAATACCTCTTAGCTTTGTTATGCCTTGAGAATAGTTAGTACTATGGTTGTGACGCTTAGGCTCGGGTTTTGACTCTCGCATAAGTACCTTAAATCGTAGATTATTAATTTTGCTTAACTGCTTTGACTGAAGCATCGCGATGAAACCAATTCTGAGTGAGTTATGTGCCATGTCTGTGTGAGGTTTTGTATGTATTCTATGCATTGCATTTGATATCTAGAACTTGCCTCGTGTGTTTGCAAAGTAAAATAGTAGCATTGTTCAGTCTAGGAAGTGATATAGGCGTTTCTTTGTTAAGCAAGATATATAAAGTTTACCCACCTAAATGTTATGTACCATAGTTAACCCCGTTGAGCCAATAATCTTTTTTCTTTGGTAACCACGTTACAAGTCGTACCCCTTTGTTTTAATCGACCATATATTTGAACCTTTTCACCTCTCATGAGCACTTGAATTGTTATGAACTTTGTAAAAGTTAAAGTGTGGGGTAGGTGGTTCGGCTTTGGCGTGGAACTAATGAAATAAGGAGAAAGGTGCATTGTTTTGAAAAAGTAAGAGCCACTTGAATTGAAAAAGAAAGAAAAGAAAAATTAGTTGTATTGCTGTGAAAAATATCCCTTGATAGTGGTGACTCTTGATATAATTGTGCTTAAAGAAATATGGAGTTAATATATATTAAGGTGAATGTGGAGTTATGGTTTGACATAAGTATGGGATGTGTGTTAAAGTATATGTATTAAAGTGCTAAAGGGAGGTGTAGTCACTCATATCCAAATGTATCCTACCCGACCCAGCAGCCTACATTACAACCAATGAAAGTCCTACTTGATCTTAGACTGAATGAACTCAATTAGTAGAGTATTACACTACGGGCAAGCATATGGTGCATCTTTTGTAGCATATGAATGTTATTTCTGAGAGCGAGTGAATTCTTCCTATATTGAGTTCCTACGGTCTTAAAATTCATTGTGTGTGGAACTAATCTCTTTGATTGGGTGAGGGCACATGATTCATAAAGAAAAGGTAATGTTATTGACATTCATGTCAGAGTAAGTAAGTGAATTGTGAATAAGGCATGGTATTTGTGAGTCGAATCTTGAGGCGAGGATGTCACACTTGTGTGCTTAAACTATTTAAAAACATTATTGGTGTAATGAGTTAGGAGAATTGCTTAAAAAGGTCGTATCAATAAGTGTAGTTTGATTGCTCGAGGACGAGCAATGTTTAAGTGTGGGGTATTGATGTGTGGCTATAATTCCATAGATTTGTACATTATGTGCCTTGCATTTTACATGTTTTAATGATAAATTACACTTTATTTGTGCATAATGGAGTCTATTTTATGTATAGGTGAATTGGAGATGAAAGTAAAGCAAAATGGATACTTAAACGTTGAAAGTGTGCTCGAGAACAGTGAAAAGGAGAGACCTGGCGAGGCCAGCCAAAAGCCAGGTTGGACCAGGCTTTAGCCTGGTGAGGCCATCCTAGGGCTAGGCTGGACCAGGCTTTAGCCTGGCGAGGCCAGCCTAAGGCCAGGCTGGACCGGGCTTTAGCCTGGTGAGGCCAGCCTAAGGCCAGGCTGAACCAGGCTTTAGCCTAGCGAGGCCAGCCAAATTCCAGGCGTTAGGCTGGCGACGCCAGGCCTGAGGCCAAGTCCAATCCGAGTTTTGAAGACTTAATTCATTCCGGGTTTGACTAAGACTCAGCCCACACGTTTAGGGTTTCTTATACACATATAAATAGACCTAAAAAAACCACTTGGAAGGAGGGTTTTTGAGCAGCCACGTTTTTGGACAGCTAGAGGCAAGAAGAGCTGGTGGAATCACCCCTTGGAGTTAGAATCATTATTTCTATATCTTTTAATCTTTACTTTGTATTTTAATTATGCAAAATATTTGGGATATTGTTACTATGAGTATGAGTAGCTAACTTCCTAATCTAAGGTTTTGATGAAACCTATTGAAGGATGATTTTCTTGTTATGTTAATATAGATTTGCCGTAGTATTTTCTCTATTTGTTCAACTATATTATTCTTGTGGTTGATTGAAAGGCCTTCAATTAGCTGTGCCTATTTAGTATGTATTACTCGGGAGAGAGTGAATATTTAGGTAGTTGTTGAACAACATCACTCCTAAACGTATATGAGGGATCAATACGGAGGTTTAAAGGTGGGTTTAGGGATAATGAAACCTTGGTGCAATCTGAGTGAGCTGTGCTTAATGCTAGCTAGCGTAATTCGGGAGAATATGTCTAGTAATTGTGGTAACTACTCGGGAGAGTGTTACGACAGTTAGAGTGCTCATGATCGGTAGAGAAAACTTAGGCAAACTTGTAGAAAATGTAGCGGAAAAGATTCCGACAATAGGGGAAATCACAACCTTAGGTCATTCCAATTCTTGTTTACAACCTGTTCGTAGTTAGTTGTTAATTATTACATTTTAATTACGTAATATTTAGTTAATAAAAACCAATTTGTTACTTAAATCCTTCTGAAGATTGATTGTGTGAATTTGTGCGAGTCTAGTAGCTGTATTTGATAGGTTAATTCCTTGTGGGATTCGACTCCGGACTTATTAGCCGGAATATATTTGCAACGACCGCTTAGTCCTTTTTATAAGGCATAGTTGGGCGTGATCACATACGATGCAGCACTATGCATGGCATTATTCAACAAACACTCTCCCGAGAGTGTTTGAATCTTTTCCCAATCATTCTCCGAAGCCAATGGCTTCAGATAATTTGCAAGCTGCACCGGTCGGGAAAGAAGGTTGCACCCGGTAGAGACCGAAAGGGTAACATTCCTCCTCCTCTGGGGATCTTCAGAGGGGCAGCATAATTTTGCCCCAAATTCCCATGAATATGGGACTGTGGGAGAGGAACGCCTTCAGCATGGTCAGGTGCGGCCAATGGAGGTGATATTGTTGGTGGAAGCGTGGATGAAGATGGAATTGATGTAGCAGTTGATGGTGGCGAAGAAGGGGGGTGATAAAGCTGGTAAGGGGGAAGAACGGGAGACATCTGCATCGAAGGCAACACTGGTTGTTGGGTTCTCACCAACCAAGGACGGCAAGGACCCAGTACTCTGCCTCATAGTACCGGGCACAACAACTGGGGCCCGAAAACGGGAGTTGGCATTTTTCACCAAATCAAACTCTCCCCAAAGTGTCGAGACATCATCCTTGGCGGATGTAACTGCATCAACAGGTTGAGCATCCTGTTGTGAGGATAAGGATCGTTGTCAAGCTCCCTCATCATTAGCTTCTTCATCATCAATCACTACGGTGTCTATGACCGGCCCGGGGGGAGGACCGGCCAACGTCGCCATCGGGGATGATTCGGGGGCATCAACCTTTGCCCTCTTGTTTTTTTCCCTGGCCATAGAGGAACGCCTTCTCTTTGGTTGCTTGTTCTCTGGCTGGGGACTCCGTGAAGAAATATTTATGCCTGGAGCAGACCCAGAGGCACCCGTTCGAGCAAGAGCCTCCTGGAGAAGCCTCGCCGCATCAGCAGGGTCGGCCAAATCTTCCTCTTCAGGGATCTCGACTGAGCCCGGTGGTAGACCTAATTTGACAAACAAATCAGGAGATTCAGCCAAATTCCACATATACAAAAACTAAAGCAAAGCAAACTATAGTTATCATGATTTTTGGCCTTCCACCCGTATTTGATGGACAGTTTTTTCCACAAGCGAATTTCGGGCATGGTGATGTCCAAGATCTTTTGAACCTATCGGTCCAAGCCTTCTACCACCGGTGGGACCCATCGGGTCGCTATAACATACATGAGTTAAATGATTAATACAGGCGTTAAAAAGCATGAAGGAGGAGCGTATTGAAAGAAACTTACGAGAACGGTTCCAAGCAACTGGAAAGGATGGAGTCGTTATTGGAATAAAGTTACCGGAGGCAACTGCAATGAACCGTTCCATCCACCCTCAGTCATTGTCATCATCCATGCTGGATATCAAAGCATGGTGACCACGCTTGCAGAGATTTATCATTCCCCCGCGGAAGACTTTGGGGGAGTACAAATTCCTCATATGAGCCAATGATAGCTCTTCTTTGGTTTCCAGACACAGACGCCGAAGGTAGGCGACCATCCTCCACACAGAAGGGCTTATTTATGCCAAACACACCTGATAAAGGAGACAAAATTCTGCTATCACAGTATCAAGTTCTCCGTTCAAAGAAAATGCACCCAAAGTAAAAGGGTACATATAAAAATATGTGAAACCCTCTCTGGGAAGAGTCACTCGCTCTGATGGATCAGGAGCGATGATGTCCAAATCTTGGCAGCAATAGTCTTCCTTCACAGTAGGGATACAGGAAGGACGAATGGAAGATGAGTACCTGCTAACCGTCCATGTACATGGGTTATCAGTGGGAAATTTCTCCTCCAAATTCTTCAAAGTACTAAGCCTTCTAGGGATTATGGAACTTACTGTTGGAGGAACGGAATCCTCATTCTTAATCTTGCTCTTCGAAGAACCAACGCGTTTAGATGAAGACGCCATTGGAGAAGAGAAAGAAAAAGTTCTATGTTGGGAGAAAATTAGAGAAGAGATGTAGAACATGAATGTAGTTTGAAAGCTCAATCGACTGGTGAGGCCCAAAGGAAAAGGGAGTTGATACGTATAGATGGAATTTTGGGCCGCTAAAATACTTGGATCCGATTACCTTGATAACCGGGAAAAGGCGTGCTAAATCATAGGAGGACGCGTGTTCTAGGAATTAAATTCGGAGGGACAAGCGTCTAATCAACCGTCAGTAACCTTCAAAAGGAATTATAGTAATTCCCGCCAAAAGAAGATTCTCATCAACTTCCCGATAACACAAAGTTATGTCACCGAAAAGCAAAGAGACTATCTGTATTGGGTAAAATATGTTACGATATGTGGCCACCAAAAAAAGGGACGCGTGGAATCAAAGCCGGGAGGACAGAAAATCGGGCACATCTACCTCGTGTCACCGAGAAAGGCAAGTCCATAAAGGCATTAGGCATGTTGCGTCCGGTAGCATTTAATGGAGAATATTCCACAGCATTAAAGAGTAACGGCTCATTACATGAATTTGGACATTTATGTTTACCGTTAGGTTTCCATTATCGCACTTCAATAATTGTCATTAGTGGTGGGCCCAACCATGACACTCATTGAGCTATAAATAATAGGCTCAACAATCATTGTAAGGGATAATTTTCTGGACATCAAGGAATATATTCTAACACAACATCTTGATACTATTTTTCTCTCTCTAGCTTGTTGGTCTTATCATTGTACCCGGAAACCCTGTTCCCGGGCTCTCCAAATTTATCATTTTATCTATATTTGAGCTAAGTATCTTGCATCCAAATTGACTAATTCATTATTTTTTGGGATCAACTCGATTCATTTGTCTAGAAACCACGAACAAATTCTAACTGTATCATTTTTCGGGTAAACAACTTTATGAATTTGGTGATTGACGTTAAAAAACCTAAAAGTTAGGAGTTTATACATAATTTAAATACGGAAAATATTTAATAATCAAAATTTTAATTTTAAAGTCCTAAATATTAGGAAAGTTATCTAAATTTACAATTTTATTCAATGTGAATATTAAGGTAAGGGGACTTCGTAATTTTTAATATAGTAGGATGGTATCATATTTACACAGCTTACACACACCCGAACTGATAAAGTTCTAAACTATTTTATAAAGTGCTAAACTCTATCAAAGATCGAATTCTTTCCTTGTCACATAAAGAGTTCCTTGTTTACTCGGAAATACCCAGTGGCACTGCGACAGTGTGTTCGTAATTTCAGAAAACTCCTCAAAGGAGGAAGCAGAACGGAGAGCAGAGTTTCCGATTCACATTTCGCCGGGAAAAGGCAGGTAGCGAATCTCCGGCGATATGCGGTGGTACGTTGTCGCTTCGCTTCTCACCGTTCTCACCAGCTCTCAGGTTTCTCCTAATTCCACGCTCTATTTTCTGCTTCTCGAAGTTTCACATCTGATCTGTGTTTTCTACTAACACTTAAAATATTAGTTCATGAATATGAGTGTGAAATTGCTTAGGTTACAATTTGAAAGAGTAAAATCAAGTTTACTTTTCATCACGAAGTGTATTGCGCCGATTAATGAGATTTTCTGTAAGCGTTCCGCATTTTAGTTTGCATATTATTGTATAAGTGATAACTAGTGGTTTGATTACATATCAAGTGTCGACTAATTGAAAATTAGATACATGTAGGTTGATAATTTTGGATTTATGGATTAATGTTCGAATTATGCATCCTGTGACAGGGAATTTTGACGACGTTATCTCAAAGTAATGGGGGATACAAATATGATTATGCTACTGTTCCTTTTCTAGCTGAAGTTTTCAAGGTATCATTTCTTAGATTAGCATTTTTTGTTTAAGAGGGTGGGTACATTGCGTTCTATCATTAAATAAAAATACTAGAATAAATAGGATTTTGAGGAATTCTCTTTTTTGCTATAGCTTTCAAGTAAAACTTATCCAGAAGTAGAAAGGAAGCTTTAAATTGGATCCTCATTCTTCTTATACCAGCTGTACTATCATGTTTTGTTCCTTTTCAATTTACTAATTTAATGTCGTGTTTGCCGTTATGCTCTATCATCATTAAAAATACTAGAATGAAAAGCTGTCAAGGATTTCCATCACCTCACTTTTGGATGCACTTGATGTAGAAAGTTCCTCTCTTAATCTTCAGCTTAATGAAATGAACTATATATATGTCCCCTCTTGGGGTGACTCGAACTCACAAGAGCTTGGTTGGAAGTGGAGGGTGCTCACCACTATAGCAACCCACTCTTGTCTAAAAAAAAAGAATATATATATATATATATATATATATATATATACATACATATATATGTGTATGTATGTATGGAAGATCCAGTTTGACTGTATATCTACTTTTGGAGAGGGCATTGAATGGGGCTATGTGCTGTGTAGTAGTCCTTTCTGCATGATAGTTACTTCTCGATTTGAGGATTTTCTCTGAGATTTTCCTCCTTCATTCATTTGTCAACCTGCAGCTTCTAGTATCTAGTGTCTTTCTTTGGAGAGAGATGCAAAACTCACCACCTCCCAAGATGACGATGGATTGGAAGAGTGTTCGTTTATACCCGATTCCATCTATCATTTATCTCATCCACAACAATGTGCAGTTTGCTACATTGACATATGTAGATACATCGACTTATCAGATAATGGGCAATTTAAAGATTGTTACTACGGGAATATTGTTCAGGTGCTTGGTGCTGACTTTTTTGCCTAGTTTCCCACCTTTATTTCGCTTCTTTTCATTCAGCATCAATTCCTTATTTCCTGCATTGAACTTGGTAAGTAAATTAGAGAATTATCTTTCATATTTTAGGCTGTTTCTGAAGAGGAAACTTACAAACTTGCAGTGGATGGCAATTGTACTTTTGGCTGTTGGAACAACCACAAGCCAGGTGATTATGGAATCTGCTTGCCTATTGTCTAAGCATCATGATTTGGGTGCGCTAAACATGTCATGTGTAGAAATTTTCTTTTAGAGACCTGACCAGAAACTTAATCATGTATGGTGTTGGAAACGGCATGCCAAATTTAAGTCCTGTATTCCAGCTGTTATATTAATTTCAAGCATAACCTGTTCTTTATCATGAAAGATGGTTACTGCTCAGTGATTGCTCATATAGAATTATGCTACGAGTATAATGGATTATTGGCTCAGTTATGGGATTAAAATTCTCAGTGAATTGCCTGCAGATTTTCTATATGCTATTATGGATGTACCAGTGTAGTTTGTAATATATGCTAATGCTCTCTACTGTTTTTCTCAGGCAATCATTCAATTTTAAAGACCGGATCTTTTTAGTATTGCCTGTCTGCATCTAGTTCAAGCTTAATCTAGTGACTACTCCAGTTGACTTATCTTCAATATGTCGATATATTACAAAAGTAGATATCAGAATACTGCCTCTTTTGTCACCGTTTCAAAGAAATAAATTGATATTCTCCATACCAATTATGTGACACTCTTTCCATTTTGAGACGTCTTAAAATGTTTGACCCTATTCCATTTCACTTTCAAGTACTCAAGTCTTAAACTTTGATATGTTTTCTGTTAACCATTTATTTAATATTGACTTTTATTATTACTAATATAGCATATAAGTCAATTTAAAATCTCATGTCCAGTCAAATCGGACTGAGGGAGTATTAATAATTACTCTGCACTTGCCTGGTGTTCAATTCAGGTGAAAGGCTGTGGAGAGGCTTCTTGTGACTCACTCTTTTCATCACCCATTCAAGGATATTTGTTTGGTGTACTCTCTGCTTGTCTTTCAGCACTGGCTGGTGTTTATACTGAATTCTTGATGAAGAAGAATAATGACAGCTTGTATTGGCAGAATGTCCAATTATACACGTGAGTTCTTCCTGACCAAGCGATATATACTGGTTTGGTTATTGAATCCAATTGAACTCATTCTCTCATACATATGTTAAAACTCCAAAGTAGAAGATGGTTTCATGTGACTTTAAGGAAGAAATTTTGTTAGTCTTCAGATACTGATTCAGTCTCCTGCTATGCGATCAAATTGCATTCTATTAGTAAAGGCCCTTGAAATCAGTCAGTTAATTTAAATAGTGCATTGGACTTTCAGATTTGGTTCAATATTCAACATGGGTCGACTTCTTATGGATGATTTTAGAAGTGGGTTTGAGGAAGGACCTTGGTGGCAGCGCCTTTTCAATGGATACAACATGACCACATGGTTAGTAGTGTTGAATCTTGGAACCACTGGCCTTATGGTTTCATGGTTGATGAAGTATGCTGACAATATTGTAAAGGTATCTTATCTTACCGAATTAGATGCATTTGCTTTCTGTTCCATTTGTGAACGATTCTGATCACCTTTGATAAGTTTGTTATGAACTGTAGTTACATATCAATAAAAGTTCTTTTTAATTCCCCTTGATTTTCATGGCAATTGTCTATGTTCTTGTACATTAAGAGTTACAAATCCTACTATATAACATCAAAAAATTTTTAGATTCCTGATTCCGGTTCTCAAATAAATTATCTGGGGATGAGAAAGCCGATGAGTTATTTCAGATGGCATCTCTGCTTAGAAATTGAGAGAGGCTAAGGAGAAGGGGGTGGTGGCGGGACACGTGTAGTTTCTCCATGAGATGGAAGTTTTTATGGGAAGAAAGACAACTGTTGGACTGTTCAAAAAAACCCATAAAGACTGAGTTCGAGCAACTTAAGTAATGCATCTAGGCGCAATGTTGCTGAAAAGAAAAGGAGAAAAAAAGGAAATGAAATTCATACTCATGGTTGCTTGCATATAGTGTGTAGTGAACGAGAGATGAAGTGTCATTTCTGGTGCAACTGGCCATTATTTAAATGTATAGAGATAGCTAGTTGATGATATGCAGGTTTAGTGATTTTCTGTAATAAAGTGTGTATCAGTTGTTTTACCTTTCTATTTTGGTGATTCAGAGCTTTTCCAAAATGATTGCTTAGCTATAACTATGTGATGTCATTTTTACTGGGAATTTGTTTCTTTTGCTTTCTTTTGAATGATTGCTCCATTACTCTTCCTTTTGCTCCTCTATCCGAATGATCAGATTGTTACCTATTCTTTTTAAGGTGTATGCCACTTCTATGGCGATGCTCCTGACAATGGTGTTATCAGTGCTCCTCTTCGATTTCAAGCCAACAGTACAAGTAAGCACCAGAAAGCTGTTTCTCATTTGCATTGCTTTTGTTATTCGCCCTTATATTTCATAAACATGTCTTTACTGTGTCATTGTCAGTTTCTTCCTTAGTGTTTATTCTATTCTTAATTTTTCTATTTGCAGCTCTTTTTGGGTATAATTATCTGCATGATGTCCCTACATATGTATTTTGCTCCTCCAAGCACGATAGTGGATTTGCCTTTGACAGTAAAACCGGCCTCTGAGAGTGTATCTGAAGTTTCTGTTGAACGAAGAACAGATTCCTGATGTACAAAATACTGCCACTAATTTTTTTTCTTTGATTTGTGCAAAGCACTTTACAAATTTGAGCCTCAGCTAAGGTCTGCATGACCATCACTTGGATTCCAGGAAATCAAGATGACGTGATTCAAGAGTTGTGATTAGAAGCTTTTTGATGACGGGAGCTTATTACCGGCCTGGTAATGTGCATCAAAGTTAGACGAGCACTGTCAATCTTTTGTCTCTCCTTTTGTACCCAAACCAAGTACAAATTTTATGCCACAGTAACAATTCCTTTTTATGCTCTGTGCTTTTCTGGTGTCACTAGCAAACGCACGCGAAATCAAGAAAATGCAGGCAAAGACTAGGATGTGGATTACATAAACTTCTCTTGTGTTCTGTTATGATTCATATCCAAAGTTAGCTAGTATAGGTGCATTAAACTTTGAGTCTAACAAGTTGCATTAGAGACAGATCTTTCTTGTGCCAGAGTATCTTGTGCTTTAACTATAAAAATCATGTAATTGCATGAAAGAATAGCTTAGTAATTTTTCTTTTTCATGGATGTATGTGGCACTTTGGACACTGGATGAGTATATTCACAAGTCATTTACAGTAACTGGTAATGCTGAAAGACAGCTAATTACTCTTAGATTGTCTCATTGCTGCAAATTTTGTTGGGCTTAAATAGCTGAGCTACATTGTTAGGGCATTTTTGAGGAATTATCATTTCGGTTTGAATCCCAAATAATTAGGCTTAACAGTAATGTGTCTTTTATTTGTATCTTTATATGTACCCAATTACCCATGGGGGAGGGTGGCCCTAGCTAGACGTATGAAATTCGAGCATAGCCATATACTTGCTTCAAGCAACTTGAGTATTAAATTAAATTGCAGAAATGGACAAAATTCCGCAGAAAATTGAACCTAAAAGTAAAGAGGAAATTGTGGTCTCAATTGATAGCAACAGCATGCAACAGTTGCACCTATTGATTTGATAGCAAACCGGAAAAGAACGGTAGTGCTTTAACATCGAAATAAAGTTAGTTTTACTATTGATCTAATGTTCATTAATAGTGGTCATGGGTCATCTTATTTTTTGAAAGGCTAGTCACAGCAGTTTCATTAGGTATCTACATCAGTTCATGCACGCAACCATCCTCGACCGACAATTAAAAATGGCAGCCTGCAATGTGAAGCCACCAATGGTGGTCTTGAAAATATTCCAAGTAGTAGCTAATATTCATCTTCTATCCATATTATTTGTCTCGTAAAGTTTTGCCCAACCCTTACGAAAAAATATTTGATAACTTTAATCATAGAACTATCATGTCTCTCTTCTTACATGTCTCACTAAATTAACACATCATAATTGGAATAATAAGGATTAGATCTCGGGAAAAAAATGACATTCTGTTTTTTCTAAGACAGAGCAGAAGCAATAGCAAAATAGGGTGCCTTCAGCTTCCGGTCATAGAGTATTTTGAACGAATAGCAACCACAATTTGGTGAACTGGTAATAATTCAATGCTTTGATGAATTAATTGCAGTACGTTTAGTTGTGGATTCTGTGGTCGCTAGCCTCTGAAAGGACATCTGTTTTCTTGCTAACCATTCAGTATACACAATTATATGAGAGGCGTTAGCCCACCTGTACTGTATCATTGATTGTAAAATCTTTTGAATATCGATTTCAAACATTAATGTTGATCATTTCTAAGAGCCAATTAGTCAAGAAAGATTATTAAGTGCAAAGAAGATAAATAAGATCTTACTACAGTGGGTTCTAGAAGTGATCATCTTGTCACTTTTGATAATTTAAACTTAGTTATTCATTTTTTCGAATACAAAAATTATGGTACAAGGGGAGAAAGATAAGAAGAGGGCGAGAAAACAATTAGCAATTCTTATTTTGTATTTTTAAGGAAGGGAAACTGTTATTTTTGTCGTATAGTGGAAGGAAAAAAATCATATTATATGGTCATTGAGATATTGAGATTGCAATTGTAATACTACCCCAAAACTAGCCTACAACTCACACGTTTTCTTTTTCACGTGATTATTTTTCACCTTTTCACATGATTTCATAGAAGAAAATTTCAACCTGACTTTGCTGGGGTTTTATTTAGTGGAACTTATTATTTTACCAGTTGGTCAAGATTGTCTTGGAATTTTGCTCCCAAGAGTAACATATAACGTACAAACGTGCTCTAGAAAACAAACCAATTTATGTCCCCATCAAGGGACAATCTTCTATTGATAGGTGTACCATCTTGACTAAAAACAATTCTAGGAGTTACAAGTGTGTTAGATTCACAGTAATTTAATCTTTTGTCGACAATTATCTTTTCTAATCCTTACACTCAACTGTGCCAGCTACTATCTATTATTCATAACTTTTTAATTTCAGAAGCCTAACATTGTATCTTTATTCCGAAGTCCGCAACGGACATCATAGTAACTAAGAAGTCGAATATAATTTGAATCACAGTATCGCGAGTTATTTTTTTTTTAATTTTCTGTTAACTAGACAATCGTACATAGCAGTAGCTGAGCCATCTTTAACACCCTTTCCCCTAAAGTTATATTATATATATAGCTAGACAATCTTTTTACTGTTTATTTTTTATATTTTAACACACTTTAAGAAAAATTTTGGCTCTGTAATTGGTAAGTACTCAAATTGTATACGTGAAATTGAAAAAAATTTAAAATATTTTCTTGAGTTTGCACTTACTATTATGAAAAACTTGTGAATACAATGGTACTCTACATTTACTAACTTAAAATAACTATAACTACTAATATGAAAAGGAAAAAAGGAAAAAAATAAACTGCCTTTCCTTTCCTCTATAAATACCCCAGTACCGCTGTGTTTTTCTCCACACCACCATAAAGTTTCTAAGAAAATGAGTGGAGGTGGAATGGAGTCGATGGCACGGCCAACTCCGCCCAACGTTGGCGGCGATGGCGGTGGCACGAATAGCCAGCACAGCACAGAGCACTGTGGCTATGGTTTTCATATGCCGTTGCATTACCCAAGATACACACGAGCTGAATATGAGGGCATGCCAGAATGGAAGCTGGACTGTTTGCTTACTCAGTATGGACTTCCTATCACTGGAAATGTTAACCAAAAGAGAAAGTTTGCCATGGGAGCTTTTCTTTGGACCTATTAAGAACCTGCAGATTCCCTTCTTCTCTCTGTGTAAAACTTTTTAATAATGCAGTTTGTTTTTCGTGTATAAAAGTTACTTAAAAACTATTTTTCATAATATGAAACCATATGTTGATCATATGGTTTAGTTTCTATATGTCTAGTACTTATATTTTTCGTTATCAATATAAGTTTTGATAAACTAAACTTGAAAGGATACTTCAAGAAACTTTTTGTCCTAAGTCAAGACTCATACTCCAAAATCAGTGATCATCACTACCTTTATCTTTATTTTCTCCTCATCTTCTAGGTCTTTAGTTTTACATATCTAAGAATGTGCAATTTATTTATTTATATTCTAGTTGTATCTAGGATATATTTAAATACTGATATTCTTTAAGAAAAAATTCCATTTGTGATACTTCGATGCACCACTCACTATAAAGAACCCAAGAGTTTAGCCTTTATCATACCATAAATTTTGTAAGTATAACATTAATTTTAGTAACAATTTAATGATTAAAATGTTAAAATTTAAACAGTAATATTATGATCCTTCATGACCACTACTGTTATTCTCTTGCTGTTGATTTTGTAAACTTTAACATCACACAGGAATGAAACTCAACACATCAAATTGAATTCGCAATAAAGATTTGGTGAAAACCCGTTAGAATATTTGAAGTGCAGCATTAATCAATTTTAAGTCTGCTATTTAAAATATATCCACAATTTATAATGTATTTAAATATTAGCCAATTTATCCAAATTTTAGGACTAAGTATTCTGAATTTTTGAGCTGTTAATTTTAAATTCAGAACACTTCTGAACTACTAATTTAAAATTTAGGACATAAGATTCGGACTTTTGGACACAATTTTCGAACTTTAAGACACAATATTCTGAAATTTAAACTTTGAGGTTTAAACTTTAAGACATTATATCCCGAAATTTAAACAAAATTGACTAATCTTTAAATATATAATAAAATATGAATATATGCTGTCATTTCCACTCTTTTTGATGATATAAAGGAAATGAGCCAGACCTTAGTGATGGTACCGCAGGAACACTGAAGCCCATGCGGTAGACAGGACAGCTAGCTAACATTTTCCACTAACACACTGTTTTCGTGGGCCATGAGGGTTCCTACTTGGGTCTAATCTAATCACTGATAGCTTGTTTGCTCAAACTTTTAAAATTTGATAATTTTAAAAAGTAAAGTATTTTTTAAAAAAGTATTTTTCGTGAGAATCGATTTGTGTTTGGCTAATTAATTTGAAAAATACTTTTGATCAGTAGTTAATGTTTAATCAAGCTTTTAAAAACTGTTTCTAAGTGTATTTTTCAGAAAAGTACTTCTGGAGAGAAGCTACATGTTTTTTTTTCTGCTTCTCTTCAAAAACACTTTTTTCCTTCTAAAAGCTGGACCTTTAGTAATATTCGAGCAATGACAAGTAAATTGAGACATATATAGTAATTAGTATGGAAGTTAACTTGCTAACTATGGAATATGATACGTATTTAAAGTTGAGGTATTATTACTTTTAGTTCGCATCAGAAATTATTTACATTCGATATACGAAAAACATACATCTTTGTGTATGAGTCGTATATCTTGAGAAAACAAAACTTGAAATCCAAAAAAGAATTGATCATATAAATATACAAATTTTATATATTTTTCGGCATTATACAGAGTGCAGTCTAAAAGTTCCATCGGTTGCAATAGAAATAAAAAGAGGGTCATCTACTAAATAATTAATACAAAGAGGAACAACTAGCGAAAATTTTAATAGTCTTATCACCGTTATCCTTAAAAATCTGATCTACTAGTTTCACTTCTTTGAAATCGCGACATTAAGGTCAGAATTTTTGACATCTTGGATCACATAATTGATTCCTTGAAGATAAATCTATTAGTTTCAACGATCTAGTAAAACATACTCATTGGAGTGGTGTTTTCCTTCACATTATCAAAATTAATAAAACTACTCAATGAGGCCAGATACAAAATTAGTAAAACTTCTGCGGTATCAGTTACGGGTTTGAACGAGTTTGAAACTTAGTAATTGTAATAAGAAAATGTGTTAAATATGCATAAAGATTTAATATTGAACCTCATAACTAAGATGAGCTATAAGTACAGTTAATGAGTTAACATATTTAAATTCATAAATTTTAAATCTCGGTTCGCCTCTACAGACTTGACAGGTGAAGTGGATAGCCGAACAATTCCTTGCAAAAAAAAAATATGAATATAAAATGTGGTAATTGAGTAGTGAGGGTCTAGCAATGGCATGTGGTATCTTGTAGTTAAGACTTAAAGAGATGGTATTATTTCAATATAGAGATGTGCTCATTTTAGTTGCAATTTGCACGTGGAATTTCCCTATACCAAGTAATCTTGCTCCCCGAACGGCCCACCCCACCTTCTACCATTATATGGGCCTCTTTCCCTCAATTTTAACAGTCCCCAACAAAATAATGAGCGTAAAATAGTCATCATTATTTTCCGTTATTTTTCTCTTCCTTTACTTTTTCTATCTTTTTTCTTTCATTTCTAATAAAAAAATCTTTCAAGTGAGATTACTTCATGATCGTCCAAGGGCTTTAAAGTTGGTGAGCTAGTCATTGTATCTAGACATTTTTTCCCTTCAAATTGGTGATATGGATTTTTAATACCAGCCCTTAGATCTGTCAAAACGGATAGAAATGGCGTGGGATAGCCACTTTTTAATATTGTATTTAGGTTTTATTCAGTATTTTTAATGCTGAGCAAAAATAGTCATTATTCTATTAAAATTAATACGAAAAGACGTTGTTACCCTTTCTTCATGAGTGTTGTGTAAATATTAAGGGCATGGTGTCCTTAACATTTACATTGCACAGATGAAGTTAAGGATGCCATGTCCTTAACATTTACACTGCACATATGAAGTTAAGGACATGATGTCCTAAAGTTTAACAACGGAAGTTGCAAATACAGGATACTTTGTCCTTAATATCACAACATTCATGAAGTTAAGGACATCATGTCCTTAATATTTACACAATACTCATAAAGTTAAGGACACTATGTCCTTAATATTTACACTACACATATAAAGTTAAGGACACGTGGTCCTAAAGTTTAACAACATAAGGTGCAAATACAAGTTAAGGACATTGTGTCCTTTACATTTACACTACACATATGAAGTTAAGGACATGATGTCCTAAAGTTTAACAACGGAAGGTGCAAATACATGATACTTTGTCCTTAATAGATACACAACATTCATGAAGTTAATGACACCATGTCCTTAATATTTACACAATACTCATGTCTAGCACAGGGGTATTTTCGTCCGGGCGGATAAAAATTTATTAAGCACTTGCTAAAGAGTAAATACATTTTAAACAGTGGCTAAAGAGTAAATACATTTTAAATAGTGGCTAAAGAGTAAAGATATCTCTAATTAGCGGCTAAATGTGCACTTCTCCCTCAAAACGGGCCAGCCCAACCCAAGCCTCGTGGGCTTTTAAATTTGGTACAATAGGACGGGCCGGCCCACTATATGAATGTGCCTTAAAATGGCCAGCCCAACCTAGCCCTAAGAGGGCCGCGGGCTAGGGCGGGCCGGCCCTTCAATTTTTTTTTAAAAAAATATTCTTTAAATCCTTTAAAACATTTCGTGACATAGTCGATTAATCATATAAACAACTTCTGTTTGCTTAGATCATACAAAAAGCTTGATATTTGACAAGGAATCTCGTAATTGAAATGCAAATTCTCTATATCTCTAACTCTTCTTTTTTAAAGTTACATGAATATTTTCTTAATACTTTTCTTTCATTTTTCTTAGATTCAGGGATTTGATATGGAAAGGTAAATGAGCAATCTAGGGTTGGGGAGTTGGGATTATAGTTAATAGTTTTTTAAAATTTTAACTTTTTTAAAAATATTAAATATTTAATAGTTAATTAATTTAAATTTAATTAATTTTTGACCCACGGGCCGACCCAGGCCCATCCTCGGTCAAGCCTCAAGGGACGGTGGGCCGACTTGGGCCGGACTTATAAGCCTCAGTTTTAAATGATCTAAAAAATCCTAGCCCAACCCTACCCAAGTAGCGGGCTGGGTTGGACTGGCCAAGCCCATTTTGACAGCCATACCAGCCCTGTGACATCAAGTTCTCACATATTATCACTTTTAGCCCGCACCAAAAATTATTTGCATTTAGTAGCCGAAAAAGTATATAAAATTTGTATAATTTCTGTATATAACATACTAAATATATATATACACAAAAAATATATTTTTTTGGCTATTATTTTTAGAGCGGCTATACAATGTCATCTTATCCGTCGATTAATCCGTTTTTTATTCGTATTAAATATGGATCGAGTTGGATAATTTTTTACGTTTTCTCATTATTTATTTTCGACCCACTTGTATTCGATTTGACCCGCCCGTTTGCCACCCTACGTGAAAAGTTCATTAAAAGACCATGGCCTTCGCTTTGCTATAAAATCTGCTCCTTTAGGGTGATAAAAATTTACCACTGAAACAAGATAACCAAATTTTGAAAGAAAAATGCAACCATATCTTTGGGATTACAATTTATTTGTATCCATCTAGGTGTAATAGCTAGATAATCTCACAGGGGCGGATCTATGTACACGGTTCGGGGTGGTACGCCACCCGCAAGTTTCGCTAAAAACTTTATCTATATATGTAAATATGTATAAGAAATAGGATATATATTTAAAGTGCCACCCGTAGAACAAAAGTGGCAAAGGTTTGCCTTTCCGTTCAGGAGGGCAAGAGTTCGAATTCAGGCGGGAGCAAATAAATTTTTGGCTTACATTCAGTTGCAATTTAAGGAAATTAAGTACACTACACAACACACTCTTCTATATTTTATAGTAAATATTTTACTTTTCTGTTTGTTTGTTTAAGGAAATTAAGTACACTACACAGCACACTCTTCTATATTTTATAGTAAATATTTTACTTTTCTGTTTGTTTGTTTGTTTAAGTATAAACAAATAAGATAGAATAATAATAAAAGTACTTTTTATAGAATATTCTCTTATAATTAAAGGTAAAACAATGCCCCAATTCCCCAAGTCCACTTTTCCCTTTCCCTTTCTCCAATTCTTGCTGCTTCAGCCTTCATTCACGTCATGCTTCTGCTTCTTGCTTCTCTGTTAGACTGTTACTGTAAGCATTTATTTTGCTTTACCTTTGCGGATTCTTAATGCTTCATACATTCATTGCTCACTAGTCACTAGTCATTGTACTACGCCCACCATTGTAAAGTTTTCTCAATCCTCACCTCCTCATGTTTATTTCTTAACCCTATGTGGCTATTTTTTTCCCATCAAATATATGTTCTTGTTATGTTTTTGTTTTGTATTTAGTTGGATATTAGTGTTCTTGCTAAACTTTATTGTCACTATTTTGATTTTTTTTGTTATGTATTTCTTTGGTTGTGTTTGAAAATCAAATGCCTCTTAAATAGTTTCACTGTAGAATTTAAAATAACTAAACTTATTGATGGTATGACCTGGTAGAAATTGTTCTATATTTCTCACTGGAATGAACTTCTATTTTATAGGAATTGATTGAGATGGATAAATTTGTCACGAGGTTGGACCATTCTCAACCAAGTCCTAGTTGTCAATCCTTGATCCAAGCGAATGCCAATCATTCCTATCTTATAAATGAACTCGATTTGGGGTCACTTAAAGGCGATCCAGGAGAAAGAATACCTATTACTGACTATAATCCTAGAATACGAGATGAAGTAAGAAAATATTACATTCAACAAGGTCCTTGTTAACCTTCCAAGTATCAATTTTTTAAAACTCAAATAGGAGGAAGAATGCGTCAATTTGTTCCAAGTTGGTTCAATGGTCAATTTTTTAAATGGTTGGAGTATAGTATGAAGAAAGATGCGGCATTTTGCTTATGTTGTTATTTGTTCAAAAATAAATTTATTCATGAAAGTGCGGGTGAATTCTATTCAAAAAATAGTTTTAGGGCTTGGAATAAGGGTCTTGAAAGATTGTGTTTACATGTTGGTGATGTTAATAGTGTCCATGATAAATGATTCAAGAAGATGCTAGATTTATCAAATCATCATCAATCAATTCAAGTTGTTTTTGATAAGCACTCCGAGAAGTTTAAAAATGAGTATCGAATGCGTTTAGAAGCATCAATTAATGTGGCAAGACTTCTATTGTTGTATGGATTGCTTTTTAGGGGCCATGACGAAAGTGAATCTTCAATAAATCAAGGCCTCTTTCTAGGATTCTTACGATGGCATGGGGACAAGCATCCGGATGTGGGAAAAGTAATATTAGAAAATGCTCCACAAAATGATACTTTGACTTGCCCTATGATCCAAAAGGATATTATCAATGCTTGTGCAAAAGAAATATTAAAGGCTATAATTGGAGACTTGAATGGAGATAATTTTGGTATATTAGTTGATGAGTCCAAAGACCAGGTGATACTCGTTAGGGATCACATTTCAAAATATTAGATAACTTTATTGTTATTTTCTCATCTATTATTCGTGTGCTTGAAGTGATTGAACATGAAGGTTCTACCTCAAATGAGAGAAATCAAGCAAAATATATTTTGAGTGAGATAATAATATTCAAATTTGTTTTTATGCTTCACTTGATGTTGAAAGTTTTGGCAATGTCAAATGAGTTGAACAAGATCCTACAAAAGAGAGATCAAGATATTGTTAATGTCGTGGTGTTTATTAATATTACAAAGAAAATATTGCAAGATATGAGAAAAACTGGATGGGAATCTTTGCTAGATGATGTTTCCTCATTTTGTCATATGCATGATATTATGATTCCCAAGACGGATGAATCCTATTTTCCTGAAAAGTCGAAGCGTAAGTCTTCTGGTATTTGTTATTTACACCACTTGCGTGTTGATATCTTTTATGCTGTAATTGATGTGCAACTTCAAGAGTTTAATGACCGTTTTGATGTAGTGAGTAGCGATTTGCTTCTTGGGATGGCTAGTTTGAATCCAGCCAATTCTTTTGCTAATTTTGATAAAGGTAGAATAATGACTTTAGCAAAATATTACCCAAATGAGTTTGATGAAGTACACATTCGAGACTTGAGTTATCAACTAGATACTTTCATAATTCATATGCGAGTTGGCAATCCCAAGTTCTCCAACTTGCAAGGAATTAATGATTTGGCAAAAGCATTGATTGAGACAAATCTTGTGAAGACTTATTCGTATGTTTATTTACTTGTGAAGTTAACTCTGATTTTACCTGTTGCTACCGCAACTGTGGAGAGAGCATTCTCATCCATGAAGCAGATAAAGAATGAAGAGAGGAACAACATGGGTGATCAATATTTAAATAATTATTTAATTTGTTACATAGAGCGTGATGTATTTACAAATGTAAGTAATGATGTCATTATTGATCGTTTTCAAAATATGAAAGCTCGTCGAGGACAATTGTAAATAGATTGTATATGATATTAAAAATATTGTTGGAAGTTTTATGCTTTGCGTCAATTAGTTATAGTTATTATATTTTCTTTCGTTTGATCTATTTGTCTATATATCTCGAAGTCCCGAATCGACGTTCGAGTTGATCACATCGATTAGGTCGGCACCCGTAATCCCTAAATCCTGGATCCGCCTCTGACTACTCACCTAGATATATCACAAATTTAAATTTAAATTAGGTGAATGCTAATACGGATTGAGGTGTCATCAGCCTTTGGAATTCTTGTGGAACTCCTTTTCAAATTTTTATGCATATCTTATTGGATTCGAAAGAGAAAAGGAACAACATAATATCCTGATTCAATTGACATAATTTCGTTTTCCTCTCTAATCATAGTTTAAATGTAAACTTCAGTGGGGAAATTGTATTTAAAAGGTTCACAAAATCATTAACATTTAAGGTTATAAATTTGGTCTAAAATATAAAATTTACAAGATAAAGTTCAACTTATCTGTCCAAAAAAAAAAAAAGAGAATCTAAAGTCCAGCTCCATTAGCATCCATTTCAATTGATATTATTGAGCAAGTGATAAATAATTTTAAAATCTTTTATTTTTGCATATGTGCATTAATATCTCTGATAAATCATATAATCTGAGGTAGGGCTGCTTATCGGGCGGATTGGGCGGTTATTACTCTTAACGGTTTGGCTTATCGATAATCGATTTTTAAATGTATTAATCCGCTAGCCACCCGATAAGATATCGGGCGGATTGGTATCGGTTTAGCTATTATCGGACGGTTATCGGTTTAGTTTCAGTTGATTGAAACTTAACATACTTCAGCACAGTCTTGGGGAGTACATCCCCGAGACAACAATATAGTCAATATTTCTCATACATATATATCAACTAAATTACACCATGAGGCCATATTACTAGAATCAAATACTGGATATCAAATACTTCTTTTATCTTCTCATACTACATTCAAGTGGATGGTAAGGGATTGAGAAGTGCACAGCAGAATACATCAACAATATCATTTGAACAGATTTCTTACTATTTAAGAAGATGACAAACTGTTAAAAAACAAAAACACAACTTGGTTAACCAATTCGATAATCCAGCTGTGAAGTCCGCTACCATGTCCTCTATCAAGATGATATGCTGGCGGGCTTCCATCGAGGCATACTATTTGATGTCTCATAAACAAATAAATACTTAGTACTCATAGAAGTCTGCATGTGATTCTCTTTACTCTCTATTTCTTAATGTATTGTGCAGTGGCACTATGAATTATGGTGATGTTGACAATCAGTTCTTTTTGATCTATAATAGTAGTCAACATTGCTAGCAATGCTAACAAGAAGCTGGTTGCCATCCTGCAAAACATTCAAATTATTAAGCAGTTGTTGATTCGTGCTTATATTGCTTTTTTATTTATTCGTGTATTACTATTGTTTATTATGAAACCTATAATTGAATCTTTCTTCTAAAGTTTAGAGAGCAGCAGTAAACGAGTTCAATAATATGGATAAAAATAAATCATACATATATATATATATATATATATATATATATATATATATATATATATATATATATATATATATATATTCTTAACGAGTTAACGGATTATCCGTTAAGAAAATTGAATAATCCGCTCCCAAACCAATAAGTCGTTAATAAAAAAATTTCAATCTGTTCCCCGTCCGTTAAACTGTTAACCCGATACTAATAAGCCATTAAGTTTCGATTTCGATTCGATTTTCGGTTTCGGTTCGGTTTTGAATACCCCTAATCTGAGGTTTGATGGAAAAATAATAAAGAGTTGAAAAAAAAGAGGTGGCACATGGGGTTTCAAAAGAACAAAGTTTGATAGACCCCAGTACCCACAGTTTAGCTGGTTTCTCACATTTTCTATGTTCTCTCTAAAAGATAAAATAAAGAGTTTAAGTTTTATGCATTGATATTTTAAAAATACAATACAATTAGGTTTTTTATAATTTAATGAAAGATAAAATTTATGATAAGTATTAATTGATAATCGAATAGTAAAAAATAGTAATTAACTTGTTATAAGAGGTCAAACTAACTAATAGATAAAAAGTATTTATAATGGGATGTATATAATTTATATTTTAAAATAAAATAAAAACAAAAAGAATATTATATCCTACTAACTATATAAACGTCCAAAAGTCTCAGCCAGCATACCTCACTGTTTTGTTACCAAGATATATTTCTCTCTAGAGTTAGAAAAGTTGGGGAGAATATGGCTGCCTCTAAACTTGTAGTTTCAATATTGTTGGCCATCTTTGCCATGGCATTGTTCAATTTCATCCCTTGTGTTCAAGCTCAAGAGTTGGCCCCTGCTCCTGCCCCTACCAGTGATGGTTTGCTCTATCCCCTTCTCTTTTCGCTTAGTATTTAACTTACATTTGCTAACACTCTATTAATTGATCATAATGAGTTAATCCACTAGCCCCCACCGTGCCGTCTTGTTTGTACAGTCTGCATTTTTTGGCTTGTTTGCACTTGTGAACAGTGGGGGTTTGTAGGATCTGATTTTCACTTCTCTGAAAGGGTTAATTATTTCCTAGTTTATTCAGATTCTTTGTCGGCTGTTTCTTTTGACTTTGAGAAACAATTGCAACATCAATAGTAGCATAAAACTTTTAAGAACCATGTGGATTCACTCTGCTAAGTTAAATGAAGACTTGTAAATCTAAGAACGTACTTATTAATAGTGAACATTTCAACTCAAAACTTCAAACAAAATAGTTGTAGTAGCTACATCTCTATATAAAACAACTCTTGTGTTGTGCTTGTTCCTGCTACAAGAGCAACAGATATAGAGATCTTAGGATAACATTCAGTGACCTTCTTGTTAAACCATTTAAGTTGAATGTCTGCTTCGAAATGTACAAATTTTAGAAGTCTTGAAAACTTTATAAAACAAATTAGTATTCAATTTACACAAGCTGAGTATACTTGGACTAGAGTTTCTCTAGCCAGATTATATCTTTTTTTACACCACTACTAGTGTATGTAACTTAAATCCTTTAGGCTAATATGGTCATGGTAATTAATTTGCAGGAACATCCATAGATCAAGGAATTGCATACGTGCTGATGCTGGCGGCTTTAGTCCTTACATATCTCATCCACCCTATGGACGCTTCTCCCTACAATTTTTTCTAAATTTATCTCTTAGCATTAGTCAAACCTAAAATTATGTTTCATTTTTCTCTTTGGGACAATGATTGGTCATTCTTCATATGGATTCAATTATCAATCCATTCATGTTTATTTTTCCAGTGGTTATATATTTAGTTTCCTTTTTCTCATTTCCACTTTTCTCAACATCTCAAGTCTCAGACCCGTCTTCTGGGATATAAAGAAATGCACCATCTGGAACGCACTGATTATTAATACAAGTAAAAGAAGACATGAACTCGAGAAAAGTGGAAGTAAAAAAATAAGGCCATTTAGAGTAGCGTTCTATTACTCTTTTTTTTTTTCAGGTTCCTTTTTTACCCATACTCTCCTTCAACCCTTTCTACTTAATTATTGAATTGTAGTTACGTATTGAAATTCCCATTTTTTGCACTGTGTAAACCCACCCCCTCGAGCATTTGCAAGCAACCCCACGTATATTATCCCTTAGTTCCCTCCAGGAAGTTTCCTACAACTATTTTTTTTTATCTTGCTACCACGCAACACAACAGTCTAGTTTCTTTTGTTTACTAGTACAAAGAATCTGAAATCTGAAATACAGAAGGGTATAGTTGTTATTCTCTTATTATATCTCTGTATGTACGCAATAGGTACATTGGGAGAAGGATTGTGAATTTACAAAGAAACTAAAGGCATAAATGGTTGCCTATTCAGCTACGCCACTGGAGAAACTTCTCCACTTGTTTGAATAAATCAACCTTCAAGCCTCACAGGCAAAATTGGCTAGAAGGAATTATCCTGTCATGACCCAAATCACTGAAACGGTCAGGTCTTCAGTAGAATACACTTGGTCGAATATTGTTCTTTCGCTCTTCAGCCTGTTATCAGAACAAGTTATGCTAACATCACTTGCCTCATTGGCGTGTAGATCACAGTGCTATAGATCAGCATCTTTGCTCTGCCAATGCATATGCCTATGGCGCAAAGCATATTTTACCACCTCGTAGAAGGAAACAATGATCCCAACTGAAGGTCCAGCTCGGGCAACTCGGGGGCCAACTCCAGTGAACAACCCCTTAGCTCCCCCATCCCTGGTTCATGAAAACAATAATTAGCAGTTCACAGCACAAAGAACTATAAGACAATGGTCTATACGTCCTGAGATACTAAAACTATGCTTCAAATCATTTCCAGTACAAGAACAAATCTTTTAACACTCAGCAAGATGCTGATTTCAGGTGGACACAAGCATATTCCAAGGTTCATCTTGATCAAATGGAACTTCGTGTATCCACTAAGCATTCTACCCCTTTGTACTAACTTAAAAGCTTACTAAGCACCCAGATAAAATAGAATTATTTTTCTCAGCAGCATGAAAGAATCACCCTGTATCTTATAAGAAAAAAGAATAAATGGAGACAACACGACGAAACAGGTATTCCATAACATCAAGCCAATCAACTGGATTCATCATAATGAAAGGGTAAGGAAGACAAGGAGCTAGAAATGGTGAAGAGTTGTAAGTCATCACTTAGTGGGACCTCAGACACTTTTAGCAAAGTCGTCTCTTAATGGAACAGAGGTCCCAATACCCATTCCGTCCTCAGCTTTCTTCCCCCATACCCCTTCCAAAACGAATCACATGCTTCATAAATCTATTACCATACTTAATAAAATGTACAATTATCCTATTGGCAATCGGCACCCTAAAGAAAAGGATTAGTTTGTGAAAACCAAAAGTAATCCTACAGTCAATCAACTCATGAGAGCTTATTACTTCTCCAACTACCTTTTGTCAACTAGATCAAAACATATTGCAGTATCTGAAAGGGGCTGGAAGGGAAGATGGGGGTTGCAGCTGAAGATAAAGAAACAAAATGAAGTACCTCCATATCTCAACCAACGTTTGTCTCGTAGTCATTCTCAGTGCTCGTTCAGGATCATTCTGCAATGTCAACTGAAAGTTCCATTAAACCAACAAAAAGAAGGAAATAATAATAACTAGGTGCTTTTAAAATCGAGAGCACAAAAAAGCGACAAGATCCTTAGAGCTCAAAGCGAAAAAGCGAGAAATGAAGCGCATGCTAGAGAATCGGGCGTTCCAAATCATAATGCACGACTACTTAATGGGGGATTCACCGCAAAATACTAGCTTGGCTCAGTATTGCCGAGATAATAGTCTACTTCGTCACATCCACCATGCTTCTTTAAATTAATAAAAATAACAGGCAATGCATGTTAATCTGACAATCAGCTTCTTGAAAATTATAGCCAGATGTCAGTGGAAACTCTAAGCTAATACGTCCAAATCAAACTCATCAAATAGACTGCCATATCAACAAACAACGGAAATAAAAGATATGGAGTAACACAGAAAATCTGGGTTAAAAATTTAAGACCTTATCAGCACAACCAGGATACAAAAATATCTTGAGTAAAACGAGTATCGACAAACCCATCAGCCACCAAAATATGATGTTTGACTGTGTGTTAAGTTTATAACTACATTAACACAGGTTTAACGTACTAACTCATTTTCCTCATTCTTACTTTTCCTTGAACAGAATGATGTAATCACAAGTCATTCCCTACTAGGAGCATTACAATACTGAATTATCTAAAATTGACGGAAAAAATGGTAGATCAGAAAGACATATATATGGGAAGAGATAAGCAACTCTGCTCCCATGGAGAGCTGAGCCGAAGAGCTCCTGTTATGGTGCCTGGACGTAGCAGTTTGTGCAAAACCTTGTTGTTTTGAGATACATCTGATGCAAACAATCCTCAACATCCAAATGTTACATTAGAAGAGTTCTTTGTAGTTTAACTGCAGTGAATACAAAATATAAGTTCTTTGTACTTGATATAGTTCCCACTACAGGTTTCATCAATGTAAACCCATGCCTAAGGCAAAAAGTACTACATGATCTTTTTCACTTCGAGATCATGTTTGATCGAACCCAAGACTTGTCAAGTGATTGAGGTTAAACGTAATTTTCCACTCAACATGTGACATTAGATCCAGGAAACCCAGAGTTCTACACTCAGACTCCACAGCCAAACTAGAAGAAATTTATTTAGGTGTGTGCACTATCAGGCAGAAATTTCTTTATGTTTACTTGACATCAGCCCACTATTAAGAGGTCCAACTACTCACGTGATCCAAGTAAACTTTTCAATGGGCAATCACACTTTCTGTTAGTTGTTTCTTTTAGGAAAATTTTAGGTGAATAGGAGAAGACCGACCTCTATCTGTCTCCTAGTTCTTGCAACATCTAACGGACACGTTGTAGCAGCTGCAAGACTTCCTGCAATGAATCCAGCAGAGAAGTTTGCACCGAGGACAGTAGTTGCACTTGCTTCATCTCCCACCAGGCCTAGTAGCTTCCTCCTAACCTTCACAAAAGTAGCAAGAGTTCTATTCAATTAAACGCAGAGTAAGCGCAGGAATAGCATGCAGTTAAGGGCTAGAAGAACTTACTGGCTCAAGAGTAGACCAGCAAATTGCAGAGAAAGGAACATCACGAGCTAGTTGTGCCCCCAAACCAGTCCAGAGGAGGCGGTAGGTTCGTGTTGCTAGTCATTGGTTGGTGGGGAAGTAATTAACCACAATGTGTTATCATAGCATTAAAAACCATAAAGCAAAGAGTTGGAGCAGTTAAACTTCCATAATTGAATACTCAAAGAAATTGAATATTTCCAATGCCATATGCTGTAAGTTACACTTTTAGCTGATTCATTCTGTGTCTCAATAACAACTAAAACTAGAGTGAAGTATTTAAATAATGATGGGATTTAACTTGTATTTCCTTTGCTAGAAATAAGTTAATTGTGAAAGGTTCTAGTATTTCTTAGCAAAAACCTTTTAAGTCAAAGCTTCTTGTAGAATCTATTCTAAAATCCATTAAGGACAAGATAAATTAGGAGAGAACTTCCTCACATTAGCATTATTGGTATGTTTCCCCATAAATTTACAAAGAAAAGAGGTCGTTTAAATAATTATTTTACAAGAAAACCCTGCACTTCAACGGAGCCCCACGGGATCCAAGGAAGAGATAAAAGCTCCACCTTGTGTGTATAGCACGCATGTAATATTGTCACTATCATTGAAAGAGCATAAGATCGCGGTGGGAAGAAAAGGAAACAGCATAAGATGGCAAAAAAAGATAGTACGGAGGATAAGACTAATATTGGTTAAAGGTGGATGGCCCTAAAGAGGATGGAGCATGTAGATCCACATACCCTGCCTGTTTATTGAAACAACTTTTACGTACGCATAAGGCAGGAACCTATTCACACATTTTAAACGACTCAAGACTAATGTCTAACCATGAAGAGGGACAGATAATATAACATAACTATGTGCAGACAACAAAAGTAAGTTTGAGGAAGAAGTATTACAATTTTGATAGCTGTTTGCACTATTGACTGGAGAAACGACCCCGACTAATGTCTTCCACACTCCTGGGGGCTTCACACCATTTTTTGTGTCTTTGAAGGCCTATAAGAAATGAAGTTACAGGACGAAGTAAGACTTAGCAGAAAAATAAGGTAGAGATAGCATCTAAAACATACATAACATGATAAACCCAAACACCTAACTAAGTGGTGCTGCTCTTCGAAAAGGAAATTAACATTATCTGGTAAGTTCCAAGCACCATGATAAAGACAAACATCACACAAAGAAACTAATATTTCTAAACTACCAATGTAACAACCCTTTAATTTTCCCAACAGTGGAACGAGATTTCCATCTTCATCTTTTAGCTTTTACCATAGCTAGCCACTAATTCACAACAGAGGGAAAGAAACATCTGGAAAGAATACAAGCATCTAGGAAGAATACAAGCCGTTATCCGGTAAAATATTTTTAAAAACTGGGAAAATGTTTTAACTATCTTCTGGAGCATATAGATGCATGCCCAAAATATATAATTTCTTTTGATCTTTTTTGTGAATGTAAATTCAATATTCACATATTTGAAAATTGTAAATTTTACACATCTATCTTTAGTTTTATCCACGAGATTAACTGTAATAGTGATAAACATCTTCTAGCAGCAGGAGATTCCATTAGCATAGTACTCTCACAAGAAATCGTGTAATGTCTCCATCCGCATCAAGCAGATAATCAGATTTACCTGCATTCGTGTTCTTGCAAGCTCAACTGGATAGCAAGTGACGCAAGCAATGGAACGTGCTAAGGATCCTGCTACCAAGGGGACATATGGTGTAGCCATTGGTACATTACGTAATGTATACTCTTCCATAGAGTTCCGAAAAATGTCATAAAGAGGTAAATAAATCCCCACCTGCAAAGGCAAAAAAACACTTAATAAGAACTATCACGAAACAAGACAGCTGTAAATGCAATTGCACATAACAGCGTGCTTCATACTTGAATAACCAGTGAAAAATGAAAGACAAATGAATTTCTAAATAGAGACTTACAGAAGGGATTGCCAATGTCAGACTTGCATTAGTGCCTCTCCACAATCTACTAACTCCTTCCTGCACAAGTTACCTGGGTTAAATAGATGAGACAGTTTACTTTCACAGAGCCAATGAAATGCAGAAATGAACTGAAAGAAGATGTTTAGAGAATCCCCTACTTGTCAGGTCCAATGGTTTCTATTTATTTTCTTTTTTGACCAGATAATATTGCATGAATTTAGAACAACTATGGCACAGCTGTTGGTATCAGCGTCTAACCAATAACTTCAACACTCAACTCTTTTTTTTTGAGGGGGGGGATGGGGAGGAGAGGAAGGTAGTGACAGCAAACCCTTGCAAGGGTAACTCTATTTACAGAATTATCACCTTTTACATGACCATCTCATGTAAAATCCATAGCTGTTCTGTGAGTACATAACAGATGTCATAATGAGAAGAGAGTTGTCTTGCATGCCCCAGAAAAGTACAGAAAAAGGAAATAGAGTTATAAGTTTTAAATTGTTTTTGCAGCCTAACTACAAAATCATCCTCAACAGTCAACACTTTCTTAGATGACTAGTTCATGATGGATGTTGATGTGATAGTAGTCATAACTTTCAGCGGATTTCAAATAGGCAAAATGGCCTCCTGGCCACTTAAACTTACACTTGTTTGCCAACCCGGTAAACAAACTTACACATTTCTCATTTTAACACCTCAACTTGATGAACCCAATACTAATAAACACTTCTGATTGAACATGGTCTTCACTAGCTGTGACATGAATGACACACATTATATACCAAGTTTTTTATTCTTTGACATGTGTAAAATGTGGGGCCTACTTTATAAAAAGTGCAATTTACCAGATTTTAAATTTATTTTCTTTTCTTTTCATCTCTTCTTCTTCACCATAGCAAGAGTGAACCTTCTAAGACATAACCTTCAACCATCAGTGAGAACCACAAATTGAATATAATAATAGTGCTAAGGTGTCCAAACTGGCATAACAGCTTCAAGAACACGGGGAAGGGTCACCATAAACGAAAATGAGATATGTGGGTTCATCAATGCCGGCACCAAACAGTGGCAAATATTTCTGGTGGAGTTGGCCAGAAGAACGATCTACAGAGAACAAATTTACTTTTCTATAAATTTAATTTCAGAATGTTTGTAAAGTGTTTGTAGTGTATTTGGGTGTTATCTAAGAGAGGTGGATCGAGATAGGTAGTCGCCGATGAAGTGTTTTAGGCCATAAGCTCCCTCTTTTATGGTAAAATATGATGATGGCCGTGTTCTGATTTTTATGGTGGTGCTTGCCGATTTTAGTCGTCTGCGATGAAGGTTCTGGTGATCTTAAATTTAAGGTGATTTTTAATGGTCAAGATTGAAAATAGAGGTTGTTGTGATAGAATTTTTTCTTAAAAATCTTTTCCGATGGTCAGGAGGATGATGGAATGGTATTAATTTGATAGAGTTGTGGTGGTTTTATAAAGGGTAAGGTTGGAGAGGAGAGGTTTGTGGACGGAAATAGGCGCCAGCGGGGAAAGAGCAAAAATTGAGAAAAGGGGAAAAGGAGGATAAGGTAAAGAAAGGTTGGGCAGGGGCGTAGGGGTGGGGAGTAGATTTTTTTCCCTTTTCTTCTTTAGAAGTTTTTTTTTCTTTTTAAATCTTTTCTTTTGTAATTGATGTTCTCTTTTCCCATTTTTTAGTATTTTTTCCACCAAAATTCTATTCTAACGCGCTTTATTAGCGTGATTGTCATGCACTTTGACCACATCAACCCGTTGTTTCCACATAAGCATAGTCAACGGTCAAACGTGTTTATTTGTATTCAGTTCATCAAGTTGAGGTGTTAAAATGAGAAAGATATAAGTTTGTTTACCGGGTTGGCAAACTGATACAAGTTTAAGTGGCCACGAGGCCATTTTGCCTTTCAAATAAGACATACAGATTTCAAAGCAGAGGATCTCAAACTATGTGCAAAACGTAACTATTTTACTTCCCACAAAAAGTAACTAACCTGACGTATTACTTTATAAAAGACATCAAGTGTTCCTTTATATCTGGAACAATCTGGGGAACATGATGGTTCAGCACCAAGAACAGCACGAGTGCCTGATGAGTTGCACTTCACACCTGTCAGCACCTAAACAAGATAGCAGATGAAAAAATTATATGCTGAACAACATATAGTGGAAACTTAATCAACTTAAGTTGGTCCTTGTAACTTTAGATTGATAATTTAGGTAAAACTAAACACATCTCGCGCACAAAATTTGGGAGATAGCATGAAACACAGCAGGCCAGCACACCTAGTTTCTGCCAGGGTTAGCAGCCTACAAACCATGCCTTTTATCAAAAGTGTCCACTCCACTACCATGAATCAAAACTCTGACATTAATAATTTCATATGGCTCCAAACGGTTGAGCACAAACATGATAACCGAAAGTGCAGGTAGTTCCTCGAGCTTGAAGGAGAATTCTCCATGACGATATAAGTAGTTCTACCGAGTTGATTTAGATAAAACAGATTTTTCCTGCATTGTGGAGATCTCCTTTTGTTCTCTGTCTTAGTATATTTTTATTTTCCAGAACTACGTATTTGACTTCCCATTTGTCAAAAAATTTGAAGCATTACAGTGTCCATGTCATACACAAAAAAACTGGTCAATGATAAGTAGACACCATGGGACCAGTGTAAGGACCGAGACTAAGAAATTCAAAGTGGGAACTAGTCAGAATTGCACCATAAGATGTATAAAAGAAGAATTCGTACAAATTAAACAGCTTTATCTTGAATTTGGAGTATCAAATATAATTTTGGAATGTCATGGTGAAAATTTAATAACTTCAAATAGCATAGTAAATTCTGTTAGCCATATTAATGAGTTTATAAGCATTGTGAATATCTCCTTTTGTTATTTACCTTAGAAAATTCTTATTTTTTCTGAACAACATATTTGACTTTCCCATTTATCAAAAAAATTGAAGCATTCTAATGTCCATGGGAAACGTAGAAAAAACATAATGGGAGGAAGTGCAGGGAACCTACTGTATTTGCATGAAGAGGTCCCAAACTACAAAGGCTATCATAAGGGACACCTGCAGCCTGAGCTTGCAACCTTGTCTGCAAAGCAGAAAGAAAGATGCCATTAAAATTTAAACAACCTGAAAGAAGTTTGTATACGGTCGAAATAGATTTCGGCCTTCCTACGTTCGATCGAGTTCGAACGGTAAGCAACCGGAGTGGGATTTTGGGATGAGTTCCGAAGGCAGTACAAATGAGCCTCGAGTCCGAAAGCTGATCGAGGAGTCGGCTCGATACTTTTATCAAACCCGTGACCAAATCGATCCGCAAGGCATTGCTTCGAGGTGAGGAATGCGCTACACCCACCCCGGAAGTCGAACTCAAGCCAAAATCGAGGGCTAGACCCAATAACGAGTTCGAGCCAGTGTCGAGCTCACAAACGAGAGCCGTTACAACCGCACTAAGAGAGAGAATCTTGGCGGGAATCGAGGAAGAGACAATTCATCATGGGTCCTCCACTATATGCTTTATTTTATTATAAATAAAGTAGGATCCCTCTATTATAAAGGGGGAATCCTGGTAAGCATAAGGACAGGCAGAAAGGCATTGTAACAAAAGATCACTTCTCATGTTGAAAGATATCTCCTCATGCTTGTTTTATTTTACCTTATTCATTCTTTTGCTCACTATTCCCATTCTCATAACCAAGAACATACATATTTCTATTTATATATACGATTTGTATCAAATTGTATCACATATCCTTAGAACCATACACAAATTTAACGTTATCTGATTTTTCGGGTAAACAGTTTGGCGCCCACCGTGGGGCCAAGGGTAACAGTGGTTGTTTGATACGAATCTGCAATACACACCAGTTTGCAACTTCAAATCAACAAGGGCAAACCCTCGACTGATGGCTTTACCTATCGACCACGAAGCCAGCCTTCAAGATGAAACCAAAAACTTGGCACCCGGGGGCGGAAGGCCACTTGACGATGGCACTGAGGCTCGAATCGAAGTACCCGAAATTCGAGCCGAAGTACCATTGGATGTCAATTCACGAATAGCTCTGGAGGCGAATCAGCGTTCCGAACCGGAAAAAAGCATTCAGGGCGATACTCGATCCGTAGCCCGAGATACCTATAACGCGGGGAAAATCGGAGCCAGTTTACGTATGATCTTCGAGATGCTACAAGCCCAACAAGTAGCGATAGCCCAGTTACAGAGCCAAACTCATATACAAAGCAGGCCGGATCCCAATCAGCTTCGAGAAATCACCCCAGAGCGGAGCCCGCCATAGTGAAATCAAACGAGCAAGAATCGGGGACCACTCCCGAAATTACTAAATTGCTCGAGGAACTCACAAAACGAGTCGAAGCCAACGACAAGAGAGTGGAAACGTACAATGCTAGGGTCGATCAAATCCCGGGGGCTCCACCAATGATAAAAGGGCTTGATTCAAAAAAATTCATACAAAAGCCTTTTCCCTCGAGTGCAGCCCCAAAACCAATCCCCAAAAAATTCCGTATGCCCGAAATACCCAAATATAACGGAACGACCGACCTCAACGAGCACGTCACTTCTTACACGTGTACCATCAAGGGCAATGATTTGGAAGATGATGAAATCGAATCTGTATTATTGAAAAAATTCGGTGAAACCCTGTCAAAGGGGGCAATGGTATGGTATCATAATTTACCATCTAACTCTATTGATTCTTTTGCTATGCTTGCAGATTGCTTCGTAAAAGCACATGCCGGAGCCATTAAGGTCGAAACCAGAAAGTCGGACCTGTTCAAGGTAATACAAAAAGATAACGAGATGCTAAGGGAGTTCGTATCTCATTTTCAAATGGAACGAATGGATCTGCCACCAGTCACAGACGATTGGGCTGTCCAAGCTTTCACTCAAGGTTTAAACGAGCGGAGCTCGATGGCTTCACGGCGGCTGAAGCAGAATCTGATCGAGTACCCAGCTATTACTTGGACCGATGTGCACAATCGATATCAATCCAAAATAAGAGTCGAAGATGACCAGTTGATTTCTAGGTCCGTTACGAAAAGAACTACCAAGCAAAAATCGATGAGAGATCGATACCAGCCATATAGCGGAAACGATACTACTGCTGAGTATCCGAGGCCTCTTTAAAATCAACCTCGTATACTGGGGGACTTTATCATTGAACGCATCTGTGATGATTATCAAATTCGGTGCAAAGGAAGTTACCTCGTTATGACAAACAGTGTCTCAACAGGAAACGTTGTAAGAGCCAAATGATCAAAACGAACCATGCTTATGTAGTTGGCCCGAGCACTGACTCAAAACATGAACACATGTTTAATGACTTGCAAAGACAATCTTCTTTACCGATATTCTATGTTCAAGATTTATTATGCAAACAGGATCGAGTTCGAGCAAGCGCTCACTTGACCATGACGCCTACGGGCTACTTTATTTCGAGTTCGAATCATTCATTCGACTACTAAGCCTACGGGCTACTTTTATTTCGAGTTCGAGCAAGCACTCACCCGACCATTACGCCTACGGGCTACATTGCATCGAGTTTGAATCATTCACTCGACTGCTAAGCCTACGGGCTACTTTTATTTCGAGTTCGAGCAAACATTCACTCGACTATTAAGCCTACGGGCTACTTTTATTTCGAGTTCGAGCAAGCACTCACTCGACCATTACGCCTACGGGCTACATTGCATCGAGTTCGAATCATTCACTCGACTGCTAAGCCTACGGGCTACTTTTATTTCGAGTTCGATCAAACATTCACTCGACTATTAAGCCTACGGGCTACTTTTACTTCGAGTTCGAGCAAGCACTCACTCGACCATTACGCCTACGGGCTATATTGCATCGAGTTCGAATCATTCACTCGACTGCTAAGCCTACGGGTTACTTTTATTTCGAGTTCGAGCAAACATTCACTCGACTATTAAGCCTACGGGCTACTTTTATTTCGAGTTCGAGCAAGCACTCACTCGACCATTACGCCTACGGGCTACATTGCATCGAGTTCGAATCATTCACTCGACTGCTAAGCCTACGGGCTACTTTTATTTCGAGTTCGAGCAAACATTCACTCGACTATTACGCCTACGGGCTACATTGCATCGAGTTTGAATCATTCACTCGACTGCTAAGCCTACGGGCTACTTTTATTTCGAGTTCGAGCAAGCACTCACTCGACCATTACGCCTACGGGCTACATTACTTCGAGTTCGAATCATTCACTCGACTGCTAAGCCTACGGGCTACTTTTATTTCGAGTTCGAGCAAGCACCCACTCGACCATTACGCCTACGGGCTACTTTATTTCGAGTCCGAGCAAGCACTCACTCGATCATTACGCCTACGGGCTACGTTACTTCGAGTTCGAATCATTCACTCGACTATTAAGCCTACGGGCTACTTTTATTTCGAGTTCGAATCATTCACTGGACTACTAAGCCTACGGGCTACTTTTATTTCGAGTTCGAGCAAGCACTCACTCGACCATTACGCCTATGGGCTACATTATTTCGAGTTCGAATCATTCACTCGACTACTAAGCCCACGGGCTACTTTATTTCGAGTCCGAGCAAGCACTCACTCGACCATTACGCCCACGGGCTACATTATTTCGAGTTCGAATCATTCACTCTACTACTAAGCCCACGAGCTATTTTATTTCGAGTCCGAGCAAGCACTCACTCGACCATTACGCCTACGGGCTACATTATTTCGAGTTCAAATCATTCATTCGACTACTACGCCTACGAGTTACATTACTTCGAGTTCGAATCATTGACTCAACTTATAAGCCTAGTAGCTATATCACTTCAAATTTGAATAAGCACTCGCTCGACCTTGTCGCCGGACGGCCGTGAAGAAGAAACTTTCTCCTTCTGAGGTACGGTTTTCGAAGTTTTGGCCATTGATATGAGAGAAAGAAAGGCAAAGGAAGATGAAAAGTTGATGTAGATGGCTCTGCAAGCGGCGAAATAGAGAGAAAGGGTAAGAAAATTTGGAAGAGTGAAAGATGTAAAAATGGTAAATGTTAGATGAAGGGGTTATTTATAGGCTTGCATCGTGACGGTTCAATATCAGAGGTGTCCGACCACCGTCTGACATGCATTAAATACCTTGAAAAGACTAAATCGATGGGACAGTTATCACATACGTCATGATCCAGCCCTGTGCAAACGTCAGCTTATAACCCGATCGAACCATCGAAGATCATATTGATTCTCACCACATCCTTCCTGAGAATCGAGGGGACTATCTGTATACGGTCGAAATAGATTTCGGTCTTTCTACGTTCGATCGAGTTCGAACGGTAAGCAACCGGAGTGGGATTTTGGGATGAGTTCCGAAGGCAGTACAAATGAGCCTCGAATCCGAAGGTTGATCGAGGAGTCGGCTCGATACTTTTATCAAGCCCGTGACCAAATCGATCCGCAAGGCATTGCTTCGAGATCAGGAATGCGCTACACCCACCCCGGAGGTCGAACTCAAGCCAAAATCAGAGCTCGACCCAATAACGAGTTCGAGCCAGTGTCGAGCTCACAAACGAGAGCCGTTACAACCACACTAAGAGAGAGAATCTTGGCGGGAATCGAGGAAGAGACAATTCATCATGGGTCCTCCACTATATGCTTTATTTTATTATAAATAAAGTAGGATCCCTCTATTATAAAGGGGAAATCCTGGTAAGCATAGGGACAGGCAGAAAGGCATTGTAACAAAAGATCACTTCTCGTATTGAAAGATATCTCCTCATGCTTGTTTTATTTTACCTTATTCATTCTTTTGCTCACTATTCCTATTCTCATAGCCAAGAACATACATATTTCTATTTATATATACGATTTGTATCAAATTGTATCACATATCCTTAAAAACATACACAAATTTAACGTTATCTGATTTTTCGGGTAAACAAAGTTAAATGACAAGAAAGTAGAGAATCAACTCAAGATTGTAAGCTGTTCAAAAGGTTCTCCTCGGTACAAATTCATGTTTAAGCACTAATATTTGCAATGTAACAGTGGAACAAGCTTTCTACATCACTGACATAAGTTAAATTGGAACACACAATTAAATTAGAAATAGAAGTTACTGTACAATTTTTTTTTAAAAAGGCAGCACTTTTAAGGCAAATTAAATGAACAGTGTGGGCTTAATTTAAGAATAAATAATATAGGGGGGAAAAAAGGTGACCTTGGCAACATCAAGAGGGTTGACAAGGACGGCGGAGAGAACGGCAGCACCAGCGGCGGAAATAGCCCTCTCTCCAAAACCTAAATTCACATCCGTAAAGTTCTCGGAATGAGAAGGCTTAGTTGACGACGTGTCCCCACCAGAAACGGCGACGCTTTTGTCGAATTCAACAGTGGTTCGTGTTGCAGTGGCTGCCCCAATCCATGACGGCAACCCCTGCTTTGTTGATGTTGATCCCACTCCCACCATCAATTTATTTTTAACCTTTCAGGTTGAACAAATTTTTTGTTTTTGTATTGAAATTAATTGAAATTTCTCACTCTTTCTGTGTATAGAGGTGGACAATTGAAATTTAACAAAAATTTGGATACTTTTTCAGAAAATTGTAGCTTCTGGGGTTGAACAATTTTTCTTTCGAACGAATGGAAATTTCTAGGGGATTCTGTAATTTTTCTGGAGGTGGAAAATTGATTTTTTTTATTTAAATATTTTGCATGGAGAAAATGAAATGGGAAGCAAAGTGAATAGGTGGCGTGGCGTGGACATAAGGGCGCCAAGCAAACAGGAGTGGCGGCTGCTTTGGTATCGTGTGAGATCACTGCGCACGTAACCTCAAAATCTTCTTTCCTAATTTCTGGGAATTGCGGGCGAATCCGCGATAATTTGTTTCCCTAAATGAGAGATCTTTTGAGAAAGTAACTTTTCGGTAAAAACTTTAACCTACTTTACACTAAATTATGTACTCCATTAATTTACTTTCATTAGTAATAGGAATAAATTGAAGTGATATATGACTATAATTTAGTGATAACTAGTCTTAGTGGGCGTTTGGACATAAGAATTGTAAAATTTCAAAAAAAGTGAAAAAGAATTTCAAGTGAAAATGGTATTTGAAAATTAGAGTTGTGTTTGGACATGAATATAATTTTGGGTTGTTTTTGAAGTTTTGTAAATAATATAAGTGAAAATTTTAAAAAATAGTTTTTTGGAGTTTTTTAAAATTTCGAAAAAATTCCAAAATACATCTTCAAGTGAAAATTGAAAATTTTATGAACAAACACTGATTTCGAAAAAAAGTAAAAATTTTTTGGAAAAAAGAAAAAAATTTCTTATGTCCAAACGGGCTCTTAGGATACGCGTTTTGCGCATGTGCCTATATCAATAAATATATAGGTTTTTTTTTAAAAAAAAATATATATATATATATATATATATGTGTGTGTGTGTGTGTGTGTGTGTGTGTGTATTATTAAATAATGTGTTTGAGTTATTGAAAAAATATCAAAGAAAAGAATGTAAGTTTGTAAAAATAATGAATCTTAATCTCACTAAACTAGCTCATTAAATAAAGAAATCATACTCCACGTAAGTCTTTATATGTATTATTATGATTTATGAGACATGGAATATATATCTTATGAAAACTATTATTATCTTTATTACCAAATACTATAAACAATAACAAAAAAAATACTTTACAACAATTATTCAAAGATAATAAAACAAATTAAAGAATTTGAATCTTTTGGTCTTTTAGAAATTTGTGAGTGAAGAGATGGAACTATAGCTCCTAGAAAAATATCTATATCTATATATCTATATTCTATATATATGTATTAAAGCGAGAAAGTTTGCTTTCTCATTTAGTCAAGTGGTAAGTTATTAAAAAGCCAAGTGGCAACCTATTAACAAGACATTTGGCAACTTATTTCAACCCAATTTTATCGCCTCTTTTCTAGAAATTTTCCACTACTTAATATTTTTTCAACTAATTAAATTAAAATATACTAAAAAATACAGAGACACCACATTTTCAACAAAAGTACATTCTTTCATATTAAAGGCAAACTTCTTATCTCTATCTCTTTTTCAAACGTTCGACAAGAAATACGGTATGTTATACAAAATCATAAACGGGTAACACCTCCTCAGATCGGAATATTTATTATCTAAAATTGAGGGATTTCTACTTGGAAAAGATTCACAATTTTCCATCAACTATTACATTTTATCATCTCCAACCAAAATCCAATTCGAGGTATGTTTGAGCATATGACTTCCTCCTTAATTTTAGATATAAACCCTAAATTAGTTGCTTGGAATTCAAGTTTTTATTTGCCCAATTTAATGGTCTCAATAACACATTTTCTGGCTCTTTTTATGGAAATATATTTTTCATAAAGTTAAAGCCCCTAAATTAGTTGCGTGGAATTCAAATTTCTATTTGTCCTTACATTTTATGGGCTGAATCACACATTTTCCGACTCTTTTTATGGAAATATATTTTTCATAAAGTTAATGCCCCTAAACACACGTATTTTGTTTCTTATTTATAGCAAATAAAAAGATTATGCGAATATATATTATATACTTTACATATATATATATAGCAACTGTATTTTTTTGAATTTAACTACTACTTAGGGTTTGTCTTCAGTATATATATATATATATATATATATATATATATATATATATATATATATATATATGTGTGTGTATGTATGTATGTATGTATGTATGTATGTATGTATATAGCTAACCAAGCATATACTTTAGTACAAACAATTCTTTGATCAAACTTTCTCTAAGGCAAAATATGACGGTAAACTTTGACTATGTCAGCGATATATCGAGTAACAAGATGACTTGGAATTTGAAGTGTCACGGCCACACTCTCCATAAGGCCCACCAAACGGACCAAAGCGTCGTGAAGTACTAGGGTAACAATGAACTCTTCCGGAACCTGAGCTGGTCCGGCAGGAACAGTCTGGGCTGGAACCTCCTCGTCAAGCTCTATCTGAGGCTCCACTGCTGGGGCTGCTGCTCGGGCCCTAGGCGGAGCCCTGCCCCTGCCTCGGCCTCTGGCACAGCCTCGGCCTCGACCTCTGCCCCGCGTAGGATCTGTCACCGGAGGCTCTGGCTGCTGATCAGCGGAGAAAGCGGTATGTGTTCTCGCCATCTGCGAGAGAATAAGAGTAGAAGAGTTCAATCAGTATTGAGAAAGCAAAATCGCACGACAAAGAAGAATAGAAGTGAAACTTGTTCCTAAAATTCATAGCCTCTGGAAGATAAGCACAGACGTCTCTGTGCCGATCCTCTAGACTCTACTAAGCTTGCTCGTGAATCGTGAGACCTAAGCAACCTAGTGCTATGATACCAACTGTCACGGCCCGAAATTTCCCACTGACGAGACCGTGATGGCACCTAACATTTCACTTGCTAGGCAAGCCAACGTTAGAGAATCATTGACCAATTCCTTATTTCCATTCCGTAATTAACAATAAGTAACTAAGATAAAATATAATGAGTGCGGAATATCATAAAACTGTATTAATTACTACCACCCGGATCTGAAGTCACAATTCACAGAATCAATAACAACTGGTAGAGAGAAGTTTCACAAAGAAATCAATATTTTATCAATGATTACTTTCACAATTGAACATCTCAACCTCGAATCAATATTCACATTTTTATCGACCTTGGTGGAACCGGATACAAGTCTCCCAACATTTTAACAACAACAATAAGCATGGATAACAAGATTTAAGACTATAAATTTACAAGAATGGAATTTCACTCGCATGCTATGACTCGACCACAACGTATAGATGCTCGTCACCTCAACTATACATCGTATTCAACAACAAAACACGTAGCAAATACTCACACAATACCTATTCCCTCAAGCCAAACTTAGACACAACACTTACCTTTCTCCGAATGCCACTTAATTCTCAATCACAACTTTTCCTTTGGAATTCGCCTCCAAACCACTCGTATCTATTCAAAAATGACTAAATAATATCAAATATTGCTAAAGGAATCGATTATATTTCATAAATTAAATTTCCCAAATTTTTCCTCCAAAAAGTCAAAAAATCGATCCGGGCCCGCTTGGTCAAAATCCGAGGTTCGGACCAAAATCCTTTTACCCATTCATCCCCGAGCCCGAATATATAATTGGTTTTGGAATCCGACCTCAAATTGAGGTCTAAATCCCCAAATTTTCGAAATCCTAGTTTCTACCCTAACCCCTAATTCTACCATAAAAACTCTAGATTTTTAGGTTGAAAATTCAAGAAATATAATGGGTAATTGAAAGAAAATGGTTTAGAATCACCTACCAACAATTCGGGGAAGAAATGGCTCTTGAAAAATCGCCTCTCACCGTTTGATTTTTGAGAAAATGAATTTTTGGCTAAAATCCCGTGTTTGGATTCTGTTAAGTGATGGGCGACAGTGTTCATCGCGTTCGCGAAGTCTAAAACCATCATACGGACCTGCTCGCGCGATCAAATTGCCAAAATAACACCTAGAACTCCGAATTTAGCACCAAATCAAATGAAATTCTCAAGAACACTTTAAAATTTCTATTTTCTCAACTGGACGTCCGAATCACGTCAAATCAACTCCGTTTCTCACCAAATTTCACAGACAAGTCTTAAATATCATAATGAACCTGTACCGGGCTCCGAAATCAGAATTACGGACCCGGCACTAACAATGCCAAACATCAATCAATTCTTAAAAACAATTAATTTTCAGACTTTTAATTTTCATCAAAAATTCATAACTTGAGTTAGGGACCTCCGAATTCGATTTCGGACATACGCTCAGGTCCCATAATTCGATAGGGACCCGCCGGAACCGTCAAAGCATGGATCCGGGCTCGTTTATCAAAAATGTTGATCAAAGTCAACTAAAATTAATTTTTAAGGCAAAAATTCTTATTTTCATTAGTTTTCAACATAAAAGCTTTCCGGAAAACCTACCCGGACTGCGCACGCAAATCGAGAAGGGTAAAAAAATTAGATTTTTAAGGCTTAAGAGCGCAGATTCGAGTTCTAAAACATAAGATGACCTTTTGGGTCATCACATGAAGGTACGAGTAGTGAGATTGTGGCACGTTCCAGACCGTGAAAAACCAGACAACACCGTCTCCCTTGAATTAATTATTCAAGACGAAAAGGTATATTCTTTTTTAGTTGCATTTATTTTTTCCCGTAATTTGACTACAATATCCATCTTCTGATTTGCACTATGGAATTCATTAGGTGTTTCCCAATTTTATCGCCTCTTTTCTAGAAATTTTCCACTACTTAATATGTTTTCAAATAAATAAATTAAAATATACTAAAAATTGCAGAGACACCACATTTTCAATAAAAGTATAGTCTTTCATATTAAAGGCAAGCTTCTTTTATCTCTATCTCTTTCTCAAATGTTCCCAATTCTCCCAATTTCCACCATTGTTATATCACTTTATCATGGAAGATGACAAGAAACACGGTATGTTATACAAAATCATAAACGGGTAACACCTCCTCAGATCGGAATGTTTATTATCTAAAATTGAGGGATTTCTACTTGGAAAAGATTCACAATTTCCCATCAACTATTACATTTTATCATCTCCAACCAAAATCCAATTCGAGGTATGTTTGAGCAGATGACTTCCTCCTTAATTTTAGATATAAACCCTAAATTAGTTGCTTGGAATTCAAATTTCTATTTGCCCAATTTAATGGGCTTAATCACACATTTTCCGGCTCTTTTTATGGAAATATATTTTTCATAAAGTTAAAGCCCCTAAATTAGTTGCGTGGAATTCAAATTTCTATTTGCCCTTATATTTTATGGGCTGAATCACACATTTTCCGGCTCTTTTTATGGAAATATATTTTTCATAAAGTTAATGCCCCTAAACACACGTATTTTGTTTCTTATTTATAGCGAGTAAAAAGATTATGCGAATATATATTATATACTTTACATATATATATATATATATAGCAACTGTATTTTTTTGAATTTAATTGCTACTTAGGGTTTGTCTTCAGTGTGTGTGTGTATATATATATATATATATATATATATATATATAGTTGCACCGAGCATATACTTTAGTATAGACAATCCTTTGATCAAATTTTCTCTAAGGCAAAATATGACGGCAAACTTTGACTATGTCAGCGATATATCGAGTAACAAGATGACTTGGAATTTGAAGGTACGAGTAGCGAGATTGTGGCACGTTCTAGACAAACCAGACAACACTATCTCCCTTGAATTAATTATTCAAGATGAAAAGGTGTATTCTTTTTTAGTTGCATTTATTTTTTCCCGTAATTTGACTACAATATCCATCTTCTGATTTGCACTATGGAATTCATTAGGTTATGCGTGTATTTAATCAACTGCAATTTCAGTTTTTATGGTCCAGATGGAGATACCTCGAATTGTGAATGAAGCTAACTCTTCATCTGCAATTTTGGTAGAAAAGATTTTTGGTATACTTGAAATCGTTTGTAGTTTGTTCTAAAGAATTGTTTTCATGTGCGAGAACATTTTTGGAGATATTAAAATATATAATATCTAAGATTATTGGTATATGAACAATAATTGCCATAAAATCTGCATTATCTGTTATTTTGGAAAGGCATATATTCACATATTATGCTTTACCCCTTGGTGCTTGATTGTTTAATATAATCTGAGACAACACTGTACAATTGAGTATTTGCCTGACTCAATATTATTTATGATTTATTTTTTCTCGGGCGATCGGATTCATGCAACTGTTGGTCGGTCTCTTATACGTATGTTCAAACTAAAGATAAAGGAATTGGGTTTGTACTTTATGAAGAACTTTGTAGTTGGACCAAATAATATGAAACTTAAATACATGCGGCATAAATTGAAGTTGGCATTTACTCATAAGACGATTGTAGAGGAATCAAATGATCAGTTTTTTGGTATGAGTATCTTCGACTTAAGACCTTATGAGTATTTGGTAAATAAACTTGATGTTGAAGAAAGTGAACTCTTCGGTAAGTATTTCTTTCGCAATTCTTTTATTTGAATGTCTTATCAAATTTGTTGTGACTATTCTTTTTAAATATTATAGATGTCATAGGAGAGGTTGTAAGTTATGGTGAAGTAGAATCACATACCCAAGGTGATAAGACCAGCACTTTTATGAATGTGGAACTTGAAGATCATGAGTAAGATTGCGTCTATGACATTACTTTGTTATATATTTTAACAAGATTACTCATCCCCATCTGATTAAGTTGTTATATAATTTATGCAAGAGGAATAATATTTCGGCAACATTTTGGGGAGAATTCGTAGACCAGATCTTGCCACATTTGGAAGGATCACCCCATCAGCCAGTCATAGTGGTTATGCAGCTGATAAAAGCTTACAAATTTCAAGGTATTTCAATTGTCTTGATGACATGGGAGATTTATTTTGTGTTAATTTTTTGGTTCTGAAACTAATGTTATATATATGCAAATATTCTGTGCGTAATACTTGGCATGCCTGAAAGCTCTGGATTAATCCGGATCTTCCTCAAGCTGTTGATATTAAGTCCAGCTTAGTTATTTGATAAATTACGTTTACGCGGATACTAAAAAAATTATTGTTTATAGTTAAAACTAATACAACCTTGCATAAATGCAGATTGACAAGTGTGAATGAAGCTAACTCTTCCAGGATCAGTCAAATACCTTCTCAGCGTAGTTATTCTGTTTATGATGAGTTGGCTACTGGAATTGTAGAAGTTAAAACTATTAAAAAATTAGTCTACTGCATGGAGGTGATTAATCTATTAAACTCCTTTGGTATTTAACTTATGTTATTTTGTGTATGTATAACAATGTTGGATCTAAAAACACTATTTCTTTTCCTTAATTTGCATATCTATGCTTATCGCTGCTTATCTATTTGGTTTTGGACATCATCTTTTAATGGAATATAATGGAAGCTTATGCTCCTTGGCATTTATATTGATATTCCAAGAATCAAATTTGCTACATACATTGCTACAACTTTAGGTATTCTTTTCAGAAAGGACAAATTTGGATTGTTGCGACTGTAGTGAATCTGCAACTTGAAAAAGAATGGTCATATTTGGGATGCAAGAGATGCTCGAAGAAGGTTGATAAAATTGGAAGTAAATTTCACTGCAAGAAATGTGACCGCCTTGATAGTTCTGCCACTCATAGGTTTGATAAGCCTCTCTATTTACTTAAAAAATTAAATAAAACTTAAGTTTCAATTTCTTATTCTAAGCGTGTCTTTCAGGTACAAGCTTCAAGTGCAAGTAATGGATCGCACTGGCTTTATATCTTTGTTGCTTTGGGACCGTGAAGCAACAATCCTCATTGGGAAGTCTGCTGATGAGTTAAATGAAATTTCAATAGAGGTATGTTTTTTTATTTAATTGTTAGTATATGTTTTTTGGCAGCAATAATCGCGTGTAGACTGATGATATTGTTACTATAAAATTAACTTGGATAATGAAACAAAATAAGACGCATAGCATAAAACGACATAATGCAGTCTACCAGGATGAAAAGTAGGCTAATGATTTAAGGGATGGTTTAGTAGATGTACTTTTTATTTTAATTCTTTTTGTGTTTTAGCTCTTCTAACACTAATCCGGTCTTAGACTTCTGGTTATTGAAGCCAAGGTTTTATCTGATAATATGGCTGGACAAAAAGTGTTTATCCCGAGAATGACATTGACACCATCAGATGCAAGAATACCTTTTAAGTTCCAGGGAAGACAATTTCCAATTGTTGTATCTTTTGCCATGACAATTAATAAAAGTCAAGGCCAGTCATTGTCTCATGTGAGGTTATTTTTGAAGAAGCCAGTATTTACTCATGGACAACTGTATGTTGCTCTTTCACGCGTGACAAGTAGAAAATGGTTGAAGATTTTAGTTTATGATGATGATGGCCAAATAACGAATGAAGCTAGAAATGTGATGTATAAAGAAATTAGTTTGAGATGAAGCTAGAGATGGTGTAATCATCAGGTATTTACAATTTGCTTTTCCAATAAATACAAGGAGAGATGACTATAAGTTTTAACTGAGCTGTCACTGTTGTTTTGGCAGGGGCGAGATGAAACTAGGTTCAGCAACACAGTAGAGGATATCAAGGTATCTTCATAACTGCAATTTTTGAGTTATTACATTTCCTTCTGTTGGGGGGTTGAGAAGTACTGGCTCTATGTACAGAAAGTTAATTCAATAGTTTCTCCGGGGAGAACTACTGTGAAGCACCAATGTATGTTAACTTCTGTTAGCGCTAAGTATAACCAAAATACTTAATCATGTAAATCTCTAAAAGCTATGCTGCACTCTCAATTGTTTTTACTGTTCATGTTATTCCACATTGCTAGAAAGACTTTTTTAACTTTTCCCATTAAATAAAAATGCCCCAAATACTTCCCTTATTATCTGCTTAGTGGAACATCATGTCGGGATTATCTGTTGTTTGTTGTTACTATTATAGGTTTTGATTGAAAAATGGTTGTATTGATATACTTTTTAATCTTTTACTGGATATGATTGATAATTTAGCTGTTGTCTGTAGGTTATGGTTGAAGGTTTTTCTATTTTTGTAGTTAAGATATAGGTTTTGAGTGAAAAATTGTTCTGTTTGTAACAGACCACTATGAGGGGTTGGAGGACGTGTGATGTGGAGTTTCAGCCGTACTTTGTGCTTGGTGACTTATGGGAGTCTATTAGAGAATGAAGTGTATATTGAGGTGGAGTTCCATTAGTGTTGAATGAAGGTGATAGTGTACAAGCCAAGCCCCTCATTTTGATACTGGCTTGGAAAAGTTCTTTCTTGATGGTGTTCTGCTATTTGATTTTGTTCTCAAACCTTACTGACATTTTGCTGCTGACATGAGTATTTTATATAGAGTATAACTTACATTTTCACGTTACATGGTGACTTTAATATCTAATACATTCTGCTTCGCATCTATAGTGTGATTTTAATAATTTATTTTTCTTTTCTGAATATATGGTTAGAACAATATTGTCATACTAATGCTGAGGTAGAACTATAGCTCTTAGAAAAATATTGACAAATAACAATATAAAGTCTTAAATAACTAATATTGAATTACAAAAAATAAGGTAATACAATATGAAAAATATAGGAAACTATTATTTATTGAAACGAATATAAAAAGAAAGAAAAATGATAATGACAACTTTTTTTGAATACCTTTTGTCTTATGTTATATCCTTGTTGCTTCAACTTAGCCTTTATAGCAATTTAACTTTTAATACTATATTATAATATACTTTGTTCTATTTTCTTATTTCTTTCACGGCAAATGCTCTTATTGTGTAAAATAATTTGTGTACCTTAAGAATTTATATGATGATTTTGAAACAAAATTGAATTGACTTTTTTGCTGCTTTATTAATTCAAAAATTTAATTATTTGTTAAAAGTTCATGCATTTATGATGGCATAGAAAATACAAATTATTTTCGAACTTTTCCTACTCAAGCAAAATATTATTTTCTTTATCAGTTTATGTAATATTGAAAACTACATTTAATAATTAAAATAAATATTTAATTAGGTACAAAACCTCTTGCTTTAGTAGTAACAGTATATAGAAACATCTTGTTAGAATTATAGGTTCCCTAAAAAGAAGAATCAATGTGAACATATTTCCATGGAAATTACCGTGAGGAAATATAAGGAAAAGAACGTAATTCTCTTACTTCTCTTAAATAATATCCATTTTAAAGTCCTTAATATTAAGATTTCTTACTTAATTCAATATGAAAAAATCTAATAATCGAAATTTTAGTTTTAAAGTCTTAAATATTAAGATAATAATTAAATGCATATTTTGTATAGCGTGAACTCTATTTTAAAAGGGTAAAAAAAAACGAACGATATTTCGTCAAGGGTTTTCATGCTTTTAATATAGTATATAGTGATGATAATACGTATAAATGTACAAGTATATAACATGAATTTATTAATTTGATACAAATATTGAATATGTCACATAAATATCAATTGAAGAATGATCTTTTTAACAAAGTTAATTACACCACAAAGTTTAGCCAAAGTTGAATTTTTTGCTCAAGCCCTTGATCAGATTAGATGCACTAGTCTTTCTTTGTTTCTTTCTTTTGAAATTTTAATTACATAAGGAATAAAATAAAAAGAAGAGGAAAAGGAAAGATTCGACTTCATACCTGTATAGGCCAAAATCCGTCCTTAGGATATTTAGCGTAATATGGCATTAAAGAAAGAGTCGGTCGAGCTCGCTCAAGATGCAGCGAAGTCATTGGCCGAGGTACCGACATGAGCCGTAATCGAGATGTTGATAGGGATCGCAGTCGAGATGTCAACAAGGGTCGAGGTCGAGAATGACTATTGATGATAAGACTTGTAACGGCTAATTTGTCAGGATATGATACTAAAAGAGAATATTCTAATGGATATTCCCTTCGTTTGTACTATTAGGATTTCCTAGGAAAAATGCCCCATATATATATATAGAAGGAAGAGACAATGATAGGGGAAGGTAATATTGATTTTGAGAAGAACACTTTTGAGAAGAAGGCTTTCTCTCTCGCAAAAATACAAAGACTACCTTTTGATAAAGATTCTTGTTCATATTATTCCCACCTTTCCACTAGATCCGAGGATTGTTCATACGAATCTTGCACCTATCTCTCATTCATCATTGTCAGGAGAAATATTCGTTCAACCCACTCATTATTGGGTTAATCTTTCTCCTTATTTACCTAAATATCATTTATTGCTATTTATTGTTAGTTATGTCTTCATTAATGTTCAGGCTTTAAGATTTGTTTCCACTTATTGTCATCAATCATTTATGGGATATGTCCCATCTACCGTACGTTTTCAAGATTAGTGTCTAGAGTTATTATCCTTAACTAGATTTAAACCTTTGTTACATAAATTTAATAGTTTAACCAGAAGTTATACTTTTTGGTCAAACAATTTGGCGCCGTCTGTGGGGACTTTCTAGCTAAGTCTTTTAGTTTCTTCTAGATCTACAACTGACACTGGTTACTGACGCAAAAAAAAAAACGAGAATAATGAATGACCTCCCAACCAAGCTCATGGATATCATCCACAAAATCTCTGAAGCAGTGAACAAGGACACAATGCCCAATGCCTCTCCTAGGCGAGGTGGATCACCCCCTCCCAACTTCAGCATCACAAAATCCCATGGCAAGACAACCTCCACATCCATAGGAGAGGAGACACCACCAACGATAAAGAATCTCCTTGAGGCTTGGCTAACTGATACACTGACCAGCGTCCTCCATAATCCCGTTCAGGATGCGAACACGGTAAAGGCGAGATCCTGTGCCGCCCCACCAGTGGACGAGCAACATAATTAGCCTCCTACTCCACCCACGACGACAGGTATTACTCAGTGTTTTTAAAAATGCAGGTGACGACGCTCTCACAGCCATTCTGGAAAGGATGGAGGAAATGGAAAATGAGAACAAGATACTTCGAGATCAAATGAGAGAGCACCAAGAAAGGGTCGATAAAATACCGGGTGCTCCTAAGGTATTGCCGAAGAGATACGCCGAATGGTTCGTCGAGCAGCCGTGCAGTGATAGCGTTGCCCCACATGCCATACCAAAGACCTTTAAAATGCCGCCTTATCTGAAAATATACGATGGCACAACCGACCCCGAGGATCATGTGACCTATTACGTCACCGCCGTGAAAGGTAATGATCTAGCTAAAGAACAAGTATCCTCCATTCTACTAAAGAAATTCGGCGAAACCCTCACGGAAGGTGCATTAAACTGGTACTCGTAACTGCCAGCACGTTCCATCGAAACCTTTGAGAAAATGGCCGATAAGTTCGTGACAACCCATGCCGGAGCCAAAAAGGTCGAGGCAAGAGTGAATGACATCTTTGCTATCAAACAGTCCCCGGGAGAAGGACTGAGGGACTTCCTCACCTGTTTCAACCGAGTAAGAATGACTTTGCCCAATGTATCAGAAGGAATGGCGGTAGCTGCTTTTCAAAACGGACTGAACAAAAATGGTTCAAGGGCGACAAGAAAATTATTAAGTCGACTTATGAAATATCCCCCAACGACTTGGGACGAAATACATAATATGTATTGTACCGACGTCCGAGTAGACAAAGACGACCTCAATGGGCCGACTCATCAGCTGACCTCAGTACAAGCAGAATCCAAAAAAGATCAGAGAAGTGATATCAGAAGAGATCCAGTGGCCTCACGGACAAACCGGGAATGACATCTCCCATATGTCAGAACTACCGCTATATCCTCATCTCACCATGAAGAAGGCCCACCCCGATCAAGAACAGGGACTCACCGGAATGAGAGAGGTATGGCTCATTTACTATCCGCTCACAATTTTTGCGTGTCACCTACAGAGATCGTCTACGCCTTGGAGAAGCTCGGACCAAAGATAAAGTGGCCACAAAAGATCAGGTCGGACCTGAATACCAGAAAATCAGATGCCCTCTGCGAGTTACATCAAGAGCGAGGACACAAAACCGAAGATTGCATCGCCCTAAGACAGGAGGTCGTAAACATGTTGCGACAGAGACACCTCAAAGAATTGATGAGCGATCGGGGAAGGACTAACTTTACCAGGGGACGCGAATAACATCAAGGGCCGCCAAAGCCGCCTTTGCCAGCCCATACCATCCACATAATCATCGATGGTAGGGACGACGCTTCCATCAACAACGTGAAGTTCACCACAACCCACAAGCTCAAACGGTCGATTACCCACGAACGGTATGATGATTTCGAAGAAAGTATAACTTTCGATAAGTCAGATACCAACGGTTTGACATTTCCTCACTATGACACTCTCGTTATTACTTTACGAATTTTAGATACCGACGTTAGACGAATTATGGTAGATGATGGGAGCGGCATGTGTATTATCCATCCCTGAGTACTCACACAAATGAAACTCGAGGACAAGATAGTACTACGTTACATCACACTAATAGGCTTTAACAATGCAGTGGAACGAACATCTGGCGAGATCACACTCCCCGTCCTGGCGGGTGGCATCACTCTGGAGACCACTTTCCACATCATGGACCAGGACACGACATACAACGCCATAATAGGGCAACCATAGATACACACCATGAGAGCTATACCCCCCAGCTTGTACCAAGTCATCAAAATTCCAACTCCATGGGGCATATTCAGCATACGCGGGGAGCAACGCACATCCCAAGAATGCTACCGCATCGCCCTAGACTGCAAGGCCACCCAACAAATGAGAGATAAAGAGAAAGAGGCATAGAAATCAACAGGGTCGAGGTCGGTAAGCGATGACAGTGGGGATGCCATCAGAGACCCCGATATGGCCGAGGCCGCAGGATCGACCATAGAGGACCTCGACCCCGTTCAACTAGACATCAACGACCATAGCAAGAAAAGCTTACATTGGCTGCAAACTTTAAGAACCGGTAAGTTTCATGAATTTTTAACTGCTAACGCAGACCTGTTTGCTTTTAGACATGCAGATATGCTAGGGATTCCAAAGGAGATCGCCACACACAAATTAAACGTCGATCTATTCTACCCCCGGTGAGGCAGGTTCGACATAAGTTTAACTCCGCAATCAATGACGCTGTGCGTGAAAAAGTGGAAAAATTATTAGAAAATGGCTCCGTCATAGAGTCGAAGTACCCCCAATGGGTCGCCAATGTGGTCATGGTGAAAAAGAAGAACGGCAAGTGGCGGATGTGTGTAGATTTTACCGACCTGAACAAAGCTTGCCCCAAGAATTCGTTTCCATAACCTCATATCGACCAGCTCATCGACGCGACAGCCAAGCACGAGTTGCTATGTTTCTTTGATGCCTACTCGGGCTATAACCAGACCCTTATGGAGGAAGAGGACCAGGAAAATACCACCTTTATCACCCACCAGGGGACGTGCTACTATAGGGTCATGCCTTTCGGATTGAAAAATATGGGGGTAACTTACCAAAGGTTGGTGATGAAGATGTTCAAAGAACAAATTAGAAAAATTATGGAGGTATACATCGACGACATACTGGTCAAATCCAAAAGGAAAGAAGATCATATTGACCACTTAAGAGAAGCATTCGACATACTCAGGCAATACGGCATGAAACTGAACCCTAAAAAATGTGCATTCGGCGTGGCCTCCGAAATATTCTTGGGTTTCCTAGTGTCGCAGCAGGGTATCAAGGTCAATCCCGACCAATTCAAGGCCATCGACGGGATACCATAGCACTTGACCACCAAAAAGCAGGTCCAGAAGCTAACTGGCCATATCGCCGCTCTTTCGAGGTTCATCTCATGATCCTCTGATAGGTGCCACAAGTTCTTCGGCGTACACAAAAAGGAGAATGGCCTCCAATGGACCCCTGAGTGCATCCAAGGCCTGAAGGAGTTAAAGGTATACTTGTCCTCGCCACCGTGGCTCTTAAAACCGAAACCAGAACAGCCTCTCCTTGTCTATCTCGCCGTGTCCGAAGTGGCTGTGAGCGCATTCTTAGACCAAGAAAACAAATGTACGCAATCTCCCATCTATTACATTAGCAAGACAGTAGTCGACGCCGAGACCAGATACCCTCATCTTGAAAAACTAACTCTGGCCTTAGTCGTAGCTTCACGAAAGCCTAGACCGTATTTCCAATGCCATTCCATCTCGGTCGTCACAGCTTTTCCCTTAAGAAGCATTTTACACAAACTCGAACTATTGGGCAGATTGGCCAAATGGCCATTGAAGTAAGCGAGCATGATATTACATATCGACCGCGAAAGACGATAAAGTCTCAGGTCCTCGCCGACTTCAGTGTGCATATATTGCCCGAAGTCGAAAAGGAAGTCGTTCAAAAAATGTGAGCAATGTCAGAAGTATGCCCCAATGATCCACCAAGCAGGCAAACACCTACACTTAGTAACTTCCCCTTGGTCGTTCATCAAATGGGGAATGGACATAGTGGCCCCCCTCCCGGCAGGACGAGGTAACGTATGATTTCTCTTGGTTTTAACTGACTATTTCTCTAAATGGGTGGAAGTAGGAGCATTCACCCAAATACGCGAACATGAAGTGATCGCCTTCATATGGAAAAACATCATATGTCGTTTCGGTCTCCCCAAAGAAATCAGTTATGACAACGGACCTCAATTTGCAGGAAAGAAGGTCACAGACTTTTTTGAAAAATGGCACATCAAAAGAATATTGTCAATGCCTTACCACCCTACGGGTAACGAGCAAGCGGAGTCCTCCACAAGTCAATACTAAACATCATGAACAAGAAACTCGAAGACGCCAAGGGACTATGGCCGGAAATATTACCAGAAGTACTCTGGGCCTACCGAACAATGCCAAAAATAAGCACAGGGTAAACGCCATACTCGTTAGTCTATAGGACTAATGCAGTAATACTAGTCGGGGAGCCCAACCTAAGATACATCCGTGAAAGTGGACCCCAGAATGATCACAATAGAAGACAGGAACTCGGCGAAGTCAGGGAACGAAGAGATATGGCCTACGTGATAATGGTCATCCAAAAGAAACAAGCAGAACGCTACTATAACAAAAGAGCAAAGATCAGGCCACTTGAAGTCGGGGACTACGTGCTTAAAGCTAAAACACAAGCAAGCAAAGACCCTTGGGAAGGCAAACTAGGAACAAACTGGGACAAAATCACGGCAGCAGCAAGCAAAGGGTCATTCACACTAGAAACAATGGAAGAAAAGTGACTACCAAACAACTGGAATATTACACACCTCAAGTACTTCAACTTTTAAAGGACGAGGTCCCCAAATTCATACTCTTCTTCCCAGTCTGGAGTTTTGTCCCAATTGGGTTTTCTCGAGGATGTTTTTAACGAGCCGATGATGAGGATACTTCAGGATTGAAGTACGCACAGACGAAGACGTTAGATTACTAGTTCATTGCTCGGTCTCTCACTATTTTTCCAGCTCGACCAATGAAAGGACTAGATAGACCGGGACTGGGACTGAACTACCAGCCAGTGCCCGGAAAATATGTAAATCTCTCCAGGAATATGAACAAAGCACAAGTACATGAAGTTTATTTTTGCTTTCCCCAAATAAAGGTTACATTTGACCTCATTCGAAGTAACACCTACTCGGCCCATGGCCTTAACTAATTAAAGGTTACATTCGACCTCGTTTGAATTAACGCCTACTTGGCCACGACCTCAACTAAATAAAGGTTACATTCGACTTCGTTGGAAGTAACACCTACTCGGTCCACGACCTTAACTAATTAAAGGTTACATTTGACCTCGTTCAAATTAATGCCTACTCAACCCACGGCCTGAACTAAATAAAAGTTATATTCGACCTCGTTCGAATTAAACATACGACATGTTCAACCTTATTCGAACCAACTACTGTCCATCGGCAATAATCAAACCTAGACTTTGTTTCAACCTCGTTCGATCTACTCGAACAAATCTATTACAATGAAGGCAACCAAGCAACAAATTTTAAAAAGCGTACAAGCCCGAACAAAGAAAAAGAATCAGGTACGAATAACAGAACTGACATTTAATACTTGAATTTATTTTTACAAAGGCTCGAATACACGCCTAGGAAAAATACACACAAGCTTGTGGCTAAACAAAAGAGAAGGAAAAATAACTAAACACCGCTCGGCTCAGAAGCACCACTAGCTTGATCACCCAGGCTATCTCCAACTACCTCTTCGCCATCGCCATCGCCATCGCCATCGCCAGCGGGATACTCATCCTCGTACCAGGCATCCTGTTCGATTTGATCTACGCCTGCTCCCTTGTCATCACCGGCTTCCAGTGTAGTAATCTCGTCCAATTTCACGCCTCTATTCGAGGTTATGAAAATGGTCGATGCAATAGTAATACCCAACAAGAGTCGGGGTCGAATTTCGCAGGGAGCTATATGTATGAGAGTTAGTAGTATATACCTTAGCGTGTGAGTTTGTATATCTAAATTTGCACTTCCGCAAAAATTGGTGGTTGTTTTAAAGTTTAATCTAAATTACAATTGCAATTAAAGAAATAAAACTAGAAGATTGTTTTTGTTGTTTTTTAAATATTGTAAAAGGCCTAGGGTTATGACCTTCGCCTAGGTGTTTGCCTTTTAAAGCTTGTTTTATTGGTCGGGGTGTATTATAGCTATCAACACTGGGCTACCCACTTAATACCTCTCGGTCAGAGAGTGATTTTATCCAATTTGGCTTTCTCAAGTCCAAATGGGTATTGAACAAAACGGTTGATAAAAAGCTCAAGTCGGATTTTACTATCTCTAGGTTCAACACTTTAATTGGGCTTATCAATCTCTGATTGACCCAATTTCTTGCTAACCATATTTTCTTAGACTACGTCTCTCTTTATCAAGTAGAGACCAAGTCAAATAGGCATGAACTAATGTTTTCAACCATTAATTATTCAAATAAAAGCAAGAACAAGGCTAAATAATAAACACCCAACCATAAACAAGCAATAAATCAAACACCTATTAAGTTTACACACTAGAGTTGGGTCACAACCCTAGTGAAAATCTAGCTACCCATACTTAAAATGGAAGAAATAGGAGAAGAAATAATAATTAAACCTATATTGCTAATTAATTTGATAAACTCTATGTTCAAAAAGCTCAAAATAGCAAAAACTACTAAAAAGAGTAAAAGGAACCGGTCTAGTGTAGCAGTTGATGTCAAATGTTGACCTAAAAAAGTGAAACTCTTCTATTTATATAGGGCTGGAATTTTCGGACAAAAATACATTTTCGGAGGTTCTGTGGCTGCACAATTTCATGTGCGGTCCGCACTTTTCTTCAGCTTGACAGGATTGATTGGAAATCTGCGGCCGCATAATTCTGATCAGCGACCGCACTGCACTCTTTCTGCGGTCTGCACAATAGTAACTGCAGTCACACCTTGCTTTTATGCGGTCCGCACAATTGTAACTGCGGCCAAACAACTCTTCTTCTGCGGCTGCACAATAATTGTGCGGTCCGCACTTTTGGTAGACTTGAAATGCAGGTTCTGTGAACTTTGTTTTAACCCAGCTTCTACGGTCTCACAATTCATGTGCGAACCGCACTTTGCACCAATCTCTGATGGGTTTTACTTCACAACCTGCGACCGTAGATGATATTCTGCGGTCCGCATTTCTGAGCTTTTGTGCCTTTTTTGTCTTTGAGTTCAGATTACTCTTTCTTGAGTTGGATTTCATCTCGGGAGCTCATCTTTCAATATTCCTACAATGAAGCACATTTCATCAATTTTTGGGAACACAATTAAACACTTTTGGACTAAAACGAAAGTTAAAGGGAGCTAATAAGTAGTCAAAATCCCTACTTATCAACTCCCCCAAACTTAAGCTTTTGCTTGTCCTCAAAAAAATAAAGTAATTCCCATCTCCACAAGTTAAGAGTTGTTCCAGCTAATCAAAGGTGAGTCATTCACATATCAATTGGGACTAATAACTACCCACACCACTTATGACTTATCAACAAGGCAACAAGTTCAACTTTTACGCACAGGTAGTTCTATTGTGACACTTGAGCATCAATAGTTGACTTTATTCATCAAGGAAGTTCGCTCTTTCATGTAGTTTATTGTAGATCCCAAACTCCTCCTCCTCTACTCTCCATTTGCTTATCTCACTTAAGAATTTTAGCACTCAATCCAAATATTTGTGAAAGGTTCGCTCATCTCTATCAAAAGAATGTCGCAAGCACGACTTTAAGTACCATAGGCTTGTCCCTCATGTAAATCACCACTAATGTAAGCACACTCGGCTTGAAATCACGTAGGGCTTTTTCGGAATGTAATGAAGGCTTTTGGACTAAGGTTGGATATGCTATGATAGAACGGGTTCATCTTTCCTTAAGTACACTCCATTTTCTTTTCTCGGCTCATGATTTGCCAATTCTTTGAGGCATTGTCTTTTCCTTAGGGGAACAAGAGAGACTTAACATCACTCTTTCTTGGTCATGATATTCATTTTCTCCTTCTTTGATTTCTCCATGCTTTGCATCGTTACTTTTCTTTGAATCCCTTTCAACTCTTCAACTTATTCACTTTCCTTTTTGCATTTTTCTTTTTGTTCTTTCTTTTCTTGCCTTCCCTTCTCTTCATTTCTTTTCTCTTTTGTGCCTTTATACCTTTTTCAAACTCCTCATCTCTCCCAAAGTTACGTTTTTAGCCAATTATTTCACAAGAGTGTTAAGGAAAGCTCGGGTGCCAAGAGAGGGTCACAACACAACGGGTAAAGGCTTGTAACATAGTTATCAAATGAGAAAGGTTTTAGGCTCGAATGGGTTGACTAGGGATAACAACATTGGTAGGCAATGGAAAATTTCAATCGGGTCAAGAAGAGCCTATAATCGCTTCTCAAGCCAAGAAAAACTTAACATTTCGTCTGGAAACATATGCGGGGCAAGTTCTAGACCATTAGCATGTGTACTTGAACTTGCAACAACAACATCTCACCTCTTACGCAAGTGGATTGTTAAATAGGATAGAGTCGAGGGCCCACAATGACCATATTCAAGAATGAAAATCACTATGGTTCAATTAAACCACTCGATGATTGTCTAAGTCAACACAAAAGTCAAAAGGTCACTAACTAGAGCTATTTCTTTCCAAAAACCTTGTTTTTAGCCATAAACACGTAGTTAAGTGTGTTGGTATCAAGTGAAAAATGTTTGACTCTTCGAGCATGACTCGGGTAGGTGTTTTTATTCATTATTACTACTATTATTACCTAAACAACAAAAATGGACTCAGTCCCTTAAGAAGGTTGTCACGCCATCCATCATTGGGAAGAGCCACCCGGTTCACACAAAAATCACCTTTGGAAAGAACCGTGGCATTAAGAAAACCAAAGGCTTATTATCCACTAAGACATATAAAGAAGCTATGAAATTAACAAAAAGCTACTAATTCAAAAAGAAGAAAAACATAAAGATAAAGAAGCTATAAAACAAAAGAACTATTGAAAACTAGACGAATATATATAATGGGAGATAAGAGGGAATATATACATAATGAGAAAGAGGAAGAAAATACTAATAAGTTAATTACAGGCCAAATGTCTCGTATCTATCAAAATACAAAATCATCAGATTGTGTAAGAAACTCCACCCCCTGAATAAAAATAAGCATTGTCCCCAATGCTTAACAACATAAGAGTAAGAGAAGGGTGAGAGTGAAAAAAACTCCCTTTGGCTCTGTGTCCCCAGCAGTGGCACCGACCTCAGCGTCATCTAATTAGATCTCATCATCCTCAAGTCCGGGAGTGGCAGGGTTGGTGAACATCTGACGGACTCCCTCGGCAGTGTCAGCAGTAGTGTCTGGCTCCTCAAACTGGCCAGATGGTGCTGTAAGTGTTGTAGGATCTGGGCATGGGTGGTGCGGGTCTATCAACATGTCAAATGGAATGTCTCTGGCTACTGCAAGCTTTGTAACCTGGCTCCGAAGCTCGTCCATTGACTTCTTAGATGCCTGCTTCTTTCTCATTTTCTTTATCTCTTTGCCCAACTCTTCGATCACTGCCCCATGCTGCACTAAAGTGGCCATGATCGTGTTTTGATTTTCCAGGAGCTTCTTCAAAGTTTCATCAACTGTGGGGGGGGAATCTGGGGTACCGGAGAGGATGACTGTGCTACAACATGGCTGGATATGTCAGTCAGCTTTGCAGTAGTTGCCTGCATCCAGTTGTTGAGGCTCGCCAGTGTCTGGGAGACTCGCAGCATAGAGAGTGGAGCATATGGCATAGGTACAGGCTTCAAAGTCGAGGTGGGAGGTACTGAGGTTGAAGGTGGAGACATGGCAGCTGCACGGGTAGAAGGCTCTGCTAAAGTGGATGGCATATCATCTGTCTCTGTACCCACCACCTATGCTCATCAGACTGGCCTACGGTAGTAGTCATCTGACCGTTTCTCTTTGGGTTGTGTGCATCCATCAGAGAATACCAAGAGAAGGGCTTCTTCGCCCGAACCCTCGTGTCATAATCTCTGGGCTCTACCCGTGCATCCGTAAGGTACTCAGTGATGGTGTTGGTATACGGGTAGGAAGTAACAGCCTGCCTAGCGACCACTGACATGTTGGCTGACATCACTGCACCTACATTGATCGGGTACCCGACCATAATAGAGGCGACTAGAACTGCCCATATAATAGGTAAGTTTGTCTTGTTCTGGCACGGGTCTAGTCTGCTGCATACGAAGGTCTGCCATCCCTTTGCCCTCGAAATTTAGGGTGTTCTGCTGAATAGGAACCCCTGCAGTGATCCATGGTGGTGGTGACCTCGGGGCTGCAGGAAGCTCAGCTAGCCGTGGGGGAGCTGCATCACCCATTGCTAGCTTCTCCAAATACTGTGCCAGTTCAACGGCCTCAAACCCCAAGTAGGAGTTCAGTGTGTGCTGGTCGAACCGCACCTTCAGATTTCTGACTTTTGTAACTTTGGTCCCTTTCTTTATGTGTGCCACATTGGCATAGAACTCCCGGACCAAAAACTCCTTGGCTTCCACAACTGACTGGGTGAACCACATCCACCCCTTCCTCTTTCGGAACTGTCTAAACACTTCTGAATTGTACTTGTCAAGATCTTTAAGCTGGAACTATCGCTCAATAATGAGAGATCTTACCGGCCACCACCCACGGAAGCTGGTGAAGATAGCTAGACTCATAAAACAGTCCTCCTAGACCTATTTCTTCTTCGACCTCTCAAGGCTGGCAACTGTAGTATCACCCCATCGGCCATCATTTGGAATATCATCAACAGTAGCTGTTGGTGCCTCAGGGATAGGTGTAGAACTATGAAGCCTAACTTGCACTCTCCGAACCCTCAAAAGTGCTATGTGAGGAGGAAGGCTCATCCCGGAGTTGATACCTTCCATGTGGCTGTGATTGGACTGCAGGCTACTCTTGCACTGAGTCACCCTCCAATGCTTCCCGAGATGGGGCATATGAACTAGATTCGGAGGGCTTGGGTTGTCTTCCTCGGCTTGCTGTAGCTTTCTTGGTGATTATCTTCTGGAAGGCGAGGGGTAAAGTGCTTTTGCCTCGACCTTTGGAAGGTTCACCCCTCCATGTCACCGCGGTCACGAGATCTAAGCACTTTCTGTAACAAGAAACAACATCAGTCAGTTGTAGTTCAATTGCAAACAAATAGTAAAACACAGTTGAGAATTTCTTTGCAGGGTGGGGCAATGCGGTCCGCACAATTACAAGTGCGGCCGCAGACTGGGTTGTGCGGACCGCATAATTTGAACGTGCGGCCGCAGAAATGGAACTGCGGTCTGCACAATTTTTAGTGCGACTGCATAATTGAAGTGCGGTCCGCACAATTATGTTTGCGGCCGCACATTATATTTTCGAAAAGTGCCAACTCTCTGATGACACAGATTGGTCTATTCTGAGGCCACACACAGTTTTCTGCCGCCGCGGTGGAATTTTTGCGATCTGTATAATTTCAAGTGCGGCTGCAGATTCAACCTCTCATGCAGTATCCTATTCTTGACTTCTGCGGACCACACAATTTCTTATGCGGCCGCAGGTTTCAAACCAAAATCGATCAGATTCCTAGGGTTTACAAAAATTTTAAAAAATTGACATCGTCTTAACAATTAAGTAAGTCCCCATAAAGCAATTAGTAGTTGACCCAACACCGATTAAACCCCACATGGTAGTAAAATTGAAATCTATTAAGCATACCAGATATGGAGGAGTGAAACTAAGTGATCGCAGATGTGGATGGAGTGTGGCAGATGATTGAACAGATAATTTCAAAGTGTTAGAGTATAGAGTGCTCAGAGAGGGAAAAAAATTTGTACAGTAGCCCAAGGCTACTATTTATACTTAGACAGTTTGTCTTGAGGAAAAAAGGAGGAGTGTGGCCGCAGAGTTCCTTCTGCGGTCCGCACTCTGTTACCTGAAGGCTCAAAAGCCTTTGATGATCTGCCGTCTGCACAATTTGGGGTGCGATTGCGGATTTGGACTGTGGACCACAAAATTTGATGTGCGGCCACAGATTGGTCATTTCTCTAACAGACCAAACTTCAGAGAGTTTTCAATTTCACATCTCAATTTGTGCAGTCCACACAAGAATTGTGCGATCGCAGGCCCCTTCTGCTATAGCATTCAAAATTATGCGGTCCGCACTTTTCTCACACTTAGCGAATTTTCTGAGCACAGTTCCTGTAAAGCACACTCTTTTCTGCAACACACTTCAAATCCAGTTAGCACAACAATAACACCTATCTATGAAAGAAGAAAAGAAAAGAAACCATGGGTTGCCTCCAAAGAAGGGCCTGATTTAATGTCGCGGCACGACGTAGATTACCATCACTTCAAATGAATAACTGCCATCACGTGGCCATCATCAGCTTGTCCCAAATAATGCTTCACCCGGTGACCATTGACTCTGAATACCTCATCATTTTTGTTCTTCAAATCCAATGCACCAAATGGTGTCACACCCACAATTTCAAAGGGACCACTCCATTTGGATTTCAGCTTTACGGGAAACATCTTCAATTGTGAGTTGAACAACAAAACAAGATCGTCCACCTTGAACTCTTTTATTTCAAATGTATTTGTCATGAAGGTACTTCATTCTCTGTACAAGGACGAAATTGCATATGCATGGTACTCGAATTTATCCAATTCATTCAAATGTGCAACCCGCAAGTTAGCGGATGTATCCCAATCAAGATTCAGCTTCTTTAAAGCCCACATGGCTTTGTGCTCAAGTTCCACCGGAAGATGAAAAGCTTTGCCAAACACTAACCGGTATGGAGACATCCCAATAGGAGTTTTAAAAGTAGTCTGATGGGCCCATAGTGCATCATCAAGCTTCTTTGACCAATCCGTTCTGTTAGCATTCATTGTTTTGGACAAGATACTCTTTATCTCTCGGTTGGAGACTTTCACTTGACCGCTAGCTTGAGGATGATAGGGAGTAGTAACTTTATGAGTGACACCATACTTACTAAGCAAAGTGTCAAATGCCTTGTTGCAAAAATGCGACCCAACGTCGCTTATGATAGCCTACGGAGTACCAAATCTTGTGAAAATATTCTTCTTCAAGAATGACACCACACTCCTCGCTTCATTGTTGGGTAGAGCAACGACCTCAAACCATTTAGACACATAATCAACCGAGACCAATATGTAGGTGATTCCACAAGAACTCACAAAAGAACCCATGAAGTCAATACCCCATACATCAAAGATATCGATCTCCAAAATGGTAGTGAGAGGCATTTCATTCTTCTTCGAGATTCCACCGGCCCGTTGGAATTCATCACATCTTTTCACCATATCACTTGCATCTTTGTAGAGAGTGGGCTAATAGAAACCACAACTTAGCACTTTAGTCGCCGTTCTTGCTCCGGCATGGTGACCACCATAAGGCGAAGAATGGAAAGCCTCAAGAATAACATTTTACTCTTCATCCGGTACACATCTTCTAATTATCCCATCCATGCAAATCCGGAAGAGGTAAGGCTCGTCCCAATAATAATCTTGACAATCCCGTTTGAGCTTCTTCCTTTGATTTGAAGAGAACTCATTCGGGATGATTCCACACACAAGAAAGTTTACTAGATCGGCAAACCATGGCACCTCCTTCATTGAAATGGCCAAGAGTTGCTCATCAGGGAAGGAGTCATTATCTTAAGGCCATCATGCGGCCTCCTCTCCTCCTCCAAATGAGACAAGCGGTCCGCCACTTGATTTTCACTCCCTTTATGATCTTGAATGTCAATATAAAACTTTTGAAATAATAGCACCCATGCCATCAACCTAGCTTTTAAATATTTCTTGCTCATAAGATGACGAAGTGACGTATGGTCCGTATGAACAATAACCTTTGCACCTATCAAGTACGGGCAGAACTTCTCAATTACAAACACAATGGAAATGAGATCTTTCTCTGTAACGGTGCAATTGACTTGGGCATCATTCATGGTCTTACTAGCATAGTAGACCGGATGAAAAATCTTGTTGATATGTTTCCCCAAAATTGCTCCAACCGCTACATCACTAGCATTGCACATTAGCTCAAAAGGAATACTCCAATTAGGAGTGGTGATAATGGGAGTTGTTGTCAACTTGAACTTTAGCAATTTAAAGGCTCTCATGCAATCATCATCGAAGTAAAACTTAGCATCTTTCTCTAAAATCTTGCACAAGGGGTTCACCACTTTGGAAAAATCCTTTATGAAGCGCAAGTAGAACCCCGCGTGACCCAAGAAACTTCTCACGCCTTTCACTGATGTTGGAGGTGGAAGTTTAGAAATCACCTCTATCTTCGCCTTGTCGACCTCTATGCCCTTCTTTGAAATTTTGTGGCCAAGGACAATGCCCTCCTCGATCATGAAATGGCATTTCTCCCAATTCAACACCAAGTTCGTTTCTTCACACCTTGCCAATACTTTATCCAAATTTGCCAAGCAATCATCAAAGGAATCCCCTACTGCCGAAAAGTCATCCATGAAGACTTCAAGGTAGTCCTCGAACATATCCGTAAAGATCACCATCATACACCGTTAAAAAGTTGTCGGTGCATTGCATAAGCCAAATAGCATCCGCTTGAAAGCGAAAGTGACATAGGGACAAGTGAAAGTTATTTTCTCTTGATATTCCGGGGAAATAAGGATTTGGTTGTAGCCCGAGTATCCATCTAGAAAGCAATAAAAAGCACGGCCGGCCAACCTATAAAGCATTTGGTCAAGAAAGGGGAGTGGGAAATGGTCTTTTCTTGTGACTTTGTTTAGCTTCCTATAGTCCATACACACTCTCCACCCGGTCACCGTTCTTGTTGGAATCAACTCGTTCTTATCATTGGTGACCACGGTTAAGCCCCATTCTTCGGAATACATTGCACCGGAGAAGTCCACGAGCTGTCAGAAATAGGATAGACAACCCCGACATCTAACCACTTGATGATCTCCTTTTTGACCATGTGTTGCATGGCTTCATTGAGTATCCTTTGATGTTAAATGTAGGGTTTGGCATCTTCCTCCAAGTTAATCTTGTGCATGCAAAATGCAGGCTTATTTCCCGAATATCCGCCAAAGTCCACCCAATAGCATTCCATGAAGCCATCCATCTCGTCATCATCAAAATTGAGCAAGACGGCCTCCAACATATCACACACATTAATCGTGGCACTTGTATCATCAATAATCACATTGGTCACCAAGTCCACGAAAGAACAAACTTCATTGCTATTCGGTTGCCTCATAGATTTGCACACATGGAACACCACCTTTTCAACACCCACCCAGAAAGTGAGTTCTCCAGCTTCCACATCATCAAGAGCCTTCCTCGTAGCAAGGAAAGGTCTACCAAGAATAATCGAGACCTCATAGTCCACTTCACAATCAAGAATAACAAAATCCGCCTAGAGAATGAACTTGCCAACTTGAACCAATACATCCTCAATCACCCCAACAGTATCTTCATTGTACGATCGCCCATTTGTAATCTCATAGATATGGGTCTTGGTTGCCCGATTCTTAATGTCTTGAAAACCAAATAGGACATCAAATTGATACTCGCCCCAAGATCACAAAGAGCTTTTGCAAACTCGGCACTTCCAATGGTACAAGGGATTGTGAAAGCACCGGGATCTTCCAACTTAGGAGCCATCGAATGCACAATTGCACTCACTTGGTGAGTGACTTTTATAGTTTCAAAATTCATCGACCGCTTCTTCGTCACCAAGTCTTTTATAAACTTTGCATATCCGGGCATTTTCTCCAAAGCTTCAACTAATGGCACATTTATCGAGAGACTCTTCATCATATCAATGAATATTTTGAATTGATTCTCACCATTGTTTTGGCAAGCCTTTGAGGATAGGGAGGAGGTGGCTTAGGCAATGGTTCCTTAGCTTTTTGCACTACCGGATCCGATATGTCAATAACATGATCCCTAGATGGGTTCACATACTCTTGAGTCTCTTCCACCATGTCATCAATATCAATCCGCACTTTATCATTTGCTTGCACAACATTGTTCGAGATCTCCTCTTCTTCTACCACTTGCTCATCATCCACAAGTTGCCTTTGACTTGAGGTAAGTTCATTCCTACCTCTTCCACTTCTTGTAGTAATGGCCATGGCATGCCTCGTATTGTTCCCACCCTTCGGGTTCACCACCATATCACTTGGTAGTGCCCCCTTAGGACGAGAATTTAACACTTGAGAGATTTGACCCATTTGCACCTCTAGATTGCGGATCGATGTGTTGTGTGAAACAAGTTGTGCATCAGAATCAGCATTCTTGTCCATCATTTGTTTGAACATGTTCTCAATACGTTCCATCTCATTGTTGGATGAACTAGGATCATGGGAAGGATAAGGGGTTGGGTTGCTCGATTGTTAAAATATCGGGGGCCTTTGAAAACCCGACCCTCGATTTCCTTGATTGTTGTTCCACCTGCCTTGGTTGTTGCCTCCCCAACTGCCTTGGTTATTATTGTTATGCCAATTCCCTTGGTTGTTGCTTCCACTTCAATTGCCTTGATTGTTGTTATTCCAATTGCCTTGATTGTTTCCACCACTCCAATTACCTTGATTTTGAGAATTTCAATTGCCTTGATTGTTTGAAGGTCTCCATTGTTATTGACTAGGGCCTTGGAAGTTGTATCTTTGCCCTTGAAAATTGTTCATATATTGGACCTCTTCTTCATGGTCATTGTAAGAATCACCTTGATCAAATCCACTATCATCTTACACAAAATTGTCCACTCTTTGTTGCACTTCTGGACTTCTTGTTCTTCACTTGTTCACCATCATATTGACTCCATACATAGCATTGACTTGCCTCGGGTTTTGCACTTGTTGAAGTTGAGCCTTCGCCAATTGGTTCATGGTGGTTGTCAACTCGGATGTGGCTTGTCCATGGTCATGTAACTCTTTATGAAGAAGAATCGCATTGGGGTCACCTTGTGGAACATTGGCTCTAGATTTCCACGCCGATGAAGTATCCGCCATCTCATCCAAAATATCACATGCCTCCGCTTAAGGCGTAGTCATGAAGTTCCCACCGGCAAGTTGATTCACTACACATTGGTTGGTTGTATTTATCCCCTGATAGAAAGTTTATTGAATAATCTTCTCCGTCATATCATTGTTGGGGAACTCTTTCACCATTCTTCTATACCTTTCCTATATCTCGTGCAGTGGTTCATTGGGCTCTTGCTTGAATGCTAGAATTTTATCCCGAAGAATAGCCATGTGCCTGGGAGAGAAGTACTTTGAAATAAATTTCTCTACTAGTTCATCCCAAGTATGAATGGAATGATTTGGCAAACGTTCCAACCAATCTAAAGCTTTCTCTCGTAGAGAGAAGGGAAAAATCCTTAGCCTGAAAGCAGCCTCGGAGACATTTGATGGTTTGCTCCCCCAATACGTATCTAAGAACCCCTTCAAGTGTTTATATGCATTTTGACCCGGTGCACCGGTGAAGAACCCTCGTTGCTCGAGCAAAGTGAGAATCACGTTGGTTATTTGGAAGTTGCCCGCCCTAATACAGGGAGGGACTATATCACTTGCATACACTTCATTCGGCAACACCCAGTGTGGAGCCGCTCAAGGTGGAGGTGGGGGCAGAGCGAGTACATTGTCTTGAGTCAGTCGGCCTTGTCTATTGGCTTGAGGTTCAAGAAGGACCTCATCCATTTGATCATCCTCAACATCCACATCCCCACCACTATGTTTCAGAGCTCATTATTTTCCATGATTGCACCTACAATACTCACACGTTGGTAACAAGGAAGGAAAAAAAGATATCCCAAAAACACACCTAAATATATAGCCAACACCATTTTTTAGCTCCCCGGCAATGGGCCCAAAAATTGATCTCGTCCAATTTAACTCCTCTATCCGAGGTTATGAAAACGGTCGATGCAATAGTAATACCCAACAAGGGTCGGGGTCGAATTCTGCATGGAGCTATATGTATGGGAGTTAGTAGTATATATCTTAGCGTGTGAGTTTGTATATATAAATTTGCACTTACGCAAAAATTGGTGGTTGTTTTAAAGTTTAATCTAAATTATAATTGCAATTTAAGAAATAAAACTAGAAGATTGTTTTTGTCTTTTTTCAAATGTTGTAAAAGGCCTAGGGCTATGTCCTTCGCCTAGGTGTTTGCCTAACGGGTTGTAAACTTTAAAGCTTGTTTTATTGGTCGGGGTGTATTATAGCTATCAACACTCGGCTACCCACTCAATATCTCTCGGTCAGAGAGTGATTTTGCCCAATTTGGCTTTCTCAAGTCCAAATGGGTATTGAACAAATTAGTTGATAAAAAGCTTAAGTCGGGTTTTACTATCTCTAGGTTCAACCCTTTAATTGGGCTTATCAATCTCTCGATTGACCCAATTTCTTGCTAACCAAGTTTTTCTAGACTAAGTCTCTCTTTCTCAAGTAGAGACCAAGTCAAATAGGCATGAACTAATGTTTGCAACCATTAATTCTTCAAATCAAAGCAAGAACAAGGCTAAATAATAAACACTCAACCATAAACAAGAAATAAATCAAACACCCATTAAGTTTACACACTAGGGTTGGGTCACAACCCTAGTGAAAATCTAGCTACTTATACTTAAAATGGAATAAATAGGAAAAGAAATGATAGTTAAACCCATATTGCTAATTAAATTGATAAACTCTATGTTCAAAAAGCTCAAAATAGCAAAAACTACTAAAAAGAGTAAATGGAATCGTCCACTGTAGCAGTTGATGTCAAATGTTGACCTAAAAAAGTGAAACCCTTCTATTAATACATGGCTGGAATTTTTGGACAAAAATGCCTTTTCGAAGGTTCTACGGCCGCACAATTCCATATGCGATCCGCACTTTTCTTCAGCTTGATAGGATTGGAAATCTGCGGCCGCATAATTCTGATCTGCGGCCGCACTGCACTCTTTCTGCGGTCCGCACAATAGTAATTGCGGCTACACCTTGCTCTTGTGTGGTCTGCACAATTGTAATTGCGTCCGCACAATAATTGTACGGTCCGCACTTTTGGTAGACTTGAAATACAGGTTCTTTGATTTTTTCTCTGACCCAGCTTCTTCGGTCGCACAATTCATGTGCGGACCGCACTTTGCACAAATCTCTGATGGGTTTTTCTTTCACAACCTGTAGCCGCAGATGATATTCTGCGGTCCCCACTTCTGAGCTTTTGTGCATTTTTTGTCCTTGAGTTGGATTTCATCTCGAGGGCTCATCTTTCAATATTCCTGCAATGAAGCACATTTCATTAGTTTTCGGGAACATAATTAAAAGCTTTTGGACTAAAACGAAATCTAAAGGGCGCTAATAAGTAGTCAAAATCCTTACTTATTGTGTAGCGGGGTCATAGCCATAAGATAACCGAGCTTTACGTGCCTTGGAACGAGCATTCTCAAAGTCGGCTTCTAAAACATCCCCCGCCCCCATCAGGTCCCTGAATATATCCAGCTGAGCCTCGGCGTGAATCCATTCCTCATATAAATCATGCGGAACATCAGGAAAAGCATAAGTGCGGGAGGAGAACGGCTGAGCCAATAACTGTGCATTCTCGACCTCGAGAGCAACAACTCGATCACTAAGGCCCGAAGCCTCTTTTTCCAGCTCCCCTATCTGCTCTTCTATGAGCATGGCCGTCTCCAAAGCACCCTCCCGCTCATAAAGGAGAATGCGGATCACGATCTATAAAACCTTTGTTCTCCTCGCAGCCGATAACTGGGTCAACTCCGCCTTCTCTAAACCCACTACCTTCTCATCGACCTCGCCACTCAGAGCGACCACTCTGAGTTGACACCCCTCCTGCTTGGTGCGCAATGAGACTACTTGGGCTTGAAGGTCGGCACATTGCGCCTCGACCCCCTACTCACCTCGAGCTCCTCTTCTTTGTCCCTCAACTCCCCCTCGAGAATGCTATATTTTCCAATGACTCTCATTAATGCATCATCCTTCTCCTTCAGTTCACCTTGGAGAGCCTGGAAAGTGTCGCTTCCACTGAACCTCCTGCAGATCTCGTGGTGGTTATCACAGTATTCGCGATATTTTCGCTCCATCTTCTGGGAAATGGCCTTACGCCTCTCCTCTCGTCGGGCGCTCTCGATCTCCAAAATCACGGTCTGAAAGAAAGACTGAAAACGAGGAGTAAGAACAAAACTTTGAGCTCAACGTATAAAACAGAGAGAGATCAAAAGTCTTATGCTAAGAGCGAGGCAGGAAATACTCCTCGACAAAGTGGCATACATTAGCTTCTCAAGGGTTATACCCTCTACATCGGAACAGAGGTGTCACGACCCAAAATTTCACTAGTCGTGATGGCACCTAACCCAACCCGTTAGGTAAGCCAATTTCTATCTATTCAATTCCAATAAAATTAATTAAAAAAAAATATCTAAAACCAATACATCTCCCCAAGAACTGGTAGTACAAATCATGAGTTTCTAAGAATAAAGTGTACAAAGCGGAAATGAAATAAATACATAGTCTGTTTGAATAATACATAAACAGAGCTTTTATAAATCTAAAGCTACCCTGAACAAGAGGCAGCTACAACAGGAACACAGGTACATCTTCAGATCCCACAACCATCGAGCACAACAACAACGGCAGCCAACATTTGCACGCAATGTGCAGAAGTGTAGTATCCGTACAACCGACCATATGTACTGAGTAAATAACAAACCTAGCCGTAAGTTGAAAGCAGTGACGAACTTCTACCAAGGTCGGGTCCAAAACCACTAGTCCACAACAGTCCATAACAACATAAAGCAAATAGTACCAGAAGAAACACAGAGATAAAAATGCTCAGTCGAAACATGATTTCAAAAATAATAGTTCTTCCTTTCAAATACATCAGTGAAAACCCAAATCGTTTGCCGAAGTTGCCAAAAATATGAATAATTTGAGAACAGTAATTCTTTCAAAAATCATTTCAATAGTAAATAAAATATCTCATTTTCTTTCCCAGATAACCAGTGTAAAACAAATACATCACTATACCCATCTATCAACATGTGTGAAAAATCATGAATAATGTGATACCGTACAGCGTGAGAAAAATACATCTCTATACATATATGTCATGTGTGCCTGTCAATGCAATGTATCTCAGAGATTGCACTCATGTACTCACAGTCTCAGAGTACTCAATCTCATTGTCTCGTATTCTCTCTCACTGTGTTCAGCACACTCAATCACTCAGCGCTATACAATACATGCTGCGGCGTGCAGCCCGATCCCTGTTTGTAGTCGACTGCGCTCACTGGGGATGTACAGACTCATGAGGGGCTCCTACAGCCCAAGCGCTATAAGCACGGATAACTCACGTGTTGCACGGATAACTCATGTGCTGCACGGACAACTCACGTGCTGCACGGACAACTCACGTGTTATAATATCATATCTCGATCCGCACAGACAACTCACGCACTGCACGGACAACTCACATGCTATAATAATATCTGGATCCGCACGGCCAACTCACGTGCTATAATAATATCTGGATCCGCACGGCCAACTCACGTGCAATAGTATAATATATAGATCTGCACGGCCAACTCACGTGCAATAGTATAATATATAGATCCACACGGCCAACTCACGTGCAATAGTATAATATATATAAAGCCAACATGGCCTGCTGCGGCGTGCAGCCCGATCCCAAAAATATCCTCAAAAAAAGACACCCGACTTTCCTCAGTCATCAATCTCTCCAGTCTCTCTTTCATGGGCTCACAATGTCATGAGAATAGTCCAAAAATGATATGATGTATCAATAAATAACAACAGAGACTCAGATACGATATGCAATGAAATGAATATGACTGAGTATAAATTTTCATTTTACAATAAATATTTCACAACAATATGACCTCTGTGGGTCCCAATAATACTGGCACATAGCCTCAACATGATTTTTAATATCTTTTTCAGCTCAATTTCTTTAACTCATAAAATCGCATGGAAAATGCCAAGATCATTTAACTACAAACTTCCAAAGAAATAATTATATCATAATTTCTATAGTGCACGCCCACACGCCCGTCACCTAACATGTGCGTCACCTCCCAACAATTCACGAAATACATATATTCATGGTTCATACCCTCAACTCCAAGATTAGAAGAGTTACTTACCTCGAACAAGCCAAATCCAATGTCGAGCAAGCTAAGCAATGCTCCAGAATTTCCATTCTGCACGTATCAACTTCCAAATAGCTCGAATCTAGTCACAATTAATTTGATTCAGCTCACAAAAATTATAGGAATTAATTTCATATTAAAATACTAATATTTTCCAAAAATCCGAAATTACGCCCCAAAAATACCTGTGGGGCCCACGTCTCGAAATACGACGAAACTCACAAAATACAATAACCCATCCAATTACAAGTTTAACCATACTAATTTCACTCAAATCCGACTCCAAATCGGTATTCAAACTTGAAAAATTCGTTTAGTGACATTATAGAAATTTCCTTCTATTTCTCTTGAAGAATCAATAATCTTACATCAAAAATGAAGATTAATTCATGGAATATAATCACAAAGGAGTTAAGAACACTTACCCCAAGTTGTGTGGAAAATTTCCTCTCCAAATTTGATCCGTTAACCATCCGAATCTCACCCGAGACCCCTCGAGACCCCGTCCGAATATATCAACAAGTCCCATAACATCATACGAACTTAGTCGAAGCCTCGAATCACATCAAACAACGCTAAAATTACGAATCGCACCTCAATTAGAGCCTAATGAACTTTGAACTTTTAAATTCTATATCTAGTGCCGAAATACATCAAATCAATCCAAAATGACTTCAAATTTTGCACACAAGTCATAAATGACATAACAAAGCTATTCCAATTTCTAGAATCGGATTCCGACCTCGATATGAAAATGTTAACCCCCCGGTCAAACTTCCCAAAAATTCAACTTTCGGCATTTCAAGTCTAATTCCACTACGGACCTCCAAATAATTTTTCGGACACGCTCCTAAGTCCAAAATCACCATACAGAGCAATTGGAATCATCAGAATTAAATTCCGAGGTCGTTTACGCATAACTCGACATCCGATCACTATTTTAACTTAAGCTTTAAACCTTGGAACTAAGTGTTCCAATTCATTCCAAAACCTCACTGGACCCGAACCAATTTCCCCGGCAAGTCACACAATAACTGTAAAGCCCAATTTGAGCAGTAAATGGAGAAACGTGGTTGTAATACTCAAAATGACCGGTCGTGATATTTCTGCTCCATCTTCTGGGAAATATCTTTACGCCTTTCCTCTCGTCGGGCGCTCTCGATCTCCAAAATCACGGTCTGCAAGAACGACTGAAAACGAGGAGTAAGAACAAAACTTTGAGCTCAACGTATAAAACAAAAGAGATCAAAAGTCTTACCCTAAGAGCGAGGCCGGAAATACTCCTCGACAAAGTGGCATAGATTAGCTTCTCAAGGGTTATACCCTCTACATCGGAACAGAGGGGACCAAGAGAAGGGAATACATCCTCCGTATCAACCAGCAAATCCCGATCCAAGGGGATCGTAATAGTTGGCGTGGTCCCCTCCAATCTCACCTCAAATCGGGTAAGTCCTTCCCCTATCATCCTCACTTCCTCGGGATCCATATCGGAGCCCGTCTCGTAACCTTATACGGCTACATTTTTCCCTTTTGTGTCACCGGGGAAGAAGGATCCTCAGCTAGTAGCGAGGCTGATGGCTCATCCCGCCGTAAGATGTCAGGGACTCTCGCCGACAGCCCTTCAAAATCCGTCACGACCTCAAGGGAGACGTACCCCCCTCAGCCCCAGACGATGGCGGAATCGTGGGCAGTAACTCGGCGTCATCTCCAAGTTCTATGGTCACCGATTCTTGGACGACGAAATCCTCTATCACCAAACTCCCCGCACGGACAGTTCTTTCATCGATATCTATAGATCGCCTCTTACGGGGAAGCAAGTTATCACCATTCGGCGACGATTCCTCCTCATCGTCCTCATTTATTAGATGATGCAGAGGAGAAGTCGAGGGTCCTACTGCAGACGTAGTCGACAACCGAGCAGACCTTACCATGGCAGAAGGAACAGAAACTGCTTTCCTTTTGCAGAAAGCTAGAGCAGGGGCCCTCGGCCTTCTCGAAGATCCTCGGGCGGAAAAAGAAAAATTAGAAGACTGTCACTTCCTGTACAAAACCGTAGCGACCAGGCGACCATGAGGTCAAAACGGTATGGATAAAAGATAATAAATGTATAGATAATTACATATAGACGGACTCAGTGGTCACTGAAGGTGGGCCCGAATTTCTTAATAAAAGCCGGCCATTCACAAATCCCCACTGTGTGAGGCAAAACCTGGCTGACCCAGTCATGGAAGTCCCCGACCAAAGGAGGAGGTGAACTCTCGGCTGCGTATAGAAGGGACGGAATGTTACACTACGACTGAAACAGGCAAAACAAATGCTTGGCAAAAAGATACTTACGGGCGTAATTCCAAGCCTTAGGGAATCCGTTCGCATTGACCACCACGTCTTCGGTCTTGACGAAGAAGTAGTTGAGCCAGAACTGACTATTTTCCTTATCATCCATCTTCACTACCAAACTTTTAATTTCTTGGTGGTGAAGGTGCAACATCATCCTCCTATAGAAACTAGGGGTGAAGAGGTGCATCAGGTGGCGAAGTGAGACCCCACGGCCAGCTAACTCCGCATATTTTGTCAACATACGGATAGGCTTGTAGATGTAAGGGGAGATTTAGGCCGGGCAGATGCCGTAGTAGCGGCAAATTTCCTCCGCCAATGGGAGAAGAGGAAAGGAATAGCCTACATAGAATGGAACGCGCAATATCCTAGGTGGTGCACCTATACCATGTCGCGCCCCGCTGGAATCAGATCGATGTGAGTCGGAATTTTGAACTTTGCCCTAAACTCAGCGAGATCGACCTCGGTCATCGTCGACTCTGAGGCCTCAGGATCGTCTTCAGGCAAATTTGAAAAGTCATACCTAGTCTTTTCACTGCGAGGAATTATTTCCTTCACCGTAGGAAACCTATCATTCTCAAGGGAAACAGAAACACCATCTTCGTAAGGAGGCATACGTACCGCCAAGGGGGTAGGGTTAGCCGCCATGCCGGAACCAGAGTGTGCGTTAACCATATTCTTGTGAGAGGATATTTTAAGCACAGAAGGGTTGGAAGCAACTGAAATCGCTGGAACCAGGGGAGTGAATACACAATAACGAAGTAAAAAAGAGACGATGGTTCAAAGACTAGGGTTCAATATGGAGAATGAAGAAGGAAATACAGGGGATTCAGTATTAGGAGTGTGCAAAACAAACACAAATGGCCTCAGATCCCTATTTATAAGAGTTTAAGCACCAAAATCGATAAATCAGACCATCATTACCCAGCGCAGGTATTGAAACGGCAGAAGCACGGAAAATGACGTAAAGCATCGAAAAAACGTGTCATAATAACGCATGATGTCATGACGTCATTCTGAAACAATGAATCCCCAAAGGTTGCAGCTCACGAAAGGTCATGTTGCCACCTCGTCTAAAGCGCCACTATCCGATTTGCTCGCCCAATTTTGTCAACTATGATAAACAGAGTCCGTTCATCAAGGCCGTTTGGGCTCGGCCTTAATAAGCTGAGGGACTAACTGTATAGGCCAAAATCCGTCCTTAGGATATTTAGCGTAATATGGCATTAAAGAAAGAGTCGGTCGAGCCCGCTCAAGATACAGCGAAGTCATTGGCCGAGGTGCCGACATGAGCCATAATCGAGATATTGACAGGGATCGTAGTCGAGATGTCAACAGGGGTCGAGGTCGAGATTCACTATTGATGATAAGACTTGTAACAGCTAATTTGTCAGGATAGGACACTAAAATGGAATATTCTAGTGAATATTCCCTGCATTTGTATTATTAGGGTTTCCTAGAAAAAAGACTCCATATATATAGAAGGAAGAGACAATGATAGGGGCATGTAATATTAATTTTGATAAGAACACTTTTGAGAAGAAGACTTTCTCTCTGGAAAAACTACAAAGACTAACTTTTGATAAAGATTCTTGTTCATATTATTCCCACCTTTCCACCAGATCCGAGGATTGTTCATACGAATCTTGGACCTATCTGTCATTCATCATTGTCAGGAGAAATATTTGTTCAACCCACTCATTATTGGGCTAATATTTCTCCTTATTTATCTAAATGTCATTTATTGCCATTTATTGTTAGTTATGTCTCCATTAATGTTCAGGCTTTAAGAAGTTTTTGCACTTATTGTCATCAATTATTTACGGAATTTGTCCCATCTACTGTACGTTTTCAAGATTAGTATCTAGAGTTATTATTCTTAACTAGATTTAACCCCTTATTGCATAAATTTAATAGTTTAACCGGAATTTATACTTTTTGGTCAACCAATACATATCTCATAAATATCACAAAATTTAAGTTTTGGCAGTAGATGAAGTAATTTTGATCGTGAAAGCCCTACTTTTGATATAACTGCACTACTTTATTATTAAACCAAAAAAAGAAAAAATAAATTAATTGTGACACGTCAATGTTAACGTGAATTACCCTATTTAACTAATTCAGATAATTGCATTTCCAATTTGTTAAAAGTAAAACTTAAAATGTCTTTTCAACTCCGGCGAACATACTTATAAGTACTAGTCTTTGGACACGTGTGTTGTACGTGTGTCCCATATAAATATGTACAAACTTTCCAGAATGATATAGATAATATTAAAACACCTAAGTAATGAGTAATTAAAAGTTTGAAAATAAAGTATAAGCTGAATCGACTAAATTAAGTATAACCTTTTTTTATGTAGCTCTTACCAAATATTCATTAATTTTTGTACCAAATAATCCGGATAAAAAATTATTTAGCAATTCAAATGAGAAACATTATATTTTTTATGTCAGAATATGTTATTCATTTGTTCATCTGTTGAATAAGCATCCATAAATCAGTTATTTTGTATTATATGCAATAATAAATTATATTATTTCTATTTAATATGAGTTATATCACAACACCATCTTATATAAAGATGATACCAATAAAATCTTTAGTATAACGTAACCTCTAGGCATGTACCAATTGGAAGTAATAAAGCTTTCGTTCGCACAGAGTTCACCACGAAGTCATGAACTATGTCAATATTAATTTCTGAATAACTTCATAGTATACGTTATCTCATAAATACAAGCCCTTGGACTACACATCAGCAAAAAATGAACTGGTCTAACAGATAAATAGATTTACCTGTCAAAATAGTGTTGAGCAAAATATACCATAGTAGTTGTTTATGGGAAAGAACTTCTGACAGGGACAAGAAAAAAATGTGAAACATAAATGTGAAAAGGCTACATTTATAATCGTTGGAAACTCAAAAGACAAAACAATCAAGGCAAAAATATGAAAAGGCCACAATGTTACTAAAAAATATTTCACCATTGCAACTTCCGTGGGAGATGAAACAATCCTCCATTAGTCCGATTCAATATAGCCAAAATTATCATTTAATAGAAGTCATTTTTTATGTGAAGGGCAAAATTGTCATTTAATTTTTTTAGGATTATTTTCTTTTCAAACTTTACTTTCGGACTGCACACTTAATATTATGATGACTAATGATCTTATCTTAGTTTTTGACTTTGTAAATATCACTTTACCTATCAACTTTTGGGCTAATTGAGAGAGCATATTTTTTAAACTTGGGATGAGTATACAGTCAGGCTTGCGCGCATATTGTGAAATATTCTGCAATTAAAATTCCATAGTAGTAACAAACATGATCAGCACAATGCCTACGAAATGATGTTTGACCAAAAAAAATTGTATTTTGATTCAAATAATTAAATTTATGTAATTAGGAGTTAAATTTAGTTAATAATAATATTTCTAGATAAAACTTTCAAGGGAGCACTAATCAATAGATGAGTCCGGTCAGATATTAATGACAACATGCAATAATTGTTCTAAAAAGTATGAGCAATAATGTAACATTCAATAGCCATGAATATCAATAAATGACATTTAAATAAATAGGAGGAATGATTCACCCAATAAATAATGAAATAGATGGATGTTCCTCCTAACAATGATGAATGACACACAAATCTTTGAATATTCGAGTTATTCTCTGATGGAAAAGTATGGAATAGTATAAAAAAGAATCTTAATGAAAAGGTAATGTTTGTATCTTAGCAAGAGAGGGAATTTTTTTGTCAAAGTGAGTACTTCCAAGTGAATATTACATGCCCCCCTCATTATCTCTTTTTTCTATATATATGGGACATGTTCCTAAGAAACTCTAATAGTATAAGTACAGAGAATATCCACTAAAATATTCTTTTTTAATACCCTATCCTCACAAACTAGCCGTTACAGCTATTATCAACGATATTCAACCTCGACCTCGACCTCGACCCTTGATGTCATCTCGACTACGGCTCTCGTCGACATCTTGACTATGACTTATGCCGCTACTTCAGCCAAGGACTTTGCTGCTTCCTGGCTTATCTCGACCAACGACGACTCGAGAATTCTTTTTTTAGTATTATCTTGCCTTAAATATTTTATTTTATTTTGTAAGAGGGGAAACCCGCAACCTCTACAACCTCTGCCACAACCTCTGCTATTCGGGTGAGCAATCTGTGGTAAGCACTTTGTGCGTACTGGGTAAACCTCCCCCTGTGTAATAGCCTGCAAACCACACAGGAGATATAAAACGCACTAGGCAAGCCATGTGCGACAGGCTCAACCCAGAAGACACTGAGGGGATTCGATCCGAGACCTTGCTTCAAATATTATAAGGGCGGATTTTGACTCATACAAATACAAATGGAGTCCATAATAAACTCTATATCATGTAGAAAAACCAGAATGTGCATTTCTTGTAGTAAAGTAAAGCAAAGATGCCCCAATCAATCATTTCATTTTAATTTGTAGTTTGGAATGTTGTCTTGTCTTTGTATTTCAGATTTTCTGAGTGGATTTTCTTTCTCTTTTGGTTCGGGAATTTTGTGACCATTTGAAATTTTAAGGTAGGGTACGTACTTTCGTGGGCGCTTTGATGGTCTGCATCTGGTGTTTTTAACCTAATCATTTTATTTACCCTCTTCTTTTTAACCTTTTTCATCTGTTATTTTTTATCTGCAGCTGAAAACCTTAGCTGTTCATGCCCCACACATGCATTCATGCACTTTTCAATATTTCGTATGCAAAAAAGGCTCCATTTTGAAAGAGAAATCTGGCGTTTTTAACCTAATATTTTGAATGCAAAAGGCTCAAAATTAAAGTGGTATACTAATGACCATAAAATTCAAGAATCTATATTGCCATCTGTCAATTGAGGAGTTCTGGCCTGGGGATTGGTTGTCATTTTTAAGTTACAATTTTAATTTAATCACGTCTTCAGAAAAGCCAATTATCTGGCATATATAGTTTTGTGTTTCAATCTTAAAGTTGAGAAAAAACGGTAAATATCAATGACATTGCCTTTCTTAGCATAACGTTGTCCAAAGAAACTGCTGTCTTTTGCGGTTTTGCCGGCAACTCTAATCGTCACAAAAGAGCCTATTTTCTTGTAGTGCTAATATATTAATTGATCAAGTGCAACTCTAATCCTAAAAAGGATATGCAATCGCTGTAAATATAGTCCGGCCTAAGAGTCCGGAGTTGAATCCCACGGAGAACTAACGTTTAGCTACAATTATTCACTATCACTAAGAAGACAAGCTCGAACAATTTCTAATTTAGAAATATTAAGATTCTTATGTTTAACTAATTAACTAACAAAGTAAAGTAATAAATTAATAACTAAAGATACTAAGGGTTGGAGACAAGATTAAGGAGATCTAGAGTTGTGATTTTTCCAATTGTCGGAATCCTTCCCGCTACGTATTCTATAATTTTGCCTAATTATTCTCTATTGATCATGAGCGCTCGACTTGTCATAATTCTCTCCCGAGCAACTATAATAATATACTAGTAGTCATATTCTCTCGAATTATGCTAGCTCGCACTTTATCACCGCTCACTATGATCACGTTAAAGTTTCGTTATCTCTAATTCCGCTTTTAAATCCACTTTAAAACCCACCGTACTGATCTCTCATATACGTTAGGAGTGACTTCGTTCAAAACCCACCTAAATATGTACTCTATTTCAAGCAATACATAATAAATAGGAACTGTTACTTGAGAACTCTTTAATTAACTAAAATAAGCACTTAGTTTGAACAAATAGAAAAATTCAAAAACTCAATTATATCAAAACGTATCAAGAATTCATCCTACAAAAGGTTCCATTAAAATCATAGATAACAGAATTAGCTACTCATAAAATTATGTAAAACTACAATACTAAAATTCATAACCAATAACGGAAATAGGAAGAAGAAAGTGATCATAGAAGAATTCTCTGCGTTGCTCCTTGTGTGTTCTAGCCTCTTTAGGTCGAATCCCCCATCCTAAAGTGAGTTTAATGATTATTTATATGTGATAGGGTTACCATGAGGCGAAATAATACAAGTCAACTTTGGAACAAACTTTTCAAGTTAGCTCGTTCACTCTCTCGTGCGAACGAGCGAAGTTCTTCTCTTTTCTTTTTCCTTCTAGGTCTCTCGTGCACTTCCATACCTTTTTGTCTTAATCCGCTATTTTTTTTTTTTCAAGCTCCTCTCAGCTAGCTCGTTCACTCTCTTGTGTGCACGCGAGAGTAAACGAGCATAGCTCTTCTCTTATCTTTTGGTCCCGAATCAACTTCTTTTGCTCACTATTCATCCAACTTGCTCCTAGGCATAAGAATGCACGTAATGAGCATAATTTACTACAAAAACTCATGTAACCATCCGTAACCACACAAGTTATGAGACGAAAGTACACCAAAAATATATATTTTTTTCCTTTTATCAACACCCCACACTTAAACTCTTGCTCGTCCTCGAGCAACTTTCAAAATTAAGCACAATGGCAAGGAACATTTCAAAACTTACTCAAGCATCCTACCAATGACAATGGTTTACATCAACACTTGGAACTCAACATAAGAACTATTGACATCTTTTTTTCAAAATTTGACCCATGCCCAGACTATTTAAAATATTTGTGTGAATTCTTCTAACATCGTAACCTCAAAAGATGACTCCAATACATTCCCTACTATGACTCACTTCTTGTGTCAACTCAAAATGCCTGAACTTTACCAATCCTTTGCAAATCATGTGCCCTCACTACAAATCAAAGAGAGAAATTAGTCCACACACTCAATATACATTCAAGTATAATTTAAGGACTTACAAATCGAAATAATTCACTCACTCTCACAAAGAAATTCATGTGTATCCCGAGGTCATACAATACACTTACCCGTAGTGTATGTCTCTACTAATCTAAGCTTGCGAAGTCTAGGATCAATTAGATCTTTTCAGGTTGTAATGTAGGCTAAGTGATAGGTAGGATATATTTGGGTATATATAGTGACTAACCCTCATAAGCACTTTAATACACTACACTTAACTTTCAAATACACACTCTTCATGACCAATTCAAGCAATGCCATGAAATCATATACTCCTTCTATTTCAATCTAGATGACACACTTTCCTTATTAGTTCGTTCCAAAAAGAATGACACATTTCTACAATTAGAAATAATTCAACTTTAAACTCTTCATTTTACCCTTAATGAGATGCTTTTATAGCTACACAAATGTCATGACCCCATAAAACATTTACCCCTTAAGCTTTTAAAACCACAAGTTTCAAAAGTTTTTTTTTTCTTAAACTTCGTGCATAGTCAAACTACCTCATCTAAATTGAAACAAAGAGAGTATAATTTAGCCCTTCTTCTTTATGATCAACTATGCATTCACTAGCCCTGATTAAGAGGAATAAGAGGTGTATTTTCTATTTATTTTTTTCATTTATCTTTTCTTTTTGTATTTTCTTTGATTTTTTTCCTTCTTTTCTCTTTTTTTTTCAACACTCTCCAAACTTAGGTTGCCCGACTAATGATCTTTCAAAACATACGTGCACCTTTTGGCTTTTTTGTGGTTCTACTAAAAAGCTACCCCAACTCTTACCTTACTATTCTAGCAATTTAAGTATTTTCGGAGGTAAATGTTCAAAAAGATCTATTTAAGAACAAAAGAGAATCGTCTTGTAATGTAGGTGCCAAAGAAAAGGTTTATATGCTCAAATGGTCTATCTAAGGATAATTTTATAGTGGCAAGCTAGCTCAATGGACAATCAAAGAAATGCCTACATCATCTTCTAGACTTACAAAACTAACTTATTACGCTTCGGCTAACACACAGGGCAAGTTCTAGACTAACGCAGGATAGCACAGAATGTAATCAAGACCTCACACCACACAATGCACATGATTCACTCCAGACGGCTCAAACCCGGCATTCAAGTTAAACAACTAAGTACAGTCATCTTATTAATTCAATACATGGAAAGTAATTATAGGAGTCAACAAGTGAACTTAAACGTCAAAAGAAAGTCACATATTCTCAAGGCATGTGGCCATATAGAACACAAAAAAGATAATCAGCTCAAATGTTACAGCTCTAAGTACCGGCATAAAACATACCAAAAAGCATAGATACTCAAGTTTTCCTCATTCCATTATCGTTTCTACAAAGAAAAGAAATTTTTTTTGTATTTTTTCTTTAGACTTTTGTGATGACCTAAAAGGTCATCTTATGTTTTAGAACTCGAATTTGTGCTCTTAAACCTTAAAAATCTCATTTTTACCCTCCTCGATTTGTGTGCACAGTCGGACAGGTTTCCGAAAAGCTTTTATGTTGAAAATAAATAAAAATAAGAATTTTTGCCTTAAAAGTTAATTTTTGTTGACTTCGGTCAATATTTTTAGTAAACATGCCCGGATCCATGCTTTGACAGTCCCGGTAGGTCCGTATCGAATTATGGGACCTGGGCGTATGCCCGGAATTGAATTCGGAGGTCCCTAGCTTGAGTTATGAATTTTTGATAAAAATTAAAAGTCTAGAAATTATTTGTTTTTAAGAATTGATTGATATTTGGCGTTGTTAGTATCGGGTCCGTATTATGGTTTCGGAGTCTGGTACAGGTTCATTATGATATTTAAGACTTGTCTGTAAAATTTGGTGAGAAACAGAGTTGATTTGACGTGATTCGGATGTCCAATTGAGAAGATATGAATTTTAATGTATTCTTGAGAATTTCATTAGATTTGGTGCTAAATTCGTAGTTCTAGGTATATTTTGGCGATTTGATCACGCGAGCAAGTTCGTATGATGTTTTTAGACTTGTGTGCATGTTTGGTTTGGAGCCCCGAGGGCTCGGGTAACTTTCGGATAGGCCACGGGATGTTTTGAACTTAGAAAGTTTTGCTGGTATAACTGAACCTGTTGCAGGCCTTTGATCTCGCAATTTTGAGATCAGACATCGCAAATACAAACATAACAGGGTCCGAAATTGCGAGGCTTTCATCGCAATTGCGATCAGAAGCCTGGGCCAGCAGTTCTCGCATTTGCGAGGTTACCTTCGCAATTGCGAAGGGAGTCTGGGAAAGGCAGGTTCGCAAATGCGAACATTTACTCGCATTTGCGAGGTTCAGTGGTCGCAAATGCGACACTTTCCTTGCATTTGCGAAGGCAGCGGGATTGTGAAGGGCATCGCAATTGCGATTGTTCCTTCACAATTGCGAGCTTCGCATTAGCAAAGCTCAGGTCGCAATTGCAACACCTGCAGCTGATCAAAATGACTTTTGGACGGGAATTTTCATTCATTTCCCAAATTTTCAAGACCTAAAACATAAGAGGCTATTTTTCCAAAGACCACTTCTTCCCCAAATCATAGGCAAGTGATTCTAAACTGGTTTCTTTCACTCTTTCACTATATTTTACAAGATTTCAACCTAAAGTTTAAGGTTTTCATGGTAGAATTAGGGGTTTTGGGTAGAAACTAGGAATTTCGAAAATTTAGAGATTTAGACCTCAATTTGAGGTCGGATTCCAAAACTAATTATATATTCAGGCTCGGGGGTAAATGGGTAAATGAATTTTGGTCCGAACCTCAGGTTTTGACCAAGCGAGCCCGGGGTTAGTTTTTGACTTTTGTTGGAAAAACTTAGGAAAACTGTAATTATGAATTAAAGTTGATTCCTTTAGCGATAATTGATGATATTAAACTAATTATGATATCTATACAAGTGGGTTGGAGGTGAATTCTAAAGGGAAAGCGATACTTGAACAGTGAGTGGCTTGCGAAATTGAGGTAAGTGTCGTGTCTAACTTTGGCTTGAGGGAATAGGTATTGAGTGAGTATTTGCTACGTGTTTTGTTGTTGAATACGATGTATAGTTGAGGTGACGAGCATCTATGCGTTGTGGTCGAGTCATAGCATGCGAATGAAATTCCATTCTTGTAAATTTGTAGTCTTAAATCTTGTTATCCATACTTATTGTTGTTGTTGAAATGTTGGGAGACTTGTATCTGGTTCTACCAAGGTTGATAAAATTGTGAATATTGATTTGAGGTTGAGATGTTAAATTGTGAAAGTAATCATTGATGAAATGTTGATTTCTTTGTGAAACTTCTCTCTATCGGTTGTTATTGATTCTCTGATTGGTGAGGGGGAGTCTAAAGCACAAAGAGTGATGCCGTGCATGCATTATTTATATTGTGAGGAAGAGTGTAAAACACGAAGGGTGATGCCATGTATATTATGAGAGATTTAAAGCACGAAGGGTGATGCTGTATATATTATGAGAGGTTTAAAGCACGAAGGGTGATGTCGTGTATATTATGAGAGGTTTAATGCACGAAGGGTGATGCCGTGCTGTTCTAATTATTTATTTGGTGAGGTTGAGAGTAAAAGCACGAAGGGTGATGCCGTGTAGTTTTTCTTGCTGTTTTAATTGCTCAATTCGTTTAAGGATTTTCGGTTTAATTCTGTCTTTTCATTATTCTCACTCTTTATGTTGTATTCCCCCACTGTATGTTCCCTTTCCATTATTTCTACGTTATTTCTTTATTTACTGTTGTTGCCGCTAGCATGATTATACTATTCAGGTTATATGTGGGTGTCTTGTCCTAACCTCGTCACTACTTCGCCGAGGTTAGGCTCGACACTTACCAGTATATGGGATCGGTTGTACTGATGTTGCACTCAGCACTTTCTGTGTAGACTTTGATACCGGCTCGGGTTGATCGAGATTTTGCTATTGGTCCACCTTCCAGAGACTCAAGGTAGATATGTCGGCGTTCACAGACCTTGAAGTCCCCGTCTACTTTTTATGTCACTGTTGTTTTCTTTCATTCAGACAGTTGTATTTTTTCTAGACTATTACTTGTAGTAAATTCTAGAATGCTCGTGAATTATGACTCCAGATTCGGGTGGTAGTAATTAATACAGTTTTATAAAATTCCGCACCTCTTATATTCCATCTTAGTTAATTGTTGTTATTTACTGAATGGAAATAAGGAATTGGTTAATGATTCTCTAACGTTGGCTTGCCTAGCAAGTAAAATGTTAGGCGCCATCACAGTCCCATCGGTAAAAATTTCGGGGTCGTGACAACTTTACTCCCTCAAGAAAATGATCTAAGAAATCCATCGTCGGAAAAAGTCCAAAATTTTTGAAAATTCTACCTAAAAAAAACTATTGTCCGGTTCAAAGAGTCATAACTTAGAAAAGAACTGTGGCCATAAGAAAAACCAAGAAGGATTATTTCTACCTAAATTTTTTTAACATACATAATATAACATAAGAAATTACCCAGACAGTCTTCTCCCACCCACACTAAAAATTGTGCATTGTCCCTAATGCACATCATAAATAACAAGAGGGTAAAAAAAACTCCCTAGTAGGCCAAAGGCCGAAGCATTAGCAGCTCATGTGGTACTCAGACTTCTCCCGGATATTGGTCCTTTATGCAGTCACCCCATACTTAGTTCCAACCATCTTGCTTTCTTTTGCTTCCTTCCAATAGCTTTGCTTCTCATGCTCCTAGAAAATGAAAAACTATACTAAAATATTAACACAATAAAAATATTTTTTAAAAAAAAAAAAATCTAAAAATCAATGAAAGAAGTAAAGTTCGGTTGCCTCCCGTCAAGCGTCTGCTTTAACGTCGCGGCACGACGTGAATTAATTTTTACCTCCATCTCGAGCTTATGAATTGGACCCCAAGTTTTGATTCAATCTTATGATTATGCTCTTGGGGCGGTGGAACAAATCTATTTGGCCCAAGAAAATAATATAATATTCTATGTTTTTTTGCCTTTAGATGAGATGTGTAATCATTCTTTCTAGCACTAAAATGTCAGAATGTAGGCATTTTGTTCCTCATCCCTTAACTCCTCAATTGGCTCAGATGATTCTATTTCCATATCATCATCCAAACACAATGTGAAAAAATACTCGGAGTGAGGACCAATTCGCTCAAAATCAAAATTTACCGGCTTATTCACATCCACTTCATGACATAAATTAGAGTCAACTAAAGTTGCATCTTTAAGGTCCTTGGTTGACTCAAATGCCACATCTTTAACATCGGCATCCTCAAATTCTAGTTGGATAGATTGTTGGTGTTCTACTCTGACCTCCTCCATTAGCACCTTAATTTCTGCATCCAATTCACGCTCTTCTTGGCTACTATCCATAATATTGATCTATTGAGCATTAAAAGCTTCAACTAGTTCACTCACTTGAACCTCCAAGTTGCGAATAATTACCTCTTGCCTTTCCATCTACTGTCGTCTTTCATTATTTTGTTCCACAATGCACTTTAACATATCCTTGATCTCTTTTAGGTTATCATCCCCAGATTCTTTGTTCCTATTAACTTCACAAGAAAAAGTAGAACCATCATAGTAAGGGGTTGGGGGAAGGATAAGAAATATAAGCACAACCATGAAAGTGACCATCTTAACCACCACACACATCATACATTCCACAAATAAGATTGAATTGGTGCACGTAATTCACTCTCAGAAATATTTTGATAATTTTGCCACGGGTGATTTCCTTCACAATATGTATAAGGATAAAAAGTAAACCAACACTTAAACTCCCATAATTCCAAGATGTCATGTTTCTCAAATCAAAAAGTAAAATAAAATAAAATTAAAAAAGGAATAAAACAAAAACCAAAGTTCAAACTTGAAACCTAGTAATATATACAACTACAACTACACCGTTAGTTTCCCAGCAACAGCACCAAAATTTGATCACGCCCAACTCTAGTCCTAAAAAGGATAAGCGGACACTACAAATATAATCTGGTAAGAGTCCAGAGTCGAATCCCACATAGAACTAAGGTTTAGCTACAACTGTTCACTATCACGAAGAAGACAAGCTCGAACAATTTCTAAGTTAGAAATATTAAGATTCTTATGTTTAAATAATTAACTAATAAATTAAAGTAATAAATTAATAACTAAAGATACTAAGGGTTGGAGACAAGATTAAGTAGGTCTAGAGTTATGATTTTTCCAATTGTCGGAATTCTTTCCACTACATATTATATAATTTTACCTAATTATTCTCTACTGATCATGAGCACTCGACTTATCGTAATTCTCTCTCGGAAAACTATAATAATGTACTAGTCATATTTTCTCGAATTACTCTAGCTCGTACTTTTTCACCGCTCACTATGATCACGTCAAAGCTTCGTTATCTCTAATCCCGCTTTTAAATTCGCTTTTAAACCTACCATATTGATCTGTCAAAATGTATCAAGAATTCATCCTACAAAAGGTTCCATCAAAACCCTAGATAACAAAATTAGCTACTCATAAAAGTATGTAAAACTACAATACTAAAATTCATAACCAATAACGGAAATAGGAAGAAGAAAGTAAAAATTCGTAAAAGAATTCTCCGCCTTGCTCTTTGTGTGTTCTAGCCCCCTTAGGTCGAATCCCCCATCCTAAAGTGAGTTTAAGGACTATTTATATGTGATAGGGTTAGCATTGGGTGAAACAATATAAGCCAACTTTGGAACAGACTTTTCGGGTTAGCTCGTTCACTCTCTCGTGTGCACGCGAGAGTGAACGAGCGAAGTTCTTCTCTTTTTCTTTTCCTTCTATGTCTCCCGTGCACTTCCATGCCTTTTTGCCTTAATCCGCTGCTTTTTTTCAAGCTCCTCTGGCCTATGTTATTGCGAGGGGTGTACAAACCGAACCGAAAAACCGCACCAAACCGAAAAGTCAAATCAAATCGATTAAAAAACCCAACAAGGTTTGGTTTGGTTTGATTTGGTTTGGTATTGAGTAAAAAAATTCGAACCAAACCGACATATAAATATATATACTTTTAAGATTTTATATAGAATTTTCTTTAAAAAAATGTCAAGAAATATTTGGGATTCTTTTATGGGATATAATATTTAACAGAATATGAAGTGCTCCATATTTATTAACCTTAAATAATGGGTTGTATGATCACTTTCTTATCAAGTATTGCTAAATTACTTCAATCTTTTTGTTCTTCCATTTTCATATGTCTAGATCTATTAAATTCTAGTATCTTTTTCGATTTTGAAGTGGTTATGTTATTTAGGCATCATATTGATTTTTATGTTTAATTACTAAATTCGGTTAACCTTGAAAGTGTACAACAACAAACAATTATTGCCATACGACTAAAAAAATAACTATCATGTGTTACTAAGAAAATTCTCCCATAAGAATATTTTAATAGATAATATATTTGTAATTTTTAAAATTTTTACTAAACATATATTTACTTATAAAAAATTTAACAAAGTAAGATTGAAATAATATTTAAGTAACAAAAAATCCGACAAAACCGAACAAATCGAAACCGATATAGTTCGTTTGGTTTGATTTTGATAAAAAGCGAACCAACCCGGTCCATATACACCTCTAGTTATTAGTTTAATTCTTAATCTATAAGCCCTTGAGAAAGATAGGAACTTCAGTTTTCTATTGCCCAAGTAAATATTTATGAAAGTTTGTATATAAACTTTCTCAAAAACTATTTTTCTAACGAAAAACTCAACTTTTTTTCTTCTTCTCACGTCTTCTCCAAGGAAACGGCTAGAACCGTATTTACGTATAGTCGTAAGCCGTTAGCACATTACAAACCATTAATCCACAGATAAATCAGTCTACTAGTTTCTATTTTGTAACTATTATAACTGATCGTGGGTTATTAATAATAATGGACGTTTGGTAATATATAATAATCCAACTAAATGGGTCGAATATAACGTAAGTACATCTACATAATTATGTGGGAGATTAAGTATTCACCAAAATATTACCATAAAAGTTAAACTTAGAGAATCTTTAAGAAAAATCTAAAAACATTGCCAACAATTTGAACTTTAAAATAATTTCCCGGACGAGAGGATGATTTTATTGAAGGAAGAGACTCTTATAATTGCAGACAATTTGCGATAGAATTTCTTCATTTTTCCCTGTCAAGAGAAAAAATTAAGTTTCTGCCTTGTTGCGTGACTGTATGCTTTCTTTTCTTTGTTTTTTTTTTGGTCATGGCTGTATGCTTTCTTTACCTAACAAAAATATGGAGAGGGGTCCAAATGTTTGAATGAAACTGTCCAAAGAACTTATTTAACATGTAGATACTGATTCACCCTTTGGATTTTGTATATAACTTCATAATGGAAAGCAACATGTGGTGAATTCATAATTTAGTGTCGTTATTCATAAGTTTCGAAATAAGTACATATTGTATATGTTTTATTGGACGCTCTGCATCGAAGACGCTAGTACACGAAATTATATTGCAGCCACAAAATTGCAACTTTGCAAGCTCAATTGTTGGGTCACTTGAATTGGCTCAATAGATGAAAAGTTGGTTACTGAAAACAAGATTAAAGTTAGCGATCCGATTAACTTAGTTAAGAAAGAAAGAGACCAAGTGGTAATTCAATGACTAAAGTTGAGAAGGAAACTTTTAGAGAAATACATACAGGTGCAAAGAATTAATATGCGATTAGGCTAGAAGCAAAGAAAATATTGTACGATCATAAGAATTTGAAAATTTTAAATTTAAATTTCAAAATATAGCTAGGTTAACTAGCTCAAGATTATCATATATTTCTTTATGTATTCGCTGCCTAAAACATTATATAGCTCATTTTTTATGGCAATTGAGTCTCGGCTTCTCTACCCAGCTATCACTTTGCCCTGTGAGTGTATAAAACCTATAAAAACTAAGTACCATTAAAGTATACATCTAATGAATAGGACTTAAATATTTATATTGATAATATAAAAAAGTTTATATATATCGTTGATCTAATTTAATTTTATTAGAGCAAATTATTTGTAATTTGTTTCAAATTATCAATTAATACTTACAACTATTAAATAGAATTACCTTCAATTACTTTATCAGTGATATATCTGATCATATAAATATTTGACACCATTAGAAATTAAACTCAACCTAAATGTGAGGACTGAGTAATGTGGTCCATTCTTGATTCGTATATGTAGCACGCAGCACGCTGCACTTGTGTACAGCAATCCAAATATTTTTTGTTGGGATATTAATGTTGAATGGGATTCACCACTAGGTGTTTATTTATATATATATATATATATATATAGCATTCTCAGTATTTAGCTTTTGGACCACAGTAAATTAAAGAGGATTTAAATTTCTACAGCTGTTTGTTCAATTTGTCTTTCAACTTTTAATGCATTTTAACGTTAGATTTGACCAATATGCAACTTGTACGTTTTCTTTACCTTCTCTTTGGTGTATTTAAGGGATATGAACGAAAGGTTGAAGAAGAATAGCAGTACATATATAGCAAGCACCAGAAGACAGAGACCGACAAAGATTTGAAAGGATTTGTTATTTATTTACATGAAACGGACGGGACAGCCCCCTACATATGCAGTGCAATTGCTCAGAATAATTAGGCGCATAAATATATATATATATATATATATATAATATATGCAGTGCAATTGCTCGGAATAATTAGGCATAACTATTCCAATAAAGGCACGCACAAGTTTTGTACCAAGTCGTCTTGCATAATTTGTGCAGTAATTGCTCCCTGATCAAAAGGTTTCGACGCAATGATAGTATAAGGATTGAGTTAAATTGACCTCCTACAGGTAATTTCATATCAAACTTTATGATATAGTAGTAATCAAAAAAATGATTATAATTAGTTACCTTGCACTAATAGGATAAAAAAAAATTATATTGTAAGTATATATAACTTAAACTCAAAGTAAAACTATTTTTTTTTGTGAAGCGCGCGTGCGTGTGAAGGTAATTTACAATTAAAACCAGGGATAACTAGTATCGAATGGTTTTGAAAATCACAAAAAAAAAAAAAAAAAAAAAAAGGCAACCCGCGGCAAAGTTATTGCAATTTCCTATTTGAAGATTGTTTTGAGCACAACATTTATTCAGACATTATAGATACAACCTGCTATGCATATAATCTTCATTCACTGTGGTCGGTTTCTGTGGGACCAATTGTAATCTTGCACACGTCCCTTTCCCTCCTATTTCCATCTCAATCAATCTTTGTTTTTATCCCCTTCTTTTTCAAGAGCATGTTTATTTATTTAAACGGAGCCGCATAATAATTAAGCTTCATATTATTGATCTTAACTTACTCTTAATTAGGTGTAATTGTTATTTAAATTAATTTACAACCCAAGTAGTATATTGTTTTTCTCTTTTCACAAGGTTAATTAATCATAATAGTCTCAAATGTCAAGAGAATTTGAATCACTCAATTAAAAACTGTTTAACTAAGGCGGAATATCTGGACAACCCCTTAAATTTCTCAATATGTTTTATTTAGACACTCCAACTGAGGCATATTCACCTGAACACATAATTAAATATTCATAATAGGCGCTTGAGAATATGCACATATGTTTTTCCAACGTTTTAGCTGGAAATATCTAATAGGAACACTTTATCATGTACCGTTTAAGCGTTCAATTGAAACATGCCTTTGTTCAAGTATCTAAATAAAATATACTGAAGAGTTTAAGAGCAATGGATATATTCCGCCTATAATTAATGTGATATTTAGCTATTTGCACACAAATTTGCTGGCTTAAACTTTAAAGAGTGATGATCACGATGCAAGAACCAAAGAAACCCCTAAACGTGAAGAACAAGTTGGATTTTGGAAAATTACTTACTAGTTTACATACAGTCCCTCAAACACTCTGCTATCGCTTTCAATCTTATTGTGTTTCTTTCCTAGCTATTGTGCAACAAACTTACTTTTATCTCTAGCTAGTAAAATTTGCAAAAAAAAACTTCTATCTTAATAGAGTACTATGGTATTAATTTTTGATAGCGTTAGATTTTTATTCTTAATTTTGAATCTTATTTTAACACAGATTGGTTTGACTGGAGAAGAAACTAGTGTATTATATTTTACTAAGAGAATCTACTCTTCTCATTTTCTTATTTAATTCTTCTAAATAACCAAACTTATATTAAAAATAAAAAATAAAAAAACGGTAACAGAAGAAGAAGAAGAAAAGCAATTGGTCGTCAAAGTCAAAATTAAAAAGTCCTATGCATGAAAGACTGCAAATGAAGGTGCCAAAGGCTGCAGAAGAGACCATTTGTTTGTGCTGCCACAGGGTAAAAGCCAAACACTCCCTTAAAATTCTTAATTTGTGTTTATTATGTTCTTGATTAGATAAACCGTTATTGGGACTACATGCTCTTTGGTTTCCATACACGCATTCCTATCTATTGTTATGTGTGAGTATTTACCCTATTTTAATTAACTAGTGATCGAACAAGTTACTAGTTAAGAGGCGCCAAATCGAAATTTCTCTAGCACAAACTAAGGTGTTCATTTTACATTTTAGAATATACAACATGATCATTACAAAGCCGTCTTGTGTAACCCCACATGTCCATTACAGGAAAAGTACAAACGCAGTAGACTTTACTATTACTGGTCTTTTATAATTAATTGACATCAAATGAGCTACAAAGATCTTGACTTATAAATCATGAGATTTTTTGTTCACCTACTTCATCACTCTGCAGTTGTTAATTTATTAATTTTATTGTTAATTTTAAAAAATTTAAGTGAAAAAAAGTTGACTCGGTGTACATCAGTGATAGATTCATATATTATGGTCTTCCAAATTCAGAAAAAATCTAAGTAGTAAGTAGTACTTACTATTTAGGAATCGAACCTTATATATAATAGAACCATAAATATAAATAGTGTTAGACATACATTTTAGAATAAAAAGTGATAGACATACATTTTAGAATACATTCTCGCAACTTACAACTTATAGAATCTATACTCTAGATCCACCATTATTTGGTGTAGAAATTTTTTTTAAACCAAATAAAAGGTCCATATTTATGTGAAGAGATTAAATAACATACAATTCTCTTTTAAATACTTGTTAGGAGTACATTATTTGGGTACAAAAATACTACTTTTATGGCACATGAATAGTTCCCATTAGTAGTTCGTAATTTATAATTATCAATAATGCCATTATTCAAAATATAAAAGGAAACAAACAAACAAAAGGGAACATATAAAAATATCACAAAATTCTTAAAACACTTGGCATAGCTGCATGGCCTCACGCCTACTTTTGACACGATCGACGAAGACTAGACATTAAATTACTTTACACGATTAACGAAGACAAAAACCATAGATTAATTGAACCAAATCATAATTATGCACCAAGAATTTCCACTAAAAACTCTCCTTATATGTTAAACATGTAAGCTTCAAAAATCTAATCACTTGCCCAAAAAAAATATTTACTTTCTACTCTCACTTTCTCCATTTCCATCAACAACAATGATCTTCCAAGAAATCATTTACATCCCACGTACATGACTCCAAATCTTCATCCAAAAATCCATTTCCATCTAAAATTTCCATTTCTGGAAAGTCGATATCGTCGCAAAATACTGGCAAAACATCATCCATTAATGGAGAAGGAGACCTGAAATCAAAAAAATCCTTAAGAAAACATTGATCCATTAATGGCAAATTATCATCTAACAAAATCCCATTTTGATCATTTTGCATAACAAATTCCATTCTTTTCCGATCATCCTTCATCTCTTCATTGGTAACTATTTTAGTAGCAGTAACACCAATATTATTGTCATTGTGCCTCAAAACAGAGGTAGGAGAACAAAGATTTTCAGATTCCCCTGTAGAATCATAATCTGAAACTGAAGTGATCACACTTTCTTTTTTCACTGGCGGCTTCATAAAATTAGTCAAAGCATCAGGACCGCGTATTTGAATAGCAGCTTGATCATAAACCATAGCTGCTTCTTCAGCAGTTTCAAAAGTGCCTAACCAAATTCGGGTCTTTTTCACAGGATCTCGAATCTCTGCAGCCCATTTTCCCCATGGCCTCTGCCTAACCCCACGAAATTTCTTAACATTTTCGTTTGTCTTCAAATCCATCATCTTTTTCTTCTTTTTGCTCAAATTTGATGATTTCTTCACATCTCCACAAGACACTTTCTTTTCAAGTCTTATCTCCGTAACATATTTTCTTACTCGTTTTTTCTCTTTATCATCAAAATCGTCATCACTTGAAGAATCAGTAGCATCACAATCAGTGTAACAAATCCGAACAACTTTTGGAGTTAACTTATTCTCATGCTTAGTACTGATAGACCTGTGGACTACACACTTCTTGATACTTTGTGAAAATTTTCCTTCCATTTTTTTAACATGGAGAGTGAGAAAGAAAAGAGTGATTTATATGATAGAAGTTAAAGGGGTGGATGAAAAAATGGAAAGAGAGAGAGTTGGAGAAGAGAGAAAATAAAGGAAGAACAAGTCTTGAAGGAGGAGAAAGTGTAACAGTAACTGATGATGAAATGAATTAAAGAGGGAGAGGTTTAACGACTAGTCAATGAAACCAAAGTGTGTGTGTGTGTGAGAGAGAGAGAGAAGAGGGAAATGGAACAGAATCAAGAGATATATAGGAGGAAGAAAAGGATGAGGATCCCATTTTTGAGTCTTTTGGTCAAATAATAACTATACTATTATACAGATATTTTCTCTTCCTTTTGGAATTTTCTTGCTTTCTATTTTTTATTAATGAATTTCACCAAATTTATCATTAACTAATAAGTAACGTAATTTTCTTGAGATATTCGGATGGTCCTTTTCAGAAAAAAGATTAAAATATGAAAGCTTTAATTAATTTGAGATAAGGGTGTTTTGGAGCTGATTTTCTTATTATCAGACCAAAATAAAATCACATGTTAATGATAGTAAGATAGAAATTAATTGCATTATTTGAATTGGAGAAAATATGAGTTGTTAAAACAAGTTATTTAATAAAAACCAAGGAAGAATATGAAGTATCATTATAATCGAATTTAGATCAATATTACTTATTTAATAAGAATTGTTTTTCGTTTTACAAATGAAAGGCGGTTAAAACGAATCGCCGCATGGGAGTGTGGGCCTTTGCTAAATGACCTATCGAGTATCGCCTACCGCTCCTTGCCCAGCAAGTCTCTTTTGCTCTTTTGACTGTCCCTACTGTGATATCATTTAATTAAGAAAAAGAATACTTTTAAGGTTTTTTTTTGTACAAAAATATCTACTACTGCATCAATAATGAAGAACATTTGAAAATTATTAATTGTAAAAAGTTTAGCCATAGTTTGAACCTTGTTAACTGGTATAGGAATTAGGCTGATGTTTGAGGGTAGAGGAGCTAGTTCAGAGGGCTGGTATAGTTTGTGTGCTGTAAATATTTCAATTGGTAAATAAAATACTCTACTTACAAAATATATATATATATATTAGTTCGTATTTTCTATGTAGTTTCTAAACATAAAATTTTACTTACTTTGGCGCTAAAAGTTAAATGTATTAATTAATATACCAGAAGCGAAACTGTCCGATCTCTTCTGATATGAACACGTACCATCACATTGACATTTTTCTGAGACAAAAAAGAATGCGTCATTTTTATTAAAACCTAAGCCTGTAAGAAATTTGGAATCTTATAAAAAATATTCTAAAGATCGACCTATTTTTTGGAATCTATAGTCTTAGACCTATTTTCGACGTGGTTACATCAATATAATTAAGGCAGTGGGGGGAAATTATAGTTGCCTGACCATATTGAGAATGCTGGTGAAATCATTGGGTCACCTATATGTCACCCAAGATTTTTAATCTCACAAACCTTTTACTGAATACTAAACGATTAAATAAATTCTTTGTGCTACTTAAATCATTTGCTTGTCAACCAAACACCTAATCTTCCTATCCCAAGAAAATAGTGGTTTACAAATCAAAACATAAACTGTATTATCACGAGAATGAAGCCTAAACTACTGGTACCAAATGGAGGCTTTCTTATTCCTATGTTAACTACGTAGAAAAATTTCTCTAATATTCAATTTTATTTCATTATTTTTTGTAAGAGTTCCCTATTTTTTGTTGTTATTTTCTTAGTTTAATAGTAATAGGTGTATGTTGTTGGCGGGAATATATGAAAGACATGTGTTGATTTGGTTACCATATTGAATTGTTTAAGCGAAACGTTTCCTTGCTTTTGCACGGTTCCAACTTGACACAACCAAAGGATCCTTTATATTTTGTTGCATACTTAAATTGGTTATCCCACATCATCTTTTATTTGTTACATTTTTAAAAGATATGTGTCTTAATTGCTAATGCTTGCACTCCAAGGTATAAAAGGAATTAAATATAATAGTATATTTTAACTAAACAGAAAGATTAGCCAGAAAAGGGAAAAGAAAAACGAAATCAAATTTACAAACAATAAATCAGCGAGAAGACAAACAGTTGCACAATTTACCAAAAGTCGTAGACGACAGGGCCAAGGTACACCGTCCGGTTCAAATATCAAATTACCATTATACATAGCTGAAATCTTTTCTTTTTTTGGGTACTGGAGTTAAAAGGCTTGGGCCCCAAGCAAAAGCAGACTTAAGAAAAAGAACCAGTTTAAGAATGAAAGGACACCCAAAGTCCCAAATTCAAAGAACATCGTACATGTGTAACAAGTTCTCTTTCATTAAACAAATACTATAATATATAATTTGTGTCTCGTTGCATAAAGAAGCAATACTTGAATTGAAACTTAATACAGTATATACATAAACTAGCAAGCACGTAGTATCTTTTATATGCTTAAAACTTAAATCCGCCTAGAAAGTTTAATAGTATCTTTTATATGCTTAAAACTTAATTGTAATATCTATATTTCAACATATGACAGAGTAGTAATCTAATAAAAGGATGTAAGTTAGTATCAAAATGACAATATAAAATTTTCTTATAATATCAGTGTAATTTAACATGTAGTAGAAGGTCAATAACTATTTTTGACATGTACCAAATAATGTTTATCAGAAATTTATTAATTCAACTATATTTAAAATGACCTAATTATAAATATATTTCACACCGTCACTTAACTCTTAAGAAAACTAGATATATACCAAAGAGAGGTTTACAATGATTCTTTTGCAGACTAGGGTAGAGAAGAAGAGTGCAGAGATAAATAAACAAAAGTAATTTAACACCAACGGTTACAGATTAATAGTACATGTCAAGTCTCTCGAACAATAAAAGTAAGCTCAATTTTAACTGTTACTATTGTCCCTTCCCTGATCCTCTAATTTTTTTTATTTTTTTTTTGGGTTTTCCACCCGGTGTCCGGTACCCGCATTGGAGCCCAACTATATTCGGATTCGCGCCGTATAGGGCCCCATTCGGGGGGAAGCGCTCCCTACCAAGCATTTTTTCATACCCAAGACTCGAACCCGAAACCTCTGATTAAGGGAGGAGCAACCTCGTCCGCTGCACCACATACTTGGTGATTCTCTAATGTTATTGTTACTGTCAAATAAAAAAAATTAGATCTACTGATTTTTCGGTGCACGTTATTTTCGGATTTCCCTCCTAGTTTCTTAATAAGGTTAAGGTCCCTCATAGGAGAAACTGAAACTGAATTTACCAGGAGGTGTGGTACAATTTTGTTAATTGATATTTTGATTAGAGGGCCCCCTTTTTTGCCTTCAGAGGTATTTTATCATTTCATATGAATACACTCACTGCGACAAAGACATGACTGAAACTTAGAGAAGAGTCAGTTCAATGAATTGGATCATATATCATCTTGCTTCAATGATTGAGTTTGGTAAATGACACCTCAGGTTTAAAATCAATTAGATGGAGAACGCCCACATGGGAACAACCATCACTTTCTAAATTGCCATGACCTGCCTTGAAATATAATTTGATAGCTTCTGTGGGACAATGCTTAATCATCGAAAAGACAAATATTGAAGACCAGAAACACATACATGCACCACCAGAAAAGCAAAAGGTACCAGCAGAGGTAACAGGATCTAAGCTAATCTATTAAAACCAATGTTAACACAAAAACAGAAGAACGAAAACCATACCTGATCAGTTTGTAAAAGATGGTACAGTACAAACATTAAATTACTGCGGTCCAGGCTCATTTATCTGCTTCAAGATTTTTCTTCAACCTTTCAGTACTTGTGCATGGTTAGACAAACTAGATAATAAGAAGATGAAAATATCCCACCTCAGCGGATGGAAGGATAGTTCTCACACGTTATAGAGTGTTTAAGTAACAAACACAACTGGAAATTAAATACAGAAGCTGCAATCCTAAACCAGATAAATAAACACTTCCAGATTTCTTAAAATGTTAAAATCCATATAAAAATATTCAAAGCATCTCTTTTTTCTTGGAGAGGACAACATTTAATGCTATTCTACACTTTGTTGATTGGGAGAGGAGAGAGAACAGGCACATGAATTCTTTTTACATGGACTCGGGCCCTTATATATGTTCTAACCCATGGCATACTTCTGAGTCCAACTCCTGGCAGTTGATTCGTATTTAGCTCTGTCTGTCTTGTACATGTGAGCAATCTCCGGCACCAAGGGGTCATCAGGATTTGGGTCCGTCAAAAGTGAGCAAATTGAAAGCAAAACCTGAAGGCAATACAAACACTTTTCCCAGCTTAAGAAACATATCTATATGACTCCGTTAAAATCAACCAGTTAAACTGGCCAAGGAGAGCTGTTCAAAGAGAATATATTGATCCGTGAAAACAATAGATGACACCATTAGAAACTGAGGCAGGAGTATATTCAGACACTCTATTGAATGGGTCTTATGGACATCTTACATAGAGCTAAACTGTATTCACCAGTACTTAAAGGCTAGAATAGATACCACAAAGAACAAAGGAAAAAGTCCCTATCATCTGTAATATTCTAGTTAAATCATTTCCTTTTTTAAAAAGTAAAATTATTTTTAACCTTCACATTATATAAATTGGCTGATGGTTTTTTTTTAACAAGAAAACATTATATAAATTGGCTGATGGCTTCAAAATCTATTTGCAAGGGCTCTTATCAACCATGACCGTAGCAAGGCCCTAAGAATATATCTGTTTTTTAGCAAGGGCTCTTTAGCTTTTACTGAAGGGAGCCTTGGAACTACGGTAAAGTTGTCTCCATGAGACCTATAGGTTACGGGTTCGAGCTGTGGAAGCAGCCACTAATGCTTGCATTAGAGTAGGCTGACTACATCACACCCTTTGGGGTGCGGCCCTTCCCCGGACCTTGCGTGAATGCGCGATGTTTTGTGCACCGGACTGCCCCTTTTTTTTTAAGCTTTTACTACTTGTCAGCGGATAAAAGATAGCTTGAAAGGTAAGAAAGGACCTTGGAAATAGTTAAGGCAGGGCTCCACTGCTCCTTCAATATGTCCAGGCATATACTGCCATTACTGTTAATATTTGGATGGAAAACTTTTGTCCTAAAAGCAACCTGCAAGGATACATCCATAACTATAACACAAGAATGTTGACAAGATATATTATGCACACGTCAGAATTCCACCAAATACTGCCAGATCATATCATGCCCGACATGATGAGTTTCCAAATAGTAGGATGTACATGTATTTTAGAGAGAGAGAGAGAGAGAGAGAGAGAGAGAGACGTGCGCGCACATGCATAGATAACCATGTTGATATTAACCATGATTTCTTTCCAGAGAAGCTGAATCCTGCACATTCTCAATCCTTCGCCAAGAAGAAATTTGTTCATTCTAAAAAAGCTGTAATGAGTACTCTGTACTGCTGACTTTACAGGCAGCAGGAAGATCCTAATGTTTTTCATGATCCTTTTTTTTTTTTGATGACAAGGTGATCTTCAAACACATTATTATACCAGGGGTGGAGCTATGTAGAGCCAAAAAAGTTCAATTGAATCCGCTTCACGGAAACTAATATTGTACAATGGGGGGCAAAAAGAAATGTATTTGGCTATATATAAATTGTTGAATCCAGTGTTGTGAAAAGCGCTCGCTTCAGCGCTTTAAGCGTGAAGCGAAGCGACGCGGCCACTGAGTCGCTTCTGTAGGGTGAAGCGTAGCAGGTAGGTTGAAGCGTCCGCTTTTGCCAAAAAAGCGAGAAGCGCTAGCGAAGCGAGAAGCAACGGAAGCGCTCACTTTTGTCTTTTAAGAGCCCGTTTGGACATAAGAAATTTTTCCCTTTTTTCCAAAACAAATTCACTTTTTTTCGAAATAAGCTTTTGTTCATAAAATTTCCAATTTTCACTTGAAGATGCATTTTGGAAATTTTCGAAAATTTGAAAAACTCCAAAAAGCTGTTTTTGAAAATTCACTCAAATCACTCACAAAACTTCAAAAACAATCCAAAATTATATTCATGTCCAAACACAACTCTAAATTTCACATATCAAATTTTTCCCTTTTTTCCAAAAAAATTTTACTTTTTTTCGAAATCAGCGTTTGTTTATAAAATTTCCAATTTTCACTTGAAAATACATTTTGGAAATTTTCGAAAATTTGAAAAACTCCAAAAAGCTGTTTTTCAAAATTTTCACTCAAATCACTCACAAAACTTCAAAAACCCCCCAAAATTATATTCATGTCCAAACACAACTCTAAATTTCAAATACCATTTTCACTTGAAAAAAAATTTCCCCCTATTTTGGAATTTTGCAATTCTTATGTCCAAACGCCCACAAAGTCACTGATAAACAAAAAAGCTCAGTCTTTTTTTACAAAATCAGCGAACAACAGAGCAAGCAACGACTAGTGTTGCATTTTTAAAGCCCAGGTATGTTTGCAGCGACTAGAGTTTCAATTTTCAAGCCCAGGTATGTTTTCTTCTTCTCCTCCTACTCCTAAGTCCTTAAAATTGCTGCCAATTTTTTTTTTCCTTCAGTTCTTCATCTTTTGTTCTTAGTCACACTGCCAATTTTTTAGTATTGGCAGTTAAATGTGTTGTATGCAGTTACATGTGTAACATGTGTTGTCTATGCAGTATTTATTTTAATATTTTTCTTAATTCCGCTTCACTTCAAAAAAGCGAGCGCTTCGCTTCTCGCTTTAAGCGAAAAGGGGCTTGTCGTTTTTTCTCGCTTCACGTTCTTCACAACACTGGTTGAATCCCCGTGACTTAAAGAAGATTCTACTGTAGCGGCAAAGGGGGTTCAAAAATTAATTTAGGTCACATGTTTAAATCCAACGAGGGACATTCTAGTATTTTTCCGAATACCCTTTCATAAATTCCTAGCTCCACCACTGTAATATACTAATAAAATATTTTTCTGGAGTTCCCACACGACTCTCAACTCTTAATTAGTAAGTCAGGCTCACCAACAAGCCTAAATTCAATGAGAAAGATTCCACTATTTTCTTTGATCACCTCATCAGGCACCCAAGGAAAATGTCAAAACAATGAAAAATAAGCTATATGAATCAATCCCCCAAAAAAAAAAAAAAAATTATCTTCTTTCGATATTCCTGACCTGAGCTAGTTCATGTAACTTAGTAAAATGGACATCTACCAGCAATGACTCCACCACTGATTCGTCACTATTTAACGGCCCAAATCTACTTATTATGTTGGCTGCAATGTCCTTAAAGCTATAATCCATAACCAGGAGCTCCTAACCAGAAAATCTATACCCACATGCTTATCCAAAGTTGAATTATAAGAAAGTCAGAATCCAACAGAACTACTCTCCAAGTTGTAAACCTGAAAAATAAATAGCACCGGCAAACAGCAGAAGTAATTAATCACGAAGCTATTTGAACTATTTCATACCTTAGGAGGTTTGAATGGATAATCAGGAGGAAAATGTATAGTAACTAGGAATACACCACCGGTATAAGGGCTGTCTGGGGGACCCATAATTGTGGCCTGCCAATGGAACATGTCCTCTCCAACGGGGCCTGTTACCACAATCCACATGGTACAAAGGTAAGGAAGATAATATCAGTCAATGATGAACCACATAGCACATACATCCCTTATACAAATACAACAACAATTGCACCTCAATCCCAAGCAAGTTGGGTCGGCTACATGAATCCTCACTAATCATGTTATTCCATTTAAGTTACTTAGACCCATATTATCAACAATAAAAACCTCCCTTATACAGATGCAAAGAATACTTACACAACCTCTTGTTCAGAATTAACAAGGCCCTACCAACCACTAAATTCTTACAAGGTTCTCTAGTGGAATATCTCCATAGGACATAATAAGTTGAAGACTCAACTGGCAACAAGAGTTGCATTTCAAGAGAAGTAGAAAGCACTTTAATAAGCTTAATGCAATGGGATGACAATGTAGGCAAAGAATTCTCATTGAAAGACATCTAGTCAGGGACTACTTTTTATGAGCAAGACTTCAATATTAATAAATTACACTATATTATCAAAAAAAGGACTTCAATGTGAATGCATGGTTCTCCATCACCAAATACGAGAACAAAAACAAAGTGGGAGTACCGAACAGAATGAATGACTACTGACACACTTCCAAGCTCTAACAAAAACAAAGTGGGAGCAACACTTCCAAGCTCTAACTAAAGGTGGCAAAGAGGTGTTGGATTTAACATAGTTTATGTTAAGTATAGAAAGAATGAAAGGCAGAATGGAACAACTTGCACGGATGCTAATGAACAGGGGCAAAAATACGAAAGTAGATACATTTTTTTAAGAAAAATTATTGTATATAGGGGGTAGAGGAAGGGAAACTAGGGGAGGTAATACCAAAATGGGGAATCGAACCCTCACCAATAAGGTGAAAGTTCAGGTAGCCAACCAACTGAGCTACTAAGATTCCCCAAAGTAGATATATAATATTGAGCGTGATAGGACAAACAAAAATCAGAAAATGACAATGACAGAATGGCATATGATTGAGTGATAGATTGATTGGCGAAGGAAGAATAAAGAATGAAACTTTACCCACAAAACTTTCTTTCACTAGCATCACATTATATTAAAAGTATCAAAACTATTCAACTGACAGACAGATCCCTGGGAGACAAATAACCATAGAGGAGGAATTCTTAAACATTTGCTGTCTATATGTCTCCAAAATAAAGAGAATATAGCGTTACTGTTTGATATGGATACAAAACAGTTAATACAATTCAATTTTCTCCCGATATAATGTTGTATCAGCATTCAACAATTTATCCAGCAAGTTAACTCTAACTTAAATCCTACAAAATCGGGCACCCTCGTTTTGTGCTTAAATCGTAGCTCATCTTGATTATGGTAACACAATGAGCCATAATAAAAATCAAATACCACAACAAGGTATAAACAGCGCAAACCATCTCAGGAACGTTTAGCCTAAACTTTTTTTCTGATCTAGATGCAAATAAATCAGTTTCTTCACTAATTTAAAATTTAACGTAATTTGATTGGCAAGTACGAAACAATAGATATTTACATAAAACAATGACACGACGACGAACATGAAAAAGAGAAGGATACCGGCGCTGCAAGAGGTAGGAGGATCCCTCTGGAGATCCTTGAGCTCCTTCAAAATCCGTTTCGAAGCCATCACTCAGAGACCGAGATCGAATCTGATATAACGAAAAACAACGCGAGAAAACCTAGATCAGATGCAAAAATTCACGAGAAGACAGCAAAATATGCGAAGAATTATATATATGTAGAAACAGAGGCGTGAAGAACCTGAATAGAGAATTATTGGGAATAGAAGAATTTGATTCTTGGTTTCGTAGAATTGCTGGCTCTTAACGCGAACAACCCCCTTTCCCCAGTGGCCAATATAGTAATTGTTGCACCTTTCGTCTAAAGTTCGGAAGTCCAATCATTTAATTTTCATCTCATACCAAATATGGATTCTTTATAATATAATACATAGTTATAACTATATGTGAATATATTTTTTTAATATCGGGGTGAAATAAGAAACTATTAAACTTCCTAAATAAGACAACTGAGTAAAATGAGTTGTCAAACTAGAGGCTACCGGGATAAGATAGTACAAGGTTTAATTCTTCTTGAATTATAGGTGTGTTAAACTTACCTATTAAAGCGTATAATTTAGTGGTCAATAAATTATATGATATTAATGTATAGGCGGAATACATATACTGTTCGCTTTAACCTAGCTACTTCAATTAAGCCTTGTACCTATTAGATACTTCAACCTCATTCAATGTATATCTATTAAACACAATAAGCTGACATGGCAAAAAAAAAAATTCTCACGCCCCTTTAGGCGCGTGGGTATGTCCAAAATCATACTTTTTTCTTTTTTTTATTTCTAAAAAAATCACATTTTTCCATTTGTAGGTCCCCCCTTCTCCTAATGGTTAATAAGAAGAAAACTGCTTCTCGTCACCACCATCGCTGGTCGACCACCATTAACGGAGAACTACCTCTCACTAACTTTTTTTGCTCATCCTTTGATTGTAAAGAGAAACAAAAGAAGTTGACTGGACAATAGCTTTCCGGCGAAGGCTTGAACAAGGAATTCTGCCTTTGGACATTTTTTAGATTTCATATATATTATTAAACTAGTTCCAGTGATTCAACCTTGTGAATATGTTACTCTAACAAAGAAAATGGTTTCCGTTGAACGTTATTTCCAAGAAGGCAAGATTCGATTTTGTCGGCGGCAAAATTTCTCCGACGACGTCGACCTCTCTCTTCAACGACCAAAAACAAAAGCAGTGAATGCCATGACACTCCAACACACAAGTTGTTCAAAGTCTTCCAAACAAGTCTAGCTAAGTTTTGCCATTATAAATATTTCTGTAGAAAAAAAATTAAAAAGAAAAGTACTTGTTCGAAGATGGCAGGAAAAAATGGGTTTGAATCAATGGCTGGGAATGGACAAAAATGACAAAATCCTTCCATTGATTTGCAACCTTTAATTTGTCTGGTAGAGTTGTTATGGAGAAATGGGTGATATTTTGGGTGAAAATGGAGATGAAAAGTGGATTTAGTGTGGTTGAAGAAGATGACGGGAAGAAGTGGTTGGAGGGGAAAGTTTCAAATTTTTTGTTGTGGAAAAGATTTTTCTAAAGTTAATTTTCCGTATGTCACATTCTAATTCGTCATTCTTGCCAAGTCAGTGAGTTTGAAAGTCACGCACCTTATATCTATGAGAGACTAGAGGCTACCGGGTTAAGAGACAGTTATTAGTACAAGGTTTAATTTTTCTTGAATTATAGGTGTGTTAAACTTACCTATTAAAGCGTATAATTTAATGGTCAATAAATTATATGATATTAATACATGTACTGTGGGAGGTAGCAAGTAAGTTGACTCAAATACCAACAATATTTGAAAAAAGAAATATTGTGTTGAACTTGAATTTTAGGGGTCGTTTGGCAGGGTATATAAGAATAATGTTGAATAAGCTACAACTACTCTCTATATTCTAAATTGTTTGCGATAATTATAATCTGCACGAATCATCTTAATCTGTTTTGTTTATTCGAGTTCATTTCAATATTTAATAATTTGCTTTTTAAGAAAACATAATGATAAATTATGAGTTCTCTAAATTTAAAAATACATTGGATCCTAAACTTAACGGTATACTAAACGAGTTTCTAGATTCTAACAAGTCCCGGTTGAAGCGTAAGGCAAGTAAAGCAAGGGTTTTAGGCCCCAAAATTTTAGGGGCTCCATTTTACACTAGTAGTAGATTTATGAAAATTTGTTATAAAATAATAAAAGAAGAAGAAGAGCATTATAGAGAAAAGGAGAGAGAGAGAGAGAGAGAGAGAGAGAGAGAGAGAGAGAGAGAGAGAGAGAAAATTTTTATTGATTTGGGATGAATTACAATGGAATAGGACACCTCTGTTTATAGGGAAAGAGTGACTTAGTCACCAAGTAAAATCCCTAAAATCTCTTTAAAATATAGACATTCACCTTAAATACAATTCTATTTATAACACTCCTACTTGAATGTCTATTCAACGGATAATGTGCCTCGTTAAAACCTTAATTAGAATAAAATTAAGTGGGAAAAAAATTTAGAAAAGGAAAAAGAGTTCACATGTTTAGAAATACGCTTTTTGGTTTTCTCGTTAAAAACCTTGCAAGAAAAATCCAGCGGGACAAAATCTTGTAAGGGAAAAAGAGCACAACGCGTATTAACTTCCCCTGACGAGAGCATTAATTCACATCCTTGAGCCTTCGCATTTCAGTCTTGTGCACTATTTTCAAAATATCGTTGGTAGAGATTTGATAAACAAATCAGTCATATTAATTTGAATGAACATCATTATTGATAGATATATAATGTCTTCATAAACTACCGTGGAATGGCCTTTTCAATATCTCCATAGAGGTAAAAAAATTTCGCTATCACACTACCATGCTTATAGTTGTAGCAAGATATATTTGTGCATAAATTGCACTGAGGATATGGTACTTCAAGATCAAGAATTGTATATACTTCAAGCAATTGAAATCCTTCAGGGATTATCATATAAGTATATTCAAATAAGCCATATAAATAGACTTTAGATGCATATCAAGTTTTCATGTCATGTTAGACATATAAAATAGATAAAAGTGATTGCACACACCATTAACTTTATACTTTCAAGTGTTTGAACTACATGTCCAAAACTACATGTCTTTCATATGAAACCAATTCATTGTTTCTCCAAACTTAAGATCTTCATATATATTTAGCGTTATTATAGATGTCGTCGACAAACATTGTATATCGGTTCCAACCTCCTTATTTTTCATAAAGACATAAAATAGAGATCTCTTCATTCATATATTCAGGTACCTCAATCTCTCATGAGATTTTATGAAGTGTTATGTCATGTGATCTTCTAGATCACTTGCCTCCTTTATGATCATTTTGATCATTTGCTCATCTTCTTTATCAAAAAGTTTATTTGAAACCGATTTGTCTATATGCTTTAAGCGTATCATATAGTTTGTCCTTATAGGACTTAATAGGAGCATTTGCAATGAGAATATAGTTACTTTCTTTGGGTCAGCAAATGTGTCTGGCATGCTTTGCAATATATTGCAAATGAATTGTCTTTTTTTTTTTATGAACTTCAAGTTCATATTATCTTATTTGAGGATCTAGATGTGCAAATGATAATTCATTCCACGTAACTTTTTCTCAACTATTTATCATGTCTCCCCTTCATGTTAGAAAAACTAACTTACTTTTTGAACTTTGAAAACCCACATATGTTGCGTTATGGTGTTAATTAAAATATACACCGCACATCAATAATAATAAGATGAAATTATTTGGTTCCTGACCTCGAACCACTTGTGAGGGGAGAATGTAATATACTTTCGTATATAACGTATATCAAACTGATATACATAACTTTGCTCTCATAAGCAATAGTTTAGCTATTAAGCGGAGGTACTCAATAATTATTTTGCTAAATTAATTGTGATGTAAACCAACTTATCAAGATAAACTGTCTAGAATAGAAAATATAAAAATTATGCTCGAAATTAAATTACGGAGCAAGTTACCTCGCAAACATCGGCCATGTTGCGGGTTAATAATAATCGCACATGTAACCATCTCATAGATGTATCTTATGTGGTATACATGAAAGGTGAATGGGATCATATTCACCTTTAATATTTCCAGCATTCATGGGATTCAATCCCAATTTTAGTTGGTCTATTAATTAATAAGAACAAGCAACATAAGAGAATTCGTAAAGAACTTTTTAGTTCTTTAATATCTACCCATGTAAATTCTCTTTTATTTTTGCACATCATACTCTAATTAACATGGCTAAACCAATTATGCCAACTGAATAAATTATCAATATTGATAAACTTTAGGTTTACACCATGACGTGTGCAATTATGAATAAACTCCAAGTTTATTATGATATGGGTTTTTATATCAATAAACTTCTACTTTATTGTGACATTCTTTTGTTTATGTAGTACAAATTGGAGAATAAAGCGGGTAGCTTTTCACATACATATTACACCGCTATAAGTTGTAATAATAGAAGATATTAAATCTTTCATTTCTTTATAGTCTCAATATAACCAATCGCTTTCGCGAATACTTTAGAAACTAAATAAGTTTCTAAAGAGACTTACTACAACATAATGCCTTATTGATAATCAATTTTGTTCCTCCAAAATAGTAATAACTGGCTCTTCCAGAGCTCTTAATTAATTTTGTACTACCACATACTCATCAACATCCATATGGTGAATATCTCTTTTAAAGAGAAAGTTATACCATTATGGTTATGGTCAAAATTATATGCAAGATCTGTTTCTTGCATTACCGTTATTTTTTAATAATCACAATACCAAAATATTTTGGCGTACGATAAGTACGTGACCAATGACCATTTATGCCATAATAATGACATTATTTTCTTATTTCCTCTCAAACCTTCTTCTAGAGGTGAGTGTGGTATATACCACTAGCACGCTCATATTCTTCTAAAAATGAATATGTATTCATAAATCACATGTTGTCACATTCGCATCATGAATGGACCATAATCATCTATATGTGCTTTAAAAAATCTCATGTCAAATCGATGACAAATATTACTTTCACATAGTGAAGGAATATTTTGAGAATACTTATTGTTCTCATTACCACAACGATGATGATTATAATTTCGTCTATTGCCACATCCACATCCATTGAAACATTCATGGTAATAATTTTATTTTCTTTCAAGCGTATCACATACTGCTATCACATTCTCTTAAGGGAATGAGAATGAAGCAAATTCAATGGAACGGGTTTCCACTTCTTGTGCTCATAATCATACATGAATTTGATAGTGGCAAGACATAGAAATTTTACCACATTGGATAGTTATAATTTCTTACAAACTCTATTAGAGTTATAATTAAAATTTATTATCTCTGCTTTTATTTAAAATCAAATTATAGAATTTCAAGAATTTGAAAGAGAGAAATAAAGTAAAATACTTACCTTCGATCCAGAATTTAATCATGAAAGAAGTTCATGAAACGATTGACAATCAATATGCTCAATCCCAAAGTTTTTACCCAATTGGTTAGAGTCTCGTGCTGATAACATATTATGAAACAATAAAAGGAGAGAAGAATATTGTAAAAGTAGAGAGAGAGAATTCTTATTGATTTGGATGAATTACAATGGAATAGGGCACCTCTATTTACAGGGAAAGAGTGATTTAGCCACCAAGTAAAATCCCTAAAATCTCTCTAAAATATAGACATTCACCTTAAATACAATTCTATTTATAACAAAATTAAAATTTTAAAATTTTAAAATTTTGAAATTTTGAAGTAAAAAGGGTGCAATTTTTAATAAACTAAGAAAATCAAACTTCAAAATTTTGAATAATTAGAAGCGTATGAAAATATGTTTGGATTCCTATTTAGAGGTAAAAGAAGTTGATATAACTAGGTGACGAGAATTTGGAAAGACATTGCTTTAACCACGAAAGATATTGATGGTTTAGACTTATTTTTTAAATTAAAAATATTAAAGAAAGATAATACTTAATCAAATAAAAAGACTTGCTTCTTTTTTAAATACCTATATTGTTTATATAATAATGTTAACCGTAAAGAGGTAAAATAAATTTTTTAAAAAACTTAAGGTAACTCATCAATGTTTGGTTTTCGGCCATCAACTCGGTTGAGCCGCCTCTAACCCCGGTTTCTAACTAACGAAGATAAAGACAAATAATGGATTTAATATTAATTTATTACAATCACTAAACTTAACATCAAAACGATATATTCGAATAAAAAACAAATAAAATGATAAAAAGTGTACTATTTTCTTTAAATTATATAAATGGTTAAGGCTGCTTTGATTTTTATGAGAAAAAAGGGAAGGTCCACTTCCACTCTCCTCATTGGCCTGCGCTTGGTGGGTTCCATTGTATTCAACTTTCTTTTGGTTCTCAATTGGGTTGTTGACCTACGGCCTTTTTCTAACCTTTGAATTGAATTTCAAGGCGATGACTATGACTATTGACAGAATGACAACAAAAGTCTGCAAATACACTACTAACAATCCGTACGTGAAGATTCAAACATGTAAAATTAGTATAATACAGAGTGTGATGTAAATCATACATGTATCTCTGGATGAAAATCAATACTGGGCAAAACACAAAGATAATTAACTTTATTAACACTATAAATTTTAAAAAGACAGAAAGTAGATCAATAACCAAATGATAACACATAAGCATAATTTTATCTCACATTGAAAACAAACAACTCCTGCTACAATAACAACACAACGACCCAATAAAATACTACTAGTGGGTCTGGGCAGAGGCGAACCCAGAATTTGAACGTTGTGGGGGCACCATTATCTTTAACATAAATATAAAAATAACATAAGTTGCAATAAAGTTTGGCGTGCAACTCTTTGAACACTTAGTGATTACTTCGTGACCGAAAGAATGTTTAAAAACATAAAAAAAACTTAAAATCATGACTAATAAAAGTCTGTAAGCAGTCCAAAAAGCCTCAATCGAAATTCCAGAGTGAACGAATACTTGCTTCTTTGCCAAAGTAAACTTTGAAGGGAGAAGGTTTTAGTTGTCTTTATTTTTTCTAAATGAAATAATAATAAAAATTGATTAAAGATAAAGATTATTGACTAATGAAACTAGTTAATGATATATTTTATCCCCCTTCCCTACTATCTTTAATCATTATTTTTGTGTCTCTTTATTAACTTTTCAAAGTCTAGAAAGACGTATCTCCAATAGAGTTTTGAGTATTTTGTGTAGAAGATACAAAGAACTACTTGTGAAGAGAAGTTGAGTTTTAGAGCTTAGATGGAGAGATTTTAAAAGAAAAAATTTAAACTAAGTGACTTCTATGTACTAGTACTAAATCGTTGAAGGGAGAAGAGTTTTAGTTGTCTTTATTTGTTCTAAATGAAATAATAATAAAAATTGGTTAGAGATAAAGATTATTGACTAATGAAACTAGTTAACGAAATATTTTATCCCCCTTTCATACTGTCTTTAATCATTATTTTTGTGCCTCTTTATTAACTTTTCAAAGTCTAGAAAGATGTATCTCCAATTATTTTTTGAGTATTTTGTGTAGAAGATACAAAGAACTAATCGCGAAGAGAAGTTGAGTTTTGGAGCTTAGATGGAGAGATTTTAAAAGAAAAAAATTAAACTAAGTGACTTCTATGTACTAGTACTAAACTAATACAACAACAACAATAACAACTTAGTAAAATCCCATTAATGGGGTCTGAGGAGGGTAGTGTGTACGCAGACCTTACCCCTACCCCGAAGGAGTAAAGAGGTTGTTTCCGAAAGACCCTCGGCTTAAAAAAACAAAAAGACAAAAGGACAAAAAGGAGACAATATTAGTATCACAACAGCAATCATAGAAAAAATAGGAACACCATGAAATCCAGAAGAAAGATGCAAAGCAAAGGGAGACAATATTAGTATCACCACAACAATCATAAGAAAAATAAGAATACCATGAAATCTAGAAGAAAGATGCAAAGCAAAAGCGATAGCTAGTAAATAGGACCTGCACTGAAAAGCGAAATAGTAAGACACAATATTGCCACTAGCTATCTTAGACAAAAATCCTATATGGCTAGTCCCACAATGGTACGAAGTAAGGCACAACTCAACTATCTCCTAACCTATAGCCCTAATACTCGACCTCCACATCTTCCTATCAAGTGTCATGTCCTCGAAAATCTGGAGCCTCGCCATATCCTGCCTGATCACCTCTCCCCAATACTTCTTAGGCCGCCCTCTACCTCTTCTCGTTCCCTCCACCACCAGCCGCTCACACCTCCGTACCAGAGCATCTGGGCTTCTCCTCTGAACATGTCTGAATCATCTAAGCCTCGCTTCCCGTATCTTGTCATTAATGGGAGCCACGTGCACCTTCACCCGAATATCATCATTCCTAATCTTATCTATCATAGTGTGCCCGCACATCTACCGCAACATCCTCATTTCTGCTACTTTCATCTTCTGGATATGTGAGTTTTTAACGGGCCAACACTCAGCCCCATACATCATGGCTGGTCTAACCACCGCTTTATAGAACTTACCTTTGAGTATCGGTGACACTCTCTTGTCACACAGGACTCCAGATGCTAACCTCCACTTCATCCATCCTACCCTAATACGGTGGGTGACATCCTCGTCGATCTCCCCTCCCCCCTGGCCAGATAACCGAACCAAGGTACTTGAAGATGCCTCTACTCGGGATGACCTGCGAATCAAGCCTCACATCCACGCCTATTTCCCTTGGCTCAGCGCTGAACTTACACTACGGGTATTTCGTTTTCGTCCTGCTCAGCTTGAAACCCTTAGACTCAAGAGCGTGTCTCTAAACCTCAAACCTCTCATTAACACTGGCTCGCGATTTATCAATCAGAACTATGTCATCGGCGAATAACATGCACCATGGCACATCTCCTTGAATATGGTGTGTTAACGCGTCCATCACCAGGGCGAATAAGAACGGACTGAGCGCAAAACCTTGGTGTAACCCCATTACAACCGGAAAATGCTCAGAGTCGCCTTCTACTGTCCTAACCCGAGTCTTAGCCCCATCATATATGTCCTTAATCGCTATAATGTAGGAAACCGACACACCTTTTACCTCCAGGCATCTCCAGAAAACTTCTCTAGGAACCCTGTCATACGCTTTCTCTAGGTTAATAAACATCATGTGCAGATCCTTCTCCTTCTCTCTGTACAGTTCCACCAACCTTCTATAAAGGTGTATAGCTTTTGTAGTCGAACGACCCGACATGAACCTGAACTGATTGTCGGATACATACAGTCATCCTCATCCTCGCTTCAACCACCGTCTCCCACACTTTCATGGTATGACTCAGTAATTTGATACCCCTATAATTGTTACAACTATGGATATCACCTTTGTTCTTATACAATGGAACCACCGTACTCCACCTTCACTCATCCGGCATCCTCTTCGCCTTAAAAATAATATTAAACAACCTAGTCAACCACTCCAAACCTGCTCTCCCCACACACTTATAAAATTTCACCGGAATCTCGTCTGACCCGGTCGCTCTGCCCCTACTCATCTTACTAGTACTAAACTAATGTTTGGATTAAAAAATAAATAAACCAAGTTGATTGCTAAATATGGAGTACTAAACTGTCGTTCAATTAAAAAAGAAAAAAATAAAGAAATGGTGAAGTAATATTGGTGTTGGGTCTTGATCTTGGGTCTGGCAGTGAGAGAATGGAACTAAACAGCCTGCAGAACCATTGCAACCAAAGGGCATTGGGGGCACAATTAAATTATTATAGGGGTCCTCGACGTATATACAGTAATATATACATGGTTATCCTGAGCCTATAGGGTGTCAGTGACCCCTCACCTCTCCACGTGGGTCTGCTCCTGGGTCTGGGGAGGATAGTGTGTACGCATACCTTACCCTTACCCCGAGGGAGTAGAGAGGTTTTCTTCGAAAGACCATCGGCTCATGAAGACAAAAAGAGATAATATATCAGTACCATCAACAGAAACCAAAAGAATAATATCATAAAAAAATAGAAAATAGATAAAAATCAATAGCAATAGTCAGTAAATAGACACGACACTATGAAAAACGAAATAATAGTGAGAACACAACATTAACCACTAGCAGTCTAAGACAAAAATCCTATCAGACTAGCCCAGGGGCGGCTCAACACTATTTGAGGCCTAAAACCAAACTAGCATAAGAGGCATTTAACATTTTTTTCCAAAAAAGAAAAAAGAAAACTTTCTTATATACTATAATTTACTTAAAATCTAATTTTCTAGCTTTTTGAGATGGAAAATTTTGAACAATTATTTTATTATAAATTTCTTCTAATAATTCTTTTTCAATCGGTAATATAGTTATTCCAGGTGTGTCGGTTCCCTACATTATAGAAATTAAGGACATGTATGATGGGGCTAAGACTCGGGTTAGGACAGTAGAAGGTGAGTCTGAGCATTTTCTGGTTATAATGGGGTTACACCAAGGTTCTGCGCTCAGTCTGTTCTTATTCGCCCCGGTGATGGACGCGTTAACACACCAGTCTGTTCTTATTCAAGGGAATGTGCCATGGTGCATGCTATTCGCCGATGACATAGTTCTGATTGATGAATCGCGAGCCGGTGTTAACGAGAGGCTGGAGGTTTGGAGACAGGCTCTTGAGTCTAAGGGTTTCAAGTTGAGCAGGACGAAAACAGAATACCTAGAGTGTAAGTTCAGTGTTGAGCCAGGGGAAGTAGGCGTGGATGTGAGGCTTGATTCGCAGATCATCCCGAGTAGAGGCAGCTTCAAGTATCTTGGTTCGGTTATCCAGGGGGGAGGGGAGATCAACAAGGATGTCACACACCGTATTGGGGTAGGATGGATGAAGTGAAGGTTAGCATCTGGAGTCTTGTGTGACAAGAGAGTGTCAACGATACTCAAAGGTAAGTTCTATAAAGCGGTGGTTAGACCAACCATGATGTATGGGGCGGAGTGTTGGCCCGTTAAGAACTCACATATCTAGAAGATGAAAGTAGTAGAAATAAGGATGTTGCGGTGGATGTGCGGGCACACTAGGATAGATAAGATTAGAAATGATGATATTCGGGAGAAGGTACATGTGGCTCCCATTGATGACAAGATGTGGGAAGCGAGGCTTAGATGGTTCAGACATGTTCAAAGGAGAAGCCCAGATGCTCCGATACGGAGGTGTGAGAGGCTGGTTGTGGAGAGAACAAGAAGAGGTAGAAGGCGACCTAAGAAGTATTGGGGAGAGGTGATTAGGCAGGATATGGCGAGGTTCCAGATTTTCGAGGACATGACACTTGATAGGAAGATGTGGAGGTCGAGTATTAGGGTTGTAGGTTAGGAGGTAGTTGAGTCGTGCCTTACTTCGTACCATTGTGGGACTAGCCATGTAGGGTTTTTGTCTAAGATAGCTAGTGGCAATGTTGTGTCTTACTATTTCGCTTTTCAGTGCAGGTCCTATTTACTAGCTATCGCTTTTGCTTTGCATCTTTCTTCTAAATTTATGGTGTTCCTATTTTTCTTATGATTGTTGTGGTGATACTAATATTGTCTCCCTTTGCTTTGCATCTTTCTTCTGGATTTCATGGTGTTCCTATTTTTCCATATGATTGCTGTTGTGATACTAATATTGTCTCATTTTTGTCCTTTTGTATTTTTTTTAGCCGAGGGTCTTTCGAAAACAGCCTCTCTACTCTTTCGGGGTAGGGGTAAGGTCTGCGTCCACACTACCCTCCACAGACCCCATTAATGGGATTTTACTGAGTTGTTGTTGTTGTTATTCAATCTTTCTTACGCCATGGTTGATTTTAAGTAAGATTTTATCAATTTTTGTTTTAAAAAAGTTTCTAGTTTGTGGTCGAGGGCGGCCAGAGGCAATTGTTACAAGAACTGTTATTATTATTCTATACGCAATATAAGTATTTGAAAAATAATCAAGTCTTTTTATCTGATTGAGTATATCGACTAGAGTACTATCATCTCTTCTTTTTTGGGATTGTATAATTGATTCAACTTTTTTTCCTTAAGTTTTGAATAACCGGATTCATACTTTATATTTACATATTTAAATTTTGATAAATACTAAAAGGATAATATATGCATACGTATTGAAATATCAAGAAAAATAAATGTTAGATGAATACTAATACTAAAAAGTTGGAATAGAAGAGCCTGATTCATTATCTTGATGTGAAAATAAATATTTGTTGCTTTCACAATAAACTTCTTGTAGGTTTTAGCTTGATAGACGAAAAATATATAACAATAGGATCTCTTGGAGGCACAAAAAGAAAAATATAATAGTATTAACGTTTGGTGAGTACTGAGAAACATAATTTTTTTTTTAATATTATGGAAACCAAGAAAGAAAGTGGAAATATTTACGTAATATCTAATGAGGAAAAGACATAATCACTTGATTCTTTTCATAAATTTTGTATTTACATGTTAGGGGCCCAAATTTAAGGAACATAGATATTTTTTCTTTTCAGTTTTTACCAAAATATGTAATAAGAATAAAAATACTTAATTTAAAAAAAAAATACATGGTAAAAAGTGGGCCCTCTAAAGTTGGGGGCCTAAAGCTTGGGCTCAGTGGCTTTACCCAAAAGCCGCCCTCGACTAGCCTCACATGGTTACGAAGTAGAAATAGGCGCACTTACCTCCTACCCGACAACCCTAATACTCAACCTCCACAACTTACTATCAAGGGTCATGTCCTCCAAAATCTGAAGTCACACCATGTCTTGTCTGATCACCTCTCCCTAATACTTCTTAGGTCGCCCTATACCTCTTTTGCCTTCCAAAGCCATCGCTCACACCTCCTCACCGGTGCATCTGGACTTTTCCTTTGTACGTGCTTGAACCATCTGAGCCTCGCTGGCAAACACTCAGTCTCATGTACTATGGTAAAACAATTACTATTTTGATGCGCGCGCGCATATATATATATATATATATATATATATATATATATATATATATATATATATATATATATATATATATATATATATATATATATATATACACACAAATTAATGGGGGAAGTGCACAGTTTAGCCATTAATTAGAGATGTCTTTACTCTTTAACCACTGTTTAAAATATATTTACTCTTTAGCCAGTGCTTAATAAATAATTTACACAAGAAAATTATTTTCCTACATTATTATAATTAAAGGTATACAATAAGGTATAAGGATATGGATTGGTGATACTACAATAACAAATTCAGTGCGCATAAGTGGAGTATGAGGATGGTAGGGTGTAAACATGCTTTACCCATATCTTGTGGAAGATAGAAATGTTGTTTCTGACAAACCCTCAGCTCTAAAAAATATTTTCAAAATAGGTTTAAAAAAATACAAGAGTAAAAAGTTATGAGGAAAATACTAAAGAAAAAAATATTGATAGCAAAAATAGAAAAGATAACCAAATTAAAAGAAATAATAGTAGTGATAAAACTAAAAAATAAGATAATAATAGAATAATAATAATGATACTTATAAGGAGAAGAAGGAACAAATAAGGTGCTCTAAACTAGAACCGTGCTCTCCCACATAGACAAGAAATTGGCTACCTACTAATCTTCTACCCTAAGCATCGACCTTCATGCTCTTCTATCTAGGGTCATGTCCTCGGTGAGTTGGAGCAATGCCATGTCTTGTCTAATCACCTCTCTCAAATTCTTATTAGGCCTCCCTTTACCTCTCTCTAGACCTAACAATACCAACTTCTTGCACCTCTTCACTTGGACAGTTGTGCTTATCCTCTTCACTTGCCCCCGGTGGCGGCTCAATGGAGTACGAAGCTTAAAACTGAATAGTTATTAGAGGCCTTTGGAGGCAAAGATGTTAATTATTCTTTACAATCAACCTCTTCTAATATTTTCTTCCTAGTTGATTATATATCAAGTTTATTTAATTATTCTTGAGATATTGTTGATCTTAGGTAAGGTTTTTATTGATTTTACTTTCAAAAAACACTTTTCCTTTGGAAGAAATGTCTTTATTTTTCTATGAGATTGTAACGACCCGACCGGTCGTTTTGAGCATTCAAGCTCCTTTCAACTATTTAAAGTCTTGAATAACTTTCTACGAGGTATTATGACTTGTGTGAATTGTCGGTTTTAATTTTTAAGGTAATTCGGAGTTAGCTTGGAAGAATGAATTTTCATGTTGGAAATTTAGTTGAAAAGGTTGACCGGATATTGACGTATGTATAGTGACCCGGAGAAATTTTGCTAAGTAAATTAAGGTTTGGTGGTGCCGAGATAGATCAATTAGCACAAGGATTATAGAAATTTCTCGCGGCTCGAACTTTTTGGGTTGAATAATGCACCGATGTGTAAAGAAAAATTATGTCGGAAAATGGTCATTTCTGCGACCACTATGCGGTCGCAGAATCACTTTGCGGACCGCATAATGGTCGCAAAGTGGAGCAGGAGGAGGGCAAGATTTGAGAAAAATCCGCGGTACATTATGCGACCGCAGACCTCTTTTTGCGGTGTATTATGCGACCGCAGAACAAGTATGCGAACCGCATAATGACTGCAGAACATGTCAGTAACTCCCAGCTTTGGAGGCCAAATTATGCGGTCGGTATGCGGACCGCATACCTGTTATGCGATCGCATATGCGACCGCATAACTACATCGGAGCTTCCATTCTTTCTAATTTTTTACCCGACCCAACTTTGATTTATAGCCCTTGAAGCTCATTTTTAGCCAAAATCTAATATTTTAGAGAGAGGTGAGAGCATTTTAGAGAGAGAAAGTGAAGACTTAGTCATTTATCCACCAATTCTTGTTCAAGGTTTGACACAAGGATCGTGCTAGGGCTTCAAAGAGGTAAGAATTTCTTTTCTCAATCCTTCAATTTTGGGTTTGGAACAAAAATGGATAATTTATAGTATGATTCTTGGGTGTAAGAGTATTATGTATATATACCAATAAGGTTGTGGAAGGATTGTTAAGTTCAAATGGGTAAGGATTGAGTTGAAAATGGTAGAAATCTTCATAGACTTTAATTGAAGATTTGAGGGTCGAGTTGATGTCGGATTTTGGTTAAATTTATATGGTTGGACTCGTGGTTGGATGGGCGTTCATATTCTGTAACTTTTGTCGGGTTCCGAGACGTGGGCCCTACGGGCGATTTTGAGTAAATTTTGGATTTTATTGGAAAAATTAATATTTTCTTATGGAATTAATTACAATAATTTATATTGATTGATTCTAATTAACCGTGGCTTGATACGAGTCTTTCGGAGACCAATTCTCGTGGCAAGGGCATAGCAGAATAAATAATTACACGGGTTGAGTTAAGTAACAATTATAAATCTGGTCCTGAGGGTATTAAACCCCGGATTTTATGTCATGTGATTATTTTAGAGGTGACGCACATGCTAGGTGATGGGCGTGTGGGCGTGCACCGAAGGGATTGTGACTTGGTCCGTCCCGTGAAACTGTAAAGTTGAATAGCCTGTGGTTAGCTATAAGCTCTCTATGTGTTGAAGAAACTTGACTATAAATCATGCTTAGGCTATGTTATAGTATTGTTGAGACCCGTAGAGGTAGCGTACTTGTTGAATTATTTGCTAATTATTGTCTTGTACTCAGTCATGACTTTTCTTGCGTATTATACCTCAGTCTTTCTGGATATTTATTGATATACTATGTTATCTTTGTTTGGTCTGATCTTTGTGATTTCTGAGAGCCCGAGAGACTTGAGAGGTTGAGGACTGAGTAAGGCCGAGGGCCTGTCGGTGAGGTAAAGATATTATAGCACGTGAGTTGTCCGTGCAGGATATTATAGCACGTGAGTTATCCGTGCAACACGTGAGTTGTCCGTGTAGATTATGGCGCTTGGGCTGTAGGAGCCCCTCCGAAGTCTGTACACACCCCCAGTGAGCGCGGGTACCCATTGAGTGTGAGTGCTGAGGGCTGAGAGCCGAGTGGTTGACCTGTTGTGATAAGTTGAGTGACTGTTGCCCGAGAGGCTGTACTTGCTTTGCATTTGTTGTTGCACTTGGTTGCTATTTGTCATTGTTGTGAAATCTCTAAAAGAATTTATATCCGAATTACTTAAAATTGAACTGTATAAAATTAATTTGACTTAAACTGCCGGATTTGAAAGCATGTCTATTCTTTGCTGGAATTACTGAAAGTGAACTATGACTGTGTAGCTCGTCATTATCTTCAGTTCCTTAGTTATTATTGTTACTTGCTGAGTTGGTTGTACTCATACTATACCCTGCACTTCGTGTGCAGATCTAAGTGTTCATGAACATAGCGGGTATTGATCATTTCGTGCAGTTGATTTTCAGGAGATTTTGAGGTAGATGTCGTGTTCCGCAGACTTTGTCTCTCCTTCTCTATCTCCTTGTTTACTGTATTTGGTCTCAGACTATTATAAACCATATTTTTCAGACTTATACTCATATTAGATGCTTATGTATTCAGTGACACCAGGTTTTGGGAGTGTTGTATTGGATTTTGCTAGATTTTGGTATTGTATTAAGCGTTACGTTTTTAAATTGAAAGGAAATCGTGTGTTATTGATGTTGTCGGCTTGCCTAGTACTGAGATAGGCGCCATCACGACAAGTTAGGATTTTGGGTCGTGACAGAGCAATATTATATATGCATGTAAAAAAGGATTAAATTTTTTATTTCATTCAGTATATCAATTAGAGTATCATATTCTATTTGTATAGTTTTTTCTAGTACTTTTATTACAAAATAAGTCCAAAAATCAATTGAAGCTAATTAGCTAAAGGTATGTACATAAGCCATTATAAAGTAAAAATTAATCCAAGTTGAAAAGAATAAGAGGAATGAAGGAGGAAATCATTTAAGTGCATGTCATTCATTTGTTATAACTCAACTAAATTTGCCCAGAAAAACAACATAATGTTTGGAATTATGCCATAATAATTATTGACATAGAAAAAGGTTGATCAAGAGATTATAAAGAATTATAAGAATAATTATTTAAAATATACTTATTATATATACAATATGAAGAACATTTAGGGCAGCATATTTTTGGGGGCCTAAAGCCTTGGCTTTAGTTGTCTAGGGTTGAGCCACCCTTGCTTTCCCGAACCATCTCAACCTCACTTTTCACATCTTGTCCACCATGAAAATCACTCATACCTTGGCCCTGTATATCTTCATAATCTTATCTCTCCCCCTATGGTCATACATCCATCTAAGCATAAATATTTTACTGTTAATAAGAAAATTAAAACAAGAAAAAATATAGAGCCTCCACCCCCCTCCCCCTCCCAAAAAAAAAACACACACACTGCACACACAAAAAAAGAGGATTTTTACACAGTATAACCGTCTCCCGAAATAGTATTCGAAAAATATTTATATTTTGTGTATTAATGTACTAATATACATGTTATTACTATTATAGTGTGTGTGTGTGTGTATATATATATATATATATATATATATATATATATATATATATATATATTGATAGAGTACATTCTATTAATTAACGATGGATTACATGGATCATCTGTGAAGACGCAGTTATACAAAAAGTTGGAACAACATTACTGTTGTTGTTGGTAGGTGGATGATGAGCGTCATGTTGAGCGACTGCTCTATTACAAAAAAAGTGTTTGTGTGTTGTTACTACCAGAAACTACATCATAAGATTTACAAAAAGCTACTGGTGATCTTGTTGGTGTAGGATTTGTTGTAGGAATATGCCTAAGTCTGCGGCATTCCCATTTGTCTTCAAGAAGATCTTCCGGTAGAAAGTTTGGTGGAGTTGGCAAAAAGATGATATTGCTCCCCATCATTTGCATTCCAAAATGTGCTAGTCTATCAGCTACTGTGTTCAGCTCCTTGTAAGTGTGGACTATGGCTGTATCACTTAGTGTCTGGATCAGGGATCTGCAATCATTAAGCAAGTGTGAGTGTATTGTGGATGTGTAGTAAGCATAGTAATTACCTCTTTGGCGTCAGTGTGGATTTGCAATGGTGTGAGGTTGTGAGTTGTAAACCTCGAAGCAACGCCATGAGTTCTACATTAGTGACGTTCGTTGTGGGATAGTTTCCCGCGTATCCCATCACCCAATCCCCATTTGTATCTCTGAACACCCCCCAAACTCATCATTATTAGTTGACTCTTTGACTGCCTCACCAGTGTTTAATTTGAGATAACTCATTGGAGGAGGTTCCCATTTGAAATACATTGGTAACGATTGTTTTTTGTTTATAGAGCTATTGGTTAGATAAATAACCCAGTTGCAAGTTGAGTTATAGAAGTAATGTTGGGTGTACATTTAGAGTTTTCGAAAATGTTTTTATTTCTAGTGTTCCAAAAATGCCATAAAGTGAATGGTAGTAGTATTTGATGAGGTATGGAATTCTTAATGGTGAAACTGTGTGATTGAATAAATTTTTTAAGCCACGCATAGTTGGGATATGTTGCATGATTAATGTTTTGTATGAAACTCAATAATTTCATGGTATGCCAACAGTGTCGTGCGTTAGTACAATTGAATAGAATGTGACTAATTGTTTCTTTGTGCACGTGATAGAGAGTACAAAGGTTGGAAGAGAGGATTCAAAGTCTACGTAAATAGGAGTTAGTTGGAATATGGTTATGGCTTATTAACCAAATAAATGATTTAATTTTTGGTTGGTAAGTGAAGACGCCAGATCCAGTCGTGAAGGTTTGGAAATTGATTGGAGTGTGTGAGCGCTTTGTAGCATGAGTTAACTGTGAATTGGCATATTGGTGTAAGGCCTCAAATTATGCAATCTGGATAATTTGAATTGAAAGGCAAATAAGTACTATTGATTTTTTTCCATAATGGCGGGTGGTAGCTCAAAGGAGGTGGCTGAGGATGGACCGTTGCTAGTGGATAGTACCTCTTTGATGTTTAATTGGTCCTCTTTATGTTGTAGAGGTCCCTCAATTAGTATGTGAATATTCAGGTTTGGGGCTAACCAATTGTCTATCCAAAACTTTATGTGAGTGCCTTGTGTGACATGCCAAACTAGTTGTAACGACCCGACCGGTCGTTCTGAGTATTATAATCTCGTTCCTTTATTTACTGCTCAGTTTATGCTTTACAATTATTTTATGACTTACCGAGTTAGTTGGTTCAGGTCTTGAAGGATTTCGGGGTGAAATGAGACACATAGTCTCATAATTGAAAACTTAAGTCGAAAAAGTTAACCGGATGTTGACTTATGTGTAAACGACTTCGGATTTGAATTCTGATGATTCCAATAGCTCTATATGGTGATTTTGGACTTAGGAGCGCATCTGAAAAATTATGTGGAGGCCCGTAGTGGAATTAGGTTTGAAATGGCGAAAGTTAAATTTTTGAGAAGTTTCACGGGGGGGTTGACTTTTTGATATCGAGGTCGGAATTTGAATATCTCTGTTATGTCATTTATGACTTGTTGTGCAAAATTTTAGGTCAATCGTACTTGATTTGATAGGTTCCAGCGTCGTTTGTAGAAATTTAAAATTTCAAAGTTCATTTAGGCTTGAATTGGGGTATGATTCGTGGTTTTACCGTTGTTTGAGGTGATTTGAGGGTTAGACCAAGTTCGTATCATGTTTTAGGACTTGTTGATGTATTTGGTTAAGGTCCCGGGGGTCTCGGATAAGTTTCGGATGGTTAACGGGTTGGATTTTGGACTTGAAACTCTGTTAGAATTTTTTTGATACACCATCTGGTTTCCTTCATCGCATTTGCGAGTGGAGCCTCGCGTTCGCGAAGAGGAACTAAGAGGCTGGCAATATTTACTATTCGCGTTCGCGAAGAGAAGGACGCATTCGCGAAGGGTGGACAGGGTGTGCATCGCGAACACGAGAGGTGTTACGCATTCGCGAAGAAGAGATGTAGCAGTTGAGGACCCAGGCAATTGGTCTACGCGTTCACGTAGGGGGTGTCGCGTTCGCGTAGTGAGGGGAAACGAAGCATCGCGTTCGCAATTGGTTGAACGTGTTCGCGTAGAAGGCATTGAGGTAGAGGCACTTTGTGCTTCGCGAACGCGTTGGGTATGTCGCATTCGTGAAGGAGGAATCTAGACGGGAATAATTTTGTGCTTCGCGAACGCAAGGCACTGACCACGTTCGCGAAAAAGAAAAGTCTAAGGAGAGAGTTTAAGTTCTAAAAATGGGACTTTGTCCCATTTTCTATTTTTACCGATTTGGATCCCGGGAATAGGCGATTTTGGGGAGATTTTCAAGAAAAATAACGGGGTAAGTGTTCTTAACTCAATATTGGTCAAATTACCCAAATCCATGGTTGTTTTTAATATTTAATTGGTGAATTAAGTTGAAAAATTATGAAAACCCTCTTGGTTTAATTTGAAGATTTGAGGGGCGAATTGATGTCGGATTTGAGTAAAATTTATATGGTTGGACTCGTGGTTTTAATGGACGTTCATATTTTGTAACTTTTGTCGGGTTCCGAGACATGGACCCCACATGCAATTTTTGAATGTAATTTCGGATTTTTTGAAAATATTAGTATTTTGATATGGGGTAAATTCCTATAATTTGTATTGACTGAATCAAATTAATTATGACTAGATTCGAGCCGTCCGGAAGTTGATACGCAGAATGGGATTTCTTAAGCATTGTTTAGCTTGCTCGGCATTAGATTCGTCTTGTTCGAGGTAAGTAACTCTTCTAATCTTGGAGCTGAGGGTATGAACCCTGAATATACGTATTATGTGAACTGTTTGGAAGTGACGCACATGTTAGGTGATGGGCGTGTGTGCGTGCACTATATAAATTGTGATGTAATTGGTTCCGTGAAATTTTGTAGTCAAATAATCTTGGCAGTTTCTCTGTAGTTTTATGTGCTAAAGAAATTGAGATGAGAATCTTATTTTAAAAAATCATGCTAAGGCTATGTGCTAGTATTATTGAGACCCACATAGGTCATATTGCTGTTGAATTATTTGTTCAAAATAAAATTGCATACTCAGTCATGTTCATTCATTGCATATCATCTCTCGGTCTCTGTTGCTATTTATTGATTCATCATATCATCATTTTGGGGTAGTTTCATGACATTGTGAGCCCGAGAGACTGGAGGGATTGATGACTGAGTGAGGCTGAAGGCCTGATTGTGAGGATAATTATGGGATCGGATTGCATGCCGCAGCAGGCCATATTGGCTTTATATACTTTATTATTATGTGGATCGGGGCTGCCCGCCTGCAGCAGGGCTTATAGGCTTTATTATAGCACGTGAGTTATCCGTGCGGATATATATATTGATACTATAGCACGTGAGTTGTCCGTACAGATTATAGCGCTTGGGCTGAAGGAGCCCCTCCGGAGTCTGTACACACCCCTAGTGAGTGCATGTACCTACTGAGTGCGAGTGCCAAGTGACTGGGAGGACTGAGTGACTGTGAGGACTAAGTGACTGGGAGGACTGAGTGAATTGATACTTTGAGAGTATGCATATGGTTTCATCACTGAGTGCATCGCATTGATATGCACATTTGACATACATGCATAGAGATACATTTTTCTCATGTTGTACGATATCACGTTATTTATGACTTCTCGCACATGTTGACATATGGGCATAGTGATGCATTGGTTTTATATTGATTATCTGAAAAGAAAATGAAACATCTTTATTATTATTGAAGAGATTTTTGGAGAAATTACTGTTTTCAAACTTACTTATATTTTTGGCAAATTCGGTAAACGACTTGGGATTTTCACTGATACACTTGAAAGACAGAACTATTTTCAGAAATCATGATTTGGCTAAGCATTTATTCTTTGAGTTACTTCTTTTATTAATTGATTTATGTTGTTATGAAGTGTTGTTGGTTATTGGAGTTGGACTCTGACCTTGGTACAAGCTCGTCACTTCTTTCAACCTAATGTTAGGTTTGTTACTTATTGAGTACATGGGGTCGGTTGTACTCATACTACACTACTGCACCTTGCGTGCAGATATTGGCTGTGGATGTTGCTGCGTTCGTTGGGAGTTGGATCTGAAGATGTACATGCATTCCAGTTGTAGATGCCTCTTGTTCATGATAGCCTTAGATTCATAAAAACTCTGTTTATGTACTTTTCAAATAGATGATATATTACTTCATACTAGCTTTGTATACTCTATTCTTATAAGCTCATGATTTGTACTACCGGTCCTTAGGGAATGTATAAGATTCAGATATTTCTTTACTTAATTTCTTTATTAAATATCATTGAAATTGAATAGTTGTTAATTGGCTTAACTAGTGGTTGGGTTAGGTGCCATCACGACTAGATGGATTTTGGGTCGTGACACTATCCCTTTTTGGCACGCCTGCCAGCCAGTAGTAAGGTGCTTCCAAAGTGTTGAAGTTCTTGCCAATGGGCTCTTATTAGTGTTTATATATTCAGAAAGGATGATCGAATCCCAAAGGGTTTGAGGGTTATGAAATAATCTCCAGGTTGTACTTGCAAGTAATACTTTATTTTTTTCCTTAAGTTTTTGGATTCCTAGTCCCCATTGATCTTTTGGGTTAGTTACATAGTTCCATTTTAGTAAATGAAGTCTTTTTTTGAGCTGTTGTGCCCCAAAGAAAATTCCTTTGAAATGATTCTAATCGAGTGATAATATAATTTGGGAGAGTTATGAATTGCATTATATGATTGGGGGATGGAATTAAGGGTTGTTTTGTTAAGAGCGGTACGCCCCGCCGATGATAGATGGTTTGTTTTCCAACCTGCTAGTCTGTTTTTGAAATTGTCGATAGTAAATTGAAAATCCTGCTTTGTGGGCTTAGCATTGAAGATTGGGAATCCTAAATATTTTTCAAAAGACTTGCCTTCCACCATAAATGATGTGAGGACAAAAGTTTTATCGGTTGGCTTCACATATTTTGAGAAGAAAATTTTTGATTTCTCAAAATTAATTTTTTGGCCCAAAATATAAGTAAAGTGGTCAAGTTGGTCAATAATAGTATGTCAACTAGTAGTAGTAATTTTTTAGGCTAATATAATGTCGTCTACAAAGAACAAGTGTGATATAAGGGGGGAGGGGGGCTTGGGGTTGAGAGAGATTGACTTCCATTGACTGTAATCGACAACCATGTTAATGTTTCGTGAAAGCATCTCCATGCACATTATGAATATATAGGGGGAGATGGGGTCTCCTTGCCTAATACCCCTATTGGGAGTGAAAAAATATGTTAGGGTGCCATTTATAAGTATCGATGTTGTTGGTGTGGCTACACGGGACATGATGAGAGTGATTAAATGCTTAGGGAAGTTGAAATAGGTTAGGGTTTTACGGATAAAAGTACATTCCAATCTATCAAAAGCTTTTTCAAGATCAATTTTTAAAAAAATGTTAGAGCATTTTGATTTAGAGTTACGGAAGTGGTGAAGCAATTCTTGCACTATGATCGCATTGTCTGCAGCTCTACGATTTTTCTGGAAAGCAGACTAAGTTGGATGAATAATGTTATTGAGTAAAGTTTTAATACGATTAACTATAATTTTTATAATGACCTTATAAATGATATTACATAAACTAATTAGTCTAAAGTGGGCAGTGGTGTAGGGGCTTTAATCTTAGGGATTAAGAAAATATATGTTTTATTTAATTGTTGAGGAATGTGACCATTCTGAAAAAATGTCTTTACAGAATTGTAGTACATAGTGCTTAATTTGAGACCAATATTTTTGGAAGAATAGGGGGTGTAGACCGTCTGGGCATGGCAATTTTAAAGCTTGGAAGGAGTAAATTGCCTCTATGATTTCTTTGTCAGTTACTGGAGTTACTAGAGAGTTAGCTTTTTCCTGGGGAATTGTATTAAAAGAAGCTCTTGGGTGCGTATATTTAGACATAGTATGAGACGTAGTGTATAATTCTTGGTAATAGTCCACTACTAGATTTTTTAATTCCACATGATCTGTGATCCAGTTACCCATATGGTCTTTTAGAGCAATTATGTGATTGTGTCGCCTTCGTTTTAAGGTAGATAAATGGAAGAATCTAGTATTTGCGTCACCATCATTAAGCCAGTTCACTCGAGATTTCAACTTTTAAAAATCTTTTTCAAGTTTCAAGATATTGTTAAATTGCATTTGTAAATCCTTTTCTAGCATTTGTAAAAAATTACTAGTAGGGTAGTTATTAGATTTTTGTATGCCCGCTAAACGGGCTTGAATATGATTTTTTTGGTGGAAAATATTCCCAAAAGTATCTTTGTTCCAGACTTGGACAAGATTAGTAAAATCCTCAATAGCTTTATCAAATGAGGGTTTGTATTCCACACATGATTGACTATTTGAGGAAAATCTTGATGTGATAACCACATTGTTTCAAACCTAAAGGTACCATTTTGTGGAGGAGCATTAGTTTGAAGAGTTAATCGTAACGGACTATGGTCGGAATGAATTCTAGGTAAGTGTTGCACATGCGCTTCTGGAAAAATATTAAGCCAGTCATAATTGGCCACAATTCTATCTAATCTCTCAAGAATAAAGGCACCCCTTCTACGTTTATTAGTCCATGTATATTTACTATCCCTAAACCCTAACAACTTGTTTGGATGGTTGTTACCTACTGTATTGTATCGTATTGTTATTTTAAATATGGTGTTTATTTTGGTTGTTACTTAAATTTTATTATATCGTATCATTAAATCCATCGTTACGTAACGACGAGATGTGCCACTTTATGTAACGACCGATTTGGTGTGGTTGCATCTTTATCTTGTCTTTTTTTCTCATCTCACCCTTCATTATTATTAAATAATTTTACTTTATCATTTACCCTACCTTTTTATATAATAAATTTACCCCGTATCATAATCTTTCTTTATAATATTGCAAGTTTATTCTTCATATTGCTGGTGTGTGATATCATGAAATAACAACAAACGATACAATCTATCCAAACACTGTATTCATCAAATGATACAGTACAATACAATACAATACGATATGATACGATACGATACGATACATTATGAAACGAGGTGTAACAACCATCCAAACAAGCTGTAAATCTAGTAGGTTACAATAATTAAAACAATTTAACATTAAGTCTGTCCTAGGGTTATTTATAGGACAACCTCCAATTTTTTTATTGGAGTAGAGTATCTCATTGAAATCGCCCCCATTAACCAAGGACCCTTATATGTATCCGCTATAGACATTAAATTTTGCCATAGTAATTTCTTATTATTTAAGATGTTACTAGCATATATGCCTGATAACATAAAGGAGTGGCCTTGAGGACATACCTGCACCATGCAGTGGATCTCCTGATTTGTGAGTGCAATTTCAGTGACATGCACAATATTGTTATTCCACAAAACCTCTATACCCCCTGCTTGTCCCTCCGCTGGAGTTTGTGAAAAGCTAGTAAAGTCGAAATCACCTCTTAGCATGGCATGATCAGTAAGGTGTGTTTCTAAGAGAACCACCAGTAGTTGCCTATAATAATTTAGCATCGACCGAAAGTTCCTTCTAAATTCCGGAGACTGTGCACCTCGGCAGTTCCAGATGACAAAATTCATAGACTTACTATGAGTGAGTGGTGCTAGTGGAGCCTGGTGATGCTCCTCCAGAGTTGGTGTCTCCTCCATGTGTGATGGAGTTAGTTCCCTGAGCGTTGGTGTTATCATTACAATAAATTTCCCCACCTCCGGGTTCGCTGTGGGACGTAGCTTGATCAAGCATTTGATCACTTCTGAAGGGCAATTGAGTAGTATTTTTTGTCGTATTGCTCCTTTAGGACGGAGATATGGCAAGCCCCTAGCCACACTGGTTCCGTTCTTGTTTCCCTCATCTCTTCCATAACTGTTGTGATTTCCTGGGGCGTGAGAATTTCTTGATCGTTTGGAGTTGGTGGTTGTGGGCTCATTTAGCTTGTTGTTGGAGTGGGTGGTTTGAATGAGCTCACTGGCGATAGTGGTATCAAGGGTTGTTGCATGTAAGTGTAGTCGTGTATCCATGTGATGGAAGATTGTGTTGGTGGGTAGAATGGTAACTCCTCGTAGATGTTCATTTGATGGTGGCTGTTTAGATGTGGAAGGGTGTTCCATGTGTAGTGGTATGGCTGAGGTTGATGGTGTATCCCCTACATGGGTGGTGTTTTCATTTGTGTGTTTGCCCATTGGTATTGTCCATATAGGTTCTGTCAGCTGTCATTCCCTCAGTTACTATTTGTACCAGGTCCTGGGAATTTTGGAGACGAATGATCACTTCTTGATGGTTCACAAGTATTGAGAAGGTCAATGCATTATTTTGTAACCCCATCTCGAGCCAAGATTAGGGTGGAGTGAATGATTTTGGAGTTTGAGAGGTGTAGATTACCGGGTAATTCTGGGGTGGTAGAGTTTGGTTGGCCATCGTTAGTGGAGAGAGGAAATGGAGGTTGAGTGGTCTGTATGGGAGTTGGTACGGACGTTGATGATGAGTTCCGCGTGGGAATGTTGGTGCATTGTGGCGTTACATATGGAGTGTTTGAAATAGAATAAGAGAAGGCTTTAGATGGTTACGTGTGAGATGAGAATTCTAATGATTTGGTGGAAGTATTAGTAGAGGAGGGAGAGGTGGAGGAAGGCGGTGGAGTATTGTGGTTTTGTGCTTTGGTTTGTTCACATGGGATGCCTTTGTGGGATATGGTTTGCATGGAGGCACTAAAATGTAGATGGAGTTGTGTGTTAGGCTTGTGATCTACCATTTCTAGGTCATGATTGCCTACTAATAATGTTAGTAGGCTTGTTTGATTCGGTAGGGAGTGATTGCTTAACATATTTAGATTGGTTGAATGTGGAGGTGGTGCTAATGTGGCAGCTTGTGGCGTTAGCATAGTGTCCATGTAGTCACTTTTCATATGTTATGAACGTGTGAATTAGGGTGTGTTTGTATGTGAGTTTCTATGTTTGAACAAGATAATTGTGGTAATTCCTTGGGCACAATAAAGTCTGTCTGAGTTGCATCGGCTTGGGCCTCTATTTCTTGATTTGAGATTTTTTGATGATCATTATTAGTTATCTCTAATAAATTAGCATATTCCTTTAGAATTTTAAAATTATTATTAACCACTAATCCAGAGTGATAACCAATTTTTTAGGAATTAATGGGGCATTGGTTTGTGGGGAGAAAGACTTAGAAAGCGTACATGTGAGCGTCTCGTGTATCGCCTCTGACTTCGATATTGTGGTAGTTTTCCCAGTAGGTTTTATACGCGGTGGTGATGTGCTTATTCAATATTCATGTTAAGTGTATGTTGGTGTCACCCTTATTGTTTGTTGGATCTTCGTGGGAAGACTACAATTTTCCATTCTGAGTCTTTTTGTTGATTTTCAGATGTATGATTGGGGGTAGTTGAAGAAGGTAATGATTGTTGTGGTAGGATGGTATTTGGAGGGTGATGTATTTGGCTATAGGGACAAACAAACCGTGAGTGACCCAGTCGTCCACAACTAACACATAACATGTTTAGACCTTCATAGAGTACTTGTTGACGGTGTGTCCCAATGAAAACATGGGACTTTAATGGTTGCTCTAGTGGCACTTTTATGCAAATTCGAGCATAACAGCCGCGAGATGTAGCAGATGTGCATGTATCAATTTTTAAGAGTTTGCCAAGTTTGTTTCCTACTTTTTGTAATATTTCAAGATCATAGAACTCTGTTGGAAGCTTAGGGAGTCGAGTCCAAATCGCAGTATATGTAAGGTGCGTCGTGGATGCTAGGAATTTAGGTTCCCATCGTCGCACTGAAAGGAAATGATTTAATACAAACCATGGTCCATTGTGCAGTGCTTTGTTCATGTTTTCTTCTTGTTGGTATTTGATTAAGAAAAATTAATTACCTAGGTCAATGAGTGATAGTGTTTCAATAGATTTCCGCATAGTTTGTAGCTTTTGCTTGAGGGGTAAATGACCCACTTTGCGTCCAAAAACTTTAAATTTCCAGGGATTATAAAGTCTAGATTTGTCTGTACTGGAAATGGGTATAAAGTTGTCCAGCGTTGGGTTGTGTAAAACTTCGTCAGACATGTCAATGTGTGATTGGGTATTAGAAATTGGTGGTAGTGACATAGTATGGTTATTTAATAGTGTCTGCATAAATGAAGGGTGGTTGTTATTGGTGGCTGATAGCATATTTGGCCAAGTTTTTTTTTGGGTCAAAAGTGCTTTTGGCCAAAAATTGAGGTGTTTGGACAAGCTTTTAGATGGAAAAATACTTTTGAGGAGAAGTAGAAGTAGTTTTTGAGAAGCAGAAAAAAGTAGTTTCTCTCCAAAAGTACTTTCTGATAAAACACTTTTAAGAAAAATACACTTAAAATCAGTTTTCAAAAGCTTGGCCAAACACTAATTACTGCTCAAAAATGCTTTTCAAATTAATTAGCCAAACACAAACTGTTTCTCACCAAAAGTACTTATTTGAAAAATACTTTTGAGAAAAATATTTTTTAAAATAAGTTGATTTTAGAAGCTTGGCCAAACATGCTATAAGTCATCTATATTCATGAAGCTCAAATCTGGGGGTTCTGTATTGGTTATTGGAGGAGTGTTAGTCATAGTTTCGTTGAAGAAGAAGGTATTATTGTATGTACTCCCTCCGCTCCACAATAAGTGATTTTTTGACTGTTTTCACACATATTAAGAAATTCATCTTTTAATATTAATTAGTAATAAAATTGACCATATTAATCTTTACTATTTCTTCACATAAACACTCATAACACATACTTCAACACTATTTACTCAAAGAGCAATGTAGGAAAAAAGTAATTAATTAATTCTTGAAATCTAAAAAAATCAGATATTTTGGACCACAAAAAAAGGATAAAAAAATCACTTATTGTGGAGCGGAGTGAGTAATATTTATAACGCCCCTTAAAAAATAACTTTTCTTCCTCTATTAATGATGTCATCATAGGCTTAAATCATATTTCCCCCTTTTTCTTAGTTTCATTTATTTATTCTTTATTTCTCTCATGTAAATCCTTTTTTCCTCGAACCACAAACCACACGACCCGAAAAAAAAGAGACCCCAAAACACAAAACCCTGATTAACCTCTAAAACCTCAGGACTTTCGCACAGTCCAACAATTTCCACCTTTCTTTCTCCGGCCGCTCTGCAAGTGAGGACGGTGGTGGTATTCAAAGATGGAGTACGTTAATCCGGAAGGTCTTCGCTTAGATGGTCGCCGTCCCATGGAGGTTTCTCTCTTTACACTTACACCTCTATTCACTCACATAATTTCCGTCTTTTTGATTTTAACTTCATTGCCTTTTTGTTTTGACTCGTTATGTACCTCTATGTGGCAATTTTACTTTCAGATGAGACAAATTCGTGCTGAAATTGGGGTTGTCTCAAGAGCTGATGGGTAACCACTAACACTTCTTTCTACCACCATTAATGTTTATAGGTTAAATATAACCACTGTTTTTCACTTGAACCATGTATACATATGCAAATAACAAACAAAGAAAAAAGACTTTGAGAAGTGTATATATATAATAAACCGTCAGTAATTTATTCGGTGTTTGTACCCAAAACATTAGATGCATGACATGTGTATTTTACATGAAGTTCTATCTGGTGTTTGGTGCAACACGTGTAGGTTTTTGGACCCTCTTTTGATGCTGCATCTCTTTGTATTTGAAACTGAATTTGTTTAATCCGATTATTTGCAGTTCTGCTTCTTTTGAAATGGGTAATACCAAAGTCATTGCTGCAGTTTATGGTCCCAGGGAGGTAAAGTTCGCGTCACACTCAATCCTCTGATTCTACCCTTATTTGGTTTGCGAATCAACTAAAATTGTTGTTTCTTGTTTGTTTGCTTTATTGTCAAGGAGAAATAATGGTTATAAAGGAGGGAGATCATGTAAAATAGCAGTTTGTGTGACATTGTCTTACACGGTGGAGGGAATGTGGCTTGGTAAAACAAGAAATTTTTAATGGGTTGATCTGCTGACTTTTCAAATGTGGGGTGGCGGAAGAGAGGAATAGATAATTCTTTTGTTTGGATAATGTCATGGACTGTTCAGTAGCTTAGTCTTTGCAGTAATTTTACTAAGAAACCTGGTTAAACAGTTCTTCATTGATAGGCATGAAATGGCTAGGGTAGGGTTGGTTTGGAGCAGAGAAGCATTACCCCCACCAAAAGTCTGCTCCATCACAAGAAACATCCCCAAAGGAAACGGAGGAAGAATGTACAATCGATGTTTTATATTGTTTAGAAGTCAAGAAAAGCATCATACTGAGATGCAAACTGGATAGATATCCATATGCTGGTGTTTATGCACATCTACGAAAATATCTAATCACAACCACTGTGATCAGTGATAACAATGATCTTAGTTTTGCTCTGTAAAAGGTTCATTCAGTTGACTCTAATGTTAGTTTCATTATTCAGGTCCAGAACAGGAGCCAACAGATCAATGACCAGGCGCTGGTAAATTACCTTTCATGATGAATTATTAGAGTGTAAGATGTATCACCTTAAAAAGTGAGATGATATGATCTTTTCATTGGTTCTCTTTTAGGTACGATGCGAATATAGCATGGCTAATTTCAGCACTGGTGATCGCCGAAGAAAAAATAAGGGCGACAGGTGATTCCATGTTATGTTATAAGTCCTTCCTTCTGCTTTTTATGTGTTTTCATCCATATGATGATATCATCTCTGCTCTGCTGTCAGTTCCATTATAGAAAAAAATTTGATGCACATGCTCGAAAATTTAATGGACAATATCGTATAAAACTGGTGGCAGAAGAACAGTTATCCCGGCTCTGGACTGAAGTACAAAAGATGGAAGGCATGATAGAGCATTAATGGTTATTGGATGGATAAGAAAAATTATACTATAACCAAATGGAAGACTTTCGGACTGTTCAGGCACTGGTCCAGCCATGAAAGGTGTTGCTAGGATACTAGGATAGTAACTGTACTCATAGTAGAAAAGAAAGCAAAGTTCTAGGAATACTTATAGTGCCCAGAGAATAACCCTTTATCATAAGACTGCAAAAGGCAGCAAAGAACAAATTTTATACATACAATGTAAAAATTATCTAAAAATTTTAGTACGTGGATTCTTAGCTTATTATCTATGATTACCCACAATTATTTAACTAAGAAGCAGAGTTTATTCGATCTGTGTGACTTATGGTTATATGATGTCATTTTGATGATAGCTTTGTTTTCTATTTGTAGGAGATCCACAGAGATATCTCTTGTTATTCGCCAGACAATGGAAGCTTGCATATTGACACACCTAATGCCTCGCTCTCAGGTTTGAGTCCTCTTAACATCATTAACTTGAATAAGTAATGGAGTCTGACCTCCATTTACAATTTCTTGATATTTTGCTTTTCAGATAGACATTTTTGTCCAAGTTCTCCAAGCAGATGGAGGTAAGCAGAACACTGTAGAGGGTTGATGTTAAATTAAATTTCAGTGACATATTCTTCTGTTGTTTTCGTCCGGAATCAATCAGAATAAATATTTAGTTGTCTGGTGCCACGTGCAGCCCATATAATGCAGTTCGTCTATTTTGTTTGCCCTCTAGAAGTTTAGTCCAACTAAGTTTAGTGCATTATTTAGGTACAAGATCAGCATGCATAAATGCTGCCACGCTGGCACTAGCTGATGCTGGGATTCCCATGCGTGATCTTGTCACATCGTGCAGTGCTGGATACCTCAACAGCACGCCTCTTCTTGGTAAATTAATTCTAAAATTTTTAGTTGATTTTCCGGCTCTTTATTTCTAACTGATTATCAGTCTTTCCCAGTGTTGATATGTGAATGATCTAGTTGAGTTTACTCGTTAAACAGATCTAAACTACTTGGAAGACAGTGCTGGCGGTCCTGATGTCACTGTAGGAATTTTACCTAAGTTGGACAAAGTGACCCTTCTGCAGGTTTGTTAACTCCTTATTGTTGGCAGTAACGATTGAAATAAGGTATCAAACTACATTCATTTTCTCCTGGTGAATCAATGAATAACCTTCTTAGTGCAGATGGATGCTAAACTACCAATGGATATTTTTGAAAATGTCATGCAATTAGCAGTTGAAGGCTGCAAAGCAGTGGAAAGCCATATCCGGGAAGTAAGACTGACAACTCATTGCCTTCTTCCTGACTTCATATAATTGTTCCCATAAAAGCTTCTACATCAGCATCTCCTATTGCTCTTTTTTCAGATATTATTGGAAAACACCAAGAAGTTGGAGATTCGCCGAGGTGTATAGTTTTTAATAGTTCGAGGAGCTTTTATTGAGTTTATGGTAAGATGTTACTCTTCCTGATTATAATGCTGACGAACTTTCTTGGTCAAGATTGCTAATGCTTTCCTCGAGGAAAATGAGAAGCAAAGATAATTTGTGAGAACTCTATTGCTTGTTTCTTTCATGTCACTCTTGAAGCATTAGGAGGAAAAGACATGTTCCATCTCTTCCTTCTCTCTTTTTCCTGGGGGTGGGGCTGAGGTGGGTGTTGGTGGTCGGGGTTGAGGTTGTGGTTCGGGAGGTTAAGAGCGGCTTTTAGAATTGGAAGTATGTTCAGTCAAGCACCATGAGAAACGAATGTATTGTTAAAAATAATTGAAGATCGGTGAGGAAAACCTTATACTATACTTCTGAGAATTGATAAATATTGCAACGAGTACAAAATACGGGGCTAGACTAACAAGTTCATTTAATTAGTCCAATGGAGAAAGATAGTATGTAGCAAAATCTTTATTCATAGAAAACGAAAGGTCACACGTTTTGTCATCTTCTCGGCTATAGCATAAACTTGTAATCTTCAGGTTTGGCATAGCAAAATGGTGTCTCAAATTTTTCTCTGCTTGCGTTTCTGGAGTTGCATTTATATTGAAATAAAGTATATGAAAACTGGCACTTGCCGCTAAGGCAACGATAATGTAAGCCAAACTATGAAAGTGCAATTTATATATTTTAGGTTACTACATAATCTAATTCTTACACCTTCTCCACATGATACAATGCTAAAAAAAGTAGGTCTATCTTTCCTATTTAATTGTTTTAAAGCAGGAGGGACTTTTTCTATGCAGATTATTTGACCCCCAGTTTTATTCTTGTTGTTTCCAGTTTTGCTACAAATGCCAAAAGACAAAAGGGGTTCCTGGTTGTGCTGCTGCAATCTTTCCAAACAATGGTGGATCAAAAAGTTAACCGTACAAATCTGCCAGAGCCTGTGGAGAAATGATCTTCCCTAGTGTTTCTAGGCTTGCCTAATGTCTTTTCTAGTCATGTTGCAGTGGTTGTAGGATGTGTATTGTTTGGATCCTTGTTAAATTTGAAGATTAGTGTGGGCTGAAGTTAATCCGGAACTGTATCGAAGAAGCTTTCGGTATGGTAGACCACAGGAGTATCCCATTGTTTACTCTTTTATTTCTAATTTTGGTCTTGGAAAGGAATATGGCTTTGCATTTTAAAGTATCTCAATATAGGCAGATTATTTATGGTGTTGGAGAAGATTACCGTTCACTTTCAGTAAATCTGGGGAGGGGAGTGTGTACGCAGACCTTACCCCTATCTTGGGGTAGAGGCTGTTTCCAAATGATCCTCGGCATCCTTCCCTCCAAGAATTCCTCGGCATCCTTCCCTCCAAGTGGAGGGTGCTTACCATCAGAGCAACCTACCTTGTTGCTTTTGGTTGGAAGTGAAGGGTGTTTAACTAAATAACATTTTCAATTTTGTATTAATCGCACCATTCACAAGGATACAGTGGTGATCACGAGAGAAGTTATGCAGTTTATACTTAAGACCACACAAAAGTTTTATCTGAAATAATTAATGCAATGCAAACTTGAATCTGCGAAAACCTCTCTTTCAAAAGATAAAACACCAAACAGCCATTCCAAAAAACAATAGGCTTTGGCGGTTCATAACAGCAGTTTAACGACTCTAATGTATAACACATCATTACATCATCGTTAACAAGTAAATAAACCTAGTATAGAGTTTGCAGTCCCTCATTAAGCTCTGAGCCTTTACTAAAATGCTTCTGCCCAGACTTTGAAGAATTAAAGATCACAAAAACTTGATGGCACGACCACAAGCTCTACACGACCAGTCCATTCCTCTCCTGGCTTCAATGTGATGGGTTTCTCTATTGCTGCCCCATCAACACAAAGCATCTGTTTGTACTCCTCGTCACCAAAATCCGCCATTGCTTTGGATTTCTTCTCCCATGGATTCCATACCACTGTGAAAAGACAGAGCAACAGATACCAAAAGGTTTTAGCTATGCAAATTAGAGTTGATAAAATCTTTCATGCTTCTTTGGCAACTTGTACTATCACGCTATAATGCACCAAAAGTTTCTATAATACTACAAATTAACTTGTGATGTCTTAAGTCCTTGTATTGATTCGACATTCCTTGCATAGTTGTTGCCAACGGAGAAGTTCCTCTCTCTCTCGGGATTACAGAAATTAGCAGGTTTGTTAAGAGAAGAATGCATGATTCGGAGATACTAAAGTAGAATCAAGGTAAAAATATAGCCTTAAGGGTGCAGCACGTGTTAGTGGATACTTCCATTTGAGGACATTTTCTTCCTCCATGTCACATTGAGATACTTACCAGTATCTGGCAATCCTTCCTTCCTTATCAGATATGTTCGTTTCCTTTCATGATCAAGAACAGCAATACGATTTGGAGAACTAACATAGACTCTGTCGATCTGTAAGAAACATGAATACTTCTTAATCTCACAAGCCACAATAAAAGGAACACCTTACAGTTGAGAGAACGGATTGATTTATCTCATTTATAAAGGTAGAATTAATGCCTTCAGTTCTGAAAGATAAGGTGAACACCGAGTGTTTCAACTTCTTCCTAATAAATTCAGAAAAAAATCATAAGATGTAAAGCATCGTTGCTCCAAGTAGGTTGAGGAGAGACTGCAAAGTGCATGCCAAGATAATTAGCTTTAGAGCAATATTCCAGAATCAATGCTTCTTTGTTCAATTTAGAATTAATCTGACTAATCTATGGTAATGCAAAGCACAAAAGAATCACCTCTTATCTTTCTTAGGGCTCATTGTAAGGGTCCAAGATTGTTAAATACCAAGGAAAAGGTTTTATATTGAGTCACTCTTGAAGCTATCTTACAAACGCAACCACAATTGATGAGATTTCATCTCTCATCTATAACCACAAAGTTTTGAGATGATGTATGTTATATTGAAAAATATACCTCAGATTCAAAAGTTATAGCATCTCCTTGTTCTGTAAAGCGTTCTTTCTGGCACAGATTGTCTAGATAGTCCAGTGTTTCTAAACCTTCAATCCTTATTTCACTGTGGATAAGATTCATATAACAGTCTAAGAGATATTGGAAAGAATAAATCATCAAATTATTGTGCAATACACAGCATATTATGAAGACATAAAACAAAATGCTTCTCTGAATATTTTTAGAGAAAAAAGTACAAGATGTTTGGGAAGTGATAAAATGTTGAAAAACAGGACAGTAATTAAATTCATGAATATGTTACAAAGAGCAGAGAGAGAACAACATACCTTATGTCTGAAACAGAGAAGTATGTATGATAAGCAAACGAGAAGCTGAATTGTTTGCCATTGATGTTTCTAACACGAGATATCAAGGACAAGCTTCCGTCTGATGCCAGCGAAACCCGAAGGCGAAACTCAAAACTGGAAAATAATAATGAAGAGACTCATCAGCAACTTCGAAAGCTATAACTGTCAGAAACCAAGTAAGCATAGAACTGACTTTTGACATGAAATAAAGTCAGAAGTTGACATTCATTTCTCGCATGAAAGTACTTCGCTTTCATATCTATCTCTGAATTATTTTGACATCATGGTCACAACTCATAATAACCTAAATACTATGACTCAGCAGAAACTAATCGTGAGAGCTTCCAGTTTCATGAAACTGAAAGCATCTAAGTTAGCTGAATTTAATAATAGTTATTTATATAGGTGTTGTGTTCACGATCAGGTTCTCATGAAATCATTTTCAAATCCAAAGAGGATTCTGAGATACAAAGTCTAGATCCATTTAAGTTAAAACAATAGCAAATTTTGATAGGCAATGAATAGCTTTGATTCAATATCCGAAGCTCCATACTGAAACCAACTAGAGTTTCAGATCATACCCGTGAGGCCAGAATTTCAGATCATCTTCTGAAGGTTTCAGCAGTAAGTCAATGAAAGATTTTCCTTGTGGGTCATATGAGTATAGAGATGGAGGGTCGTCCTCAATGGTCCAGATTTTGTTTCTTGCAAATCCAAGTTGTTCAAGTGAACCGCCATTTCCATACTGCAGCATCATTGAGATAATCAAACCAATTGTTGTATAGTATTCATCAAAAGAAATTCAAGAAGATAGGCAGAATTACACTTTTAGAGATACCTGTGGAAAGCAAACAGAAATTCCTCCTCGTGTAGCTTTTGGAGACTTGAAGATGCTCTAAGACATAACGGCAAATGTAGCAACATAATCAGCTTTCACACTTATTCAATTGCAAATACTGGTTTTCGCAAAGGGCATAGCATTACAAGTAAGAAATAGATGATGTTATTTATAATATCCTGCCTACATCAAACATCAAGCTAAAATTGTAGGACTAAGCACACTCAATGAGTCAACTTTGTACAATTTTGCTAAGTCTTGTCTGCAACATTTTAAGATTTAAAAAGTTAGAACTTAAAGAAAAAGCTCCAAGCTTTATATCTCCATCGCTAGACAAGATACTAGTTTATTCATAAGAATTAACCCGCTAGTAAAATTGAAAACCCAACCTTACTGCTGTTGAATAGGAGCTCTTCCCCTCTGTCATTCCGCCAAGAAGTAACTTGTCCTCCTTGCAAGCTAACCTGAATTAAAGGATATTGTCAATAACCATATGGAGGTTTGGGTGGGGGTTGTAAAGGTCTGCTAATTGGAGAACACATTCCAATCTGAAGCAGTTTATAAAAACTGTTAACGAGTATGTAATGGATGGGGGATTTCAAAGATGATTTCTTTCATAAGTGATTTAACAGATGATATTAGAATCATAAATTCATAAGATCTAATTGAAGTAAGAGAGAGTTTACAGAATCTAACCCGTAAAGAGGCACCCTGAGAGTTACGAAGCAAAACCTGATCAATCCCATTCCAATCTTTTGTTACCTCAATTGCTGCTGTATGATCCCAGACTGGTGCATACTGCCCCATTTTCAAATTGCACTTTTGCTCCTTGGTTCACAATATCTCTAAAAAAAGGCTTGAACCTAAAACTGCAGCTACCAATGTATCGACAAATTCCTCCAGTATATTGGATTTATATCGGACTATCTTAGACACAATCCTTCCTGGAAGCTTGTAATCTAGTGATCCCAAAAATATAAAAGGCCTCAACCGTAATCTGCCTTTCCTACTCCGAACCTTGTCACAACCTCTCACATTCAATGTACATTTACTCAAATCTGACTTCTACTTTGCAACAACAAAAAGCAACATCAGCTTCTTAAGCTACCTCAAGAAACCAACAAAATTTGACATTTGGCAACTGCATAGAAGCACTCAAATCCTAGCTAAATTCACGGTGAGGCATGTGATATTTACCTAAGCAAAAAGATAAGTAAACTTTTGTAAGTTAATGAACTAGCAAACAATACAAAGAAAGGGAAAATTCAGTTTTGCTATGAACTTCAATAAAATATACCACAAAATTCTTAAAACAAGACAAAATCCCCAGTCCCCATTCAAATCTCAAGTTTCAAAACTTTCAACTAACAGTTTCAGTAAAATTAAAAAGCCTAAAATCTCTAACAACCCATTTGGAAATGTTTCCAGAAATGTACAAAGGAAGCATCAAACTTAAAAAGAAAGATAACCCCAGTTCAAGGAAGCAAGAAAATATGAATAAAATAAAGAAAAAACATAAAGATCTAGACTTTATTCAATGCACAGAGTAGGAATGGAGTATAAAGCAAACAAGTAGGAAAAATAAGTTAACAGTGCAATAATTAACGGCAATTAAGACATGAAACACTGAACAATAATTAAAGTATTAAACCTGGCTTAACCGGCAAAACTTGGAAACTTTGGAAGACCTCTAGTATAATACTTGCATTAACAATTAATGGGGTGAAGTAAAAATTGTATCTTTTTTATTTCGGTGCAGGAGAGAGAGAGATAGGAAGAAGAAAGGACGTGAAGATATGAAGAGGTACAAGTTGATGTACAAATGGGTCAAGATTTAGAAATAAAAAGGGAGGGATTTTCTTGGACAGTAACAATTCAATATTCAATTAAATTATCAGACACTTGGGGAAAATAAAAGAAATATCAAAAGGTCGAACTAATCAGAGATTGCATGAGGATGAGGTGGGTGCAAAGGTGTTTTAATTTTGAGTGAGGTCAGGGGGGAAAAAGAACAGATAGCTATATATAATATGGGAGTTGGGATCAAATGTTCATGTGATAATTGATATTGTGTCAACCCATTTAATTTTAGAAACTTGAAAGGACTCCACTTGTGACAATCAACACTATTTAAGACAAAAATATATCGAACATTAAAATAGATCATTTCTAGAAATACTTACTCGTATATGTGGATGCATTAAAACAATAGTAACTGCCTAATATGTACGTATTTATTATGTAAAATTTTATTAGTAGTTAACTTTTCACCCGAGTCTATCAATCATTTAAGTTCTTTGGGATAGTTTGGTACGCGGAGTAAATTATCTCGGGATTATAGTCTTGAGATTATAATCTCTGAACTAATTTATCTCACTTGAGTGGTGCGATAAAATAATTTCAAGTTTGACGGAATAATGTGGATATCCACGATTCAGTGTGAAATTAAATTTATACTATGTTTAGTGTAATGTATAAATTTATAATGGGATAAATTTATACTACAACTAAACAATGTATAAATTTTATCCCACATCTTATCCCGCGTACCAAACAATCCCTAGGGCTCAACATCTAAGGTTCTTAATATTGAATTAATTATATTTTAAATATTATGGGTTTATTTATAGTATTATTTATTGTAATTTTAATAAATTTAACATATAAATTTATATACCATACCAAAAGTATTCGGAAAGTATTATTTATTGTAATTTTAATAAATTTAATATATAAATTTATATACCTTACCAATAGTATTCGGTATTTCCGAACACCTCATATCTTTTTTAGGACGTCCGAAGATTCGATATTTTTGTATGATTTCTCTTGCACTGCCCTTTCTAATGTGTTTCTAAGATAAAAATTCTTTATTAATTAGCCCATACAATGACCTAGGTAAATCCATGAACTCCATTAGACTATTCCTTCTGACAATGAATAACTATAGTGATAATTTGATTCTTCGTCACTGTAGTAAATAGGAGAGAAAATCGAATTAAATTCTTCGTTTTTACAAAAATTTAAAACTTTACAAAAAAAAGAAAAGAAAAAAATAGGAGTAAGCTTGTGACACGTTCACTAAAAAAAATCCGACCATTCCAATGCCTCCTTTCTCTAGGGGTGCTTGTCGGGCGGATAATTACGCTTAACGGTTCTGCTTATCGATTATCGGATTATAAATGTAGTAATCCGCTAGCCATCCAATAAGACAACAGGCGGATCGGTATCGGATTGACAATTATCGGGTAGTTATCGGGCTGTTTATCAGCTAAACCAAATAGAATTTTTTTGAATAATCAATACCAAACAACCAAATGTATAGTTCAAATTGTCTCTGTTAGTTGTAGTAGGTTTTCTTGATTAGAAGCCAAAAATGACTGCCAATGCCATTAGCTACATACATACGACAATTTTATTGAGAATTAGAAAAGATTTAGCCATTTAGGTTTTAATAGTACGTTATATACATAAGGGTAAAAATATAAATATAAAAATTCTTAACGGGTTAACGGTTTACTCGATAAGAAAATTGAGTAATCCGCCCCCAAAACGTTAAGTTGTTAATTATAAAATCTCAACCCGTTTACCATCCATTACCCCGATAATCCGATACCAATAAGCCAATAAGCCTTCGGTTCAGTTCGGTTAACGGTTTCGGTTCGGTTTTGAACATCCCTGCCTTTCGTCATACATAAAGTAAACCAATAATTAAGATAAGCACGAAAATGAAAGCTTCTATAAATACAGATACACCCAATACGTCAAAACTCATTGTCTATGAATAATAATTTATTCTCCCATCTATATTTTTTTATATCTATTTTATTTGGATTAGATTTGTAGTGCCAATCCAATACAAGTCCTTTTTTTAAATATTTTTTATTGTTGTCAATTGAAATTTCTTTGTTTTTTTTTTTTTCAATATTCAATAGATATTGATAACACACATAGAGCTAATGGCATTTCATAACTAGTTAATTGAGCAGCTGCCCGTTCACTATCTAAAAAGGAATATTTATTATTTGATCCATATCCCGACATAAGAAGTCCAACGGGAGCAATACTTGAAAGGAAAATCCAGAAAAAACCAACAATACTAAGATCGGCTAGAACAAGATGATTATGTTGAATTGATAGTATTTTTTTGGAATAATGACCGGCAAAAAACATCTTTTAATTCTAAAAATACTAATTACTTTTGTAATGGCAATTGGGATGATATTAACTCATGTTTATTCATTATCTATGTCAGGTCGGATGTTCTACGGATACAAGCTATATTGAGATGAGTTAATTTATAGATCTAAGATGTGAACAAAATTCAGAAAAAAAATAATTCTACCCATAACATCTAGGTCAGCTTTTGGTTTTTTCCTACTTTACATATAAATTAGTGCATGTAAGGGGTTTAGATAAATTTGTTCCCTGGTACTGCTTTTATAATTTATCCCAATGAAAGTGGCGTTGTTATTATTTAAAGAGTGAAACAATTTTTTTCTTCAATTATTATTTTCAGTCTTTTACTACAAAAGTAATTAACATATTTTACGTAATTTATAAACTTATTCCAAAAAGTAATTAAAAAATTCATGTTTGAATTTGCATTAAAAATATAGATGTTAAATCTTATACTCTCAAATCTGCCATTCTTTTTAAATATAGAGTTAGGAATCTTTTTTAGCGAAAAAATGAATAAAGTTCTCAGTAAATTTACTATTTGATGGAAGGGTTCTAACTTTTTTCTATTTCTGTACATTAGGTATCTTTAATAAACTCATTCTCCTATCAAATTAAGGTTTGAAGTCGTATGATTATTTGATCATACCCTTATTTAAAATGACGTTCTAAGCCCTAAGGATGTAGTGGAAGCCAAATGTATATAGTGTGAATGAGTCACAATTACTATACCAAAAATTATGACAACCACTAAATAATAAACAAGACAATAAGACAACAATAAAAGAACACCAGAATTTACGAGGTTCGACCAATTTTGCCTACTTCCTCGAACACAATCAATATTTTATTCCACTCCAAAATTATAAGTGAAATAATACTAAAGAGAGAAGATATAAATGCCTTAAGAAGATAAAAAAAAGGCAAATGAGAGGTGTAGTTTAATCCTAAATATTAGGCCTCCTTTTATAGGGTGAAATTCCCATTCAAAATTGTCATCCACCGATGTGGGACTTTTGACAATTTCAACAAATCTCCACCTTGGCAAAATTCCATATCTTTAATTTTCTCTCAATAACAAATTTTGGTTGTGTCTTCATCTTCAATCTTTAGTGTTCAACAATGTTGATCAAATCCAAACAATGTTGAAACTTGACCGCAGTCACCACTTTTGTCAGCATATCAGCAGGCTTCTCCGTAGTATGAATTTTCTTCACCGTGCCTCCACCTTCTTCTATGATTTCTCGTACGAAATGATACCGAACATCAATGTGCTTCGTCCTTGCATGATAAACTTGGTTCTTCGCTAATTGAATAGCACTTTGACTATCACAAAAAAATATAATATTTTTTTGTTCAATACCAAGCTCCTTTAGCAACCCCTGAAGCCAAATTGCCTCCTTCACAGCCTCTGTAATAGCCATGTACTCTGCCTCTGTTGTAGACAAAGCAACTGTTGACTGCAAAGTAGACTTCCAACTAACTGGTGCCTTTGCAAAAGTAAACACATAACAAGTAGTTGACCTTCGTTTGTCCAGATCACCTGCAAAATCTGAGTCACAATATCCAACTACAGACCGATTGCCTTCCTGCTCAAAAACTAACCCAACATCTGCAGTACTATGAATATACCGTAGAATCTATTTCACAGCTTGCCAATGCTCCTTTCCTGGATTATGCATATATCTGCTAATAACTCTAACGGCTTGTGAAATGTCAGGTCTCGTACAAACCATTGCATACATCAAGCTACCAACAGCATTTGTGTATGGTACCCTTGACATATACTCCTGTTCAATTTCATCCTTTGACGACATAGTAGTACTTAGCTTAAAATGGGGAGCAAGTAGGGTACTAATTGGCTTAGTCTTCTTATCTATGCCAAAACACTGTAGTACTCTCTTCAAATATTCTTTCTGAGATAAACAGTGTTTCTTTGAACGTCTATCTCTTATTATCTCCATGCCAAGAATTTTCTTTGCCTCACCCAGATCCTTCATCTCGAACTCCTCCTTCAGTTGAATCTTCAACTTATCAATTTCTTCCGAATTCTTGGAAGTTATCAATATATCATCAACATATAGGAGAAGATATACAAAGGAACCATCATTAAGTTTGCGCAAATACACACAATGATCGTATTTGCTTCTCTTTATCCTTGCCGCAACATAAACTTGTCAAATCGCTTGTACCATTGTCTAGAAGATTGTTTCAATCCGTACAGCAATTTTTCAAGTTTGCATACCATATTTTCTTTTCCAACAACTTTGAATCCTTCTGGCTGAGTCATGTAGATTTCCTCCTCCAAGTTTCCATGTAAAAACGCAGTTTTTACATCCATCTGAACTAGTTCCAAATCCAACTGTGCTACCAAAGTCAACATAATTCTAATGGAGGAATGTTTTACAACTGGAGAAAATACTTCATTGTAATCAATTCCCTCCTTTTGAGCATATCATTTGGCCACCAATCTTGCTTTGTAGCGAACATCTTCTTGGTTAGAAAATCCTTCTTTCTTTGCAAATACCCATTTGCACCCAATTGCTTTCTTTCCCTTCGGGAGATTGGCCAATTTCCATGTATGATTCTGATGAAGGGATTGCATTTCTTCATTCATGGAAATCCTCCACTTATCTTTTTCTGAACTTTGGATTGCATCTTTATAAGTGGTAGGAACACTGTCAGCTACAATTGAGGTTGCACAAGCAACCGTCTCTATGAGACGAACAAGTTTCGTTATTGTCCTTTTTGGCCTGTTGGTTGCTATTGATTCAAGTTGTTGTCGAGGTTCCTGAGTTGGAATCTCCCTCTCTACTGGCTCTTCTTCCAGAGGGTAATCTTCATTTGTTTCCTCCTCTGCTTCTTGCGTAGGAAAAATAAATTTTCCCTCAAACTCCACCTGCTTTGATGCACCACCAGTTTGTTTGACATCTTCAACTGTCACCTTATTTGTTATGGCAGATTCATCAAAGGTAACATCTCTGCTGAATATAATATTCCTTGTCTCTGGATACCATAAGCGGTATCCTTTGACTCCAGAAGTAATCCCCATAAATATAGCCTTCTTTGCTCTCGGATCCAATTTTGACTCTTTCACATGATAGTATGCAATTGAGCCAAACACGTGCAAAGAGTCATAATCTACAGCAGGTTTTCCATACCATTTTTCAAATGGTGTCTTGCCATCAATGGCAGCAGTTGGTAGACGATTAATGAGGTGGCATGCATATGTAATTGCCTCAGCCCAAAATTCTTTGCCCAAGCCAGTATTGGACAACATACACCGTACATTCTTCAGTAAAGTCCGGTTCATACGTTCTGCCATTCCATTCTGTTGTGGTGTATGTCTGACAGTGAAGTGTCGGACGATGCCATCATTTTCACAGACCTTATTAAAATGATCATTTTTGTATTCACCTCCATTGTCTGTGCGAATACACTTGATCCTCCTGCCTGTTTGATTCTCCACCATCGTCTTCCATTTGAGAAAAATTCCCAACACTTCATCTTTCCTCTTCATTGTATACACCCACACTCTTCGGAAAAAATCATCAACAAAGGTTACAAAATAGTGCTTCCCACCCAATGAAGGTGTTTTGGAAGAGCCCCAAACATCAGAGTGTACATAATCCAAAATGCCTTTAGTATTATGGATCGCTGTACCAAATTTAACCCTTGTCTGTTTTCCTTTGACACAATGCTTGCAAAACTCCAAGTTGCAAGTATTTACACCTTTTAACAATCTTTGATTATATAGAGCTTTCAAGGATTTCCCTCCAGCATGTCCCAAGCGCATGTGCCATAGCCTGGTCGCTTCTGCCTCTTTCTCATCACTAGATGTCACTGTCGCTGTTCCAATAACTGTATTATCACGATAGCGGTACATGTTATTGTTCTTCCGATTGGCCTTCATTACCACTAGTGCACCGGAGCATATTCTCATCACTCCATTTTCTGGAATGATTTTGAACCCTTTTGATTCTAGGGCTCCCACAGAGATGAGATTCTTCTTCAAACCCGGTGCATATCGAACATCTGTTAATGTTCTAATCATTCCATCATGGCTCCTTAATCTTATTGAACCAATACCATATGAGGTAAGAGGGCTGTAATCCGCTGTGTGGATGACTCCATATTCTCCTTCTTGAAAATTTACGAACCAGTCCTTGTTGGGACACATATGATAGCTACAAGCCGAGTCCATCAACCATATATCTGATGATGTTGATAACTCTGTTGTAACTAATGAGAAGTCTGAATCATCACAATCAGCTACATTTGAATCCATAATGGCCTTTCCATTGTTATGTCTGGCCTTATTCTTCAACTTCGGACAGTCTTTCTTCCAGTGCCCCTTTTCTCGACAAAAGGCACATTCATCTTTGCTGGGTCTAGATCTCGACTTGGATCTTCCCTTCTTAGTCCTCGTTTGATTTTGAGGACGACCCCTCATAATTAGTGCTTCTCCTTCTCCGCCCTTCTGTTTTTCTCCCTTTCTTTGTTCATAGCTGTACAAAGCCGAACAAACTTCTCTGAGAGAAATTTCGTCATTTCTATGGAGTAGAGTAGTTTCAAGGTGCTCGTACTCATTAGGAAGTGACCCCAACAACATCAAGGCCAAGTCACCGTCATCAAAAGTTGCATCCATATTTTGCAAATCTGTGACCAACTTATTGAAACTGGTGATATGTTCATTCATTGTGGAACCAGGAACATAGGTGAAGCGAAACAGTCTCTTCTTCATGTACAATTTATTTTGACTGTTTTTCTTCAAAAATTTATCCTCCAGTGCTTTCCATAATTTACTTGCAGAAGTTTCCTTTGTGTATGGATATTTCTGCTCTCTAGCAAAGTAGGATCGAATGGTACCGCAAGCAACACGATTGATAATTTTCCAATCTTCTTCTCCAATAACATCTGGCTTCTTTTCTTCAATGGCAAGATCTAGCCCTTGTTGAAAAAGAACATCTAGAACCTCGCCTTGCCACATCCCAAAATGTCCTGACCCGTCAAAAATTTCTACCGCAAATTTCGCATTTGACACAATTCTTGTCATAAGCGAAGATGCCAATGATGACGTATTATTGACACTTGATGTAGATTCTTCTTGTTTATCGTCTCCCATTTTGACACAAATATTATTTAGTAGCTGACGACACAAATCAAGATTATTTCCTTTCTGGTGTGGAAGATCAGATTAAGCTGCAACCACATAGCATACTCAAACAGAACCTTGACTCAGTTACCAAGATAGATCTTTTCTGATGTGAAAGATCAGACTATGCTGCAACCACAGAGCATACTTAGACAGTATCTTGGCTTTGATACCAATTGTAGCGGAAGCCAAATGTATATAGTGTGAATGAGTCACAATTACTATGCCAAAAATTATGACAACCACTAAATAATAAACAAGACAATAAGACAACAATAAAGGAACACCAGAATTTACGAGGTTCGACCAATTTTGCCTACTTCCTCGGACACAATCAATATTTTATTCCACTCCAAAATTACAAGTGAAATAATACTAAAGAGAGAAGATACAAATGTCTTAAGAAGATAAAAAAGGCAAATGAGAGGTGTAGTTTAATCCTAAACATTTGACCTCCTTTTATAGGGTAAAATTCCCATTCAAAATTGTCATCCACCGATGTGAGACTTTTGACAATTTCAACAAAGGAAGAGAAATAGAATGGAGTCCCCTCTTATTAAATCAATTATGAAAATCGTCTAAAAAACTGGTAATTTCTCAAAATTAATGCAGATTTTATTAAAAATAGAATAAAATAGTTGTAAAGGACCATATAAGCAATATCAATTAGTTAAGATTAAAGTTTAGTTGTTAAATTTACACTTACATGAGTCCGCGTATTTTAAGAGTTTTTAAAATTTGATTAGAGAATATTCTAGTTGTTCTCTTAATTTGTCTATTAAGTCAAATTTAGTTTGTCGTACTACTGAAATGCATGTCAATGAAGCGAAATGGATACATTGGTTGATCAAATATAACAAGCCTCAATTAATTAATTCATTGATTGATTAATTATAGGCATAAAGAATCAGAGTAAAAGAAGTTGGAGCTAGGATGCAAAATTATAGTATTCAATATGAGTTCACGTGAATTTACTAATTTTTGTCCAAACATTATATTTGCATGATCAAATTTACTAAACATATAAGAATATTTATCTTGGAGCTCAATTTGTTGTTTTGATTATCATATTATATTTTAATTTGAAATCGTTAAATTTCAAATCCTGAAATAGCTAGCCTTAGAAACACACCATACGCCAATCTTTAACTTTATAAAAATATATGATGCGTTGTCTCTGCATGGTAGTCTCATAGTTTATCATGTGCTTCTCTAACTTTTGCCCATGAAATAACAGACATGATTGTTTCCAGATCTAAGTAAGAAATAGTTCTTTAGATTTGTGCCATGTTCAATTTAGAAACTTATATTATGTTTTCCAATTTCTTTTAGTGTATAAACATAGTTTGACTTTGCGTTTTGACATTGAATGATATTTTCATAAGGCATTTTCCGGCTAAGAACTAGACTAGTATTATTTTCGTCTTTTTTTTTTCTCCTCGCTAGACTTGTATTATCCAAGCGACAAAATTTGGGTGTTCTCAAGTTACGCAAGATTTTCACCATAAATTTTCAAATATATTCTCAATTATTGATATCACGATTGTTTTCGCTAAGAGTGTATAATAAAATAAAATAACGTAAAAGGATTCAACCCAAGATCAATGATACCAACATTACAACATCAACAACAACATACCGAGTCTTATCCCATACCGTAGGGTATGGGGAGATTAGTGTGTACGCAGACCTTACCCTACCTTGTGAGGATAGAGAGTTTGTTTCTAATAGACCCTCGGCTCAGGAAAGTATAAGCACCACATTAATGAAAATATAGACAAGAAGAGACATTACCAAAAAGCCATATAAAAGCAGAATAAAAATAACAAGATATTAAGGTAATCGACAATGAAAGAAAACTACGGTTAGTCATAAAAACCTACTGCCCACAGAAAGCGAGACTGCGTGCCAATACTAATGTTATGAACACTCTAGACTACATACTCTACTACCCTAATTCTCGACCTCCATACCTTCATATCAAGGGTCATGTCCTCGGTCACTTGAAGTTGTGTCATGTCTTGCCTAATCACTGATCCCTACCTCTTCTTTGGCCTACATCTACCTCTCTGTAGGCCCTCCAATGTCAACCTCTCACACCTACTCACCGGGACGTCTGTGCTCCTCCTCCTCACATGACCAAAACACCTAAGCCGCGCTTCCTGCATCTTGTCCTCAACAGGGGCCACACCCACATTGTCACGAATAACCTCATTTTTGATCCTATCTAATTTGGTGTGCCCGCACATCCATTTCAACATCCTCATCTCTGCTACCTTCATCTTCTTGACATGAGCGATCTTGACTGGCCAACTCTCAGCCCCATATAACATCGTTGGTCTGACCACCACTTTATACAACTTACCCTTAAGTTTCGGTGGCACCTTCTTGTCACATAAATACCAGAAGCGAGTATCCATTTCATCCATCCCGCCCCAATACGATGTGTGACATCTTCATCAATCTCCCCATCTCCTTGAATAATAGACCCAAGGTACTTAAAACTCCCTTTCCTAGGGATGAACTACGAGTCCAGCCTCACCTCCCCTTCCCCCTTGAGTCTCGCTACTGAACTTACACTCCAAGTATTCTGTCTTGGTCCTGCTCAACTTAAAACTTTTAGATTTCAGGGTCTGCCTCCATACCTCTAATTGCGCGTTCACAACGTCTCGCGTCTCGTCAATCAATACAATATCGTCTGCAAATAGCATACACCACGGCACCTCCCCTTAGATGTGGTGCGTCAGTACGTCCATCACCAGAGCAAACAAAAAAAGGTTGAGTGCCGACCCTTGATGCAACCCCATCATAACCGAAAAATGGTCCGAGTCCCCACCCACCATCCTCACTCGGGTCTTTACTCCATCATACATGTCCTTAATCAACCTAACATAGGCAACAGGTACACCTCGAGCCTTCAAACATCTCCACAAAACCTCCCTCGGAACTTTATCGTACACCTTTTCTAAGTCGATGAACACCATATGCAAGTCCTTCTTTCTCTCCCTATACTGCTCCATCAATCTCCTAACAAAGTGAATTGCTTCTGTAGTCCAACGCCCTGGCATAAATCCAAACTGGTTCTCGGAAATAGACACCCTCTTCCTCACCCTTAGCTCTACCACTCTTTCCCAGATTTTCATAGTATGGCCAAGCAGCTTGATACCCCAATAGTTATTGCAATTTTGGATATCACCCTTGTTCCTGTATACAGGAACCACCGTGCTCCACCTACACTCTTCGGACATCTTCTTCGTTCTAAAAATGACATTAAATAACCTAGTGAGCCACTCCAAGCCTACCTTGCCCGCACTCTTCCAAAACTTCGTCGGAATTTTATCCGGCCCGGTCGCTTTGCCCCTACTCATCTTACACATAGCCCCCTCAACTTCATCAACTCTAATCCGCCTACAATACCCAAAGTCACAACGACTCTCGGAGAGTTCCAAATCACCCAGAACAATACTCCTGTCCTCCTCCTTATTCAAGAGACTATGGAAATAGGTCTGCCTTCTCCGATGGATAAGCCCCTCATCTAACAAAACTCTACCTTCTTCGTCCTTGATGCACTTCACTTGGTCCAAGCCACGCGCCTTGACTAACCTGAACAACCTCTTATTCTCACCTCGACTCTCGAGTTCCTCATTATTGTTGGTATTGAAATAATTAATTTTAATTAAAAAATCCCACAAAAGGAAGTACAGCGTTTGGCTGGTCGCATCGGCATTAAGTAATACCCGCAATGTTACTTATCAAAACTCCCTCTTTAAGTTATACAAAAATCTATATACACATGAAAAGAATATTGTAGAATAGAATAACATGTACAATAATGTTCAGTCACCATAAGTAGTTTGTGTATAATGATCTCTTTATTATTAATTGTTGCATGCATGAAAATCCTTTATTTTTTTAAATTTATTATTGTATACACAATCTCAGCATTATAATCTCTAATAATTGAATGATTGAATCCTATTTGAATCGAAAAATGTAGTTGTTCATAATTACAAGTCGCCAATTTTCATTTGTCTCTACGAATGACTCACTTGGGACAGGTTTACCTTTCAATTCTTACGTCCAAAACACATACACATCCAAATATCAAATTTGCGCACTTCACGGCTGTATATGTTTGGAGTATATACACATAAACAACACGAACAGATTGGATTGGGATAGGAAACTGGACAAGGAAATAAAATTCCAATCATTCGGATTTCCTTTTCTATAATACTTCTCCCTTGAAAAAAAACAAGAAATATGATTAATTGAGCAGACCCCTATTTTAATAAAGGACAATCCGATGCACTAAACTCTCGCTATGCGCGGGTCCAAAAAATATCGGACCACAAAGATCTATTGTACGCATATCCCTATTTTAATTCAAAGGAAAAATAGACTCAGAAGGGAATCCCATCTTTGTATTATCAATTGGGAATTTTTTTCTGAAGACTATGATTTCTCAAAATTGATGCAGATCTAACTAGGGGTGTACATAGGTCGGGTTGGTTCGAATTTTTCAATTATCAAACCAAACCAAACCAATAGTGTCGGGTTTTTAAATTTATAAACCAAAACAAACCAACAAAGTAAGGTTTTTCAATATCGGTTTTTCTCGGGTTTTCGGATTTTTTCGGGTTTTCTAATTTTTTTCCGCTAAAGTCTTCATAGCATAAAATATATAACTTTTACTCCAAATATTTCTTAAGTCCTAGTAAAATACAACTATATGTGTTTTCCAAAAAATTAACACAATAATATGAGATAAGTCATAGAATTATACTAAAATATTCAATAACAAAGATAAAATAATAAAATTACATAAAATAAATATTGCTAATTAATAAGCCATAATAAAAATTAACATAATCTAAAAATACTATATAGGTCATGCTAAAATAAGTATAGCTAATAAGTACTAATATTAATTACATAACTAAGCACTAAAGAAAAAGATAAACTAAGTTATGCATTTTCATTATAAACCAATGTAAAACTAAAATAATTATCCAACACTATCGTCATTCCTAGTATTGAATTGAATTTCTTTTGTTAGCATTAGTATTGATTTGAACTTTGTTTGAGTTACTACATTTATGGGTTATAAAATTTATTTACCATTCAAGAATGTTAAGTCTAAACTTGAAATAATACGTTAAAAGATAAAATTGTGAAAACGTTTAAGAAATATTTATAAATTATATTACAATAAATACTTATATGTATAAAATATTTTTAAAAATTATATAAATGTACTATCGGGTTGGTTTGGTTTCGGTTTGACTTTTTTAGTTAAAATCAAACTAAACCAATTATGGTCGGGTTTATTTTCCAATACCAAACCAAATCAAACCAAAACACATTAGGTTTTTTTTTCGATTTGACTCGGATTATCGATTTGGTGCGATTTATCGATTTTCTTTGTACACCCCAAGATCTAACTAAGAATAAACATAATGGTTAGTTCGAAAGGATCATATAAGCAATATGAACTAGTTAGGATTACGGTTTAAATTGTTAATGTTACATCTACATTAGATCCGTGTGTTTGTCTAGAGTTCCTTAATCATATGTATATATGTAGTACGAGATGGAATATATATATCTGAATAGAGCAAATTGATTGATAAATTATTGGCAAAAGGAATATAATCCATCTGTATAGTGAAGTCTAAATCAGAGTAAAAGAAGTTGGAAAAGGTACGGAAGTTCGAGTCAGACACATCTTATTAAATAATTGCTGGATCTTCTTCTACACGGGAGTCTCATAATCTAGCATGTGCTTGTCTAACTCTGACCTATGAAATATGAACATGTTTGTCCCTCATCTAAATAAGAAATAGTAATACTTCTTTAGATCTGTGCCATGTTCAAAGACAGACTTCACTATGTAAATCATGTTTCTAACTTCTTTTAGTGCACATATAATATACAGTACTTACTTATTGTTTGGACTTTGGACATTGAATTTTTCAAGACATTTTCCGGCTAAGAGTCGGACTAGTATAATCCAAGGGGTCATTTGGTCCACATAATAAAGAAAAATATAATCCACGATAAAATGTGAAATTATTTAATATCTTGCTTTATTTTATTTCTGATATAGGTAATTCGGGGATGTGTTATACCACAAAGTAAACAGATTCATCCTAAAACCAGGGATACTATCTTAACAGGGAGTGACTAGTGACTACTCTCCTAAATTTTCATCTGAAAGGGAGAACCCTATCATTTAACTTTAGCAACTTCTAAGGAATAAGCTGTATTACCTAATTAGAGCATTTCAAACTCTAAAATAACTTTTGTTGAGCAATTCATTCTCTATCTTCTTTCTGGCTCTATAAAAGCTTCCACCTATGACCTATGAAAGGAAGACCAAGGCCATCTCAGAATTTGACAACAGAAATCAAAAGAACGGACATATATACGGTTGCGCCTCCTGAAGTATTATCCCGTGCACCAGGCAATAATGTGTAACATTTAAGATAAGAGGCATTAGAGACGGCTATGGAGCGAGACGAGGCAAATCATAAACAGGTTAGGACACGAGCGCTCTTATTCTGGGCAACGCGTGTTAAAACATTCTTTTGAAAATCAGAAGCGACGCAAGACAGATACAAATCCAACAAGAATTAACAAGTTTTATTATTTAAATTCAGTCATGTTTAGCTAAATGACTATCGAAGATAAGAACATACAAGAACAACAACAACAAACCCAGTAATTTTTCACAAGTGGGGTCTGGAGAGGTAAGATGTACGCAGCCTTACCCCTACCCCTGGAAGAGCAGAGAGGTTGTTTCCGATAGACCCTCGACTAGAGAACGACCGAAAAAGGAAAGGTAATTGCAACAAGTAGGAATAACAGCAAGATGAAAAAAGATCGAATCCAAAAATGCAGTCAAACTCTAGGTAGTAATAGCCATCTATGAATAAAAGATATCATACTAACACTAATGCTAGCGAACTGAGTAAGACAAAGAGAAACGCTCGACTACCTACGAACCTTCTACCCTAATCTTTGACCTCCACACCTCCTGTCTAGTCTAGGGCCATGCCCTCAGTCAGCTCCAACTGCGCCATGTCCCGCCTAATAACCTCTTCCCAAGACTTCTTAGGCCTACCTCTACCCCTCATGCTGCCCACCGAGGCTAACCTCTCGCACCTTCTAACTGGGGCTTCTATACTTCTCCTTTTAACATGCCCGAACCATCTCAACTTCGCCTCCCGCATCTTATCCTCCACAGGGGCCACTCCCACCTTTTCCCGAATAACTTCATTTCTAATCTTATCCAACTGAGTATGTCCACATATCCACCTCAATATCTTCATCTAAGGTACTTTTAGCTTCTGGGTATGAGAGTTCTAGATTGGCCAACACTCTACTCCATACAACATAGTCGGTCTAACTACAACTTTGTAGAACTTACCTTTAAGTCTTAGCGACACATTCTTATCACACACGACACCGGAAGCGAGCCTCCACTTCATCCATCCTGCTCCGATACGATGCGTGACATCTTCATCAATCTCCCCGTTACCTTGTATTATAGATCCAAGATACTTGAAACTCTTGGGGATGACTTGCGTATCAAGCCTCATCTCCATATCCCCTTCCTAGGTACCATTGCTGAACTTGCACTCAATGTTTCCATATTGGTCCTGCTCAACTTGAAACCCTTAGACTCTAGGGTCTTCCTCCAAACCTCCAGCCTCTCGTTAACACCACCCCGCACCTCGTCAATTAAAACTATGTCATCACCAAATAACATACACCATGGTACCTCACCTTGAATGTGTCTCGTCAATGCGTCCATTGCCAAGGAAAATAGGAGTGGACTAAGAGTTGATCCCTGGTGCAACCCCATCATAACCGGAAAGTGTTCCGAGTCTCCTCTCGCTGCCCTAACCCGAGTTTTAGCTTCATCATACATGTCCTTAATTACCCTAATGTAGGCTGCTGGGACCCCTTTAGCCTCCAAGCACCGCCAGAGCACTTCTCTCGGGATTTTGTCATATGCTTTCTCTAGGTCAATGAACACCATGTGCAAGTCTTTCTTTATCTCCCTATACCGCTCCACCAATCTCCTCACAATGTGAATGACTTCCATAGTCGAATGCCCTGGCATAAAACCGAACTGGTTCTCAGAAAAGGACACACTGGTCCTCACCCTCACTTCAACCACCCTCTCCCAAACTTTCATAGTATGGCTTAGCAACTTAGTCCCTCTATAATTCTTGCAACTTTGGATATCGTCATTATTTTTTTATAGATGAATCATCGTACTCCACCTCCAATCATCAGGCATCTTCTTTGTCCTAAAAATGACGTTGAACAACCTAGTGAGCCATTCCAAACCTGCCCTACCCGCATTCTTCCAAAATTCCACAGGTATTTCATCTGGCCCAGTAGCTCTACCACTGTGCATCTTACGCGTAGCCCCCTCGACCTCCTCTACTCTTATGCGCCTACAATACCCGAAATCCCGGCACATTTCGGAGTGCTCCAAGTCGCCCAGTACAATGTCCCTTTCACCCTCTTCGTTCAGGAGTTTATGGAAATATGTCTGTCATCTTCGTCTAATCTGTCCCCACGGTGTAGGATAATACTGGGTATGTTGTTGTATCTTCGTATAATCTGAACCTCTTCCATCAAAACTCTACCTTCCTCATCTTTGATACACTTAACTTGATCCAAATCACGGGTCTTCCTCTCTCTCACCTTGGCTAGCATGTATAGCTTCTTGTCCCCGCCTTTGGCCTCAAGCTCTTCATACAAAAGCCCAAACGCCGCAGTAACCGCTAACTTCGCCTCCTTCTTATCCCTCCTATACCCCTCCCTGTTCATCCTCTTCGCCTCCTCGTCCATGCTCTCTATAAGCGTCAAGTACGCCGCTTGCTTGGCTTCCACCTTTCTCTTGTACCTTCTCGCTCTACCACCAGTCACCTTTGTGCCCGCTAGAGAAACCCTTCGAGACCCCTAACACTTCTCTCGCAACTACTCTAATACACTCCGTTGTCGTGGTCCACATACAGCTCGAGTCCCCACTGCTTCTCCAGGCTCCCATAGCCAACAACTTCCCCAACTCCTGCGCTTTGTCACTAGTCAAAGTACCCCACCTGATCCTAGGTTGACCATACACAACCCTCTTCCTCCTCTTCCTCACGATCTCTAAGTCCATCACCAATAATCTATGCTAAGTCGTGAGATTCTCGCTTGGTATAACCTTGCAATCCATGCAAAAAATCCTATCGCACTTCTAGATGAGTAGATAATCAATTTGAGTCTTGGCCAACGAACTCCGAGGAATGTAACCAAGTGCTCCTCCCTTTTCGGAAAATACGAGTTGGCAATCATCAAATCAAAGGCTTTAGCACAGTCCAACAACGAAGTACCTCCTCCGTTCCTAACTCCAAAGCCAAAGCCGCCATGCACACCGTCATACCCCTCAGATGTCGCCCCAATGCGACAATTGAAGTCATCTCCTATGAATAACTTCTCGGTGAGCGGAATGCCACGTATCGACCTGTCAAATTCTTCCCAGAAGTGCCTCTTAATCTCCCCGTCCAAACCCACTTGAGGCGCGTAAGCACTAATCACATTTACTTGTGTTCTTATCTAATCGAAGATAAGAACATAAGTAAAAGAAAACTTCAACGAGACAAGGTAGGCCTATGCGGCATAAGCGGTTAAAATAGAAAAATTGCTAGTGAAAAGGTATGACGGGTTAAAGTTTTTCAAGTATACTAGATAGAGACTTCAGACTCTCAAGTATACCAAGCAACTCTTAGCAATTGATGCTTAGAGCACAAAGATGGTTTATCCAACAGTAGGAAATAACATCATAAACATTACAGTGTTTATCAAGTCAGATTTCATCATCCAAACCAAGACCTTTCAGTTCCATAGCTTTCCTCAATCAAAGCTTATACATGTCGAAGATTACAAACTTACATAAACTATTATGGCCAACATCCCTCTCTGAGGTGAAAAGGGGGAAAAAGTGAAGAAAAGGAAAGTATAAAAGCACACATCAGTTCTTCCGACATCTACAATTAGGTAAAATTAGAATCCTGTAAGTTCCATAATCCTATTTAGCTGTTCCATTCTGTTACTCACCCGCGGTTAGCAGTAACTTTGGACTTATAATTACGCCAAAATTACATAATCAGACTAAAACGTAAGACGACGAAGTTGGGGGGTTGTACCATTGATCACCCAGCAGCCACTGCATCAGTTCTGGGGCTGGAATCGAGTAGTTGATGAAGCTTTGCTCCAGAACTATTGTTCTCATAAACTTCACTCTCCTCGTTTGCTCTATTTAAGGAACCAGAGTTATTGACTCTTGCTAGTAGGTTTGCGGTGCCTACAGGTTGCACCCTCTTATCATCAATCTTACCTAAACTCACTTCTTCTGTCGGGCTTAGCTGTTCATTGTTCAGTTTCTCCTGCGCATTCCGAAAAATGATTAGCATTTCAGATTAAAAAACCCCAGGAAAGTGATTCAACAGCAATCAAACCGCTGGAAGAGAATTTGAGATGGGACAAACTTATACCATTAAAGCAGCATTTTCTAGCTTAAGTTTCTCCGAGTTCTCCATTAATTTGTTTATCTCAGATTTGAGTGTCATGTTTTCCCCTGTTAAAGACTGAACTCGTATTGCCAATTCTTCAGCTTCAGCCTGAAGGATCGGGGAAACAAAGAACAGTATGAATATCAGAAATGGTAAGCAGCCACGTTGAAACAAACGCCATATAAATGTAAATCAACAACCATAGCTTCCATTCGCCGTGTGCACACTGCCCTTTTACCTGTTTTCTCAATCTTGATCGCCTTGCAGATTCCCGATTAGACTGTTTCCTTTTCTCCCGCTTCAGCTCACGTTCATTCTGAACATAATTGCATGACAGGAATTAGGTTCAGATGCAAAAAAGATTTCTCACCAAATTCAGTAAGAACTGCAGACACCTGGAGGTCGCTATGACATAAAAAAATCAAAGTTCACCTGATACTTGTGCTAATATACCTGTAACCAGGCTTCATTTGGCAGTGCAGGGCTGAGTTGTGAAACATTAGTTGGGCTAGCTTTCAAATGTGTACTAGCAGGATTTCTCATTTCCAAAGTTGTTGTCATGCTAGGAGAAAGTACAGTTCCCATCACTTTCTCCTCTACCTTACCAGGACGAACAACCACAATTGTCTTCTCAGAATCATTATTTACTTCCCCAGTAGGTTGACATCGTCGTAAGTGACTCTTACTATCACCAGCTGTTTAAAATCGAAGAACAGACAGATCAGCAAATGAAATCAAGCATATTACTTTTATGTACTCCAAAAAAGATAACAGTGATTAAAAAATCAAATATCTACAGCAATGAGGAAAAGGAATGTCCATGAATACACCAAAATTCCCCCAAAATAACCAATGATGCTAACACCAGAATGGGTGGAAAGATCTACAAGAAAAAGGTATAGAAGTTTGCTCAAGATGTCTTCCAGACAGTTCTATAAAGGTTAAAAGCTGAATTTACTGTAGCAACAAGCCTTTAAGAAGCCCTTTGCCATTTGCAATGTACCACGACTAGACAAGTACTTTTATTGCATGTCATATACCGCAATTCTCAAAAGCCTAGCATATCAAACACTCAAGTAGGAAACGATCGGAAAATTGGAAATTTCACAGTCCGAGGCAGAGTTGTTTCACTAGTAATTCTTTTTCTTTTGAAACTGTTAATTAAATCAAAGATTGAGAGAGATCAAACTCTTACAGTTATCAGGAGTTGTCCCACGGCTTCGTTTCTTACTTCTCTCACTGACCTAGAATACAAGAAGAAGAAATCAGTATCCACTGCTTTCATTCGATGCAAATAAATCTACTTAATTGAGATGCATAGATTTATCGTAAGAAAAGAACATACCCCAGCTCCATTTGTGTCACTTCCATCAGTTGAACCTTCAGTGTCCCCACTGGCCACAACATAAAAACTGAAATTTAGTTTAACTGGTTCAAAAAGAAGAATTACAAAATGTAATCCTCAATGCAGGACCAGAAATGGAAAATAATCAGACACTGCGAAAGTTGAGCATTGTCCTGAAATAACTGAACAAGATCTTTAATTTATTAAATCACAAACCTCTGTGAATTTCCATGGTCCGTTCCACCCTCAATGTTGTCAGCACTGCCATTTCCTAGTGACATTGCCAGCAAGCCTCGATCAGAATTCTCTGAAGACTTAGCAGATGCATCCAAACTCAAAGAAGCACCATCCTACACAATGTAGAGTGATTTAGTCTATATCAAATTCCTGGGTCATACAAATACATTGAGCTAATGGTAATAAATCAGACAATGAAGCCATTCTCGAAAAATTAATTTCATACATACTGAAAGGCTTTAAAAACTGGCATACATACCATGGCTTGGCTGACAGCAGGAGATGTTGCCATCCCATGACCTGGAGGGTGAGATCCCTGGAACCAAAAAACAAAACATAAAAACAAATAACAAATAACAATCTGTAAGATGGGCGGTCTATGGTTGTTGCTTAGCCAACACACTGTCGTTACTCTAACATTATGCAGCTATGCCGTCGTGTGCTGAATACATGCATTGTCAAAGCGAGTAATCTCTGTTATAAATGTAATACTTAAAGGAGTCAAACTAAAAAAGCCCTGTTCCCCAAAGACAGGGAACAAATAAAGGTCATTCAAATTTTATACGAGAACTTCAAGACACGATCCACACCAAGTCATAGAGCCAATATGTGTTAATTTTCAGCTGATTAATTGACCAAACTGAGATCCTGTTGCATCATTGTTTTAAGGAACAAGCAAATACCTTCCATCCCAACAGATGAATATCGTACTTATAATGCAGATATTGGACAAATTTTTGTTCAATTTCAAGGGTTATTTTCTGAATCAATTAAGCTGTGCTGTGTTAAAACTGTTTACTTTGTCCCAACACATTGCTTGCTCTATGGTACCACCAGGTCCTAATCACAAATTCCAGGTCAAAGAACTTTACCCAAAACAATAGAAATCAAGGAGCATTTGTTATATTGATCTAAGAATTAAAATAGAACTCTGGGAATGCAAACTCACAATTGGAACTCCAGGATGTGCATAAACGCCACCATGAGCATATATTGCTGCATATGGTGCACCATAAGGTGGTATCATAGGCTGAGAAAGTAAAGGACCGGAGTTAGTCATGAAGCACTTGAAGTCTGACGATTAGATACCTAGCAATTAATATAGTCAAACAACTAAAACAGCAAGATTCTGCCTGGAAAATACCTGTGGCCCCCACATATAAGGGTGAGGGGTATGACCAGGTGCAACGGCTGAATTGAAATATGTAGGTACAGCTACTCGAGGACCATAATATGCCTGAAGAGTTAACCAGTTAAGCCCTTACAATTATCGATAAAACATTACAACTCTCTGTATCTCCAACAAAATGAAAAATTAGTATTGACCTGCATGGCCGCCCAATCAGGATAGACATGGAGATTGCTCTGGTCCTGCCAATGTGAACAAAGAACAACCAGCCAGAGATGAAATTCTAAAATAGTTCACAATATACAAGGAACAGAAGCGTATAGGCATCATCATATGCACAAATCTAGGGTTCTTATGGAGCCAAAGACCATATCAAACCACAGGTCAAGAAAGTCAAATGCCGTATAGTTACTCAAACAATATTTTTTGTCAAATTTGCTTACCGGTGTAGGCGAAGATGATTTCTCAGGCTTAGAAGGTTTTCCGTCCTCACTGTTTCCCATGTATTAGGAACCAACTAGATGCTGTATTAAATTAGAAGTGCAATCAAAATTTCCTTTTGTAGTCACTGATCAGGAGTGTTGTGCCAACTAGCTACAGAAAAGCAAACCCTGTAACCAGAGAGAAATAGAATTCACAACATGAACAAACCGCATAAAAATCCATATATTAATTCAAAAAAAGGATTAAGGTATAGAGTATGTAGGCCAGAAAACTGAGAAAGCAAATGATTTTGTGAAGTTTCTCTTATCCATTCCAATTTATCAAAGTAAAAAGGAAATATTAATATATTAAAGAGAACTCAAGTTGGACAACACATACTACTGTGAGAATTTTCCAAGTTGGACAAAATCGAGTATTTATGTCATGAAACACACATCTGGAGACTGGACTGAACTTATTGCCTGCTGGCATACTAGTGGAGTATATTTTCTCATAGATCATTCTTCACATGTGATCTATCCCATCCCATGGGAGGACTCAACAGAGATGACTTTCTATAATTAACAATGAACATAAAAGAGAAAGCTTAAATAATCAATAGTACAAGATATCCTATTAAGTTAGCTGACTTCATTTTCATAGGCCTGAATTGATGAGACCATGGGAAATTTATCCTACTGAACCTAAAATCCAACCAAATATTGCAGCACATGTTATCCTATGAAATTAGTCTTACAGGAGAATTAAACACGTTTTACATGGTCTTCCCAATTCTCCCTTTAAATTATTGATTTCATCTTTTAACTGACACAACACCATTCACGAATTATGTATATATTGATTCTGTCACATGTAGTTAATACATTCAACACCTTAGAGGATTCTCAAGTTGTTAATGAACATTTGATAGAAAGTCAGTTCCTATATAGCTAATCGATTATTAAAATGCAGAATGTTGGTTACTCAATTGTCAGCGGATACTTCTAACTCCATCCAAGCTTTGACATTTTATGAAGGGTTAATTTGTATACACGCGACAGTGTAAAAGTCATTGACTTAAAAATTAACTGCATATATTTGTGTACTCCACACACAGGCTGTAACCTGAAAAACAAGGAAAGGACGTGCTATAACATGCTAAACCACACTACTAGATAGTGTAAAACTCTATAACTTTAATCTCTTTTTTTTTTGATAACCGTGGTGTCCGGGCCAGCTTGCGCGCACCTCGACTAATTCCACTGGATACCTACCACCTCCCACCAGCAACAGGTACCAGGTAACTCTATCCACCAAGGCTTGGATAGATGGGAAGAAATCACCTAATATTTGCCTCCGCTGGGATTTGAACCTGAGACCTCATTTTGATGTAGCAGCTTATATAAGCCTATACTATAGATACATCAGAATGAATAATCTCAGTTTCCAATTATTCATCCATTTCATTTTACCAAGTTCAATGTTAACCATTTCAGTCAAAATCCAGTCAATTTTTGTTCCATTTAATCCCTCTCGCATGGCCACATAACTTTCAGCAAAGGAAGGTGAAATATTTATCATGTTTACACATTCTCGTGATTTATATCCAAAGGTCACTCTCTTTCCACTAACCTAAGATACATTTCTAACCTCTCTAACAACTCTTAGATGGTTGCTTCCGTGTTGCAAAAGCCCCGCCGGCAGGGGCGGTGAGCCGGTGCTAGAGGAGCGGAAGGGGATTCATTCGAACATCTATCGCCGGAAAATCACAATGTATATACAAGGTTATTTTTTTTTATGTACATATAGCATATGATGATTCCCCTTGATAAAAAGCTAGGTCTTCGCCACTGCCCATAGAAAAGCCAGGCATAACACAAGGGAGGGCTGAAATATCACGTCTCTACCAAATTTTTTTGAAACTTGCCCTTTCTTTTTTTTTTTTGGGATAAGAGGGAAACCGGCAGCCGCTACACTTGATGCGCACTTGGTAAACCTCCTGTGTAATGGCCTTCAAACCAAATTTGCCCTTTCTACCAATTGTTATGGGAAATCTGTGAGATATCATCTCCTACATTTTTTCCAGTACATCCTTCAAAAAGTAATTTCTATTTTTTCTTGCCCGTTCAGAACATTAATCTTACATCACCTCCCCTCTCCCTTCCTCCCCCCCTTCAGCCCCACTCCTCTCTTGAAGGAGCTTCTATGTGCAATACAATCCTCGGCTATCACAAAATTAACTTATTTTCTCGGTAAATAAACTTGCTTTCCCAAAAAAAAAAACATGCTTTCCGGATGCTGATTATGTTGTTAAATTCTCATGTGTGTGTGTGTGTGAATGAGAGAGAAAGAGAGAAATGAAAGTGGGTTCCATGGCAAAGTCCACACACACCCCCACACTCCCCCAGGAGAAAAAAGAAAAGGTAAAAGAGGAAATGTAAGGGGCATAGTCGTAACCTCACAGTCCCCACCTAAAACCCAAGTAAAGACGCAAGCATTACGAAACTTTGAATCTACAGGTTAACTACAATTTTATCCCCGTCAGCCCACCTAAATCACAATCTAGGCTATAACCATCAAAACTAAAAAAACTTAAAAAAAATAATTAGCTGAAATTCCAAATAAACATTCGGAATTCAACATTCCCCATAACTACTCTAAATTCAATAACATTCTCTTCAGCTCAAACTCAATTTCTCACAGCTTCAAGCTCAAGCTTACACTCTCTCTTGTTCCTCCCGTTGTTCCAGTCACAACTATATCTTAATTCTGAATTTTTAATCTCAATCCCGCTCTATATGAGCCCAAAATTAAACGAAAATTAACTAGTGGCAAAAGATATAGCACAAGAACATATATCGTTAATATAGCACAGAAAATTCAAGAGAATTTACAGAGATCAAACTCTAATTCAACTCCATACAAAAAGTAAGGAATTTTTTTGTTACCAAGTAAAATTGAACATACCTCAAACTCTATACACAGAAAGCTTCTGAAGATGCCGGAATTTTGCAGTGAAAAGTTTTAGTGTTTCTGCATTCTTTGTGTAGATTTTCTCTCTCTAAAAGGAACTTAGAAGAAAAGAGAGGAGAATAGAAGAGAAAGGGCGTGTGGCGTGAGCAAAGATAGTAGAGAGAGAGAGAGAGAGAGAGAGAGAGAGAGAGAGAGAGAGAGAAGAAGAAGAAAGAGGGGAGCGCCAAGGCAACATCCACGTCACGATACACGTGTCCGTACTTTAAATAAAGCTTGTACTTATACATTATACCCTGGCATGTATATACGGGTCGCCAGAAAAAAATGTAATACGAGTAGGGATAAAAGGGTTGTGTTACGTGGCCTCTTTAGCAAAATTAGAATTTTTAATTAAGACTCTCCAAGTAGGCGTATATTTGATTATCACAATTACGCCAAGACTTTTAAACAAGTTAATATCGATTCTATGAATTATTACTAATGTAATATTTTTCATTTAAATTCATGAAAGATAAGTTTAGAGACTACCCTTCAATCTTGTTTCGTAATCATTAAGTTTTTTATTGTTTATAAAACTATGATTAACTTCTTTATTTTCATTTATTTATAATAATTTTTTAACTTTGAAGAGAACTATAATTTATTGTTTATAAAACTATGATTAACAATAATTTATTTGACTAATTTTTTTTGTGTGTGTAATTGTTACTTGAATAAAGATCTCTAAATAGATTAAGATTCATAGGAACTTAGAAAGTATAGGAGTTAATAAAAATATATTAACATGTTAACTTATAGGTATTATTTGTATAAATCCTATTTTTTTATTGTGTTTTATGTCTTTTGAAATAACTTCTTTTCATGTAGTTTCAGATTTAACTTGTTTATGTTCAGTATTAAAAAATATATGGTTGACGAGAAGAAAAAATTAAAATTGTTCAAAAGAGTATTTAGAAGTTGAATTTATGTTTAGACATAAATTTTATTTAAGAAAAAGAGTTTAAAAATTTATGATAAAAAATATTATTTCACTTAAAATATTTCTCAATTAAAATTTTTATTGCACTTCAAATATTTAAAATATTGGATTTCTATATATTACAAATACAAATAGTGAGTAAATCTTTAGTTGTAATTATTGAATTTTAAATATTATCGGCATAAAAGTTTATTCAGCCTACTATAGCCACCTGCATTGAACACAAAAAGATATGGCAAGAGAAAGGAAGGATCCTTACTAGAGAGATGAGGGGTTAGCCAATGTGGGTGGAGTGAGCTGGCGCATTGAGAATTGTGTTTCAAATATTAATTTAATTCCAACGTAATGTATGCCTAATACGTGTCGGTTATACAGTCGAATTACGCGTCCCTGGCCTGGGGTCTTATTGGCCAACTAATACCACCAGTCATGTGGCTGACGTGGTCCTTCCAATCGGCAAATTAATTTAATGGGAGATTTAATGAATTTTATATAACTACAGATGAAAGACTGTGAAGAATAAGATTAACCAGATTGGATAGCTCATTTCAAGTCCGCTATCCCTATAGTCAAACTTGTCAATGTATGCCTAAGGTCTTCTTCGTACCAGATATTTTCCCCTTACCTTTTCATTATCCCTATTTTAAAATGATTCATGCCGTAAAGCCAAAATTGCCCTTCTACTTTTTTCCACGTCATATCATAAAAAAATACAGGTTCGGATCACACTTTAGCCAAACAAAATGAAACCCCCCCAACCCCCCCCCCCCCCAAAAAAAAAAACATTAACTATGGCAGGTAATTGTATTTTAGATATGATCCTTTGGTAAGTAAGGTCCCTTAAGTAATTAAGAAGTTATAATTTAATCCATGATCTCATGAGTTCGAATTTGATGATCTCGTAATTTTATTCGAGTAAGCCTTTTTGTGTTACTATGTGTACACGGGCGAAATCGAACCCATGGGACGCTTCGGTTTCCGATGAAGTAAACGGAGTGAGACATGACGGTAAGGGATCGAAATCGAGGCAAGGAGCCCCTCGAGCCGAGCTTCGGGCAAAACGCCTACTCTCGGGAGTATCAGGGTCATGACCCCCAGGTTCGGTTCGAATCCCAAAAACCTCGGAGAGCATTACCAGATAACCGAGCACGACCAACAAAATGTCGTGATATCCTAGACCAGCCGGATGTCACGGCGTGAATCTTGGCAGGTATCGACATAGAACCGGTGATTAGTTAAATAGAAGATTTGTACCTTTTATGGAATTGTACTTAGGGTAAAACTTCCCTACTATATAAAAGGGGTCTGATTATTCATTAGACATTGTAACACGCACATCAAGGCAATATACTCTTATTTTCTCTATTATTCAAAGTTCTTACTTTTGTTCGTCGAATCATCAGTAACGTGAGCCCGAGATCAAATACATGCATTTCATTAAGTCGTTACTAAGTCCGGGATCACTCCTTTTGATTGGTTTGACAATTTATTACGTCATTTATCTGTTTAATCTAACGTAATTTATCGTTTGTATTGAATTAACCCGTGTATCCTTAAAATTACTTACAAATTTAATTGTTATCTGTTTTTTAGGATAAACAGTTTGGCGCCCACCGTGGGGCTAAGGATAATAGTGGCAATTTGATACAAATTTCCATAACACACTCTATTTTACACTTATCTTTGAGCTTTTAATTTCAGGTCAAAACTAAAAATGTCGAACTCCCAATCTGCCCCTTTGAACGTGGGTGCTGAGTCCGGGCACCATGGCGAGAACAACAATGTGGTATCCAGCAACGAGGTGCCCCCTGCTGACCCCAACGGAGTCCAAGTCGTTAATCCGATCGATGTTAACTCACATGTAGCTATCGAAGCAAACATGCCTACCGACCCCGAAATCAGCATTCGCGGGGGGAGCACGGTCGATAGCCCAGAATACATACGACAGCGAAGGTGATGTGATCAACTTGCGCATGATCTTCGAAATATTACATACTCAATAGGTAGCGATAGCCCAGCTGCAGAACCAAAGCCGCACCCACAGTAGAACTGAGCCTGAATCGTCCCGGGAAAACGCCCGCAGAAATGAACCGGCCACAGAAAGGCCGGGTGAAGCAGAACCTGGGACCAACCCCGAGATAATAAAGATGCTTGAGGAATTGACAAGACGGGTGGAATTAGGAGAAAAGAAAAGTGAAGCCAACGACAAAAAAGTTGAGACATATAACTCCAGGGTCGATCAAATCCCGAGAGCGCCACCGATACTAAAGGGCCTCGATTCTAAGAAATTTGTCCAAAAATCTTTCCCTCCTAGTGCAGCTCCGACGCCGATCCCAAAGAAGTTTCCTATGCCCGAAATTCCAAAGTATAATAGGACAACCGATCAAAATGAACATGTGACCTCTTATATGTGCGCCATTAAGGGAAACGACTTGGAGGATGATGAAATTGAATCCGTTCTGTTGAAAAAAACCAGAGAAACTTTGTGGAAAGGAGCTATGATATGGCATCACAACCTATCCCCTAATTATATTGACTTGTTTGCTATGCTTGTAGATGCCTTTGTAAAAGCGTACGCATAGGCCATCAAGGTCGAGACCAGGAAATCAGATCTTTTCAAGGTAAAGCAAAGAGATAACGAGATGCTCAGGGAATTCGTATCGAGGTTTCAAATAGAACGGATGGACCTTCCTCCGGTCGCAGATGATTGGACGGTTCAGGCCTTCACCCAAGGACTCAATCCCCTGAAGCTCATTGTCTTCATAGCAGTTGAAGCAAAATCTAATATAATACCCCGTAGTAACTTGGGCCGACGTCCATAACCGGTGCCAATCAAAAATCAGGGTCGAAGACGATCAGCTCGAGTCCCCTTACGGGTCCCTTTACCCCATCAAAGCTGGTGACAGATCCAAAAAAGACATTGATCGTGAACCAAGATCGAATAGAGACCGGTATAAACATACAATGGAGATCGAAGGGGAAATGGGTCCGGATGTAACACTGTTAGAAGTGAAAGAAAGAGAGACCGAGGTCATAATAACCGGGGACTTATGAGCAAAAACGGTTTTGACAGACCCATTGAGTCTAAGGAAGCACCAATGTTATCGGAGTACAACTTCAACGTCGACGTTGCCGCCATCGTTTCAGACATCGGACGCATCAAAGATACTAAGTGGCCTCGACCATTGCAATCTAATCCTGCCCAAAGGGATCCTAACCTAATGTGTAAATATTATGGCACTCACGGCCACAGAACCGAAGACTGCGGACAACTGAGAGAGGAAGTAGCTCGGTTATTCAACAACGGACACCTCCGAGAGTTTCTAAGTGATCGAGCCAAAAATCACTTCAGGAATAGGGACTCCAACATGCAAATCGAGCAAGAGGAACCTCAGCACGTCATTAACATGATCATTGTTGGGGTTGAGGTCCCACAGGGGCAGATGTTAAAGCGCAGTAACATGTCCATTACAAGGAAAAATCGGACTAGAGATTATGTACTAGAGGGGACCGTATATTTCAATGGCAAGGACGTTGAATGCATCATACAACCACACAACGATGTGCTGATAATATCTCTACTCATAAACAAATCTCGAGTTAAGCGTGTGTTGATTGATCCATGTAGCTCGGTCAATATCATCATATCAAGGGGCGTGGAACAGCTCGGTCTACAAGACCAAATTGTGCCTACAATCCGAGTTTTAAACGGTTTTAACATGGCATGTGAGTCCACTAAAGGGGAGATAACCTTGTCGGTAAACACTGTAGGAACCGTTCAGGAAACAAAGTTCTACGTGATCGAAGGAGATATGAGATACAACGCTCTATTCGGGAGGCCATGGATCTACAACATAGGGTCAATTGCCTCGACACTACATCAAGCATTGAAATTCCCTACACAGGGAGGGATCAAAACAGTATACGAAGAGTAGTCGGCCACAAAAGAAATGTTCGCGGTCGATGAGGTGGTCCCAATATCTGCACTCTCGACATCGAAGAACCCGAGTTCGGTCACAAAGGAAGAAACCAAAAAGAAATCACCAACACTGGCCCGACCGAACCAAAAAAGCAGGGGATGAGCGAGGATGACGATTACGGAGTCCTCATGTCTTCCATAGCCTCCGATGATTACGATGCCATTAAGTCAACGGTTGAGGAGCTGAAGCAAGTCATATTGATCGAGCACCTGCCCGATCGGAAGGTATACCTGGGCACGAGGCTTACTCCCTAGATCAAGAAAAAACTCATTAAATTTCTTACACCTAACATAGATTGTTTCGCTTGGTACTATCTTGACATGACAGGGATCCCGCCAGAAATTAGTACTCACAAGTTGAGCTTAGATCCGAAGCTTCACCCAGTTAAACAGAAGATGAACCCTCAGTCCGAAGTCAAACACGCATTCATCAAAGACAAGGTATCCAAACTCCTTAAAATAGGTTCCATTCGGGAAGTTAAATACCCAGACTGGTTAGCAAACGTAGTGGTAGTGCCTAAAAAGGTAAATAAATTAAGAATGTGTGTAGACTACAAAGACTTGAACAAGTCATGCCCTAAGGACTCATTTCCTTTGCCTAACATCGATCGCATAATCGATGTGATGTCCGGCCACGAGATACTCAGCTTTCTCACCTTATTTGAGGTACAACTAGATTTGGATGGATCCGGGAGACCAGGTAAAGAATTCCTTCATCACTAAATACGACACCTATTGTTATAACGTAATGTCATTCTCACTAAAAAAATGCTGGTTTCACTTACCAACGCCTTTGAAGAGCAAATAGGAAAATCAATGGAGGTCTACATTGATGACATATTAGTTAAGTCCCTACGAGCAGAGGACCATTTAAGACATTTATAGGAAACCTTGAACAAACTGAAGAAATACAATATGAAGCTGAACTTGGAGAAATGCGCATTCGGAGTTGGGTCGGGGAAGTTCCTTGGATTCATGGTGTCCAACCGGGGGATCGAGATCAATCCCGACAAGATCAAGGCCATAGAAGACATCACCGTGGTGGAAAATGTCAAGGCCGTTCAAAGACTAATCGGGCGCATAGCCGCCTTGGGTCGATTCATTTCAAGATCCTCCGATAAGATCCATCGTTTCTTCTCGTTATTGAAGTATAAGAATAACTTCTCGTGGACCCCGAAGTGCCAGCAAGCTTTGGAAGAACTCAAACGGTACCCTCTGAGTCCGCCTTTACTTCATACTCCAAAGGCAGACAAGTAGTTGCACCTGTAGTTAGCGGTATCCGAGATAGCGCTAAGTGGAGTCTTAGTCCGGGAAGAAGAAGGTACGTAATTCCCTATATATTATATTAGCAGGACTCTAGGCGAGGCCGAAATGAGGTGTCCTCACCTGGAGAAACTGGCGCTCGCTTTGCTAAGTGCCTCTAGGAAGTTAAGACCATATTTTCATTGCCATCCCATATGTGTCGTGACTACTTATCCATTGAGAAATATAATTCACAAACCCGAGCTCTCGGGACGATTGGCCAAATGGGCCGTGAAAATTAGTGGGTACGATATTGAATATCGATCCCGAACCGCAATCAATTTATAAATTTTGGCAGACTTCGTGGCCGATTTCACGTCGGCCTTAATACTAGAGGTCGAAAAAGAATTTTTGTTTAACCTCGATGATCTCCTCGGGGATCTGGATCCTCTTATGGATGGAGCTTTAAACACAAAGGGGTCCGGACTCGGTATCGTGTTGAAGCCGCTAGGGGTAATGTAGTTAGACAATCTATAAGAAATGTGAAATTGACTTACAATGAGGCAGAGTATGAGGCCATTATTATAGGTCTCGAATTGGCTAAAATCCTGGGGGCCAAGGTGATCGAAGCTAAATGTGACTCCCTCCTTGTGGTGAATCAAGTCAATGGGACGTTCGAAGTGAAAGAGGAACGGATGCGAAGATACTTGATAAGTAGGGATTTTGACCGCTTATTTGCTCTCATTTACTTGCGTTTTAGCTCAAAAATGCTTAAAGGTATTCCCGGGAACTAATAAAATGTGCTTTCATGCAGGAATATTGGAAGACGGGCCAAAGAAGTCAAAATCAACTCATAAAGGAGTAAAAAATGGACAAGGACCAAAACAAGGGTAAAAGGCCCACAGTGCGGACCGGACAATACTGTGTGCGACCGCATAACAATGAAACATCACTGTCAGATGTCTTTCAGAGTATGCGGTCCGCATAATTATTGTGCGGCTGCAGAAGAGAAGATTCAGAGAGTTAGTTTTTGGACAGGCTGAAGATATGCGAACCGCACCATAATTGTGCGGTCGCACTCATAATTGTGCGGTCCGCAGAAGAGAAGAATTAGAGATCCATGTTCTAGTCCAAGTTCAAGTGTGCGGCCGCACTCAGAATTGTACGGTCCGCACAATCAAATGAAGTGCGGTCGCATCTCACTTTCATGCAACCGCAGAAAGCCCAGTTGACCAGTCAAGCTTAGAGTGCGGACCACACACGGAATTGTGCGTCCGCACAACCTCCACAGGGGCATTTTTGTCATATATTTTTAGCTTAATATAAATAGAACTTTTTGTCATTTTTAGGGTAAGTTTTGTTTTGGGAGAGCACCTCAGCCGTTTCTCTTTACTGTTTTTAGTAATACTGTACTATATTATCTTCTAAACATTAGATTTTCTTTCCCTAATCAATTATTATGCATTCTATCTTAATTTCTTATTGTATTTCTTCATTTTTCATGAGTAGCTAAATTTCTAGCTAGGGTTGTGGCCCAACCCTAGTGTGGGTGCTTAATGGGTGTTTGATTTAGGACTTGTTTGTGATTGGATTAGTGATATTTAGCCTAGATCTTCCTTGAACTCAAGAATTAATGGTTGCAAAAATTGATTCATGCCTAATTGACTTAGTCTCTACTTGACAAAGAGAGACTAAGTCTAGGAAAACTTGGCTAACAAGAAATTGGGGTGAACTCAAGAAATTGATAGACCCAATTAAAGGGGTTGAATATAGAGATAGTAAGACTCGACTTGAGCATTTATCACTTGTTTTGTGCAATACCCATTTGGACTTGAGAAAGCCAAATTGGGCAAAATCACTCAAACTACCGAGAGGTATAGAGTGGGTAATTGTGTGTGATTGCTATATTACAATCCCGACCAATCAAACTTGCCCTATAGTTTACAACCCATTAGGTAACCACCTAGGTAGAAGTCACGACCCTAGATCTTTTATCATTTGGAAAACAACCAAAACCAAAAATATTGTCTTCTAGTTTTATAATTGCAATCAATAGTTTAAAGTATAAGTAGAAACAACAAACAAGAATGTGGAAGTGTAACCTAAGGCATATCGTACGATTACACTAAATATATACCTAATCCAAATTCTAACTCCTTGAGGATTCGACCCCGACTTGCGTTGGGTTTTATTATTGCTTCGACCGCCTCACTACCTATATTTGTGGTGTGAGTTTGGACGACATCAATACTTGGATAAACTACAGGTAACACTACATCGATTCAAGGAGTGGACCCTACAACATATACCCCGGTATAAAAATAGCGAAGTCGATGCTCTAGCTAACTTGGGGTCTTCGATTGATGACGATGAGTTCAGCTCGGGAATGGTCATACAACTTCGGTAGTGGAATAAGGCCACACCGAGATAAACTCGACAAGCTTAACTTGGGACTGGAGAAACAATTATATATATTACCTGAAGACCTGGAAGCTTCTCTAGGATCCTAAAGAATCGAGAGCTCTACGCATGAAGGTAGCCAGGTTCAGCCTGTCCGAAGATAACACCCTATTCAGAAAAATGTTCAATGGCCCACTCGCCATATGTCTGGGACCGAGAGACACCAAATATATCTTGAGGGAAGTTCACGAAGGCACCTGCGGCAACCATTCGGGTGTCGAATCTTTGATTCGTAAGATAATCAGAGTCTGCTATTACTGGATCGACATGGAGAAAGATGCGAAGGAGTTTGTACGGAAATGCGACAGGTGTCAGATGCACACAGTGATGATCCATCAGCCCGGGGAGCTACTGTATTCGGTCTTGTCACCTTGGTCATTCATGAAATGGGGTATGGACATCGCCTGTCCCCTACCATGGGCGCCCGATAAGGCTCAATTTATATTATTTATGACTGAATATTTTTCTAAATGGGTTGAAGATGAGGCATTTAAGAGAGTCTAAGAAAAAAAATGTTATTGATTTTATTTAGGACCATATAATATGTCGGTTCGGAATACCGGTCGAGATCATATGTGACAACGGGAAGCAGTTCATCGGTAGTAAGGTAAGCAAATTTTTCGAGGACCATAAGATTAAACGGATCATATCAAAACCCTGTCACCCTAGTGGGAACGGACATGCAGATTCTACAAACAAGACCATACTCCAAAACCTTAAGAAGAGATTGACTGATGCCAAAGGAAAATGGAAGGAAATTTTGCCCTAAGTCCTGTGGGCATACCGTACGACCTCAAAGTCTAGTACCGGGACCACCCCATTTTTTGTTGGTCTACGGTGCCGAAGCACTAATATCGGTCAAGGTAGGAGAGCCAAGTTTCAGGTTCCGATATGCGATCGAAGAGTCAAATGGTGAAGCCATGAGCACAAGCCTGGAACTATTAGATGAAAGGCGCGAGGCCTCCCTCGTTTGGTTGGCCGCCCAAAAACAACAGATCGAAAGGTATTACAACCTCCGGAGTTGGTGTTAAGAAAGGTGACACTAAACACCCGAAACCCAAACGAAGGGAATCTAGGACCGAATTGGGAAGGCCCATATCGATTTATCGAGATTAATGATAAAGGTTCGTACAAACTCGAAGCAGGGAACAATGAGTAGCTACCGAACAATTGGAACATAACCCACTTAAAACGATACGACTGCTAAGGTACGACCCCATTCATTCTTTCTTTTTACATATATTATGAAATGGACTAACACTTGCAGGCAACAACCAAATGATGATTTAGTTATTAGGCATGAAAGCACGCATTGCACTCTTTTTCTCTTGAACCGGTTTTGTCCCAAATGGGTTTTTCGGCAAGATTTTTAATAAGGAAATAGTGGATCGTGCTAACTTAGAATCAAAGACCGCTTGTGAATCGAAGTCGATGGTCACATCAATAGTATCCGAGCCCTCTCGACGATCGATCTAGAATACTGGGGGCCATCGCCCTCGGGTAATGATTTTTAGCATGGAATGGAACTTTATGCTTGAGCAGTCTAGGCTCGGTGGATAGAATTAATTGTAAGGGACAAACGATCAAATGAACCATGCCTGCATAGACCACTTAAGCCGTAACACGAAGCTTATACACAATTACAATCTTGTATATTACGCACATGAATGAAAGAAAGTTTCTACCTTGCAGATACATATTATCCCTTAAGACTATTATATTTTATTCCTTACGGATATCGAGCTCAAGGGCCGCCTCTATACGGATCCAATATATCACCCCACTCGGGAACTGTCGTCCAAGACAAACTCAAAGGCTAGGGTTATCGAAGCCCGACGGCACAAAAGCCTATTAGTTAGTACCTAAACTTAAAAGGCTACGACCAACCCCACTCGGGGACTGTCATCCGAGGCAAGCTCGGACGGCTCGGGCTATCGAAGCCCGGAGGTACAAAGCATATTAAGAAATGCCTGAACTTAAAAGGCTATGACCACCCTAGAAACGGCTCAGAGATGTCCGAAACCTGTAATCAAAACATAAGGCCTTCAAAATTCCGAACTGGTTCAAATGTTACTCTCGGCAAAATTATAATCTAAAGTCATCTAAACAAGCACTTTTGGGAAAGCTTTTGGTCATACCGAGGCCCCACAAGTTCCAAACAAAATTCACATCGAGAACAAGTCTTGTTCGAACCTCCGAACAAAAACTTATTACTATGTTTTATTTCGCGCTTAAAGCATTTGAAATACTTACAATTATAAAGAAGATGCCAAAAGTAACGGACTCGAAAATTGCCAAAAGGGAAAGAAGCCTTATATACATTCCAAAAAGGTCTTTACAAAGTCCAACGAAAATGGCCTCAACAAAATAAATGTACAAAGTGCAAAAACAAAGATTCCTAGGACACCTACGCTTGATCTTCACCGAACCCGCCTCGTCACTAGAGTCGTCCGGGTCTACTCCATCCTCGGGGGCCAGGAGCCTTTAGAGCCTTCCTCACCCTCGAGTTCAGCTTGCCTTTTGGCCTCGGTCTCGAGATCTTTCGCCTCTTCAATCTCGGCCGACATGTCAAAACCTCGGGCATGGATCTCCCCGAGGGTTTCCCTTCGAGACAACCGCTTCACATACGCAACAGTAATTTTCAGGCGGGCCTCGGCTGCCTCAACATCAGCCCTATACTGGGCCACCATCTTTTCAGCATCATCCATGGTTATTTTCGGCACAGCCTTCACTCTTTCAAGCTCCTTGCCGAGGACATCTCGTTCAGTAATGGACGAGCTCAGTTGAGACTGGAGGTCTTCGATTTGTCGAGCCCGTTCTTCGGCCTTCCCTTTCTCCACTCGGAGTTGGACTTCTACGGATGTCAGCTATTCCCGGGCGGTCTCCTTCTCCGAAGCCAGTTAGCCTATTTTTTCCTTACAGACATCAGCCATGGCTTGACCTCATCCATTTCAGCCCGGAGTTGGTCGTTCCAATCAATCTTCTACTGGAACTGTGTGGTTTGGCCGTTAGTCGCCATGGCTAACTCCTCATCGCTAACTCCAAAAATCTTTACCTGTTCTACCAGGCCGGCATGCTTCTTCTGAGCCGCATCCAACTCGGCACAGAGACTGCTTGACAGATTTTTCGTGTTGCTCGCTGAGAATCTTATACATGTCTCTCTTCTCGGTGAGCTCTGTGACCTCATCTTCGAGTTGGTTGACCTCAGCCCGGTACCGGAGAAAACTTTCATGATGAAGTACCGAGGCCTGCAAAAAGATAAAAGAAAGAAGACATGAGATATATTAAAAACCAAGTCAAAAGACGAAAGAGCGTAATGACTTCTTACCCGATTCAACGCCTACTGCGCTTCGTTGAACAAGCACAGTACATCCACCTCGTTCATTTACGCTTGGTCTTCTTCGGTTACCAGGAACCAGAGGTAGCTCGCTACTCCAATGGGGCATAAAGAACTCGGGCATCCTCCGCGACGGTGATGATTATTGACCGCCTTCGGCCAGGATCCCTACTCGGGGTGGGAAACTGGTTGATAAACTTTGGGCTCAAATTTTTCCCGCCGATTTCTAAATATGGGTGCTTCCTCGGCACTTCTAAATCGTCCAAACCAGTGAAGTCTTCTAAAGAGATCGAGTCTACACCCTCGAAAAAAGAACAAAGGGGATCGTCCGCACCATGATCCCCTTCGTTGGATCGCTCCTTCACCGTTCGAGCGTCTTCGAGCATGGACTCGCTATAAGAAGGTGATCCTAAAATATCTATTACACTGGGCGACATCCTGGGACGTCTCGGCCCCGGTTTCCTTGTCGACCTCCCTAATCTGAGAAAGATCGGCCTTATTAATCTGCTGTTCAACAACCACCCGCTCTTCGGGGGAGATCGGTTTACGGGCCACTAGAATATCATCCTTCTCGAGATCATCCCTGAGCCGAAAAGCGAGTTCAAGTCGGTGCCCGGGAGCCAGAACTCTCATTTGGCTTGTGGGCCAACCTTATCCCTCGCTTCTTCTTCTTCTCCGAGCTTGGGGAACTCGGAGCCATTCTTTGCTTCTTCTCTAATGCAGCATCCCTGAGTTGTCCCGAGGCGGAGGGATCAACGAACAATTCCTCATCCCCTACTGGAGGCTTAAGCTCAATGGTCTTAGGCAAGCCTGTGAGAAAAATAAAAAAGGAATGAGAATGTGATGCTAAAAGGGGAGCCTAATGTTGCTTATTCGGGAAAGAGATCTTACCGTGAGAACGGGCCTCCCAACGGCCCTTCAAGAGCTCATGCCACGAGCACTCAGAATAAGGCATCTGCGAACAAATGCCCTCGATCCACTCCTTGAGCCGATGGATGTCGTTTGGAACTCGAGCAACATCTGCACCACCACTAATACTGGTGAGGAAAAAAGAGAGGAACGTAAAATCGACATTTAAAGGAAAGTTTTGCTTACGTGATGCATTCCACTTCTCGAGGAATGGCCTAAATTCGCCAGGGATCAAGTCCGCAGTCCTCACCCGGATGAAGCGTCCCTGCCAATGGGGCTTTGCTAGCCTGGCATACAAGCTATATCAATCCCCTTCGGAAGATTTGGGGACTCCACAGTCGGAGTAGATGATCGATGGTGAACCGACATGAGTCGATTTTGCTCATGAAGTATCAAAGGAGGATTACGATTCTCCACAACGACGGGTGGATCTAACCGAGGCATATTTCATTCCTTTTACAGAAGTCCAAAATGACCGTAACCACTAGGCCCAATGTAAAGGGATAACTGTAAACACTCAGATACCCCTCCACATGGGTAGTAATGGCTTCCTCGGGACTGGGGATTACAATGTCCTTATTCGCCGAGCCGCAGTCCTTTCGAACCGCAAGAAGGACTTCTTCGGTGATCGAGCAAATATACCTGGATACCGCCTCAGATCGGCCTTGCACAGACGAAGGCTTTTCAACCTTAAAGTCATCTGCAACCTAACATTCCCCGGGGATGAACATTTTTAAGGGAGGCTCGGCAGCCGATTCATCGGTAACCATGCCCGGAGCGGATCTCTCGAGGACGACCACATCGGGAGTGGTCTCCTCGACTTCGGTGGTTGGCTGAGAAGAAGAAGAAGCAACTTTTTGGGGAACAATTTTGGAAGTTTTCGCCATTGTTATCTGGAAAAAGTCTGAAAAATATGAAGAAAGGTTAGGAGATGAAAGGTAAAAGCTTTGCCGAGAAATCAAATGCGTTGGTTTGGAAAGAAAATAAGTAAAAGCTTGCAATTTATTGAGAAATCTTCAAGAACGGAGATAAAAAAGTTGGAGTATGAAGAAGGGCAGTGATATCCTAAAGATTCAAAGTAGAAGCTTGGTCAAAAGATAAAGAATGAACGAATGATAGGAGTATTTATAGAGATTTCGCGTCGTTTCGCGTCCAGGGATGGCCTGCCGATGGCTGACACACGTTTGAAGTCATTATGACGCGACTGACGGGCCGTTTCAGATTCTTTGTCGTTTCTGTCACGGCGTATTGAAGAAGGGATCGAAGTACACATGTCGTTTCTCGGCGCTTCCGTAAACTTACTCTCCGAGAAACGAGGGGACTATCTGTACACGGACGAAACCGAGCCCATGGGACGCCTCGGTTTTCGATGAAGTAAAGGGAGCGAGAGATGTGAGGGTAAGGGATGGATTCGAGGCAAGGAGCCCCTCGAGCCGAGGTCCGGGAAAAACGCCTGCTCTCGAGAGTATCGGGGCCATGACCCCCGGGTTCGATTCGAATCCCAAAGTCCTCGGAGAGTATTACCAGATAACCGAGCACGACCAACAAAAAAGGTCATGATATCCGTGACCAGCCGGATGTCACGGCGTGAATCTCGACACGTATCGTCAAAAAACCGGAGATTAGTTAAATAGAAGATTTTTACCTTTATGAAATTGTACTTAGGGTAAAACTCTTATACTATATAAAGGGGGTGTGATTATTTATTTAGACATTGTAACACGCACATCAAGGTAATATACTCTTATTTTTTTTGTTATTCAAAGTTCTTACTTTTGTTCGTCGAATCATCAGTAACGTGAGCCCGGGATCGAAGGTAGGCATTTCATTAAGCCATTACTAAGTCTGGGGTCACTCCTCTCGATTGGTTTGACAATTTATTACGTTCTTTATCTGTTTAATCTAACGTAATTTATCATTTGTATTGAATTAACTCACGTATCCTTAAAACCACTTACAAATTTAATTGTTATCCGTTTTTTAGGGTAAACAATCTCAAAAGTGAGGAGAGAAAAATAGTTGTGGTAAATTGCATTAGTTAGTTGGGTTATTAGTGACAAATTGTTGGGCTAAATAAAGGAATTAGTTGGTTGAGAAAATATGAAAATGTACGTTTGTATTTTCTGCACGGCCGTAAAACGACAAATTACTTTTCATACTTTATTACTAAGATCTTTTTGCCTTTAGAATAATGGGGTGTTATAAGAATAGTCCAACTCATTGCAGCATAAATGAAATCGGAAAATAGACATTTGATATTTTTTGGAATTTTAAGTTTTCTAAATAAGATAAAGCAGAATTTCTGGTAAAACTATTTAAAGACAATGCAATGTGGGTGAAGATATGGGTGCTGTTTAAGTCAAATTAACTGGAGACTAGAGAGACACTTGACACTATGGCTGTCCAACCGGACGGGAGGGGACGATATTTAGCCGGGACGGTGGCGGAACGGGACGAAACGGGACAGGACAAACGGGATGAAACGGTAGTCCCATCCCGTCCCGCTAACAAACGGGACGGGATGGGACGGGACGGACGGTAGGCCCATCCCGTCCCGCTAACAAACGGGACGAGACGGGACGGAACGGGACGGGATGGGACGGGACGGGTTCGCGGGCCTTAAGTGTCGTTTTAAAAAAAAATTATTTAAGCATTGAGTTTGGAAACCGTTATTCTTTTGACAATTACTAAGTTTTTAAAGTTTGCAACAACTAGTTTTTTGAGTTATTTAATAAACTTAAAAATTAAACGGAAATTAGGAAACTTAGTAGAGAATTATAAAATATTAAAACAAAAGACTTGTAATGAAATATTCTAGTAATTATAAATTTATAATAGAGTTATAATTTATTTAATATAATTTCAAGCCACTAAGTAACTAAGTAAGAGTGTAAGACAATTCATAAAAATAATTCAACGCTTAGAGCCTTTTATTTTATTAATAGAACTTTCAAATCTCACATACAAATATAATTCTTTTGAAGAGCACTTAATCTACGGCTCTACGCAGCCACCTTCTAGGAAGGGTTCTATTTGAACTAGGCCTCTTAGTAGCCAATTACAAATTATCATACTAATATTTGTAAGCTCCTATATAACTTCGTTGTAAGTTATAACTTATCTATAATTTCTCTCGGACATTGTTCTTGAATTGGCAATGTTGATTGATGTTCCATGAGTTCCATGCCGTCATAGCTCCCGGTGCTAAGTATCTCATTGTATTCTTCTTCTTCCCTAGTTTCACCACTTGGTGTAGTTTTCATAGATTTATATTTATCAAACATTGATCTAACATAAGAATATATGTTAGCTTGACAGTCTTCGAGAGATGGTTGTTCATTTTGTTGAAATGTTAAATTCTCATAAATTTTACGAACAAGTCCATTTGTACCTCTTAATTTTAAAGATGGGTTAAGTATAGTAGAAATTAAATAAACTTGGGGAATAGGAAAAAAATACTTTTTAAATTTTGCAATCATTTCATTAATGGTCGGTGCATAAGCTGGATTAATTTTGCAATAATTTCATTAAGCTAGTTGTTGTAGTTGTGTTAGCACTTAGCAGAAGCATTATCTAAGGTGATAGTTAAAACTTTATCAATGAGTCCATAAAAATAAACAATTTATAGAACAGTAGTTGCAATATATGCTCCATTGTATCTTGAATCAACAAATTTATAACCAATAATACGTTTTTGTATGTTCTAGTGATGATCAACCCAATGACATGTAACAGTTAAATAATCACAACCATTAGGACTATGACCTATATCAGATGTGATAGACACTTTACAATCTAAGTGAAACAATACACAACGAATATACTGAAGATATTCGGTTTGAAATTTAAAAACATTATTTCTAACAGTGGTCTTAGGAGAACCTTCAAAAGCAGGATTATAAGTTTTTTTGTATATAATGCACAAAAAATAGGACGCAGGACAGGCGGGACGGGACGGGACGGGACAGGATGGGACGAGATGGGACGGGACAGGCGAGACGGGACGGGACGAGACGGGACGGGACGAGACGGGACGAAATGGGACGGGACAAACGGGACGAAATGGGCCCATTCCGTTTAACATGGGCCTATCCCGTTTAGAATTAAGAGGGACGGGACGGGACGGGATGGGACGCGGGACGGGACCGGGACGGGCCGTCCCGTTGGACAGCCTTACTTGACACTTTGCACAAAGAAAAGTACATTAGAAGTGGAGCCAAGATTTAAATCTTATAGTTTGAAATTCTGATCTTTTAAGTTAATGAATTTTAAATTAATAATTTATATATATTAAATAAATTTTTAAGATAAATATAAAATTTAAACTAAAATTACTGAATTCAGCTAAACTCGTAACTTAAATTTTAGCTTTGTTCTTGCTCGGATGAAACAGTCAAAATTAAACTCCCACCTAGTATATATAAGAAATTATCATCAATACCGCCCGATTGCAAGTGTTGATCATTCGAGTATCTATTTCCAGAAGTTCAAAGATATATTTGAATAAGTTGAACGAAAATGTAGAGTTAAATTCAAAATAACTTTCCATTATCTGACAACTTGTATTTCAACAGAATGTCTTGTGGACAAATATTAAATACTACTGGTTAATAGGGAGGAAATTCTATGCAACATTGTTGGTGGACTAAAATGCTAGGTTGCAATAGGAGGCTTCAATCCTCAAGAAATACGGAATTTGGCACATTTATTTAATTGTATGTATATTGAAATTCGTATAACAAGAAAATCACATATAATAAACTTTAATGACGAACTTTAGTTAAACAATTTAATCATAAATGAAGACATAATAATAAGTCTAGCAAAAAAAGAAAAGAGTAACTATCGCGCGGAGGGTGGACTTGTGGTGTGATAAATAAGTTCATTCACCGTTAATAAGTGTTCTTGATTTGAGTTATCGAAACGGAGAGAGTGTTTCCTTTTAATGGACTGTATACATACATAATAATTGTTGGATAAGTAATTTAGAAAGAAAAGAGAAAAAAGACGAAGAAAGTCAACAAATGCGGCAGGGACCTAATCAGAGAAGACTCAGTGAGAAGTAGCGGGCCCTCAAGAGTTTTTTTTTTTTACTCGATGTTTAGTATCCGTATTGAAACCCGATTATATTTAAATTCGTATCACATAGGGCCTCATTCAGAAGGAAGCGTTCCCTACCAAGGATTTTTTCATACTCAAAATTCGAACTTGGGACCCCTGGTTAAGGTAAGAATAGTCTCATCCACCGAACAACATGGTTTGGTGGTTTCCCCTCAAGAGTCAAGAGAGTGTGGTATAAATTATAATCAGTGAAAAGAGTAGTCATGGGACGCATTTCTTTCGTAGAATTGGTTACCTAAAGTCTATTTCTTCTTTGACTGTATACTCCTCAGTCCCCCATGTCGAAAGAGGAAGGTTCTATTGGGAATGAAGATCATGATCCTATTATCTTGATACAGTTTCATAATCTTGATACAATTTCATAATGTTGCAACACATTACTAATTATGGGTAGGTGGTTTTCTAATAAAAAATTCACAAAAACATAGACCTAGAAATGCTAAATGGCATCGGCCAAAAAATATTTACTTTCATATGTCATTTAATTATGTTAAATTGAAAAATGTATATCCTTTATCCTATTAGGTTGGAGTGAATTACAGTTTACACTCTATTAAATTAGTAAGATACCCTTTTTGGCCCACCAGAGCACTAAATGCGAAACTAATCCCAACCGTCTATTTTGGGATTGTGGACTACTATGAAAATATTTCCTCCTCATACTCAAAAAGAGGAGCACGCTTTAACCCAGGGCACCATCAGAAAAATAAATAAAAAATGTTATATGAATTACTCCCCACCATTCTTTAAGGCCCCTGTTATTCTTCGGTTGAAAATTGAATATTTCTCCTTTGATAATGTTTATTTACCAAATACTTTTAACTTAGTAATAAATAACAACATCTTTATATGATGTGTTTTCACTTTTCACAGAATATTGAATGCTTTAATCTTTGTACTTCCATCGCTATTTTAATATATATCACATTATGAGATATTATATTATAATACTTTGTTAATTTTTAACTTTACAGTTTTATTCTTTATAAATTAACATAAAAAACTGAATATATGACGAGAATGGATCAGCATCAGGTGCAGCCTTCATATGTAATTGAACTTGTTTTCTGCTATCTTTTTTATCGTGATTGATTTTGATACGAATTAAATAAGATTAATTACCTAAAGTTAGAAGTGGTTAAAAGATTATAGGCACAAAAGCACAGTTCATTTTCCACCTACTGAATAAATAATACATAAATATATTCGTTTGGAGGTTTAATTCGGATGAATTGTTGGTTTGGCTTAGAAAAGTCGATATTAAAAAAAAAATCAAATGAAATTCATTTAACACAATTTCAGCTTCTGCAAAATATTTATTTTATCTCATATCTTAAGTACTCTTATTTCGAAGCAACTCAACTAGTTATCCAAACGTATGCTAAAGTTCATCATTTTTCTGTAAGAAGAAATAGAGGATAAATTGACGGTCTGGATTGACAAGATCTGACGGCATAGCCCAAGCCACGAAAGTGGGTTGTGATATTAAGGTATATTTGCCAACGAGGATTGCGAAGCATCTGAACACGTACCTGAAAATGGGGCCCAATTTCAAACTTTTGCTGATAATGTCGGTGTGTAAATTTTTAGGTCCACGAAATGACGTGTACCACCCACAACCCGAAGTGAATAAGTGGATCCCACAATTTTGAGTTTTCGCCTAGGCCAGCGCACGATCACGACCTTCTAGATAGAGTTGTTGTGGCCCACGTGTCACCTCTGTGTCTCCACGTGGCTATGAAAACGTGGTTCTCGATTATTGGCTAGAGCCCTACGACTTAGTAATATTTAATGCTCGCATTTGAAAGGTGGCCTTGGTTGGATGTGATGTCACCGTTATTTTATATTTTATTTTTTCAATCTTTGTACGCATGACAAATCTGACAGGGTCGATGTGTCGATGAGAATAGCTTTCGGGATCTTCCAACTAAATTACTTTTATGGATAAAGAATAAAAAACAATTACATATTCCGTTTGTTACATTTTATATAATCTTTTTATCTAACTAGTATCTATGAATGAATGTGTGTTACATGTTAATAATGGTACGTGAGGATTTAAATATTTATTTATATGAAAAAATAATAAAATTTAATTAATGAGAGAAATTTTATGTATAATAATACAATAATTATATAAATACCGAAAAATATTATTACATTAACATAATACATGAATTTAAAATAAAAGGATATCATTAAAACTTACACAAATGATCAATTTTGTCATGTTAATTAGATAATTATACATTATAGTTTAAAAGTAATTAATGTGATGGTATCTCAACGAACACTTGGACAATATTTTTTTGTGTATGTTTCCTCGTAATGCGTTTATTGCTCTACCTTAACCAGAACTCTTGTTGTCGATCTTGATATCCTTCTTGAAAGTACAACATACAATTGTTCGTGCAAGAAAATATATTGCGGTAAATATAGTCCAATATTTAAGATGTTTGTCCCTATATTTTTATTTATTATGTTTGCAAAACATAAACATACTATAAATTATTTCCACACAAATTTAAAAGGAAATTCCTTAGTTCCAGAAGACGAAAGTTTAATTTAGGGATAAGAATATACTTAGAAGCACTTTAACGAGTATGATATTTTTTGCGTGTATGACGTTATTGTCAAAACTTCTATATACCATCTGTGTGCAATTACATAAGCTATTCGGCGTATCTAAGTTATTTAGTAGCATGACATGCATATTTTTCTTCAAAATTAACCTATATGCAACGGAACTTTTAACTTAGTCTATTATATATACGGTGACACTAACATACATAAGAAATAAGAAACTTGACAACAAACATGTATGATAGAAAGCCATTTGGTCTTAAAGTATTTAATTATTCTTCTTGGTAGTTATTAATGGTATTATTTTATACTGAGTCAAAAACTGAAAAATATTTTATTTTCACTATAAAATTTTGCAATCAACATTTTATTTAGTTAATCAATATATTCATTTATACTAGCTAAGATATATTTTTAATTCTATCATGCGATTTGCACAAATTGCGTTTTAATCTAATGATATAAATATTTCTCTTATTAAATGCACTTCTATTACTATTGGGATTGATAACCAAGTGTTCAAGAAGAACCAAACCATCTTTTATTGGATGCTCTTATTCGTTTCCCACATGAAGCAAGAAGACACCGAATACTAGATCTGTTCTTACTTTATATTTCTTGTCAATTGAATATTTTCGTTTGAGACTAGTAGTATAACTTTGATAAGCTAGCTTTTTCAGTCTCTGCTTTTGTCGATTTTGGAACTACCGGTACTCCTTGACAGTCACCTCCCAAACCATTAATTTTTTACCAAACGGTTCATTAATATCCAATATATCTCTCGAACTTTGTGTAATTTTTTAATCATTTTACACTTAGCCATAAGTGCTTCATCTCATATTATCAATTTTGCTTTCTTTATAATTTTAGCACAATTGTTCTGCTTTGATATATTTGTGATGGTTAATTAAATTGTTTGAAGAGGTATATCAAGTGGGTGGCCTCACAATAAAATCGTTGTCGGTACACCACTCGTTTTTATTGCTAATAATGTCATGTCTCTTGATATGATATTTGCAACTAATGCATGACATGGAAATATTATTTCGATTTCGCCGGAGGTATCTACAAAGAATAATCCCGTTATACCAGAGTCGACTCTTTATAATATAGTCTTAAAAGTTTGATTCTTAATAATATACTAACCTTTTTACTTTGTGTTCTAATGTTCTTTCATGGAATAAATTTATGTACCCTAAGATTTGTTTTAGCTTGAATAAGAATTTTACTCATATGATGACTTTTAAAAATAAATGAATTGGATTCTCTTGCTAAATATTTAATTAATTATTTTTAATATAAAAAATAATTTATTCTATGTTGATTCAGATCTTAATATTAGTTCATCTCTTGTTTCAAATATTTAATCTTAATTATAATTTTATCCACCATAAATTTTATTTTTAAAAGAGTAAAAGTTTGATATGACATTTCACTTTTAGATCTTTATATTTGTAGAATCATTAGTGGTACTCACTCTTACCAACCAATTTTTCTCTCTTTCTCACATATTTATATTCTTAAATATTTTCTTAGTTGTTGTTTAATAATTGGGTATTTTTCAACATTACACGAAAAATGATTTAAAAAAATTATTTGAGTAGGAAAATAGTTCAAATATAATATAAAAATATATTATTGTGGGGGTATTGTTTTCTCAATTCAACTCTTTATACAGTCCATTTAATATTACTTTTGTTTTCTTCGTATTGGACATTATGGAGTAGTAATGTAATGCCAATACGGACGATTTTTATGAAATTGATTTTATTAGACCTTCCTACATATTTTTTAATAAGAATTTAATAGATAAAATTTTATTAAATTTAAAATCTTAAATATTAAAAATTAGCACAGAAGGTATTGTAGTCCAAAAAATAGATTATTACAGTTATGTCCTTTCCCTATGAGTTCTTCCGTTTAATATTTTAGGGCTATTTTGATATATTAATATTATATTTATGCTTTTATAATAATACATGCTCTCATTTTTCTAAATGGATTTGGACAATATAATAAATTCTAAAATTAAATTAGTAATAAGACATTATAATACGTTTTCAAATTAAATTAGTAATAGGAATTTTTAAGAAGTACTGGGATTACATGACTAAAGATATTTACTTGTTTAATTTTATATGAATTAGACAACCCCAAAGTAATAATACTAATATGATTCCTAAAGGTAATCATGTAGGAATCCTAACGTGTAGTATTATGTCCTAAAACTAATAGGATTATAAGGCTAATATCTAGAATTCTGATTATGTCCTTTTATCATGAGTTATTATGCTTAATATTATAAAGTTCTTTCTGTAAACCACCATTGTATTCATGCTTTTATAATAATATAGATATAGATAGATATATGCTCTCCTTTTTCTAAATGGATTTGAACAATATAATACATTCTCAAATTAAATTAGTAATAGGACATTATAATACATTTTCAAATTAAATTAGTAATAGAAATTTTAAGCGAGTATATCATAATAGTAATAGGATTACATGACTAAAAGTCTTTAATTATGTATCTATCTCGAAAGTAATTATACCAATTGAAAACCTAACGTGTTCCTAAAGGTATTAGGTTTACATGCTAACATGTAGCATTATATGTCTATGCCGAAAGTAATTATACTAATAGGACTCCTAAAGGTAGTTATGTAGGATTTCTAATGTGTGGTATATGTCCTAAAACTAATAAGATTATAAGACTAATGTCTAGAATTACGTCTATGTTCTTTTATTGTGAGGTATTATGCTTAATATTATAAGGTTATTTTTGTAAATCGACATTGTATTCATATTTTTATAATAAATAAATATAGATAGATAGATAGATAGATAGATATAGTCATATAAATATAGATATAGATATAGATAGATTAATTTATTAACTTTCATTTTCAAAAAAAAAAACAAAAATTAATTATCGTTGATTTCCTTTTCACCTTCTAATAAATTAAAAGGTATTGATCAAAAGTATCACAGCCTTTTTGGATGAGCCAAAACCTAATTTGTAAGACGACACAACATTTTTAATGGAAATATTATGTTACAATCTTTTGTTAAGACCCAATAGTACTCTAATTTAGTTAACCAAAATACTAAAAGAAAACCTAATGTGTTCCTAAAGGTATTAGGTTTACATGCTATCACGTAGTATTATATGTCTATGCCCGAAAGTAATTATACTAGGACTCCTAAAGATAATCATGTAGGATTTCTAACGTGTGGTATATGTCCTAAAACTAATAGGATTATAAGGCTAATGTCTAGAATTCTGGTTATGTCTTTTTATTATGAGTTATTATGCTTAATATTATAAGATTATTTTTGTAAACCGACATTGTATTCATACTTTTATAATAACTAGTCTCTAAGTTTGTGCCTTGCACGAGTATTTTGAATCTATTTTGAATCTGAGAGTCAAAATCTCTAAGACCTTAAATCAGCCAATTTAGTGCAAGAGGATTATGATATGTGGTTTAGTGCAAGAGGAATATGATCGGTCAAAATCTCTAAGTCTAATTCCGCTAAGGTTTCACACTACATTGTATGATTTAGGAATATGATCTATGGTTTAAAAATGCTCTAAAACTTTAAATCAGACATCAAAATCTATGAATATTCATATATGCTTGATCTATGGTATGATGTCGTATTGATTGTATAGAGCACTGCATAAGGTTTTATGGCTTTATGCTAGACCCTAATCAAATGATTTTTGTTTTCATCTATCAAACGCATTATTCACTACTGGTATATTCTTATTTTTCTCTAGGATATTAAACCAAATATTATCAAGAAAAAAACTCAGTCGGTTTTCAAAAAATAAAGAAACCAAATATCCTATTGGAACCATATGTAATCCACCTTTTTAAAGCTTAAAACCAATTTCAACAAAAATCTAAACTTCGACGACATAACTGCTATTCCTCGACAACAAAGTAACTCATCGAAACACCCGCATCAACTTAACAAAGATTTAGAAAAGTTGTATGACAACTTACTGATTGCTCCCACAAAGAAGTTTGTGAAGTGTTGGTCTTGACTTTATGGGTAATGGTAGGGATTGCCTTCTTCGGCGATATGGATATAGTTAATTAAGTGATGTATTTGTAATGTAATTCGAAGTCTTATCATAATCAATTTCGATCGAACTAATTTTGAATTTAAGTTGATACAATTTTAGTTGAATTCATGGTAGTCTAAATATTACTACAATATTATCTAGTGGTGAATTAATTTCTTAAGAAAATAGTTTATTTTTAAAGGGTATAAAAGACGATCAATATTTTAAGAATATTTTCGTCGCTCAACATTTAGCGTGAAATATTCGTGCTTTTATAATAATATAGATAGATAGATAAATATAGATATAGATATAGATAGATAAATAGATTCTTACTATATGTTTTTAACTTATGCTTTAGTATTCCTTGTGTTGTTTTATTGATTGTCAAATATATATAAAATGATACGTAAGAAATTCGTTGGACCTGCTTCTGTTATCGTATACGCAAGAAATCATAGTGAATTAGTGATGAACAAAAAAAACTCATCATAAGTTTATGGATGATTTTTCCACAATAAGTTAATAACTGCAAGATAACCATTATTAAAAAATGAGGGTGAGTTATATCATTTTTATATTACTTTATCGACATTAACGATTGTCAAAAATTCTAACTTGGAGTTTGTGAATTTTCATAAGTGATACAGGATGCTAATATACTTTTTTTTTTGCTGTTCTGATGTTGCCATACTTAACATAGTTATATGGTGTTCAAAATATTTTAAATTTTTAATGATCCATTGTTTCTGATAAACGATGGTGTTCATTAGGGGTGTACACATGCGGGGTTAGTTCGGATTTTTTAATTATCAAATTAAACCAATGGTGTCTATTTTTTAAATTTATAAACCAAACCAACAAAGTCGGGTTTTTCAATCTCGAATTTTTCGGGTTTTTCGGATTTTCAGATTCTTTTCCGGTAAAGTCTTCATAGCATAAAATATGTAACTTGTGCTCTAAATATTTCTTAAGTCCTAGTAATATACAACTACTTATAATATATTTTTCAAGAAACTAACACAATAATATGAGATAAGTCATAGCATTATACAAAATTATTCATAATAAAGATGAAATAATAAAATTACACAAAACAAATATTGCTAATTAATAAGCCACAATAAAAGTTATCATAATCTAAAAATACTATATAGCTCATGCTAAAATAAGTATACTTAATAAGTACTAATAATAATTACATAACTAAGCACTAAGAAAAAAGATAAACTAAGTTATGCATTTTCATTATAAACCAATGTAAAACTAAAATAATTATCCAACACTATCGTCATTCCTAGTATTGAATTGAATTTATTTTGTTAGCATTAGTATATATTTGAACTTTGTTGAGTTACTTCATTTATGAGCTATAAAATTTATTTACCATTCAAGAATGCTCAGTCTAAACTTAAAATAATACGTTAAAAGATAAAATTGTGAAAAAGTTTAAGAAATATTTATAAATTACATTACAATAAATATTTATATGTATAAAATATTTTTAAAAATTATATAAATATACTATCAGGTTGGTTTGGTTTCGGTTTGATTTTTTTTTTAGTTAAAACCAAACTAAACCAATTATGGTCGGGTTTTATTTTTCAATACCAAACCACATAATTTTTTTTTCTCGGTTTGAATCGGATTATCAGTTTGGTGCGATTTATCGGTTTTCTTTGTACACCCCTAGTATTCACTCGGCTAATCTATTGAATGATTCACCGTTGTTACAAGAATATATGTCGTTAAACTGCCAAGTAAATTGAAGAATTTGTGCTCAAAATAAGTATAGCTTTGAGTTTTTTAAGATTTGAATTTAGAAATCTCCGTGAAAAGTTTCATTTGGGTTTTTTTCAAAATTCAAAGAAATACTATTACAAAAATTAGAAATCTAAAGTTTCATTTCGCTGAATTAAAATTATAAAATCCTTGAGTGAGATACGTGATTCACGGCGAAGAGAGAGACAATTGACTAAAGGAAACTGACGTGGGTGGCCTTTTGCCGTTAAGCGACAGGGTGACGTGTCTTGCAGGCACATGGTTTTACCAATTTCCCAATGGCTCCAGCTGACGTGGTCCATAATTTTCAGATCCGATCTTTAGATATATTTGGTTGACAAAAGAGAAAAAAAGGTCTTTGGATGTATTTTAGTCATTACTTCAAAGTTGAAAGTTGAAACTAGATTTTTCCCATTTGTTATTTGGCCCCTCAATAATTAAAAAGATCAAAAACTTTACAGAGACAAGAATATTTTTCCTTTGGACATTTTCAGGTTCTCATCTCTGTTCTTCCAATATTGGATTTACCCCATATAATTAGTTCCAGAGTAATATTATGCTTTTTTAAAACAATTATCTTTTTTAATACAAAAAGCATATGTGAGGCTTCATCGTAAGAAATGGGCCTCCATTGTATGACAAGTAGGTTGAATCGGTCTACAAATCTAACAAAAATCGGGCTTTGGGTTGGCCCATGGAGGGACGAGGGTGTTCATGTATAATGGTTAAAATAGCACGGGCTAGCTAGTTTTCAAACTGGTCATTCAAAAATAGCCAGCGTTTGTCAAGTCATTGAAAAATAGCCACTATTTTGGTGCAACAGAGGCCGGTCCAGCATAATATACTGGAGTTCGGTGCACCTGTGTATGAACTTCCAGCATATTATGTTGGACCAGTATACTTTGCTGACTCCAGTATACTTTGCTGGAACTCGAGTATATTATACTGAAGTTCCAGCAAAGTATACTGGAACTTCAGTATATTATACTGGAGTTCCAGTATATTATACTGAAATTTCAGTATATTATGCTGGAGTATTTTCCGGATCTTGAACAGTATTTTCGTTCAGATTTATCTTTTAATGAAAAGTGACTAAATTTCGATGACTTTTGAAACTGTGGCTATTTTTGAATGACCACTTGTAAATCTGGTTATTTTTGAATTTCTCCCTGTATAATATATTGCTAATCCCGTGCTATTTACACTAGATGGCCAATTTTTTGTGGTCTTGTATTTAGAAGCTGATTACATTTTCAAAATTAAACCAAAAATCTGTTTTTAGAGATTAGATTATTTTTTTAAAATAAAAAAACTAGATCATTTGTTATATGGGAAAAGGATTGTTTTATAGCTTATATGGGCTTACTGGCATTGGTCCATCAAGCCCAAGAATATGAAGGCCCAAAGAGTACGCGTCGTTGCTTTGCTCTACTGGAGAAGGAAAGGAATAAGAAAAGAAGGGAAAATTCCAGCCTTTTGAGTTTGGACTGTGAAAACGATCATTTTCCACATTCTTCTTCTTCTTCTTCCCCTATTGCTTTGCACAGGTATCTCAATAGATTCATCATCTAATTTAATCAAGTCTTGTTTACTTCAATTTGAAAAGAACTATTTTAATTGTTTCTTCCTTTGTAAAATGTATAAGTGAGTGGGAAGGCTGTAATAGTTGAGATAATTCAACAAGAAGACAATAGAAGCACCTAATAGTTAGAGAAGACCCACTGCATTATTGTATGATATTAGACAACCAAACTGGTCAATATTACAAGTGTTACGAGACAACACAAAGCATCCCACGTTAAATAGCCCGACTTCCACAAAAAGTAAAACCCACAAAGAAGATTGTGCTGAGATTGCAATGCCAAGGTAGCAACAATAAAGTAAATATTATGTGATCATCCATGAAATTAACCCCTTATAAATATATATATATATAAATCTTTTTATCTAATATACCATTTTCTCCATCTCTTAAATGTCTCATTTAATTAACAACACACCAGTCAGAGTATAATGATAATCTTAACGAGTAATAAATACTCCATCTTATTGTTCTGAAACCTCAAATGTTCTGAAATAATGCTAGCTTATATATATGAACTTATCAGCCAATCCGAATGGGGATCTAGAGGGGCCAATTCTAGCTCAATCAATTGTACTGTATTTTTAGTCATACTCCTTACTTATTTCTAGGAAGAAAGAATATCATTTATTCACCATCGTCATCTTTACACAAGTCATGGTTTTTAGTAGTAGGAAAACAAACAACCATTGATAGTTGTCCCTTCTGGACTAATAAAATCCAATGCACATAATGTTGTTCGTTGCATTTCACTCGCACTCTAAAGTCTAAACACAAGCTGATCTAAGAAAAACGGCCTTGTATTTAATTTCCCACCTCAAATATTTTAGAAATTGTGAATTACTAATACTTAATATCATCAATCAGAAAATGATGAAATTATTCATTTGAGTTGAAAATCTTTGGAACTATGAAATAAGTCTCATACACGAACATTAATTTTCATTATTTAATTTTCTGTACTTCCGTTTCTAAAACAATTAACTATTAACTATTTTTTGGGGGAATCGAATAATTTTTCCTTTTGACTATAAAAATGATATTCAGTAACTGTATATGAAATTTTAATATAAAAGCTTTATTTTCATTTAAAAAATAAGGAATTTATATTCAAATTAGGCTGAAATTAGATAATTAACTTGACCGCTGACTGCTATCTTTCGAAATTGCTATTCTTTTTTAAATAGAGGAATTACAAGATAAGAACTTGAAGACTATATATGAAATAGTAACCCTCTTTTTTCATTCGACTTAAGCAAATACGAAGATTTCAACACATTTTTCTGAAATTCGTATTTCCCATGTGAGAATAATTCAGAACTATAAAGCAAAAAAAGAAAGTGAAAAAGTTAAAAAAATCCAGGGTAAATGATTGGGAAACATTAAAGTAACAATGTTTGTTTTTGACATATATACACTTGATTGCGTCACTAGTTGATGTGTACATGCACAGCTTCTCTGTCTACAAATATGGAAAAGTGCTTTCACTGAATCCCACACTATCCAAAGTTACTTCTTGTTTGAGAGAAACACAGAGAAAACATGAAGCCATTAATAAGAATGAGTTTATGGTTTTATTCTATGGTGATTACTTGGGTTTTCTTGGCAGCAATCTTATTTATGGTGGATACAACAGAGTGCAAAAACTGTGGATTTAAGGCAATCTTTAACTTTGGAGATTCAAATACAGATACAGGTGGTTTTTGGGCAGCTTTCCCAGCTCAGGGTCCTCCCCATGGAATGACCTACTTCAAGAAACCAGTTGGACGGGCAACTGATGGCAGAGTCATCCTTGATTTTCTAGGTCGTATATATGATTCTTCTCCGATCAAATTCCTTAAGTTTAATTTGACCGATCTATTTTTTTTATTTATTTTAGATTTACCTATCTAATTGTAGGTTAACTTAATCTGATGGTGTGAAACGTTTATACACATGTAAGCACACATAAATTAAAACTCTTTTTCTTAAATGGATCCTACTATATAATGACGCATTTCTATACTATCTTTGCCATCTATAATGATGCATTTCGTTTCTTTGGTTTGTTCCATGATATAAGCATTAATATTGTAGGAAAGTTGAGATTTATAATAACTTATATCCCAACATTAATTGGTTCTAGTTTCTAGCTAAAAGCTACTCCTTCCGGTCCACTTTAAGTGATTTTTTTGCTCTTTTCACATATTAAGGAATTCACCTTCTAGCATTAACTAACAATGAAATTGACCATAATAATCTTAATTTGCTCATTGGAAATATAACAAACTACTCCTAGGTCGTTCTTTACTCCAAGTGCAACTTTGGAAAGAAAAAGTTAATTTCTTCTTGATATCTGAAAAAAATTAAATATTGTAGACCACACAAAAAGCCAAACAATGAATTAAAGTGGACCGGAGGAAATAGTATTGAAGAAGTAAAGTGTATGTTAGAAAGGGAGTTAACTGAAAAAGGCATGCGCATGTATATATATAGTATATATAGTATATATTTATTAAGAAGCATGACTAGATATTTAAATAAGAGGTCTTGAAAAGTTAGAAGTGTGACCCTCTCTGTTTTTAATATAAGGACCTGTAAACTTTCGGACTTGAGGATAGGTAATGGGACTACAGGAGTTTGCATTTACAAGAAAACGAAATAGCAGCAAACTTGCTCCATGCTTTGTATCTTCTTGCTCATTATCATTGGATGCTTTTGTTTGTCTATATAGGTTCTGTCCTAGATCCTTATCCTAACTATTGCACCCGTGACCACTTCATATGCGTGCTTAATTTCAATTTACATTATTAGCCCTTTTCAGTGTTCTGGCCGGTCCCTAATTCGTGGCACCATACCATAAGACTAATGAATCACAAAGGTTGATTAAGTCCTTTTCAAGAATTTGTGGAGATATAATTAAATGAATAGAAGTCTATCTTCTCTGACAGTTTAAACTTTGAGATGAAATGATTATACAGATAAGCATGATTTGAGGTCCTTGGTTCAAGCCTCACTATCATTCATCATTTAAAAAAAAAAAATCAAATGCTTCGACCACAAAAAAAGTCACGCGTGAAGATGTATGTTGAAGATATAATTAAACAGTATATAAACTTGTTATTTCTTGCCGCTTAAACTTATAGAATGAGATGATCACACAGTTAAACAAGAAGCATCTACGAGAATGATTCATTGGCTAATAATCTGGATCCTTCACACAATTATGTATTTAGGAAAATATTTGTCCTCCTTACTTCATCCCGCCTCTCATCAATTTCAGTTTAAATCTGTAACATGAGTTATTTGAAAGTTTGGTTGTTCCTCATGTGCAGCTCAAGGATTAGGTCTACCATTTTTGAGTCCATATCTGCAATCAATTGGATCTGATTACAGACATGGTGCTAATTTTGCAACATTGGCATCCACTGTCCGCTTGCCACAAACTTCTTTATTTGTTACTGGGGTTAGCCCTTTTTCGCTTGAGATTCAGCTTCGACAAATGAAAGAATTTAAGGTTAAAGTTGATGAACATCACCATAAAGGTAAATCAGTTTTTTCCATAAATATTTCAGTAAATATAATGTGTATTAATGTTATTCATAATCGAGTTTGAATTTTCAGGGAAAACTAATCTGCCTTCGCCAGACATATTTGGAAAATCACTATATACATTCTACATTGGCCAAAATGACTTCACTGGAAATTTGGCTAGAATAGGAATAAGTGGAGTGAAAGAGTATCTCCCTCGAGTGGTTTCCCAAATAGCCAGCACCATCAAGGTAACATCGTCCTAGCATTCAATAAATAATTAGTCCCTCGTCTTTTCCTTCTCTTTTTATCTTCTTTTTTATCTTTTGGAAAACTACTAATGTGAGCCTAGTGAGCGTAAACTATTAGATTGAGTACACTTTTATTTAACTAATTATATTTTCAACACCTTTTAAACGTGTGAGTTTGACTCTTTTCTTGGCTCAGACATGCAGTAAATTTTTTGATAAATGGTGCGATCGTGGGATTTGAATTGTATGACTATCATAGTAAAAAGCTTAATCTATCTATGAGATAGAGCAAAAACTACTAATGTGTGAGTGTAAACTAGCTATCAGATAAAGTACACTTTTATTTACCTAATTATGCGTGTTATTGGCTCAGACATGTGCGACTTCTGATATTGATGTTGGTTCTGTTCTATTTGCCAGGAGATACATGCATTGGGTGGGAGAACATTTTGGGTGCTAAATTTAGCACCAATTGGATGTTACCCTGCATTTCTGGTGGAGCTGCCTCATAACACTTCTGATATTGACCAGTTTGGTTGTTTAATATCATACAATAATGCAGTGGTGGATTATAACAATATGCTAAAAGCAGCATTGGCAAAAACAAGAAAAGAAATTGGTGATGCAAATGTGGTATACGTGGACACTCATGCTGTGCTCTTGGATCTCTTCCAACACCCTACTTCTTATGGTATTTGTTTTCCTTTTCTATTTAAGATAAAATGCTGAACAGTCCAAAATTCTGTTTTGAATGCCGCAAAATCTGACATTTTATCAATTTGACATAAGAGTTTTAATGTATTGTATGACGTCAATGGAAAATTTTGCTTTTGCAGGGCTAAAATATGGAACCAAAGCATGTTGTGGATATGGAGGTGGTGCTTACAATTTTAACCAGCAACTATTCTGTGGAAATACCAAACAAATAAATGGAACTAAAGTGACAGCCAAGGCCTGTGAGGATCCACAGAACTATGTAAGCTGGGATGGAATACATGCCACAGATGCAGCAAACAAACTCACTGCATATTCCATTTTAAATGGTTCTTATTTTGATCCTCCTTTTCCACTTCACCATTATTGTGATATCCAGCCTATTGGTTGACACTGTTGTTTCTTGTATTTAGCAATAATTTAAACCATGACTCATGAGTCATTTACCAGCAAATTGAATGAAACTTAAGTTTTCTTGATGCTTTGATTATTTATTTACTTATTTATTTCATAATGGTGGTGTCTTTGTACCTCTACTATTCCGCTAGTTACTTGCTAGCCACCCCCGGATAAGCACAAATACCGAGTAACTTTCTCCACTAAAATCTTAGTTAGATTAAATTTTTTTACCTAACTTCTAGTTTTTGCTGAGAAGAAATTTCGTGACGCTTTGATATTTATCATAAGATTCATCATCCATAGTTAATAACTTACTGATCACTGGACAGCTAGTCTACTTGTTAATTTTTTTAATAAATCAATAGATAATTGATCATAGCTATGGATTTTGCAAATTTGAGGCCCTCACAAAAAAAAAACATGACTCACCCCTAAAACAATTCCAAAACTGCACAATACACCCATGTGAGTTCTGAACAAAGAAAAAAAATATCATTAAGAAATGGACCTTGAGTGTAAAGCCCCATAAATTTCTAGCTTAATTTTTTTTTTTATAATCTCGAAGTTTATAACGTAATTAAAGTGTTCGAAGGGTATAAGGAGTTGCACGGTTTAAGCGAAGTATTTGGAATAATATGTATATAGGATATGAACTAATATGGTAGGACGAATACATAAGAATCAATAAAATCTTGTTTGATCACTATGTTGAAATACAACACTGGATGCACTTGTCCTTATAATGGCAATACGATGATGTATGTAAAAGGAGTACAACTATTTTATATGTAAGGAATTAGCAAGAAAGATACAAAGATCTTGGTGAGCAATGAAAGACAAGTGGGCTAGGGGTAAAGAAAATAAAAAGATTTTCCAAGTGAAAAAACTTTTACTTTTATTTGGAGTAAAAAAGTAGCCTATGTGGCAGCACGTTCAACCAAATTTGCTTATAATTAAATATAGTGGGCCCATAAATACAAAGAAACACAGAAACAAAAATTGCTCGCCTTCGACAAAGAAGAAGAGGAGTCTACCTTTCCTTTCTTCTTTTTTTTCTTTTCTTTTGTTCCTTTACTTTAATTACATGTTATAAATGAAGATAGTTAATTATAATTCCAACAAGAGTTAGGGTTTGAGCACTAAAGTAAATTTGATAATGGAGTCTTGACTGAGTATGCAACATTGCAATTGGTATGTTCTTAGTGATGATTATAACTTATTGGACTATAGAATTGAAGTGAGTATACATAGTATCCCTGTATTACTGAAAACTCACGAGTTAGAAGATTTGAGCAATATTCTTACATTGAAGAGAGTAATGTTATATTCTTTAGACTTGTATTGACGTGAATTGAACCCGATTATTACATGTAGATTGAAATTTGTGAATCGGGAGTGTTTGGAGGATACGTGAAGTCGAAGCTGAGCTAGCTTTAAGGTGAGTTGAGGCTTACTCTCCTAGTAGAGAATTCCATTAGAACCCCTATGCTCCATGTGTTCAATAAATTCAAGCCATATTTTCTTGCGATCCAAATACTCAGTTCACTTATTCTTTTTCAGTACGATATTATATGTGACATGAATACATGCTTATGTGTATTACCAATTGTTATGCGCCTTTATTTGTGATATTCACATTCAGTACGGAGAAGTGGCCAACATCCCCCAGCGTGAGTGCCATGATGTCAGGGTTACCTACCTCATGCTCGCAGGTGCCATATGTTTGTTGGGGAGATAAGCTGACACTCTCCCGTACGTGTTCCCAGGTGCTCACGTACGCAGGGCCATTATGTGTAACAATTAACTTTGCAAAGTTACGTCTTAAAATATATATAACTCAATTTCTATTTCAGATATCAGTTATGAGCTCAATTTCTACGTTGAGTTTCAGTTTCCAGCTTATTACTTGATAGTAAAATTTTATATGATTTATATGATTTTTCGTATATACTTTTTCTTTATTATATTTTCCAGAAAGTCTCGCTCCACCTTTTTAGGAGGTAGCCTATGAGACTTACTGGGTATCCTTTGGTGGTACTTATCCCGTTTGGACCTGCTACGTCGTGTGTCAGGTATTGAGGACGCAGGTAACGAGGCACGTGGCTAGAGAAGATATTCTATATCCAGTTTACAGACTCCGTTGATTCACCCCAGCGGTAGCGAACCCTATTCAGACTATTATTTATATCTTTTTTTTCTTTACGTTTATTTTATTTCCGGGGATGCCCTCGTAGGCTATGTATTTTAAATTTTATTTTTCAGATTTTAGAGGCTCATGACTTGTTAGTGGGTCAGTATTAAAATAGTTTTGGGATTTATCCTTTATTTATTATTTTTATCAGTCAACTTAAGAATTGCAACTTGATTAGAATTAATATTTAAGCACGTTAGATTCTTTGCTATTGAACTTGAAGTTTGATACAAATAGTACATGGTTCATTCAACGAGTGATAAGGGTTGAATGCCAATCACATCTCATAGCAGGTCGGGGGCATGGCATTGAGCTTTAACTTAATCTAGGAGGTGGGAATTGCCAAAACCATATAATGATACCAAATACCCATTAATCCACTAACGTGGAAACTCAAAAAAATGCATAGCATATTTGTTGTTTGTGTGTGTGTGGGGGGGGGGGGGTACAAAATGTCATATTCCAGGGGGAAAAAACAAAGAAAAAATGGCATCACCACTCTATAAACATGGCTCCCTCCCCTAAAAATTCCCCAAACTCCAATCCATTGACTTCTGAAAAAAGAAAAAGAAACTTTTCCAATTCCATTCCATAATCTTCCTTTTCCCACCTACCATCTTCCCCCTCTATCTTTTTAGCCTAAATCCAATCTCACCAGATTGTTCATATTCTTTAAAACTATCGTGGTTTTATTAGTTTTAAAGAATAGGCGATGGCTTTTGTTTCCTTCAGATGGGGGTTTATGAAATGGGGCTTTCAAATACTCCTAGAAGATATGTTTGATGTTTGTTTAATCATGTCATGTGGATGATGCCATATTGCTATTTACACTAGGCAAAAGCACCAGTTGTTTTTTGTGGACTATCTGATATTATAATTTGAGTGTTAAGGCCAACCGCGTGTAATTATTTACTCCTATTATATTTGCAAAAGTTCTCCATCAACCTAATAAAAATATTTGCAAGATACATGTGTCTGAATCAATTAGTTGTACTGTTCTCCCACCTTTTCGTACTCCCTCCGTTTTAATATATGCAGTAATCAGAGGTGGATATATATAATTTACTTGTGCACCTAAACACAAAAGCTTGACTGGAGGGGTGGTTGGGTGGAGTGCTTACGTTTCCTTCCTTCATTAGTTGATGCGGATTCGAAACTCATGTTTAGCTTTTCCTCCTCCTTTCTATTTTACTTATTTGAATCTAACATAATTTAAATTTAATAGCAAATTGGTTTGTTTGTTTGTTTTTTTTTATTCTAAATTCAATTTTAGTTTAGTATTAGTACATAATGGTCAACTTAATTAATTTTATTATTTTTTTAAATCTCACCCTTCAAATAAAAATCTCAAATTGCAACTTATTGCTCAACAAATAAAAAATATAAATTCTTTCTGTTCATAACCTTCTTCAACAATCACTTCGATAAAGTAGTGGGCATCGTCAACTCTGACTCCACGATGGCAACTGAGAGTTTGAGACTCTTCTTCAATTTCTTGACTATTAACACACTCATAATCTTGATTTTTCTATGTAAGTTTTTGATAATTTTAAAGTTATGAACACCCTTTTGATCGCTGACTCCTTTTTTATTTGAGAAAAACTAGAAATTTTGAAGTTTGAAATAGGCTTAAATCAAACATCTTCCCTTCTCGTAGTACCTATTTTGCGAAAAAATCTCCCCCTCTGCTCAGTGTTTTTTTCTTTCTTTCGAACCTTTTTCTTAATACTTAGATGATAAATTCGATTATAATTATTAAGTTTTTTAAAAGAGTTGCAGGTTGAATTTTATCGCTAGTAATTAACATCTAGTTGCACACCGAATTTTATCGCTAGTAATTAGCATATAGTGGTACCTCCGTCACGCTCAAATCCTGAGAACCACTACTACTAGTAGTGGTTGCCCGATATAAAATATAAGAAAGAAATGAAGATTTTCAGAATTTATGATTTTATTCCCATGAATTTTTTATGGCTATAAAAATAAACCGTTAATAATAAAAGTGAAATTTGATATTTTAAATATAGATATTTTTTTAATGGATTAATAATTTAATAGTACCAATCGGTTGTGTCATTCTCTAAGGAGGAATATTCACCATTGTAAACTGTACAAGTCATGGTTTGATAGGCGTAATTGTCCCTTTTCTAGACTATATATCCAACGAATAAATAGTCTTATTGTTCATTGCATTTCACTCACCCTCTAAACCCTAGTTGATCTAGGAAAAATGGTGATGCATTTTCCCACGTCAAATCTTCAAGAATTTGTGAATTAATACCTACCATGCATCAATCAAAAGCATGAATTGTCGATTTTTCCTTTTTGTATTTTAAGTAGTTGACTAGTTTACTAATTAGTCGACTAAAGATAAGAACAAAATAAAAGTAAAGCAGAAATAAAGTACAGGAATTAAAGACACCAAGATTTTTATACTGGTTCGGATTCAATGTGAATCTTACGTCCAGTCCACTTGGGTTGCAAGAGTGCTCTCTTTTAGTATTTGAAGTTTCTCGATTACAATGGAGTTGATGTAGCATCACACCAACACCTTAATCACTATTTCACTTCTCTCTTTTTGATACAATGTCTCACCAGTGTTTATCTTTTTTTCTTCTCTCACTAATTACATAACAAATCTAAAGAGAACTACAATGCTTGTTTGGAGTAGAACAAAAAGAGTGATAGTAGTTCGTTCAAAGAATATATGCTTCAAGCCTGGTACAGATGTATATATACTTCGCGAGGCCTTCTTGACTCTTAATTGACGTGAATCTTGAGAGATTACAGACCCAAGGGAGTTGATCCTCGAAAGGAATCGTAAATTGATTCTTTTTAAGAATAAGGTAAAGTTTCCGTTGATTTTCCTTGACTTGTGGCCTTGATAGACTTTTCTTTCGCTAAGAAGATCTTTCCGTTATTTGAGTAATCAAAGTTAGATCCCTTGATTCCGGGCTTTAACGGTCTCCAGTGCAGAGCTTCGCAATCTCGTTTTCTTTTAATTTGGGACTTTCTTATAATAATCTCCGTCAATCTGCTATCAAATCATTACTTGATTATTCTTTCGGGTTTCCTCTACTTCTTCCTTTTTCGTCTCTAATCATTAATACTTTTCCTTTCCTTTACTTCTGGAGTTTCCATCATTCTCCTTCCTTACTTGCTTCCGTTGACAGATCTTTTCCTTAATTCTTTTATTTCTTCCATACTTGAATGATAGAGCTTTTTGAGTCCTTTGTTTATCCCTTGTGACCCTGCTTTAATAGTAATGTGTTACTTTTTATCATTGAAACTTATATTTAACAATCTCTCCTTTTTTGATGATGACAAAATAACATATAAAAGCAGTTTACTTCTCTGTTATAGTTAGTGCTTGATTTGTTGTAGTCGACTTCTAAGTTGACTTTCATGATGTGACAGTTGACTCTCCCTCAAAAGGTGCCGTTGTTTTTGTTGTGCTTGTAACCTCATATGTTGCAGTCGACTCCCCCTCAACAAGTGCTTCTATTTGACCTTTATTAATATAAATATCCTTTTCTCCCCCTTTTTGGCATTAATAAAGAGGGAAATTCACATGTATAGAGTAAAATAAACAGATACAAGCAATTTAGGCAAATATAAGCAAATATAGCCAATTATAAGCATGCAGAGTTTAGCAAAAATAAAGAAAACAACCAACGACTGGTTATCCAGTCCAAAACAGCAAAAAAAAATTATCTGAAACATCCACAACTAACGACGCAAAAAATAAGTGAGAGTGTTGTAAATCGCTTCCTTCATACTATCAAAGCTGGCATTTGCTGAAACTGTCACCCCATCAATCCTGTCATGTACTTCCTTGAAGGCTTTGACTGCGTTTTCTACTAGCTTGAGAATTTTGACCCTTATCTTCGAAACATCAGACCCTGTTTCTTTGGAGGTGGAATGAATGTCCCCAACAGTTAATTGAGTTTCAGCAAGAAGGTCCTAGATGATGGTCAGCTTGTTATCAATAGCAGTCAATTTTTCTACAAGATCAAGATCACTTACACTATGATGGGAACCAGAGGCTTTGACCTTTGAATCAGGCTAAACATTCTTGATTTCTCCCTCATGTTTCTTCACCCAGGAACCCTTAACACACACATACCCCATACTGGCAAAGGCTCTAGAGTTGTAGGATTTAGAGACAGAGACAAAAAGGTATTCTGAGATAGAGATGTTGTGGGTTTCCAAGAGATGGGTGATAACCATACCATAAGGTAGACTGGTGGGGTCATTAGCACTTTCAACCATAAAATTTATGACCCATGAGGACAGTTTGACCTTAATCTTGGTTACTAGACAATAGACAAGAAAGGTGTCTCGTTCAGAGAAAGTGGAGAATGAGCCAGCGCGAGGAAGAAGAGTAGTTGCAACAATGTGGGCCAGAACTCGGTTTCAAAACTAACATCACTGGGACCTAACTAGTTAGGGAGGAAATCAGAAGGACAATCATCTATACAACGCTTTGCTTGATCAAATGTAATTTCAAAGTCTTCATGTCAGGTATTTTTGAAAAGCATGGGAAACCCAGAGCACTTACACTGAAAAATTGAGTCAAACATGGCACAATCAAGGACAATGCATTTTCCTAGAGCTAGGGATTCTAACTTATCAGGCTTGCTAGAGCGAAGATTGGCGTATAACATCCTCACTAGAGGTTCATAGACTTTGGGAGGGGTTAAAGAAAGCAAATTTGACCATCCTTGAAAAACAAACAGATCCTTTACCTTAAAATTGAGGGCCTCCAGGTCATCAAGGTCGATTACTCTGTCATTGGCAATGGGATTTTCTTTGAGGGCAGCGAAGAAGTCTCTATTTGGAGTATCCCAGAAATTGAGGTCTGACTTTAGAGAACTCGAGAGGTCTACCTTGTATTTCTTGGGAGTAAAAGATTCAGGGGGTCTTCCATGGGTCTTTTTCCAAGAGCTTTTTCGTGTAGCAACCCCCTTTGGGAGGGTGCTACTTACGAAAAAAAATCTAATTTACTACCTACAACATTAAGAAGATATTAATTCAAAAAGATATTCAGAATAATTTAATAGCGGAAATAGGCCCATGCGATAAAGGTTCAAAGTGCAATATTTTTGTTTCTGAATATACACTTCACAATTTTTTTTATAAATATAATACAATGTCAAAATATCAACATAAGGTAATATAACCCTTCTTGAATAATCAACACGTTAAGCAACTTCCTAACAAAATTATACTTTTCGTTCAATATCACTGCCTGTTCATTGTACATAAATTTCAAACTAGCGAGTAAAAAAATAAAACTAGTCTTCTCCTTTGTACATTTTCACAAGACAATGTAAATTCAGCATATTACAAGACTTGAGTTATTAACAAACCCTAAAACAGCAAAACAAGTTACCAAATTCAAGTTACAAGATTTTGGTCTTAAGATCTAACAAGCCTCCAAAATAACGTACATGAGTGTGACATATAGATCATGTACAAGTCCCAAAACTATACAAAATCTAGGTGCATATGCAAATGTGATCTCCATATGTGCTCCCAAAAAAGACTACTTCATAAGGTCGTCTTCAAATCTCATCCCGTACATTACCTACGATAGAAAATAACTATCGCTAAGCATAAAGCTTAGTGGCGTATAAACTTTGGGCTTGGAGCCATTAAATTCTTCAATTCCCCTTTTTCAGTCATAGGTAGCTCAAATTAAATATAAATCTAAAACAAGTGAACAAATATATCAAAATTATCGAATATCGAACCTTGAAGTGTTTCCAAATATCAATAACAATGTTCAAAATTTAAGAGTCGAGAAAGCGTATACTATCAATCCAAGAGAGCTTGCCAAATATTCATTTTTCGCCCAATATGTACGTTATGCCATCACACCAAGTATAATTAAATATCAAGGTGGACAAAAGCCCAAAATCAAGTAGGGTCAAAACCCAATAGTTAAGAGAATCAAGAACCATATTAAAAATGGCTTGCTAATTCATATTTAACACGGACAAGTTCCGTAATTTAAGACAAACTACAAATCCAAAGTCAAGATGGCAAAAGATCCGAATCAAGAGGCATGCCAAGATGAGTGACAAAGTCACTTCCACAAGAAGGACAAATTCCCAACAAGAATGCAAAATGATCAAGCAAATCCGTACGAATGGGCGATTTGGCAAATATCTTACTATACTTGATATAAAACGAATACAACGATATAAATTAAAGACAAGAAAAATAAAATATCAGGTTATTTCAAAATATTCCAGCAAGTAAAAAGAGTAGGGGTGGGCATAATACCGACCGAACCGTAAACTTTGATTTTTTCGATTTCAGTTTTTCGGCTTATTCGGTCGGTTTGCGGTTTATATTTTCTATAATTTTGGTGTTCGGTTCGGTGCTCGGTTTTACAACTTCGGTTTTCGGTTAAACCGTAAAATCGAATTTTTCATAGAGGACATAGTTTTCTCGACGGACTACCCACAGATTGAGAGGAGCATATGGACAAAGTGAATCAGTTGTTTTCAAAGATTCCTCATTACAATAAGGTGTCAAGACAATATGAGTTAGATTTTATAGATAGAGGAAGAGTAGGACTCAGAATCCAGAGCTCAGTTAAGAACTTTCAAAGTTGTGCTGCACACTGTAAATGGAATTTCTGGAGCCTTTTGTTGTTCAGCCTCTGAACACCAAGTCATTGAATTGACTAAGTGTGTTCAGCAATTTTTTCTGTAAGGCATCACGTGAAGTGGAATAGGAATCATTATTTATTGTTCAAAACCGACCTAATTGAACCGAACCGAACCGAATTAGCAAAAATCGAAGAAATCGAACTAATTTTGGTTCGGTTATTGGTGCACCAAATAAAAAATCAAAAACCGAACAAACCGAACCGAACTTCATAATAACCGAACCGAACCGGCCGACGCTCACCCCTAAAAAGAGTACAAAGTTTATACACAAACCTTGGTATTTTACAACAAAATAGTTTTACCACAACTTGAGAACGTTCGAATCGTCTATGCCATAGATAAACCAAATCTGTCCACTTCCTCAAATATTTCCCCTTAGATTTTACAAGGATATATATACTTTAAATACATAATCAAATATCTATATAAGTTAGGTGATTTAACATGTCAAACTAAACATGATATTGGTACAAATTACCCAAAAAAAATTAAACATAAATTCTGGACAGTATCACTATCTTGTGTTGTGACTCTGTTTTGAAGATAAAAATGGACAAACTAGACTGTGTGGTCTTTATTACAGTTGTAGATATATGTCTTACCATTTCAGAAAATCTTGAATCACCCCCTTAAATATCTATATTTATTATAAAGATGCTCAATCGAGAATGCAAATATTAGTTAAAACTTTGGGGTCTCCCCCTCCTTAAATAAATTTCGTCTTGAAATTTACCTTATACTAGTCCCGAAACAAGTGTAGATATTGAACTCTCATATCCTCTTCTCGCTCCCAAGTAGCTTCCTTGCCAGAATGATTTCTCCAAAGAACCTTCACTGAGGGGATTCTCTTATTTCTAAGCTCTTTTATCTCACGCGCTAAGATTTGGATTGGTTCTTCTCCATATGTCAAATCAGGATTGATCTCAATAGATTCAATAGGAATAACATGAGATGGATCTTAGCGGTATCTTCTAAGCATAGAAACATGGAAGACATTGTGGATCTTGTCTAACTATGGTGGAAGAGCTAGTTTATAAGCAACAGTGCCAACTCTCTCAAGCACTTCATAAGGTCCAATAAATCGAGGACTAAGTTTACCTTTTTGGCCAAATCTCATATAATTCTTCCACGGAGAAACCTTTAAGAATACCTTATCACCCGCTTGATACTCAATATCACATCTCTTAAGATCAGCATAAGATTTTTGTCTATCTGAAGTAATTTTTAAGCGATCCCTAATTATTTTTACCTTAACTTCAGTTTGTTGCACAATCTCAGGACCCACCAATTTTCTTTCACCAACCTCGTTTCAACAAAGAGGCGTTCTACATTTTCTCCCATATAAAGCTTCATAAGTAGGCATGCGTATACTTGATTGGTAGCTATTATTGTAAGCAAATTCTATCAGGGCTAAGTGTTTGTCCCAACTACCCCCAAACTCAATAATGCAGGCTCGAAGCATATCCTCCAAGATTTGTATTACCCTCTCAGACTGGCTATCTGTTTGTGGATGGAAAGCAGTACTAAAATTCAACCTGGAACCCAAAGATTCTTGCAAGTTAGACCAAAATCTGGATGTAAACCTTGGATCTCTATCGGGTATAATAGAAATAGGGATTTCATGCAGCCTCACAATCTCATTAATGTATAATTTTTCCAAACGTTTCAGTGAATAGTCCATTCTGATTGCCAAGAACTGAGCACTCTTAGTTAGTCCATCTACAATGACCCAAATCGCATCATGATTCCTTTGAGTGCGTGGAAGTCCAGAAACAAAGTCCATCATTATCCTTTCCCATTTTTACTCAGGTATTGACAAGGGTTGCAATAGACCAGCTGGGACTTGATGTTTAGCTTTTATTTGTTGACAAACCAAGCATTTAGAAATGAACTCTGCAATGTCTTTCTTCATACCACTCCACCAGTAGTGCTCCTTGATGATCCGGTACATTTTAGTACCTCCATGATGCATTGCATAAGGTGAACTATGTGCTTCAATAAAGATCTCCTTCCTCAATTCATCATCACTAGGAACACACAACCTATTTTTATAAAATAAGGTACCATCTTTCTTTAATGTAAAATCTGATTCTCTTCCATTTTGGACTTCTTCAACCCGTTTCACAAGTTTCTCATCTAACTTCTGCGCTTCTTGGACCTGCTCAAGTAAGACTGGCTTGACTTGCAAATTAGCAATGATAGAACCATTACAATTAAATGAAAGACAATCATTCATGGCTCTTAAATTCAATCCAGGGACAAGTTCTATAGGAAATTCAATCTCCCTTTCCGGAGGCAACCCAGGAAGATCATCAGGAAATACATCAGGAAAGTCGCACACGGTTGGTATATCCTCAAGACTTGGACTCCCCAATCATATATCAACTATATGAGCAAGATAGGCATCACAACCTTGACGAATCATCTTCCTTGCCAAGACCGCAGAAATAATATTAGATGTCAATGATCTTTTTCCTTGAACTACTATGTGTGAATATGCAGGAGTTCTAAAAGTCACTTGCTTCAACCTACAATCAACCAATGCATGGTGCCTATGGATCCAATTCATACCAACAATAACATCATAGTCTTGGAAGGGCATTTCAAGCAGTCTGCAGGGAAGACTAGATTTTAAATCATGAATGGACAATCTCGGTAAATCATGTTAACAACAGCATGATGCCCTAATAGACTCATGACAAGCACATCAAATTCAAGTCTCACAGATTTAACAGTATCAGAAATTGCAAGTGATGAGCAAATATAAGAGAGCGAAGATCTAGGATCAAATAATGTAACAACAGATATGCCAAATAAGTGAAATTTACCAACAACCATGTCTGGGCCATCTTGGTCATTCTTCTGTCTCATAGCATAGACTCGTGCAGTAGCTCTCGACCCACTATCCTGATTAGCTCCACCCGAACCCCCTGTTTGCATATTTTTAGGTCTTGCACTGCTATTAGCTTGAGAATGAGTAGTGACAGGCTTTTGAACTGAGCCCTTTGTATGTGTAGAAGAAAGAGGATTAGGATTAGGATTAGGACAATCCTTCACTTTATGATCCAGACTTCCACAATTAAACAAGCACCAGAAGCTCTTCTGCAGACACCATAGCGCACTGTGCATAAGTAGGTGTATAAGTTTTGCCTTGGCCATAACTTGGAGTACTAGCAGTAGAGAAATTAGGCTTATTCTGCTTATGATATGATGACTTATGTGCACTTTCAGTCTTGGAATAGTCAAACTTTCCCTTCTTGGATGGACCGCCATAATCTGAATTACCCATCCTAAACTTGTTTTCTCTCCTACTAGCTTCTTCCTTGTCAATTCTTTCCCAAGTAAGAGCAGCTGAAACTAACTTGGAAAAATCCTCAAGTCGCAAGATTGCCATAGATATTCGGATTAAACCATTCAAACCTTCTTCAAATCTTCTGCACTTGTCTCTTTCATCATCAATAATACCTCCAGCATAGCGAGAAAGCCTGAGAAATTTTATTGATACTCTGCAATAGACATACTCCCTTGTCTTAAATTCATAAACTTTTTTTCTTAGCATCACAATAAACAGGGGGAACACATTTCGCACGAAATGCTTTCACGAAGTCATCCCAAATAAGGACCGGAGGTTTAGCTTTTGCATTTGGTACACTTACCCACCAATCATAGGCATCCTTTTGTAAAAGAAAGATATCATACTTAAATTTGGCAGTATTAGTACACTCTAGTTGTTCAAAGACCCTCTCCATGCGCTCGAGCCATTGTTCAGATACCGTGGGATCAGTACTGCCTTCAAATTCAACTCCACCCATTTTCCTCATCTACTCAAAATTCATTTCACTAGGTTCTGACATTGTCCCAGCCAAGTGACGAAAGAACTCAGCCATCTGCTGAAATGAATGAGTCATAATAGGAGTACTATGACCCATTACTCTTGGGTTACTGCCCACTTCATTTTCACTAACGCGATGATGATTTAGGTTAGGTAAGGGTTCCTCATATCCTTCCTAGAGGTGAGGTGGAGCATTATAATGGGTCTGACTTTCATGAACGGATTCAATAGCTCTATTCGAAGAGGAGGCCATATTAAAATTTCTATAAAAGATAAGATCACACTGCATTAGGGACATGTACATGATGCATGTGCTCAAGGAATACAACAAATTACACTAAGCGGGTATGCAAAAATTTATAAAATCCGAGCCATTTTCAAGAAAGGAAATAACAACAAATACTAGGTACGATCACAACAAAATTAAAATTCTAGAATCACAAACCTAGGCTCTGATACCAAAACTTATAGCAACCCCCTTTGGGAGGGTGCTACTTACGAAACAAATCTAATTTACTACTTACAACATTAGTTCAAAAAATATTAAGAATAATTTTGTAACGGAAATAGGCCTATGCGATAAAGGTTCAAAGTGCAATATTTTTGTTTTTGAAAATACACTTCATAATTTTTTTTATAAATAAATTACAATATCAAAATATCAACATAAGGTGATATAACCCTTCTTAAATAATCAACACGTTAAGCAACTTCCTAACAAAATTACACTTTTCGTTCAACATCACTGCCTATTCATTGTACATAAATTTCAAACTAGCGAGTAAAAAAAATAAAACTAGTCTTCTCCTTTGTACATTTTTACAAGATAGTGTAAATTCAGCATATTACAAGACTTGAGTTATTAATACACCCTAAAACAACAAAACAAGTTACCAAATTCAAGTTACAAGATTTTGGTCTTAAGATCCAACAAGCCTCCAAAATAACGTACATGAGTGTGACATATAGATCATGTACAAATCCCAAAACTGTACAAAATCTAGGTACATATGCAAATGTGATCTCCATATGTGCTCCCAAAAAAGACTACTTCATAAGGCCGTCTTCAAATCTCATCCCGTAAATTACCTACGATAGAAAATAACTATCGCTAAGTATAAAGCTTAGTGGCATATAAACTTTGGGCTTGGAGCCATTAAATTCTCCAATTTCCCCTTTTCAGACATAGGTAGCTCAAATTAAACATAATCTAAAACAAGTGAACAAATATATCAAAATTATCGAATATCGAACCTTGAAGTGTTTCCAAATATCAATAACAATGCTCAAGATTCAAGAGTCAAGAAAGCGTATACTATCAATCCAAGAGAGTTTGCCAAATATCCATCTTTCGCGTAATATGTACGTCATGCCATCACACTAAGCATAATCAGATATCAAAGTGGACCAAAGCCCCAAATCAAGTAGTATCAAAACCCAATAGTCAAGAGAATCAAGAACCATATTTAAAATGGCTTCCTAGTTCGTACTTAACACGAACAAGTTCCATAATTTAAGACGAACTACAAATCCAAAGTCAAGATGGCAAAAGATCCGAATCAAGAGGCATGCCAAGATAAGTGACAACGTCACTTCCACAAGAAGGACAAAGTTCCAACAAGAATGCAAAATGATCAAGCAACTCCGTACGAGTGGGCAATTTAGCGAATATCTTACAATACTTGATATAATACGAATACAACGATATATATTGAAGACAAGAAAAATAAAATATCATGTTATTTCAAAGTATTCCAGCAAGTAAAAAGAGTAAAAAGTTTATACACAAACCTTAGTATTTTACAACAAAACAGTTCAACCACAACTTGAGGACGTTCGAATCGTCTACGCCATAGACAAACCAAATCCGTCCACTTCTTCAAACACTTCCCCTTAGATTTTACAAGAGTATATATACCTTAAATACATAATCAAATATATATATATAAGTTTAATGATTTAACATGTCAAACTAAACATGATATTGATGCAAATTACACCCAAAAAATTAAACAGAAATTCTGGACAATATCACTGTCTTGTGTTGTGACTTAGTTTTGAAGATGAAAATGGACAAACTAGACTGTGTGGTCTTCATTACAGTTGTAGATATATGTCTTACCATTTTAGAAAATCTTGAATCACCCCCATATCATTTTTTTACAAAAGGTTATGCTAAAATTACTAACAGTAGTCCAAGGAGGGTTTGTAAAACAGAAAATTTGGGCAGCACCTGCCCTGTACTTCATCACCCTTTTTCGGGTAAATAAAAGACAAACCAGATTTTGGTGCCTGAATAAGAGTTATAGATCTATGAAATATATTTTCATAAAAGCTTGTATCACTTAAAATAGATCCCTATACAAGAATATACGAAGAAAACACTAATAGATGTATAGTGTAAAAATGGGTTTAGTAACTTACCACAAAGAGGAGCAACTTGAGCTTCACCAAGAATGCGTTTTGCTGGTTGGTTTAGTAAAAATTTCTTATAGTTATTATGAAGTATTTCAGGTGATAAGGAGAGAGAGTATGGGTTTTCTTTGGCATGAAAGAATAAAATATGAGATGAGGTTATGGAAAAGCAAGTCAAATAAGTAATATTTATGAACTTTGGATAAGTATGAAATAAAATTGGCTGCCCAAACTACTAAATATCTTTAAAAGGGTGGCATCCCAAAACCTTAAATATCTAATGTATTTAATAACAATTCATCAAAATGATATTAAGTGTTACACATAGCAACACCATGGAACTTCTTTGTCAATATTAACACAACCTAAAGTAAGCAATTTTCATATTATTGTCAATTTCACATTTAGGAAGTGCAAAGTAAAAAATCTATCTTCATTATAAGATGCTCGATCGAGAATGCAAATATTAGTTAAAACTTTAGGGTGTTACATTTCGCCTATTCGGTGAGTGTGGTCAGATGGTTCTGCCTGAAAAGAGGCAAACCCTTCAGAATGGTCAGACCCTAGGTTTACTTGTTCTGGAGGCTGAGAAGAGGGTTTTCCTTTGGAACGAGTACTTTTTCTTGTGAAGGCAGAGGGATTCTTAGAGTGTTTTGCCATTGAAGGATTTTTGGAGAAGGGTTTCTGAGTGATAAGAACAATGAAGAAGAGGAAAGATGATTCAGAGGGTTAAAAAGAAAGGATTTGACGGTTGAGTACATGAAAGGAAAGGGTGGTAGTGAAAAGACATGCTGATTGATTTTTCTTTCTTGAAAGTTGCGACTGATGGGAAAAGAGAGGGAAACCGGAGGCGCTCAATTAATGCATACTTACAGAAGAAAAGAAAGCTAAAAATATTAGTCACACAGGAATTAGAATTAACATATAAGTCCTAATTTTTATGATCAAGAGAAATAATGCCAAGTAGTTCTCTTAAAGAGTAGAATCCAACTTCAAGCAAAGGCTTAGTAAAAATTTCTGCTAGTTGATCAGTGGTGCCAACAAATGATAACTATATATCTTCCTTAATGACGTGATCTATAATGAAATGATGCTTAATATCTATATACTTAGACCTAGAATAATGCATAAGATTCTTTGAGAGGCATACAACACTAGAATTATCACAAAATATTTGAATAGATTTAAAAGATAATCATAGTCACCCAATTGATGAGACATCCATAGTAACCGTGTACAACACTGTCCGATGGAAATATACTCTGCATCAGTTGTGGATAATGCAACTGAGCCTTGTTTCTTACTGTTCCAGGATATTAATGTGTTTCCCAGTAATTGACATATTCTATTGGTTCTTTTCCCGTCTTCATTATCACTTGCAAGATCAGCATCTGAAAAACCTTCAAGTTTAAAATTATTAGAATGTGGGTACCACATTCCATTTGAAACAGTTTCGATGAGATAGCGTATTATTCTCTTTACTGCTGTCAGGTGCAATTACTTAGGAGCTGACTGAAACCTAGCACATGTATACACACTGAATGTAATATCTGGTCGACTAGCAGTTGAGTAAAGTAAGGAGCCAATCATTCCATGATATTTCATTTCATCCACTGGATTTCCCTTTTCGTCTTTGTCAAGACTTGTTGATGGGCTCATTGGTATACCAATTGCTTTAGCACTGCTCATGCCGAACTTTTGAATCAATTCTTTTGTATATTTGGTCTGACATACAAAATTTCCTTCGTCAGATAGTTGAATTTGAAGTCCAAGGAAAAACATGAGTTCTCCCATCATGCTCATTTCAAATTCACTTTGCATGAGATTAGCAAATTCCTTGCACAAAAGAGGGTTAGCACTTCCAAAAATAATATCATCAATATAGACTTGGATAATAATATTACCTTCTGATGATATTTTGATAAATAATGTAGTATCTACTTTACCTCTTATAAAACCATGATCAACTATAAATGAGCTAAGTCTTTCGTACCAGGCTCGAGGAGCTTGTTTGAGTCCATACAGTGCTTTAGTCAACTTATACACATGGTAAGGAAATTGTGAGTCTTGAAAACCAGGAGGTTGTTTTACATACACCTCCTCATCAATAAATCCATTTAAGAAGGCGCTTTTGACATCCATCTGGAAAAGTCTAAACCCTTTGAAAGATGCATATGCAAGAAGAATCCGTATAGACTCTAATCGAGCTACCAGAGCAAAGGTTTCATCATAGTCGACTCCTTCCTACTGTGAGTAGCCTTGAGCTACTAATCTAGCTTTTTTTCGCACTATTTTTCCATCTTCATTCAACTTATTTCTGAAAACCTATTTGGTTCCAACTATGGCAGCATTTGCAGACTTATGTAACAGTTCCCAAACTTGATTTTTATCGAATTGATTGAGTTCCTCCTGCATGGCTTGTGCCTAGTTGGAGTCTTTTAAGGCTTCCTCAACTTTCTTTGGTTCGATTTGAGAGATAAGTGCTACATTTGTCTTCTTCTTAAGAGCTCCCCTGGTTGTCATTCCTTCACTTGGATCTCCTATGATAAACTTTTGAGGATATTCTGGTACACTTCTCCACTCATTTGGACGCGTTCCAATCGTTGGAGTAGTTGACTCCTTATGTGGTTCAGGTTGATTATTGGCAGGTTCATTAGTCGACTTTGTGACTGCGTCTGTGCTATAAGTCGACTTTTGTGACTTGCTTGTCTGTGATGATTCTTGGCTGATATCTTCATCACTTGCAATAATTCCTTTTCCGACCGTAGTGTTATTTTCATCAAATATAACATGCACTTATCCTTCTACAGATAAAGTACGTTTTGTTGATGAAGCACTAACTGCCAAATGGATTAAAGTAGTCTATGTTGGGCCGTTTGCCTTTCCATAATTCATATGGAGTTTTCTTCAAGATGGGTCTTATAAGAGATCTGTTGAGAATGTGACACACTGTGCTTACTGCTTCTGCCCAAAAGTGATTTGGCAGAGAATGTTCTAATATTATTGTTATGGCCATATCTTGTAGAGTTTTATTTTTTCGCTCAACTACTCCTTTCTGTTGAGGTGATCTTGGAGCTGAAAAGTTCTGGTATATGCTTGATCATTGCAGAAATCTTCAAAGGCCCTGCCTTCGAATTCTCCTCCATGGTCACTTTGGATGGTTGTGATGAGATACTCTTTTTCTCTTTCAACTCTTTTACAGAAAATCTCAAAAATTTTCAAAGCTTCATCTTTATGAGATAGGAAAATCACCCATGTAAAATGTGAGTAGTCATCAATAATAACAAAAGCATATCGTTTACCTTCAGTGCTAGCAGTTCTAGTGGGTCCAAATAAGTCCATATGAAGCAATTATAATGGCTTGGTCGTAAACACAATGTCTTTGTTTTTGAAAAAGTTTCTAATTTGTTTACCAATCTGACATGCATCATATACATGATTTCTAGAAAAATTGAGTTTGGGAAGGCCAATAACTAAATCATGCTTGGAGAGTTTCTCAATTAGATGCATGCTTGCGTGACCAAGTTTCTTATGCCACAACCATGGATCATCAGATATGGATGCCAAGCAGATGTGACTATCTAAATGTTCAATGCCATCATGAATGTAAACATTTCTATACCTTTTCCCTGGAAGTATTTGTTTTACCTGACTCATCTTCAATGGTACATCCTGTTTTCTTGAATTTGACTTCGTACCCTGAATCACATAGCTTACTTATACTCAAGAGATTATAGTTGAGTCCATCTACAAGGTATACTTCAGTAATATCACAATTGTTGTTGAATGGAACTGTGCTAGTGCCAATTATTTTTTCTTTTGAATCATCACCAAATTTGACACTTTCTTCATTTATTTTTATAACTTCTTCGAACAGATTTTCGTCACCTGTCATGTGACTGGAACACGCACTGTCTAAATACCATTTTTCTTTGAGACTCTTTATGTAGTGTTCCTGCAAAATAGAATTATCACCTTCTTTTAGGTACCCAAGCTTGCTTGGGTCCTTGCAGGTTAGTTCTACTGAAATCAGGTTTGTCTTTGGGTTTTCAAATCCATCCTTAAATATTAGACTTACGAAATCTACAAAAGGAATATTTATGTCCAACTTTGTTACAGTAATGACACACAGTGGTTGATCCAGTTTTTAATCTATCACTTGTGTTTGTACTTGTGGACTCAAATCTAGCTGGTTCTTTTCCAATTGACTTATAAGTCGCCTGGTTAGACTTGACAGAACTGTGACTGGTGGATTTGCGCATGCCATTCAGTTGCATTTCCAATTCCTGAACCTCATCTTGAAGTACACCTCTTTCGATTTCACATACTTCGATTTTAAGTTCCCAGTCCTTCTTTTCCCTATTGAGTCTTTTCAATTCATTCAACATCTTTTGAGGCTCCTTTAGGGTAAGATCAAGAATATCCTGCAATTCATTACATCTATCACAGTCATAGGATCTTACATCGCTTGTTTCACCTCGTGCCATAAAACAATTGTCAGTATCTTCTTTGGTTTCTTCATCTGATATGTCTTCATCAGTCCAATAGTCAAAATATTTGTTCATAACTTTATCTAATATAGTCATGAAGCACAGGTTTGCTATTTCCTCATGTTCTGAGTTGTCTTCATCACTCCAGCTTCCGAAGGATTTGTTTTTGTTAAATCCTGTGGAGACTTTTCTTTTAAGTTCAGGGCATTCAACTTGAACATGGCCATACCTTCCGCTTCAAAGTATTTCCCATCATTTTTGTCTTGTTCATTATATTGCCTAGTTTATCTGGATGACATCTTTCCCTTTTTTGTATTTCTATATCTTCTCATCAATCCATTCATGTTTCTTGATTCCATAGCAATTTCTTCTTCAAGAGCTTCTGGATCGTCATCAATATCATCTTCAGGTCCTTCAGTTGTAGTTTTGAAGGCAACTATTTTCTTCTTTTATTCCTGATTCGTTTTCTTGAGATGGGTTTTCTCAAATGCTATAAGATCTCCTCATAGTTCATCATATGAAAGTTTGTTTAGATCTTGAGACTCGAGCGCAACTACTTTTGTCTGCCATGTGGTAGTCAAACTCCTCAGGATTTTTCGAACTTGATCACCACTTGAGTAGGGTTTACCAAATGCTTTCAGATCACCAATAATTTTGCTAAATGTTGCAAACATTTCCTCAATAGATTCTCTTTCTTTCATCTGGAAGATTCATAATCATGAACCAACATGTTTATCCGAGTTTCTTTCACTTTGATGGTTCCTTCATAAGTAACTTCCAGTTTGTCCCACATTTTTTTGGCAGTATCACAGATTGAAATTTTCTCATACTCTTCTCCACTTATAGCATTATAGATCAAGTTTTGAGCCTTAGCATTAACTTGAACGACAACCATTTGCTCTTCTGTGTATTCATCTATATCTTCAAGATCAGCGGATAGTTGAGCTGCTGCTGGCAGTGGATAGTTTTCCTTTTTTATGACACGCCATACTTTGACATCATAGGATTTTGCATAGATTTCCATGCGTACTTTCTAGTGGGATAAATATTGTCCATTGAAGTATGGTGGCCTTACTTGCGATGTCCCTTCTTGAAAGAGTGCTCCAATTGTTACTTAGTTTGATATGATCTTTTCTCACTAGCTGTTAAGCAAAAGATAAAAAGTGTGAGACCTGCTCTTATACCAATTGAAAGTACAAGAGGGGGTGAATTGTCGATTTTTTTTTTGTATTCTAAGTAGTTGACTAGTTTCAATGTGAATCCTACGTCCAGTCCCCTTGGGTTGCAATGGTGCTCTCTTTCAGTATTTGAAGTTTTTTGATTACAAGAGAGTAGATGTAGCTTTACACCAACAGCTTAGTCACTATGTCAATTCTCTCTTCTTGATACAATGTCTCACCAGTGTTTATCTCTTTTTCTTCTCTCACTAATTACACAACAGATCTAAAGAGAACTACAATGCTTGTTTGGAGTAGAACAAAAAGAGTAATAGTGGTTTGTTCAAAGTACATCTGCTTCAAGTCTGGTACAGATGTATATATACTTCGTGAGGCCTTCTTGACTCTTGATTGACGTGAATTTTAAGAGATTACAGACCCAAGGGAGTTGATCCTTGAAAGGAATCGTAAAATGATTCTTTCCAAGAAAAAGTTGAAGTTTCCATGATTCTCCTTTCTTACTTGCTTTGACACATATTTTCCTTATTTCTTTTACTTCTTCCATACTTGATGATAGAGCTTCTTGAGTCCTTTGTTTTATCCCTTGTGATCCTGCATCAATAGTAATATGTTATTTTTCATCATTGAAACTTATATTTAACAGAATTAACTGAGAATATGATAGTTTGACCATTATATTTCAAAACCTGTTATTCTTTTTTAAATGTCGGGATTACATGATAAAAATTTCAAGATTGTGTACCAACTTTTTTTCCCACTTCATTATGCAAATAATTTGAAAATTTTACATATTTTCTTGATAAGTAAAATTTCTATGTCCCATTTGATAAAATAATTCAGAAAAAGCGAAAAAAGAAAGTGAAAAACAAATTAAAGTCCACGTTAATGACTGGAAAACATTACCAAACAATGTTTGTTTTGACATAAACTTGACCAGTAGTTGTCCACGTGCACAGCTTCTCTGCCTACAAATATGGAAAGAACAGTGCTTTCAGCGAATCGCACAATAAGCTCCATTCTATCCAAAGTTACTTCTTGTTTGAGAGAAACACAGAGAAAACATGAAGCCATTAATAAGAATGAGTTTATGGTTTTATTCTATGGTGATTACTTGGGTTTTCTTGGCAGCAATCTTATTTATGGTGGATACAACAGAGTGCAAAAACTGTGGATTTAAGGCAATCTTTAACTTTGGAGATTCAAATACAGATACAGGTGGTTTTTGGGCAGCTTTCCCAGCTCAGGGTCCTCCCCATGGAATGACCTACTTCAAGAAACCAGTTGGACGGGCAACTGATGGCAGAGTCATCCTTGATTTTCTAGGTCGTATATATGATTCTTCTCCGATCAAATTCCTTAAGTTTAATTTGACCGATCTATTTTTTTTATTTATTTTAGATTAGCATATTAGACTTGCTATGAAGAGTATTATGTAATTGTAGATCAACTCTTACTGTTTCAATTGAATTTGTTAGGTAAGACGTTTAACGGAGAGATAATGAAGGATAGTTTTTAGAAATAGTCTTATGATTTAGACTATTAAATATCTTAAAAGAGCAGATAATATAAACGAGAAGAAGTTTACTCTGTAAGTGTCATATCTTTGACCTGTAAGCTTTCGGACTTAGATTACAGTAGTTTGTATTTACAACAAAATGAAGTAGCCTTTGCTGGAAAAAGCAGCAAAATTGGTCCATGCATGTTCTGATTATCACTGGAAGTTGTTGTTTGTCCATAATATATAGGTTCTGTCCTAGATCCTTATCCTAACCATTGCACCTGTGACCGCTTCATATGTGCGCTTAATTTCGATTTACATTATTAGCCCTTTTATTGAGTGTCTTGCCACCATACCATAAGACTAATGATGTTCGGTGAATTCAATATTTAAGCTATGGGTTCAATCTTTAAGATTAGTAATGTGAACCTATTGTATCTTTAAAGTTATGAGTTACTTTTAATGAATTTTTACACATAAATTTATGTTCTACATCAAACGTACTGGGTTTAGTTGAACCTGATTTCAGTACGCTACATTCGACTCTGCTTTTAGATAAGATGATCACGTAATTCAACCAAAAAAAAAAAATGTCCTTCATCCTGCCTCTCCTAACAGTTTTTTTGAAAGTCTTGGCGTTCCTCGTGTGCAGCTCAAGCGTTCGGTTTGCCATTTTTGAGTCCATATCTGCAATCAATTGGATCTGATTACAAGCATGGTGCAAATTTTGCAACAGCGGCATCCACAGTGCGCTTGCCACAAACTTCTTTATTTGTTACTGGAGTTAGCCCTTTTTCTCTTCAGATTCAGCTTCGACAAATGAAAGAATTTAAGGTTAAAGTCGATGAACTTCAGCATAAAGGTATACCATTAGTGTTCCATTCTACAAATTTTTCGAGGAATATTACTTTTTATTGTTAACCATAACCGAATATGTCCGAATTTTTCAGGGCAAACTAATCTGCCTTCCCCGGACTTATTTGGAAAGTCGCTCTATACATTCTACATTGGTCAAAATGACTTCACTGGAAATCTGGCAAGAATAGGAATAATTGGAGTGAAAGAGTTTCTACCTCAACTGATTTCTCAAATTGTTAGCACCATCAAGGTAAGATCTTTGACCTTTAATTTCCTAGCTAGCATTCAATGAATAATTAGTCACTCGTCTTTTCTTTCTCTTATTATTTTATAATTTCTTTTTGTAAACCAATGTGAGTCCAGTGAGCGTAAAGTGAAAATGCATGTAGATATGAAATACAGTGTGTGATCATCTTATTTAAAAACTGAAATTATTAATATGCTTCTGATGTGTGGTCTAGCTCTCTTTTCCTAGATCAAGCTTGATAAATAAATGACTGTGAGCTTTGAATCAAGACCTTTGTGTGCTCTAATATCATGTTAAAGTGTATGACGATCTTATAAAAAAAGTTTTGGCTAGCTATTTGATAGAGCATATGTATATATGTAAAAACAAGCATTGAACGGAGAGAAAGGACATTCAAGAAAAGAAGATAGTTGTTTAGGAAACATCTGATTATGAGTCCGTGCTCAAGCTAACCGAACGCTTATCTGATGTTAATTCTGTTTTATATGCCAGGAGATATATGCATTAGGTGGGAGGACATTTTGGGTGCTAAATTTAGCACCAATTGGATGTTACCCTGCATTTTTGGTGGAGCTGCCTCATAACTCTTCGGATATTGACCAGTTTGGTTGTCTAATATCATACAATAATGCAGTGATGGATTATAACAATATGCTCAAAGCAGCATTGGCAAAAACAAGAGAAGAAATTGCTGATGCAGATGTGGTATATGTGGACACTAATACTGTGCTCTTGGACCTCTTCCAACACCCTACTTCTCATGGTATTTGTTTTCTTTTTTAAGATGCTGAATAGTACATGATGTGCTCTTGAAAGGCCATATATTTTGTGATAATTTTTTTGTTTTTGCAGGGCTAAAATATGGAACCAAAGCATGTTGTGGATATGGAGGTGGTGCCTACAATTTTAACCAGCAACTATTCTGTGGAAATACCAAACAAATAAATGGAACTAAAGTGACAGCCAATGCCTGTGAAGATCCACAAAATTATGTAAGCTGGGATGGAATACATACTACAGATGTAGCAAACGAACTCACTATATATGCCATTCTCAATGGTTCTTATTTTGATCCTCCTTTCCCACTTCATCACATTTGTGATATCTAGCCTATAGGTTGACTCCATTGTTTTTTGTGTGTAGCAATAATAAACTATGACTCATGAGTCATTACTAGCCAAAGAAATGAAAATTTCTTGATGCTTTGATTATTAGCATCAAGTTCATATAATTCATAGTTAATAACCTGGTAGTCCGTTTGGCTTTACCGATTGAAAGTAGTTGATAAGCATTACAAGATAAAAAGAACCTTTAAATGTTGAATTGATCTAATGATTACTTGTTTATATAGAAGAGCTAAAACTGATAATATTAACCATCATCAGGCGTCTATAGGTTTATTTTTGTTAAATTTTTAAGATTTATTTAGTGGTATGACTTAACTTTAAAATGCGGCAAATAATGGAAACTTTGATAGTGGTATGAATTCCATCCCATGAAAACAAACTTAATCTATGAGCTGTGATCCATATCCTAATCCAATTTTCTTAAAAAATTCAATCCATCCATATCCATATGATGTGAATTTATCATTAGGTATGGTTTAATTTGAGACTGGACTTTGCAAAATGTTTGAATGAAAAAAAAAACTTTCTTTCTTCTAAAACTGTAATTTAACTTAATCTTGAGGTCATCAGCAGCCCAAAAAAAAAAATATATACCTCTTTACATCAGAAACAGCAATTTCAAATGTCTTTAAAGGTAACCTTAGGGATTCTGTTGACTTGTCTTGAGGATTATCATCAAATGCTATAATCATCTAGGAAATTCTTGGCTTACACATCAAACTTTATCAAAATGCAGACAGCTCAACAGAAGATTATTCTAAATTTTATGTTGGCCCATACATTTTGAGGAGAAAAGGTCAGATGTGCTGATCTTTATGTCAAAAAATTATAAAATTTTGGTTTTAGTACAATGTTGTAGGTAATTGTGCTTTCTTTCTGTCAAGAATAAATTTAGTACTCCTATTTAACAGAAAAAAACAAGTATGTGAGCCTGAAGCTATGGATAAAACCTAGTGAGGTGACTTCACTAGTTATTGTAAACTTTGAATCTTTCTTTCACATAGAACAGTCAACTTAATATTTAAATGGCATAGTATTATTTAAGCATAATCAGTTAAGGATCTCACTTTAGAACATTCTAATCATTTTGGAGTTTCTTCATTGGATTAAATTAATATTTCAACCAACCATAAAGTTTAATGACAGTATGTACACTCAAAAGGAATCTCACCTTTTATGCATAGTTTTCTTTAGAGAAAGCACATTGCCTTCTTATTTTATTCATTTATTTGGAGGGCGGGAGCTGTATTATCTCATATTAAATAACGGATAGTTAAATAATTTGCAAAAATAATAATAATAATAATAATACAAGACAAACAAAACAAAAACAAAAAAAAAAAACAGAAAGAAAGAAAATAACAATAAAATAAAGAAGGAAGGCAATTAAGTGGGCTTTAGCCCATCTGCTTCAAAATGACGAAGCTAGAAAAGGGTTTGAAACAAAAATTCCTTTAGCCAACCACATGTCAAACGGGGGAAAAGAAAGAAAACGATTATACTGTTTCTTAGCGCCGAATACCGTGTTTCACTTCGTCATCAGCATATATTCTTGAGCGTCACCAATAAACTCCAGGTAATTACATATAATTCTTCTTCTTTTGATATAATATTATTTTATATTCTTGATTCCTTATGGGACTGAGTAGAGAAGATATTGGGATTGGATTAAGAGTTTAAAAGATAAAGTTAAGGGAATTGGGAAAGAGAGAAGCGCCACATTTAAACTTCTGTAGAATCAGAAGATAACTAAAATCCCTAAAGAAAGAAAAGGTTGGATTGGAGAAACAAAAGAAACCTAAAGCTTCACCAATGAAAGAAAAAAATTGAGAAAATAAAAGGCTTTGATCTCTAAAGCTTTGTCAACCTGGTTCGGTGAAGTTTGTAGTTGCTCTAGTGAAAATACTCCACCGCTTAGAACTAAAAATTCTATTTCTCCTTCTTTGAAACTTGCTTGAGATATTTTCTATAGTGTATGCTTTCATTGAATACAAAAAAAAAAGAAGATTTAAATAACAATTAAGAAGAATATCATGGACAATAATATTATTTGATTTTTGTAGTATTCATATGATTAAGGAGACCAAATAATACAATGAATAGACTATATGAATGACCTTTGTTTCGAAGATTATGGACTCGCTTAAGTTAAGTGTAGTATGGGTAGATAAAAAATTTGACGAATTGAGAACTAAACATGTGTTCCCGAGGGGTGGGTATTCAAATTTAGTTATGAATTAAACCGAACAAGGAAATTAACACGAGATCAATTTGATGTGATCATAGATTGATTGAAGGAAGCTGTACGGATTGCCCGAGGTAACGAGTTTGGTATTTCGGCACGAGTACTGTGAGTAGTAATCTTACCACAACTTGTGTTTTATAACCTGCATGGTTTACATATGATTTTTAAAATAGTACGTCACCAAATGTTTGAAATTACATGTGGGATAAGTCCTTTACTTGATATGGTACTGAACAATTTACTCGAGATGTTTACAGTTATTTAAAATATTCTCAATGTTACCAGACATGTTTTACTGTTACTTGAGATATGATTACTGTTACCGAAATGTGATTACATGATTTGATAAGAACTGAAATACCCTATACTATTTTGAAAATGCTTTCATATGAATATGTTTTGTTTACAAAGAAAAGTATAAATGGGAGAAAACTTTGAAGGATCCCGTAGCTAACGGCGGGTTCGTTAGACCTGGTACACCTTGTATTTACAGATTATCGATTATAGTTGTAGCCCTCGCTAGTGAAAAGGTAGAACTAGTATATCGTTACAGTTTTCCCGCGGGTAGGGACCTACAAGTTATATTTGACTCCTTTTACGAAGGGATCCACATAGTGATACATATTACATGATCCTTTCTTGGAAACCTTCCAAACATAAAGATTTGCTATGAGACAGTGTTTATCGAGTTTATTACCAAATTTTTAATTGATTTTTATTTATATGAAACACATGATGAAACAGATTATTGTTTACTGCTTCTGAAAGAGCATTTTTATGATATTTTCGGGTTAATAGGCATTTTTCTGACTTGTCCCCAATTAAAAATGGTTGTGGTTAAGTGTTATTACTCACTGAGCTAGCGACTCACTCCTCGCTATTTTTTTTATAGAGGCAATAGTTGACGCGAGCGAGGATTCCGTTAATTAAAGTACACAATTTGCTAGTTCCTGGTGAGCCCCGCACTTGTTCACGCGTGCGAAGAGTTTATTTATTGTTATTGTCTTTTCTTTTGAACTCTTAGAGTCGCTCCATAGTCATTCTTATTGGTGTCATGATAATTCATTCGTTATATTGGACTAGTTACTAGTATTGCACTTTCTCTCTATATTTTGAGATGGGTTTAGTATTATTATGTTGGTAATGGTAATGTTGGTGAAAATTTATTTTGGTTAGTTGATGAAGATTTTGACTGATTTGGGTAAAAATTGGTTGGTTGTTAATTGTTTATCAGACAGAAAAACTTTTGGATAGTCCTAAAATAGGAAAAACTCTGTCCGATTTTCTGTAAAATACCGATGATGCTTACTTGGGGGCACTTTCTCCCAAGCGCCGGTCATGATCCTAAATTGGATCGTGACAAAGTTGGTATCAGAGCTTTAGGTTATTCCTGCGACTAATGAAGTACATGTCAGTAGTAGAATCTCAATTATGGTTATGTAGCCGGCCATTCCCATTATTGTGATTATGCGAGGACGTGATAGGATGTGTCTTGTCTTTCTTTCTTATTCCTCCTAACGTATGTAGTGATTAAGGTCAAATAACTACATGTGTCACTGTTATCTTGTTCATGTATGGTTCACCCAATAATAACATTTGGCTAAAGGTTCAAAGATATCAAATGATGATACTAGACAAGCAATTGTCTCCCGCAAGAGAAAGCGACAGAAATGGTAGACAAGGACAAAGAAGGGTCGTTGTGCCATAATGAGGAGCTTTCTTTCCGCTAACATGTGTAATGGAGTCCATTCCTGAAATTAGTACGGTTTCACCATTATAGCAATCGGAGAGTGCCATCACAAAGGTACTTACCTCCATGCATACAGAAATTGAGATCTCGATAGAAATAATAGATAGAGATGAGAAGAATGGGCAACACAATAGTGCTCTAGAGTCATTATGCACGTAGAAGATTGTAGGGAACATAAAAGTATCCTTAATAAAGTTTCTAAAGTTGAAACTGCCAAGTATAATGTTTCTGATAGTTCATACGATCCTTAAGGGTTTTTGATAAAATATTTACCACATTACGAGCTATAGGATATTTCATGGAGTGGTCTATGGAACAAGCAACTTATAGACCAGAGATCATATCGAATACATGAACTGATACCATACTCTTAGGGATACCAACAAGAGCAACACAAATAATTTGCGAATCATTTCACTAAATTCTTTATGAATCACTTTCTTCTTGACAAGTTTCTAATATGAACTTGCATGCAAGATGGTTAAGGAATTAATTTAGACGATGGGTGTAACAACATATATCACCTAACTTTCTCAACTGTATAGATAAGCAATATATTAAGTTTAGACGCTTGCCAAAATATTGGTTAACTATTTAAACAAGGTAGTAACTACACATACGAAAACTTTGATCTATTCTATGGCAGTTACACTTAACGGAAAGATTGAAAAATATGGATATGGTAGCCGTGCACGTAAGAGGACCGAGATTAGGAAATCTTTCAGTATGGATTTTAATATGGGTCGAAGATCTAAAAATTACGGATATTATAAAATAGTGAACGATCCTTCTGGGGTTTCCATTTTTGTAAAAAATAATCTACAGTAGTTAAGCTGTGTATAAAAGCTTATTACATTTGAGTTAAGAGAATGAATATCCTAGCTAACCAATTTGTACTTGATGTGGTATGCTGTGACGTGCCGATGGGTGTGGATTATCTATCCAATTGCCATACTACCTTTGATTTCCACGTAAAGGTAGATTGATTGAGATACACAATAAAATAAGTTTTGTACTAAAATGGATCTTTTACTAGTAATGGGTAAAGTTATATCACTTAGTAATGTTTAATGATTATTGAACAAAGGTGATATGAGTCTCATAACGATGGTCAATACAAGATATGAGACACTTAGTTTGAAAAAGGTACCAATAGTACGAGAATTTTCATGAGGATTATTAGGACTACTTCCGATAAGAGAAATAAGCGTCGCCTTTGATTTGAAACATAACATGCAAACTATATCATATGGCACCAACAGAGTTGAAAGACCTAAATGAACAATTGCAAGACTTATTGGATAAGAGTTTTATTATGCCAAGTGTTTCACCAACGGGTGCACCAATGTTATTTGAAAGAAAAAGGGGAGAATAGGTCCCTAAGAATGTACATCGACTGCAGACAATTGAATAAGGTAATGATACATTATACATACCCATTATCTCATATAGATAACTTGTTTGATCATTTACAAGGAACCTCCCACTTTTAAGAGATTGATCTCCAGTCTAGTTATTATCAGCTTAAAATAATAATGGAAAATATTTTGATATCAGCCTCGAGAACTCAGCACAGATATTATGAGTTACTTGTACTGCCTTTTGGACTGGCCAGTGCTCTGGCCGCTTTTATAGATATAATGAATGTGGTGTTTGAGTTATTTAAAAAAAAAGGATTATAGTTTTTATTTTTGATATTTTGATATATTCTCGTAGTCAGGAAGAACACGAGTACCTTAAAAAAAATATGTTATAGATGCTGCCAGAAAAATTAGTTTTTTTTGCCATATTCTTGAAGCGTAAATTCTGGATAGACTCAGTTCGGAAATTTTGTAACTAAGGATGTGATTATGGTAAATTCGAAGAAGATAGAAACAATTCAGAAATAGCAAAGATCAACTATTCCTATAGTGATCTGCAAATACTTGGCCTGGCAGACTACTACTGATATTTGGTATAGGATTTTTCCAAAATAGAAGCACCATTAACCTAGTTAACACCCCCTCCCCCCTCCCCCCCCCCCAAAAAAAAAACAAATAAGAAAAAGGTGGATGGAGAAATGTGAGCAGAGCTTTCAGAACCCAAAACATGTTTAACAACTATACTAATATTAGCCTTACCATTAGGTTTTGGAGGACTCACGATATTCTGTGATGCTCTGAGGATGGATTAGGATGTATCCTCATGCATATGATCGTGTTATACCGTATGCTTTGAGACAACTCAAGAAGGATGACCTACACTATCCTACTCATGACTTAGAGTTAGTTGCAGTGGTTTTGGCTTTGAAGGTTTAGAGGTATTACTTATACTGTAAAATTTGCGAGATTTATATAGACTACAAGCGTCTAAAGTACATTTTCCAACAGATATATCTAAACATTCAGTAATGTAGATGGATAAAACTATTTAAGGACTATAATTGCACTACTCTATATCAGTGTTATCAAAAGTGAAAAGCGCAAAAAAGCTCTAAGGTCTATTGGGGCTTTAAGCGCAACGCGGAAATAAAGCGTTGTCTTTAATGAAAAAAGGCGCAACTAGAGAAAAAGTAAAAATATGTATATGTAATCCAAGACCAATAATTATAAGCATAAATAACAAATATATGGACAAAGAATCTGAAAAAAATTACGACAAAGTGAAATATCAATTGCTTAGTGTCGCCTTTTCAGGATCACACACATTGGCAAGGAAAAGTATGCCTTAGAACCTTGATGCGATAATGAAGCGCTCGCAAAGCGAGGCGAAGCGTTCAATATGTTTTGAGCCTCGCTTCAGGGCTTAAGTGCGCCTTTGACAACACTTCTCTATAGTATCTTGAAAAGTCCATTGTTGTGGCCAATGCAATTAAAAAAAATATTGTGGGGTAGTTTGGCACATATAACTCCTATAAAGAGACTTCTGGTTTAGAGTATGTACATACTAAATGGTATAGGTGTTAGATTTAGTATGGAAAAAAACAATCAGAGTCGTTGTTGGCTTGAGTTCAAGTAAAGTCTTCATTGGTAAAGCGCATAAAGGCCACTCAATATGAAGATGAGGCTTTAACTAGTAAAAGCAAGAATATGACTATTGATAGTGATAGTATTCTTTGGCTAAGTAGCGGGTTATGTATATCTGATATATATGGGTTAAGACAAGTTATTCTTGAAGAGCTCACAACTCTAGCTACACTGTATATTCGGGGACCAATAAGATATACCATAATTAGAAGAAAATTATAAATTAGCTTACATAGTAGGTACAGTTTAATTAGCTTACATAATAGGTACATTTTTGCTAGTTAAAACTTCTCATATCGAAGATAAATATGCACAAATATACATGAATAGAAAATTGTCAAACTCTTTGGGTCTATTATCCACCATTTCTAATAGAATATCATAATTTACTGCACGGTTTTGAAAATCTATCCAAGAAACATTGGGCACACTAGAAGATCTTAGTAACACATTTCATTAACAGGCAGACGGGTAGTCTGAATGTACTATAGAAATTTTGAAAGATATGTTGAGAGCTTGCACTTTGAGTTTGGAGGTAGTTTGTACGCTTATATGTATATTTAGCTGAATTTGCCTATAACGATAGCTGTCAGTCCAGTATTGAGGTGGCACCTTATGGAGCCTTGTATAGTATACAATGTCATTCTCCTATTGGATGATTTGAAGCCGATAAGGCTAACTTATTAGGACTCGACTTGGTACAAAAAAATATTGGCAAGGTCCAGGGGGCAGAGTGTCCTGACAAGTCCTACATGTGAAAGCCGTAATGTGATTCAAAAGAAAAAGAAGGCAAGTTGAGCCCTAGGTTTATAGAACCATATGGGATACTAGACCGAGTGAGAGTTATGGCTTATCGTTTGGTACTTCCTCTTGAGATGTCTTTTATTCATCCAGTATTTCATGTTTCTATGCTAAAAAAATGTATATTAGACTCCTCTCAAGTGCTTGAAGCACCGACTATACCGCTTGATGAGAAGTTATATTACGAGGAGGAGCCGATGACTATTTTTGATAGACAAGTAAGAAAGCTATGGTCAAAAGAAATTGTGTATGTTAAAATCTAGAAATCATACCGTTGAACAAGCTACTTGGAAAGTAGAAAAATAATATGCAAGCAAAGTATCCCCGCTTATTTCATCTACATGTTTAAATTCGTAGACGAATTTCATAAGGTAAGGAGAATGTAATATCTCATATTAAATAACGGATAGTTAAATAATTTGCAAAAAAAAAAACAAATAATACAAGACAAACAAAAAAAAAAGAAAAGAAAGAAAATAACAATAAAATAAACAAGAAAGGCAATTAAGTGGGCCTTAACCCATCTTCTTCAAAGTGACGAAGCTAGAAAATGGTTTGAAACAAAAATCCCTTTAGCCAACCACATATCAAACGGGGGAAAAGAAAGAAAACGATTATACTGTTTCTTAGCGCCGAATACCGTATTTCACTTCGTCATCGGCATATATTCTTGAGTTTCAACAATAAACTCCACGTAATTACATGTAATTCGTCTTCTTTTGATACAATATTATTATATATTCTTGATTCCTTATGGGATTGAGTAGAGAAGATATTGGGATTGAATTAAGAGTTTAAAAGATAAAGTTAAGGAAATTGGGAAAGGGAGAAGCGCCACATTTAAACTTCTGCAAAATCAGAAGATAACTAAAATCCCTAAAGAAAGAAAAGGTTGGATTGGAGAAACAAAAGAAGCCTAAAGCTTCACCAACGTGAAAGAAAAAAAATGAGAAAATAAAAGGCTTTGATCTCTAAAACTTTGTCAACCAGGTTCGGTGAAGTTTGTAGTTGCTCTAGTGAAAATACTCTATGGCTTAGAATAAAAAATTCAATTTCTCCTTCTTTGGAACTTGCTTGAGATATTTTTCATAGTGTATACTTTCATTGAATACAAAAAGAAGAAGATTTAAATACCAATTAAGAAGAATATCATGGACAATAATATTATGTGCTTTTTGTCATATTCATATGATTAAGGAGACCAAATAGTACAATGAATAGACTATATGAATGTGATGACCCAAAATGTCATCTTTAAATTTAATAAGTAATTCCATATTATAAAACTTCGAAAAGCACCATTTATCATTCCTCGACTTGCGTGTGCAGTCCGTAAAATTTTCCTGAAAGTTTTTATGTGAAAAATGGATTAAAATGTGAAATAGAGCCTTAAAACTCAACTGAGTTGACTTTGGTCAATATTTTGAGCAAATGGACTCGAATCAGTATTTTGACAGCTCCAGTAGCTCCGTATCATTATTTGGGACTTGGGCGTATGCCCGAAATTTAATTTGGAGGTCCCTATCTCAAGTTATGACCATTTAACGGAAACTAGTAATTTAAAGGCTAAAGATTTCCAAGTTTGACCACGGGGTTGACTTTTTGATATCAGGGTCGGAATCTGATTCTGGAAATTGGAATAGCTCCGTTATGTCATATATGACTCGTGTGCCAAATTTAAATTCATTCCGGATTCATTTAACATGTTTTGGCACAAGATTTGTAAATTGAAAAGTTTTGAAACTCAAAAGTTCGAATCGAGGTGTGAATTATAATTTTAGCGTCGTTTGACGTGATATGAGACCCCGAGTAAGTCCGTATAATATTTTAGGACTTGTTGGTATATTTGGTTGAGATCCCGAGGGTCTCGGGTAGATTTCGGGTGGTCAACGGAATTTAATTTTGGCATTTCAAGAACGTTCGACGTCGTTTCTTCAAGAATAAGTGGTATCCCATTAAGCAAATGAATTCTAAATTCAGTTTTTATGGAAGCATTAGATCCGTATTGAAATTTTGGAGCCATAGCAAAAAGAATCATCGAATTCGGACATCGTATGAGAGAGTTATGCCCATTTTCGTATCGGGAAGGATTTTTCGTAGCCGTCAGCGCCCAGGATAGCGTGGGGCGCTAGCCCTGGCGCTGGGAATTATTGGTGTACTGGAAACTGCGCCACAGGCAGTGCCCCACACTACCTGTGACGCTCGAAAATGCCAGAAACCCCATAAAATAGGGAGTTTAGCCATTTTACTCATTTTTGAGTTTGGGGAGCTCGGTTTAGGCGATTTTTGGGCGGTTTTCACGGGAAAAAATTGGGGTAAGTATTTTTTATCCTATGTTGATTATATTTTACGATTCCATACTCATTTACATCATGAATCCATGAATTTATGGAAGAAAAATCAGATTTTTACAAAACCTTCCAAAAATGTAAAACGAAGATTTGAAGGTCAATCTGATGTCGGAATTTGATAATTTTTGTATGGTTGGACTCATCTCAGAATGGGTGTTCGGATTTCATAAGTTTTTCTGAGATTTGAGATGTGGGCCCCACTGTCAATTTTTAAAGTGAATTTCGGATTTTTATCCGGAAAATTAGTAAATTCATATTAAATTAATTCCTACGATTTGTATTGAGTATATCAAATTATTTGTGAATAGATTTGAAGCTTTTGGAGACAAATTTAAAAGGAAAAGCTGTGGTCGAGTAATTTATTGGAATTTGCATAGCGAGGTAAGTGTCGTGATTAACCTTGACTTGAGGGAATAGAACCCTTAAATTATTTGTTATGTGAAATGCATGTGAACGACGTATAGGCGAGGTGACGAGTGTCTATACGTCGTCAAATTAATTATTTGCATAATTATTTGAAAATCATAAATTGTTCTAAGACACGAATTAATTGTTATAATAATTATTTCTTTCCTATTCCTTGACAAATATTAATTCTTGAATTTCTGCAATAATTGTTACATGTTATTTGATTTATGTGTATTAATTGCTACTTGACATTTAGCATATTAAATATTAAACTGTCTATTTTCTCCCCGATTTTCATAATAAATTGCTAATTGTCATTGCTTGTTTCATAATTAAATCATAACTATTGAATGCTTGTTGTTTTAAAATTTTATATTAATTGTTGTATTTATTGGGATAATTTATTCTATAAGAATTGGTAAATGAATATATTGGAGGAGCGGGTTGCGCGCCGCAATAGAGTTGATTGAAATGAATATATTGGAGGATCGGGTTGCACGCCGCAACAGACTTGTTTAAAAGTCCATATTGGAGGATCGGGTTGCACGCCGCAACAGACTTGTTTAAAAGTCCATATTGGAGGATCGAGTTGCACGCCGCAACAGACTTGTTTAAAAGTCCATATTGGAGGATCAGGTTGCATGCCGCAACAGACTTGTTTAAAAGTCCATATTGGAGGATCGGGTTGCACGCCGCAACAGACTTATTTAAAAGTCCATATTGGAGGATCGGGTTGCACGCCGCAATAGACTTATAGAGAAGTCAATATTGGGGGATCGGATTGCACGCCGCAACAGACTTGATTAAGAGTCTATATATATATATATATATACTTGATTGAAATAAATATATGACATACTTGATTAAAAGGAAAATATTGGGAGAGCGGGTTGCACGCTGCAACAGAATTGAATGTGAATATATTGTGAGAGCGGGTTGCACGTTGCAATAGAATTTATGAAAATGATAATTGGTTATAATTGCTGAGTTGGCTTCAACCATTATAAATGAGTTACCTGATTTATTTCTATTATTGATGTTGTTACTAATATTGCGTACAGGTTAATGTAAGTGAACCGCCTTAGCCTCGTCACTACTTCGTCGAGGTTAGGCTCAGCACTTACCAGTACATGGGGTCGGTTGTACTGATACTACACTCTGCACTTCTTGTGCAGATTTCGGAGTTGGTCCCAGCAGCGTACCATAGACTTGCTCGGATTTCAGCTACTCAGAGGAGACTTGAGGTATAACTGCACGGCGTTCGCAGTTCTGAAGTCCCTGTCTACTGTACCGTAGCTGTGTGTTTATTTTCAAACAGCTTTATTTTATTCAGACCTTTATTTTTATTATTCTAGAAGCTCGTGGACTTGTGACACCAATTCTGGGATGGTATTTAGACGCCGTTATTTTTATGGATTATTCACTATATTTCAGACCTTACTTCCGCATTTGTTTCTTTATTATTAATAAATTTAAAATTTATTTTAAAATGGCTAATATTATTTTAACGTTGGCTTGCCTAGCAAGTGAAATGTTAGGCGCCATCACGGTCCGAAGGTGGGAAATTCGGATCGTGACAGTTTGGTATCAGAGCACTAGGTTACATAGGTCTCACGAGTCATGAGCAAGCTTAGTAGAGTCTGAAGGATCGGTACGGAGACGTCTGTACTTATCTCTCAGAGGCTATGAAGTTTAGGAACAATATCACCTCTTTCATTCCTTATCGTGCGTCATTGATTTTGCTTGAAACCTATATCTCACATTCCTTTGTATCTACTCATGTATGACATTGCGCACTCGGTAACAGTTGTGCGTCTACAGTTCGTGATGCCGCAGATGAACTACGAGGGAGCCATAGATGCTCAAACATTGCCTCAACATGTGATTCCGACTGAAGATGCGGACGTATAAAGAGATCACCCAGTGAATAATGTAGGGGATGCAACGTACCTTGGCATCTGGTTGATTTATACAAGTTGTGAAGGTTAATATTGTGGACCATCGGATATGGTGAACTATGACATCGTGCCGAGTAGGGGAGTCCACTATCAATGAATCGATTGCGAGTCATGTGTTATATCAGTTTTGGCCTGAAATGTATATATGTGGTACTGAAAGGTTCTCCCAAAATTTACATGTGTTTAAGGCCTGAGATCTTGTAGAGAATAAGGTTGGGACTTACGGTATGTCCACCTCCATAATAATCTTATACTTCAGTACCAAAGGAGTTAGAGAAACAACATTAAATTTACTGAAGGTCTACTCAGTCTGGACGTCACGGTTACGGATTTTAGGGTACTTCGGAGGAAGTACAGTGGTTGGCGAGATTCTGGACTAAGAATTGTCTGTATGGAGCTCTACTTTTGTGATCATGTATATAAATAGGGGTAAGGTTTACCCCAAAGAAGAATCGAAGAGTATGTTAAGAAATGGGTCAGCTCAACAGTGTTGAGTCAGCATAAGAAAAGAAGAAATTGGCCTTGGGAGAGATAATTCTCCATAGGTGTCTGTGGCAAGCCTATGAAGAGGGCAGGCCATCCAATACAACACCACCCACTTGGCTCGGTTCTCAGAAATACTTTTGAAAGAGTTTGTTTCCCGGACTCTCCGTAATGCATGGCGTATAGGGTTTGAACGATTGCGTCAAGTCACCATGACAGTGTCATAATATGCCATCAAGTTTGGTAAGTTAGCCCGTGCCAGAGAGCGAGTCCACAGACTCATTAAAGGACTTAATTATGATCGTAAAATTTTGTATGACTCGGGAGCTACAAACTAATACTTCATTTTCACTAGTGGTAGAAGTTGCCAAGATATTAAAACGTGTTCGGGGTGAGGAAAAAGGAAACTAAGGAGACCAAGACGTCTCGAGGATCTGGAGGATTCAGTGGATTCTACTCTGCGAGTATAAATCATTAAGGCGGGGGCTCGGGCAGTCGGCTAGCCCAGTTCGCACATAGGATTAATCGAGGTGCTCCAGTAAGTTCTTTAATGCACCACCGACATGAGTTTCCTACAATGGTTATTTCAGTTATCAGACACATACTCAATGTGAGCAGCCAAACCCGCAAAGAGGTTGTTATGAATACGGTGATACTAGGCACATCATGGGATAATTGTCCCAAACTTGGGAGAGGCATATTTCATCAAAGCACTCAGGCTACGTGCCCTATTGCAGTTACTACACCATCCACACGGCCAGTTAGGGGTGGAGGACAGGCGGGTAGAAAGCGTCCTAGAGGTGGAGACCTAGCCGTTGTTATATTTATTTTATGGTATGGCAGAGGTCGTTACACCAGATGGTATCGTTATAAGTATGACCTCGATTTAAAATAAAAGAATAATTTCCTTAACTTGATTCAGTTATGAGTATCAAGACGAGTCCTCCTATTGTGCTCCACTTATGAGTGAGCTTCGTAATTCTATAATCTACTTATGTGTTTACTTCTGTTGGGAGGTTTTATGGAGATAACTACACCTATCATTCCATGATGGACTCTAATAAGATCTGTGAGGCTAAAGGTGCCTTTCTGGTACTTATTTCGGTATGTTTTGATGTATTTTCGAATAATTAATTATAAATTATGAATTATATGCCCTACTGGTGTGGGGTTCATTATATGTTGTGATTTTGTTTAACAAAAATTATTTTAAATGAGAGAATGGAAAGTTTCAATTGGCACGATGTGCATATTACTTGTGATTCAGAACTGAGGACGAGATCCTCCCATTTTAATACAAATTGATATGTTTAAACCGGGCTATGAGCTGCGGTGGAAGTTATATAAGGACGAGATCCTTGTAATAAAAAAATTCTTGTGTTTAAATTCTCCCTTGTGAAATTAAATTTGTACTATAGTACTAATAGGGAGTCATGCCTGCTAGGCTTATTTGAGAAATTTTTTATATGAAATTCTCTGTGCATATTTGCCAAATTCGTGTTGTAATATTGAGTTGTAACCTATGAGGTAGGTGCCCGCCCAGGTGTTGTTAAATGTGACTTGTTAATTCGGGTAAATAATAATGAGGTCTTCATGCCTCGCATCTCGTTATTAGTATTGCGAAGGTTTGAAACGAGATTTTTGATAACATGAAGTTAATTGACGATTCTGTAATTTATTATGAACAACTATTAAGACCAGATTGACCCAGAAAGGTGTCCCATTCAGATGGTCAAACGAGTGTGAGTTGAGCTTTCAGAAGCTCAAGACCGCTTTGACTACAGCGCTAGTGTTGGTATTACCACAGGTTTAGGATAGTATACGCTATATTGTGACGCATCTCACATTGGGCTTGGTGTAGTATTAATGCAAGATGGCAAGGTAATTGCATATGCATCGCAGCAGTTGAAAGTTCACGAGAAGAGTTATCTTGTTCATGACTTGGAATTGGAAGCTATTGTTCATGCGCTGAAGATTTGGAGGCATTACCTCTACGGTGTCTCGTGTGAGGTATTTACTGATCATCGTAGCCTTCAGTATCTGTTAAAACAAAAGGATCTTAATTTGAGGCAGAGAAGATGGTTGGAGTTATTGAAAGACTATGATATCACCATTTTGTATCACCCTGGAAAGGCCAATTTGGTGGCCGATGCTTTGAGTAGAAAGGCTGTGAGTATGGGAAGTCTTGCATATATTCCGGTTTATGAGAGGCCATTAGCGGCAGATGTTCAGACTTTGGCTAATCAGTTCATGAGGTGAGATATTTCAGAACCCAGTCGGGTTCTAGCTTGCACAGTCGCTCGGTCTTCTTTATATGAGCGCATCAGAGAGAGGCAGTATGATGATCCTCACTTACTTGTCCTTAAGGACACGGTGCAACACGGTGATGCCAAACGGGTTGCTGTGGGGGAAGATGGAACTCTGCGAATGTCGGGCCGTATTTGTGTGCCTAATGTGGATGTGCTTCGTGAATTAATTCTTGAAGAGGCACACAGTTCCAGGTATTCTATTCATCCAGGTGCCGCAAAAATGTATCAAGATTTGTGAAAACATTATTGGTGGAGGAGAATGAAAAAGGATATAGTTGCACATGTAACTCGGTGTCTGAATTGTCAGCAAGTTAAGTACGAGCATCAGAGACCTGGTGGTTTGTTTCAGAAGTTAGAAATTCCTGAGTGGAAGTGGGAGTGTATCACAATGGATTTTGTTGTTGGGCTCCCACGGACTCAGAGAAAATTTGACGCAGTTTGGGTCACTGTGGATAGGTTGACCAAGTCAGCCCATTTCATTCCAGTGGCAGTTACCTATTCTTCAGAGAGGTTATCTGAAATTTACATTCGTGAGATTGTCCACCTTCACGGTGTGCCCGTGTCTATTATTTCAGATTGAGGTACGTAGTTTACCTCACATTTCTGGAGGGCTGTACAGTGTGAGTTAGGCACACGGGTGGAGTTGAATACATCATTTCATCCACAGACTGACGGACAGTCAGAGCGCACTATTTAGATATTGGAAGATATGCTTCGCGCTTGTGTTATAGACTTTGGAGGTTCTTGGGATAATTTCTTGTCACTTGCGGAGTTTGCTTATAATAACAGCTACCAGTCGAGCATTTAGATGGCTCCATATGAGGCATTATACGGAAGGAGATGCCGATCGCCAGTTGGTTGGTTTGAACCGGGAGAGGCTCGGTTGTTGGGTACCGCTTTGGTACAGGATGCCTTGGATAAGGTCAAGATTATTCAGGATCGACTTCGCACCGCTCAGTCTAGGCAAAAGAGTTATGCCGACTGTAAAGTTCGTGATATTGCATTCATAGTTGGAGAACGAATATTGCTTCGGGTTTCACCTATGAAAGGTGTAATGAGGTTCGGAAAGAAGGGCAAGTTGAGCCCTAGGTATATCGGACCCTTTGAAATTCTTGAAAGGATGGGTGAAGTAGCCTACATGCTTGCATTACCACCTAGTTTATCAGCGGTTCATCCGGTGTTCCATGTGTCTATGCTCCGAAAATATCATGGTGATCCGTCCCATGTGTTAGATTTCAGCTCAGTCCAATTGGACAAAGATTTGACTTACGAGGAAGAGTCGATAGCTATTTTAGCCCGGCAGGTCCGGTAGTTGAGGTCTAAGAGTTATCCTTCAGTTCGAGTGCAATGGAGAGGTCATCTAGTAGAGGCATCTACCTGGGAGTCCGAGTCGGACATGCTGAGTAGATATCAACACCTTTTCTCCAACTCAGGTACATTTTCTAACTCCGTTCGAGGACGAACGTTTGTTTTAAAGGTGGAGAATGTGATGACCCAAAATGTCATCTTTAAATTTAATAAGTAATTCCGTGTTATAAGACTTCGAAAAGCACCGTTTATCATTCCTCGACTTGCGTGTGCAGTCCGTAAAATTTTTCTGAAAGTTTTTATGTAAAAATGGATTAAAATGTGAAATAGAGCCTTAAAACTCAACTGAGTTGACTTTGGTCAACATTTTGAGCAAATGGACTCGGATCAGTATTTTGACAGCTCCAGTAGCTCCGTATCGTGATTTGGTATTTGGGCGTATGCCCGAAATTTAATTTGGAGGTCCCTATCTCAAGTTATGACCATTTAACGGAAACTAGTAATTTAAAGGCTAAAGATTTTCAAGTTTGACCACGGGGTTGACTTTTTGATATCGGGGTCGGAATCCGATTCTGGAAATTGGAATAGCTCCGTTATGTCATATATGACTCGTGTGCCAAATTTAAAGTCATTCCGGATTCATTTAACATGTTTTGGCACAAGATTTGTAAATTGAAAAGTTTTGAAACTCAAAAGTTCGAATCGAGGTGTGAATTGTAATTTCAGCGTCATTTGACGTGATATGAGACCCCGAGTAAGTCCGTATAATATTTTAGGACTTGTTGGTATATTTGGTTGAGATCCCGAGGGTCTCGGGTAGATTTCGGGTGGTCAACGAAATTTAATTTTGGCATTTCAAGAACGTTCGATGTCGTTTCTTCAAGAATAAGTGGTATCCCATTAAGCAAATGAATTCAAAATTCCGTTTTATGGAATCATTAGATCTGTATTGAAATTTTGGAGCCATAGCAAAAAGAATCATCGAATTCGGACATCGTATGAGAGAGTTATGCCCATTTTCGTGTCGGGAAGGATTTTTCGTAGCCGCCAGCACCCAGGGTAGCGTGAGGCGCTAGCCCTGGCGCTGGAAATTATTGGTGTACTGGAAACTGCGCCACAGGCAGCGCCCCATGCTACCTGTGGCGCTCGAAAATCCAGAAACCCCATAAAATGGGGAGTTTAGCCATTTTACTCATTTTTGAGTTTGGGGAGCTCGGTTTAGGCGATTTTTAGGCGATTTTCACGGGAAAAAATTGGGGTAAGTGTTCTTTATCCTATATTGATTATATTTCATGATTCCATACTCATTTACATCATGAATCCATAAATTTATGGAACAAAAATCAGATTTTTACAAAACCTTCCAAAAATGTAAAACGAAGATTTGAAGGTCAATCCGATGTCGGAATTTGATAATTTTTGTATGGTTGGACTCGTCTCGGAATGAGTGTTCGAATTTTATAAGTTTTTTCGAGATTTGAGATGTGGGCCCCACTGTCAATTTTTAAAGTGAATTTCGAATTTTTATCCGGAAAATTAGTAAATTCATATTGAATTAATTCCTACGATTTGTATTGAGTATATCAAATTATTTGTGAATAGATTTGAAGATTTTGGAGATAAATTTAAAAGGAAAAGCTGTGGTCGAGTAATTTATTGGAATTTGCATAGCGAGGTAAGTGTCGTGGTTAACCTTGACTTGAGGGAATAGAACCCTTAAATTATTTGTTATGTGAAATGCATGTGAACGACGTATAGGCGAGCTGACGAGTGTCTATACGTCGTCAAATTAAATATTTGCATAATTATTTGAAAATCATAAATTGTTCTAAGACACGAATTAATTGTTATAATAATTATTTCTTTCCTATTCCTTGACAAATATTAATTCTTGAATTCCTGCAATAATTGTTACATGCTATTTGATTTATGTGTATTAATTGCTACTTGACATTTAGCATATTAAATATTAAACTGTCTATTTTCTTTCCGATTTTCATAATAAATTGCTAATTGTCATTGCTTGTTTTATAATTAAATCATAACTATTGAATGCTTGTTGTTTTAAAATTTTATATTAATTATTGCATTTATTGGGATAATTTATTCTATAAGAATTGGTAAATGAATATATTGGAGGAGCGGGTTGCGCGCCGCAATAGAGTTGATTAAAATGAATATATTGGAGGATCGGGTTGCACACCGCAACAGACTTATTTAAAAGTCCATATTGGAGGATCGGGTTGCACGCCGCAACAGACTTGTTTAAAAGTCCATATTGGAGGATCGGGTTGCACGCCGCAACAGACTTGTTTAAAAGTCCATATTGGAGGATCGGGTTACACGCCGCAACAGACTTGTTTAAAAGTCCATATTGGAGGATCGGGTTGCACGCCGCAACAGACTTGTTTAAAAGTCCATATTGGAGGATCGAGTATTGGAGGATCGGATTGCACGCCACAACAGACTTGTTTAAAAGTCCATATTGGAGGATCGGGTTGCACGCCGCAACAGACTTATAGAGAAGTCAATATTGGGGGATCGGATTGCACGCCGCAACAGACTTGATTAAAAGTCTATATATATACTTGATTGAAATAAATATGTGACATACTTGATTAAAAGGAAAATATTGGGAGAGCGGGTTACACGCTGCAACAGAATTGAATGTGAATATATTGTGAGAGCGGGTTGCACGTTGCAACAGAATTTATGGAAATGATAATTGGTTATAACTGCTGAGTTGGCTTCAACCATTATAAATGAGTTACCTGATTTATTTCTATTATTGATGTTATTACTAATATTGCGTACAGGTTAATGTAAGTGAACCGCCTTAGCCTCGTCACTAATTCGTCGAGGTTAGGCTCAGTACTTACCAGTACATGGGGTCGGTTGTACTGATACTACACTCTGCACTTCTTGTGCAGATTTCGGAGTTGGTCCCAGCGGCGTACCATAGACTTGCTCGGATTTCAGCTACTCAGAGGAGACTTGAGGTATAACTGCACGGCGTTCGCAGTTCTGAAGTCCCCGTCTACTGTACCTTAGCTGTGTGTTTATTTCCAGACAGCTTTATTTTATTCAGACCTTTATTTTTATTATTCTAGAAGCTCGTGCACTTGTGACACCAATTCTGGGATGGTATTTAGACGCCGTTATTTTTATGGATTATTCACTATATTTCAGACCTTACTTCCGCATTTGTTTCTTTATTATTAATAAATTTAAAAATTGTTTTAAAATAGATAATATTATTTTAACGTTGGCTTGCCTAGCAAGTGAAATGTTAGGCGCCATCACGGTCCGAAGGTGGAAAATTCGGGTCGTGACAATGAATGGCCTTTGTTTCGAAGATTATAGACTCGCTTAAGTTAACTGTAGTATGGGTAGACAAAAAACTTGACGAATTAAGAACTAAACATGTGTTCTTTGAGGGGTGGGTATTCAATTTAGTTATGAATTAAACCGAACAAGAAAATTAACACGAGATCAATATGATGTGATCATAGATTGATTGAAGGAAGTTGTACGGATTGCCCATCAATATGATGTGATCATAGATTGATTGAAGGAAGTTGTACGGATTGCCCGAGGTGACGAGTTTGGTATTTCGGCACGAGTACTGTGAGTAGTAATCTTACCACAACTTGTGTTTTATAACTTGCATGGTTTATACATGATTTTGAAAATAGTACGTCACCGAATGTTTGAAATTGCATGTGGGACAAGTCCTTTACTTGATATGGTACTGAACAATTTACTCGAGATGTTTACAGTTATTTAAAATGTTCTCAATGTTACCATGACATGTTTTACTGTTACTTGAGATATGATTACCGTTACCGAAATGGGATTACATGATTTGATAAAAACTGAAATACCCTGTACTATTTTGAAAATGCTTTTATACGAATATGTTTTGTTTACAAAGAAAAGTATAAATGAGAGGAGACTTTGAAGGATCCCGTAGCTAAATGTGGGTTCGTTAGACCTGGTGCACCTTGTATTTACAGATTATTGATTACAGTTGTAGCCCTCGCTAGTGGGAGGGTAGAACTAGCATACCGTTACAGTTTTTCCTCGGGTAGGGACCTACAAGTTATATTTGACTCCTTTACGAAGGGGTCCACACAGCGATACATATTACATGATCCTTTCTTGGAAACTTTCCAAACATAAAGATTTGTTATGAGACAGTGTTTACCGAGTTTATTACCGAATTATTAATTAATTTTTATTTACATGAAACACATGATGAAACGGATTATTGTTTACTGTTTCTGAAAGGGCATTTTTATGATATTTTCGGGTTAATAGGCATTTTTTCTGACTTGTCCCCAATTAAAAACGGTTGTGGTTAAATGTTATTACTCACTGAGCTAGCGACTCACTCCCCGCTATTTTTTTACCGAGGTAGTAGTTGACGCGAGCGAGGATTTCGTTAATTAAAGTACACGAGTTGCTAGTTCCTGGTGAGTCCCGCACTTGTTCGCGTGGGCGAAGAGTTTATTTATTGTTATTGTCTTTTCTTTTGAACTCTTAGAGTCGCTCCATAGTCATTCTTATTGGTATCATGATGATTCATTCGTTATATTGGACTTGTTACTAGTATTGCACTTTCTCTCCGTATTTTGAGATGAGTTTAGTATTATTATGTCGGTAACGGTAATGTTGGTGAAAATTTATTTTGGTTAGTTGATGAAGATTTTGACTGATTTGGGTGAAAATTGGTTGGTTGTTAATTATTTATCAGATAGGAAAACTTTTGGATAGTCCTAAAATAGGGAAAACTCTGTCCGATTTTTTGTAAAATACAGATGAGGCTTAATTGGGGGTACTTGCTCCCAAGCGCCGGTCATGATCCTAAATTGGGTCGTGACAGGAGCAGAATTTAATTTGGGATTGAATTATTCCCCTGTTCCTATAAAATATTAGGATGATATCAAATAAAAATTTCAAGAAAGTATCCATGAGAATTCTGGTTATATGGGGAGAAATGTAAGCAATGTTCATGATTCATACTACATTGATTTCCTAAAATGAATGAATTTGATGAGACCTGAATGTATATACACCTTAAAATGGAAAGAACAAAAATTGAAATAGTGAAAACAACAAAGGGGGAAAAAAGGAAAATTGAATCAAGGAACATAACTATTTTCAAGAACTGGTTGAGTTCTGATACCTGAAGCAGAAGGCATTCTGCTATTCCCAACCCAAACTGTGTCCAAAGCCTCACTTTTTTCAGATTGTCTCTCCATTTTTCCCCTCCTTTTTAGCCCAAAACATTTATATACCAAACTTCCAATCACAATCAACAATATGAATCCAACAACTCCTACTCCAAATCCTATTACCCACCATTTCCATTGCCCCCTTTTATTTTCCTTCTCCTCTGGCTTCAATGATGGAATGACTATGGAGAAATGGCCTTGTCCTCGCGATATACACGAGTTATTCATCGTTATATTGCTGAACTCTATGCTGCCATTTGAAACAAATCTAACACATTTCATTGTCACATTCTTGTTGTGATTTTGTGGCAGAGATATTTGTGGGAAATGAACCAAAATGTGATTTGCCATAATGTTGAGCTCAACCATTCCATAATTTTCTCTGCTTCTATTTGCATCATATGCTAAAAAGCCTATGACAGGAGTTACAAATGTGTAATTTGGAACATCATAGTATTTAGATGACCAATTACCAAGATTTTCATAAATGATGTCAAATCTCTTAACAAAAGGCCATGGTAATACACTTGGTGGGATGTGGAAGAAGCTAAAATTGGCTCCTTTTCTCCAAAAACTTCCACTTCTAAAACGAACAATTGAAGTTTCCATGCCTGAAAAATTTGTAGGGAGGGAAATATTATACAAGTTACCTGTATAATGTCTCGTCATATTATTGATTGCATAGTCATGAATGAATGAATCTAATGAGTCTCGATCTAATGTATGACTTGATCCTCGTACTTTTGATGGCAATAACAACAACAACAATAATAGCCAAGACATCAGTCGGATGATGTGACATATATTGTTATACCCCATCAACAATCGCCAAATGACCTCTTCATCGTCATATTTACAAAAACATTAAAATCTTGATCTTCTCTAGCCAATGTGACGATATATTGCACGAAAGAAAAGAGAAGATCACAACCAGCTAATAAATGAAACCTCTCAAATAAAGGCAGGGTTTTGGGGTGGAGTGAGGATATTAAACAAGAATTAGCATTGCTAATCTTCTTGGCAATGCCCAGGATTTGGAGGAGTATGAGTTGTACGAGAGAGGCTGGACTCTTTAGAGGCAATGATTGATAAATGCAACAAACAAGATTATTTAGGTAATGATAAAAAATGGGGCTTTTTAAATACGGTTTCTAATATTTTCGTGGGGTGGCTAGAAGGGAAGGTTAGGGGCCTAACCTTAATCTGGCACCTAAAAAATAAAGATACTGTACTAAAAAAAAGGGTCCCTTAGGAATTGTTCTATGTTGTTAATTTGTTTAACCAAGATTGTGCCAATTGGGTTGGTTGGAAATATGATATACAATTTTATTCTTCTAATCCATTAGTACTTTATAAATTGTGCCAACTGGTTTTTTGTTAAGGACAAAGTTATGTATACAAAATATGCACAAAATGCTTATTTTAAGGGGGTGGGTTGTATTGTCCATTTTATTGGCAAATCTATCTGTATTCCAAGTTATCCTTTTGCATATTAGGAAGAAAAAAAAAAAAATCAATATAAAGCAGAAACCTCAATCTGGTGGAGATATTAGAAGCCGATGTAGTCCGTTACAGCAGATGTTCAGTTTTTGTATATTTTCCTTCTTCTTGAACTTTGGTTGAGACATAGTTTTTGCAAAGAAAAACTAATTTTTTGTTTTTGCAAAAACTCTTTTTCACAATTTGAACCAAACACCGCTTAGTTGATTTAAGTTTGGTTTCCAACTACGTCTTTGATTATTTTGGCATAGTGTTATTAAGATAAATTTATATCTGCTGCTCATACTAAATCAACCTCCAGTACAAAAAGTCTTCTATATATAATTTTCACTTGATCAAAATTAATTAGCATATATTCTACACTTAATTAAAATAAATTTATGTGAATTTGGTATAAATATTAGAGGTAAGTAAAAAAAAAAAAAAAAAAAAAAAAATTGTACGAGGGTACTAACTAAGGACGGCCAGTTGACACGTGGATGGTTATGCTGAGTCAACTTGATGATTAGGTGGCCTCAGTGCGGCCAACTCAAGATACCATAGTAGCCGAAAGCTTACCTCCACAAGCCATTTACTATTCAATAGGAATAGGTCTTAGTGCTAAGACTGCAAAAATACAAATGTAAAATTCCTCAATTTGTTCTAACGAGATGTTATTGACACATGCTTAACAAAAGAAGGAATTCACCAATTATTTTTGCGTGCATTTCTATAGCCATTACCATACATATTTGGTATTATTGGCTAATAGAGTAAAATAAATTGGTTAGAACTTGGAACTCCTATCCTAGATTCCTCATAACATGATAACAAGCTTCTAAGAGAATATGAAATTGTCATCTTGTTGTACATGTGAATACTACTGTTTTATTGGTTCAAAAAGAATAAGATCGGTTAAAAATTAGAGATTCTTTAAATTGATAGACCGAAAAGATTCTTACAATCAACAAATCTAATATAAATGTGATAATAATAACTATTACTACATTTTAATCTTTATTCCCTTTTCAGTACCTTTTACTAGTCCTCTATTGATTTGGTACGCCTCTTGAAATCATTTATTAAGGATTTATTTTACTAAATTATCCTTGTTAGTGGCTTAGTACAAGAGTGGATTGCTCTAGTAGTGAGCACCCTCCACTTCCAACCAAGAGGTTGTGAGTTCGAGTCACCCCAAGAGCAAGATGGGGTATATCGGAAACAGCCTCTCTACTCCAGGGTAAGGGTAAGGTTTGCGTACACACTATTCTCCCCAGACCCCACTAGTGGAATTATACTGGGTTGTTGTTGTGGTAAGACATGCGTACACACTACCCTCCCCAAACCCCACTAGTAGGATTATACTGGGTTGTTGTTGTAGTGGCTTAGTACACCGGGCTACCCTTTATCCTTGGTAGTGGCTGTTATGTTAAGTTTAATTCTAAAGGATTTTGAAAGTGCAGGTATTTAATATTAAGGATAATATTGGAAAAAATAATAAATTAAAAATAAATAAATAGAAGGAAAAAATTATTTTTAATATAAAGAATCAGTAAGAGGGAATGTAGGGAGCAACTTGTATATAAGGATGTCAACCGTTCGATTCGGGCAGTTATTTTATAAAATTTATACCATACCAATTTTTTAGTTACTCTATTTTGTATAATCAAAATTAAACTTTTCAAAACCGTATCAATCATCTTGGTTTCTCTTCGGTATCGATATCGGTACAGTTCAATTATTTTTTTTTTAAAGGTCATGTAAGAGTCACTAATAGAAGTTAGAAGATGATAACGTACCTACTTACTTATGACTTCGACAAAACTCTAGATATTTTTACTGTTTAAAAGACAATAAATCAAAGGAATATGAAAGATAGCCAGAATAAAGATACATCTCACTATTCAACTACAACGTAAGAGAAACTAAAAGACAAGATATATCCAGGGGCGGATCCACAGTGTAAATCGTGGTTCACGTGACCCCTTAGTCCTCCGACAATATCAAATATATCATGTACCTAATTTGCGAAAAAGTAGTTATTATTACTTGATGGCACCCATGGTCAAAAGAGGCAAAGTGGCTCATTAGTTTTGGCCCCTTATTCTTTGTTACTTAAGGTCATGGGATCGAATCCCTTCAAAATTTCTGCTTTAACTTCTTATTCTAAAGTCTTTCCCACATCATTTTATTTTAGTTCTCCTTAAGTATTCCTTTTCTTTTCCTTCTTTCTTTGAGTTAACCCATCCTCTTTCCTTCATGATGCTATTATTGATCATTTTCAAAGCCAAACTCATGATATATTTTTGTGATAATAAAATTAGCTATTTTTTGTTCATAAGTTGTTACGGCAACAAAATTTTATATCATCAAACTAAATATAAAATCAATGGTGTACTCATATTCTCGAAAATTCTCGATCCGCCTCTGGATATATAGATCACACGAGTGAGAATATGCTAATCAAGATGAGACTTAAAAATAGAGTCTATTTAAAAATTAAGTATCATATCCAATAAGAAAAATCTAAATCATACGAGAGGCAAGATATTCAATACTTTATGACTTGCTACTCAAGATCGTTGGAATATCTTGTGGCTTTCTACTTAAGATGCTAGCAATAACTTATTTAGTTTCAATAGGATTAACATAATAGATTTGAGAGTTGAGACTTTGAGTTTTAATTACTTGTTAGCTTGTAAACATTTTCATAATCACAAGGCCCAAGAAAAAAATATATTTTTGTTACTTTTAACCTTAACATATAAAATTATCCGGTACAATTCGATATTTTTCTGTTTATTTTTTCCAAATAAAAAAACCCTAATTACCAGTACGATTATAAATTTATAAAAAAACCCTACAATTTTATTAAAAGAAACCTAATAATCAGTTCGCTAATGTAAGGTTCGATTGGTTTAATCGATTTTTAAAGATTCATTGACATTCCTACTTGTATAGCCTACATAATCATTTGTTGCTAATTGTGTTTTGTCACAAGCTAAACTCGGCATTAATTCAGAAAAAAATTAGAAGCTTTGAAGTATTCCACAATGCATTTTTATGGTATGATTTTAGTGGTTTTGACGAGCCGTATCTCTATCAAAACTCCTCCAGCAAAAGAAAAGATAGAACTTAATTCTGTAATTTAGTTATTTAAATGAAATCCCGTTTTCGAATCTCATCAAATTGAAATCACCCCAGGAAAAAAAAATCAACACTCTAATTTGGATGATTTTGTGACGACCCTATCTTATTCTATCTTGATTACCACAATTCCCTTGTACGACAAAAGTTGCATTTGTATACAATAATCGGATCGGTTTAGTAGTAAAACTGTGATTTGTTCTATTATCCCTTAAATAGTTAAAGGGTCCTTTGAATTGATTCGTATTCCGATCAAAAATTTTATTTCTTAAAATGATTTAATCCTTTTCCTTTCAATTACAGATTCAAGAACAAATACATATTCTCGTGATTTGTATCCAAGGATCACTAAAACATTGAAAAATTAGATTATGAAATTGCGAAACATAATTTTTGAATTGGATCAATACTTCCAATTGAATAAGTATGAATAAAGGATCCGTGGATAAAGATAGAAAGTTGATTTCTAATCGTAACTAAATCTTTAATTTCTTATTTGTAAAGAAGAAATTGAAGCAAAATAGCTATTAAACGATGACTTTGGTTTACTAGAGATATCAATATATTGTTTTAGCTCGGTAAAAATAAAATCCCTATTAAATAGAAATAGAGAAGGAAATAAGTAGAAAGGTGTGCAACTCCAATTTAGAAATGAATAAAAATAACTCTAAATATAAAAGCTATGGAAGAAATATTGAAGACTAAACAAAAAGTAGATATTGAAGATAGGGAATGGTCCAATGAGAAAGCAGCGAGGTTCCACGTATCACACACCACAATCAAATTCTATTGCCCGAAAAAAATAGTGGATAACCAGAGGTAGGAGAAGCACATAAAATTCCCAGAAGAAAATATACTACTTTTGGGGATATCAAGATACCAAAAAGGAGATTTGAGATAGACAAGAAAGAGAGGCCAAAGTTAAGCTCACACAGCCAGCCCCAAGAATCTAAGCATCGGCCAAATGGCAGCAGCAGCTTCTACTTCAATGGCAGCTACTGCCGTCTTTGCTTCTCGTTTCCCACTTTCCTCCACCACCAAAGCCGCCCCTGTTCGCTGCTCCGCCTTGCCTTACCTTCCACCCCGCCTTTCTGCTACTGCCTTCTCATCTTCTCTCAAGTTTGCTGGTACCCGCTCTTTCTCTTCTTCTTCTTATTAGCTTCTGTGTTTCCTCGTTATAATGTCTCTTAAATACTATTTTTACTACCAAGAATTGGCTAGACCATTGTTGTAATTGATGAAGACTACCCATTGAGGTCACATTTAGAAGGCAATTCTTTAAACTCCATTGTCTGAGAGTAAATTCAAGTAGATGTACCACATGTAATTAGAAAAAAAGGAATCCAATTCATTAATATTAAACATATGGTGCTTTGTGTTAATTTTTTTCTAAAAAGATCCTTTCTTTTCATTATGTAAATCTTCAAGTTGATATGCTGATAAAGTTGTTGAGTTTAGATTCCTTTGATTAAAAAAAAGTGCTAAATTGTTAACCAATTCCAGTCTTCTGTATGTTTGTCGAGCAATTTGAAGCAAGCTCACACATGATAGTACTTAAACACTGATTTGAAGGCAATTCCTTAACTCTATTTCCCAGACCCAACCATATTCAATGAAATCAATAAAATTTGTATATGGAGTGCTTTGTTTGTACATAGAGTGCTTTGTTTGGACATAGAGTGCTTTGTTTTATTAGTATCCTAGAAATATCTGTTTCTTTTCCCTTCTCTCTAACCAGGATTGAACATTGTGCTGTAGTCCTTCCGGTTGCTATACTAAGAAAATTGTGCTGACGAACGACTCCTATATTTAAAATGGTGCTATCTTGTCACTAAACTTCACTCTTGTGTGTTTAAAAAACAATGTAAAGTGATTGTCTAGACGGTTGTATGACAAAATTTCACTAGAATCATGAATATTACTTTTTGATAGCTTCTGTTGAACCTATATCTATTATCTTTTACCTGCTTTTGATTTATTTTATTTTTTTGGTGAAGTAGATTACAGTTAGCCTGCTTTCGGTAAAATTTATGTGTATTGTTACTTTCCATTGGTTTCAGAGGTTCAAATTTTTGTCATGCTTCTTTGCAACAGACGAGGGACTCTATGTGATTTATCTACAAGGTTGTCACACTTTGATGTGGAAGTTAACCCTGTATGCTCTGTTGAACGACTTCTCAATTGGATGTCTTAAAATAGAGAGTGAAATGGCTTAACGCAATATTTTTCACATTTCCTAATGAGTAATGATAAAGTATCTCATGGGCACTATCATGTTATCTCCAAGAACACGGAAGTCCCTGCCCAGAAGCTGGACTCTATTCTTCCGTGCAGTCATAAGAAATTCGGTGCAGAAAAGGTCTAGATCAGATGAAAGTGATACGCTTATTGCTGATTTTGATATAATTACTTAAAGTTAAACCTGACATAAAATAATAAGCAATTAAGCATAAGTGTGCTGTTTACTATATACTGTAGTTCAATACTTATTTGTGTTGCTGCGCTCATCATCTTATGTTGATATTCTTACCAGAGCCCAAGAGGTCTTCGCTACTCCAAGTCAAAGCCTCTTCATCAGAAGAATCTGGTGCTGTTGATACCAGTGAATTGCTGACAGATCTAAAAGAAAAGGTAAACTGGAAACTTGCCAGCTGAAATCTTTTCTATTGCACTCACTTTAGTTATTTGCTACACACACACACTCTCTTGGCTGCATTATTAGCTTTAAGGTTATTCAGAATACATAACATTTTTCTGTACATAGTCCAATCTGTGAGAGTGTAAGTTGCTTGTTCCTGTAAAACAGCATACGGCAAAACCTGTCATATCGGTGTGTTTGCTTTCTGCTTTATATTTTTTTTTTTTTTTTTTTTTTTTATAAATGGTTTATTTAGGCGCTAACATAATGAGCATTTTTGGTTAATGGCTCACAGTGGGATGCTGTTGAAAACAAGTCTACAGTTATAGTTTATGGAGGTGGGGCAATTGTTGCAGTTTGGCTGTCTACAATTGTTGTTGGTGCTATCAACTCAGTTCCTCTGGTATGTTAATTAATGTGATAAGATAATAATCTTTCTCTCTGAACTGTTTTAAGCTTTGTTTCGGGTCTTATCCCAACTATAGTCTGTTTCTGTCTGACTTCTTTTTTTTCTTTTTTACGGATTTTCTTTTGTGATTTCATTCAACTATCCAGATCAGTTGATCTTTCTTCCTCTTTCTGCAGCTCCCGAAAATAATGGAGCTGGTGGGCCTTGGATATACTGGGTGGTTTGTCTACCGCTATCTTCTATTCAAGGTAAGATTTTCGGACTGTTGTAGCTAGTCACATCATCTTTTAAGCACTGAACGCAACCACCAAACAAGCAGTAGAGAGCCTACTCTCTCTGTCTACATTCCATTAACCTTCCTCCATTGGGGTGGGTGTTATTATCCATCAGTCCTGTGACCTTAGAGGTTGTCTGTCAATTAACTTCAACAAATTTATAGCCTGGATTTGAATGGTGGTCTGCTATATACTTTGTTTTCTTTTGCATAGTTGCGAATTAATCTTTCGGACCATGGCATTTTACTGACTGATTAGGTAAGGAGTACTCTTTGTAGAATAAACTTTGATTATGCTGACCAGACGAAACAAAGGTTTTAATTTGAGTCAGTTTCTAACTCTTTTCTACATTATATCCCCCACAGTAACACTTCCTTCTACACCATCAAACCAGAGATACTTCCTTTAAAGTTGTCACGCAGTGTCTGTCTCAATATTATCCATGTTCAGTTCATTTGTCTGAGAAATCTGCTTTTAGCATCAATTTTCAACTGACATTTATGGATTTTACCTTTAGGTCCGTAATGCATCATTTACCACGACATGAAGCATAGTGTAGCAAGTCTTTTGTGAACTAAGTCAACTCCATATAAAATATACTCAACTAATATAGGTGCTCTCTTGACTATATTTACTAGTGATTTGAATTTGTTTTTCTCGCTGACAGTCAAGTAGAAAAGAATTGGCAGAAGACATTGAGCAATTGAAGAAGAAGATTGCAGGAACTGAATAAATGCGCACAATGGCAATGCCAGTTCAGACTGTTAATTTTCTGTACGAGAGGCATCTGTTCGTGTGAAGTAGAGTAGATTTTGATGTAATTTTCTTCTATTCTGAGCAAATCTTCAAATAAAATTATGTATTTACCTTACAGTTCATTGTGCTTATAAATTATATAGTATTATCCACTCTGTTTCTATGAACCTCTGATGCATTTTTTCTGCACCAAATTGTTTTGTTGGTCGAGTTCTATCCCTTTTTGTGCTCTTACTAGTGATCAACGGGGCAGGACAATATCCCAGTCAAATAAGATTTAAAAAACCCAGCTTTTTATCCTATTTAGTTATAATTCGTTATGCTATTATTAGCTAAAGCAAACCAGTGGAAGGAGATGAAGTATAATTAGTTGTATTTGTCTTTGTAGCGTGCAATTAGATCTCTAGCAAACATTGAAGACGGTTAAAAAAAATAAAAACCATCAAGTTGCTATCTCCAATCAATCCTGTTTGTATCTTAACAATCCAATGAGCCGTTCTTGGAACTTCTATTGTCTGAGCATAGCTAATAAAGTTTTTCTTCTTCTTTTGGGTTTATGTTCAGGGTGTTTTGTGCCGGGAAGTTCCACTTTGGGAGTAAAATGCTCTACTCAAACCCGAGCCCTCTAGGTAAGAGGCAGTAGTAACTTACCAAAACCCATTACAACTTTTGATAGTATAGCTCATAAAGTTAAACGTAAAAATGTGATATAACCTAAACTAATTTCCACCTATTTTTTAGTAAAACCCTATCATAGAAACTAATAATATTTGGAGAATGAAACCTTTTTTTCTTCCACTACAATTTCTTAAAACATATTTGAAATACATTTCTTATAGATACATCTTCGGCTTGTGATAATTTATACTATATATTTTCAAAAATGATGGAGTAATATTTTCACACTAAAAGTTAAATGCTAATCCTTGTACTCCAAATTTAAGACGGAAAAAAATACTACTAGCAAATTATGAGTCAAAAAAAAAGGAGGAAAACTCCATTGATAAAGGTGTGGTTTTCTGTCGCAAATTAAAAAAGAAAAGGGGATATTTCTGAGAAGCCCTTGTTGTTTCTTAATTTCTATATTTGCCCCGACCCAAGAAGGGTTTTTGAGGGGTTTACAATTACATCGTCAGTCGTCACTTTCACTTTTCATTGCATAGCCAGATTCATCCTAGGTTTTGAGCATTACGCGGTGAAATCAAGATGATGCGAATAACCGAAATCGCAAAATCCAAACCCTTGACCTCATCAATTGAAACCCTAAGTCACCAATTCATACAAAAATGCTTCGTCAGTCGAACAGCAAAAGGAAAAGGCAAACTCAAAGCAGGGCAGCCACTGAAAAGATCAAAAGTCTCAACGAAGAAAGGCGCAGAACTAGCAAATAAAGAACCACCGAGAAGAAAAAACGAATTCGACGAAATGGTTGAAGAATGCTTATCGTCTACTGCTCCAGTGAGATCATTGAAGCCCAAAGAACAAGCGCGAGAAGCTGAAAGAGAGAGAATGGGCTTAATTAGCAAAGCCCGAGATGAAGAGCTTAAAAAAATGAACAAGATGAAGAAGGAGTTTGCAAATCCATGGCCAATTGGGCCACCGGGTTTGGATTTGATTTCACTTGGGCTTGTTGATGTAGAGAAGCTTCCCAAGTACGAAATGACAGTTGAAGATGGAAGGAGGCTTGCGAAGGAGTACAGTAGGGTTTTAATGCGTAAGCATAGGCAGAGGCAGGCTGCTGAGACGACATTGTTGAGGTTGAAGAAAGAGGCAATTGAGGCGTTACCGGAGAATTTGAAAGCTGCTGCTTTGGTTCCTGATTTGACACCGTTCCCTGTGAATCGGTTTATGGCTACTTTAACGCCGCCTATTGAAGGTTATATTGAGAAGGTTAAAGAGGCAGCTAAGAAGAGTTCTGCAAAGGAGAAGCTTAGATGATTACGAAAGGTAAGGTGATACTTTATTGATACATTTTCGAGAATCCCTAATTTGCAATAAAGACAACATTACGAGCATGGAGTAAATTAGGCTCGACTAGAAGAAATAGGACAAGTAATCAATCAGAATGGATATAGAGGATTTCATATAGCTGATCCGAACTAGTTTGAGATTGAATCATAGTTGTGTTTGATTTTGATCTTATTTTGCCTCTCTTTGAGTTTGTACCCTGGTGTCTGATTTATTTGTGTGATGGTATGATACTATGATACAAAGATGCTTTATGAACTAAGACTTAAAAGGAAAAATGCTAACTTTGGTAGTAAGAATTATGTACTTTTTAACTTATCAAAAAAAGAAATATATACTATTTGATTGTTGTTTCTTACCTTAAGAAATTATTAGGACATTGTCTCCTGCAGTTTATGATCATCTAGGCTCTAGTTCCTTAAACGCAAAGGTGTTATATCTCTGTTGATATTGTCAATTGAGAGACCTCTTAGTGTCTTACAGAGTATTCGAAGAAATGCATACTATCTGTTCAAGGACACAACACACCTGGGATTATCCTTTCCTCTTTACTTTTCTTTTTATCCTCAAACACTTTTTTTTGGGGGGGGGGGGGGGGGTTGTCCTTGGGATTTAGTAGGCTGAAATGCGAGCTTCCTCAGTATACAACGTTTTTGTATAATGTATAATGCTCCATCATTTCTTATAAAAGATGACTTCGTTAAGTATTTCAGTGTTTGGTTGAGTATGGAGTTACATCGCAGATGACAGTAGTGGAAGATGGATTGGGTTTGGCGAAAGTATTTTGGTGATATTTTGAGTAGCAAAAAGTGACATACATGTGCCGAGAGCAAGTCATATATGAGAAGAGCTGAGATACTTGTAACTGAGAATGAGTATGCACTTAACAATGAAAGTTTGTGTTCCCACCTTTATGGTAACTCAGTTTCATCGAGGCCTATCAGGAAAATGATTCCATGAAGAAAAAAATGTTTAGTTATTTTTATGGCATCCCAAACACATCTGTAACCAGCACTATTACTGGGTTGGTTACTGTAATAACTATCTTTGTATCCCCAGAATGTTTCAGTTTATGCTCTTACATATTATCTGGATATACCAAGAATGTACTGTCTAATGAGGCTAATATGAAATATTTACTCATGGTGAGGCAAGCTCTTTTATTCTGATTCATGGTTTAATGAGTGATTCGGCACTGTACTGGACTTAAGAAAATTCTATTTCTTGATTGTCAAGGTGTTTACCATATTAATGTTACCATTTTCAAAAAAAGGTGTTTACCATATTAGTAATAATGTTCAAGTATTGAACTTGGTGCTATCTTTACCATGGTTTTGTGAAGTTGGAACTCAACCTAGATGGTAAAATTCTTGATAAAATTGAAATTCAGCTTGTAGTAATGACATTGAAGCTTCTGCAGAAACTAGTATAAAATTGATATCATAGCGATAGTGAATTTTCTATTGGTATTTAACCTTTATCTAACTAGATTCCTGTACTGACTGTAATATTCTATGATAAGCATGCTAACTACTGTATGAAAGCATTGATGCAAGGATTAAAATCCTCCTTTCTCTGAACAACCTATTGTGGGGAACTAATTATCTCTTTCTTATGTTCTTGTCAATGAATAGATTGCGTTTCATGCTATTTCCATTAAGTAAACCCTCAAAGTATTAGATGTTAGGCTTTCTTATCATTGAGGTTATGTATTGATGAGCTTAACAGCTTCTCCCCCTCCTTTTGACTTTCTTTCATCTTACTGTGATTATTTTTCTTGTCTTGATATGAAACTTGTGCCTGTTATATGAGTCGAGCAAAATAACTAGTGATTGATAAATTCATTGACTTGGTAATTTGATTCCAAATGCAGTTGGAAGGATTTTTTTATGGAGATTGCAATGTTTTCTGGTGGCCTTGTAGCGGTATGCATCCGTTATTTAGCAGCAAGAGGGCACTGGAAAACAAGAAGTTGAATAAGCCTTGTAAACGCAGCAACGATTCACTTTGTTTTGGTTAAACTGGCGTCTTTTGCTTTTTAGATATGTCATGTCTTGCTACGCCAAAATATACTTGGTCCATTGCACTAGGTTTGTATTAGTTATAAATCTCTTGATCAGGTTGCTTTACTTATTGGTTGTTAATACCACTTTCTGGGATCTATATCCTCTGTACGGTGGAGTCATTGTTTCTTCCCTTTCAATCTGGTCAGGCTGCTACCGATATATACGAGTTTACTTAGCTTAACTAGCTCTTTTTTTCTTCTGAAAATAAGTTTTCTTACTACGACAGTAAGACAGCAGTTCTATTTATTAAGATTTTGAATACTAAATTGAGTAGCTGTATAAAATATGTTCATTCGCCCTTTGACGTAAATGTATCTCCTGACATTTATAGTCATGAAGAGTTTAAAAAGAAGGTATTTGAAGGTCAGGCATCCTAGTGTTGGAAACCAACGACTATACAGTTTTCTACCATATCATGACGGTAGTGAAATCAGGTTGCTGTAAATAGGCTAAAGAATTAGTAAATTTTGTGGAAATTGGAAGTTAAACAAGAAAAGTTTAACTCATAAGCTTAACCTTGAATAAATCAAACTCTGACAATTACTATTGTGTTTCAGAGTGAAACATTTGTTCACTCACAGTTTTAATTTTTTCTACGTGAAATTCATATCTAATTGCAAATTAACTTCTAAATACTTTTAACTGCATCAGTAACTATTCTTCACTCCTTAAGCTAGCGCGACAAGAAGAAATCAGTTAGTCTAATCAAATTTCTCAATTGTGAGGACGCTATCGCATGGGAGATTGATCTTGCGTAATGCTATCTGGTATACCAGTGGTGTTGTGGACATTCCCCTCTGACCCTTAACATTGAATGCATGAACAAAATGGCAATAAAACTGGGCCATTGTCTCATTTGCTTAGGCGCATTTCAAGGCAAAACGAGAAAGTAATCCAAATTGTTCCCCCAATGCCTAAAATTGGTATTTTGGAGAGGCAGTATTCACCTGCCTGGTGGGCTGCATCAGATATTATTCTCAAAATGCAACACTGTAAAGCGTCAGACTAATTGTCCCAGTTGAGACTACTTTTTAGCATTGAAACTACACCAAAAAAAAAATTAAAAAATCAATTCTTAGTCGTAGCTACTAAGCATGTTCCTTCAAAAGCAGTGTCTAAAAGACACCAATGATAAAGTGGTTCAATGTTCAACAGTGTAGAAGTAGATATAGAGGTCCGAAATACCAGTTCCCCCTCCCCTCTGCCAGCAGAAGACACAAACTCAAAACGATATTAACAGCCTAATAAATGCACTTCAAGGAGCTAGTCCATACTAAATGCACTTCACGGAGCTGGTCCAAATTGACTAGCAAGCCTAGATGTCCCTTTGGCCAAGCTAGTTCTTCAAAGTAACATCGAAAGAGCACTGTTTTACTAAGAAACACGCAACACGTCTTCAACAATGGAATTAGGCCTGTCTAACGAGTTGCAGCAAGCAATTCTGAAGGCCCTTTACTTAAAAAGAGTGTCAACACAAGTTATTATTGCATCTGTTAAATCAACAGACAGTTGCATCAGTAAAATAGAGAACAGGTAGCTGTTATTGCATCTGTTTCATCAAAGCATGAATAAATCTTCATACAGAAATACTAATGCATAAAGCTTAATCATATTACTTCAAACGGTACATATAAGAGTTCTCTCTTTTTTGTATTAAATTCAAACTCCACAGAAATATTTGAGCGCCCAGCAGGAACCCCAGTGACAGCACTATTTAAATCAGGAAATTTAGATTTTGTCAATGTCCTCGTCTTCAAACTCAATGTAGTCATCACCATCACCATCATCTTCTTCATCCAATCCGTTAACCTCATTGAGCCTAGTGTTCTCTGGCAACTCTCCGTACGCCTTCAACAACCTCGCCTCATCTGGCATAAACTTCAGAATCACATCAGCTTTGTCATCCTGCCAAAATCCAAACAGGAGATTTAAAAAAATTATTAAAGAGACGGCCAAATCGACATTCCATAAGAACTGAGATAACATAAAAAGAGTAACCTAATGATGTGAATAATCGCCCAAACAACATTACAGAGACAAGATTCTCACAAACAGAAGAGGCACATTTAGAAACTCAAAGATGTCCCCTGCACTCTTAACATGGAATCACAAATATCAAGACTTCATATTTATGCTTTCTTTTAACCGAGAAATTCTTCTGCGGCCAACTCAGGACCAACCGCATCCTTCAAAACGGGGTAGTTGGTCCTCCCCTCTACTCTTCTCCGCTTAAATACCAAGCTCAGTTCGCATGGCACAGGGCTCAAGCATGTGACCCTAAAGACATAAGGCAACTTGAACTAAGCCCTGGGGAAATACTCATGACACTTAAATGGCCAAACATAAGCAAATAAAAATAAAATTGTATATTTATACTCTGATGACACTTATAATTATCAAATACACAAACTGCAATAGTGCACATCATGCGTTATTATTAAGGTTATCAAAATCTTACAATAATTGAACGAGAAATATGAACCATCTACTCATTCATTTTCCTTTCCTTTTCTTTTTGGAAGAAAAAGATAAAAGCCACAACACCTTTAGAAACTGAAAATTCCATAGACAAATACATAAAACACAGACAGAAAGGGAAAAGCAAAATCACACAGCTTTTCAATTAATCGATCACCAACTTTAGCTCAATCTTAAACCAGCCGATTCTCTATATATTTTATCGCACCATTCTGGTCCATCAAAATCATAATTTTTAATAGGAAAAAAAAGGGTGTGATAAATAAAGGAACAAAAATCTCAGTTAATTAATAGAGTCAACGAAGCTTGAATAAAAGAGAAAAATTAGGATCTTGCCTGATAATCACGGAGGCCGACAAGGATGATATCACCGGCGGCGATCCAAACCTTCTTATGCATCTTACCACGTATGTGACAAAGACGTTTTGTACCATCAATACACATAGCTTCACAACGCCCATTACCGAGCATACGAAGAACCTGAGCGTATTCCTGTCCGTCTTCCTTAAAAACAAGCTCTCTCTTTTCGTCATCAGCTTCGTTCTTTCCTCTCTTCCTGTTCTTTCCTCCCTTTCCCTTGTTCTTCGGCATGATTGGTTTTTGCTTTGATGGTGGATGCCCTTAACCCTAGATTGAACGATATATGAATGAAACCCTAGAAATGACTGAAGAAAGCTTCAATTTTTTCTTATCTGAAAAAAGAGAACTATTTAATTGATTGTGGTTTTCCTTTCCACTTTATATATGAGTTTCGTTTGGCTTTTTCCACCGAGGTAGCGTGGAAGCTACGACAGTTGGTGGTTTGACTATTTTAACCTTTGGTCTTTCTTTGGCGGTGGGTGATGAGCCTTGATATGTGAGGGCAAAAGTGGAAAAGCGTATGCATGTCATTTTCCATTTTTAATTTCAATTTATGAAAAAGTAATAAAAAAAATCAATTTTGTTGCTAATTTTTTCTTTTTTCAGTAAAAAAAAAAAAAAAAAGAAACTATTTTCGGTTCATATTATGTATTTGTCAAAATTACGTTTATCTCTCTTATTATTTTTTGCTTTTTGAAAACGTTAAATACTGTAAAAGGACAAATCTAAAATTTCAAAACTTATCGAAGGAACTATTACACTATTAAACACGTCAGAGTCAACTCAAATAATTTTACGTATTAGATTGCGGTACACTCAATTATCTTTATTCTATTGTGATTGGGAAGAATTTCCTCGTATTAAGGACCAATGCTGTCAATGCATCTCCGATTGAAAATTAAACAAGAAATTCTTTTCTCTCCCTATTATTTTATTTAGATAATAAAAATATTCGCCAAAAAAACAAGTAATGTTCCACCATTATTCAAAAGCGTGACTTACGTCAATTGATTCTCTAAGATTTCATTTATCACACTAATACTGTTTCAGTCTCAATTTATTTGATACTTTTCAGTTATAGATGACCAGTTATCCAATTTTGGAGTTAAATTAGCTAAGATTTAACTAGAAGCGTTCAGAGATGATGACAAATGATTTCTTAAAGGAATAGGTAAACAGCTTTGGATGAGCATCTCACAACGTTCTTTAAAGATTCCTCTGGTAGTTCAACTAGATCAGGCTCTTGACACCAATAAAGTTCTACTCCATTTGTTTTTCTTTTACCGGTAAAGTTCTATAGAAACCCCATTTGAGAAGCATAATGTGCCATTCGTGGTGCTAACAAAAATAAAAAAAACCCAAGTTAAATAATTTAGGACGCACAATTTGAGGTTCAATCAGCAGCAAGCATCAAAGAATAAGGGAATCCCTTGGCAGAAGAAACACAGAACATATGCCAATACAATGAAAGGGAAAGGGCCAGAGTTTGTAACCAAGTATAGCATTCAGTTTATTTTCCTCTTCCATAAAACAACTGTGAAAGAACATGAAACCATTCTATTTCATTAGAGCTACGAACATTGTTGAGTGCAATGAACAAATAGTTGAAGTGGTTAGATTTTAAGAGCTGTTCTAACTACTGCTGGATGTGACTCCAAAAGCAGCTGATAAGCATGAACTTGTTTATTTGGGTTGGGTGGGGGGGAATGTTGCTACTTGGTACCATGCTGATAGACATGTATTGAAACATTGCTACCTCTGCATAGAAATGTTAAAAGAACCAATTCACAATCACAATATTCAGGACAAACTTATGCTTCGTTGGCATTTTGTCCACTCCCTCAATTCCATTTACATCCTTCTCATTTTTTCTAGCAGAGCATATGGATAACTTCGGCTAAAGGAAGATTAAGTACAGAATGCTTCAAAACCAAGTAAAATTATCTAGCACGGGCAAGCTGAGGTTCAACTGGCAGCAGGCAGTAGAGAAACAAGCCAATCCATTGCAAAAAGAGATCTCGTCAATGCTATTGAAGCCCAATGGCCAGAGCTTGCATGGGACCCCCCAAATTTCAGTAAAAATATACTCTGTAATCAACCATATCATACAACACCTAGTAAGTTTTAATTACCACCTTCCGTTCGGTATCCCCGGTTCTGCAGGAATGCTGTTTATTTAGAAAAAAGAGTTTGCTAGCATATTCATACAGAATCGGCTACATATGTTGTACACTGTCTACTGCAGCATGACATTTTTATTAACATGTTAACAATGTTCAGGGCAATCTGTGTATCACATTTGGACATATCACAGTAACCAACATTCTTACACTCATCAATTCCATTTACATCCTTTTCTATCTCTGCAGAGCATGTGGATCTGGGGAAAGTGATTTAGTACAAAATATTTCAATGCCTAGCATACGACAGTTAGCCCTAAACCTTGCCTTCTTTGTTTTATCAAACCAAGAAACATTGGGTGTTGAACTCATCCGAGAAGCAAAAACAACAATAGTAATTGACATTGTGGGAGCAAGGAATCAGTTCCTGATAGTAAGTTCAGCCCTGAGATGGAGCATACCGTTAATAAAATATGGACTGTCCTCAGCGATGAAAGAAGGCCATGGTATGGCAAATAGATTGCGGTAGCCAACTGCCTTGCCCCCCGTAAAAGTGTAGTTACCTTTGTATTTGCTGACATACTCCTCTCCTGGTTTTGTTCTTGCTGCAAATTCGTAATCAACAGCAAAAGCAACAGAACCCTTTTCCTGCATACCCAGAAAGAGACCAAAACAATGGAAAGAGCTTTGCTGATCCATGTTGCAATGTGCAGACAGGAAAAACCCTTGTCCCCCTAAATGAAATGCTTGAGAATACACTCTTCCTGAAGGGAAAAGGTTAGCACATTCCTCCCGCTTAAGATCCAGGTAGACTACACATTGTTGCCGTGGAAGTTCAAAATCAACCACCTTGACAGGTCGATACTTGTAAGAACGCTCCACAAAACGACGACTAGGTGATGACGATTCTTCTGCAGCTTGGTTTCGCTGACGATGAGGGGCCTCAGCTTTATAAAAGAGGGCCTCAAGAACAAGCTTGGATGCAAATTCATGATCAAAGTCATTACATGCCAGAACCTTCCGAAGCTTTCGACAACTCATGAAAGGAAAACGGATGCAACGACCAAGTCGCGAACCAAGGATTTCTCGTCGTTCCTCAAACTGTGGATAATGAGCCCTTGTCCACTTCAACACGAAGTCGTACACTGTATCCTCTGATGCTACCTGGAGGTCATCACTGGACAAAATAGCCTCTACTCCAGCAAGAGGCAACTTCATAACCTCTTCCTGAAACCTGTCCAAAGACAATGGGCTCATTATCAAGACAGAGAAGTGTGACAGCTAATCAAAACTCACCAAAAGCAACAATAGATGGAGACCGACTTTTCACTTGTTCCCAATCCATCAAAACAACTTAGGGGCTATGGAAAAGAAACTTTTTCATTCTTTAACAATTCATAATAACGAAGATGCAATTTTGATTGACGTAGACAGAATTCGAGGAAAAATTTTCCGGCACTGGATAAAAAAGGTCTCCTAGCAAATACTAATTTATTGCCACTGCATTGACCAATGGATGCTGTGGAGACTGAAATATCATTATTTGGCAAACATACAGCAGCATCAGAAAACAAACTTAATAGAACATAAGAAGAAATAGAGTGAAATAGAATTTGGTCAGAAATGGAACTGACTTGGTAATATCTTTGTATCTTGCAGCTAGGAATTGTTCTGCGGCATCAGTCAATGGCTGAACAGCTTCAGCCATCAGGACGCTAGAAGGAAGCTCCAAATACAGCAAAGCGGACTCTGGAGTCATTGGTAAATTACGCAGTTGCCGGCTGCAATACCGCATGCAAGAAGCAACTTCAAACTTGTCGGCAGCCATGAGTACATCCAATAAAGCAGGCGCTGTATCAGTGGTCAATGTATTGCTATACATAAAATTCAGGAGCTCCATCAGTGCAGCTTCCTCTGCTCCATGGGAATGGAAAAAGACTATTCATTCCACATGAAATGGATAGGAATTCCTACTACTTCTCTAAGGTAACAATATTTTACCCACAATTATCAAATCACTAGCACTAGATGAAATGAAAGAAAATTCTCCGTGCTTTGCAAATTTCTCATTAAAATGGCAAGGGAAAAACTATGCTCACACAGCAAAGCCCAGTCCAAAATAACTACCAATAAGAGTTCATTGCATGATATAATGTGAGTCTTAAATTCCTCATACCTGAAGCATTAATTCTTAGAGTTACTTGTCTTTGCTCAGACTCCCTCATCCCATTGGAGAAGAGCTACATAAATTACAAGAGAACACTGTTGATTCTTCACGTATAAACTCTAGACGGTGCTTAACAGCTTACATTTGAAAAAGGATGTTTACCTTGTAGAAGAATGGGCTTCTTGCTGCTAAAATTGGGGAGCTGATATGTAAGGTTTTAACTTTAACAACTCTTGGAGAATCAAAGTTCCAAGATGAATCATCAGTGTTAGCAGCTTCATCTCCTGCACATAAAACATAGCATGGCTATCTTTTGCATGGTATTTTGGAGTAGCAGTAAGAATCAAACAAATGACAAGTTTGAATCCGAGAGTAAAACAAAATACAAGTTATGAACACCATGAATAACTAGAGAAACATGTCATATGATATTGCAAAAAGATAAGCATCAAAACTAGAAAGTGGAAAGAATGTACAAAAAGATAAGCACCAAAACAAGAAAGCCAAAGGAAGTGGAGGAAAATGCAACAGTATGTTATACAACATACACAGACAAGAAATACTATTGACTCCACTCTGCAACATATAGCAGCAGTAAAAAGGTCAGTAGAGACGTATGCTCTTTAGATATCGTCTTCTTCCTTTCCTTTTTCACTCTGTACCTACCACCCCTTGCAAGGAAATGTTTCCTTGTATAACGAAAGATTCGGTTAGCATTTGTTTACAGTATGCCTAGAGATCACCTTACTTGAAAACAAGGTATCCGCATTCAAAAAAGAAAATTATAAGTTCCACAATCAAGTTTGAAATATAAAGAACAAAAAAAAGCAGCCTAATGTAGCAAACCTGCTAGTGGCTTCTATATGAATTCATCTTGTCATAGATAAACAGACAGCAAAGAAGAAAATTTTCAGGCTCTCTCTTTAAATCCCTTGAATTGCACTCAGAACACTCAATTATTCAATATTAATAAATACCTTTCAGCAAATACGTCTTCAGCAAATAAATCTACAGAGACTCAGTTACATTTTTGTAATGTTTACTGATGTACATGCCAAATCTCTGAAAAATGGTTTATGACCAAATCCTTATGTGACCAAATCCTTATGCAGGCACCAATAAGTTAATTTCAGTATTCAACATCTCTCTGCATAAAGAACTGACTTCTAAATTACAGTTGTCCTAGAATCTTATAGAAAAAAGATGAATGTCAAAGGAAAAGACTCCATCAAAACAAAACCTGAAGAGTCAAATAAATCTACATTTTAGATTTATGGTTCCTACGAGATCACTCATTGGCTCATCGCTTCATATCTCTGACTTAAATGCGTTCCTGTAATATTTCATTTCTTTGTCTTTGAATTTTAATTCAGCAGAGTAGCAGTTGAAGTATCACCTATTTCGAGAACATGCATGGAAATTTCAAAAATCTCATTGTTTATCGAAAAACATAAGCCGACGAAAACGAAATGTAGGATTAGATTTGATTACCATACCTGAGTGTGGTTCTTCGATCATTGCAACAACTGACTCATCTTGATTTTCATTCTCAGCATCTTCAGTATAAATTTGGTTACAGCTTATAATCTGCTCTTCAGGGCATGCAGTGATATCCAAAGCTGCAAGCAAGTGGCACGTCTGGTTATCATCAGAGAAAAAGATAAGCCCATGCAAGAATAATAAAGAGCACAAGTCTAACCAATATGCATTACATTCATAATTAGGGAAGCAACAGTGTTTTCATGACCCCCTCATCACTCCCTCTTTTCCCTCCCAAAACAAAAAAAATACTACATTTAATACAACTTTAACAGCACCTATTTCAAATGGAAAATGGAGAATTTGTTAAAACATCATTTATATCACGTTCTATAACAACAAGAACTATGATATGTTAACGAGATAATTTAATATAAGAACAAGAGCAGTAGACAGTATATGATGTTATCTATAAGATCAAAGATCATTTAAAAAAGAAAAAAATAGTTGCCTCAATCCCCCAAATTAGTAAGGGTCAGAAATATGAATCCTCTATCATTTTCATTCTACTAGGGTCCAGTTCATTCAAAATATTTAAGCAACATAAATACACTGTTCATAAATTAGTCAGAAATGAAAGCAACTGAAGCTTAAAGAGATACCAGTTCAAAAATTAGGTACAAACTCGAGCAACTGAGCTTAAAAGACCAATTACAGAGCTAATATAATAATATAATTAAGATTGCGATTATCTCTACGTCGTTTGCGATTGCGGGCCCAATCAGCTAGACTCTGACAATGAAAGCCCTCGGGGTCGAGCAGGTCGGCCATAATCTCGATTCGGAGGAGACGGTCGGAGAAGTTGCTGTCGTTGAATGCAAACCCGAAATCGGGGTCCCGGGCACGGTTAGGAGAGTATCCCGGATCCATTATAGCCGTTCTCGGGTCGAAAAGATCCAAATTCTGATCCTTCATCACTGAAAACTCTCTCTTTGCTTTCGTCTCTGAGATGTGGGTGTGTGTGTTTTGCGTGGGGATGGTTCAGTTTCGGTCAGCGGGCGGAGCAGGAGTTGGTTCAAATAGTTTATTTGTTTACCAAATTTTAATTTAAAATTCAATAACTTAAAAATAGGAAACTTACGGCTGCAACTCTGGCCACCAATGACTTATAGATATACAAGTGGGTTTGATTCATTGCAGAATCAAATTTGAACTGTGTTAGAGAAGGAAAAAAAAAACCATAAAAGAACCTCTAGATAGTACTAAGCTATGTTAGATATATAGTACTAAATTATGTTAGTTAATTAAAATAAGATTCGTTATAAATTATAATTAAATAAACTTTATAGCAAAACAAGGGTAAAGCAATTTCTACCAAAATAAATTTTGTTTTCGGAGCTAACTTCATACCTAACTTTTATAGTAAAGAAATATGTTTTCTAGTTTTTCATTTTCTTTCTCTTTTTCTTTTATCTGATTTACTACTAGGTTAATTTGCCAAGTATACTCATGCTATCCCGCTCTAAAAGTTTTGCTATTTTAAGTAGTAGAAGTAATTTATTAATCAATTTGATTAATGATCACACCTAACTCTAATCCTAAAAAGAATAAGCGGTCGCTGCAAATACAATCCGGCCTAAAAGTTCGGAATTGAATCCCACAAAAAACTAAGACTTAGCTACAATTGTTCACTATCACTAAGAAGACAAGCTCAAATAAGTCCAAAGTTATAAATATTAAGATTCTTATAACTAATTAACTAATAAATTAAAGTAGTAGATTAACAACTAAAGATACTAATATTAAGGAGGTCTAGATATGATTTTCTCAATTGTGGGAATCCTTCTCGCTACGTCTTCTATAATTTTGCCGAAATATTCTCTACCGATCGTGATTAATTTGGGTGTCGTAGCTCTCTCGAGCAACTACCACAATTTACTAGACGTATTCTATCGAACTACGCTAGCTGGCACTAATTCACCGCTCATTACGATCGCACCAAGGTTTCGTTATCTCTAATCTCGCCTTTAAACCCTCTGCATTGATCTCTCACATACGTTAGGAGTGATGTTGTTCAACAACTACCTAAATGTGTACTCTCTCTCGAGCAATATACACACTAAATAGGCACAGTTAATTGAGAGCTCTTCAATTAACAACAACGAAAATATAGTTGAACAAGTAGAGAAAGATCAACGGCAAATTTATATAAAAACGTAATAAGAATTCATCCTACAAAAGGTTCCACCAAAACCCTAGATAATAAATTAGTTATTCATAATAATATGTAAAATATAATACTAGAATGCATGACCAATAATGAAGATAGGAAGAAGGAAGTGAAAAACTCGTAGAAGAATTCTCCGCCTTGTTCCTAGTGTGTTCTTGCCTCCTTAGGTCGAAATCCCCTCTCCAAACGTCCTCCTTTTTGGTCGAATCTGCTCTAAGAAACCCCCCTCCCCCCCTAGACATGTTTAGGGAGTATTTATAGGCTAGGGTTGAAGTCCTTGAGTCCAAATCCGGGTCGGAGTCTTTTAATTCACGCACTTCTGATCACAGGGCTATAGACCTCGCGAGGCCAGGCTTATAGCGCGGTCAGCTTGGTACAGAGCTGGCTACGCGTGGCCTGTAGCGCGGTCAAGCTAGCTATAGAGCTAGCTATGCTTGGCATATAGCCAGACTTGGGTACTTCGTGCTTTTGTGCTATTTTCTCGTATTTTTGTCCTCTTTTTGTGCAACTTTCACTCTTATTTGTCTTCTGATGCTCCTACACATAAAATAACATAATTTAGCTCAAACGTTGCACAATTAACCACTAAACTAATAACATGTAAGGTGAATAATGTACTAAAAATATAGTATTTTAGTCAAATATCACTACCCCATATTTAAACGTTGCTCGTCCTCGAGTCAACCACCAATTCACACTAACCTTGAGCACTTTATTTTCTTTTTAAACATCCGAAGCACACCATACCTATGACTATGGTTGATAGCAACAATTATACTTTAGCATATGCCTTCAACACGCACTTCCCTTTACTTGATGACATACTTCAAAAAATTTATTTAACAACAAAACAACATAATTATAACAATCCTAACCTCACAAACTGACTCAATATTATAACGCATTCATGGCTTGAACACTTAACATCATAGAGAAATCTAATAACGTTACCTATCCCTTACGAAATCATGTTCCCTCACAACAATAACAAAAGAGTAAGTTGAATCCACACATTTGAATCAAATACTCAAATATATTTTAAGCACTCAGATAAATCAAAGAAATTCCTCACTCTCACAAAGAAGTCACATGTATGCACAAAGTACCATAGGCTTACCCATTATGTAAACCTCCACTAATATAGGCTTGCTCGATCTAAAATCAAGTAGGACTTTTCCATATTGTAACATGGGCTAAGGGAAGGGTAAGATATATTTTGGATTAGTGGTTCATCCTCCCAAGCACCTTAACACATCACATAATAAACTTCAAGCGCAAATTCTTCAATCCACTTCAATTTCACAAAAAGCTCACACCCCAAAAATATTCCATCTTTTTTTAAGCACTACTTTACTTTATATCCCACTAGCAAGAGCAAGACAATAATTTATTCATCTATATTTTTTCTTCTTTTCTTCTTTTTTTTTTTTTACTATTTTTTTCCCTTTTCAGTTTCCGCTAGTGGTGTATTATTTTACAAAATAAGTGCACCCTTCTTTCTTTCATTGGTTCCACTCGAAAGCTATCCCACATTTACTCCTTACTTCTTCTAGCGCTCATTTCACAATTAAAGTGCTTTAAGAGGTAAAGGATCAAAATGATGTCAAATAAGAACAAAAGGGTACATGCTCGTAATGTGGGTGCCAAATAAAAGTCTATAGGCTCAAAAGGGTTTACTAGGGATAGATTTTATTTATGGTAAACATTAAGTTCAAAAAGATCAAAGAAAGCTTAAAATTATTTTTCAAATCAAGCAAGCCTAGGATTTCAATTCAACTCACATGCTAGGCAAGTTCTAGACTCAGTTACGATGACATGGACTACACAAAAAGATCTCACCACGCATGGCACATGATTCACTAAGGATGGTTCCATTCCAACTCTCAAACAATTGCAAGTATTCACAGCGCCACAAATTATTAAGCATTAAGCAACAAAGTAAATACGAGCCAAGAAAATGAGACATAGGCGTCAATAGATATGCTATCTAACTCAACAAGACCTCATTAGCAACTTCAAACCATAGGAAAGGTAATACACATGCTAGAGCCTAAAAATGCTACTATCAAACAAGTCAAAAAGGCACCTAAAAATTTCATCTTCCTTCTTTTATTCCCTAAATCCTATTATACTCTAAAAATAAAAAATTATGACCCGGTTCAAACTACATCCCATGAAAAAGAACCGAGGCACAAAGAAAAATTACAAGGGATAATTACTACCTAAAGAAAATAAAAAATATTTTTGGATTTTTTAATTTTTTTTGTCAGACATTAAACCCTCAAGAAAATTGTCTAGGATATTCATCGTCGAGAATGTCCAATCTTTTTTTATTTTTCTAAGAAAATATTATTCAATTAAACTAACACATCTAAAATAGCATAGAAAGTCACTCAGACAATCTCCTCACCCCACACTTAAAATTGTGCATTGTCCCCAATGCACACCATAACTAATAAGAGGGTAAAAGAAACTCCCTGGAAGGCCAAAGGCCGAAGCACTAGTAGCTCATGAGGTACTTAGACTTCTCTAGGGCATTTTCCTTTGTGCAGGCACCCCACACTTAGTTCTAACCATCTGGCTTGTTGTTGCATCCTTCTAATAGCTTTTCTTTCCATGCTCCTACAAAATAAAAATAAAAAATGACACTACAAAAATAATAAAATAAAAAAAATTAAGAAAAAAAATCAAAAATAAAAGAAAGCAGTTAGTTGGGTTGCCTCCCAACAAGCGCCTGGTGTAACATCGTGGCACGACGTGAATCACTTTCTGCCTCCACCTCGAGCTTATGAATTGAATCCCTAATTTTGATTCAAGCTTATGATTATGTGATCTCGTCCAAGTCACACCTCTATTCGGGGTTGTAAAACGATCGATTGCAATAATAATACCCAACAAGGAGTCGGAATCGAATCCACAAGGAGCTGAGATGGGATTAGTGGTATATATTTGGATAAAGCACGTGAAGTATCTTGGTTGCACTTCTACAAATATGGTTTTATTTTTACTTCTAAAATCACGTTAAGGATTACAATTCTAAAGATATAAAACTAGAGAATATTGTTTTTGGATAATTTTCAAATATATAAAAAGTACTAGGGGTATGACCTTCACCTAGGTGTTTGCCTAACGGGTTATAAACTTTAAAGCTTATTTTGTTGGTCGGAGTGTATTATAGAAATCAACACTCAAATACCCACTCAATACCTCTCGGTAAGAGAGTGATTTTGCCCAATTTGGATTTCTCAAGTCCAAATGGGTATTGAACAAAACAGTTGATAAAATGCTAAAGTCGGTTTTTACTATCTCTAGGTTCTACCCTTTAATTGGGACTATCAATCTCTTGATTTTATCCCAAATTTTTGTTAGCCAAGTTTTCCTAGACTAAGTCTTTCTTTCTCAAGTAGAGACCAAGTCAAATAGGCATGAATTAATGTTTGCAACCATTAATTCTACAATTAAAGGCAAGAACAAGGCTAAATAATAAACACCCAACCATAAACAAGCCATAAATCAAACACTCATTAGGTTCACACACTAGGGTTGGGTCACAACCCTAACTAAAAATCTAGCTACTCATAATGGGTATAGAGGAAAATAGAGAAGAAAAGATGATAAAACTCATATTGCAAGATTAAAAGATAAAAATCCAATGTTAAATCACCAAAGTAAGCTAAAGTTGCCTAAAGGGGTAAAGAAAAACGGCTACAGTACTTTTAATATTCAAAACTTGACCTAATTTCGTGAAAGTAGTCTATTTATACAAAGCTGGAATTTTCAGACAAAATTGCCCTTTCAGAGGTTCTGCGGCCGCACAATTATATGTGCGGTCCACACTTCCTTCAGATCTTGACAGGAGTTGACTCTGCGGCCGCACAATTCTGGATTTCGGCCGCATCTCTTATGTTCTGCGGTCCGCACAATTCTGGGTGCGGCCGCATTGGGCTCTTCTGTGGACCGCATATTTTCTGAGTGCAGTCGCATAGCTATTGTCAAGACCCAAAAATCTATTAAAGGCCGTGATGGCGCCAGACACTACTGTCAGGCAAGCCAACAATAAATACTCAATTTGGTTCTCGTTTTAATATTTTGAAATCATATTTTTTTTCCTTCCATTAAATAGTAGAAGATGGAATTTACAGAGTAAATGATAATATTTTTAACAATTTCAATACAGAACAACTCATAATCACCCCAAAACCCGGTGTCACAAGTGTATGAGCATCAACTAGGAATGTAAAATAAAATACAGCATCTGTCCAGAATACAAATCTGGACAGGAGAAATATAAATACTCTAAAGGAGACTCTGCCGGCTGCGGGTCGTAATGTGGAATGCAGCTCACATAAGTCCCTGCATGCATACACGCCTCTGCTCTCACAAGGCCACTAGTCACATATGTACCTGCACAAAAATGTGCAGCAAGTGTAGCATGAGTATGTAATCAACGTGTACTCAGTAAGTATCTAGCCTAACCCCGGAGGAGTAATGACGAGGGATCGACATAGACACTCACTAGTGGTCCAATAACATCAGGTACAATAAAGAGATAAGTAAATATGAGGCAGAGCAGATAAATGAGATAAACAAGTAATAAATCACATGGTATAAATTCCCCCTCTTTACGAGGAACTCAAGCTCTCCATTAGAAATTCCCTCCTTAACCGGACATAGATACATCTATTAAACTGCCGAGGCGAACAACCCTCTCCCATGAAAGTGTGGTACATAAATCCTGCCGAGGCGAATGACCTGATCCCATAAGAGTGAAATACAAATTCCTGCCGAAGCGAATGGTCCGATCCCATAAGAGTAAGAAGCTTTGACGGGTCCTTGACCCCACTCACGAATAAACGTGTGAGTTGTAATTTCTTAACAAAAATCTTTCAATGAAACATATATACCACGGAAACATACCGTAAGAGGAGTAAAATTATTAGGTGACTAATCATGAGCTCGTATAGTCTCTACAATAGCAAGTCTAGTCTCAAGTAGTAATGTAACACAAAGGAATTTAATAGGCGAGAGACTGCTCAAATAGTACAACTATAGCATGATGTGAACCTAAGTCTACCCGGACAATAACATGAATGTAGCCATGTACGGGCTCTCGTCACCTCGCGCGTACATAGCCCCCCACAACAAGTAGCACACATCAATATACAACATCTAGGGGTAATTTCCCCCTTACATAGTTAGACAGGAGACTTACCTCGCTTCGAAATTCCATAACCGGCTCCAAAGCCTCTATAACACCTCAAACCGATGCCCGTTGCTCCAAACTAGTCAATTAAGATGCAACCCAATCAAAATGTACTCTAATACTCATAATTAATCAATTTATCACAATTTCCAACTCCGCTCGAAAAATCGATAAAGCAACCCTCGGGCCCACGTGCCCGGATTTCAAAAAAATTCGAATACAAACACTACCCATAGCACTACGAACTCAAATATATAATTTATTCTCAATTTCATGCCCTAATTTGTGATCAAAATCCAAGAATACCAATTTCTAGGTTTTTCTTCAGAATCCCAAATTTCTACAAATTTGCATGTTTGAATCTATGTATAAATCTTGTATTTAACTCACAATGCACGGGAATCACTTACCTTGACATAGTTGATAAAAGTCTCTCCTTGAAGCTCTCCAAAATCGCCCCAACCAAGTGAAAAATGAGAGAAGAAGAGCCAAATCCCGCTTTTAAAATGATTCCGCCCAGCGATTTTTCGCACCTGCGGTGCCTTGGCCGCATCTGCGGTCCCGCACCTGCGACAAAGTCCTCGCAGGTGCACATTTCCCTTACCTGGCCAAGTTTTACACCCCATGTTATCGTACATAACAGTACGTCATAAGTCAATTGATGTTTGTATATAAAATATAAAGTTTGGGAAAGTTGGATTTAACTTACGGAAAAATCGAGTTACGATTTGCTTTGTAACGAGCCATTTTGAGAAATTAAATTCGTAAGCTTTGTGATGTCATTTTAGGACACATCTCATACCAAATTGAATGTCTTCAAACCTAGTTTCCAACGATCCAAACCATTTATTCATACGACATCGGGGTAGATAAATATGGAGTTTTAAATTTAGGGTCGCCAAGTCACGTTACCGCACTTAGGAGAAACTGGCTGGTTTATAGGCCAAGTTGCGATGCAGTTTTCTCCCAATCTATTGATAGTTACAAGGAGATATTTATATTTAATTAAATCTCCATTTGTCTAGTTTCTAACGCTGAAAACCATTTGTCAACACGATATCGGAGTAGAGAGATACAAGTATCCGAAGTTGCACTGCTCAAGCTGCCATGCAGGCAGCTTACCCACCTGCTTGGAGAATTGAGGTGGTGGGCTTATAAATTGTCTTTACCCATTACATTTAATCAATATCCAGAGATTTCTTACACCAAAACACTCTCAAGCTCTCCAAGAACTGGTCCAAGATCCCAAGAACCAAACTCAAGAGAAATCAATACAATTCATCATCAAAGGTGTCAAAAACTCCAAGAGAATGCTTCTATGATGTTGTGGTGTGATTGAGGGATATTGTGAGCTAAGTTGAGTTAGGGTTTCGAGTTGTAGCTATTGTACAAGGTATTTATAACATCTTCTTGATTGTTTTTAAGGTTAATCTTGTGTTGGTTGTGTTGTTTGAGTAAAAAACCATAAGATAGCACTTGAAAGAACATGAGATATGGTTGTCTTTTTAGTTAGACTATTTCGTGGCTAAATATATGGTTTGTGGTGGCTGAAAATTATGAGAAATAATTTTATAATATTGTGGCTGATGTTTTTAATCTTTTCTAGGTGTTAATTAAGTTGATTGAAAAAGAAAAGATGAAAAACAAGTGATTGACGATAAAAATTAAGGTGCTAGATGTATAGGGCTATTTTGGAAGGTATTTTGTGGCTGTTTTAAACTAGAAATAATATGGTACATATAAGTATGATGTTCTGAAGGTTGTAAACTAATTTATAGAATAGGATTTGGATTCAAATTATATCTTGTTATGAGTAAAAACGAGCTTGCCGCTCAATATGATTGTTAAGATAATCGGAGAAACTCATATTGGATCATATCGTTGTTATTGCTATTATTGGTTATAGTTGGTGTTGTTGGTCTGTTGATGACCCTTAGTGGTCTTTGGGTTGTATTAAAAATAGAGGAGTTGCTACCCGATTTTTCTTAAGTCATACGACTAGCCAAATTCGATGGTACAACATTATATGTTAACGACAATATCATTTCACTTGTTGTAGATGAAAGAAGTTGTGTTGAGCTTGGTTGAGTAATAAGGAAGAGATCATACAGGTATGTTAAGGCTAATCCTTCTTTCTTTTGGCATGATCCAAGTAACGAGACGTAAACGTAATGCTATTCCATAAGTGGTTCTACTCTTAGTAGTTAAGGATATCTACGTTGTTCATTCCTATAAAGTGATATTCAAGCATGTCTAAGTATGTTCCTAAGTCCCTGTTGAGGTATATGATAGAGATGTTAATGTTTTTAATATAGTGATACCTGCATCTTTATGCATTTACCACCGTGCTACGGCCGGTCGGGCAGTTACCACCGGTTGGACAGCTATGTATCATTATTTACCACCGGTTGGGCAGTCATGCATATTTATTTACCATCGAGCTACGACCGGTAGAAAAGTTACGCATTTATCACCGAGCTACTGCCGGTTGGACAGTTATACATCTACCACCGAGCTACGGCCGATCGGGCAGTTACCACCGGTTGGGTAGTTATGTATTATTATTTACCACTAGTTGGGTAGTTATGCATTTACCACCGAGCTACGGCTGGTCGGGCAGTTACCATTGATCAGTTGGGCAGTCATGCATCATACGATATGGATAATAGTATCAAATAGAAGAGAAGCATTGTATGTATATATATATATATATATATATATATATATATATGTGTGTGTGTGTGTGTGTGTGTGTGTGTGTGTGTGTGTGTGTATAATAAGTATGCATATAAGGTGGCACTTCAGAGATTCAGGTTGACTCTTATATGTCTTTAATTATGCTGACTTACTGTTATGTTTCAATTCCGCCTTACATACTCAGTATTTTATTCGTATTGACTTCCTTTTGTTTGGGACGTTGCATTCATGCATGCAGGTATAGATAATCAGTTTAACGAGCCCTCATAGTAGACAAGATTGGCTTCAGCGAAGGATCGGTAAGACTCCACCTCATTCGGAATGCAGCCGAGTCTGTGAGTCATCGTGTCAGAATTTTGCTACAGACTTATGGGTAGGCCGGTACCCTGTCCCATTTGATGTCAAATAATCTTAGAGGCTTTGTAGACAAAGGTTCATTTTGTACAGTATGTCAGAGGCCTTTACGGCCCATATGTATTCCTCTGTTAAGAAAAATGGTTCAGTGATACAGTGTTGCCCACTTATAGTTATACATTATGAGTTTTGGCCATATTGGCCCATGATAGTTACGGAAGAAAAACAAATGAGTTATACTATGGTTCGCTCGGGCCAGCACGACACTGGGTGCCAGCAACACCTCCCGAGGTTTGGGAGTTGACAAAGTGGTATTAGAGCGGGTCGTGTCCTAGGGAGTCTACAAAGTCGTGCCTAGTAGAGTCTCACTTATGGGTGTGTTGCGCGCCACATTTATAATTGAGAGGGTATAGGGCATTTAGGAAATGTTACCCTTCTTTTGTTTCCAAATCGTGTCATAGAGCTGAGTCGTAAGAAGACAGTATGAAACTTTTTCCAGATTTTGTATGCACCAGAGGTGCAAGTATCACATCAGAGCTTTAAGGCGTAGATGTAATTTCTACTTATGTGGAAGGAGGTTATCAAAGAAACAAAAGATAAGATGCGAGATTGAAAGGTAAGTAAGGTAAAGGTGAAGAATATACGAGATACTCAAGTACAAAAGGTTGTGAATAGTCCATACATCAGATAGAGGTTGGGTTTTAGTTTAGTTTATAAAGGAGAGAAGAGTCGCATAGGCGCATTTATAAGGTCAGAGACAGTTACGAGATTGGAAGGATTTCGACCACAAGTCGTGGTGTGAGAAAGAAGCCTAGAGGGGGGAATGCCCTGGCCTTTGGAATTATTCACAAAATAAATACCTAGATGGCAAGAAGAGTAGTAAAGTATTCCCAAGAGCTATAAGTTATGATAATGATAAGTGCATCAAACAACATTCGAGGACGAATGTTCCAAAGGGGGAAATGATGTTACACCCCGTGTTATCGTACGTAAGAGTACGTCGTAAGTCAATTGATGTTTGTATATAAAATATAAATTTTGGGAAAGTTGGATTTAACTTACGGAAAAATCGAGTTAAGATTTGCTTTGTAATGAGCCGTTTTGAGAAATTAAATTCGTAAGCTTTATGATGTCATTTTGGGACATATCTCATTCCAAAATGAATGTCTTCGAACCTAGTTTCCAATGGTCCAAACCATTTATTCATACGACATCGGGGTAGAGAAATATGAATTTTTAAATTTAGGGTCGCCAAGTCACGTTGCCACACTTCGGAGAAACTGGCAGGTTTATAGGCCAAGTGGCGACGCAGTTTTCTCCCAATCTATTGATAGTTACAAGGAGATCTTTATATGGAATTAAAGCTCCATGTGTCTATTTTCTAACGCTAAAAACCGTTTGTCAATACAATATCATAGTAGAGAGATACAAGTGTCCGAAGTTGCATTGCTCAAGCTGCCAAGCAGGCAGCTTACCCACCTGCTTGGAGAATTGAGGCGGTGGGCTTATAAGTTGTCTTTACCCATTACATTTCGTAAATATCCAGAGATTTCTTACACCAAAACACTCTCAAGCTCTCCAAGAACTTGTCCAAGATCCCAAGAACCAAACTCAAGAGAAATCAACATAATTCATCATCAAAGGTGTCAAAGACTCCAAGAGAATGCTTCTATGATGTTGTGGTGTGAATGATGGCTATTGTGAGCTAAGTTGAGTTAGGGTTTCGAGTTGTAGCTATTGTACAAGGTATTTATAACATCTTCTTGATTGTTTCTAAGGTTAATCTTGTGTTGGTTGTGTTGTTTGAGTGAAAAACCATAAGATAACACTTGAAAGAACATGGGATATGGTTGTCTTTTTGGTTGGACTGTTTCGTGGCTAAATATATGGTTTGTGGTGGCTGAAAATTGTGAGAAATAATTTGATAATGTTGTGGCTGATGTTGTTAAGCTTTTCTAGGTGTTAATTAAGTTGATTGAAAAAGAAAAGATAAAAAACAAGTGGTTGACGATAAAAATTAAGGTGCTAGATGTATAAGGCTGTTTTGGAAGGTATTTTGTGGATGTTTCAAACTAGAAATAATATGGTACATATAAGTATGATGTTCTGAGGGTTGTAAACTAATTTATGGAATTAGAGTTGGATTCAAATTATATCTTGTTATGAGTAAAAACGAGCTTGCCGCTCAATATGATTGTTAAGATAATCGGAGAAACTCATATTGGAACATATCGTTGTTGTTGCTATTATTGGTTATAGTTGTTGTTGTTGGTCTATTGATGACCCTTAGTGGTCTTTGGATTGTATTAAAAATAGGAGAGTTGCTGCCCGATTTTCCTTAAGTCATACGACTAGCCAAATTCGATGGTACGACATTTTATGTTAACGGCAATATCATTTCACTTGTTGTAGATGAAAGAAGTTGTGTTGAGCTTGGTTGAGTAATAAGGAAGAGATCATACAGGTATGTTAAGGCTAATACTTCTTTCTTTTGGCATGATCCAAGTAACGAGACGTAAACGTAATGCTATTCCATAAGTGGTTCTACTCTTAGTAGTTAAGGATATCTACGTTGTTCATTCCTATAAAGTGATATTCAAGCATGTCTAAGTATGTTCCTAAGTCCCTATTGAGGTATATGATAGAGATGTTAATGTTTTTAATATAGTGATACACGCATCTTCATGCATTTACCACCGTGCTATGGCCGGTCGGGCAGTTACCACCGGTTGGGAAACTATGTATCATTATTTACCACCGGTTGGGCAGTCATGCATATTCATTTACCACCGAGCTACGACCGGTCGGGCAGTCATGCATTTATCACCAAGCTACGGCCGGTTTGGCAGTTACATATTTACCACCGAGCTACAGCTGGTCGAGCAGTCATCATGCATTTACCACCGTGCGAATGCCGGTCGGACAGTTACCACTGATCAGTTGGACAGTCATGCATCATACGATATGGATAATAGATTTAAAGATAAGTATTATATATATAAGTATAAGTATGCATATACGATGGCACTTCAGAGATTCAGTGTGTGTGTGTGTAATATGTATGCATATAAGATGGCACTTCAGAAATTCAGGTTGACTCTTATATGTCTTTAATTATGTTGACTTACTGTTATGTTTCAGTTCCGCCTTACATACTCAGTACATTACTCGTACTGACGTCCTTTTATTTGGGACGCTGCATTCATTCCTGCAGGTATAGATAATTAGTTTAACGAGCCCTCATAGTAGACGATATTGGCTTCAGCGAAGGATCGGTAAGACTCCACCTCATTCGGAGTGCAGCCGAGTCTATGAGTCATCGTGTCAGAATTTTGTTACAGACTTATGGGTATGCCGGTACCCTTTCCCATTTAATGTCAAATAATCTTAGAGGCTTTTTAGACAGAGGCTCATTTTGTACAGTATCTCAGATGCCTTGATGGCCCATATGTATTCTTGTTTTAAGAAAAATGGTTCAATAATACAGTGTTGCCCACTTATAGTTATACATTATGAGTTGTGGCCATGTTGGCTCATGATAGTTACAAAAGAAAAACAAATGAGTTACACAGTGGTTCGCTCGGGCCAGTACGACACCGGGTGCCAGCCACGCCTCCCCAGGTTTGGGGCGTGACAAAGTGGTATTAGAGCGGGTCGTGTCCTAGGGAGTCTACAAAGCCGTGCCTAGTAGAGTCTCATATATGGGTGTGTTGCGCGCCACATTTATAATTTAAAGGCTATAGGGTATTTAGGAAATGTTACCCTTCTTTTGTTTTCAAATCGTTTCATAGAGCTGAGTCGTAAGAAGACAGTATGAAGCTTTTTCCAGATTTTGTATGCACCAGAGGTGCAAGTATCACATCAGAGCTTTAAGGCGTAGATGTAATTTCTACTTATGTGGAAGGAGGTTATCAAAGAAACAAAAGATAAGATGCGAGATTGAAAGGTAAGTAAGGTAAAGGTGAAGAATATACGAGATACTCAAGTACAAAAGGTTGTGAATAGTCCATACATCAGATAGAGGTTGGGTTTTAGTTTAGTTTACAAAGGAGAGAAGAGTCGCATAGGCGCATTTACAAGGTCAGAGACAGTTACGAGATTGGAAGGATTCCGACCACAAGTAGTGGTGTGAGAAAGAAGCCTAGAGGGGGGAATGCCCTGGCCTTTGGAATTATTCACAAAATAAATACCTAGATGGCAAGAAGAGTAGTAAAGTATTCGCAAGAGCTATAAGTTATGATAATAATAAGTGCATCAGACAACATTCGAGGACGAATGTTCCAAAGGGGAGAATGATGTTACACCCCATGTTATCGTACGTAAGAGTACGCCGTAAGTCAATTGATGTTTGTATATAAAATATAAAGTTTGGGAAAGTTTGATTTAACTTACGGAAAAATCGAATTAAGATTTGCTTTGTAACGAGCCGTTTTGAGAAATTAAATTCGTAAGCTTTATGATGTCATTTTGGGATATATCTCATACCAAAATGAATGTCTTCGAACCTAGTTTCCAATGGTCTAAACAATTTATTCATACGACATCGCGGTAGAGAAATATGGATTTTTAAATTTAGGGTCGCCAAGTCATGTTGCCGCACTTCGGAGAAACGGGCAGGTTTATAGACCAAGTTGCAACGCAGTTTTCTCCCAATCTATTCATAGTTACAAGGAGATATTTATATGTAATTAAATCTCCATGTGTCTAGTTTGCAACGCTGAAACCGTTACTCAATACGATATTGGAGTAGAGAGATACAAGTATCCGAAGTTGCACTGCTCAAGCTTCCAAGCAGGCAGCTTACCCACCTGCTTGGAGAATTGAGGCGGTGGGCTTATAAGTTGTCTTTACCCATTACATTTCATAAATATCCAGAGATTTCTTACACCAAAACACTCTCAAGCTCTCCAAGAACTGGTCCAAGATCCCAATAACCAAACTCAAGAGAAATCAATACAATTCATCATCAAAGGTGTCAAAAACTCCAAGAGAATGCTTCTATGATGTTGTGGTGTGATTGAGGGCTATTGTGAGCTAAGTTGAGTTAGGGTTTCGAGTTGTAGCTGCTGTACAAGGTATTTATAACATCTTCTTGATTGTTCCTAAGGTTAATCTTGTGTTGGTTGTGTTGTTTGAGTGAAAAACCATAAGATAGCACTTGAAAGAACATGAGATATGGTTGTCTTTTTGGTTAGACTGTTTCGTGGCTAAATATATGGTTTGTGGTGGCTGAAAATTATGAGAAATAATTTTATAATATTGTGGCTGATGTTTTTAATCTTTTCTAGGTGTTAGTTAAGTTGATTGAAAGAAAAGATGAAAAACAAGTGATTAACGATAAAAATTATGGTTCTAGATGTATAGGGTTGTTTTGGAAGGTATTTTGTGGATGTTTTAAGCATGTATAAGTATGTTCCTAAGTCCCTATTGAGGTATATGATAGAGATGTTAATGTTTTTAATATAGTGATACATGTATCTTCATGCATTTACCACCGTGCTACGGCCGGTCGGGCAGTTACCACTGGTTGGGCAGCTATGTATCATTATTTATCACCGATTGAGCAGTCATGCATATTCATTTACCACCGAGCTACGGCCGATCGGGCAGTCATGTATTTACCATTGAGCTACGGCCGGTTGGGCAGTTACATATTTACCACCGAGCTACAGCCGATCGGGCAGTCATACATTTACCATCGTGCTACGGCCGGTCGGGCAGTTACCACTGATTAGTTGGGCAGTCATGCATCATATGATATGGATAATAGAAATAAAAGAGAATGCATTGTGTGTGTGTATATATATATATATATATATATATATATATATATATATATATATATATATATATAAGTATGCATATAAGGTGGCACTTCAGAGATTCAGGTTGACTCTTATATGTCTTTAATTATGTTAACTTACTGTTTTGTTTCAGTTTCGCCTTACATACTCAGTACATTATTGTACTGATGTCCTTTTGTTTGGGACGCTGCATTCATGCCTGCAGTTATAGATAATCAGTTTAACGAGCCCTCATAGTAGACGAGATTGGCTTCAGCGAAGGATCGATAAGACTCCACCTCATTCGGAGTGCAGCCGAGTCTATGAGTCATCGTGTCAGAATTTTGCTACGGTCTTATGGGTAGGCCGGTACCCTATCCCATTTGATGTCAAATAATCTTAAGAGGCTTTGTAGACAGAGGTTCATTTTGTACAGTATGTCAGAGGCCTTGACGGCCCATATATATATATATTCCTGTTTTAAGAAAAATGGCTCAGTGATACAATGTTGCCCACTTATAATTATACATTATGAGTTGTGGCCATGTAGGCTCATGATAGTTACAGAAGAAAAACAAATGAGTTACATATTGGTTCGCTCGAGCCAGCACGGTACCGGGTACCGGCCACACCTCCCTAGGTTTGGGGTGTGACACCAAGCTCCGTATCTGCGGACAAAAGGGACTGATTCTGCGAGCCCATCCTCTCCTGCGACTACTGCTCTCGCACCTGCGGTCACGTAGGTGCGCCAAAACTTCCGCACCTGTGGTGGCTGGGCTACCCTCACTCTTTCGCTTCTGCGGCTCGTAGCTCGCACATGTGGCTGGACAAGCGCATGTGCGATTTTGACAGCAACTGGGAGCTTCAATTGTTGCTCCCAATTTCCAACTTGGTCCAAGCCTCGTCCGATTGCCACTCGGGGCCCCCGCCCGAACATACCAACAAGTTTGGAATCATAAAACGGACTCGCTCGAACCCTCAGAATGCCCGAAACAGCATTAAAACTAAGAACCGCACCCCAATTCAAGCTTAATGGACTTTAGAACTTCAAACTTTTACATTCGATGCCAAAACCTTTCAAATCACGTCCAATTGACCTCAAATTTCGCACACAATTCATATTCGACATTACAGACTAACTCCAACTTTCGGAATAGGAATTCGACCCTGATATCACAAAGTCCACTCCCTGTCAAACTTCTCAAAAACCTTCGAATTTCTAACTTTCGCCAAAAGACCCCGAAATGACCTACGGACCACAAAATCCACTTCCGGAAGCGCTCTTAATACCAGAATCACCATACGAAGCTATTCCCATACTCGAAATCCCAAACGGACATCGATAACATTGAAATACGCCCAACCCAATTTTTATGAAATTCTTCCAAAATGCCAACTTCCACAATAGGCGTCGAAACGCTCCCAGGTCATCCAAAATTCGATCCGAACATATGACCAAGTCCAAAATCATCATACGAACCTGTTGGAACCTTCAAATCCCGATTCCGAGGTCGTTTGTTCAAAAATCACACTTTAGTCAATTCCTCCAACTTAAGGCTTCCGAAATTAGAATTTTCTTTCTAAATCAACTCCGAACTTCCCGAAATTAAATTCCAACCACGCGTACAAGTCATAATACCTGAAGTGAAGCTACTCAATGCCTTAAACCACCGAACGACGCGCTAAAGCTCAAAACGATCGATCGAGTCGTTACAGCTGTTTCTGCGGCCGCACAATTATTGTGTGGTCCGCATTTCTTCTTGAGCTTGAAATGAAACTCTCTGAACTTTGGCTCTTACGTAGCTTCTGCGTCCGCACAATAATTGTGCGGTCCGCACTTTGCACTGGGGCTCTGTTGATTTTCCTTCACATTCTGCGGCCGCAGATAGAAATATGTGGTCCGTACTTGAGCTTTTGTGCCTGATTTTTGTCCTAGTTCAGATCACTCCTCCTTGAGTTGGATTTCATCGTAGTGGCTCATTTTTCAATACTCCTGCAGGTAAGCATATTTTATCAGTTTTCGAAAATACAATTAGACACTTTTGTACTAAAATAAAAGCTAAAAGGCACTAATAAGTAGTCAAAATTCCCACTTATTAACTCTCCCAAACTTAAGCTTTTGGTTGTTCTCAAGCAAATAAGGCAATTCCCACCTCCATAAGATAAGATCTATTCCAGCTAATATAAGGTGAACCTAACACACATCAATTGGGACCAACAATTACCCACAACACTTATGAATTATCCACAAGGCAATGATTTGAAGTTTTAAGCACAAATAGTTCTAATGTGACACTAGAGCATCAAGAGTTAACTTTACTCATCAAGGAAGTTCTCTCTTTCATGTAAGTCATTGTGGATCCCAAACTCCTCCTCCTCTACTCTCCGTTAGCATATCTCACTTAAGAATGTAGCACTCACTTCAAGAATTTGTGAAAAGTTCTCTCATCTCTCTCAAAAGAATGTCACAAGTACGGCTCTAAGTACCATATGCTTGCCCCTCATATAAATCACCACTAATGTAAGTTCACTTGGCTTGAAATCACGTAGGGCTTTTTCGGAATCTAATGAAGGCTTTTGGACTAAAGTAGGAAATGTTAGAATAGAATGGGCTCATCTTTCCTTAAGCACTCCATTTTCTCTTTTTGGCTCGTGCTTTGCCGACTCTTTGAGTCATTTTCTTTTTCCTTTGGGGAACTAGAGAGATTTAACATCATTCTTTCTTGGTCATGATATTCGTTTTCTCCTTCTTTGTTTTCTCCATGCTTTGCATTTTTTCTCTTCTTTGAATCCCTTCAACTCTTCAACTTATTCACTTTCTTTTTACATTTTTTTTCTTTTGTTCTTTCTTTATTTTTCTTTGCCTTTCCTTTTCTTCATTTCTTTTCTCTTTTTGTACCTTGATACCACTTTCAAATTTCTTTCCTCTCCCCCAAACTTATGTTTTAGCCAATTGTTTCTCAAGAGTATTAAGAAAAGCTCGGGTGCCAAGAGAGGATCACTACAAAACGGGTTAAGGCTTGTAACATGGTTATCAAATGAGAAAGGTTTTAGATTCAAAAGGGTTGAATAGGGATAACAACATTGGTAGGTCATGGAAAATTTTAAAACGGGTCAAGGAGAGCCTACAATCACTTCTCAAGCCAAGCAAAACTTAGAATTTCGCCCAGAAACACATTCGGGGCAAGTTCTAGACCAATCGCACGGGTACTTGGACTTGCAACAAAATATCTCACCTCTCACATAGCTGGATTGTTCAAGATGATAGAGTCGAGGGCCCACAATAACCATATTCAAGATTGAAAATCACTAATGGTTCAACTAAATCACTCGATGATTGCTTAAGTCAACATAAGAGTCAAATGGTCACTAACTAGAGCTATTTCTTTCCAAGAACTTATTTTTAATCATAAGCATGTAGTTAAGTGTGTTGGTACCAAGTGGAGCATGCTTGACTCTTCTAGTTCGACTCAATTAGGTCCTATTATTCATTATTCACCCGGTTCACACAAAAACCACCTTTGGAAAGAACCGTGGCATTAAGAAAACCAAAGGCTTATTGATCACTTAAACATGAAAAGAAACTACTAAATTAAAAAGAAGCTATTAAAGTAAATAAGAAGCTATTAGACTAAACATTGACTACTGAGAAAATAAAATAAAGAAGCTATGAAGTAAACTGCTGAAAGCATAAATGAATATACAAACTAAGAAAGGGAAAGAGAATATATACATCAATAGAGAGAGAAGAATATGTACATAAGGAAAGTAAAAATAAAAAGAAATTTTTTTCGTTATTACAGGCCAATGTCAAATGTCAAATGAAAATAGACTCCATCCCCCTGAATAAAAATAAGCATTGTCCTTAATGCTTAACAAAATAAAAATAGGGAAGGGAAAGAGTATATAGGACTCCCTATGTGGTCTCAGTGTCCATAGTATCATCACCTCCCTCAGTCTCCTCCAACTGGATCTCATGATCCCCTGCTCGAGGAGTAGCTGGGTTGGTGAACATCTGTAGCACCGCCTCAGCAGTGTGGGCAGCAAGGTCTGGCTCCTCAGACTGGCCAGCTGGTGCCACTGGTGCTGATGGTGCTGATGGGTCTGCTGGTACTAATGGATCTGTCTCCATCAGTAAGTCAAATGGAAGATCTCCAACGACTGCTATCTTGGTCACCTCTCGTCTCAATTTGTCAACTGATTTCCTTGAAGCCTGAGATTTCCTCCTCTTCTTCACCTGCTTCCCAAGCTCCTCAATTGCTCCCCCATGTGCCAACAAGGTGTCCATGATGGTCTTCTGATTCTCCAATATTTTCTTCAAAGTTTCCTCTACTGACAGAGGAATCTGGGGTGCTGGGGTAGAAGTCTGAGCTGCAACAGGACTGGATAGGTCAGACAGCTTTGAAGTAGCTGTCTGCATCCAGTTGTTGAGATTCACCAGTGTCTGGGAGACTCGCAACGCAGAGAGTGGATAAGTAGAGGAGGAAGGCACTGACACTGATGGCCCTGAAGATGGAAGTGGAGGTATGGCAGCTGTATCGGTGGAAGACACGACTGCTGTGGAAGGCATGGCTACTGTAGAAGGCATGGAAACTGAATCTGCAACTACCACCGACGTCTCATCAAACTGGCCTACGGTAGTAGTCGACTTACCCTTGTTCTTCGGGTTCCTTGGGTCCTTCAGAGAGTACCAGGATAAGGGCTTCTTAGCCCTAACCTTCATATCAAAACTCTTGGGCTCCACCCCCGTATCCGTGAGATACCCTATGATAGTGTTGGGATACGGATAAGAGCTTCCACCCTGCCTGATAACCAAAGACATGTTGACCGGCATGATGGCATCCACATTGATTGGGTACCCGGCCATGATGGAAGCAACTGGGACTGCCCGAGGGATTGAGAGATTGTTTTCATTTTGGCTTGGATCTATGTGACTGCACACAAATGTTTGCCACCCTTTTGCTTCAAAGTTGAGAGTGTTCCGCTGAATGGGAACCCTTGCTATAATCCATGGTGGTGGTGGTCCTGAAGTTGCTAGTATCTCAGCTAGCCAAGGGCGAGCTGCATCATCCATTGTGAACTTCTCTAAATACTGCACCGGCTCCATATCCTCGAGCCCCAAATAAGTGTTCAGGGTGCTCTGATCAAATCGTAATTTCAAGTTCCTCACCTTAGGCACCTTAGTCCCCTTCTTGATGTGCGCTACATTGGCGTAGAACTCCCGGACTAAGTGCTCCTTGGCATCCACTACGCTTTGCGTGAACCATTTCCACCATTTTCTTTTCCGAAATTGTCTTAACACATTTGGGTTGTATCTATCCAGATCTTTCAACATAAACTTCCGCTCAAGAGTGAGCGATCTCTGTGGCCACCACTCTCGGAACCTGTTGAATGCAATCAGGCTCACAAACCTATCTTCCCAAACTTTCTTCTTCTTTGACCTCTCCAAGCCTGCAACTCTAGTATCCCCCCCCCCCCCCCCCGACCGTCATCCGGAATATCATCATCATCATCAAATGTGACTGGTACGGCAGGGGTATGAGTATATGAGGGTTCTGAACCCTGACTGTCATCATCTGAGCCCTCAGAAGTGCTTGCTGAGGTGGAAGGCTCATTTCGGAGCTGGTATCTCCCTGGAAATTATTGTGGCTGAGATTGGGAATCAGGTCGTTCTTCCACAGAGTGGCCCTCTGATGCTTCTCTAGATGGGATGTATAAACTTGACTTAGAGGGCTCTGCATCCCTACCTCGCAATGCAGTTGCCTTTTTAGATATCTTTTTTTGCACGGAGAGTGGTAGGGTACCCCTGCCTCGGTCTCGGGAGGGTTCACCCCTCCCCTTGGATGTATCACCTCGTCCTCGTGATCTAACCATTGTCTGCAATACATAGCAACAAGAATCAGTTATAGTTCAAATCCAAAGTATCAGACAGTTGTAGACAAACAATATGCAGGTTGGGAGAAGTGCGGTCTGCACATTTTTGGGTACGACCGCAAATGGGCTTGTGCGGACCGCACAATTTTGGAAGTGCGACCGCACTGATGGTTCTACGGTCCGCAAAATTTTTAAGTACGACCACACAATTGAAATGCGGTTCGCACAATCTTGAGTGCGGCCGCATAATTGCAAGCTCCAAAATGATAACTCTCTGAAGTCAGAGAATTGATCGATTGCGGCCGCACATACTTTTCTACGGGCGCCGTTAAATTTTTGCGGACCACACAATTTTGAGTGTGGTCCGCACAATCATTGCACGATATTTTCCCTAGACTAATGATCTGTGGACCGCATAATTCCTTGTGCGGCCGTACAATTCAAAAACAAACAGCAGTCACTTAGAGTTTTTCAATTCATACACAATTTAGACATGTTATTGGCTATTTAGACATGATACACAATTTACCCATCCCCCAATTAGCAAATAGGAAGTTACCCGTACACTTTTAAGCTCACATGATTATGAATTTTGACAAAAATTAAGCAAACTGAAAAATTTAATGAGGAATTGAACATATCAGTAATGTAGTGATGCAAGGAAGAATCAAAGATGATGAAATGATAGTGAGATGCTTGAATCAATTGTGTGCATTGTGCTTGCCCTATTGTCAAATGTTCAGAGTTCGTAAAGTTTGAATAGTGGTGAGGAGGAACTACTAATAGTTGGCCGGTTAGGGCAAGGACTCAAGAGCTGAGTGCGGCCGCACAATTTTGTGTGCGGTCTGCACTCCTTTACTTATTACAAATTATCCTTTTGATGATCTGCGGTCTACACATTTTTTAGAGCGACCGCGGATTTTTGTGTGGTCCGCACATTTCCTTGTGCGGTCGCACTTTGGCCATTTCTCTAACATGCACAACTTCAAAGAGTTTGCAATTTTTGATCTCCAGTTGTGCGGCCGCAACAAGATTTGTGCGGCCGCAACAAGAATTGTGCGGCTGTAGATCCCTTTTTGTTGTGGCCTTCAAAATTGTGCGGTCCACACAATAAATGTGCGGTCCGCACTTTTTTCACACTTAGCCAATTTTCCTGAGCACAGTTCCTGAAAACGCACTTCAAAACCAGTTAGCACAAAACAAGACCTATCTAAAGAAGAAGAAAAAAGAAAAGAAAAAGAAACATGGGTTGCCTCCCAAGAAGCGCCTGATTTAGCGTCGTGGCACGACACAGATTACCATCAATCACTTGAAATGAATCACTGCCACTACGTGGCCATCACCAACTTTTTCCATATAGTGCTTCATCTGGTGACCATTGGCTCTAAATACTTCATCATTTTTATTCTTCAAGTCCAATGCACCAAAGGGTGTCACACTCACAACTTCAAACAGGCCAGACTTCAACTTTCCCGGAAATATCTGTAACCGAGAATTGAACAATAACACAAGATCATCTTCTTTAAACTCCTTGTTTTGAATGTACTTGTCATGGAGATGCTTCATCTTCTCCTTGTATAAGGATGAACTTGTATATGCATGGTACCGAAATTCATCTAGCTCATTCAATTGTACCACCCTTAAGTTGGAGGCGACATCCCACTCAAGATTTAGCTTCTTCAAAGCCCACATGGCCTTGTGCTCAAGTTCCACCGAAAGGTGACAAGCTTTAACAAATACTAACCGGTATGGAGACATCCCAATCGGTATTTTATAAGCCGTCCTATAAGCCTATAAAGCATCATCAAGTTTCTTTGACCAATCCGTCCGATTGGCATTCATAGTTTTTGATAAAATACTCTTGATCTCCGGGTTGGAGACTTCCACTTGCCCGCTTGCTTGAGGGTGATAGGGGGTCTTGACTTTGTGAGTGACATCATACTTGCTAAGCAAGGTATCAAAAGCTTTATTGCAAAAATACGACCCACATCGCTTATAATGGCCTGCGGAGTACCAAACCTTGTGAAGAAGTTCTTTTTCAAAAATGCCACCACACTTCTAGCTTCGTTGTTGGGTAGAGTAACGGCCTCAACCCATTTTGACACATAATCCACAGCTACTAAAATGTAGGTGTTCCCACAAGAGCTTACAAACGGTCCCATGAAATCAATACCCCACACATAAAAAATATCAATTTCCAAGATGGTGGTGAGGGGAATCTCATTTTTCTTTGAAATCCCACCGGCCCTTTGACATTCATCACAACGCTTGACTAGATCACTTGCGTCCTTGTAGAGAGTAGGACAATAGAATCCACAACTCAACACTTTGGCCGCCGTTCTTGCTCCCCCATGGTGACCATCGTAGGGTGAAAAATGACAAGCCCCAAGAATTTCAACTTGTTTCTCCTCAGGCACACATCTTCTAATCACGCCATCGGTACAAATTTGGAAGAGGAACGGTTCATCCCAATAATAGTCTAGGCAATCCCGTTTGAGCTTCTTCCTTTGGTTTGAAGAGAACTCATCCGGTACAATACCACTCACAAGATAATTTGCTAAATCAGCGAACCATGGCATCTCGCTCATTGAAATGGATAGAAGTTGCTCGTCGGGGAAAGATTCATTGATTTCAAGGCCGTCATGTGGCCTCCCTTCCTCCTTCAAGCGAGACAAGTGGTCCGCCACTTCGTTTTCACTGCCTTTGCAGTCTTGGATGTCTAGATCGAACTCTTGCAATAAAAGCACCCATCTCATTAACCGAGCCTTTGAATCTTTCTTCCTCATAAGGTACCGAAGTGCCTCATGATCCATGTGGATAATCACCTTTGTACCCATCAAGTACGGGTAGAACTTCTCCATAGCAAAAACAATAGCAAGGAGCTCTTTTTCGGTCACAGTGTAATTGACTTGGGCATCATTCATGGCCTTACTAGCATAGTAGACCGAATGAAAGATTTTGTTGACACGTTACCCCAAAACTACTCCGACTGCCACATCACTAGCGTCACACATGAGCTCAAAAGGCAAGCTCCAATTCAAGGTGGTGATAATATGAGTAGTTGTCAATTTGAACTTGAGCAATTCAAATGCCTTCATGCAATCCTCATTGAAATGAAATTTGGCATCTTTCTCCAGAAGCTTACACAAGGGGTTCACCACTTTGGAAAAAACCTTGATGAAACACCGGTAGAACCCCGCATGACCCAAGAAACTCCTCACTCCCTTCACGGATGTTGGAGGTGGAAGTTTAGAAATCACCTCTATTTTCGCCTTGTCGACCTCAATGCCATTCTTTGAAATTTTGTGTCCAAGGACAATGCCTTCCTCAACCATGAAATGACATTTCTCCCAATTCAACATCAAGTCCGTCTCTTCATATCTTGCCAAGACCTTATCCAAATTTTTCAAGCAATCATCAAAAGAATTCCCAACCACCGAAAAGTCATCCATGAAGACTTCAAGGAAATCTTCCACCATGTCCGTGAAGATAGCCATCATAAACCTTTGAAAAGTTATCGGTGCATTGCATAACCCAAATGGCATCCGCGAGAATGCAAAAGTACCATAAGGACATGTGAAAGTAGTCTTCTCTTGATCCTCCGGAGCAATAAGAATTTGATTGTAGCCGGAATACCCATCAAGGAAACAATAGAAAGCACGGCCGGCCTACCTATCAAGAATTTGATCTAGGAAAGGAAGGGAAGTAGGAAATGATCCTTCCTTGTGACTTTGTTTAGCTTGCGATAGTCCATACACACTCTCCACCCGGTCACCGTTCTTGTAGGAATCAACTCGTTCTTGTCATTGGTAACCACCGTCATGCCCCCTTTCTTTGGGACACATTGCACCAGAGAGGTCCACGAACTATCGGAAATGGAGTAAACAACCCCTGCATCTAACCACTTGATGATCTCCTTTTTGACCATCTCTTGCATTGCTTCATTTAGCCTCCTTTGATATTCAATGGAGGGTTTGGAATCTTCCTCCAAATTAATCTTGTGCATGCAAAATGTGGGGCTTATTCCCCGAATATCCGCCAATGTCCATCCAATAGCTTTCTTCCTCTTTTGTAGCACCGTCAATGTGGAGTCTAGCTACACGTTAGTCAAATAAGAGGAACGAATAACCGGTAAAGTAGAACAAGGGCCAATAAATTCATACCTAAGATCCGGAGGCAATGACTTTAATTACAAAGTGGAAGGCTCATCGATTGAGGGCTTTGTTGGAGGAGTCTTCCGATTTTCAAGATCCAAGGACAATTTGCGGGGTTCATAAGTGTACGACCTCATTCCTTGCAATGATTTCACGCATTCCACATAGCCATCCGTCTCGTCATCATCAAGGTTAAGCAAAACTGCCTCCAAAGTATCATCAACATTCATCGTGGCACTAGTATCATCAATAATCACATCGGTCACCAAGTCCACAAATGAACACACTTCATTGCTATTCGGTTGCCTTATAGATTTGTACACATGGTAAACCACATTTTCATCACCCACCCGAAAAGTGAGTTCACCAGCTTCTTTATCAACAAGATCCTTCCTCGTAGCAAGAAAAGGTCTACCCATAATAATCGGCACCTCATAATCCACTTCACAATCAAGAATCATAAATTTTCGGGAGAATAAATTTATCAACACGAACCAACACATCATCAATTATACCCAACGGTTTCTTTATGGTACGATATGCCATTTGTAATCTCATAGATGTGGGTCTTGGTTGCCCAATTCTCAAAGTCTTGAAAATCGAATAGGGCTTCAAATTGATACTTGCCCCAAGATCACAAAGAGTTTTAGCAAAGTCGACACTTCCAATGGTACAAGGGATAGTGAAAGCGCCAGGGTCTTCCAATTTAGGAGCCATTGAGTGCACAATTGCACTCACTTGATGAGTCATCTTTATAGTTTCACAATTCATCGACCGATTCTTTGTCACTAAGTCCTTCATGAACTTTGCATAACCAGGCATTTGCTCCAAAGCCTCAACTAATGGAACATTAATAGATAGACTCTTCATCATGTCAATGAACTTTTTGAATTGATTCTCACCATTTTGCTTGGCAAACCTTTGAGGGTATGGAGGAGGAGGCCTTGGCATTAGTGCCTTAGCCTTTGGCACTACCGGTTCCGGTATGTCAACAATGTGCTCCCTAGACGGGTTCACTTCCTCTTGAGTCTTCTCCACATTGTCATCAATATCAATTCTTACTTCATCATTTGCTTGCACCACATTGTTCGGGATCTCATCTTCTTGTACCACTTGCTCATCATCCACAATTTTCCTTTGACTTGAGGTGGGTGCATCCCCACCTTTTCCACTCCTTGTAGTCATGGCCATGGCATGTCCCGTGTTGTTCCCACCCTTTGGGTTCACCACCGTGTCACTTGGTCGTTCCCTCTTAGGACGAGTGTTTAAAGCTTGCGAGATTTTCCCTAATTGAACTTCCAAATTGCGAATTGAAGTGTTGTGAGAGGCTAGTTAAGCATCGGAGTCGGCATTCTTCTCCATCATTTGTTTGAACATATTCTCAATTCGCCTCATCTCATTGTTGGAAGAGCTAGGACCATGGGAAGGATAAGGAGGCAGGTTTCTCGGTTATTGATACATCGGGGGCCTTTGAAAGCCCAACCCCGATTTCCTTGGTTATTGTTCCATCCCCCTTGGTTGTTGCCTACCCAATATCCTTGACTATTGCCACTCCAATTTCCTTGGTTATTTTGACCATTCCAATTTTCTTGATTGTTTTGATTGTTCCAATTCCCTTGGTTGTTTTGATTGTTCCAATTCCCTTGGTTGTTTTGATTGTTCCAATTCCCTTGATTACCATGAGGTCGCTATTGTTATTGATTCGGGCCTTGAGAGTTATTTCTTTACCATTGGAAGTTGTTCACATATTGTACTTCCTCCTCTTGGTAATTGTAAGATTCATCTTGATCAAACCCACTATCTTCTTGTACATAATGTCCCGCACAGTTTTGCACTTGAGGACCCTTTTGCCTTCTCCTGTTTACCATCATATTAACTCTCTCTATTGCATTGACTTTCTTAGGACCTTGCACTTGTTAAAGTTGAGCCTTGGATAATTGATTTATTGTGGTGGTAAACTCGGTAATTGCTTGCCCATGATCATGCAATTCTTTATGTAGGTGAATCACATTTGGATCACCTTGAGGAACATTTGCTCTACTTTGTCATGTTGATGAAGTATCTGCCATTTCATCTAAGATCTCACAAGCTTCCGCATATGGCGATATCATGAAATTTCCACCGGCAAGTTGGTTGACCACGCATTGATTGGTAGTATTGATCCCCCTGTAGAAAGTTTGTTGAATCATAGCCTCCGTCATGTCATTGTTCGGGCACTCTTTCACCATAGTTCGGTACCTCTCCCATATTTTATGCAATGACTCATTGGGTTCTTGTTTGAATGCTAGAATCTCGTCTCTAAGAGTAGCCATATGCCCGGGAGAAAAGAACTTGGAAATAAATTTCTCCGCCAATTCATCCCATGTATGGATGGAATAGTTTGGCAACCTTTCTAACCAATCCAAGGCTTTCCCCCGTAGAGAGAAAGGAAATAGCCTCAACCTTAAAGCATCCTCGGAGACGTTTGTCTGTTTACTCCCCCAACAAGTGTCCACAAACCCTTTCAAGTATTTGTACGCATTTTGATTCGGAACCCCGGTGAAGAATCACCGTTGCTCTAGCAATGTGAGCATAATATTTATGATTTGAAAGTTGCTCGCCCTAATGCGGGGCGGGACTATGGCACTTGCATACCTTTCATTCGGTAACACCCAGTATGGAGTCGCTCTTGGTGGATTTGGGGGTGGAATGGGAACGTTATCTTGAGGCGGTCGGCCTCGTCTATTTACTTAAGGTTCAAGAGGAACCTCTTCAACTTGGTCATCTTCCACGTCCACATCCCCCAAAGGCATGTTTCCGAGAGGATCATTATTGTTGAGAGCCATTGTTTCATCTACAATTGTTTCACCAAAAAGATTAGTAACACGGAAGGAAAATAAGACAATTCACACACAAAATCAAATATATAGCTAAATCCGTTTTTATGCTCCCCGGCAACGGCGCCAAAAATTGATCTCATCCAAGTCACACCTCTATTCGGGGTTGTGAAACAATCGATTGCAATAATAATACCTAACAAGGAGTCGGGATCGAATCCACGGGGAGATGAGATGGGATTAGTGGTATATATTTGGATAAAGCACGTGAAGTATCTTGGTTGCACTTCCAAAAATATGATTTTGTTTTTACTTCTAAAATTACGTTAAGGATTACAATTCTAAGATATAAAACTAGAGAATATTATTTTTGGATGGTTTTTAAATATATAAAAAGTCCTAGGGGTATGACCTTCACCTAGGTGTTTGCCTAACGGGTTGTAAACTTTAAAGCTTGTTTTGTTGGTCGGGGTGTATTATAGCAATCAATACTCAAATACCCACTCAATACCTCTCGGTAAGAGAGTGATTTTGCCCAATTTGGCTTTCTCAAGTCCAAATGGGTATTGAACAAAACAGTTGATAAAATGCTCAAGTCGGGTTTTACTATCTCTAGGTTCAACCATTTAATTGGGACAATCAATCTCTTGATTTTATCCCAAATTCTTGTTAGCCAAGTTTTCCTAGACTAAGTCTCTCTTTCTCAAGTAGAGACCAAGTCAAATAGGCATGAACTAATGTTTGGAACCATTAATTCTATAATTAAAGGCAAGAACAAGGCTAAATAATAAACACCCAACCATAAACAAGCCATAAATCAAACACCCATTAGGTTCACACACTAGGGTTGGGTCATAACCCCATATTCACACACTAGGGTTAGGTCACAACCCTAGCTAAAAATCTAGCTACTCATAATGAGTATAGAGGAAAATAGAGAAGAAAAGATGATAAAACTCATATTGCAAGATTAAAAGATAAAAATCCAATGTTAAATCACCAAAGCAAGCTAAAGTTGCCTAAAGGGTTAAAGAAAAACAGCTACAGTACTTTCAATATTCAAAACTTGACCTAATTTCGTGAAAGTAGTCTATTTACACAAAGCTGGAATTTTCGAACAAAATTGCCCTTTCGGAGGTTCTGCGGTCGCACAATTATATGTGCGGTCCGAACTTCTCTTCAGATCTTAACAGGAGTTAACTCTACAGCCGCACAATTCTGGATTGCAGCCACATCTCTTATGTTCTGCGGTCCGCACAATTCTGGGTGCGGCCGCACTAGGCTCTTCTGCGGACCGCACATTTCTTGAGTGCGGTCGCATAGCTATTTCTGCGGCTGCACAATTATTGTGCGGTCCGCATTTCTTCTTGAGATTGAAATGAAACTCTATGAACTCTGGCTCTTACGTAGCTTCTGCGGCCGCACAATAATTGTATGGTCCGCACTTTGCACTGGGGATCTGTTGATTTTCCTTCACATTCTGCGGCGCAGATAGAAATCTGCGGTCCGCACTTGAGCTTCTGTGCCTGATTTTTGTCCTTGTTCAGATCACTTCTACTTGAGTTGGATTTCATCGTAGTGGCTCATTTTTCAATACTCCTGCAGGTAAGCATATTTCATCAGTTTTCAAAAATACAATTAGACACTTTTGGACTAAAACGAAAGCTAAAAGGCACTAATAAGTAGTCAAAATTCCCACTTATCAATATGCTCTTGGGTTGGTGGAACGACTCTAACTGGCCCAAGGAAACAATGTAGTATTCTGCACTTCTTGGCCTTTAGATAAGGTGTGTAATCCTGACTTTCTGGCAAGAAGAATTCCAGAATGTAGGTACATTGTTCCTCATTCCTTGACTCCTCAATTGGCTCGGATGACTCTATTTCCATATCATCATCCAAACATAATGTGAAAAAATACTTACAGTGTGGACCAATGCGCTCAACTACATAAACTTTGGGACTGCCAATATCCTCAACACCAGTGACACTAGAGTCAACTAAATATGTATCCTCAATGTCTTTGGTTGACTCTAGTATCTCTTCTACTACATCGGCATCCTCAAATTCTAGTCTGATAGATTGTTGGTGTTCTACTCTAACCTCCTCCATTAGCACCTCAATTTCTGCATCTAACGCATGATCGTTTTTGCTACTATCCACAATATCAGCTCGTTGAGCATTAAATGCTTCAACCAATTGACTCACTTGTGCCTCCAGATTATGAATAGTTTTCCCTTGCCTTTGGATAGTCTCGCATTGCCTTTGAATTTTCAGTTGTTTCTCATTACTTCGTTCCAGGAGGCACTTTAGCATATCTTTGATCTCCTTCAGGTCAGCTTTTTCGGGTTCTTTGTTGCTGTTAACCTCACAAGAAAAAGTAGAACTGTCATAATAAGGAGTTGGGGGAGGATAAGAAATATAAGCACAACCATAAAAGTGACTATCTTGACTACCACAAATATCACATACATTCCATATATAAGATTGAGTTGGTGTACATAACTCGCTCTCGGGAATATTTTGATAATTTTAGCATGAGTGATTTCTTCCACTATATGCATAAGGAGGATCAAAAGTATAATTACCAACATCAAAACTATCATAATTCCAAGATGCCATGTCTCTCAAATAGAAAATAAAAATTAAAAAAAATTAAATACTATAAAACAAAATAAAAGTTCAAACTTGAAACCTATCAATATGTACACCTACAGCTACATCGTTAGTTCCCCGGCAACGGCGCCAAAATTTGATCACGCCCAAATCTAGTCCTAAAAAGGATAAGCGGTCGCTGCAAATATAATCCGGTCTAAGAGTCCGGAGTCGAATCCCACAGAGAACTAAGGTTTAGCTACAACTGTTCACTATCACTAAGAAGACAAGCTCGAACAAGTCCTAAGTTATAAATATTAAGATTCTTATATCTAATTAACTAACAAATTAAAGTAGTAGATTAACAACTAAAGATACTAGGGGTTGGAGAAAATATTAAGGAGGTCTAGAGTTATGATTTTTCCAATTGTCGGAATCCTTTCCGCTACGTCTTCTACAATTTCGCCTAAATATTCTCTACCGATCGTGAGTACTTTAGGTGTCATAGCTCTCTCTCGAGTAACTATCACAATTTACTAGACGTATTCTCTCGAACTACGCTAGCTGGCACTAATTCACCGTTCACTACGACCGCACTAAGATTTCGTTATCTCTAATCCCGCCTTTAAACCCTCCGTATTGATCTCTCACATACGTTAGGAGTGATGTTGTTCAACAACTACCTAAATGTATACTCTCTCTCGAGCAATATACACACTAAATAGGTACAGTTAATTGAGAGCTCTCCAATCAACAACAACGGAAATATAGTTGAACAAGAAGAGAAAGATCAACGACAAAATTATATAAAAACGTAATAAGAATTCATCCTACAAAAGGTTCCATCAAAACCCTAGATAACAAATTAGTTATTCATAATAATATGTAAAACTATAATACTAGAATTCATCGCCTTGCTCCTAGTGTGTTCTTGCCTCCTTAGGTCGAAATCCCCTCTCCAAACGTCCTCCTTTTTGGTCGAATCTGCTCTAAGAAACGCCCCTCCTCTTAGACATGTTTAGGGAGTATTTATAGGTTAGGATTGGGGTCCTTGAGTCCAAATTCGGGTCGGAGTCTTTTAATTCACCCACTTCTGATCACCGGGCTATAGACCTTGCGAGGCCAGGCTTATAGCGCGGTCAGCCTGGCTACAGACCTCGCGAGGACATGCTTATAGCGCTGTCGGCCTGGCTACAGAGCTGGCTACGCCTGGCCTGTAGCACGGTCAAGCTTGCTATGCTTGGCCTGTAGCCAGGCTTGGGTACTTCGTGCTTTTGTGCTCTTTTCTCGTATTTTTGTCCTCTTTTTGTGCAACTTTCACTCGTATTTGTCTCCCGATACTCCTACACATAAAATAACATAATTTAGCTCAAACGTTGCACAATTAACCACTAAACTAACAATATGTAAGACGAGTAATGTAAAAATAAAATATAGCATTTTGGCCAAATAACAATTAACTTTTTAAGCTAATGCGTAGTATTTAGACATTTTAAATTTTATATGAAAATTTTACACAAAAATGATATTGATAATGTAACTTATTTCATAGGTAAAAAAATAAATCCAGTTAAGACGGGGATTCGGTTAAAATTATATTACGATTTTGTATTCAATTTATAGAGTGATTATTTCGTTATCCTTAACATGTGACAGCTAGTTCCTCGTTTTTAATTTTCCCTTTTTCGACATAAAATGTGTTGATCAATTTTGTTTTCTTCAAGAAAGAAAAAAGGACTTAATTTGATGATGTGAAACATAGTTATTTAGTAATTGAGTTGTTAATTTATTTAAAGAGTGTTATAAGAAAAATCAAATTATGGTGGATGTCTACTCATCCTCCATGATTTTCTCAAATGCTTAATGACATATTCAATGACATATTTCTATGCTTAATGACATATTCAATGACATATTTTTCTTCACTTTTCATGCCTATATAAAGGCCCTATAATAGATAAGAAAATACACACAATTAAAGAAGAAAATTTCTTCCTTCTCTCTATCTCCATTTCTTGTTCATGTTTTACTAAATTACTTTTATTTCATAACAACATGTCTTGTTCATGTTTTACTAAATTGCTTTTATTTTATAACACGTTATCAGCACGAATTGCTCATTTCATGATCTTACGTCAAGACTATGTAAATTATAAGCAGACAATGAGATCAAGTACAATGAATTATTTTTTGGATGATAATACAAAGATAAGTTTTATATCAATCTAAACCCATTCATACTTTCATATATTTGTATTAACTTTATGTGCAGTATTTAGTTAATATATTTTTTTTAATTGTATCCACTAAAATAAAGAACTGGAAAGGTATGTCTTTATTTGCTACATCTCTTATAGGACAAAGATAATATTCCAACGTATATATATGTTCTGACCTTTTACATACTATGATAGATAATTATTAAGGTAATTTAGTAATAATATTTTTACCATCACATGATGTATTTCATTGAAAGCAAAATTATCAAATATGTAGGCGATTTTACAGTACCTTGCAAATTTGACATTCGAATATACAATCAATATAAACTCATTATAGTTATAATTTATAATAGTCACGGTTATGCATTAAGCCTTAAATATTTTTGCTAGAAACATAAGGCTCATTCCTCCATATTGGATTTTTTGGGTGAAGTTCTTATAGTCTTTGAAATATAAGTGATTATAGGTTATCTGCATCTTTCCCCTAATTAATTTTAAAATGTAAAAGTGATTGTATTATTTTTAAAAAAAGAGAGGCATATATCCTAACTAGCATTTTTGTTGCAGAGGAACTGTTTCAAGATTGAAACAGTTATATATGTCTTCTTGAAAGTTAATTTACTTATGCCTATAATTATGAAGTAATAATATTTTAAAGGCTCGAATGCGAGTCCTAGTGAATTTTGGCCTATTATGCCAAAGATTGAGGGTAAGACGATGGGTTCAAGTTCCAACGCACTATGTTGATGAAAAGACGTTGGATTCAAGTTCCAACGCATTATGGCCTAGCATACCTTTATATGGGTAAGACATTGGGTTTGAGTCCTAATGCACCATATTGATAATAATAATAACTAAAAAAATAATAATATATTTTTTATGAAAAAGCATGAAGCTTGTCCCACTTGATTTGCTCCATTCTTGAAGTGAATGTGATAGCAGTGCATGATAAGTCTAAATAAAGACAAGTGGTTGACCAATGAGTGTGGGCGTGCGAAAGACCAAAATAATAATAGTTATCACTATGGTAATTATAAAAAAGGGAGAACAAGATAATGTTTACCATCAAATTAGTATGAAAAAAATAAAATAAAGCACATTTTATGATTATACTCCATTCTTTGAAAAGAATGTGACTTGTGATAAACATTGAGAATGCATACTCATTCCTGAAAGTAATGTAAAAATATATATGTGATAAAGATTATGCATAATAATGTACTTGTGCATGGTTGGATAAATACTACAACTCACCTCTAAGGGAGGTTTGAGACAAAGAAAGATAATGAATATTATTGTGTAGTTACATGAATATATCATTGGTCGCATACATGTGATACGCCAAATATTTTGTCAAGCCTTATGAAAGTTATTAAAAGCAAAATTAAAGCAAGAAATTATTTTGCTTATGATGATTTTGAACATGACAATTATTATGATATGATTCTCTTTGTAAAGGAGACATTCATTATATGGATGGTGTGACAAAAAATCTTGTAGTACAAAAGCAGTTAATAGCTCTGAAAGAAATAATTTATTACTACCCGGATGAATGAAATTGTTCATGACATTAATCTTGTAGTAAGTCTCAAAAAAAATATTTTGATTTACAAATATATTAGCCAAAGTGGTTGGCATATTGAGACTATAAATGAAAAGAAGATTGAATATCTTTATATTACTATAATCATACCGGGTAAATATGAAAGGTTACTTGACTTTTCTTTTATTTATATTACACAAGTATAAGCATGATGATGCAATCACAAGCCATAAGTAAACTAGAGGTTTACTGAAATAAATATTAGTTGGCATGACCAGTTGACCATCTCGGTTCAATTATGATGCAAAAAATTAATTGAAAATTACATTGGCATATATTGAAGAAATATAAGATTCTTCAAGAATTCTCTTCTGTTGCTTATTCTAATGACATACCAGTTAAGGTTGGGATTGAATCCCTTGATTTATGGAACGAATAAAAGGTGATAAATATATGAGCCCAGTCACCTTCCATGTGGACCGTTTACTGTTATATAATTTTAATAGATGCATCTATTATATAGTCACATGTGTATTTGTTATCAACTTGCAGTTTGACTTTTGCAAGATTGATTACTCAAATTATTAGAGCACAGTTCCAGAATATAAATTATGATGATTTATCTTGATAATACTGGTTTAAATCCAAGTTGGTTTAGCAAAAATTGTATGCCTCCAATTATATCTAAACCATTGGTTATGAGAATAAAATTGCCAAAATAAAATTTGGTGTGTGATGTATTATTTAATATACAACAGCACTTGTACGCATCTAGCCAAGTTATGATAAGTTCTCCCTATCACGATCGGTTCAGGGTCAGGAACCAAATAATTTTCATCTAGAAATATGAATATGCTATATAATTTAATTGTTCTACCACAATGCACAAAGATGGATTCCCAAATAAATCTAGGGATATGTATTGGTGATCCCAACAATAGGGAGAAAAAAGGGCAGCTGAAAAAGTAATGAAAGTAATGAATTATTATGAGTACATCTAGATCCTCGTACGAAAAAATGTGAACTTGAAGTTCAAGTGATAATTCATTTGCAAAATATTGCCAGGCGTATTTGTTGACCCAAAACTAAATGTCATATTCAGCTGTTAATGCTCCAAATAAAATAAAGTTCATAATGAATAGAGTCTATGGCATGCATGAAGCATAATAGACTAATCGGTTCCAAAGATAAAACTCCTTGAATAAGGAGAGGAGCAAATGTTCAAGATGGTCATAATAAGGAGGCAAGTGCTCTAGAAGAGCACCACGACATAACACTTCATAAGACCTTATGGGAGAGGCTCAGGTACTTGAAAATAATAAGATAAAGAGATCTCACTAAGTTATGTCTTTATTGGGTAATAGTAGAGCCGATATAAAACGATCGTTGATGATATTGTTAATATAATGTAGCGCTCAATATTATTAATATTGACGAGGATCTTGAGCTCAAATCTGTCATAAAATTTGGACAGATAAATGATTGGTCAAATGAAAAATACGCAATGAAAATTGATTTCACCTGAAAAATATGAAGTTGGACGGATAGTCCCAACACCTGAAAGTATAAAGTCAGTGGATGTATAAATGTATTCTTGTGCGAAAAAAAGGTCAAGTCGATAAACATAAAGATGACTTGTGTCACACGAAAATTTACAAATATTCTGGCATTGATTATATAGAGACATGTTCTCCTGTGGTGGATGTCGCCATTTCAGGTTTTAATCTGGCAATACAAGAAAAACGTGATATGCGTATAATGAAAATCATTGAAAGATTTAAATTGTTCTGAAGCATATTAAGGTTTCCAAGAAATTTATTAAATAAAGCTTCAAAAATTCTTATACGGATTGAAACAATCAGGGCGCATGTGGTATAATCGCCTGAGTGAGTACCTGTTGAAAGAAGAGTACAAGAATGATTCAATTTGTCCTTGTGTCTTTATAAAAAGATCTGGATCTAAATTTGTTATAATCACCGTGTATGTTAATGATTTAAATATCATTGGAACTCCCAGGAAGCTTCCTAAAGCAGTAGACTATTTAAAGAAAGAATTTGAAATGAAAGATTTTGGTAAGACAAAATTTTGTATTAGTCTAAAAATTGAGTATATGAAAGATGAAATTTTTGTCCATCAATCAGCATACACTTAAAATAATTTTAAAGCGATTATATATGGATAAATCACATCTATTCCGACCTCATGAATGGTCCTGAAGTATCATATCTTAGTGCAATTGGTGCACTAATGAATCTTTCTAACATTACAAGATCTTACATAACTTTTTCAGTTAATGTCTTAACAAGATATAGCTCTGCTCCTACAAGGAGATATTGGAATGATGCTAGGTATTTATATGACCCACACAAGGCTCGATCTCAAATAGGCTATGTATTTACATATGGAGGCATTACCATATCTTGGCGATCGACTAAGTAATCAATCGTGGCTACTTCATTTAATCAGCTGAGATAATTGCTATTCATGAAGTAAGTCGAGAATGTGTATGGTTGAGGTCTATAATACACCTTATTCGAGACAAATGTGGTTTGAAGTGTGACAAACTACCCATAATTTTGTATGAAGACAATGGAGCATGCATAACCCAATTGAATGGAGGATTCATAAAGGAGATAGGACAAAGCAAATTTCATCAAAGTTATTTTTCACACATGATCTTCAAAAGAATGGTGATATCAATGTGCAACAGATCCGTTCAAGTGATAATATGGCTGATCTGTTCACCAAATCTCTACCGACGTCAACCTTCAAGAAACTAGTATACAAGATTGGGATACGAAGGCTCAAGGATGTGAATTGATGCTCTCATCAGGGGGAGTTAATACGCGTTGTACTGTTTTTCCCTTACAGGGTTTTGTCCCACTGGGTTTTCCTTGCAAGGTTTTTAACGAGACAACCAAAATGCGTATTTTTAAACATGTGTACTCTTTTTCCTTCACTAGGATTTTTTTCCCATAGGGTTTTTTCCTAATAAGGTTTTAACGAGGAACATTATCTATGGACATCCAAGGGGGAGTGTTATAAGAAAAATCAAATTATGGTGGATGTCTACTCTTCCTCCATGATCTTCTCAAATGCTTAATGACATATTCAATGACATATTTCTATGTTTAATGACATATTCAATGACATATTTTTCTTCACTTTTTATGCCTATATAAAGGCCTTGTAATAGATAAGAAAATACACACAATTGAAGAAGAAAATCTCTTCCTTCTCTCTATCTCCATTTCTTGTTTATATTTTACTAAATTGCTTTTATTTCATAATAACATGTCTTGTTCATATTTTACTAAATTACTTTTATTTTATAACAAAGAGTTGTTATTATCTTTTATCATAAAAAGATAAATGTTCAATACTCCACGACTCCCTGCATCCCAAGTTCCCAACACTAATTTAACAAAAGAAAAGAAAAGGTCCTTTTCAGAGAACCGTTGTTTGGGTAAAGAAATGCCATTGATCCAATGAGACAATTAATCGGAATATAAAATAAATCTGAAAAAGATTCACTATTTTATTAGCTATGACCTATGATTAAGTTATAGAAAATGTGCAGGATTAAATAAAGGAGAAGAACATTTCCAATAAGATAGTCACAAAAGGATTGAATGGTCAAACACGCTGAACGTTACCCCCTTTTTTCCTTTTGGTTGAAACTTGAAAGTTAGCTTTGGAACATTAGGAAAGAAAAGTGTGATAGCTATTGTGCTTTTTCTATTGAACTTGTCAAAAAGCCCTTCAACATATTTTGCAAAGTTATTTGTCTTCTTTTTTGGTATGTGAAATTTATACTTCTATATTGCTTAAGCAACAAACTTTTTGACGAATATGATTTAGTGCAAAATCATATCTTATTCCATTTGCGAAAATAGTAATTCTTCAAATACAGTTTATATATGTACGGATGATATAAGCTGATTTTTTAAGTTATGCGTTTTGATTCTTGGGAGATTCCAACAGTAATAAAACAAATGGAGAAATAGAATACTTCAAATAGAAAATTTTAAAATGAAAGACGAAAAAGAATTCACAAACAATGAAATAAGAAAAGAAGAAAACTAGTCAACTAGAGAAGTTCATACTTCATAGGATACTGGCTGCGGTCAATATTTGAATTGTCATGGCTTCAACCCCAACTAGGAAGTAGGACCTTCTATATTATGTTCAGTTTTTCTAGAAAATATTCAAAACGAAACACCATTTTTAGGATAGTTTCAGTTTTTCTCCTTCTAATGGCGTTTGGATTGAAAAAACAGTTTGGAACTTTTTTTTCCAGTTTTTTGGAAAAACTAGCAAAAAATGCATGGAAAAACTCACTCAAGGGCCACCTAGCTTCGATATCAGAGTCAGGATTTTAGTAGGGGGATTCGGAATATAAATAAGCTAACACATCTAAAATAATAGCATATATATATATATATATATATATATATATATATATATATATATATATATATATATATATATATATATATATAATAAAAATTTATTTATCTATACAGCCCGAGGAAGAGATGGATATCAATTGATTCCCCTGAATAAAGATAACTCTGCCCCTGGTCAGCCCGATGTTTGAGTTGTTCTGTCGTCGTCTTCAATATATTAGATGTTTTTTTTCTTCAATTCATGTATACACATTTATAGACCGAGTTAAAAGGAACAACTACGCTCGGGGATTGTGTCCTCCATTGGACGAATGTGGTTTAATAGCAGCAAAGAATAAGTTTAACCTTTGGCATGACTAAAAAACTATTACTATAAGGATTTATTTGTAACTTTCTTACATTTACATTGTTTAAGGCTTAAGTTTGACTAAAATTATACTGAGCCTGAGAAATTTTGAGTTGTTTATCTGACTTTAACATTCCTCAAAAATCTAGCAAGTGATCTGTCAAGCTCACAACACATATTAGATGCCTAAATTTCCATGTGAAATGAGAAACTGTGTGAATAGCCCACACCTCTCATTTACAGATACAGTTCAGAAACTACAAAAAAAGTTCATAACTAAACCATGTTTACAAAATTACAACAGCATACATTTCTCATTTACAGATTGGTATTCGCCTACTACAAAGAAATTGAAGCACCATCTGAACCAAAATTTTCGACTTACAAAACCAGCATTTGCAACTAACACCTCGCAAGATATTAACACTTTTTGACATATTCCATCTTATGGTTCATACCTGGCCCTTTTACTGTTCAAGAAACCTCAGACAAACCTTTTGTAGTTCTTGGCCGCAACTGCTGTCTTTCCAGCCTGGCTTCTAGCAGCTTTGCCTTCAGTGTATTCTCTTTTACACCTAGCGGTAATTTTGAAGAAGATTCAACCACCTCAAGATCCGGGGCTGTTAATTTTGATGTCCACTTCTGCACTGGACTTGTAGGGCCAGTAAACGTCGTTGGATCAAAAGAATGTTCCATATGCTTATCATCATTTTTAAGTGACTTAGCTTCTGAAGGCAATGAATGATCCCTAAGCAAGTTGTTCAGCAACGAACTTCCAGTTTTCATTCGATCATTCTTTCTTTTCTGGGATTTTCTTTGTTTAGTGACACTTATATCAAGCACACATGAATCATTACCTTCAACAGGAGTCTCTTTAACCACCATTGACTCAAAGAGTTTCTCTTCAGATTGGATTCTTGAGCTAGTCACATCAGGGTCCTTTGAAACTGGAGTTTCAATCTTTTTCTGTGGTGGATTGGATTCAGTTATGTTTTTCTCATGTTGGTTGATGCAGCTACTGTCATCATGCTTTCCATGCAAACCTCTATTTGATTCAGAAGCATGGATAGTGTTAGCAAATGAATGACCATCTTCATTCTCTATTCTGGGTGCACTTGCAATATTGTTCAAGTGAAAGGATTCCAAAGAATGCCTGCGTAAGCAGCTTTCCTTTGCTCCTTTTAGGTTTAAGACATTATTCTTGTAATCACTAGAATGTCTAGCTTTAAGAAAAGTTTGTATTTCGGACCTCAACTTGTCCACAGTTGTTTTCTTTTCTGCAAGACCATGACGATTTTGGGCTTGCTTCATTTGCATCCTCTCATCTAACCAGGCTTCACAAATATGGATGATCAATCCATCCTTCTCTTCGGTCAATGTGTGATCCTTTTTCAGTTTGCTTTTCAAGAACCGCACTTCTTGTTCATACTCCTTAGTTCCATTGGCAAACTCATCACATAATTCTTCTAGCATAATCCGTGCCTCCCGTTCTCTTTCAAGTTCTTTTAAAGCATTAGAGAAAGAGGATTTGACTTCGGCAAGCTCTCGAGCAAGCTTACGGTGAAGATTTACTGAGTGTTTCCTCAACTTTCTTTCATCTTGTAACTCAACAGTCAGTGTCTTGACTGCATCTTCGGTTCTGTTATGCTGCTTGTTCTTTCTTCCAATTCTGTAATCAGCAACTAGCATCGTCAAGTCATCTATTTCTTCTCTGTCTCTTTTTTTTTCTTCTTGTAGTTCCTTTACACGTCTTTGAGAGTGATCGAGTTCTTTTCTCAATGCTTTCACCAACGACATGTTTGATACATGTTTTTCTTCAAGACTCCAAATCCTATTAAGTATCTTAAGTAACTCCGTTGATGTTTTAAGGCTGTAGCTTGACTTTCCACTTCTACCTTTAAGGTCCTTTGAGCTGGGCGGAGTCTCAACAGGTTTATAAGGAGCCATCTGTCAGGGAACACGAGGAATTTAAACATTAATGCACCAATGAATTTGGTTACATGAAATATGCTGAAAAATTTGAATATAGCGCGTGGAAGACGGATTCCAGTACACAGTTAAACAAGGCAACACGTGCTTGCATTAATCTTCTCATTTATAGATGGGGAATTTCTCATGTGGCAAAAGCAGGTCTATAACAGACTCAATCAAGTAACATTCAGAGAACACTATGTGGATTTCACAAAATACACATCCAATATCCTGACTTTAATCACCAGAATATTTGTTAGAACTCAGTTGAAGAAGCACATCTATCTTCTATATTAGCCCCCTCTAAGATCAAATGCCCAATATTTCATGATCCCTGAGTCATATGGGAAACATTGCGTGTTACTGAAGGCATCATGGTTCAATTTTCTTAAACATTTGTAAATCCAGGAAGCTTTCATGTAGATACAAATTTTGACATAAAAACCTTTGCAGTGATTTTCCAAATTGATTTGTATTGTGTAGTACAGATTCATTCCTGAGCTAGGATCTCAAGTTAAAACTTCTAGTGCCAATAAGTTACCTCCATTGAGCTACAGTAACTTGCAGGAGATTCAAGCGATTGAGCGTCCCCATTCTTCGCAAGTAAATGATGATGATGCTGTCTAAGTGATGCTGCAATGTCCCGTCCTAGACTACTGGTGCTTGTTGGCTGCCACAAAATAAAAGAACCATCAATAATCAGGTTATAACCTCTGGAAGTATGTCAAGATAAAAAGTTCAAAACACTTTCTCCTTTAGCAGAAAAGAAACAAATAGACATCCTCTTGACTCTTCAATCAAGTTGAATGACAGGTAATTTCGTTGTAATGATTTTCACTTGTGTAGAAAGTTTTCTCATGTACTAAGCATTCTCAAGATTAACACAACAACCTACACAATTGACTTGGAGAAACAAGACTCTCTATAGAGCAATTCTATGTGGCAACATGCCATTGTACTAAAGGCATTCTAACATATATGTTCTGTTTGTGAACTGCCTTAGGAATCCACCTCTACCAGATAGCCTTTCTAACCTGTGTACTATGATATAAACTTGAGGCACCAAAAGACATACTTTAACATAGTTCGAACTGAAAGCAATAGGTTTAGTTGAACTACAAAACTCGTCTTAAATCCGCCTCTGTTTAGTAACTGAAAGCAATAGGTTTGTGAACTGCCTTAGGAATCCACCTCTACCAGATAGCCTTTCTAACCTGTGTACTATGATATAAACTTGAGACACCAAAAGACATACTTGAACATAGTTCGAACTGAAAGCAATAGGTTTAGTTGAACTACAAAACTCGTCTTAAATCCGCCTCTGTTTAGTAACTAAAATATGCAGTTTGGAGCAGAACAACAACCAAGTATAATCTCACAAGTGGGTGTCGGGTCGTCTGAGAGGTAGTGTGTAACTAGACATTAGATAGGTTATTTCCGATACACGCTCGGCATAAAATATGCAGTTTGGACTTTAAAAAAAATAGAAAAGTTCCTAGTACTTGACCTGTTGTGGTGGGCTATCTAGTGAGTCAGCTGGTTGGCTGGGAAGCTTAGAACGTTTGTCTTTGTGATTTTGAGGAAGAGGGCCAATCTTGCTCATCTTATGGACTTGGGGTTGAAATTCCCAGAGATTGGCACCAAGTTTTCTGACAGAGATTGAAGCAGAATTGGAAGAAAAAGGCAAATCTTGAAGTAGAGAACCATCAGCTTGAGCCAACCCAATTTTCCATGTAGGTGAAGGAGTAGTACAATTACCCCCTCTTTTCCCCACTAAAACACCTTGTTTCAACTTTACTACCAACAATTCCTCTTCTTGCTTTTTCTTATTCCTTCTCTCTTTTTCTACCTTTTCCTCTCTCTCCATCTTTTTCTCACTCTTGTTGCAAATTTTTCAAAATTGTTGGTGCTTGTCTTACTCAAAGATCCTCTTTTTTCAACAAAATTTTCAAACTGTTTGATATTGTCCACCTCCCCATGTCTCTTACTTTAGACTCACCTTTACCACCCCCTCTCTCTCTCCCACGCGGACAAAGGTAAATTCTTGAACTCCTCTTAATCACCTATTTCTGTTCTTTTCACAATTGAAAATTTTGTCTGCTTTATGTCATTCTATCTCTCTCCATATCTATCCATCAGTCTGTGTAGTTCTTTCAGAGCAGTTGTGCTCTGATTTTTCTCATCAACTTTCATGTTATACAGTCAAGTTGATGCTCTATCTACCTAGGGATACAATTTGATAGCTACTGTATACTTGAGAAATATTAAAAAATGGTACTTAAATCTTTAGATTTGGCTTTTAATCATGCCATTTATTGATGAGTGTGACACGTACTAAGTTACACTCTCCAAAGGACCAAGAATCAGACACAGACACATGCAAAGCGGCAGCTACTCTATAGGCAAGAATTTTCCATCCAATGAGATATTTAAGCAAACTGGCAAAATACAAAGAAAAGCCAAAAGTTTTGGTAGAAAGAGTCCAAATTTGAGGATTAAAAGAATAGGGTTAGTTATGTCATATAAATGTGGTCCATAGGCTATTTGGTAGCTATGGTGTGATCAACATCATTCTTGCCACCCTAATATGCAACCTCTCCCCTCTTTCTTCTTCATAGCATTTAGTAGACATAAAGAACGAATCTTTAGGCAAAAATCGTGCTCAAAAGATCCTACGATTGCAAGAGTTTATCCTTTTCGAGTGATCTACTATTTCTTGTGTTTAAAAGCTGTTAACACTTTCTTTGTCAAGTGATGATTGATACATACGCTTGTTACTTCATTTAATCTTGTTCGACTATGGACCATTTTACAAGTAATTAAGTACTCTATTCGTTCAATGCTACGTGACGTAATTCGGAAAGCATGAGGGTTAATTAATTAATTTTCAGTGCGGATACAGACATTAAAATTTTAAATTATATATATATATAAGTTAAACAATTTAAAGCATTCAAATAGTATTAGTAAAAACCGTGTTAAAAAAAATCTTCTTTTTACTCCCCAAATAATATCAATATCGCTAGTTCTAGACTGTGCTTCGTCGTGCACGATTTGTACACAACAATATGTTGTTTTTGAAAGAAATTACTAATAGACAAAATTTGTCAAATTGTTGGACCATTGAATTATCTTTTTTCCACGCAATTATACACATTTTTTCTTCTTCTAAACCATTAGTCTAATGTTCCTCTGAATCAATAGTCAGGAGAACGACATTCAAACTAAATTATTACCAATCCAAGTCGCAGCTGTAGTTTTAGTTACTGTTGTCCAGAGGCTGATGTAGCGTATTAGCTACGGGTTCAATTGAACCCATAACTTTCGACGCGGAGTAAAAATTTGTATGTAAAAATTCATTAAAATTGCAAAAATAGTAGATATGAACCCATAACTTTAAAAATATAATGGGTTCAATGTTAAAAATCTTAAAATTGAACCCACAGGATTTAAATCCTGGATCCGCCTCTGCTGTTGTCCAGTCAGGTTTTCTCTGTCATACTGTCTTCAACAAAAGTTATGGTAGGGTGGTAAGTACTCTTTCATCCTTAATCAGAGGTCTTGAGTTTGAGTCCCTAGGTTTGGAGTCGCCTTAGTTAGGAAGCGCTTTACTACCAATGTGAGACTTCCTGGCGCGAATTCGAATTTAGTCGGACCCAAATATAGGTACCGGATACCGGGCGGAAAAAAAAAATTAGGAGAAGATAAAACTGATTGAAAGAAGAATGTCGGGAAAAAAAGAAAAGAAAATTAAAGGAAGATAGACAGTTGATGGACCACTAAGGGGATCAAGATTGGAGAAGTGGGCCATGTGGTCCAACTAAAGTATAACATTCTCAACTTCCATATATAAGCACATTTGCATTGGTGGGCCCTATTAATGGGCTCATTAGTTGCTAGTCCAACTAAAACTGGGCCCCCGTCTTAATGTAAGACAAGTCATGCACCTTATGCTCCACAAAGTAGTACTCTAATTAATTGAGACGGAGGGAATAGTATTTTTTTCGACAAAAAAATGATTATCAATTTACGTATTATCTCTCTTTCTATAAATAGTGTTGGTTTGTACGTAAGGGTGGCTATGGAGTAGGATTGAACGACTCTTAATTAGGGAAATATTCAAATTTCAAGAAAGTTTATAGAGGATTGGACGGATTGTAGTGGGGACGAGAAAAAACAAATGACAAATTTTATACTATAACAAATATTGCTTCACTAATTTTCTTTGGGGAACAGAGGACAATGAGCCGCAAGAGGAAAATACCTAAGAGGAAGACAACTCAGGAACTATACTGGAAAAGACATTAACAACAACATCATAATAACATATTTAATGTATTCTTATAAGTGGAGTTTAGAAAAGGTGTGATGTACGTAGACCTTACCTTCCATGTGTGAGGTAAGAGAAAGACATTTATCTCAGGAACTATACTGGAAAAACATCAACAATGCAATGTGATAAAAGAGTAGTATGTGAGGAATTCGAAGTAAAAAAGGAATTAAGACCAATGATAGTGCAACATCGAAATTTCGTTTAAGATCCCAAAAGATCAATTTTCTTTCCGATTCCATTCGAATCCGTTCTGACCAATATATTGGTAAAATATTTATGGTGCGTCCAATTTGATCGTTTTTATTTAATTTGTAACTATATTTTTTTAAGAAAAAATAACTGGTAACTAAAATACAAATAACTTTAGGTCTCCTCCTCCTCCTCTTTCTTCTTCTTAATCGCTCTGAAAACAAAGGTGACGGTAGATTTATATGCTATTTGTGAGCAGGTTTTAAGGTGATTTATAGTGTTTTACAATAGTGACATGTTGTGGCGCTCCTTTCTTTGCTACTGCTTAACACTTCTTATTCTTCTTTTTAATTGTAAAATGGATTTGTTAGATTTGTTATTGTTTTGACAAATTGATGATTGGGTTTGTTCTTTATGATATTTGGAGGTTATGTTATAAATTTGAGCTCATTTGGAGTAGATTTAGGCATCGAATCGTGTGTTGGATTGTTGAAATTCGAATAACAAGTTTCTATTTCTGGGTAATTTGCACTTCAACCCTATTTGGCTTTAAGTGAATGAAAACCACTACTAAAAAACGGCCAATTTCCGACCGAAATATTCCGATCGAAAAAAGTAGTCGAAAATTTCCGACGGAATCGGTCGGAAATTGCATAAAAATATACTTTTCAATTTTTAATAATAATTACGATTGATATTCCGTCTATATCCGTCGTAAATTTTGGCGAAAAATACTCCGTAACTGTTAGCGACCAATTCGGTCGGAAACAATTAAAAAAATTAAATATTGTAACCGATTCGGTCAGAATCTTTTATTAAAACGTGATTTGACTATTTAACCTAATTTTCGACCGAATCGGTCGGAATATAATTTTAAACCCCCCGATGCCTTTCTTTTTTCTTTTCCTATTTTCTTCCTTCACTCTTCTCTCTCTCACACTCAAACCTCCCCTCTCCCCCCGCCGTTGCCATCACCAGCGACACCGCTCCGTTGCAACTCTGTCGACATCCCTCCACTTCCAGATAGGTTTCCCTCATCCTCCTTTGTTATTTTTTTTAAATATACTGATTTTGTTTAATTGCTCCTAGTTTGGTTTGTAAAAATTAATTGGTGCTAGTTAAAGTAAATCTATGACTATTGTTAGTAGCTAAATCAAAGTTATATGTTGGTAATTTAGAGTTATATGTTAAAGTTATATGTTGGTAATTTAGGGTTATATGTTAAACTTATATGTTAAAGTTATATGTTGGTAATTTAAAGTTATATGTTAAAGTTATATGTTGGTAAATTACATATTAATTTGGGGATAACATTACCAAGTTAGGGATGATTTTACTAAATAATTTTGCTAACTAATTTGTAGAGTTGTTACATATATAGCAATTCATCTCATTTGATTATATTGGGGAGGGTACTAATTTTAAGAGGAGAAAGTATGAAGAATCTATTAAAACTTAGTGCTAGTTGACTACTTTTGACAATATGCCTTACTCCTAACTTTTTTAATATCTTTTGACTTTCATGGAATTAAGCTTAATTGAAATCTATTATCATTTTTATCCATTAAATTATTAAATTGTTGTTGTAGATTAGTCCATTTTTTTTTTGCATAATTGTTATTGTAGATCCCAAATATTTGAATTCATTTTACTTTATATTAAACAATTATGCTCTTTAAATTAAATGCCTTAATTTTTATATTCTATTTGAATTCTTTAATTTTTATATGTTGAAATAGTTTAAATAATTATTAATTATGACTATTTCTTTTGTTTGAGAAATCATTAGTTCATTTGGATTATATGAACATTTAAGAAGATATTCAAATTTAATTATTATATTTAAAGACTTATATTATTTAGAATAGGGATTAATGTGAGATTTCGAGTGTTAAAATATATCAATTCAAGTGCTTTGACACAATGATATGTATATATCTAAAACGAACCTTTGAAAGAGTATAACTTTGTAACCAGTTTAAATAAATCAAATTATTTTAAATATCTCATTTCTAGATTTCTATTTGTGTAGACGAAATTTGTGCATCGTAGATAAATGTATAATAGGAATCATCCTAATCGTGCGGGGTTGAGGGATGAATTTATTGAAGGGGTTGCTGAATTTATTACTGGGTGGAGATGCGTGCGTCGGACACATATGTAAAATATTAACTTCATAATTATTTATGGTTTATTAATATTAGTTTGTTTACATAATAGTTATGTTTTCATTTCAGGAAGATTATCATAAAAGGTTGGAAGAATGGCAACAAACTCAGCCTCCTTCAACTCAACCATCACCTGATGATATAGCTTCATTGTGGACAGAGGCAGCGAGTGGAGTAAACAAAGGTAGAGTCTACGGACTTGGAGTACGTCGACCTACAGGTTATCCAAACTCACTCCTATCCAATTCTTCTTCTTCTCAAAATCAAGAACAAATGGAAGATATGAGAAAGGAAATTCGTGATTTGAAGCAACAGTTGGATTCCCAATTCGAAACATTTGTTAATATGCAGAAATTCATGAGAAAACATGGACATGATCTATCTGATGATGAGGATAAACAAACTGAATCTGATGTGTAGTAGTTTAGGTATGGTGTTTTGGTTGATTGGTAAACTTGAATGTGAGAGACAACTTTATGTTTTGTTTTTAAACTTGAATGTGGGCTACTATTTGGATATTTTTATGTCCAAAATTGTTAGGTTTAATGGTTGGTATTGTTGGTTTAGATTGTGTTAATGGTTGATATTGTTGGCTTAGATTATGTTAATGGTTGGTATTGTTCGTTTAGATTATATTAATGGTTGGTATTGTTGGTTTAGATTGTGTTAATGGTTGATTGGTTGTTGGCGTTATTGTATTGTAATAGTTCGATAGGTGGTGTAGCTCAAAATTGGGCAGCATTATTCCGACTGATTTTCGACGGAAACAGTCGGACAACTGCCCATATTTTGCCAAAATTTCCCAATTTTTTGACGAATTCGACCGAAATATTTTTTTAAAAAATAATATTTAAAGGTTTTCGACGGATTCTGTCGAAAATAAAATAAAATTTATTTTTTAATTATTAATTTCTGACTAATTCTGTTGGAAATTATATATTTATATTATTTAAATTTAAATAAATAATTAATTTTATTTATATTATTACGACTGATTCGGTCGGTAAATTCCGGCTACTTTGGTCGGAAATTTAAAAATATTTGGTCCTCCGACCGTTTGAACGTTCCGACTACTTTGTTCTGAAATTACCGACGGATTCGGTTGAAAATTATTTCCCAACCAATTGTTTTTCGGCCGACCAATTTTGGTCGGAAAGTAGTTAGAAATTCCTCATTTTCGACCGATTTTCGACCGTTTTGGCGGTCGAAATTCTGCCATTTTCCAGTAGTGAACATTGATAGCACTTCAGACATATTTGGTTTTAAGTGTATCTTAAGTGTAACTTTTTTATTTCAAACTTATTTGGCCTTAAGTGCATGAAAATATTTATTGCACTTTGGGCCCATTTGACCTTAAATACATGAAAATATTTATTGCACTTCAAACCTATTTGGCTGTAGGTGCATCTTAAGTGTAATTTTTATACTTAAACTTAATTGGCTTTAAGTGCATTGCACTTTAGACTAATTTTTTTTTCCCTTCAACTTCAGAACTCTCTTGAGTCGAGAGTCCATCGGAAATAGCCTCTCTAACTTTAAAGTAGGGATAACGCGTATACATTATCCTCCCCAAACTCTACTTATGAAATTACACTGGATTTGTCATTTGTTATTCAAATGATAAGTCTAAAGTTAATGCTAAAGCAGGCAGACTTATAAATTTTATGCAAAATGGATATAACTTCAATGATGACCCAAAAACTAAATATAAATGCATTTACTCTTCTCCGATATTCCCTTTCTTGCCAGCTCATTGTTGCACCTAAGGCCGAAAAGGTGTGCTAAATGACACAACATCTATTTCATGCCCAAACGCTACTGATAATATTTTTTTATTTCAAAAATTAACATATAACTTTGGGCATTTCTCCACACAAAAAGAGTGGAGTCAACTAATTATAAAAAAATTTAAATTAAAAAATGACATTGTATAACCGCTTTCATTATATAAGATAAAATAATCACATATTTATCCCGAAATCATTATTCATTATCCTTCACACTAGACAAGCCCTAAGGAATAATATGCACATAAATTATTTCACAATATAATACTCAACAAAGTTTAAACTAAGGGTGGCAAGTGGGCCGGTCCGGGCCCGGGACCGCAGTTCAAATGGGCCCAACGGGCTAGGACCGGTATTAGTGGGCCTAGGCCGGTCTCGTGGGCCGATCCTGTGCTTTGGGACCGCCAGGGACCGGGACCGGACCGGTCCCTTGGCGGGCCAAACAATCCCAACGGTAAAAAATTTTAAAAAAATTAAAAAATTAAAAAAAATATTCGTTGGGCTATCAAAAATAGTCGTTGTTGGCTACTTACAAAATAGCCATTTAACCCTTCCCTCCTCTCCTACCCCCAAACTTTGTTTTAACCCCAAACTTTTTATAATTACACTTTTTTCCTATTTTCAACTATAAATACCCCCTCATTCTTTCATTTTTCTTAAAAATCAATATCAATCTATCACAATCTCTCTCTAATTTTCTTCTATACTTGCTACTATTGCTTATTTTATTGTTACAATTTGTGAAAAAAATGTGAAGTTGGTGAATTGAAATCTTCAAGTCTTCAACGATAATCAATTTTCAACAAGTTGATCGTCAATTCGGTAAACTCGTTCCAACTCTTAAGTTTTAATATTATAGTTTAGTTTGTTTTTATTTATTTGCTATTACTTGATTAATTAAAATGATTTCCTTAAAAAAACTTTTTGGTAAAAATAAGGGAAATTTCAAGAGTGGCGAATCTAGTGGTCATGATGCTCCTCCTCCCCTGCCCACCGCTCCCCGAACCAAACCCCATATCCGTCCTATACCTGCTATTCTTGTTAGCGACAATAGTTTATTACAATTTATCGAGAGTCAATTTTACCATAAATTTACCATTTAATTGTAGGTGATGGTATGAGAATTTTAAATATTGAAATTGAAAAGGTTAAAATGGCTCTTAACTCACTTTTTTATTCAAACCGTAGAAGTAGACTTAGAGAATATTTTAAAAGATGCGATGAATTTGGCCTAAGAGAAAGAAAGGTTCCTAAACCTTGTCAAACTAGATGGAATTACATGTATGAAAGTTTGGTTATTGCAGATGAATTTAGAAACCCCATAAACTCAACGTTTAATGCACATGTAAGTGATGATGATGAGCACTTTACGAATGAGGATTGGGCTAATGTTAAAATGCTTGTAGATTTTTTAGAAAAAAATTATATTGTTACAAATGAATTTTCTAGGCAATATTATCCAACTATTTCTAACTGTTTAGTTTATATTGCCGAACTTACAAATTTGTTTGCTCATTTTTCAGATGGTGGAAAAATTTATAAACTTGCTATTGATTCTATGAAACAAAAGTTTAAAAATTATTTTTTCCCTATTCTCCCTATTTATGGTGTTGCTGCTTTGTTAAATCCTTGTATGAAATTAGGAGGTCCTCAATTTTGGTATGAAACTGTTTATAATGATTTAGCACTTGAAGACGGGGAGTTGTCTCAACTTTCGGAAGCAATAGCCTCAATTAGAATAAATGCGCAAACTATTTTTAATGCTTATCAAGTTGCATTAAATTATGCTAGACCAAATGTTCCAACTCCTTCTTCTTCTCATTCTCAATCATCTAAAAGAACTGCGGTAGTAAGAACACTTAGTGTTTGGGCGGGGTTTAGGGGTTCTCAAGTTCTAGTAGTAGTGATATTTCACAACTAAATGAGCTTGAAGTTTATTTGTCGTAGGGAATTGAGGAAGTGAATCCTGATGGCTCCTTTAATCTTTTGGAATGATGGAAGGACAAAGAAAAATACTTTTCGGTTCTTTCAAGGATGACCCGATACATTTTAACTATTCAAGCTTCAACAGTGGCATTGGAGAGCGCTTTCAGTCAAGCAAAACTTCAACTCGGTGATTATAGAGCGTCTATGAGGGAGAGCTTGAAAAAATTAGTACTTTTCAAAGATTGGATCCGTTCGGAAAGAAGAAATTTTGGATTTGTTGAATCACAACCATAGGAAGACGAAACTTATGAAGAAATGCTAGTTGAACTTGCGGAGGATGCCGCTTCGCCCGGAAGCGGCGATGACCAAGCTACTTTTCCGCCACCACCAACGGAAATTCCTCCGGACCTTGATGGATTTATGAAGTTTGTAAGAGATACCAGGTAACTTGTATGAACAAAAATTAGTATGTATTATGTAACTTGTATTTTTGGCGCATCTTGATTAGTTTCTTTTTTTTCTCAATGGTGGTATTAGCACCTTGTTGTGCTCATTCCATAGGGGAAAGGAAGACTAAGAAAGATATTGCCATATTTTTTTAATGCTATAATAAAATTACAAGGCATTGCTTTGAATATCTCTTTATAATATTTTTGTCTTTAGACTTTAAATTTGAATTAAAAAATTTAGGTCACAATTCTATAATAAAATTTACAATGCATTGCCTTAGATATTTTTTTAACATCTTTTTGTCTCTAATTTCTATTTAATTTTAAAAAACAAAATATTCGTTGGGCCCACTTAGCCTACAGGCCAGGACCGTTTAGTCCGGGACTATGAGTTCGTGGGCCCGATCCCAGGCTGATACCTACAAAATGATCATTTAGCTAGTTTAATTTGGGACCGATCCGGGGACCGAGACTGTTTGGACCAACTCACTTGACCCATTTAGGACTCGGCCCTACCCACATGCCAGCCCTAAATAATACAGCAGAGAAGATCGATTGACTGAAACGTCTTACAATCTTGTTGGGCTTTGCATAAATTGTTTCTTCCCCCGAAAAATGAACTAATGTTTTGAGTATTTCTAATTAATATTTCTAATTAACAATGTTATATATATGAAGATGACATAAAATAATACAAGACAAACTTAATTTCGTTCTCGTTTTCCCCTTACTATTTAATTGACAAAACATTTATCTAGTGTGTCATCTCTAAGTCAAGACAACTCTTCGACTAGATAATTTTTTAATTCATTAGTTATATTTCCCTTTTTGTGCTATGGCCAGATAATTATACCAAAAGATGTACTTTACATCTTTTTCCGATTGGTTTAAATATTTCAGATAGGTCTACTAAGAGGTTAAAATATCCTTACCAGAAGTTTTTCATTCCTAAGGTTCAAATCCAAGATATCTACTTCTCTAGCGAAGGGTCGAAGAATATCAGCTATCCTATCACAATCTACACAGTCTAAACTGCGTAAATATTATTAAGATATAAACAATAAATTTCAGAATCAATAACAAAAATTTGGATAAAGAGGCCTCGCTTTAGGCCTAAGGGAAGGTTACGTTTCAAAGTGCTTATAATTCCAATTTGTTGTCAATCCCTGTGATATTGTCAGGTTACAACTATTTGTAAATCATTTAAAAACAATTAGCAGACTGAATAAGACAAATTTATCAACTCAATAAATTGTACTAATATTCTCTTGGCGAAAAAAGAAGACGACATAAATTTTCCATGGTCTAGAACTTTCATCATCATAAACTACTATTTCTTCAACTCTCATATAGATTTAAATGAATTCTAATTTCTAATGGTGCTTCCCAAGCTACCAGTGGAAAGAATAGACGAATAAAAGATAAAAATGGGCGTCTGACATGGATTTTAGATCTGAAATGCCAGCTTCTTATCTTGGTATAGGAGTAATTTTCTAAACATGAATTTAAAAATTGAAATGTTTTTATTAAGTTTGTTGTGTTCCAAACTTCAGTGGACAATAGGACACATCACCTAGGAATTTGTGTAATTGTTTGGTGTGAAGACGACAAAATAACAAAGGAATTCTATTTTGTTTTAACACAATGCTACAAAAATATAATTAACTAATCTAGATTTATTATAGTTTAATCATTTTTCGTATATTAAATTAAACAAAGTCATCCAAATGCATGCGAGAACATAAAAGCTACTGTCTTCATCCATTTTTATATGAAAGAGTTCGTTTGGACAAATATAAGGTGTTATTTGTTTTATGTATATTTATAGTTAAAACAAATTAAGCAATGATTGTAAAAGTGGTTCTACAGAAAAAATATTTCATCATTTCTGAATTTAAATAATTGAATGATGAATTTGAACTATTTAGGCAGATCCTAAAAGAGTAAAATAAATTGGCTTGGAGAGAAAGTAATATAAAACGATGACAGAATTAATATTGTTCGCACCTCAAAAATCTTATGGACTCATAAAATAGAACCACCAACAATCCTGAAACAGAAAAGATATAAATAGTATGGTAATTACCCTTCCCCTTGAAATTATTTGAACAAGAATTTCTTCTTATAGCCTGTTTGGCCAAACTTTTTTCTTGGCCAAAAGTATTTTTTTGTCAAAGGTATTTTTTTTCAAAGCTAAGTTGTTTGGCCAAATTTTTTGAAGGAAAAAAAATGCTTTTGAGTATAAGCAGAAACAAGTTTCTGAAAAGCAGAAAAAAGTAGCTTCTTCCCAGAAATACCTTTTTGAAAAGTAATTTTGAGAAAAATACACTTAAAAGTACTTTTTAAAAGCTTGGTCAAACACTAATTGCTGTTCAAAAGTGCTTTTCAAATTGATTAGCCAAACATAAACTTGATTTTCACAAAAAATATTTTTTTGAAAAGCACTATTGTTAAAAACACATTTCAAAATAAGCAGATTTTAGAAGTTTGGTCAAGACATTCAAGTCATATAGTGCATCCTCTAGATTAGAGGTTAAAAAAAATACCTTGTAAATGTCATACAAATAGAAGATGTTTTTGATGAAATAGAAGATGTTACACAAAATTTTACTCTATTTTTCTTATAACAGTAGTGTCCAGATAAACTTGGACAGGCGTCGACTATTCCATCGAATATGTGACTGTCAAATTTCATTTTCCATGCAATTTGGTCAGTTTTGCCATCAGTATATAGTGAAGGGGGTTTCCATAATCATGCTCTTCATTCTTGGTATGAAGAAACAAGAAAATGGCTATACCAAAACTCAAAAACACACTCAAGGCATGGGTATGACTACCAAAATACAGAGAGTAGCCATTAACCAATGAAAACTTAGTAGTTGAGGACATGTGAAACCAGGATCACCAATGGCTTTTGACAACAGCTCACTTATCCCATTACCATGTGGAATGCATGCTGCCAACTCTCATGGTCATCAAACTCAGTTTGGTAACTAGATGTGGTCCCAACCCTAAAAGATCAAAAATGGTCCATAAACAAGCCAATCATGTGCTTTCTAATCAGAGGCGGATTCAGTGTATGTGTTATGGTACATCAAAATCCATTAGCTTCCGCTCAGATCCTATACATGTGTTAGAAATTTGACTTAAAAAGTACACAAGTAATAAATTTCGAACCCATTATATCAACTGGGATATGTTGGAATCTCGGACTCAAACCCATAGAGTTCAAATCTTAAATCTACCCTGCCTAATTGAGGACTCATGTGAGAAAGATGTAAAAGAAGTGAAAATGAGGTCTAAAGATATTGCTGAAGAGCAGAGTATGAGGTCACAAGTTAGGAAGCCCATCTTCCAGTTTTGACTTTGTAAATTGCAAGACAACTTTTCACTGTCTAGGGAAAGAGAAAGGCACCCCATCCCAAAAAATCTTATTTTGATACTGCCATAAAGATGGAAAGTGATGGAAAGCTTGCTACTATAGGAAAGGAGAAGGAAACACACTAGGCCTAAACATTATCCCCTCTGAGAAGAGAGAACTCTAGCTTATGCAATCACAGAAACTACAGACCAACCAAACGTACTCATAATAATCATATCCTTTGGAAGCTCAAATGAGTGTGATCTACATCTCAGACTGCAAAAAACAATTAATAATATTCTCATTTCATAAATTAGCAGCCTCATCGGCCGGTACATGTTGTATAAACCTTTCAAGAACACAGAAATCTTTGTATCGAGAGGATGGCAGGGAAGAAAAGAATAACAAAAGGAGTACAAAATCAAAAAGACATGAGAGAAAAGGTAAGATATGATTCTAAGGAGCACCAATTACATTCACTGAAGTGCAGAATCAGGGAGCCACTTCAAGCCTTGGCTCGAAGCAGAAACCAGTAAAGAGCTGAAGGGGAAACCTTTTTGTCACAGGGCATTTCTGTGACCACCTCCACTGTTTATGCTTCACATCAAAAACAAGAAGAGCAGGGGCTCCGTAACTCTGAATGTATATGAGATCATCTGTACCACTGCTGGCAAAAACATCGTCGAATTCTCCAAAACCTTGAAAATACTTGTGTGGCATACGGGCAATTTCTTGCCATTCCTTGCCATTAAGTTCCCATATGCCAATCCCCTTAATTATGTCAGGCCGATCTGGTTTGCCGATCCCTCCCACCATTACTAACTTCTCCTTGAGGTTCATTAATCGACCACAGGTTAGAGAACATGGCACGGGGATGAAACTCCTTATCAACAAACCATGGGATGATCTGCTTGAGAGGTTGTAAGTGATTAGGCCGTGCCGATTGTCTGGACCACCACCTCCAGTCGAGTAGATCAAGAAGTACAAAACACCATCACAGATGACACTTTCATCCCCACCTCTCCACCCAGTTAGGACCTCAGTCAAAGGGGTTACCCACATCATTGTTCCAGAGTCGTATATGTGGATTGAGAGATCCCACTGAAAGAAGTTACCAGGTACTTGCTTAGATTTAATAATGGTGACACTGTAACAGCAAGTTTTCGTGTTTACGGAGATAGCCAATGCACTGTAATCAGAGAACTTGAGACCAGGAGGCTCGTCAAGGCTCTTGTAGCATTTGGTTATCGGGTTGCAAACATATAGCTCACTTCTACTGTCATTGTCCATGAAGCAAACTAATCCACATGAAGAAGCAATGAACCAATTAGATGTCTGGATGCAAGGGAGTTCAACACCATACCATTTCCGAAGGGAAGGATCATAGGCATAACCAACTGGTTCCTCTGAGCTTGTAAACATAAAGTACCACGGTTTTTGGGACAGCACCTGAGAGAAGTTCCATAAGAACCTTGTTGACTTCACTATCTCATACCATCTTTTGCACACACAACCCGCCCTAAAAATGCTCGCAATGGGAAGATAGGCCAATATTCGTTCCAATAGATCATCAGGCAATATCAAATCCACAAGAACCACGGAAGCTTCTCTGTTGTCTTCATCATTTAGCTCTGAAAATGAATCAAACTCAACCATGTCTGGTGCAACGTAATCAGGGCAATGACTGATCCACGAAGTTTCCCCTTCCATGATGATGGAAAGGGACAAAATTCTAGAAGCAAAAGAAATTGAGTGAGATTATGTAGTAGCTAAAACAATTTAACCTCATCTCATTCACTAAACCACAGTTATCCTTAGCATAAGTAAGTGATCAAATATACTAACATCAGATCAGAGGATAACAAGACTATCTGACATCAAAACCTAATAGCAATAGCAAAGCAGTAAAGCTAAGTAAGAAATGTATCGCAAGACCTATGTCATATTTGTACTATGGTAAAACACTATTGCTCAATAGAGCAGCATGAATAAATTCAATGCACCTACTTTTTTGAAAGATCAACAATGATGTTTTACTTCAACCATGTCTCATTTAACATAAGAAACCTCAATCCCGAGCAGCCAAGTTACTTGTATCCAACAAAAACAAGTAAAGAGATAGAAAGATGCAATGACGTGGAGAATATTTCCAATCAAAAATATTAGAGAGAGAATCTTCACCCGAAGTTTACAGATAAACTTCTCTTTTTAGTTCAATCTTTCATTGCAAAATAAAGGACACTTATATAAACTAACACAGGTAAGTGCAACTTTTTATGCCTCATATACATAGGATATGATTGGAATTTAAAGGCAAAGAAGCAGATATATAAATGAAGAATAACATTTCTTAATCTGAAAGCACAAGCAATACACAGATCAAGATCCTTGTCCTAGTACTTAGAAGCAAAAAGATAAAATCCCCACCTCCGACTAAAAGTTAAAATGCATTTAATGAGGAGAGAGACAAAATGTGAAAAGAAAAACACAGTATCCCCCAAAATATACAATTTACTACTACTTAATAGATTTGGCTAATCCAGAAAGCAGCACCACTTTCATAGATTTCGACTTGAAACCTTAAAGCATATAAATAACAACAAGAATAAGTTGTCCTAAGGGATAAAAGAAGTCCTGAAGAAACCCAAACAAAGCAAAATTGTACAAAACAATTCATAGAACACAATAAATCATAAACCTTGGGAAGTGAAATTACAAGAAGAAAATGAGTACACAAATAAATAGATCTCACTACCCCCAAAAATCCATTTTTCTAAAGAAACCAAATTTTCTTGAAATCAAAGATTATACCTTTGCTAAAAAAACTTTCAGCAGCTGCAAAACCAGTGAGTCCAGCCAGATTGCGTAGAATCCTCAAGATTTACCAGTAAAGCAGTGAGGAAAACAGCAATGACCACTAAACAAAACAGCATTTACAGCAAAGAAAACGAAATGGGTATCTCAGATTATTCCTCAAATGGTAAAGATTGGATTTTACAGCACAAAACACATCTACCCTTGAGCACGGACAGAGAAAGAGAGAAGCAGAGAAAAGGGTTTTTTGATGTCTTCTCTCTTCCTCCTATGTTTTGTAGCAAAAACTACCGGCAGAAGGCGGTATTTTAATAGGGCATAGACTAAGTGAGAGAAAGAGAGAGGGTTGGGGGAAGAGTTGAGGTGTTTTTTAAGGAATTTGATGGGGTTTTAATGGGGGAAGAAAAAACATTGGGATTTTGGCCACAATCCAGAAAACCACTCTAAAAGGATATAATGCTGTCTTACTCATCACATCAAAAATTTTATGTCATTTTCTAACCTTCTATTCCCCCTCTTTATTTTTCTTTACTTTCCCTTGTTTCTATGTTTTTTAAGGTTAATGAATCAAAAATACCATTTCATTACGAAAATCTTAATTTTATTATCTGTTATTAATGTTATTCATACACTTGGTATTAGCAAATAGTCTTGTATTTATCATTGAACCTCACAAACCTCCTAACTTAAAGTATAACGGGTAATTTTAGACCATATTCAAAAGTGAGAGATAAATTCGAATTATTTTTCTGAAGTAATTTCACACGTAAAATTCAATTAGTTCACGTTGGAGCCTATCAAATTGAAGGAAAATATAAAATAATATGCTAATAACAAATATATGAATGATCTTAAAGTATAACGAATGACAAAAATAAGATATTTCGTGTTATAAAAAGATTAATTTGAATCTTCTAGCTTTTTTTTTAATCCAGGTTAATTCTCATCACTTTCCAACAAGAGGGGCACAACCCATATTTCAATTCACCTTTGGTGGAAGTTATTTTACTTATAATTATATTAATTTTTAATTTTATATTACTTGCTTCAACTAACACTTAGATATTTATATTAAATTTTAGTACTAAAAAGTTTCATCAAGACACTTATTAATATTATTAAGTTTTGATGTATATTTTCTCATTCTTTTTAAATTTTCACTCACTAATTAATCATGGATTTTTTTTTTCAGTAATAAAAAAAATAGATTTACCAATCCCACTATGAAACTAAAAATATTCCAAAAAATATATCTTTCACAAAAAAATAACCTTGTGTCATATCAAACGCTTATATTTCTTGTATTTCCAATCTTCAAATTCTCCATTATGAATTTTCTTGTTTCTTTGTATTAAACTAGAAACTTATACATTAGCTTCTTATATACTTCCATTTTACTTGCATCATATTTATGGAATATACTTTACCAACACACATAAGGATAGTCTCTATGTCCCACTAAGCAATCTTCTTTTCTTCTCTTATTTGCTTTTGTATATATGCATGAAAATGAAAATTGTGGGTTCGTTTTTTAGTTTATTATAGGGTTTTCCTCCAATAGCTCTACTTTACCTAATTAATGTCCCATTACTACTCTTTTGTCACATCTTCAAATTCTCACTTCTTTTAGGATACGTTTTTCGTTATTCTCTTTCTTTTCTTGTTTGTTTTGCTTTTTTACTTTTTACATAGTGCTTTTGTGTGGTTGTATTCAATTAAATATATATATATATAGAGAGAGTGTTTGTTAAAGAACATCTGCCTGTTGTATTATGTACAAGAAATTACTGATTTAGTCAATGGAGACATAATTATGCCAACTGATGGAGGTGCACCCAACCCGTTTTTTATTGCTTTGACGATAGAAATATTTACGCGTCATATCCAACGGGAAATATCTTGATGTATGTTATATTCAGACGATATTATCCTGATTGACGAGACGCGGGGCGATGTTAATGTGAGACTAGAGGTTTGGAGGCATACTCTTAAGTCAAAAGATTTCAAGTGCAGGATCAAAACAAAGTACTTGGAATGCAAGTTTGGTGATGAGAATCGTGATATATACGTGGTAGTGTCGCTTGACAACTAAGTCCTCCCCGAGAAAAAAAGTTCCCTTGGATTAATGATCCACGAAATTGAAAGATTGACGAGGATGTCACACGTCGTATTGGAGCGGGATGGATGAAATGCAAGCTCCATCCGACATTTTTGTGCGAAAAGAATATGCCTCATAGACTTAAATGGTAAGTTTTACAAAGTAGTGGTTGGACTGACTATGTTATATGTGGCAGAATGTTGGCCAGTTAAGAACTCTTATTTCCAAAAGATGAAAATAGACGAGATGAGAATGCTGAGGTGAATGTGCGGGCATTCTAGGAGAGATAAGATTAGGCATGGAGTTATTCGGGACAAGGTAAGAGTGGCCTTGTGGAGGACAAGATGCGTGAAGTGAGGTTAAGATGGTACAGGTATGTGAAAATGAGAGACGTTGATGCCCCGTGAAGAGTTGTGAAATATTGGTTATGATAGGCATGGGGAGATGTAGAGATAGGCCTAAGAAGTATTTGGGTTAATTTATTAGGCAAGACATGACAAAACTTCATCTTATCGAGAACATCCTCCTAGATAGGAGGATGTGTAGGTAGCTAGGTATATTCATTTGTCATCCTAGTGGAAGTAGTATTAGTCTTGTAGTCTTTTTTCCTTTTTTTCTTTTCGTAGAATTGTCTTCCTACTTGTTATTTTTTTCGCTTCAGTTATTTTATTATATCGCTGTTTTTTATATATCGATGTTGATACCGTTTATTGTTACTGTTTTCTTTTTGTTCTTGAGCCGAGAGTCTTCGGAAACAATATTTCTATCTCCAGGATAAGATATGCGTACATACTAACCTTCTCGAACTCCACTTGTGAAATTATGTTAGGTATATTATTATTGTTGTTGATGAAGGTGCACACATTATCTTCATTCAAAATATATATACTAAATTATTTTTGTGTTACAAAGAAACAACAATTTCTATGATAACCCAAAAACTACATACACGCTTCTTTTTCTGGTCCATTCTTCAGCTCAAATTACAAAAATCTTGAAATCTAGTTAGGTTTTATGATAATACAAAAGATTAATTATTTTGTACCCATCATTCACAAAGCAGCAAAAATAGATTTTCTTGGAATTTGCTCCACATTGAATGTCCATCACTATTAAGTGTTACGGTTGTTTAGCAGCCGAAGTCACCAAAACAATACTCCCTTCGATCAATAATTGATTTTTTGGCTTTTTTTTTAAATCTAAAATATTTTATTTTTCTAGATTTCAAGAATGAATTAATTACTTTTTTCCTACATTGTCCTTGGAGTAAATAGTGTTGGAGTATGTGTTAAGAGTGTTTATATGAAGAGATAGTAAATGTTAATATGATCAATTTCATTACTAATTAATGTTAAAAGATGAATTTCTTAATCTGTGTGAAAACAACTAAAAAATTACTTATTGTGGACCGGAGGGAGTAAGAGTCTGTTTGGAAAGTCACATGAGAATTGGAATTAGGTGTAATTGGACCGGAGGGAGTAAGAGTCTGTTTGGAAAGTCACATGAGAATTGGAATTAGGTGTAATTGGGTGTAATTACACACTTTGACATGTATGTTTGACCAAGTAATTACTTGGTTAGTGAGGAATTAGGTATAATTAGAAGGGAGTAATTACACTCTCCAATTCTCAAGAGGGGTAAAGAATTGGGCGCAATTACAAGGAGCCTTTCCAATTTCTTTTTTTCTTTCAATATTATGCTATTCATAGGAAACAAAAAAGATAAAAAGGCAGATCATTTCTTACTTCACTTCTTCCCAGCATCGTCTCTGCAATTTCACTCTAGGTAATTTTTTTCCCTTTCGTATTTCATATTTTCCTGATAGTTGATTCCTTATTGAACTATTTTATTTCCTTAACTTCACGTTGCCTTGAGCTATAATATTGGAATTTTTGACCTTTCAATTTTAGAAGGGTGAAATTTGGGTAGAAGAATAAATTTGGGCAGATCACTTCTACTTCACAACTAATGCATACAAATACCATTTCTTGTCATGTTCAGTTTTCATATTGTGATAGTTTATTATATTGGAAAGAGAAAAAATGGATCTATATTTAAAAAAAAAAGTGGTACTTTTTATGATGTTATGTATTACTTTATAATTATTTAATATATTTTCTTATAAAAGAAAATGTATTTTTAATATATAATAATATTTAATATCTATTATACATATAAATATTTATCATATAGTGAAAATTATTTACATGTTAATCTGAAAAAATATTTATTTATTTATATAATTACACTTGTACAATCAAATATGACACAAGTAATTACACCATAATTATATCATGACAAACAAACAAGTCATTGTAATTACAATACTATGTGCTGTGTAATTACTATCCTAGTAATTACACAATCAAGTAATTACACGAGGCTTTCCAAACGGACCCTAAAGGGTAGTAGTAGGAATCGCTTAATAGTTTGTGAATTGTGATGTTATGTACTTGTTGAGGCACTACTATATTAGTGCTAAAAAATAGTACAGAAAAATCTGAGGAAAAGAGAGTGAGAGGCAAAACACTAGACGTATCAAATGGTTCTACAAATATTATTCATAGCAATATATAACTCGATTTTACTCTGCAAGTACATGAGCAAAGATGCATATATGTGTAGTAAGAGGCAGTACTATGACATGCTCCTCATAATCTATTATCCAAACCTTATTTATGTGCCAGACATACTCACCAAAGTCACAACAGAGATTTATAGCTTATTTTAGCATATATCTACGTACTTATTTAGGATCACATCACTTCGAACCATATATAAATGTCCATTACAAGGAGTTACTCACTTTTTAAACTTAGACTATACATTATATAGTATATAAAAGAAACCCGAAATATATATATCACACACAAAATTTATTGTTACAGAAGAATATGATGATGTAATAGTCGATCCCAACTTTCTTAAGATTGAGACAAATGTATTATTATTGTATATCATTAACCACATTTTTTATTGCAAATTGAAAAGATTCTAGTTTACATGAAAAATTCTTATCGGACTGTTGATCTTTAATAATTATAGCTATTTGGATCCTTAGAATTTTCGCTACTTTATCCTAATGTGATACAAAGCTTTTAAAATGTAAATTGAGGTGACTTATTTTGACCCCGTTATTTTGGTTGGGGGAGAGGGAGGGAGGCCATTGTTAATTTGTTGTATGTATCTAGAGTTTTAAATCCTTTCGAGATAAACACTTATTATTAGTAGTAGTATTACTAATTTTATTATTATCTGTTTAAATCAAAGGTTAAGGCATGAAAACAGCTACTGCTGTCCGCTAATAACAACAATCTCCTTTCTGTTTCCTCCTGTTGCCTTTTTTCTGTTTACTGACTTGTGAGATCGGCAGGCATAATAGTAACAATAGCATAAAAAATCATTATAGTGAAAGCCGGTGGCCCATACTTGAAAGGTCATTTAAGAAGACATCTTGGTGTCTCAATTAAATGAAATATTAAAACTATATAGGCCATTAATTTAGTACCGCTTAATAGTTGATTTCAGGCATTCTAATCATATGTATAAGATTAAATCTCTCAGGTGAGAAAAAAAAATATAAGAGTCATGAAATTAAAAATAAGTTTATAAAGACCCATAAAATCATTTGACCCATTTTCCTTTGGTCTGCACTCTAGTACTTCTTTTTCTTTATCTTTTGTAATTAATTGTTTTATTAATTCTATCAAAGGTTTTCTAATATTAAAGTTCGCGAGGAAACCTCCGTTGGAAAAAACAAAAGAAAGGAATAGAACATAAAGCTTGCAGAATATGCGATCCAATGCTAATCTGTATTAAAACCAAAAAGATGATCAGATACATTGGTACGAACTAGTGTAATATTAATTATTGGGAAATTTTCGTAGTCACTTATGAATTTATAAAATATTTTATAATCTACAACTTGTATTAGAATTACAAATTCTACAACAAAATATAAAAGATATACTCTAAAAATATGGTAGATTCCCTATTAATGAGGAGTACTATTTTGAAACGTATCCTTATTTGTCCCTAAAATTTTTCCAATTTATTAATATTGATTACCACTATAAACACCCACTTGCCTTAATCATCCGTATATTATACATCAATCAAACCATATCCCCTTGTATTATACATCAATCAAACCATATCCCCTTGTATCAGATAAAATCATAGTATCTCTTACCATAAAAAACATGCCTTTTTTAATATTAAATTTTTTACAAAATTCTTTCTCTCTTTTAGAACCCCTATGCTATACGCCATCCAAAAATCTCAAAGGATTCCCCAAATTTGATTCTTCTTCATCTCTCCGTCAACAAAACCCTATTTGCTTCCCCCAAGTTCTTTTATAATATAATATTGTATATTTTTTAATATATACATGATATATATTATACTCTAGTTCAGTGTTTGTATATTTTATATATATATATATATATATATATATATATATATATATATATATATATATATATATATATATATGTATATATATATATATATATATATATATATATTATTGTATATTTTAATTATGTAACATACACTTTATACAAGAAATATACAATATATGATACATTAATGGAGAAATTAGGGAAAACTTAATTTGATAGATACTTTTAGATGAGAGAGAATCTTAAGAGATATATTATGATACATTTTAGGTGATAGAATCTCAAGATAGATATACTAGGAATATGAAAAGCTGTAAATTTTAAAATAAATTGTATTATATTTAATTTTATCAAAGCAGTTGTAGAAAACTTAAATAAATGTTAGAAAGGTTGTATTCTATGTAAAGATTGTATTCTATGTAATATTCTACTCTCTTTTTTTCTTCTTGGAGGGTTTCCCCTTACTTAAAAAAGAAGTGTGGGGAAGGTCCAATTAAGCAATCGCCAGAAACTTTTGATATTGGAATTCTTGATATTATGAAAATCTTGACAATTGTGGATAAAGTTATTCGGTATGTGTTACATGAGGTTTCATAGAATTATTAGTGGGTATACATACAAAATTAGTACTGATACCATGGTTATTAAAAAAAAGTTCCTTTTCATTTTTGTCCATTAATATATATATATAAGAAGGCTGAGCTCATAATCGTACAAAAAATTATTAAAAAACAATAATGCATATAAACATGACCATTGGTTCCTTGCAAATGGCACTGACCTTAAATAAACATTAACTTTCGCATGACATTCAACAAACAATAAAAAGAAGAAGAAGATCACCAGGATTTGGTTCAGCGGATATAGTTACTCTTCCCTTGTTCAGAGGACTCGGATTCAAACCCTGAGTATAAAAATTTTGATAGAGAGCGCTTCAGTCAGAATGAAACCCTACACGACGCGAATCCGAATATAATAAATTTTCGGTGCGAGAACCGAACAATATATGATAAATAAAAAAATATCATTATATTGATTAACGAACTCAGGGAACAAAAAGTGGAAAAAGAGAGAAGTGAAAGTAGCAGCAGTGAGTAGTGGGAACCCCAGTAAATACAACCATAATTTTGTAACACTAACAACTCTTTCCAGCCAAGACTTTCTGTGTCATGACTCATGTCTCACTTTCAATAGTTTATAGTTTAAATAAACTTTCAAAACTATTCTTGATTTGTCTCATTATGCTAAGCAAGTGACTAAGTGCTAAAATACTCATGGCCAAGACATGCAATTGGGTGCTTTAGACACTTGTAAAGATGAATATTAAAAAGAATAATTACAGATCTAGAACAGGCAATTATAATATTATTTACTTGGTAGACCTTTTAACAACTCTAAATGTCAGCCACTCGACTTTATACTATAGTCGAATGTTGCAATCATATTTGCAGAGCAATCATACTTGCAGAGCAATCAATTGAGGGTTACAATGTCTTGTCAATTTCATCAATTTTTTTCCATGCATAATATGCCAAACAATATTTATTCTTATAATCTTGTACTTAGCTTACCAATAGGTAGCCAAGATCTCTATCTTTATATGATTTTGATCACAATCTCATGGGCGGATCTAACCATCCTATTTAATAGTACAACTGTACTCACTATATTCAACTCGAATTATATATACATATGACTGCTAAAAAATATTTTTAAAAGCTTATTGATTTAATTGAAGAGAACTAAAACGATTAGCTTAGCTAACGTTCTGGGAGAATCTAGTCATTTATTCAATTCATAACTATCTCTGTAAAGCAAGGAATAGAGCTTCTACGAAAGCTTCCCCTCATGTAGTCGAGCCTCTCTCCCCCCCCCTCGCTTCTGACGAAACTGCGAGCTCATGAGCAAGTGAATGAAGGAGCCATGTTCCTAACAGAATGACCCTCTTTGTTTTCTTTTCTTCCCATTAAACGAAGCTTCGTTGATGGTTTTTCTTCAAGTGTACTTTTCCAGGTATGCATAAAGGAATAGGCAGGTCACAGGTGCATCACATGGGGAGTCTTAGGGCCAGTTTGGCCCTAAAACACATTTCACATTTTTTTCAAAAAAAATTTACTTTTTTTTTAAGTGGTTGGCCATGAAAATTTTAAATTTACTTGAAGTTGAATTTTGAAATTTTTCGAAAATTTTAAAAAATTCAAAATTTACACTTCAAATCAGTCACAAAAATTCAAAAACAACTCCAAATTGTATTCATGTCCAAACACAACTCTAATTTTCAAATACCATTTTAAATCAAAATTTTTTTTTTGTTTACACAATGAATTCTCTAATATTCGAAACAAGATATTTCGTGCAACACAAACCCGAAATTTCACAATTCAAGATATCTTGTTTCGAATATTAGAGAATTCATTGCGTAAACCCGAAATTTCACAATTCTTATGTCCAAACGCCCACTTAGGGATGATAGGAAAGAATATAAGAAATGAAGAATGTTCTTTGTTTGAACAAAACATAAAATGCACCCAAATGCTTATAGTCTACATATTGATGAATATAGGACTGACATTAAAGAAAAAGTTAAAGTGTTGAAGTAGCAGCAAGTGATGAGAAACATGTGGGAAACAAATTAAGGGGCAGAGTATATAATAAAATCCTTATATGGTGTAAGGGAATGTTTGGTTGCCAGAGCAGACCAGACCAAGATATCCCAAAGGCTAAAAACCTAATTACCTTATGGTGGTCGTGATTTGCGGGGTCTCACCAAGATTCATTCACTTTTTTATTAGTTAAAAAGAATAAAATATAATTAATTACTTTCACAGGCTTCACATGATGTGTAACAGTGTAAGCAAACTGTTTTTCACACATTCTTTTAATTTTTCGTTTATAGTACTCCATCTTATTTCTTTCTCCCTCTTTTTTTTTTCTTTTCTTTTTAGTTCTTGTTCTAATGGTTTCTTCATAATGAAGCACTTGTTTTATCTCCAACTTTTGTATTATTCTTGTGTAGGGTTTCTTCATAATGAAGTACTTGTTTTTTTTCCAAAATATTTATCAATTTTATTCTCTGAAAATCATACTAATTGAATTTTGACTAATTTCAAAAACTTGTATTCCAGCATTTTGATACGAGGAAATTTCAGCTTGTTTAATTTTTCTGAAAATCCAAAGTTATCTCATAGAACAAATTTGTACAATTCATTAAGATTCGATAATTGGTAAAGTGGCCATTGATAAGCAAAAAGTTCAGATATTCTATCATCTTTTCTTTGGTTCTTCTTAACTTTTTTATGAGAGAGGAAGCTATGATCTATATAATACATTTAAAGATTTACTTTTAAAAGTACCTATAAATACAATAATCACAAGAGAGAAGAGACTGAAAGAGAGGATTCAACTATTTTAAGTCAAAGAAGTTGGCTTTCCGCACCTTCTTTATTTTTTTTCAAAACTTTTGCTTGGAAATACTAATTCTGAGTTTACTTAATAAAGCCATTCTCTTCCTATAGAAAATTCGGCTGCGACTGCTGAATTGAAATTAGAGATGTACAATATTTCTAATTAGTTATAATCAATAATGATTTAAATTTACAGGTAACAAGAAAAGGACAACTAATACAGACTTGGTTGCATTATTAGTTCGTACAGTCATAACAGCAGTCGCTAAGTTGGCTAGTGAACTTTCTGTAAATAGAGGCGGAGCCGGGATTTGAAACTTATGTGTTCGAAATTCTAAATTAATAATTTTTACATATTCAATGAATTTCTTAAGACAAATACATAGTTTGAACGAAAGCTACTGGGTTTGACCGAACCCGTAAGTTGTACTCTCCCTCCGCCCCTCACTGTATACGGGTAAAACCAAGCTCGATATTCGATCGAGCTTTCGAACTCCCCGATTAGGCCAGGGTCAAAATATTTGTGATCAGGTGAAGTCGAGCTCGAAGATCGATCTGACGCTAAACATCATCGGCCAAGATCGGCACATGGTGATTATGATCGAACCCACATCATTGTCGAAGTTAGCCATCGAAACCATCAGATATGCCCTCGAGTTTACCGAAGGCATAACCGGTCCTTTTTCCAACGGCCTCGAAGAAAGCTTTGCCAACTCATCCGACAGGGGTCCGTACTTCTCGCCATTAACCAACCATTATGGCAGAAATTACGGAATTAGTCAAAAAGGGAACCAACGGTCTTCAAAATCAAGGACTTATGTTTTTATAGTACAATTAAATAATACCCTAAATGGTAGGTCTCCCTCAATATATAAAGGAGACTTGACAATCCATTAAGGACATTGTAACATATACTGATAAGCAATATATTCTCCAAGCTCCTACTTTTTGATATTTTTCTGTCAATAAAAGTATATTCAACTCAAGGGTGACTGCATTCTTAAATTGGAATCATCCAATTCCTGTGGTTTACAATTATTTTATCGCTATTTATTTTAATTGTAATCTAATTTATCATTTTGTATCAAGTTAATCCACATGTCCTTATAACCACTAACAAATTCAATTGTTATCCGATTTTGAGGGTAAACAATTTGGCGCCCACCGTGGGGCTAGGGATAATAGTGATTATATTATACAAATCTCTGTAACACACACTACTTTACGCTTACTCTTTGAATTGTCTTTGATTTCAGGCTAAAAATGTCAAACTCTCAATTAGCACCCCTACATGTCGACAATGAGTCCGGTCATCAGGGCGAGAATAACAACATAGCGCCCGGTAACGTAGGGCCACCCGCTGGTCCCGTGGGAATTTCGATCGCAGATCCGATTGATGTTAATTCACATGTGGCGATCGACGTCAACTTGCCTACCTACCCCGAAAATATCATTCGTGGTGAGGCCCGATCGGCGACTCGAAACACACAAAACAATGAAGAAGATGGGATCAGCCTACGGACGATCTTCGAAATGCTGCAAGCTCAACAAGTGGTGATAGCTCAGTTGCAGAGCCAAAGCCAGACGCCGAGCAGGGTTGAGCCCGATCGCATAAGGGAACCGGTCATAGTAAGGTCAAATGAACAAGAATATAGTACAAATTCTGAGATTATAAAGATGCTCGAGGAGCTGACAAAGCGGATAGAATCAGGAAAAAAGAAAATCGAAGCGAATAACAAAAAAGTGGAAACCTACAATTCCAGGGTAGATCAAATCCAGGAGCACATCCGATAATGAAAGGACTGGATTACAGGAAGTTCGTGCAAAAACCTTTTCCTCCGAGCGCGGCTCCAAAGTCAATCCCCAAGAAATTTCGTATGCCCGAAATACCTAAGTATAACGGAACAATCGATCCAAACGAGCATGTAACTTCTTACACATGCGCCATCAAAGGGAACGACTTGGAAGAAGACGAGATCGAGTCTGTTCTACTAAAAAAATTCGAGGAGACCCTGTCAAAAGGAGCTATGACATGGTATGAAAACCTACCTCCTAATTCTATTGATTCATTTTCTATGCTTGCAGACTCCTTCGTGAAAGCACATGCTGGTGCCATCAAAATCGAAAACAGGAAATCGGACCTTTTCAAAGTTAAACAGAAGGATAATGAGATGCTTAGAGCATTCGTGTCCCGTTTCCAAATGGAACAAATAGATTTTCTGCCAGTCGCTAATGATTGGGCTGTTCAAGCTTTCACACAGGGACTCAATATTCGGAGCTTGGTGGCTTCACACTAACTGAAGCAGAATCTGATAGAATACCACGCCGTTACCTGGGTGGATGTATATAACCGGTATCAATCAAAAATCAGAGTCGAAGATGACCAACTCGGGGGCCCCTCAGAGTCTGTTTATCCCATCAGAACCTTTGACAGAGTCAAGAGAGATATCGATCGTGAACCAAAATCAAACAGGGATCGATTTCTGCCATATAATGGAGATCGGAGGAGCAGTGGGTCCGGACGGAACCCCGTAAGAAACAACAGGAGAAATGATCAAGGTTGAAGCAACCGTGGGCTCATGACCAAAAATATCTTCGACAGGTCCATCGGGCCTAAAGAAGCGCCGAGACTATCGGAATACAACTTTAATGTCGATGCTGCCGCCATCGTATCTGCTATCGGGCACATCGGTGATACCAAATGGCCTCGACCTCTAAAATCCGATCCATCTCAAAGGGACCCTAACCAAATGTGCAAATATCATGGCACTCACGGTCATAGAACAGAATTTTGTCGACAACTGAGAGAAGAAGTAGCCCATTTATTCAACAACGGGCACCTTCGAGAATTCTTGAGCGACCGATCCAAGAACCACTTTAGAAACAGGGATTCTAACTAACAAACAGGACAAGAAGATACTGAACCTCAACACGTCATAAATATGATCATCGATGGGGTCGATATCCCACAAGGGCCGATGTTGAAACGCACCAAAGTATCCATCACTAGGGAGAAACGAACTCGAGACTACGTAGCGGAAGGAATTTTATCTTTCAGCGACGTGGATGCAGAAGGGATCATACAACCTCACAATAATGCATTGGTAATATCTGTACTCGTAAATAAAACTCGAATTAAATGTGTGTTGATTGATTCAGGTATCTCGGCCAACATCATTCGATCAAAGGTCGTGGAACAGCTCGGTCTACGAGACAAAACCGTGCCTGCAGTACGAATTCTAAACGGGTTCAACATGGCATGTGAAACCACGAAGGGAGAGATAACGTTACCGGTCAATATCACCGGAACCATACGAGATGCCAAGTTTTATGTGATCAAAGGAGACATGAGGTACAACGCCCTTCACGGAATGCCGTGGATCCACAACATGAGGGTAATGCCCTCAACTCTTCATCAAGTGTTAAAATTCCCAACTCCGGAAGGGATTAAGACAGTGTACGGGGAACAACCAGCCGCGAAAGAGAAGTTTGCTATCGAAGAAGTGATTCCAATATCAGTACTCACAACATCGAAGGAAACAAATTCGGGCGCAAACCAAAAGGCCAAATAGCAGTCACCGACACCGGCCACGACCCAATCGGATAAGTGGGGGACTAATGGAGACGATGATTACGGGGTCCCCCGATCTTTTATAATCCCCGATAATCTGACGCAACCAAATCAACGGTCGAAGAGCTGGAACATGTTATATTGGTCGAGTATCAGCCCGATCAGAAAGTATACTTGGGCACAAGGTTAACTCCTTAGCTTAGGAAATTTTTTATTCAATTTCTTATAACTAATATAGATTGTTTTGCTTGGTCCCATCTTGATATGACAGGGATCCCACCGGAGATAATCACTCATAAACTATGCCTGGACCCGCAAATCAATCCGGTCAAGTAATAGAGGAGGCCCCAGTTCGAGGTCAAACATGCTTTCATCAAGGACGAGGTATCTAAACTCCTTAAAATAGGGCCCATTCGGGAGGTTAAACACCCGGATTGGTTAGCGAACGTAGTGGTAGTCCCTAAAAAGGGAATAAACTAAGAATGTATGTAGATTACAAAGATTTGAATAAAGCATGCCCCAAAGACTCTTTTCCTTTGCCCAACATCGACCGTATGATCAATACCATGGCCGACCACAAGATCCTCAGTTTTCTCGATGCCTATTCCGGGTACAACCAAATACGGATGGACCCAGGTGATCAGGAAAAAACCTCATTCATCATTAAATACGGCACATACTGTTATAATGTAATGCCGTTTGGATTAAAAAATGCTGGTGCCACGTACCAATGCTTAGTAAATCTGATGTTCGAAGAACAAATAGGAAAATCAATGGAAGTTTACATTGATGATATATTGGTTAAGTCTATGCGAGCAGAGGACCATTTAAAATATTTTCAGGAAACCTTCAGCATATTGAAGAGGTACAATATGAAGCTGAACCCAAAAAAATGTGCGTTCGGAGTTGGATCGGGTAAATTCCTCGGGTTCATGGTATCCAACCGAGGAATCGAGATCAACTCCTACAAGATCAAAGACATAAAAGATATCACGGTTGTAGATAACATAAAAGTCGTGCAAAGGCTAACAGGACGCATAGCCGCTTTGGAGCAATTTATCTTGAGGTTGTCCGACAAGAGCCACCGATTCTTTGCATTGTTGAAAAAGAAGAATAACTTTTCATGGACTCCATAATGCCAACGAGCTTTGGAGGAACCAAAGAAGTACTTATCGAGCCCGCTGCTGCTTCACACACCAAAGACAGACAAACAACTATACTTGTACTTGGTGGTCTCGGAGATAGCGGAATGTGGAGTCCTAGTTCGGGAAGAACGAGGTACGCAATTTTCGATCTATTATGTTAGTAAGACCTTAGGTGAGGTAGAAACTAGGTACCCTCATCTAGAAAAACTGGCGCTCGCCTTGCTAAACGACTCCAGGAAACTAAAACCATACTTCCAATGTCGCCCCAAATGTGTTGTAACAACTTACCCGTTAAGGAACATTATGCATAGCCCGAACTCTCAGGTTGATTGGCCAAATGGGCCATGGAAGTAAGTGGTTACGTTATTGAATACCGGCCCCGGACCGCCATTAAGTCACAAATTTTGGCAGATTACGTGGCCGACTTTACGCCGACTTTAATACACAAGGTCGAAAGAGAGTTATCGATTAACTCAGGGACTTTTTCGGGAATCTGGACACTCTTCACGGATGACACCTCAAACGCAAAAGGGTACGAACTTGGCATCGTACTAAAGCCACCGACATGTAATATAATTAGGCAATCTATTATGACTGTGAAATTGACTAACAACGAGGTTGAATATGAGGCCATGATTGCAGGCCTTGAATTAGCTAAAGGTTTAGGGGCACAGGTGATCGAAGCCAAGTGCGACTCACTCCTTGTGGTAAACCAAATTAATGGGATATTCGAGGTCAGAGAAGAACGAATGCAGAGATACTTGGACAAGTTAGAGGTGACATTATGTTGGTTCAAAAAATGGACTTTGCAACATGTACCTCGGGATCAAAACAGCGAAGTTGATGCCCTCGCTAACTTGGGATCGTCGGTCGAAGACAACGAGATCAACTCAGAAGAAATTGTGCAGCTTATGAGATTGGTGGTGGAACAAGGCCACGGCGAGATCAATTCAATGTGCCTAACTTGGGACTGAAGGAATAAGTAAGTGGAATATCTCATGACCGGAAAACTGCCCTCGAACCCAAAAGAATCGAGGGCCCTACGTACAAAGGCAACCCGATTTAGTTTGTCCAAGGATGAAACCTTAGCCAGAAGAACGTTAGATGGCCCGCGATATATTTGGAATCGGGGGATACCGAATATGTTTTGAGGGAAATCCACGAAGGTACCTGTGGAAATAATCCGGGCGACGAATCATTGGTTCGAAAAATAATCAGAGTCGGTTACTACTAGATCGACATGGAAAAAAATGCAAAGGAGTTCGTTCGAAAATGCGATGGATGCCAAAGCCATTCTTTAACGATTCATTGAGCAGGAGAGCCGCTACATTCGGTCTTGTCACCATGGCCATTCATGAAATGGGGGATAGACATCGTTGTCCCCCTTCCACGGGCGCCCGGTAAGGCCCAATTTATTTTATTTACGACTATCTATTTTTCTAAATGGGTGGAAGCACAGGCATATGAAAAGGTCAAAGAAAAAAAAGCCATCAATTTTATCTGGGACCACAACGTATGTCAATTCAGAATACTGGCCGAGATTGTGTGCGAAAACGGGAAATAGTTTATTGGCAGAAAAGTAAGCAAGTTTCTCGAAGACCATAAGATCAAAAGAATCTTATCCACTCCTTACCACCATAGTGGGAACGGACAAGCAGAATCTACCAATAAAACCATAATCCAAAACCTCAGAAAGAGGTTGATCGACGCTAAAGGAAAATGGAAGGAAATGCTACCTGAGGTCCTGTGGGCATACCGTACAACCTCGAAGTCCAAAACCGGGGCCACCTCATTTTCTTTGGTTAAACAACGAGGCTATGAGTACGATCCTATAACGATTAGATGAAAGGCACGAAGCTGCCCTTGTCTGGTTGGCCGCCTAAAAATAGCGAATCGAGTGATATTATAATCAAAGGCCCAACCTTCGGTACTTTAATATCAGGGACTTAGTACTAAGTAAAGTTATACTGAACACCCGAAACCTGGACGAAGGGAAATTAGGACCAAACTGGGAAGGACCGTACCAAATTATCGAGATTACCCGAAAAGGGTCCTACAAGCTCAAAACAATGAACGGCGAGCAATTACCGAACAACTGGAATATAACTCATTTAAAGCGATATTACTGCTAAGGTACGACCCCTATTATTTCTTTTATTTTTACATTTCAAACTAACACTAGCAGGTGACCAACAAAGGATGATACGAGGTCCTAGGTCTGAAAGCACGCGTTGCACTCTTTTTCCCTTGAACCGGATTTGTCCCAAATGGGTTTTCTGGAAAGGTTTTTAACGAGGTAACAAGTAAATCGTACTAACTTAGAATTGAAGTCCGGCTACGAACTGTTGGCAATGATCACAACAGCATTCGAGGCCACTCTTCATTAAGCCCCGAACACTGTGGGGAAATATCCTCAGAGATATCGACTTTAACGAGGAAATGATCTATTGTATGGGCCAAATGGTCAAATGAACCATGATCACACACACCGCTCGATCCCTGTGATCTCGCCCAAGTCACACCTCAAATTGGGGTTGTGAAGCGGTCGATTGCAATAATAATACCAACTATGAGTCGAGATTGAATCCAAATGGAGCGTAGATGGGATTAGTGGTATGTATTTGGTATAAGCACGTGAATTGTCTAAGTTGGACTTCCACAAACTTTGTTTTGCTTTTACTTCTAAAATTATGCTAAGGATTGCAATTGAAAAATATGAAACTAGAGAAGAATGTTTTTGTTGTTGTTTTTCAAATTTGTAAAAGTTCTAGAACTGTGACTTCCACCTAGGTGTTTGCCTAACAGGTTGTAGACTTTAGAGCGAGTTTCATTGGTCGGGGTGTATTATAGCAATCAACACTCAAATACCCACTCAATACCTCTCGATAAGAGAGTGATTTTGCCCAATTTGGCTTTCTCAAGTCCAAATGGGTATTGAACTAAATAATTGACAAATTGCTCAAGTTGAGTTTTACTATATCTAGGTTCAACCCTTTAATTGGGACTATCAATCTCTTGATTTCATTCCAAACTCTTGTTAGCCAAGTTTTCCTAGACTAAGTCTCTCTTTCTCAAGTAGAGACCAAGTCAAATAGGCTTGAACCAATGATTGCAACCATTAATTCTACCATTATAGCAAGAACTAGGCTAAATAATACATGCCCAACCATAAACAAGCCCTAAATCAAACACCCATTAGGAGCCCACACTAGGGTTGGGTCACAACCCTATCTAGAAAATTAGCTACTCATAGTGGATATTGAAGAAAATAAAAAAGAAAAGATAATAAAACTCATATTGAATGATTAATAGATGAAAATTCAATGTAAAACCAACAATATAAACTAAAGTTGCCAAAAGAAGTAAAGAAAAATGGCTACAAACTTTCTGGTATTAAAAAACTTGACCTAATTTCGTGAAAGTAGTCTATTTATACAAAGTTGGAATTTTTGGACAAAATTGCCCTTTCAGAGGTTCTGCGGCCGCACAATTCTGTGTACGGTCCGCACTTTTCTTTAGCTCTTGACAGGAGTGGATTCTGCGGCCGTACAATTCTGGATTGCGGCCGCATCTCTTGAGTTCTGCGGTCCGCATAATTTTGGGTGTGGCCGCAAATTTGATTTCTGCGGCCGCACAATTATAGTGCGGTCCGCAATTCTTATTGGGCTTGAATTTGAAACTCTCTGAACTTTGACTTCTGCATCCGCAAAATTATTGTGCGGTCCGCACTTTACACTGAATCCTCTGTTGATTCTTCTTCATATTCTGCGGCCGCAGATAGAATTCTGCGGTCCGCACTTGAGCCTATGTGTTTGATTTTTGTCCTTGTTCAAAAGCACTCCTTCTTGAGTTGGATTTCATCGTAATGACTCATTTTCCAATACTCCTGCAAGTAAGCATATTTCATCAGTTTTCGGGAATACCTTTAAATTTTTTTGAACTAAAATAAAAGTCAAAAGGCGCAAATAAGTTGTCAAAATCCCCACTTATCAACTCCCCCAAACTTAAGCTTTTGCTTGTCCTCAAGAAAATAAGGTAATTCTCACCTCCACAAAATAAGAGCTAATCTACGGTGAATCAAACACACATCAATTGGGACCAACAATTACCCACACACTCATGAATTATCAACAAGGCAATGTTTTAAAGTTTTTAGCACAAACAGTTATAATATGACACTTGAGCATCAAGAGTTGACTTTACTCATCAAGGAACTTTGCTATTTCATGTAGGTCACTATGGATCCCAAACTCCTCCTCCTCCTCTACTCTCCGTTAGCTTATCTCACTTAAGAATGTAGCACTCAATTCAAGGATTTGTGAAAAGATCGTTCATCTCTCTCAAAAGAATGTCACAAGTACGACTCTAAGTACCATATTCTTGCACCTCATGTAAATCACCACTAATGTAAGTTCACTCGACTTGAAATCACGTAGGACTTTTTCGGAATGTAGTGAAGGCTTTTGGACTAAGGTAGGAAATGTTGGAATAGAACATGTTCATCTTTCCTTAAGCACTCCATTTTCTCTTTTTGGGTCATGCTTTGCCAACTTTTTGAGGCATTTTCTTTTTCCTTAGGGGAACTAGAGAGACTTGACATCACTCTTTCTTGGTCATGATATTCATTTTTATACTTATTTGTTTTCTCCATGCCTTTTATTTTTGCTTTTCTTTGAATCCCTTTAACTCCTCAATTTATTCACTTTCTTTTTGCATTTTTCTTTTGTTCTTTATTTCTTTGTTTTTTTCTTTGCCTTTCCTTTTCTTCATTTCTTTTCTTTTTTTGTACCTTGATACCACTTTCGAACTCGTCGTCTCTCATGTTTTAGCCAATTGCTTCTCATGAGTGTTAAGGAATGCTCGGGTGCCAAGAGAGGGTCACTACAAAATGGGTAAAGGCTTGTAACATGATTATCAAATGAAAAACGTTTTAGGCTCAAAAGGGTTGACTAGGGATAACATCATTGGTGGGCTATGAAAAATTTCAAAACGGGTCAGGGAGAGCCTACAATCACTTCTCAAGCCAAGCAAAATTTAAAATTTTGCCTAGAACCACATTCGGGGAAAGTTTTAGACCATTCGCATGGGTAATTAGACTTGCAACAAAACATCTCACACAGTTGGATTGTTCAAGAGGATAGAGTAGAGGGCCCACAACAACCATATTCGAGATTGAAAATTACTAATGGTTCAACTAAATCACTCGATGATTGCTTAAGTCAACACAAGAGTCAAAGGTCACTGACTAGAGCTATATCTTTTCAAGAACTTATTTTTAATTATAAGCATGTAGTTAAGTGTGTTGGTACCAAGTGAAGCATGCTTGACTCTTCTAGTTCGACTCAATTAGGTCCTCTTATTCATTATTACTATTGTTCTTACCTAAACATCAAAAATGGACTCAATCCCTTAAGAAAGTTATCACGCTATCCATCGTTGGGAAGAGCCACCCGATTCATACAAAAACCACCTTTGGAAAGAACCGTGGCATTAAGAAAACCAAAAGCTTATTGATCACTAAAACATAAAAAGAAGCTACTAAATCAAAAAGAAGCTATTAAAGTAAATAAGAAGCTAGACTACTAAGAAAACAAAATAAATAAGCTATGAAACAAACTACTGAAAGCAAAAATGAATATACAAACCGAAAAAAGGGCAAAAGAATATATACATCAATAGAGAGAGAAGAATATATACATAATAAAAATAAAAATTAAAAGAGAGTATTATAGTTATTACAGGCCAATGTCAAATATCATATCAAATCAAAATAGACCACCCCCCTGAATAAGAATAAGCATTGTCCTCAATGCTTAACAAAAATCAAAATAAGGAGGGGAAAGAATAGAGAGGACTCCTTATGTGGTCTTGCTATCCATAGCAGCATCACCTCCCTCAGGCTCCTCCAACTGGATCTCATCATCCTCTGCTCGGGGAGTAGCTGGGTTGGTGAACATCTATAGCACTGCCTCAGCAGTGTGGGTAGCGTGGTCTGGCTCCTCAGACTGGCCAGCCGGTGCCACTGATGTTGTTGGGTCTGCTGGTACTGATGGATCTGTCTCCATCAGTAAGTCAAATGGAAGATCCCCAGTGGTTGTTATCTTGGTCACTTCTCGTCTCAATTTGTCAACTGATTTTCTCGAATCTTGAGATTTACCCATCTTCTTCACCTGCTTCCCAAGCTCCTCAATTTCTCCCCCATGTGCCACCAAGGTGCCCATGATGGTCTTTTGATTCACCAATATTTTCTTTAAAGTTTCTTCCAATGACGGAGGAATCTAGGGTGCTGAGGTAAAGGTCTGAGCTACAACAGCACTGGATAAGTCAGACAGCTTTGCAGTAGCTGTCTGCATCCAGTTGTTGAGACTCGCCAGTGTCTAGGAGACTCGCAGCGCAGAGAGTGGATAAGTAAAGGAGGAAGGCACTGATACTTATGCTGATGGCCCTGAAGATGGAGGTGGTAGCATGACAGTTGTCTCAGTGGAAGGCTCGGCTGCTGTGGAAGGCATGGATGTTGTAGAACGCATAGCAGCAGAATTTGCAACTACCACCGATGGCTCATCAGACTGGCCTACGGTAGTAGTCGACTTACCCTTGTTTTTCGGGTTACTTGGGTCCTTCAGAGAGTATCAGGAGAAGAGCTGCTTAGCCCTTATCTTCGTATCAAAGCTCTTGGGCTCCACCCCACATCCGTGAGATACTCTATAATAGTGTTGGGATACGGATATGAGCTTTCACCCTGCCTGACAACCAGAGATATATTGACCAACATGATGGCACCCACATTAATTGGGTACCCGACCATGATAGATGCAACTAAGACTGTCCGGGGGATTGGAAGATTGTTTTCATTCCGGCTTGGGTCTATGCGACTGCATACAAATATTTGCCACCCTTTTGTTTTAAAGTTGAGGGTGTTTCGCAGAATAAGAACCTCTGTTGTGATCCATGGTGGTGGTGGTCCTGGAGCTGCCAGTATCTCAGCTAGCCAAGGTCGAGCTGCGTCACCTAGTGCGAACTTCTCTTAATACTGCACTGATTCCATATCCTCGAACCCCAAATAAGTGTTCAGGTGCTCTGATCAAATCGTACTTTCAAATTCTACACCTTAGTCACCTTAGTCCCTTTCTTGATGTGCGCCACATTGGCGTAGAACTCCCGGACTAAGTGCACCTTGGCATCCAATACGCTTTTCGTGAACCATTTCCACCATTTTCTTTCCCGAAATTGTCTTAACACATTCGGGTTGTATCTATCCAGATCTTTCAACACAAACTGCCGCTCAAGAGTGAGCGATCTCTGCGGCCACCACTCTCGGAACCTATTGAATGCAGTCAGGCTCACAAACCTATCTTCCCAAACTTCCTTCTTCTTTGACCTATCCAGGCCTGCAACTCTGGTATCACCCCCCAACCGTCATCTGGAATATCATCATTATCAACAACTGTGACTGGTGCGGCGGGGGAATGAGTAGATGAGGGCTCCGTAGCCTGACTGTTCCATTCTGATCCCTCAGAAGTACTCTTGGAAGAGGTAGGCTCATCTCTCAGTCGGTATCTGTCCTGGGGCAGCTATTGCTGTGATGGCACAACAGGCTGCCTTTGCACTGAGTCTCCCTCCGATGCTTCCCTAGACGGGGCATATGAACTTGATTCGGAGGGCTCTCGCTGTCTACTTCAGCCTATTGTTGCCTTCTTACTAATCACTTTTTGCACGGAGTCGGCCTCGGGAGGCACCCCTACCTTTGGAAGTATCGCCACGTCCTCTTGATCTAATCATTTTCTGCAATATATAGCAACATGAGTCAGTTAAAGTTCAAACACAGACTATAAAACAGGTGCAGATAAAACAGTGGGCAGGAGGGGGAAGTGCGGTCCGCACAATTCTGAGTGCGACCGCAAAATGGCTTGTGTGGATCGCATAATTTTGGAAGTACGCCCGCATAATTGTAGTGCGGTCCGCACAATTCTGAGTGCGGCAACACAATTTAAGGCCGAGAAATATCAATTCTCTAAAGTTTTGATCTGCGGCCACATTTTTCTACGGCTGTAGTTCAGTTTCTGCTAACCGCATAATTTTGAGTGCAGTCGCAGTTCAGTTTCTGCGGACCGCACAATTTTGAGTGTGGTCCGCACAATCAATGCACAGACTTTGCTCTCGCCTAAGGATCTGCTGACCACACAATTTCTTGTACGGCCACACAATTCAAAATTAGATGGCACTGAACTTAGGTTTTGCACAATTTAGACGTGGTATTGGCAAATTAAACATGATGCACAGTTTACCCATCCCCCAATTAGCAACCAGGAAGTTACCCAAACAATTGTAAGCACACATGATGATGAATTTGACATTAGGCCTAAAAATAACTACACTAACTATGAACAAAATTAAGAAAATTGAAAAAATTGAAGATGAATTGAACCTACCAGTGATGTAGCGATGCAAGGAAGGATCAAGGAAGATGAAATGAGTGTGAGATGCTTGAATCAGTTTAAGTGCACTGTGCTGGCTTTTGTGTTAAGTGTTCAGAGTGTGTAACGTTTGACCAGTGTGAGGGGGATGCTATTTATAGTTTGATCGACTAGGGCAAAAATGCTAAGCTGAGTGCGGCCGCACAATTTTGTGTGTGGTCCGCACTCCTTACGTGTTACCAATTACCTTTTTTGACGATCTGCGGTCCGCACATTTCTGAGTGAGGCCGCAGATTTTTGTGCGAACCGCACATTTCCTTGTGCGGCCGCAGATCGGCCATTTCTTTAACATGCAAACTTAAGAGAGTTTATAATTTCTAATCTCCAATTGTGCGGCTGCAAACTCCTTTCTGTGGTGGCCATCAAGATTGTGCAGTCCGCACAATAAATGTGCAACCCGCACTTTTTTCTACACTTAGCATTTTTCTTTAGCACAGTTCTTGCAAAGCACATTCATTCCTGCAACATACTTCAAAACCAGTTAGCACAAAACAAAACCTATCTAAACAAGAAGAAAAATAAAAATAAAAAGAAACACGGGTTGCCTCCCAAGAAGCGCCTGATTTAACGTCGCGGCACGACGCAAATTACCATCAATCACTTGAAATGAATCAATGCCACAACGTGGCTATCATCAACTTTTCCCAAATAATACTTCACCCGGTGACCATTGACTCTAAACACTTCATCATTTTTATTCTTCAAGTTTAATGCACCAAAGGGTGTCATACTCACAACTTCCAACGGGCCACTCCATTTAGACTTCAACTTTCCCGGAAACATCCTTGTATAAGGATGAACTTGAATATGCATGGTACCGAAATTCATCAAGCTCATTCAATTGTGCCACCCTTAAGTTGGCGGTGACATCCCACTCAAGATTTAGCTTCTTTAATTCCCACATAGCCTTGTGCTCAAGTTCCACCAGAAGGTGACAAGCTTTTCGGAACACCAACCGGTATGAAAACATCCCAATCGGTGTTTTGTAAGCCGTCCTATAGGCCCATAGAACATCATCAAGTTTCTTCGACCAATCTGTCTGGTTGGCATTCACTGTCTTTGACAAAATACTCTTGATCTCCCGGTTGGAGACTTCCACTTGTCCGCTTTCTTGAGGGTGATAGGGGGTCGTGACTATGTGAGTGACATCATACTTGTTGAATAAGGTATCAAAAGCTTTGTTACAAAAGTGTGATCCCCCATCACTTATAATAGCCCTTGGAGTACCAAATCTTGTAAAGATATTCTTTTTCAAAAATGCCACCACACTTCGAGCTTCGTTGTTGGGTAGAGCAACGGCCTCAACCCACTTTGACACATAGTCCACAGCTACCAAAATGTAGGTGTTCCCACAAGAGCTTATGAACGGTCCCATGAAATCAATGCCCCACACATCAAAAATGTCAATTTCCAAGATGGTGGTGAGTGGAATCTTATTTTTCTTATAAATCCCACCAACCCTTTGACATTCATCACAACGCTTGACTAGATCACTTGCATCCTTGTATAGAGTAGGCCAATAGAATCCATAACTCAACACTTTCGCTGTCGTTCTCGCTCCACCGTGGTGACCACCATATGGTGAAGAGTGGCAAGCACCAAGAATTTCCACTTGTTCCTCCTCCGGCACACATCACCGAATCACACCATCGGTACAAATCCGGAAGAGGTACGGTTCATCCCAATAGTAGCCAAGGCAATCCCGTTTGAGTTTCTTCCTTTGGTTTGAAGATAACCCATTCGGTACAATACCACTCACAAGATAATTTGCTAAGTCAGCGAACCATGGCATCTTGGTCATTGAAATGGCTAGAAGTTGCTTGTTGGGGAAGGAGTCATTAATTTCAAGGCCGTCATGTGGCCTCCCCTCCTCCTCCAAGCGATACAAGTGGTCCGCCACTTGGTTTTCACTGCCTTTGCGGTCTTGGATTTCTAGATCGAACTCTTGCAATAAAAGCACCCATCTCATTAATCGCGCCTTTGAATCTTTCTTGCTCATTAGGTACTGAAGTGCCGCATGATACGTGTGGACAATCACCTTTGTACCCATCAAGTTCGAGCGAAACTTCTCCATAGCAAAAACAATAGCAAGGAGCTCTTTTTCGGTGACCGTGTAATTGACTTGGGCATCGTTCATGGTCTTACTATCATAGTAGACCAGATGGAAGATTTTGTTGATATGTTTCCCCAAAACTACTCCAACCGCCACATCACTTGCATCACACATGAGCTCAAAAGGTAAGCTCCAATCCGGTGCGGTGATAATAGGAGTAGTAGTCAATTTGGACTTGAACAATTCAAATGCCTTCATGCAATCCTTGTTGAAATGTAATTTGGCTTATTTCTCTAATAGCTTAGACAAGGGGTTCACCACTTTGAAAAAATCCTTGATGAAACGCCGGTAGAACCCCGCATGACCCACGAAACTCCTCACTCCCTTCACGGATGTGGGAGGTGGAAGTTTAGAAATCACCTCTATTTTGGCCTTGTCGACCTCAATATCATTCTTTGAAATTTTGTGGTCAATGACAATGCCTTCCTCGATCACGAAGTGACATTTCTCCCAATTGAGTACCAAGTTCGTCTCTTCACATCATGCCAAGACCTTATCCAAATTTTTCAAGCAATCATCAAAAGAATTCACGACCACTGAAAAGTCATCCATGAAGACCTCAAGGTAATCCTCCACTATGTTTGTGAAGATAGCCATCATATACCTTTGAAAAGTCGTCGGTGCATTACATAACCCAAATGGCATTCGCGATAATGCGAAAGTACCATAAGGACATGTGAAAGTAGTCTTCTCTTGATCCTCCGGAGCAATAAGAATTTGATTGTAGCCGGAATACCCATCAAGGAAACAATAGAAAGCACGGCCGGCCAACCGATCAAGCATTTGATCAAGGAAGGGAAATGGGAAATGATCCTTCCTTGTGACTTTGTTGAGCTTGCGATAGTCCATACACACTCTCCACCCTGTCACCGTTCTAGTAGGAATCAACTCGTTCTTGTCATTGGTGACCACCGTCATGCCCCCTTTCTTTGGGACACATTGCACCGGAGAGGTCCACGAACTATCAAAAATGGGGTAAACAACCCCGGCATCCAACCACTTTATGATCTCCTTTGTTACCACCTCTTGCATTGCTTCATTTAGTCTTTTTTGATGTTCAACAAAGGGTTTGGCATCCTCCTCCAAAATAATCTTATGCATGCAAAGGCGGGGCTTATACCCCAAATATCCGCCAATGTCCAACCGATAGCTTTCTTCTTCTTTTGTAGCACCGCCAATGTGGAGTCTACCTCCACGTTAGTCAAACAAGAGGAAAGAATAACCGGTAAAGTAGAACAATGGCCAAGGAATTCATACCTGAGATGTGGAGGCAATGGCTTTAGCTCCAAAGTGGGAGGCTCCTCGATTGAGGGATTTGTTGGAGGAGTCTTCCGATTTTCAAGATCCAAGGACAATTTGCTGGGTTCATAAGTGTAAGACCCCCATTACTTGCAATGCATTCACACATTCCACATAGCCATCCTTCTCATCATCATAAAGGTTGAGCAAAACGGCCTCCAAAGTATCATCCACATTCATCATGGCACTAGTATCATCAATAACCACATCGATCACCAAGTCCATAAACGAACAAATTTCATTGCTATTCGGTTGCCTAATAGATTTGCACACATGAAAAACCACCTATTCATCACCCACCCGGAAAGTGAGCTCACCGGATTCCACATCAAGAAGATCCGTTCTCGTAGCAAGGAAAGGTTTCCCTAGAATAATAAGCACCTCATAGTCTACTTCACAGTCAAGAATCACAAAGTCCGCCGGGAGGATGAATTTATCAACACGAACCAACACATCATCAATAATACCCAATGGTCTCTTCATAGTACGATCCGCCATTTGTAACCTCATAGATATGGGTCTTGGTTGCCCAATTCCCAAAGTCTTGAAAAATGAGTAGGGCATCAAATTGATACTTACCCTAAGATCATAAAGAACTTTTGCAAAGTCGGCGCTTCCAATAGTATAAGGGATTGTGAAAGCGCCGGGTTCTTCCAATTTAGGAGCCATTTAGTGCACAATTATACTCACTTGATGTGTCATCTTTATAGTCTCTCAATTCATCGACCTCTTCTTTGTCACCAAATCCTTCATGAACTTTTCATAACCGGGCATTTGCTCTAAAACTTCAACCAATGGCACATTAATAGATAGGCTTTTCATCATGTCAATGAACTTTTTGAATTGGTTCTCGCCATTTTGCTTGGCAAGCCTTTGAGGGTATGGAGGAGGAGGCCTTGGCATTGGTGCCTTAGCCTTTAGGGTGGTTGTATCCCCACCTTTTCCATTCCTTGTAGTCACGTCCATGACATTTCCCGTGTTGTTCCCACACTTTGGGTTCACCACCGTGTCACTTGGTAGTGCCCCCTTAGGAAGAGTGTTCAAAACTTGTGAGATTTGCCCCAATTGAACTTTCGAATTGCAAATTGAAGTGTTGTGAGAGGATAGTTGAGCATCGGAGTCGGCATTCTTCTCCATCATTTATTTAAACATGTTCTCAATTAGCCCCATCTCATTATTTGAAGAGCTAGGACTATGGGAAGGATAAGGAGGCAGGTTGCTTGGTTGTTGATACATCGTGGGCCTTTGAAATCCCGACCCCGATTCCCTTGATTATTGTTCCATCCCCTTGGTTGTTTCCTCCCCAATATCGTTGACTATTGCCACCCCAATTACTTTGGTTGTTTTGATTCCAATTTCCTTGATTGTTTTGACCATTCTAATTACCTTGGTTGTTTTGATTGTTCCAATTCCCCTGATTACCTTGAGATCGCCATTGTTGTTGATTCGGACCTTGAGAGTTGTTTATTTGCCCTTGGAAGTTGTTGACATATTGTACTTCCTCCTCTTGTTCATTGTAAGATTCATCTTGGTCAAACCTACTATCTTCTTTCACATATTGTTCCGCACGGTTTTGCACTTGTTGACCCTTTTGCCTTCTCTTATTTACCATCATATTGACACCCTCCATTGCATTTACTTGCTTAGGACCTTGAACTTGTTGAAGTTGAGCTTTGGCTAATTGATTCATTATAGTGTTCAACTCGGCAATTGCTTGCCCATGATCATGCAATTTTTTATGGAGGTGAATCACATTTGGATCACCTTGAGAAACATTTGCTCTACTTTGCCATGCCGATGAAGTATCCGCCATTTCATCTAATATCTCACAAGCTTCGTCATATAATGTTGTCATGAAATTTCCACCGGCAGGTTGGTTGACCACGCATTGATTGGTAATATTGATCCCCTATAGAAAGTTTGTTGAATCATAACCTCCGTCATGTCATTGTTCGGGCACTCTTTCACCATAGTTCTGTTACACCCTATGCGTCCCAAGTTGATGTAATGAATATAAGATTTGTTAATAAAGATTTAAATGATTTTAAATTCATAATATGGCTATATATGATGTTTGGATAGAAAATATGAAGTTTGAAAAAAATCGGATTAAAGTTGCGAAAAAACCGACTATGGATTTGCCTTGTAATAGAGCGTGTTGAGAAATACATTTCGTGTACTATATGAGGTCTTTTTGGGACATATTATATACCAAATGGAAGGTCTTGGAATTTATTTTCCAATGCTCTTAACCGTTCAATCAGACGACACCCGGATAAAAAGTTATATGCATTGGAAGAAGGACCAATGCTAGGGTGCCGAGTAGAATCTTTTGACTTTTCAAACAAAATGGATATTTATATCCTTATCTCGTTTCTTTATTCAATATTTCAGAACACACAATCAAATAAGACCCCTAAATTTACTCTTAAGCTCTCTACAAGGGCTTCAAACAAGATTATCATCCCGGACAAGAAATCAAGAAGCGATAACATTAAAATAATCCCTACGACGTAAGTATCGCTATATCGCCTCTCTTTTTCTTTGTAGTTTGAGTTTTGGAAGGTACTTCATAGTTAATAAAACGTGTACTTTTTGTATTTAAGTGTTTAAATATCAAGGAAGGTTGATAAATTTGTTTCCTAATAGTTAGAACTCACGGGACGGTGATCGGAAGTCGTGAGTTTGAGTTATTCACTTGTAACAGACTGTTTTGTGGATTGTTTTGTGTTGTTGTTGGGCTTCGTGTTTTACTGCTGTTTTGTGGAGTTTTGGAAGAGTAAGGTTGTGGAGAAACACCGCATAAATGCAGGGTGGTGGGCTGGTCGTTCGTCGTAATATTTTTGGGCCGTTTGACACTACTACGGTGGTCGTTTTGTGTATGAAGAGATTGGGGTGTGTTGGGTTATTTTATAGTATTTTGTAGTGTATATAAGGTTGGAAAATAATGTATACATGTTGATATTGTTATTTTTTGTATTATCTTGAATTTGAGGGAAGTAAGGATTATATGGGAGCTGCAGCCCGCTTTAATACAAAATAAGCTTGTCGTTCGTTGTGCGATAGTTGTAACTTTCGTAACTTAATGATAGTATTATTATTATTGTTGTTGTAGATTAAGGTACAAAGAGGCGAGTTCAACTTGGTGATTGGATATATTGTGATAAGGTATGTTAAAGCTATCCCTTCTTTCCTTTTGGCATAATCCGTATGATACAAACGAAACGAGCAAATGCACAACTTTCATAAATGACTCTATTCATAGAAGTATTAGAGATGCCTACGTTCTTGATTCCCCATGTGAATTATTATTATATCTTCTGTTCATGGGTCTCAGAAAAATACGTAGTTGTTAAAATTTATCCGAAAGGTATATTGATCTTATTAACATATTTCTTATGCATTTCATTCACTTATACATGTGCATTGACCCATGACCAGATGGCATTATATACGCGTATATTATATGTATATGGGATATGGGAAAAGGTTACGGCGTTATATATGCACCACCACCTGATCAGCTGGTATACGTTGATAATTTCGCCCACAGTGGCTGAGACGATATGATGGGATGCCCTCAGAGGCTTGATGATGTTATGTACGCATATACTTATGCATGGTATGGAATTTATACGTACATGCATGACATTATAAATATTTTCATGATTCAAAGAGCTATTCAGACTTACAGGTTGAGTTCCTTACTTCATGTTTCTTTCAAGCCTTACATACTCGGTACTTTATTTGTATTGACGTCCCTTTTGCCTGGGGACGCTGCGTTTAATGCCCGCAGGTCTCGATAGACAGGTTGAGAGTTCTTATAGTAGGCTATCAGCTCAGTAGAAGGTGTTTGTGCACTCCACTTGCTCCGGAGTTGCCTATTTGGTCAGTATGATTTGAATATGTATTGATTGGTATGACAGGGCCCTGTCCTGACCTTTATGACATTTATGTACTCTTATAAGCTTGTAGACATATGACATGTATATGGATACTTTTATGGCCTTATCGGCCTATGTCTTAAGTATACAAATGAGTATGTCAGCCTTATAGGCTCGTATGTCACATGTATAAGTTTCTATATCATGTTGGGTCGTCCTATATCTAGTATTCCCTTATATTTTATTCTGGTTATCTCATGATTGCCTTTCCGGTTCATTTACCCATGATAATATGATAAGAATGATACGTTACGTTGGTACTCGATTGAGTTAGGCATTGGGTGCCCATCGCGGCCTTGCGGTTTGGGTCGTGACAGAAGTGGTATCAGAGCAATTCTGTCCTAGGGAGTCTATAAGTCATGTCTAGTAGAGTCTTGTTTATGGGTGTATTATGCACCACACTTATAAGTAGGAGGCTACATGGCATTTAGGACTGTCACTCTTTCTTCTTACTCTAGATCGTGTGGTAGAGCTCGGTTGTAAGAATTCATACTCCTAAATTCTATTTTATTCGTAATGCAACGATACCTACATCGAGAAAGACAGTTGGTAAGAAATTGAATGTGGCTGCGGAAGAGTTGAGTCAGAGGAACCCGATTTCGCATCATGCTTATGATGACTAAATGTGAGGTCTTCAGCAGATCATGTGTGTACTAATATGTGTAAACTTTTTGATAAGGAGCCCTAAGGCAAGAATATCTATCCACTCGTATGGCAAAAAGGAATAAGGTAATCAGAAGGTAGACACAAGTTTTAACAAGTAAAAGAAGCAAGGTGAGTATACAAGCAGATAAATATAAGCATTCTGAGTAACTTTCAACATTATCTTAAGATATATATATATATATATATATATATATATATATATATATATATATATATATATATAATTGACCACACCCATCTCAATTATGCCCTATGGGAGCTAACATATATAGCTTAAGAGAAAGATGGGATATCAGGATCAAGCTAGGGTTAGAGTAACCCAAAATTGTGGATGGATTATTATAATTAGATATTATTTCCGAAGGATAGTGCAAATATGGTAATAGATCTCTTGAGAGACACCTCGATGGTGCACTCCAGAATAGTACATTTAGATATGAAATACTAGAATGCCCAGAAAAAAATTAGACGATTGGCACTGGAATCCTAGAGGGAATAAATATTTACCGTTATATGGATCCCGCCCTTAGTAAAGAGAGAATGTTAGGTGACCCGAAGAGCCAACGGATAGATCAACGGGAGCTAAAAGCGAAAGGATATTTTCTTGAAGTTTTCAGAATAAAGTGATAGACAAAAATATTAGCGGGAGAATAAGAAGAGAGTAAATGAAGCATCAAGAGTAAGATGTGATAAATGGATGATAACGGCAAATAAAAGTATGACACGATGACAAAGTCTATAGTCAAGTGAAGGAAAAGACAAGAGAAGACATGCCTTGAAATAATAGAAGAGTATAAGCCATAAAGTCATATCCTCATTTCGAGAAATGAGTTGGTGACTCTAATGTGATTACCAGAAGGAAAAGTTAGACCCCCCGGAGTAATAGAAATCGGTATGGGCTAGTGAATAAGATACACTGAACATGAATTAGGGACCGAAGGATTTTATAATAGTCGGCATCATGAGAATTTCAGAGATAGCATTCCGACAATAATAGAATGGGCAATAAAAGAATAACCTTTAAAGGTCATTCAGGAAGACGCTTCCCTAAAACAAGCGTTGTGAGCAGAGTTAAGCTTAAGGAACTAAGTGTGCCAGTTACACTAGGTGTCACCTTCGTGAGTAAGAAATTCAGTTATCCGTGGTACAAAAAGGTTACCATAAGGCAAGTAAAAGTCTGTGGAAATGTGAAAAGACGCCAAAGATGAAGAGGTAAAACATTTATAGGTAAATCTTTATAGCATTAAATGTTAGTACTCCCCTAAAGGGGGAAGATGGTGTGATATGGTATTAAGTCGGAGTTATGTGGTGCAGGTAACTATGGAATAGTAAAGGAAGAATGTGGTAGAAAGGCGAAAGGAATGAGATTCCATTTACTCAGATCCTATGGATATGATACGACTCCAGAACATTATGTAAGCATGACGACGAGGAGAGGCAGTAAGGGTTCCACCACTAGATGTTATTGATAAATAAGTACAAATGAACACCGGATACATAAGGAGCCAGTGTACGGGGTAAGTTAAGACAAAGGATATAACCCAAGAGAGATTACGCAGAATATAGATATGAGAATGGACTAACGTGTAGTTAGTAGTTGATTTAGGAAGAGCCTAGCCATGGCTAAACAAGAGGATACAGACAAATCAGCAGGTTGTGCAAGATAAACATAGTGAAACCCAACATAAGGAATTCAGTCTCGCAAATATGATGACATCGTAATCCTTGAGAAATATTCAGATAGGAGTTGGGATTGTTAAAGGTACCGTATAAGTGTTACAAAAAAAAAATGGTGCCACTGAGAAGACAGTAAAAAATTTAAGTTCAGAATCAACCTTACGAACACAAGGGCGAGGAGGTAAGTAATTAAGGATAATTATAGGCGAGTAAGAACATCAAAAATTCTTTCGGGTATACGATTTAATAAGCTCACAGCTTTACAAGAGTCAAAGGGTCTCTCTTAAGTACTACAAAGAAAGACTAGCTGAGGGAATAAGGAAGAAGGCTTCAACTTAAGCATAATGACATAAGGAAGAAATGGTCTTGTAACAACAGTCTCACAACAACATTGTATGTACTCCATTAGAAAGTGGCACTTATCGTGGCTAATGAACGGGAAAAAAATCAAAAGATGATATTTGAGATCATATGAGTTACAGGAAATTCCAGTATTTGTGGGCAATGATATAAGCCATGTATTCATGCAACAAGTGGCAGAACGACCATGAAAAGTAATTTCTTATGTTTAAAGACAACTAAGAAAGCACGAGAAGAATTATCAGACCCATGATTTAGAGTTAGCTGCAGTAATTCATGCACTAAAGATGTGGAGGCACTATTTGTATGGCATTCATGTTGATATCTATATGGATCATAAGAGCCTTCAATATATCTTCAATCAAAAGGAATTGAATTTTAATCCAAAGGAGATGGTTGGAGCTATAGAAAGACTTTGTAAACCATCCGAGGAAGGCGAATGTAGTAGCCGACGCCCTCAGCCTTAGATCTATGGGTAGCCTGTCATATTTACAGCCAGAGAAGTGTGGGATTGCCCATGAGATTCATCAGCTAGCTAGTCTTGGAGTTTGATTACTGGACTCAGGTGATACCGGAGTTACTATTCAGGACACGCCAACATCCTCTTTAGTAACTGAAGTGAATGAACGCCAGTAAGAGGATACTGTGCTAGCTCATTACAGAGATACATCCCCTTAAAAGGAGACACCATTTGAGATTACAGGAGATGGAGTCCTCAGATATCGAGGTCGATTATGTGTTTTAATGTGGCAGGGTTGCGCCAGCAGGTTATGAGAGAAGCTCACTATTCTCGTTATTCTATTTATCCAGGAGCGACAAAGATGTATCATGATATCAGGGGAATATACTAGTGGGAAGAAATGAAGAAGGATACAGCCGAGTTTGTTGCTCACTGCCCTAATTATCAGCAGGTTAAGATTGAGCATCAGAAACCCTGTGGATTATTACAGGCTATAGAGATTCCAGCTTGAAAATGGGAAGTGATTAATATGGATTTCATTATAGGCTTACCTCGTACCAACGTAAGTCCTATGCTATATGGGTTATTGTCGATAGACTTAAAAAAACAACCCATTTTCTGTCTGTCATGACTACTTACTCAGCAAAGGATTATGCAAGGCTAAACACTAGGGAGATAGTACGACTTCATGGTGTCCCTATATCTATTATCTCAGATAGAGGTGCTCAGTTTACATCTAATTTCTAGAGGTCCTTCCAAAAAGGATTGGGGACTCAGGTAAGTCTTAGTACAACATTTCATCCCCAGACAAACGGACAAGCTAAACGTACTATTCAGACACTAGAGGATATGCTACAGGCTTGTGTGATGGACTTAAGGGGTAGCTGGATGATCATCCTCTACTTATTGAGATTGCATATAATAATAGTTATCATTCCAGCATTCAGATGGCTCCATACGAAGCTCTTTACGGACGAAAGTGTAGGTCTCCAATAGGATGGTTCGAGATTGGGGAAACTAAGTTAGTAGGACCAGAGTTGGAATAACAGGCAGTTGAGAAGATTAATCTTATAAGGTAAAGGCTATTAACAGCAAAGAGTCGCCAGAAGTCATATGCAGATAATCAACGACGACACTTGGAGTTTCAGGTAGATGACTAGGTATTCCTAAAGGTATCACCGATGAAAGGCGTTATGAGATTCGGTAAGAAAGTAAATCTTAGCCCTCGGTACATTGGACCTTATAAAATTATACGCAGAGTAGGCCAAGTAGCATATGAGTTAGACTTTCCTTCCAAATTGGAGTCTGTACATCTAGTATTTCATGTGTCTATGCTCCATAGGTGTATTGGAGATCCCTCTAAAGTCATTCCAGTTGACGATGTTCAGGTTACAGAGCAGCTATCATATGAGGAAGCTCCCATTGCTATACTAGATAGACAAGTTCGGAGATTAAGAACTAAGGATGTAGCTTCGATTAAAGTACTTTAGATTAACAATAATGTGGAGGAGATGACTTGGGAAGCTGAAGAAGAAATGAAGACTAGGTATTCTCACTTGTTTCCACTTCCGGAGGAGGATCATACTGAGACATCACAACCTTTAGGTACGTATATGGTACTTGATTCTTATGTTAGTTATTGTTATTGGTCGTGTGAGGCCATTGGTGTTATTGATGATTGTGGCCATGTGTGGCTTTGTATTGTTGGGTTTGATGTGTGATAGGTTGGTAGTATTACCGTTACAGAGGAGACTCTGCCAAAATTTCTATAAATTTCTGGGAGTTTAACATTCGAGGACGAATGTTTCTAAGGGGGGAAGATTGTTACACCCTGTGCGTTCCAAGGTGACGTAATGAATATATGACTTGTTAATCATGATTTAAATGATTTTAAAGTCATAATATGGCTATATAAGATGCTTGGATAGAAAATATGAAGTTTGGAAAAAAATCGGATTAAAGTTGCGGAAAAACCGACGAAGGATTTGCCTTGTAACAGAGCTTTTTGAGAAATACATTTCATGTGCTATATGAGGTATTTTTGGTACATATTATATACTAAATTGAAGTTCTTGGAATTTAGTTTCCAACGTTCTTAACCGTTCGTTCATACGACACCCGGATGTTGGAAAAATCAACAGGATGTTAACCTATGTATAAACGATCTCGGATTTGAATTTTTATGGTTTCGTTAGCTATGTTAGGTGATTTTGGACTTATTAGTGCGTCCGTAATGTGATTTGGAGATCCGTAGTGGAATTAGGCTTGAATTGGCGAATTAGAAATTTGGCGATTTTCGGTCGGCAGTGGAAAATTTGATATCGGGATCGGAATGGATTTCCGGAAGTTGGAGTAGGTTCGTGGTGTTATTTTTGACGTGTGTGTAAAATTTGAGGTCATTCGGACGTGGTTTGGTAAGTTTCGGCGTTGTTTGTGGAATTCGGAAGATTTGAAGTTCTTAGGCTTGAATCCGAGGGTAATTTGGTGTTTTGATGTTGTTTGGAGTGATTTGAAGGTTCGACTAAGTTTGTATGTTGATATATGACTTGTTGGTATTTTTGGTTGAGGTCCCGAGGGCCTCGGGTGTGTTTCGGATTGTCGACAGATTGGTTTTTGGTGTTTGAGAGTTGCTGGTGTGAATTCTGCTAGTGTATCCGTACCTGCGGAAGGGGAGTCACAGGTGCGAGGCCGCAGGTGCATTTGGGAAGTTCATAGGTGCGGACAGTGCTGGGCTAGGCAGGATGCGTAGGTGCGAGAAGTCTATCGCATCTGCGAGCCCGCAGGTGCGAGACTTGAAGCGCAAATGCGGAAATTGGGAGGCCATGGCTGGAGCGCAGATGCGAAGGATTGGCCGCACCTGCTAGCCCGCAGGTGCGAGGCCAGGGCGCATGTGCGGAGGCTGAAGAATTGAGTGAGTTTCGTAGGTGAGTCGATTTGACTGCAGGTACGGTCCCGCAGGCGCAAAGAATAGGTCGCTGGTGCGAAAAGCCTGGGAAAATAGTATAAATTGCACACTTCGCGAATTTTGATCCATTCTTCACCATTTTTAGTCAGCTTTGAAGCTTTTGGGAGTGATTTTGTAGAGGGATTCAAGGGGATATCAGTGAGGTAAGTTGCTTGAGCCCTAATACTCGTATATATGGTGATTTCCCATTGTTTAATCATGTAATTAGTGGAAATTAGGGGTGAAAATGAGGGGTTAGGGCTTGGGATTTTTGAGAGTTTGATTTAAGGATTTGAGGGAACAAATGAGGTCGGATTTTGATAAATTTCATATGAATGGACTCGTGAGTAAATGTGCTTTCTAGTTTTGTAAATTTTGTCGGATTTTGAGACGTGGGCCCGGGGGCCGGGCTTGAGCCGATTTCAGGCTTTTGGTATAAATTGGTAGTTTTTCTTGTGAAATTCATTCCGTTAGCATAAATTGATGGTATTGTACTGATTGTGAATACATTCAAAGCATTTGGAGGCCGAATCGAGGGACAAGAGCATCGCAAAGTAGGGATTTGATCGGTTTGAGGTAAGTAACGATTGTAAATCTATTCCTGAGGATATGAAACCCCGGATTTCGTATCATCCTACTATTTTGAGGTGACGCACATGCGAGGTGACGGGCGTGTGGGCGTGCACCGTTGGGGATTGTGACTTGGTCCGTCCCATAACAAATGTAAAATTGCATATTTTATTGAAACTATATGATACTTATGTGTTTTAGAAAGAGTTTTTGTAAATTGGGCTGAATGCCATGTTTGGGCATTGTGCCAATGCTGTTTGGACCCTTAGGGACCTTTTTCTTACTATCCTCTCACTGTTTTCGATTGAAAATCTATACTCAGTCATGGTTATACTTGTTTACTGCATAACTTAGTTTTATTACTTTGTTTTGATGCATATAAATGTTGTTTTGGGCTGAGTACCCTATTTGTTTTACTGAGAGCCCGAGTGGCTTGAGAGGTTTATGACTGAGTGAGGTCGAGGGCTTGATTTGTGAGAATATTTATGGGATCATGCCGCACGCCGCATCATGTTTGATATAGGCCGAGGGATTGATTGATTTATGCCACGATTTGGCTTGATATAGGGCTTGGGCTGAAGGAGCCCCTCCGGAGTCTGTACACACCCCCAATGAGCGCAGGTACCTACTGAGTGCGAGTGCCGAGTGTTGAGTGACTGGGAGGCATGAGTGATTGTGAGGTATACTCGAGAGACATGAGTGATTGTGAGGCATGCCCGAGAGGCTGTATACGAGTGGTTGTGAGGTTTGCCCGATGGGCTGTATACGAGTGATGTTGCCCGAGGGGCTGATTATGATTTCATGTTTTTTTTTTACTGGAATTGGGTTTAAACGAGATGATTTGATTCAAACACTAATTTTTAAAGCATGTTGTATTTTACCGAAATTTCATGATATGAACTTTATATGCTTTATTGCTCGTCACTACTGCTCAGTCTTTATTTACTGTTGTTACTTACTGAGTTGGCCTACTCACGTTACTCCTTGCACCTTGTGTGCAGATCCAGGTGTAGCTGGACACGGTAGCGGCTGTTGACTATTCCGGTTGCATATTTCTCGGGGATGGCAAGGTAGCTGCCTGGCGATCGCAGCCCTGCTCTTCTCCCTCTTATCTTCCTTTAGTTGTATTTAGCTATTTTCCAGATTATGTTAGTCTCGATATTATCAGACAAATTGTAGTAGATGTTCATGACTAGTGACACCCCGATGTCGGGCTTTTCTTTTCTGCACTTTTGTTTTGATTCGAACTCCTTTACGAAGTTTTTTATGTTAAGTAGTCTTGAAATTATCTTTGAAATGAAAATATCGATTTGTTTTGGAAATGAGTCGCCTTGCCTAGTTCTATGATAGGCGCCGTCACGACAGGGTTAGTTTGGGTCGTGATAGTTTGTGCACTCTACTTGCTCTGGAGTTGACTATTTGGTCAGTATAATTTGAATATGTATTGATTGGTATGACGGGGCCCTGTCCCGACCTTTATGACATTTATGTACTCTTAGAGGCTTGTAGACAGATGACATGTATATGGATACTTGTATGGCCTTATCATTCTATGTCTTGAGTATACAAATGATTATGTCGGCCTTATAGGCTCGTATGTCACATGTATAAGTTTCTATATCATGTTGGGTCGTCCTATTTCTAGTATTCCCTTATATTTTATTCTAGTTATCTCATGATAGCCTTTCTGGTTCATTTACCCATGATAGTATGATAAGAATGATACGTTACGTTGGTACTAGGTTGAGTTAGGCATCGAGTGCCCGTCGCGGCCCTACGGTTTGGGTCGTGACAAGTTCGATACCTCTCCCATATCTCATGCAAAGGCTCATTGGGTTCTTGTTTGAATGCTAGAATCGCATCTCTAAGAGTAGCCATATGCCCAAGAAAAAAGAACTTAGCAATGAATTTCTCCGCCAATTCATCCCATGTATGGATGGAATGGTTTGACAACCTTTCTAACCAATCCAAGGCTTTCCCCCGTAGTGAGAAAGGAAATAGCCTCAACCTTAAAGCATCCTCGGAGACGTTTGTCTGTTTACTCCCCCAGCAAGTGTCCACAAATCCTTTTAAGTGTTTATACGCATTTTGATTCAGAGCCCCGGTGAAGAATCCTTGTTGCTCTAGCAATGTGAGCATAACATTTTTGATTTGAAAGTTGCCCGCCTTAATGCGGGGCAGGACTATGTCACTTGCACACCCTTCATTCGGAAACACCCGATGTAGAGCCGCTCTTAGTGGAGGTGGGGGTGGAACGGGAACGTTGTCTTGAGGCTGTCGGCCTCATTTATTTGCTTGAGGTTCAGGAAGAACCTCTTCAACTTGGTCATCTTCCACGTCCACATCCCTCAAAGGCATGTTTCCGATAGGATCATTGTTGTTGAGAGCCATTGTTTCACCTACAATTGTTTCACCAAAAAGATTAATAACACGGAAGGAAAAGAAGATAATTCATACACAAAACCAAATATATAGCTAAATCCGTTTTTTATGCTCCCGACAACGGCGCCAAAAATTGATCTCGCCCAAGTCACACCTCAAATTGGGGTTGTGAAGCGGTCGATTGCAATAATAATACCCAACTAGGAGTCGAGATCGAATCCACAAGGAGCGTAGATGGGATTAGTGGTATGTATTTGGTCTAAGCACGTGAATTGTCTAAGTTGCACTTCCACAAACTTTGTTTTGATTTTACTTCTAAAATTATGCTAAGGATTGCAATTGAAAAATATGAAACTAGAGAAGAATATTTTTGTTTTTGTTTTTTAAATTTGTAAAAGGTCTAGGGATTTGACTTTCACCTAGGTGTTTGCCTAACGGGTTGTAGGCTTTAGAGCGAGTTTCGTTGGTCGGGGTATATTATAGCAATCAACACTCAAATACCCACTCAATACCTCTCGGTAAGAGAGTTGTTTTGTCCAATTTGGCTTTCTCAAGTACTAATGGGTATTGAACTAAAAAGTTGACAAATTGCTCAAGTTGGGTTTTACTATCTCTAGGTTTAACCCTTTAATTGGGACTATCAATCTCTTGATTTAATCTCAAACTCTTGTTAACCAAGATTTCCTAGACTAAATCTCTCTTTCTCAAGTAGAGACCAAGTCAAATATGCTTGAACCAATATTTGCAACTATTAATTCTACAATTATAGCAAGAACTAGGCTAAATAATACACACTCAACCATAAACAAGCCCTAAATCAAACACCCATTAGGTTCCCACACTAGGGTTGGGTCACATCCCTAGCTAGAAAATTAGCTACTCATAGTGGATATTGAAGAAAATAAAGAAGAAAAGATGATAAAACTCATATTGAATGATTAATAGATGAAAATCCAATGTAAAATCAACAATATAAACTAAAGTTGCCAAAAAGAGTAAAGAAAAATGGCTCCAGACTTTCTGGTATTAAAAAACTTGACCAAATTTCTTGAAAGTAGTCTATTTATACAAAGCTGGAATTTTCACGCAAAATTGCCCTTTCGGAGGTTCTGCGACCACACAATTCTGTGTGCGGTTTGCACTTTTCTTCAGCTCTTGACAAGAGTGGATTATGCGGCCGCACAATCCTGAATTGCGGTCGCATATCTTGAGTTCTGCGGTCCGCATAATTTTGGGTGAGGCCGCATATTTGATTTCTGCGGCCGCACAATTATAGTGCGGTCCACAATTCTTATTGGGCTTGAATTTGAAACTCTCTGAACTTTGACTTCTGCGGCCGCACAATTATTGTGCGGTCCGCACTTTACACTGAAGCTCTGTTGATTCTTCTTCATATTCTGCGGCCGCAGATAGAATTTTGCGGTCCGCACTTGAGCCCGTGTGCTTGATTTTTGTCCTTATTCAAAAGCACTCCTTCTTAAGTTGGATTTCATCGTAATGGCTCATTTTCCAATACTCCTGCAAGTAAGCATATTTCATCAGTTTTCTGGAATACCTTTAAACATTGTTGAACTAAAACGAATGTCAAAAGGCGCAAATAAGTAATCATAATCTCCACTTATCTCAATGGCACAAAACATGTATACATGTACAACTATTGTTCACAAGAATATAAAAGAAGATTCTTCCTTGCACATAAACATCTTGTCCTTTAAAGTACTTCTTACATCTTTCAAGAAAATTCCTAAAGCTAAAGCTATCGAGCTCAAGGTCCACCTTAATCCAAGTTTGAATATTCACTCTCACTCGGGTACTACCACTTTGGCATTGCCCGAATTAAAAGGCTAAGGCCGTTCCGAGTTAAAAACACTCGAGGGCATGAAGCTTATTTGGCATTGCCCGAATTAAAAAGCTAAGGCCGTTCCGAGTTAAAAACACTCGAGGGCATGAAGCTTATTTGGCATTGCCCGAATTAAAAGGCTAAGGTCGTTCTGAGTTAATAAAACTCGAGGGCATGAAGCTTATTTGACATTGCCCGAATTAAAAGGCTAAGGCCATTCTGAGTTAATAAAACTCGAGGGCATGAAGCTTATTTGGCATTGCCCGAATTAAAAGTCTAAGGCCGTTCCGAGTTAAAAATACTCGAGGGCATGAAGCTTATTTGACATTGCCCGAATTAAAAGGCTAAGGCTATTAAGAGTTAGTAAAACTCGAGAGCAAATAGCTTATTTGGCATTGTCCGAATTAAAAGGCTAAGGCCGTTCCGAGTTAATAAAACTCGAGGGCATGAAGCTTATTTGGCATTGCCCGAATTAAAAGGCTAAGGCTCATTCCGAGTTAAAAACACTCGAGAGCATGAAGCTTATTTGGCATTGCCCGAATTAAAAGGCTAAGGCCGTTCCGATTTAACAACACTCGAAGGCATGAAGCTTATTTGGCATTATCCTAATTAAAAGGCGAAGGTCGTTCCGAGTTAACAACACTCGAGGGAATGAAGCTTATCTGGCATTTCCCGAATTAAAAGGCTAAGGTCGTTCAGAGTTAACAACACTCGAGGGCATGAAGCTTATTTGGCACTGCTCGAATTTAAAGGTTAAGGCCGTTCCGAGTTAACAAAACGCGAGGTTGCAAAAGCTTACAAAAACTTGAACAAACTTCACTATCGGCGAGTCGTATCCTAAAAAATATGAGTATTCGGGAAGAGTTCCCGGACATACTAGATGCTACGGTCCTCTAGAGATAATAAAATCAAAGGCAAAGCCTGTTCGAACATGACTATTTAATGCTAAAGCATTTCAATATTTGCAAAAACGTAAAGTGAAAAGCAAAGGAAGAACTCCAAAAATTATCAAAAATAGAGAATTTATATTTACGAAGTGTTGTCTTTACAAAGGCTGAGAAACCTCGAAACAAAATACTAAGTACAAAAAGAAACAAAATCAAACAGAGGCCGCCTGATCTTGGCCGGAGCCCGCCTCGTCATCTGGATTCCTGGGGTCTTCTCCATCCTCGGATCCGCTTGATTCTTTAGAATCCTCCTCCTCGAGATAAGCCAGCTTCCCGCTCTCAGCTTCGAGCACTTTGGCATCCTTGAACTCGGCCGATAAGTTAAAACCTCGAGCGTGAATTTCCTCAAGGGCCTGCCTTCGAGATTGCCACTTCGTATGCTCGGCTATATTTTTCTATTAGTATTGAGCATCTTTGGCATCAGCCTTGTACAGGGCCACCATTTCAACTGCTTCGGACTTGGCCACGATGATCTCCGACTTAGGCGTTTAGAGCTCCTTGACTAGATTATCTCGATCTGAGATAGCCAAACCGAGCCGAGATTGAAGCTCCTCAACCCTCTTTGTCTGAACCTCGGCCCTTTACTTTACCGCTCTTAGCAGAATTTCGGTCGAAGATAGTTGTGCCCGAAAAGCCTCTTTTTCCGAGGCCAAGCGATCCATTTTGCCTCACCATTCATGTGATTTCCCAAAAGGTCATCTTTAAATTTAATAATTATTTCTATATTTTGAGACCTCAAATAGCACTACTCATCATTCCTCAACTTGCGTGCGCAGTCTGTATAATTTTTCGGAAAGTTTTTATATGAAAAATTGATTATAGTGTGATAGCCTTAAAACTCAACTAAGTTGACTTTGGTCAATATTTTGAGCAAACGGAATCGGATCAGTATTTTGAGAGCTCTGGGAGGTCCGTATCGTGATTTGGGACTTGGGCGTATGCCCGAAATTTAATTTGGAGGTCCCTAGCTCAAGTTATGGTCATTTAATGGAAACTAGTAATTTAAAGGCTAAAGATTTCCAAAGTTTGTCTACGGATTTGACTTTTTGATATCGGGGTCGGAATCCGATTCTGGAAATTGGAATAGCTTTGTTATGTCATTTATGACTTGTGTGCCAAATTTGAAGTCATTCCGGATTCATTTAATATGTTTTGACACGCGTTTTGCAAAGTGAAAAGTTTGAAAAATCAAAAGTTTGAATTGAGGTGTGAATTTTAATTTTGATGTTGTTTGACGTGAATTGAAATCCCGAGTAAGTCCGTATTATGTTTTTGGACTTGTTGGAATATTTGGACGAGTCCCGAGTGGCTCGGATGAGTTTCAGACGAGTCACGGAGCAATTGGAACGTGCTGCCCAGTGCTGGTTCTAGTGTGTCACACCTGCGACATTTTGTGCGCGGGTGCGTGGTCGCTCCTGCGGAATTCCAGTCACTTCTGCGACATTGGACAGCCCTGCCGAGCTCCGCTTCTGCGGTGAAATAAGCGCAGGTGCACAACCGCATCCGCGATGGACGAGCTGCTTCTGCGAGGCAGATCACTTCTGCGGTCACTGGGGCGCTTCTGCGATGTCGCAGGTGCAACATTTCTGGGTACAGATGCGGCCACTGGACAAGCTTCCCTGTTCCGCAAATGTGAGCTTTGTTTCACAAATACGAGCTTTGTCTCGCAAATTCGAGGCCGCAGGTGCGAAAATATAGTCCGTAAGTGCGAAAATGCTTGGCAGAATACATAAAATCAAGTTTTAGCCATTTTCACTCATTTTTGAGTTTTGAGTCTCGGATTTCGGTGATTCCAAATGGATTTTTCACGACTTTGAATTGGATGATTCGATGTCTATATTCATCATTTATTTCGGATTTAGAAGGAAGGAATTTGAATTTTTGTAAATCTTTCCAAAAACGAAAAAATAAAGATTTGAAGGTCTATTTGATATCAGAATTTGGTAATTTTTATATGGTTGGACTCGTCTCGGAACGGGTGTTAGGATTTCGTAAGTTTTTCCGAGATTCGAGTCATGGGCCCCATTATAATTTTGAGATGAATTTCAAATTTTAACCCAAAAAATTAGTAAATTCATATGGAATTAATTCCTATGATTTGTATTGAGTATATTGAATTGTTTATGATTAGATTTGAGGATTTCGGACACGAATTCGCGAGGCAAAGGTTTATTGGATTCTTGAATTTGGTTGCAAGCGAGGTAAGTGTCGTGGTTAACCTTGACTTGAGGGAGTATGACTTATTTCTCTATTTGCTAAGTGATTTAATGTGTCGGTACAACGTATATGTGAGGTGACGAGTACTTATGCGTTGTGGTTGAGTCTAAGCATGCGGGTGAAATTTGTTTATCGAGAATAATTGCCTATCTAATTAAGATATTCCTACTTGAGTTTATTATTGATTATTTGATTATTATTCATGAAATTATTATTCATTTAATTATTGTTGAATATTTTGGAAGGTGAAGTCGGTATTCTGCTATTGAATTGATTGATGAGTGTATATCCCCGCATTTAAATACTCTTTCGAATTTATATTATTATTTTTATGGTAAGGAAGAGTGTAAAAGCACGAAGGGTGATGCCGTACCATTTTTATTATTTATACTATCATTGCCATGGTGAGAAAGAGTGTAAAAGCACGAATGGTGTTGTCGTGCCATTTGTGAGTGTAAAATCACGAAGGGTGATGCCGTGTCATTTTCAGAGAGTGTAAAAGCACGAAGGGTGATGCCGTGCCAAAAGAGAGTTAAAGCACGAAGGGTGATGCCGTGCTAATTATTATTATTTATTTATCAGTTTATTAGAGGAATGAGAGTAAAAGCACGAAGGGTGGTGCCGTGCCATTTTTATATTATCAGTTGCTCATTTTATTGTTGATGAATTAATTCCCCTTCGCATGTTCCCTCCCAAATTTATAAATTGTTATTTATTGTATTATTGTTGCTTCGTATTTGTATATACTTGTACAGGTTGTTTGCGTACGTGTCTTGTCATAGCCTCGTCACTACTTCGTCGAGGTTACGCTCGATACTTACGGAGTACATGGGGTCGATTGTACTCATACTACACTCTGCACTTCTTGTGTAGATTTTGGAGTTGGTACCAGCGGCGTACCATAGACTTGCTCGGATTCAGCTACTCCGAGGAGACTTGAGGTATAACTGCACAGTGTTCGCAGTTCTGAAGTCCCCTTCTATCTTATCTTAGTTGTGTATTATCTTTCAAACATCTTGAATTTTATTCGGGCCTTTATTTGTATTATTCTAGTAGCTCGCTCACTTGTGACACCAGATTCGGGGATGTATTTTGATGATTCGGTAGTTATAGTCTTCCGCACTTTATTTTAGTAATTGACTTCTATTTAATTTAATTTGCTTTAAAATGGTTACGATCATTTTAATGTTGGCTTGCCTAGCAAGTGAAATGTTAGGCGCCATCACGGTCCTGAAGGTGGGAATTTCGGGCTGTGACATTTGGTATCAGAGCACTAGGTTACTTAGGTCTTACGAGCCACGAGCAAGCTTAGTAGAGTCTGAAGGATCGGTACGGAGACGTCTGTACTTATCTTTCAGAGGCTATGAAGTTTAGGAACAATATCACTTCTTTCTTAAGTGCGATCTTATTCTATCATCGATGATTGAACCATTTTATTCTTATTCTCTCACAGATGGTGAGAACACGTAATATATCTACCAATGGACAGAAACTAGAGCCCCCGGTGGAAACTATGACCAGGGGTAGAGGTCAAGGCCGAGGTCGTGCTAGAGGCCGAGGCAGAGGTAGAGGCAGAGGTAGAGCTCAGTCTAGAGCTCGAGCACTAGCACCTGTTGTAGAACCTCAGGTGGATCTTCAGGAGGAGATTCCAGTTCAGATTGTACCGGTTGGACCAGTTCAGGTCCCGGAAGGATTCATAGCTACTCCAGTACTTCAGGACGCTCTAGTCCGTTTGGTGAGTCTTATGGAGGGCGTGACCCAGAATGGTACGTTTCAAGTGGTATCAACCGTCTCACAAGCTGGGGAGGAGCACAAATGCCCACTATTCCCGCTCTATAACAGATGGCTCCCCAGTATTAGGCTCCAGCAGCCCCGCCTATTGGGGTAGTTCAGCCAGTTGTTACGGCATAGGCCGGTGATAGGCCATCCATATCTTCCGAGGCCTTATTGAGACTAGATAAGTTTACTAAGCTCTTTCCAGTTCACTTCAGTGGTACACCTTCTGAGAACCCACAGGATTATCTTGACCGCTGCCATGAGGTGCTGCGGAACATGGGTATTGTTGAGACCAATGGGGTCGATTTTACTATATTTTAGATGACGGGTACCGCCAAGAGGTGGTGGGAGCAGTTCTCACGGCTATTTCTAGAGAAATTCCTCCCTATCACATTGAGAAAGGATTTTCACAGGCAGTTTGAGCGTCTCCAGCAGGGCAGTATGACTGTTACTCAGTACGAGACCCGTTTTGTGGATCTAGCATGTCATGCTCTCCTTTTACTTCCTACTGAGGGAGAGAGCGTGAGGAGGTTTATTGAGGGACTTACTCACCCTATTAGGCTTCAGATGGCCAAGGAGACCGGAAGTGAGATTTTCTTTCAGGCGGCTGCTAATGTTACTAGGAGGATCGAGATGGTTCTTGCACAGGAAAGAGGGCAGGGGTCTGATAAAAGGCCTCGGCAGTTCGGTGGGTTCAGTGGTGCCTCGACTGGAGGCAGGGGTAATTTTGGTAGGGGTCATCCTCCCAGGCCGTTTCATTCAGTGCTCCAGGCATCCTACAGTGCACCGCCAACACCTATTAGTGCACCTCCGATCTAGGGTTTCCAAGGTGGTTACTCAGGTCGATAGGGACAATTTCAGGGTTAGCAGTCACAGCAGCCGAGGTCCTATTATACTTGTGGTAATCCGAGGCACATTGCTAGATTCTGCCCTAGGTCTTAGGGCAGCATGCATCAACAGGGTTCTCGTGCTATGATTCCACCACTGGTTGCTTCACCGCCTGCTCAGTCAGTTAGAGGTAGGGGTCAGACAGCTAAAGGTGGAGGCCAGACCATTAGAGGTGGAGTTCAGGCCGTTAGAGGTGGAGGCCAGCCAGTTAGAGACCGTCCCAGGTATGCAGTTCAGAGTGGTGGGGCCCAATCCCGATTTTATACTTTTCTAGCTAGACCTGAGGCCGAATCATCCGATGTCGTAATTACAGGTATTGTTCGAGTTTGCCATAGAGATGCTTCAGTTCTATTTGATCCAGGATCTACTTATTCCTATGTGTCCTCTTATTTTGCTTCATATCTGGTGATGCCTCGCGATTCTCTAAGTGATCCTATGTGTGTGTCCACTCTGGTGGGAGATTCTATCATGGTAGATTATGTCTATCGTTCATTTGTGATTACTATTGGGAGTCTTGAGACTAGTGTGGATCTCCTACTTCTTGATATGGTAGATTGTGATATCATCTTGGGTATGGATTAGCTGTCACCTTATCGAACTATATTGGATTGCCATACCAAGACGGTGACCCTAGACATGTCGGGGTTACCTCGATTAGAGTGAAAAGGAACTCCTAGTCATTCTACCAGCAGGGTTATTTCTTATATGAAGGCTCGACGTATGGTCGAGAAAGGGTATCTAGCTTATTTGGCTTATATTCGCGATTCCAGTGCGGATGTTCTTTCTATGGACTCAGTACCAGTTGTTCGTGAATTTTCAGAAGTATTTCCTACAGATTTGACAGGGATGCCACCCGACAGAGATATAAACTCCTGTATTAATTTGGCTCCGGGCACTCAGCCCATTTCTATTCCACCATACCGTATGGCCCCGCCGGAATTGAAAGAACTGAAGGAGCAGCTACAAGACTTGCTTGATCAGGGAATTATTAGGCCTAGTGTCTCGCCCTGGGGTGCACCTGTGTTATTTGTAAAGAAGAAAGATGGTTCAATGCGAATGTGTATAGATTATCGCCAGTTGAACAAGGCTACTATCAAGAACAAGTATCCACTGCCATGAATTGATGACTTATTCGATTAGCTTCAGGGTGCCAAGGTGTTTTCAAAGATCGACTTGAGGTTTGGTTACCATCAGTTGAAGTTTTTGGTATCTGATGTCCCTAAGACAGCTTTTCGGACTCGGTATGGGCATTACAAATTCCTAGTGATGTCATTTGGGTTGACAAATACCCCAGCCGCATTTGGATTCTTTTGTGGTTGTATTCATTGATGATATCTTGATTTACTCCAGCAGTCGAGATGATCATGAGCAGCATCTTTGGAGTGTACTTCAGACTTTGAAGAATAATCAGTTATGTGCCAAAATTTCAAAATATGAATTTTGGTTAGACTCAGTTGCCTTTTTGGGGCATGTTGTATCGGCAGAAGGTATAAAAGTGGATCCTAAGAAGATTGAGGCTGTTCAGAATTGGCATAGACCTACTTCATTTACAGAGATCCAGAGTTTCCTGGGTTTGGCAGGTTACTATCGTCGGTTCGTAGAGGGGTTTTCATCTATAGCAAGCCCATTGACCAGACTGACCCAGAAAGGTGTTCCATTCGGACGGTCAGACGAGTGTGAGTTGAGTTTTCAGAAGCTCAAGACTGCTTTGACTACGGCGCCAGTGTTAGTATTACCCACAGGTTCAGGATCTTATACGGTGTATTGTGATGCATCTCGCGTTGGGCTTGGTGTAGTATTGATGGAAGATGGCAGGGTGATTGCATATGCGTCGCGGTAGTTGAAAGTTCACGAGAAGAATTATCATGTTCATGACTTAGAATTGGTAGCCATTGTTTATGCGCTGAAGATTTGGAGGCATTACCTGTACGGTGTCTCGTGTGAGGTATTTACTGATCATCATAGCTTACAATATATGTTCAAACAAAAGGATCTCAATTTGAGGCAGAGAAGATGGTTGGAGTTGTTGAATGACTATGATATCACTATTTTGTATTACCCCGGAAAGGCCAATGTGGTGGCCGATGCTTTGAGTAGAAAGGTTGTGAGTATAGGCAGTCTTGTGTATATTCTGGTGGGTAAGAGACCGCTAGCGGCAGATGTTCAGACTTTGTCTAATCAGTTCGTGATGTTAGATGTTTCAGAACCCAGTCGGGTTCTAGCTTACACAGTCGCTCGGTCTTCTTTATATGAGCGCATCAGAGAGCGGCAGTATGATGATCCTCATTTACTTGTCCTTAAGGACACAGTGCGGAACGGTGATGCCAAACAGGTTGTTGTGGGGGAAGATGGAGTTCTGTGAATGCAGGGTCGTATTTGTGTGCCTAATGTGGATGGGCTTCGTGAATTAATTCTGGAAGAGGCCCACAGTTCCAGGTATTCTATTCATCCAGGTGCCGCCAAAATGTATCAAGATTTGCGGCAACATTATTGGTGGAGGAGAATGAAGAAGGATATAGTGCATATGTAGCTCGGTGTCTGAATTGTCAGCAAGTTAAGTACGAGCATCAGAGACCTAGTGGTTTTCTTCAGAAGTTAGAAATTCTTAAGTGGAAGTGAGAGCGTATCACTATGGATTTTATTGTTGGGTTCCCACGTACTCAGAGAATATTCGACGCAGTTTGGGTCATTGTGGATAGGTTGACCAAGTCAGCACATTTCATTCCAGTGGAGGTTACCTATTCTTCATAGCGGTTAGCTGAAATTTACATTCGTGAGATTGTCCGCCTTCACGGTGTGCCCGTGTCTATCATTTCTGATCGAGGTACGCAGTTCACTTCGCACTTTTGGAGGGCTGTACAGCGTGAGTTAGGCACGCGGGTTGAGTTGAGTACAACATTTCATCCACAAACAGACGGACAGTCAGAACGCACTATTCAGATATTGGAAGATATCTGAATAGTGCGTTATAGACTTTGGAGGTTCTTAGGATCAATTCTTACCACTTGTGGAGTTTGCCTGTAATAATAGCTACCAGTCGAGCATTCAAATGGCTCTGTATGAAGCATTGTACTGGAGGCGATGTCGTTCGCCAGTTGGCCGATTTGAATCGGTAGAGGCTCGGTTGTTGGGTACCGATTTGTTACAGGATGCCTTGGATAAGGTCAAAATTATTCAGGATCGTCTTCGTACAGCTCAGTCTAGGAAAAAGAATTATGTCGACCGTAAGGTTCCTGATATTGCATTCATGGTTGAAGAAAGAGTATTGCTCTGGATTGCACCTATGAAAGGTGTAACGAGGTTTGGAAAGAAGGGCAAGTTGATCCCTAGGTATATAGGACCCTTCGAAATTCTTGAAAGGGTGGGCGAAGTAGCATGCAGGCTTGCATTACCACCTAGTTTATCAGCGGTTCATCCGGTATTCCATGCGTCTATACTCCGAAAATATCATGATGATCTGTCCCATGTGTTAGATTTCAACTCAGTCCAATTGGACAAGGATTTGATTACGAAGAAAAGCCGGTAGCTATTCTAGCCCGGCAGGTCCGACAATTGAGGTCTAAGAGTTATCCTTCAGTTCAGGTGCAATGAAGAGGTCATTCAATTGAGACAGCTAACTGGGAGTCCGAGTCGGACATGCGGAGTAAATATCCACAACTTTTCACCAGGTCATGTACTTTTCTAATTCCGTTCGAGGACGAACGTTTATTTTAGAGGTGGAGAATGTGATGACCCAAAAGGACATCTTTAAATTTAATAATTATTTTTGTGTTCTGAGACCTCAAATAGCACGATTCATCATTCCTCGACTTGCGTGCGCAGTCCGTATCATTTTTCGAAAAGTTTTTATATGAAACATTAATTAAAATGTGATATAGAGCCTTAAAACTCAACTAAATTGACTTTAGTCAAACTTTTGAGAAAAACGGACTAAGATCAGTGTTTTGACAGCTTCGGTAGGTCCGTATCGTGATTTGAAACTTGGGCGTATGCCGGAATTTAATTTGGAGGTCCCTAGGTCAAGTTATGGCCATTTAATGGAAACTAGTAATTTAAAGGCTAAAGATTTCCAAAGTTTGACCACGAATTTGACTTTTTGATATCGAGGTCGGAATCCGATTCTGAAAATTGTAATAGTTCTGTTATGTAATTTATGACTTGTGTACCAAATTTGAAGTCATTCCGGATTCGTTTAATATGTTTTGGCACGAGTTCTGCAAAGTGAAAAGGTTAAAAAAATCAAAAGTTCGAATCGAGGTGTGAATTGTAATTTTGATGTTGTTTGACGTGAATTGAAACTCCAAGTAAGTCTGTATTATGTTTCTTGACTTGTTGGAATATTCGGACAAGGTCCCGAGTGGCTCGGATGAGTTTCGGACGAGCCACGGAGCAATTGGAACGTGCTGCCCATTGCTGGTTCTGGTGTGTCGCACCTGCGACATTTTGTGCGCAGGTGCGTGGTCGCTCCTGCGGAATTCCAGTCGCTTCTGCGACATTGGACAGCCCTGTCGAGCTCTGCTTCTACGGAGAAATGAGCGCAGGTGCGCAACCGCATCCGCGATGGACAAGCCGCTTCTGCGAGGCAGACCGCTTCTGTGGTCATTCGAGCGCTTCTGCGATATCGCAGGTGCGACATTTCTGGGCGCACATGCGGCCACTAGACAAGCTGCCCTATTCTGCAAAAGCGAGCTTTGTCTCGCAAATGCGAAAATATAGTCCGCAGGTGCGAAAATGCTCGGCAAAATTAAAATTAAAATCGAGTTTTAGCCATTTTCACTCATTTTTTAGTTTTGAGTCTCGGATTTTGGTGATTCCAAAGGGATTTTTCACGACTTTGAATTGGGTAAGTGTTCTATAACCTAAAGTGATTATATTTCATAAATCCATGTCTATATTCATCATTTATTTCGGATTTAGAATGAAGGAATTGAAATTTTTGTAAAAGTTTCCAAAAACGAAAAAAATTAAGATTTGAAGGTCTATTTGATATCGGAATTTTATAATTTTTGTATGGTTGGACTCGTCTCGGAATGGGTGTTCGAATTTCGTAAGTTTTTTCGAGATTCGAGTCATGGGCCCCATTGTTGATTTTGAGATGAATTTCGTATTTTAATCCGAAAAATTAGTAAATTCATATGGAATTAATTCCTACGATTTATATTCAATATATTGAATTGTTTATGACTAGATTTGAGGATTTCGGACACGAATTCACGAGGCAAAGGTTTATTGGATTCTTGAATTTGGTTGCAAGCGAGGTAAGTGTTGTGGTTAACTTTGACTTGAGGGAGTAGGACTTATTTGTCTATTTTCTACGTGATTGAATGTGCGGGTACAACGTATATGTGAGGTGACAAGTACTTATGCGTTGTGGTTGAGTCAAAGCATGCAGATGGAAGTTTTTATCAAGAATAATTGCCTATTTAATAAAGATATTCCTACTTGAGTTTATTATTGATTATTTGATCATTATTCATGAAATTATTATTCATTTAATTATTGTTGAATTTTTTGGAAGGTGAAGTCGGTATTCTGGTACTGAATTGATTGATGAGTGTATATCCCCGCATTTAAATACTCTTCCGAATTTATATTATTATTTTCATGGTAAGGAAGAGTGTAAAAGCACGAAGGGTGATGTCGTGCCATTTTTATTATTTATGCTATCATTGTCATGGTGAGAATGAGTGTAAAAGCACGAAGGGTGATGTTGTGTCATTTTTAGAGAGTGTAAAAGCACGAAGGGTGATGTCGTGCCAAAAGAGAGTTAAAGCACGAAGGGTGATGTCGTGCCAATTATTATTATTTATTTATCAGTTTATGGGAGGAATGAGAGTAAAAGCAAGAAGGGTGGTGCCGTGCCATTTTTCATATTATCAGTTGCTCATTTTATTGTTGAGGAATTAATTGGTTGTTACGTGACACTCCTCCTGCTGAAATTTCTATATCATTCCCCTTCGCACGTTCCCTCCCAAATTTATAAATTAATATTTTTTGTGTTATTATTGCTTCGTATTTGTATATACTTGTACAGGTTGTTTGCGTACGTGTCTTGTCAAAGCCTCGTCATTACTTCATCGAGGTTAGGCTCGACACCTACGGAGTACATGGGGTCGATTGTACTCATACTACACTCTGCACTTCTTGTACAGATTTTGGAGTTGGTCCCAGCGACGTACCCTAGACGTGCTCGGATTCAGCTACTCCGAGGAGACTTGAGGTATAACTGTACAACGTTCGCAGTTCTGAATTCCTTTTCTCTCTTATCTTAGCTGTGTATTATCTTTTAAACAACTTAAATTTTATTCGAGCCTTTATTTGTATTATTATAGTAGCTCGTGCACTTGTTACACCATATTTGGGGATGTATTTTGATGATTCGGTAGTTATGGTCTTCCGCAATTTATTTCAGTAATTGACTTCTATTTAATTTAATTTGCTTTAAAATGGTTAAGATCATTTCAATGTTGGCATGCCTAGCAAGAGAAATATTAGGCGCCATCACGGTCCTGAAGGTGGGAATTTCAGGTCATGAAAATTCATCGGTCTCAGCTTTGATTATGTCTATTCCAGCTCGGAGCTGAGCAATCCGATTGAGTTTTTGGTGAACCTGTGGATTTTGACCATCAGTCACCGAATCAAATTCATCATCACTTACTTCGAAAACTTTTACCTGCTCGACCAAGTCATCATGATTCTTTCGGTCCACTTCCAGCTCGGCACGGAGGTTCTTAGTCTCCCCTTCAAGCTGCTCACTAAGAAGTTTAAAGGCGACTCTATTCTCAATAAGCTCTCGAACTCCGTCTTTGAGGTGCTTCAAGTTATCCCGGTACCTCAAAAAAGGCTCGTGATGAAGCACTGAAGCCTATGAGCAAGAAGGGAAACACTAAAACATCTGTGAAATAATCTAAGTATAAATAAAAAATTCACTTAGAAAAACGAGAAGTTACCCGATTCATTGCTTGTTGTGCTTCATTGAAAAGGTAGGGTGCATCCAGCTCGTTCATCTTAGCTTGATCATCCTCGGTCACCAAGCACCGAACATAGCTAGCCACCCCTACGGGGGCGAAGAGAAATCGAGCATCCTCCAGAAGTGAAAACATAATGGTGCGCTTCCGATCAGGATATGCACTCGGGGCACGAAACCGATCAACCAATTTCGGGCTGGAGGAAGGCCCGCTTGCTTCTGAGGGAGTGCTCTTCCTCGGTATCTCTAGATCGCCAAATCCAATAGCTCCTCTGTAGCCGTCGAATCCACACCGTCGAAAAAACCACGGAAAGGATCGTTCGATCTATGGACCCCCTCGAGGGGGAGTTCTTTTGCAACTTGGGCCTCGTTAAACATCGACTTTGTGAACGAGGTCGAGTCGATAATCTCTATCAGGCTGAGTGCTTCCTGTGGGGCTTTGCCAGAATCTCGGGGAGCCTCAACTCCTGCCTCCACCTCAGTCTCCCCGACGTGATGAAATTCGGCCTCGCCTCTCCCTAGTTCGGAGGCCCCTTGCCCTTCGAGCTGCGACGGCATACTGGACACAAGACCAAAAGCTTCACCTTCCCCCTCGGATTCATCCCTCAGTCTATGGAGTGAATCCGGGAACAATGCTCGACCACTGGTGCTTCCCTTGGGTTTACGAGCCAATAGTTTCTTTGGCCTTTTATTCCCAGGGCCCGGGGAACTCGGAGCCTTTTCCCTTTTCTTCTCTTTATCCTGCCCCGAGGAAGGGGTCTCGGCGAAGATATAATCATTACCAAACGTAGGCCTCATTTCAACATCTTTCGGTAAACCTGCTAAAGGAAAGTAAAACAAGTTAAAAATCGACGACGTGAAAGTAAGGTCGAATGTAACTTAAAGAAAAAATCTCACCATGAGAACTAGCCTCCCATCGACCCTTAGAAAGCTCACGCCATGAGCGCTCGGAGTAAGATCTCTGTGTTGCGATACCCTCGACCCACTCCTTGAGTCGGGGTACTGCATCAGGCATCCGAGCAGTAGCTGCACCATCACAAAATATCGATGAAGAAGGAAATAAAAGGAAAAGCTATGAAAAAAATCTTGAAGGCAAGGTTTTACTTACGTTTCATGTTCCATTTTTCAGGAAATGGCATATCCTCGACTGGGATTAAATTCGAGGTCTTCACTCTCACAAATTGGCCCAACCAGCCTCGGTCCTGATCCTCGTCAATGCTCGAGAATGGGGCCTTACTGGCCCGACATGCAAACTTGATTAGTCCCCCTCGATAAAGTCGGGGACTATACAAACGCATTAAATGATCGATGGTGAAGGGACACCCCTCGATCTTGCTCACAAAAAAGCGAAGAAGAATTACTATCATCCAAAACGAGGAGTGAATTTGACCAAGGGTCACCTCGTACCTCTTACAGAAGGCGACGATGACCGGGTCCAAGGGGCCCAACGTGAAGGGATAAGCGTAAACACTCAAAAAACCCTCCACGTAGGTGGTAATAGCTTTCTCGGGCTTGGGTACCACCACATACTTGCCAACCCAGTTACAATCTTTTTTTTACCTCGGAGAGGACGTCCTCGGTGACCGAGCAGATATATCTCGAGACCGGCTCATACCGACCCGGCACCGAGGAGGTCTTCTCGACCTTAAAATCAGCACCGGTTGGGCACCCCGTAGGTACTAATAATGTCAGAGGGGGTTTCGGTACCGGTTCCTCAGCAGCAATAGACGAAACATTCTTCTCAACAGATGGTCTTGAGGAAAAGGGGTTCTCTTTTTGAGGAATAGATTTTGAAGTCTTTGCCATTTCTTCTAAATAGAGGAGAGAAGAAGATGCTGGTAAAAGAGAAGGTATAATTGTGAGATAACTTATAAGAACTGTCAGAAAACCAGAAGGGAAGAAGTTTGGACTTAAGCTTTCCGAAAATCAGTAGATGAGAGTGATGAAGTTTTCTGAGAACACAAGAGCAAATATTTGAATGTAAAAAGTTCTAATGAATGATGAAAGGGGTATTTATATTTTTCTCAAAACGACAGTTCGCATCCTGTAGCGGCCGACCGTTGAGTGACACACATTTAATGCCTTGAAGACTGGACCGACGGGACATTTCAACTATTTTTGTCACTTACGTCATGAATTCATCGTCATGATAGATCGGAGTGTGAATCGGAAGCTCGTATCATTTCTCATCATTTACTCTCCAAAAAATAAGATGATTTGACGCCACGTTTTTCTCACTTGCATCATGATATATCGAAGTGAGAATAGGAGGCTCGTGTCGTTCATCGTCATTTACTCTCCGAAGAATGAGGGGACTATCTGTATACGGGTAAAACCAAGTTCGATATTCGATCGAGCTTCCGAATTCCCCGATTAGGCCAAGGTCGAAATATCTGTGATCAAGTGAAGTCGAGCTCGAAGATCGATCTGATGCCAAACATCATCGGCCAAGATCGGCACATGATGATTATGATCGAACCCAAAGCATTGTCGAAGTTAGCCATTGAAACCATCAGATATGCCCTCGAGTTTACCGAATGCATAACCGGTCATTTTTCCAATGGCCTAGGAGAAAGCTTTGCCAACTCATCCGACAGAGGTCCGTAATTCTCGCCATTAACCAGTCAATATGGCAAAAATTACGGAATTAGTCAAAAAGGGAACCAACGGTCTTCAAAATCAAGGACTTATATTTTTTTAGTACAATTAAATAATACCCTAAAGGGTAGGTCTCCCTCAATATATAAAGGGAACTTGACAATCCATTAAGAATATTGTAACATATACTGATAAGCAATATATTCTCCAAGCTCCTACTCTTTGATATTTTTCTGTCAATAAAAGTGTATTCAACTCAAGGGGGGCTGACATTCTTAAATTGGAATCATCCAATTCCTGTGGTTTGCAGTTATTTTATCGCTATTTATTTTAATTACAATCTAATTTATTACTTTGTATCAAGTTAATCCACATGACTTTATAACCACTAACAAATTCAATTGTTAATCAATTTTGAGGGTAAACACTTACCAACTAGCCTCCTTTCAATACCATAGTAGGTAATAAGAGTACTAGGAGTTTTTTCTATACCAATCTCTCATAGACACGTAATGAAAAGGGTCTCTATTTGGAGCAGAAGTTGCAGGAACGGTCAAATCGATTGTCACGATACGTCCACATTGAAAGGGAGTTCTTTTTAAGTTCAAATTATGGGACCAAAGCAGCTGTGGGTATTTTGAAAATTTTTAGGATAAATTATTTAAACTTAACAGTGACCAGTTATTTGCTTAACAAAAGTATTGAAGCTTGTGACGTTCCAAACCTCTTCTCATGGTAAAAAATGAAAATATCAATGTGTTGCTTTTTTACCCTTCTTTTTCTTTGGTACTAAGTACTAATTAAATTCAAATATTAGAAGGATTATCAATTTACCACCATCAAGTATAGGAGTTATGATTTTAACCTCTTCAGAATTTATTGGGGGCATTGACCACTTAATCAAAGTGAGAGAAATCGTCTAAATAGTAATGCAATTACTATGAAAATATAGGGAAAATGTTTTAATTTTCTAATGAAAACATGCATTTGATTTCACCTCCACAAATAATTAATTTCCCCCAAAAAAGTCTGACTAATAATACGAGACGTGTCTAAGTATTGGCCATAAGATTATCCCTGCAAGTACAATTATGAAACTTTCAATGAATTATCTAGTTCAAAATGGCTTTAAAGAAAAAAACTACTTTAATACATTTTATAACCTAATCAATATGTAAAAGTTAAACCGAATCTCAAATATAAAACTACAGGACCCAAATTTACTTTCCATTTCAATCCTACTCAGCTGGGTTATACTATATGATCATTTTCATCTTGAGCAAATAAGCTTCAAAGACAGAATCAAGAAAAAGGAAAAAGAATCAGGATCAAGAACAAGACGATACAAACTGGATTACACATCACAAATGTCGTTTGCTAATCAAAAGTAACCAAAAATTGCAACGAAAAAAGAAATGAATGGGTAAAGTTAGGAATTAAGGGGACTAAAAGGCACAAATGAATAGGTAAAATCTGGAATTAAGGGGACTAAAAGGAACAAATGAATGGGTAAAATCTGGAAGTAAAGGGACTAAAAGGATGGAATTTATTTTTGGTAAACTGGCGAACGAAATGGATTATCTAGTATCTAGTATATCTAGTTAAAGCAAAACTTTTAACTTGTTCAATTGATTACCACCGTTGATTTGTATAAGAAGAATATAGACCGTTGATTATGGATCCTTCTCAAAGGATTCAGTCCAGAACCGTGAATTCTGATCAAACGGACACAATTGAATTTTCTTCTGCATCACTAAACCGCACAGCAAACCTCCACCGTCAGATTTCAAATCTTTCTTTTCCGCCATCTCTACAGCTGTTCGCACACTGTTCCAGTCTTTCAACGCCGTAGAAACCACCGACGACGACGAAGAGGTCGTCGAATCAGTGCCGTCGGAGAAATCGCAAGACTCGCCGCCTGATGATTGCTCACTCCGCTTCGATCCTCCACGGCTAAGCCGCCGTCGCCGCCATCGGCCGCTCTCTTTCTCTTCCATTAAATCACGAAAACACACAGCAGACAATCCATTCAACAACGAAAAATCCGTACTACTGTAAACCGCGGCACCGATATTCAGAACTCCTTGGAACCTTCCAGAAGGCCGCCTAATCTGTACAGCTGTGAAAACCGGAGTTGCAGTACTAATTCCAGAATTCACCATTCCTTTGAAACAACTACTTAACAGGAGACGCACAGTACCGACGAGGAAATCCTTGAGGACACCAACGGCGTATATTTCAACGGAGACGCCGGAGGTATCGCCGGAAATGAATTTTGGCGAAACACGGAAGAGGAATTTGTCGTTCCAGGTAGGGTTTTCGCCGCCGAAATGATCGATCTTGGTACGGAGTTTATTAGATGAGTCAACAAAGATAAGGGCGTAAGTTTGCAAACGGCGGAAGTTAGCGATTGGGGTTTTGAGGGATTGAGCAGAGATCAAGTTGATCTCCAGAATTTGAGTATTTTCTTCTTCCATTTCAGTTTGTGTTGTTGTTTCTCTCAATTTCTGCTTCTTTTCTTCGTGTGCTAATAATACATGTTGATGTATGACTGAAAAATTGATTGGGCTTAACAAGAAATGAACGAACTTTTCTTGATTCAATTCATGGTTTCAGATGAGCAAGACCGCAAGCGAGAGAGAGAAAGAGAGGGCAGAGTCTCTCTCCCTGCCGCCAGCTGTAAGGTTTCTCTTTGGAATTACATATATACCCTGAAATCTGTTTGCTTGAAATGGTAATGGGCTGGGCCGGGTTGGGCTGGCTACGAGTCGATATCTGTAAATGGCCATCTAATTCCAATTTACATACAACCTCCCTACAATTTACGGTACTGTACTTAAGTAGTACAAGAAATAGTAACCTACGTTAACTATACTACCCGCGGCCGCGGGATTCGTGAATTTCTGACTTAGGGAGTCCTTCTCTTCAAGAAAGTATATTTGTAAAAGAAGTGTCCGAATCCTAAAAAAGTAAACAAATCTTTTGAAAACCCTAGTGAATTAAGATGAAAAAAGACTACTTCCTTTATATGTAATGCATCCCATTCGTAAATCACTCACTTAATGCTTTAGTCACTCAAACAGACCTTTATAGTTATCATGGGGGGGAAATATAGATTGTTGACCGTAGAAGTAAAATCTGCTCTATTTGGTGACAAAAAAGGTGGCAGATGCTACGTGAAAGTTTCCACACATAAAGAAAACCAACTCAAAACAAGTAAGATTAACATCAGGACCGAGGAATGGAAACAAAAGTTTGTGTTTGTCGTTCCATCCAATGAAAGCTCTTCCCTTCGTTTCGAAATTTTTAAGGCTGGTACGATTTTTTTATCACCAGACTATTTAGTAGGTGTTGCTGAATACAAATTGGATACGGAAGAAGAGGAAACTGTATATGATACCTATAGGGAATACGATACTGATACTGATACTGATGGTTATCTGTCATGTTCCCATTTTATGGAATGGCCACAAAAAACGGATACTGGATTAGACGAATTATGTGCTCCTGATCATGAGCTTAAGGTCTCGACAAGTCTTAAGATATGGAAAAGGAAGATCATCAAGGGAAAGTTGGATGTAGAAATTGTGATGGAGAAGAATACATCAATAGTAGGTGGCTTTAACTGGAAATGCTTTGGCATGAAATATAAAGATTTTATGATGGAGGATATAAATGGAAGTCCCGGTGGATGGGCGGCATTGATGTGTTCCTACGCATAGATTGAACGCTAGCTAGCCTATTAATTAAGGTATATTTCTTAGTTAGTTTCTCTTGGTAGTTATTATGAAACTTGTGATCTTGCTTATATATAGAGATATTAGTGATGTTTACAGAGTATTACTTTGCTTAGTTACTTTATATAGTACATTTCTTTTTACCTCATTTCTTAACCGTTGCTATTCTTTTCTTCTTTTCGTAATTCCATAGCATGCATTTATTGTTATTATTAGTATGATCATTAGTTCAAATGCGGAACTAAAAGCTTGAAAAGATAATTTGAGAAGTATATAACATGTCCGTGAAGAGAGTGATGTCCAAGTGGAGATAAACATCTTGCGAACTTCTCGCAAGTACAAATACAGTAAGAGTAGAGATCAGAATAGCAAGTGAAAAAAGGAGGGAAGAAGTGCTCCAAGCCAGAGGAAGTGAATCCAATATCAAGGCAGAGGGCATTGAGATGTAATAACAACAACTCGTTAGGCCTCAATCCCAAACGAGTTAAGACTGACTATATGGACTCTCACTGACTACATACTCAATTTGGATTCATCTCAGGTAAGAGGGCACGATATCATAAGGAAAAAAAAAAGATGTTAAATTTTAATTCTTCTGAAGGGACCACAAGAATGGTACTACATGGGAAATTCTAATTTAGGTATAATTTTGCTGTGGTAAGAAGGGCCAACAACTGAGAAGAAAAAGGCTTATTCATAACTGTTATTCCAGATACATAGCATACAAAGAAACACAGATACAGACCACATCAACCAAACTACTATCTCATCAAAAGGTTTCACCAAGATTTATGTACTCACATTGCCAATCCCACAGCTCTGTCTTTCAGTGAGTCATTCGATGGCTTCATACAGACTGATCCTGCTCTTGGTACCCTATATCGTCTCAATTTCAGCTTCTTCTTCCTGGTCAATCTCTTCTCCAGGTCCTTAACTCTTCCAGAGAGACTGGATACAACAGTGAGTTGTTCTTTCCCTGCTTTTATTAGTTTCTCCATCATCTCCCTTAATTTTTCATTCTCTTCTATAAGCTTTTGACTGCTCTCTGAGAATGCATCATTATCAAAGGATACTTGGCTAGCTGTAGGTGATGATGGTGACATTTCCACTCTCTTCCATTCTTTAAGCTCCTTTGCATCCATAACTCGTACTTCATTAGGCGTAGAACCAAAAGAATGGACAGCATCAGCTGAATTACCTTCCACAGTATCACATGTCGATGGATATGTGCTGCGGTCCTCTGCTACACTAAGCTCTTTCTCCCCTAACAGCTGCGTCTCAGTAGTTGCAGCTTCCGATTTTGGAGCAGTCATCACTATACTTTCATCCACTGGTTCCTCGGTCATCGGTGCAGCGTTATCAGCAGCCACTGGTTCTTCCTCTTGCATCTCAAAGTTTTCCTCCAGATGCCTCTGCTCAACCTCCACATTATTCTCTTCGCATTCACTATTGAGTACAGAGACCAAAGCATCACTGCGAGCAGGCAATTCCTCACCTTGCACCTCCATATTTTTCTCCCCAACATTCTGCTTATCCTGAACATAATATTCTTTGACCTCGTCAATGGTAGCAGTAGATAGTTGAGGTTCTGCTGACAGTTCAGAGGGTTTTTTTGAATCAAGGATTTCAATGTCTCTCTCTACTGCATTTTGCATTTTCTCCTGCAGTACTTCAGTTGTTTCCAATTCCTCCATGTTGGTGACATCTGTAGACTGCTTCATGGTGATTGCTTCTTCCTGTGAGTATATTGGAAACACATCTGACCCAGCGCCGCATTGTCCAAGTTCCTCGCCATCCTCCTCCATACCAACCTTATCATCAACATCAGAGATCTTCCCTTCTTCATTTAATGATCTGAGATCTTCTTTCTCTTGTTCTGGATCGTCAACTCGTACTGGTTTATCTGTTTCCAGAACTTGTGAATTTTTGTCTTGTCCATTGCTGCTGTGCATGTTCATTGGCCCCAAAACAACTAATGTTTCACCTAATGCTTCCAAGTGGTGGTGCTCTCGACTCTCTGTATCAGAGAATTTTTCTTCAGGAATATGAGCAGTAAGGTCTCCATTGTCATGTTGGAGGACCTCGTCTTTTCTAATCTCAGTAGACCCTTGAACACTAGTCTCTTCATCAAGGACTCCTCGATGGAGCTCTTCCAATTCATCAACACCTTCACCCTTCCCCTTCAAACCATAACCTCTGACCCCCTTCCCCTTCAAACCACAACCTCTGAACTCTAAACCAGAATTTTCTTTTAGTTCTACAGAAAATGGAGTAGGATTTGGCAAAGATTGTTCAGCTTTGTCATGCTCTTCTGATTTCTCAACTACTACCGCATTTTCATCAGGTGACTTATCATTCAAATTTTCCTCAGATTCAGAAAGTGATTCTGTTTCCTCATCCACCATCTCCACTGCACCACCACTTGAAAAGTTCTCCATCACCTCATCAATGTTCTCATTTTCTTCTTTACCGACCACTTCCTCTACATTGCCTATGTGATGAGAGTTGGCCAGTGTCTCTGCCACACAAAGAGGCTGCTCTTGACAGGGCTCCTTTGCATTTAACTTTATTCCTTCATCCCCCTTCGCTAAATCATCATTTTGTTCAAACTTTGGCACCTCCTGGCCTCCCTGCATGGAAATGTTATCTTCCACCGTCCTGCATGCATCCCTGCTGGATTGAGCAGTTAAAGCATGTTCACTTTCTGCCAGTTGCTTCTTACAGTTCAGCAGATCCAGCTTCTCCTGCAGGCTAACAAGTTCCTTTGCTACAGATTTTCTATATTCCCTAACAGTTGGATGCAACCCCTAGAAAAGAATATTAAAATTAGGATATTAGGTGATTTAGTTACTTGAAAAGAAAATAAAGAAAAAAGGATTTATCACCAAAAACTTAATCAAATCACAAATGAAAACAGTAAGCCAAAAATATACGAAAACCATGACACAATATAAAATCATGAAGTAAAGAAGCAATATAATGAAGTTGAGTTTGCATAATCAATCACAGTTTTCATCTTAGCTAAGTTTCGAAGTAAGGAAAACAAACTAGAGATTCACAGCTTTTGCTATCCTAACTGTCCACTGAAATGGATATAGAAGAAGATAGATCACATTTTGCGTGATGGTTTGTGTAAGTTATGTCATCCACATACCTGAATAGCGTCAAGCTTCAGCAGAAGACCCATTATGGCTTCTGTGACAATAGTCATCTGTTTGTTGTCAACTACATTGTCAGCTGAGCTCTCCAAAGCCTGAATACGGTTTTTAAGCTTAGCCATCTGCTCCTTTGCTTTGATTTCTTCAGAGGCTCCCATCTCCGCACATTGAACCCTCGGTATGCCGACTGAATCACAGTAGCCGCCTTATCATCAGACAGCTTAGTCCTATCTGGTTTCATGTCCAAAACTACACCCGCATTTCCCTTCGCTGCTTCTCTGGCCTCACCACTCTGATGTCCTTGATTGTTGGCATGAGCTTCTGCTGCTACTCCATCAGGTTGATGGTTGATCTCATTGGCTACTTTACTAGTATCACCCTCACTGCTTTGGCCCATTGCCTGCCCTTTCAGATCAGGGAAAACCGTATAATGATCTTGAAGTTTATCTTCTTTGCTAATCCCTTGTGCGACCTCAACGACTTTTCTGTTTCCTTTACTTGGTTCCACTTCTATGCTTTTCTCCGGCGTACCTGTTGTGGATGATTTGCCAAGATGAACATTCTCCATCTCATTTGGTAAGATGCGAGGTTTGGAGCTGTCACTTGGCGATTCTACTAATTTCCCCTTCCTGCCAGGAGGACTAGGAGACCTAGAACTGCCGTTACTTCTTTTTTTTCCTAGGCAGGGGATCAACTCTTAGACAAACAGGGGGCAGCTTGGATGACTTTGTAGGAGAAGACGACTGCTTTTTGCCACCATCTTCAGTGGTTTTCTTCCCTTTAGCATCAACATCATGCCGCTGGGAAGCATCTTCCAGTTTTCCATCCAAGACGTTCTCAATCTGCTCCACTTGCCTTACTGGAATAGTTTTCGTAACAGAATCTTTATTCAGTTCCTTTCTGCAGATTTCACTTCCACTATTCGCTTCATTTTCTCTAGAATTGCTTCTCTTGTCTTCAACATCATATAACCTTGGTGTGGTAGATTTTAAGGGGGAGGTTTGCTCCTGCTCAACATCAATCTCCTTGCTGACTTTGCCATCTGTTTCCTCAGGTTTGTAAGGCACCCATATCATCGGAAATGGAAACTGTTTCTTGTTTACATCATCGTCATGTTGTTTTCTGAGTAGATCTCCTCGTTGCTTTGGTAATTCTGAGTCATTCCCATGATAAGGAGGCCATGCTTTCCAGACATTTGGTTGTTCGAAAGATCTGCAATCACCTAATGTCTTCACATCTTCCACCTCATCCTGTTTATCTTCAAATCCATTAGGCTTCATGCTTGCGCTATTCTTCATATAATCAGGTTTCATCCACACAACCGGATAAGGACAATTCTTGAACCCAAAAGGAACCAAGGACTCGTTGCTTTGGTTTTTCTTACCCTGGTCCTGTTCTTCTATTTTAACATTGCTCCCTCCTTTCGTATAACATGGATGATTTGGACAGCCACAGCAGTGATGACCACTTCCCATATTCTTTTCATATTCGTACCGAGGCTGCTCCATAGTAAAATGGGGAGAAACATAATTAGCAGCATACATCACCGGATATGCTGGATTGCTACAGTCGCTGTAGGGAGGCAGTGGAAGGTAGGGATAAGGAGGACCCAATGCACACTGGCTCGGGGAATTGTTATGGATACAGCAACTGTGACACCGCGGCGGATAAGGATGCTCATAGTTACCACCACAAGGCCAGGATTCATAAGCTACAGAAGATCTAGCTGGATCAATGTTCAGATGATGACGATTGGGTTCAAACTGGGGATAATAAGGAGGATTGTGAGGTACTCGGTTTCTTTGATAAGGATGAGTGTCGATGAACCCGTACATGGGATACATCCTCTATATTTAGGAAAAAATACTGGTAGCTTGGTACAAATGCAGGTCCAAATTTAAGCTACTCTTTCAAGTTTATGTGGTAACCTATTGGAAAAGAAGAATACTAAGACTTTAGCGGATCCTCAAAAAAGAAGGAAAAGAATTAAAGGAATACAAGCAAAGGATATTTAAAAAAACAGCTTTGCATAAAATTAGCAGTTGTGGGAAAGATCTAAAGCCAAGCTTAATCATCTCCATCACCTCTAGCAAGACAACCTAAGACTATGAAACTATTACAGAGCCTTTCTTTATATTAGTAGCATTTTCCTTCTTCTGTTACTAAAAGATGTAATGTCCTAAGATTGTTCCAAACCATGCATACTGTTTTAAAGAGCATTTACTTGCATTCATATTTTCCCTCATCCGTTACCAAAACAGTCTATATTGTTTGAACAATCTTTGGGCACCACATAGTTTTTTAAGTGATACACCCAAGAAATTGTACAACTACAAGTTCAAGACATGCAAAAGAAATGCAAAAGAAAACGCATTTAGGCACAATATTTAAACACCCTTTAATGCAAATTCCAACACCCCTTTTAATTTCTTTGATTGGAAGATGGCAGAACTGTTTTATTCAATCATTATGCTCAAAACAGTACATCTAATCCAAATCATCATCAAAATAAAAGGAATCCATCTTCAGACCTCTAGGCCAAATAACAAGGCAGTGTGTCCTAATTATCAAACTACCCCCCCCCCCGGTCTCAAAAAGATACGTAATATACTTCGAACTATAATGGTTAGCGCATCTAACAACTTACTAACATTCGGCCCTTTAGCTTTGATGTTAAAAAGTTAAAAAAATCCATTTGTCAAAATTTTTGTTTTAAAACATAATTTACATATACAATGCACTATAATCACATCAGATAAACATGAAAGTATCTGAAAAGTGGCAGCGAAATAACAGAAATGAACAAAGCATTCCTGGCCATATATAACTGAGAGAATACCCAAAACACCATTACAATCAAAAAGAGGAAAATGCAACCATCATTTCAGCATATGAATACACAACCAAATAAATAAATAAAGATTAAAAAGCTAAACTTACTGTTAAGAAAGAAGAAATGCTCCGTCCAATCGGTTCCACAAATCCAGATGACTCGGTTTCCGGTACAAATCGATCCACCAACCCAACAAACCCAACTTCTTAAGTGCTCGAACTTTGCTTCTCTCTTTGTAACTGCTCCGAAAATCAAATGTTCTTTCTCTGATCAGTTGCTTCGCCATTTTTCTATTTATATATTTATATTTATATTTATACTCTTATGAAATGACTTGGGAAATTCGAGAAGTTCTACGGTTTTCGAGATGTTTCGCGCGCAATCGTTGGTTAATTAAGATGTCTCGATTTTTCTTCCTTTCTTGCCACGTAGTCATTTCTGACAATAATTTTCATGGTAAGGGATTGGATATGATGGGACACAGGTTATCTCCATGATCTCCTAAGGTAATCATATGCCACGTTGATTTTAGATGAGCTGACAGTCTGTTATTGGTTATTGGATTCTGAATTGTTTGTAACCGTTGAATTTATGAACTTTCTAGATTTATTAGATTATTTGACTTGCATAATCGTGAGTTTCCATTTGCCTCTAGATATTTCCATCGTTTGCTGACTTTTACTCTTTTAATTTTAAAACTTTTTGTGGTGTTATTTTTATTTTTTGCACTTTTATATAACTAACAACGTCTTAACAGGTAGGCCTTACAAAAAGAAAAAAGAAAAATTTTCAGCTGAAGAATAAATGTGCAAAATTTAACAAATACAGACTTCAGACGTTTAGATAATAAATATTGAACAAAAACTTGCTTGAAATTGAAGTTAAAGAAAAAGTTTGATCATTGAATTATTGTTACTCAATTAAAGAACCTCAATTTCCTTATTGCAATGGGAGTCTGGATCAAAAACATGACATACTCCTCCTAAAATACATGTATTAGCTATATTCTTATTTCTTTCATCTTATTTTTCCTTATAAGTGCAGGGGTGGATTTATAGGTAAATATATATGGTCTCTCCGTCAAACTAGATATTTTATGTATATATTTTTTAAAATTAGTTTAATATTATTTGATGGCGCTCATGCTACAAAGAAACTAAATGATATATTTGGTTGAATGCTAAGTTATTTACCTAGAGCAGTAGGGTTCAAATCTCAATTAATATTTTTTTCTCCTTTCTTTAGTGATGCACCCATGTTTTAAAAATCCTAAATCCACCCGGTCTAAGTGGATAAACTTGGGTAGGAAAAAGATAAGTCAATAGTCCAATGAGAATTAGACCTTGCATTTGCAAGATAACATTCTTTCTTTACTTCCTTTTCTTTTTCTAAATTATTGTGGGGTTTTATGTGTTTCGCAAATTGCTTTCAGTAATATATTTTTTACAGATCTGAAGATGCTTCATGGCTGATATTTTTATTAATAACGGTGGTACTAGAGGTGCACACCTCGACTAATGCTGCATTGAACACCTGTTATATTTTACGAGTAAATTATTAGGTTATTTAATATGGTAAGACTTAAATATACAAAATAAATTTACCTAAATTTTTATTATCTTAATTGAGATTTGAACCATAGTCTCCCAATCCATCTGTGACTGATAAGTCACACATTTTGAATGCTGCATTTTAGCTATCTTCTTGGAACAACATAATCTAATGACTTTATTTTCTTGTGGAATTTTTGGTCATTAATATTAAAACGAAAAGAGGGCAGGACTACCAATCAAATATTGAAAACTAAATAATATTATTTCACATATTAATACATATATAAAGATACAAATCTTTAGACATGGCTTTTAATAGAAGAACTATAACCAGTTTGATCATCATAATATTTGGACCATAGCATAACCCCTCCATACTTAGCAGAACCCTTTATAGCTGGAAGCACTTGAGATGTTAAATCACTCACTGGAATAAATCCACTTCCAGCTGCATCTGCAGCAGCTGGCAATCCAAGAAATATTTTCTTAGCAGGAATTGATGAAATCCACTGATTCCATGAATCTTGAAAGCTAGTAAAATTTCCTGAATTATACTGACATGGAGGATTGTTATAGAATTGTACCCAAACATAGTCAAAAAGACCTGTTTTTAATGCCCCTCCAACACAGGCATCAGGAAATGGACATTGTGGTGCTGCAGTTAAGTACACTTTCTTGCCTATCTTGCTATATCTTGCTAGATACTTAGCAAGATCACCCCAATATGGTCCTTCTCCACTCTCTAAATCAAAGTCAATTCCATCCAAAATTGCATTGCCGAGAGGGCGTGAAGTCGATTTTCCACCCAAGAAGTTGTTCCAGAGATATGTAGCAACTTGACTAGCATCAGCAGATGAGGCAATTGAATATGCTCCTGCCCCTCCCCCGATCGATAACATTACTTTGATTCCTTTAGATTGGCAAGATTTTATATCAGAACTCACGTTAACGCATCCATTTGGAGTGTATGGATCGCAATGGCCAGCTAGATTGATCATTGCGTTTCGACCACTGCCAAACGATGAGAGAAATGCTATGTTGACGAAATTATAGTTTCCAGTAGCACAAGTCTCAGCTAGTGTCCCTTCGTTGCCATTCTGTCCCCAATAGATAGCAATTCCACCAGCTTCAGACCTCGCCACTAGTGCTAAAATCAACAATATTGCGACATAAGCTAACAAAAATGAAGTCTTGATTGCCATGTTTTAATTGGATTTTAATGTGATCTGAAGTTTGTTCTTGCTAGAACACAGCAAAGCTACATGCTTCTTATAGGGAAAGAATTGAATTTGATTGGTTGTGAAAAGTTGTCCATTGTACCATTGTAGACAAAACAGAAGCCCTGTTACTGTTATTTTGTGCTTCTGTGTGGCGTGGAAGTTGTTCAGTTCAATATTGACTGATAGACAATAGAAAACTGAAAGCAAATAACCAAACGCTACCAAAGTTCTAAAGATAATTAACTTATTCACTACCACTAATTAGTCTGTTTATGAGAGATTGATATCGTTTTGGGTTAATCTTTTTTTTTTTGGTTCAACACTTACAATTTAAAACATTTCTCTGTTCTTATCTTTAGATATACATATGTTACCTGATGGTGAACCTTATTCCTCTTCACCCAAGGAAAGTAATGTCCATAGGTAAATTCAAAATTTCAATCAATTAGTTTATCACAAAATAAATGTAGACGGGGTTTAGACATGTAATGGGTGTTAGACCATAACTCACAAAAATAAACTTCTTATATTGTGCATTAGACCGTAACTCATAAAATGTTAACTCAATTGCAGGAATTCAACAAGGAATTCGAGGATCGAGCAGTTGTTCAGAAGTTACAGAGAACTCGAGAAGTCCAGCTATGGAATTGTAAAGAAGAAGAAGTGTAAAGAGAGAAAGAGAGAGAGATTTAGAGAGAAATGTAATAGTTTTGATTATGATTCGTAACTATGGATTTCAATGCTATATAAGAATTGAGAGTTGACTACTGTTTATTACAGCTGAAGGAATCTTTCTCTAACTGCCTAACTAACTTAAGCTGACCCCTAACTAACTTTTAACTACCAAGCTGACGTGGCATTAACTGGATTGTTCTTGAGCTTACTGTGTATTTTGTATATCAATACCCCCTCCTGCAGAAGATCCTTGACCACAAGGATCAAAGTGAGGGAACCTAATCTTCAAGGCATTAAAGAACTCACATGTAATACTATCAGATGGTAACCTTGCCCATTTAACCAAAACCTGAGCAACGGCCTTATTTCCCTTCTTTATCGTCCTTCTCTGCAGAATAGATTCTGGCTCAGAGCAATAAGGACTAGCAATGTCATTGGTAGGGGATAAGTAACTTGTGTAGGTAACTCATAGTATTTTTTCAGGAGAGAAACATGCACAATGGGTGTATTTTAACTGATGGTGGGAATAAGAGGGTGTATGCCACATGACCTACTTTCTTAGCAATTTGGATGGGTCCATAATATTTGGAAGCCAATTTGTGGAAAGGCTATGATGTAATGGTCACTTGTCTGTAAGGTTAATCTCCCACTTCAAAATTCCTGTCACTTCTATGATTGTCAACTTGTTGTTTCATCCTGAGTTGAGCTCTCAATAGGTGATACTGTAATAATTGGAGCTTCATCTCCCTATTAAGTAAGGTGTTATCAACCTCAGTGGAAGCTGATTCTCCTGGTAAATAGGGCAAGTGAAGTGGTGGTGACCTGCCATAAAGTGTCTCATAAGGTGTAGTTTTTGTGGTAATGTGGAAAAAGGTGTTATACCAATACTCAGCCATGTGTAAATATGAATACCAATTTGTGGCTTCTTCAGAGCAGAAACATCTTAGATATGTCTCTAAGTACCTATTTAGGACCTTAGTTTGGCCATCTGATTGAGGATGATAAGTTGTCGAGGTGTTTAATTGAACTCCCTGAATTGCAAATAACTCCTGCCAAAATGTGCTTAAAAATACTGCATCTTTGTCACTCATTATGGAATACGGTAGTCCATGTAGTTTATATATGACCGCCATGAATACCTTAGCCACAGACTGAGCAGTATAGGGATGTTTCAAAAGGATAAAATGACCATATTTACTCAATCTATCCACTATGACTAAGATGACTTCATATCCATGGAATTTAGTAAGGCCATCTATAAAATCCATACTAATTTGAGACCAAACTACCTCAGGAATAGGGAGTAGTTGCAAAAGGTCAAGGTAGGCTGCCAAATTAGCTTTATTTCTCTGGCAAATATCACACCCTTGAACAAAGAGCTTGACATCTTCTCTGATCTCCTTCCAGTAGAATAATGACAGAATCATCTTAAGTGTTGCTTCTATGTTAGAGTGACCACCTTGAGGGGTAGAATGATATAATATTCCTTCCAAGCGGAGGGTTCTTTCCAACTACTAGCTTCCCCCTTCCTTCTCAACTGATTGTGAGTCCATGTAAATTGACTGTGACTTGCTGGATTGGTCTGCAATTGTTCAATGAGGGTCTTCAAATCAACATTTGCATTCCAACTGTCAAAGATAGCCCGCAACAGCTTTGAACTAGTCATGAAGATTACTAATAAGAATAACTCAGCTCCAGGTACCCTAGATAGGGCATCTGCTACTTTGTTCTCCACCCCTCTCTTGTATTCAATAACATAATCAAAAGGCATCAACCTTGTTAGTCGCATAAGTTGAGAATTTGTGTGTAGTTTCTGCTTCATTAGGAATTTGAGGGCCCTCTGATCAGTTCTTATAATAAATTTCTGACCAAGTAGGTACTGGGACCATTTTGTGACAGCATAAACAATATCTAAAAGTTCTCTATCATAAACTGAAAGGGCAGCATATCTGGGAGAAAGTACTTTGCTGATAAAAGTAATAGGATGTCCATGTTGCATTAAAATAACCCTTATACTATGTCTACTTGCATTAGTTTCAACAATAAAGGTCTTGTTAGCATCAGGCAATGCCAAAGCTGGAGCCTGAATCAATGCAGTCTCCAGTTGTTCAAAGGCTTCTGAAGCAGCATGTGACCATTTGAAATTATCTTTCTTGAGAATGTCAGTTAGTGGCTTGCTAATGGTACCAAGCCCTTTGATAAACCTCTTATAATAACCAACTAGCCCAAGGAATCCTCTAAGTTATTTAACATTAGTAGATAAGGGCCACTCCTTCACAACTTCTACCTTTTGAGGATCTGTTGAAACCCCTTCAGCAGTAATAAAATACACCAAATCTATCTTTTGAACCCCAAAGAAACATTTTCTCTGCTTAGCAAATAGTTAGTGCTTCTTCATTTCTCCAAAAACAGAATTCAAACGTAACAGATGGTCATCCATATTGCTTCTATATATCAGCATGTCATCAAAAAAGACTAAGACATACTTCCTAAAGAACTTCTAGAAAATTGAGTTCATTAATCTTTGAAAAGTTGATGGGGCATTTGACAACCCAAAGGGCATTACTAAATACTCATAATGACCAGCATGAGTTCTAAAAGTAGTCTTTGATATATCCTCAACTGTTATACTTAGTTGATGATAACCAGACCTCAAGTCTATCTTTGAGAAGATTTTGGATCCTCCTAGTTCATCCAGTAGATCTTCTACAATAGGAATAGGAAATTTATTTTTTATTGTCTGCTTCTTCAAATTTATATAATCGACACATGGCCTCCAAGTACCATCTTTCTTTCCAACAAAAACTACAGGTGCAGCAAAAAAGGCTGCTACTTGGCTGGATAATACCTTGATCTAACATCTGTTTTACTAAAATTTCAATAACATCCTTCTTGACAGAGGGATACCTATATGGTCTTTTGTTTATAGGTTCAGTTCCATCTTGAAGGATAATCCTATGATCAAACACTCCTCTAGATGGTGGCAATTATGTAGGTTATTTGAACAACTCCCTAAACTCATTTAACAAGTTCAGTAGTCTAGGATCTTGTTCAAATATCTATTTAGTTTCCAAAGAATAGCATTGTACTTCATTACACATAGCATGCGTTACTTGAATCGTGCATAATTCAGATTGTTTACCTGAAATTATAGCCAACTTTCTAGCTCCAGGAGTCAGAATTTGTTTTCCCGATCCTGTAAGTACATGCTTCCTTCCTTTGTAATAGAACTCAATGGCGAGTGTTCTGAAGTTCATTTTGATATCCCCCAATGTTAATAACCATTGAACTCCTAGTACCACCCCGCAAGATCCCAAGGGCAGTAGCAAGAACTCAATAGAAAATTCAGCACCCTGTAGAAGCCAAGAGATTTTGCAAACTTTATCCACATTCAACATGTTTCCATTGGTTGCTGCTACTATCTGTGGTGTAGTTGCTATCACATGGCATTTTAATCTCTCCACTAACTCGGGGTCCATAAAATTGTGAGAGCTTCCTGTATCCACTAAGATGTGCAATGGTTTTTAGAATGATACCCATTCACTCTTAGTGTCCTGTACCCCAAGGATCCATTCAGAGCATGAATGGAAATTCCCACCTGCTCCATTGGTTGTGAAAAATCCATCTCTTGCTCTTCTAATTCATTCACTGATTCCTCTAAAAATAGCTCTTCTTCTGTTTTTTCTAATTCAAGTAAGTATATATGCTTCAAATTCTTACATTTATGTCTCACTACATATTTTTCATTACAAAAGTAGTATAAACCTTTAGCCCCTTTTTCATTCATCTCGTCTAGACTCAGTCCTTCTGTTCAATCGCTTAGAAGTTCCAGCATTACCTTGGTTAGGAGTTGACAATAATGGTCTGCTATTATTTCTTTGATCCATGATCATTCTGGGAACACTGGTTGGTGCATTGTTTACTGAAGAAGGTTGTCTAATAGCAGCTAAATAAGCCTATTGCATTCTAGCCGTTTTGTACACCTGGGATAAGGTAGTAGGGTTGGTGAGTTTTACAACAATATTCAACTCATGTTTCAGTCCACCAAGAAAACAACTGATGACATTTTCTTATGACAGACTAACTCTGGTGAGATTCCTTTCAAAAATAGCTTGGTACTCCTTGACAATACCCGTTTGTATGATCTTCTTGATCTCTTCCATAGGATCATCAAAGTCGACTCCAAATCTTTCCAACAATACCATCACATACTCAGTCCATGTAGCCGGTAAAAAATATTGCCTATATCTCATAAATGCTAAATGTCATTGTATAGCTTTCACCTTCTAACTGCATTGCAGCCACCTCCACCCTTTCTTCAGCAGGAACCTTTTTCATGGAGAAGAATTGCTCAATTTTGAACAACCATGATTTCAGATCTTCCCCATTAAATCTCAAGAATTCCATCCTCGACCACCTCGAGAAATTGGAGTTGTGATGGTTATAACTGGCAGGACTCTTTTCTCTTGGTGACCTTTCATCAGATGTTCACCTTCATGTTGTATCGGAGTTTTATCCCTTTGATTTTCTCCAGAATGAGAAGAATAGTCTAGTCCAAACGTTTCAGATTTGAGACCTCTCCAGCTAAAGCCCCATCATCTATGATTAATCTCTGCATCAATTCACGTAAATTTCCTAGTTCTTCTGTCGATGTGTCATTTGATCGAACACCTTTCGCCATGACTGCCGAGGATAATAAGCTCTGATACCACTGTTAACTCAATTGCAGGAATTCAACAAGGAATTCGAGGATCGACCAGCTGTTCAGGAGTTACAGAGAACTCGAGAAGTCTAGCTATGGAATTGTAAAGAGGAAGAAGTGTAAAGAGATAAAGAGAGAGAGAGAGAGAGAGATGTAATAGTTCTGATTATGATTTGTAACTATGAATTGCAATGCTATATAAAAACTGAGAGTTGACTATTGTTTCTTACAATTGAAGGAATCTTTCTCTAACTGCATAACTAACTTCAGCTGACCCCTAACTAACTTTTAATTACCAAGCTGACGTGGCATTGAACTGGATTGCTCTTTAGCTTACTGTGTATTTTGTACATCATAAAAATAGAATTTTCTAATTATTACTTATTAAAATTATTTTGTAACTATTGAATATTGGCTCCTGAACGGCTGGACTTGGAGATTGGTTTATAAATTTAGGGCATACAATAGAGCTCTTGTGAGTGTTATTTCGTATTTTTTTAAAGAAAAGATGTCCAAATTCGGAATAAAATAAAAGACGACAACCCCAAAAAATGATGGAGAGATTATATAGTACTCCTTACCAGTACTTAAAAAGGGTAGACGGAATGGAAGCCACACTTCTTTTTTTTATTTCCATGTAAATACAATAACAATAACTATTCCTCAGTCCAAACAAGTTGGGGTTGGCGATACTTAAATAACTTCTCAAAAATAATAAAATTATGAGTCATACTTTCTTTTCTTATTTTAAACGTCAATTTAATTTAATGGAAAAATTATACAGTATAACTGCTTTAAAAAATAATAACTGACAAAATATATAATTTTTGTATATTAGTATATAATATTAGGAGTGGCAAGTGGGCCGGGTCGAGCCCTAAATGGTCCTTAAATAAACAGGCTAAACTGTCCCGGACTAAATGTGCTTTTTGCAAGAATCGGGCCCATGAACTCATGATCTCGGGCTAAATGGGCCGGGCTCGCGATCCCAACGGGCCCAACGACTAAGCAATAATTATTTTTAAAAATTAAATAAAAATTAGAGACAAAAAGATGTTAAAAAATTATCTAAGGCAATGCCTTGTAAATATTATAGAATTGTGACCTAATTTTTTAATTCAAATTTAATGACAAAAATATTGTAAAAAGTTATTCAAAGTAATGCCTTGTAATTTTATTATAGCAATAAAAAATATGGCAATATATTTCTTAGTCTTCCTCCCCCCTATGGAATGAGCACAATTGTAAACAATTTTTTCACTATTTTTTTTTGATAAAGTAAACAATTGTAGCAAGTATATAAGAAAATTAGAGAGAGATTTTGATAGATTGATATTGATTTTGTAAGAAAATGAAAGAATGAGGGGATATTTATAGTAGAAAATAGGAAAAAGTGTAATAATAAAAAATTTGGGGTTAAAACTAAGTTTGGGGGAAAGGGGGTAAATGACTATTTTTTAAACCCCCAACAACTCTTTTTTTCAAAAGCCAAAAAAAAATATCCGTTGGGCCCGTTTGGCCCTCCAAGGGACGGGAACCGGCCCACGAGCCCGGATCGAGCCCACCTCTAGCGGGCCTAACGGTCCCAGCCTGTTTAGCCTGCGGGCCCGGGTTCGGTCCGACCCACTTGCCACCCTTATATAATATACATATAATATTTATATGTATACATATTTTTTAAATTATTTGACTAACAAATGTAATTATTTTTGGCTGACTGGCCAAATTTGTAACTTGCCCAAGTTTAAATGCCTAAAACTAAATACTCCTAGTAACATAATAAAGAAAAATTGGCACCGTGTGACAACATATAACATGAATTGGTAAATTTTTAGCCTTAGTTACGTTTGGCAAAGACAACCCAAAAAAATTGGCACTGTATAGCCAAATTCTAGAAAACCCTACTTCCCTATTTATTCTCTCGCATGACTCAACTACATCTGATTTCTGCACGAGAAAAAGAGCATGAAATGCTAACCTCCTTCGACGACTGTAATTTCAAACTCCGCCTCGTCACTGTTTTGCTATGAACTTGAGATTCGTTATTTAGAAGACAAATTAGATTGCAAACAAACAAAATATAATTTTTTTTTGTTATTAAAAAAATGCAGATATATACTTACACATATATGCACATGTATCATACATTTGGGGTCAATACTTTTTGATGGGTGGATTCATCGTCATTTTTTTCTTCGCTTTTTTCTTTTGTTTTTTGATTGAAAAATAGTTCTAATTCTCATCTTGTATATTAATGTATTTCTACCATCTATATTCATGTATATTCATAAGAAATTATGTGTTATACATTGAGCTATACATAGAAAAAAAAATTGATATATATTTTGATATACAAAAAACAATTGATATACATTTTGATATTCACATAAAATAAAAATAAAATTGTAATATACATTTTGGTATACATATTATTTGATGTGTTATACATTGTGATATACAAACAATAAAATTATTTTTTGTTATACACTTGGATATGCATTGACATAGAGTCAACAATAAATTTTAAACAATTATATTTATAATTTCATATTTTAGATATACAATAAAATTTTAATATACACAAAAAGGTAAAATAAAATTATAATATTCATCTTGATATACATATTATTGTTGTGATATATATTTATTGGCTATCTGGTGCCAATATCTATAACTAGGACTTTTTAGTGCTAATTATGTGGGTAAGTTGTTACACCATGCCAAAATCCCCATGATAAAACAGATGAAAATCTGAATTTGAATGGGCATAAACACGGGAGAAATTCAAAAATAGCCAGATTTACAAGTGGTCATTCAAAAATAGCCACAGTTTCAAAAACCATCGAAATTTAGCCACTTTTTATGTAAAGATAAATCTAAACGAAAACACTGTTCAAAATCCGGAAAATACTCCAGCATAATATACCGGAGCCAGCAAAGTATAACAGTTCAGCATAATATGTTGTAAGTTCATACACAGGTGCACCGAACTCCAGTATATTATGCTGGACCGATCTCTGTTACAGCAAAATAGTAGTTATTTTTCAATGACTTAGCAAACGCCGGCTATTTTTGAATGATCAATCCGGACTGGCTAGCCCGTGCTGTTTGGAGAGGCCTTAGGAGTTGGGTCCAAATTAGTATCGATGCGAACCCGTCCGAACTAAGTAAAAACCCTTGACCCGCTCCAAATCAGTGTTAGGGTTTCAGAAAGCGCACTACGTTCCCAGCTAGAAGCACTTGCTCGATCACACAGTTGGAGAATCAAAAATGGGAAAAGCAAAGAAAGCCCCCAAATTCGCGGTGATGAAGAAAATGGTTACTCACAAAGCTATCAAACAGTGAGTTATTGATTCCCTCTTTTGATTTTCTCCACTAGCCCTTCGACTTTCTTGTGTATTTGATTTTCAATATTCGAATTTCAATGGTGTTCTGTTTCAGGTACAAAGAGGACGTTTTGAACCCTAATAAGAAAGATTTGACTAAAGAAAAGCTCCCCAAAAACGTGTAAGTTTCTAATTCTGACCTAAAGAAATTACTTGACAAAAGAAATTCTTCACAAGATAAAACACAGAATTTTGTTATGATTTCAGGCCTTACGTTTCGTCTGCGCTTTTCTTCAAGTACAACACAGCTCTGGGACCGCCTTATCGAGTTCTGGTCGATACTAACTTTATCAATTTCTCCATTCAGAATAAAGTGAGTGACCTTTTGTTGGCTTTGATAAATTAAAAAATTATTATTGCTGCTCGGTGTTGGTGTCCTTTGGCTATAGAAAAGAGAAGTTATGGTGAAAAGGGGAGCATGATATATATTATCTCGGCTTTTACAGTTTTTCACTCACCGTCGTTTAAGCCCATGTTATCTCATTTTATCGACCTGCCTATGCTTGACAGCCAGTATTCAATTGAGTATCATAAAGTTTTTTATATTCAAATTTTACAAGTGATGGAAGTTCTAGCTTAGCTTTCTGTGGTGCTAGGAAGACTTCGCTAGTAACAACCATCATCCAATTGGAGAACGTTCTTCCAACTCCCCACCTAGAATGAGAAAGAGCAAAAAACGTTCTCTTCTCTTGTTTTTCGTTGCCCTCCCCTCCCTTAATTTTCAATTAGATGATAGTGGTTATTAGCAAACAATGTGGGTCATATATAGTTTTTGTTTGGTCTTTGTCTAATGAATTCATTTGCCTTGATATATGTTAATTCTGATTGCTGTAACTGATCGAGCTGTTCTCTTATGTTTTAGTTGGATTTGGAGAAAGGAATGATGGATTGTTTGTATGCCAAATGTAAGTTCTCTCTATCCTATACAGTTTCTCTTGGCTATAAGCCTTGTATTCGTGATCTAGTCTTCCCTCAGTAGGATACTTTTGTGATCAAAGTAACAAAAGTAAATCTATGCACTTGTTTTCAGGGTAGGATGATATAGTATAATTCCAAGTAAAATTTGGAAATCAAATAGCAATTAACAGATGAATATGATCAATAACTGTGTTTTCAAATGTGGTAGTTTGTTTAGTGCATGCATTTAAATTTTTCGTGAAGCAAGTACTTCGAGTTACAACCTTTATGAGTTCACCGCAATATCCCAAAGACGTGAAGCTTTATATTAACTTTTACAGTGATTTTAATTTCTTTGAATATGTTTTCCTTCCACAGGTACTCCGTGTATAACAGACTGTGTTATGGCTGAGCTGGAGAAGCTGGGTCAGAAGTACCGTGTTGCTCTTAGGTACTTTCTTGTTTCATATTATCTTTTAATTCTATGCCACTTGTTAAAATGAAGGAAACTGGACGATATTCATGTGAAGCACGGCTTGGATATAAATTGTTACAGCTCAATACCATATTCAGCTTTTCTGATATCGTAGCCTAGCATGTTTAATTTGATGGTTACCTGTTAAACGTGGTTTTGGAACTATGCTTGAAATATGAATTGGGAACTCAGTCATGATGATTAGAAGAAAAACTTGACATTATTGACCTATGTAGACACTAAACAACTTCTGAAATCGGGGAAAATGGACAATAAACTAGTTATGTCTCTCTATCTGTGTGTTTCTCTTAGTTTTTTATTTTAAGCTTTCTAGGCTAGCCATCCATGTCATGTGTGCATTGAAACTACCTTCCAGAGTCTGTTTTTGATAGCAATAGCGGGATAGCATGGTCGTAAATTGAGTCAGTAAATTCCATGTTATTAGGAGCATTGATGGAACCAGCACGGGAGATTTTAGATGGTATTATTGGATTTATATTTCTATATTCTTTTGGAAGTTCTGTTGCAAAGAATATATCTGTGTCTCCCTTTTGTTTTTAATGTTTTATATTTCTACGAAAAATATCTTTCAGCATCAGTAAAATTTGTGGCAAAACCAGAGGGCCTTCGGTTGTTATCCCTATGTTAATGATGTTCTTATTCTCTCTTTTTTTTCTTCCTTTTTTATGAATAGAATTGCAAAAGATCCCCGATTTGAAAGGCTTCCCTGCACTCACAAAGGAACATATGCTGATGATTGTATTGTCGAGAGAGTTACTCAAGTATGATCTTAATCCGTCATGTATAAATGTTCTCTGAATGTATTAGTTGTGGTTGTCGTGTCGTGTTGAAGCAAATTTGTTTATGATCTTTACTACGTGTGTGGATGATTTTGTTCCTCTACAGCACAAGTGCTATATTGTCGCAACATGTGATCGAGATTTGAAGCGTAGAATACGCAAGGTATGACATATTAAGCTGGTATTCCTGTTCTTTTCCCTACCTCCTCCTCATCTTTTCTACTGCTAACTATTCACTTATACTGTTAACTGTTGGATGGTCAGGTCCCTGGTGTACCAATCATGTACATTACTCAACATAAATACTCCATTGAAAGGTTGCCTGAAGCAACAATCGGTGGAGGTAAAGCCTATACACTTGTTTTAGCTGCAAAAACCTTCTACTCAAAATATCAAGGAAAAATTCTTTTCCACCTGAATTGGTTTCTCATCTGATTCTTGCAATTCAATTAAGAGAACGAAGGATAATTACTTGAGTTCTTTCTCCTTATCCTTCTTATTTCCTGCTAATTTATCTGCTAATGTCTATTGTTTTTACTTATACAAAACGTCCACTGATGCAAAATTAAATACGTTGCATCGTTGTTTGCAGCTCCAAGATATTGAGTACGTGTTTCGAGCAGTCAAACAATGGAATTTCCAAGACCTTGGATAGTGGTTCGAATTCCCATCACGGCTGTCGCTGCATAGATTACCAGATCTCGGTGCGTTGTGCAACGAAAAATGCTGAAGTATCAGTCGAATCTCAATTTTGTACCCGGTGGATTGTTATGTGTTCCTCAATGATAAAGAAATATGTTCGATTTTGTTTAGTTAGTATCTCTAGGTGCTGCCCCCGTGTGTCTTAATTAAACAGCCAATAGCGGTGTCCTAAGGCATTCCAAACAGAACTATAATCCATGCCTCCTTTAATGTGTAAGGGGGTGTTATCAACCTTGTCTGATTTGGCCATCTTTCCTTTGCCACAATTTGTGCTCACAACAAACTCTCTTGCTCTGATGAATCGGATTAAGCTGCCTCTGGTTACGACTTAATTGCAGCTTTTTTGTGAATTTTATTTCTTGGTTTAAAGGACAAGAAAAAACATATACTCCACCCCCAAGAACAATGCTACTTTTTGCGTAGTCAAACGATCATTACCTAACACTCGATTTTTTATGATTTGGAGTGAAATTTAACCTATGATTATAACTTAGTTACACAATTTATTAGATCGCCGATTAATACTTACCAAGAGATTTATACATAATTGCTTGATAAATGATCTAACCTATAGAATTTAGATTCACTTCCAACAAAACTAGAACGGGAGTAATGCAATCGATAGCAACATATATGATCCAAATGGCCTCTCACAGATCTGATGGATTTTTGCAAATGTTCAGCTGAACTCAGTTACATCTTAGTATACACCAACGTAACTATTATCTTAACAGAAAGGTATAGAGAATTTTCTTTTAAGTTACAACACATACAATCGCTGAAGCTCAGCGTGTAACTGTCTCCTAAATGAACGAGTAGAGAGGGAATCTTGGAGAGAAAATTAGGTATGCAAAAAAAAAAAGAAAAAATGTAGAAAAGAAACACTACCATACATGCACATGCTTGGCAACAATATCAGAAGGATGCATCTATGCTCAATACCCTCTCATACTCAACATAAACCTATAGCATCCCTCTGAACAAAAATGAAAAAATGGTGGGGATTTTGAAAAAATAATATTAACCAAATTAGACTACTTAACTTTGGACAGACTACTGTAGGCTAGTGCTACCTCATAACTGTTGCTGTTGTCGTCGTTGTGTTTGGATGTTCCAACTCCTCGGGTGGAGGCTTGACATATTTTCCTAATGCTTTTTGATGAGTTCGTTTCTTAATCCTCGAGATTTTATCCTTACTTTGTTGCCTCCTTTTCTCCTTCTCTTTGTTTCTCAAATTTCTCTCTTTCTCATAGATACCTTGCCAAAACACTTCACCAGTTGACGGCCACAACCACCTTCTTTTTGGGTGGTCGGTATCCATCTCCTCAGCCAGCTCCTCGTCCATGCTCTTAAGAGTGTTAAGTTGAAACCATTTCACCCACATTTTGCCTTTACGGCTTTTTAGTCTATGTTGTTCTTGCATTAAGCCCGTCTGTGGATCCACGTACATCATTCTTCTTGCACTATGGTATGCCCAAACATTTACAAGCATCTCAAGGACTCTAGAATAACAATGTTTGTCCTGAAAAATGTCAGAAAATTTTGATGGTTACAAGCTAAGTCCATAACAATGTCAACAATAATATTATTTTCTTCTGGGCACCAAGTTTTTTTCTTCCTTTTTTTTTTTGGGTGGCTCCTCCACTGTTCCTTGAGCCGAGGGTCTATCGGAAACCTCTCTATCTCAATAAGGTAGGAGTAAGGTATGCGTGCACACTATCCTCCCCAGACCCCATTTATGGGATTACACGGGGTTTCTTCTTGTTGTTGTTCTTCTCTATTTCCTAAAGACTTCACATAACTCCCTCCTTTAGCTCAATCTGCTAGTTGTTTAATAACCAGGTCTCAGAAACAGGAGCTTAGTGAGCAAATTCCATAGCATGTGCAAATGCATGAATAAAAGATGGTAAAGATGCATTTTGTTCACATTTTAATGTTGTGTGCCTTCCAAATTAGGAACACTACCTTGGTCAAACTCAGATAACATCGGCCACTTCGATGGTGATCTTCGTAAAATTGTGAGTCGAGTGCATCAACAAACATCCTGCGAAGAAAGATGACATCTTTAACAGAACTTTCACTAAGGAAAATAAACCAGGACCTCAATCTCAGGATTCAACTAAGAAAAAGCGTTCAAACCTTGAAAACATTACAAACTCTAGGAAGGACTTGGTAGGCAAAGCCCAAGAGTGCATGACAGACCATGTGTCTCCATCCATAGGCATGGGAGGAAGAGAGCTCAAATTCTGTTTTAAGCCGTACATCTTTTTTAGCGCCTCAGAGAAAGCAAACCTTCAATAGATCACGTGAAAGACATTAGGTAATACATCACGAACAGATATCAAACATAGGAAGTGTTTATTTGAAGCAAGGATGTTGCGAATCATGACAGTAAATTTAATAAATGTAGGGAGTCTTACTGGCAATTTCCAGCGTTAAGAGCATCACAAAATGACCAGAAATCTTGTCTAAGCGGGTTCCTTGGGTCCGCATCCATACAAGCCCAAAAATAGAGTGTGTCACCATGCCTTCGCGCTTCAATAGCATCAACTAGTGACTTTTCAGCAGTGTTGGACAACAATTGCTGTTTATGCAACAATGTTAGTGTAAATTGTAAATCATAAAAACCAATGGGTACAGTAATGCAACTTGCACTAAAAGCATCAATTCACTTAATTCACTTGCCAAGCTAGACCTATCAACACCAAAAATATTCAAACAAACTTGCTGGTAAGTTACTTGTCCCATTCAAGGCAGAAGTGAAGAACCTCTGGCCACTTAAATCTAGACAAGATTCAGCTGAAGCAGTAAATTTGAGAGCGCAAATTAGCAGTCCTTTACTTGATGAGTCACATTGTTTGGCCGAGACAATACACGACAAGTTACCTCCTAGGATAGCAACTACCTTCCAAAGCCCACATTGATCAGCACACACACACACACCCCACTCAAAGAAAAAAAAAACTATCAAGATTTTCTATGCTGTAAAACATTTAGATTTTATAATTGGATGGACCTCTTGGTTTCTAGTTTATTCAGCCAGAAAATTGAGGATTTAAAACGGATTCATTGTGGCCTATTATGGTGATTGGCCTTGAAATTTCTTATTTTAATAGGATATTTGTGGCTACGCATTATCTCAAAGGGAATAATAACACGGAACTTATGCATTTTGCTAAAGAAAGTTATGTTCAGACTTGAGCCTTTGTTGATACTTTACTGGATTTTCAACATTTCCATAAACTTATAACAGAAATGATTATGTTTGTACTTCATCAAAATGACTCACAGCCATGTTTATAGTTATGCATGAGTTAATACTAGAAGATTTCAAAATTCTTTTTCCATATTCTGGTAATAGAATTTAACTATTTGATCATAATATATTAAGTCAAATTTCCTTGGGAAGAGTTGGAATTTATTTTACAACTTCGTACTTTGGAGACAACCATGTGTGGACCACCTTAAGCCCTTACTTCCCATCTGGGAAGGTTAGGTTTCTATGCACAACCTAACTTGAAGAAATCATACTCCACTTAGACCCATGAGGCATTGGTGATGATATAGATGCATATATTGTAACTATTTTTAAGAAAATGGACCTCGGGCGTAACTCAACCACATAAACTAGCTAAAGAGGTGAGGATTTTCCAAGACCATATAAGGAATGTAGGAGACAACAGTTCATTCTCTCAACCAATGCGGGAAATTCTTAAACTATGATTTAGATGCATACATCTGGACCTTTGTTTTTCTTCAAGACTTTTACTTGAATGAATTTAAATTTGAACAGTCATATGTGATTTCGACTCTAGGTCACTCCAGGTATAGACTACCATTTTCAATAGGTTTGAAATTATTTTTAGGATGTTGGATAGCTTATTTAATAAATATGTTGAGTGCAGAGGTTGAAGCATCTGAAATCAAATTTATACGAGTTATTCCTAATAAAGACTGCAGGGTATGGGTCGTGACAGGTGAACCAACATTCACATAGTTACTTGACATCAAGAAGGTAAATGGAGATAGTTGTCACCAAAACTAGTCTGTCAAAAAGGCAATTCATTAGAGCTGAAAAAGCGAGAGAAATCTAGACAGTCCTGCCCCCATACAGTGAAAGCATGCTTAACACAACCTATAGCATAAAAGGTATTTGAGCCGCGTCTAAACTAAATTGGACAAGGGCCATACTCTCTCTTCTGTGGATATGCTATCATGTAGCAAAAGAACAAGTTGCCTAAAGTACAAACGAAAATGGTGACATCCATGAATAATATATACTCCATTTGTTTCAATTTATGTGACACACTTTTCTTATTAGTCTGTTTCAAAAAGAATAACACATTTCTATATTTGGAAACAATTTAACTTTAAAGTATCATTTTTTACCCATTTTACCCTTAATGAAAAGTTTTTATAGCCACACAAATGTTATAGAATGTTTAAGACCACAAGTTTCAAAAATCTTTTTCTTAAACTTTATGCCAAGTCAAACTACGTCATAAATTGAAACGGCGGGAGTACCTGTCTTGCTGATGCTCTCCAAGATTGAAACCCTATCCAGGCATTTTTGTGTATCCTATCAATCCTGTTAGCAATAGCGAAAAAGGCTCCATATTCACCTAGAATGTCTCTATAGTAAGGGTTATTTAGAAGTGGAAGCCGAGAAGGACCATCAATATCATCATGACCGGATCGTCTCCCTTTGGTAGACTACAATGAGCCAATTCAGATACACATCAGACTGGGGAGTGACGTTTTATTATCCACCAGCATCAAAAAGATTATGAATCGTACTATCAAAAGCTTTGACAGTAAATCACATTGAAAGATCATAACTAAATATATCGACACTAAATGAAAATAAATAGTACTTCACCAATTATAGCTAGTACCATGTCATTTTGCAAATTAAGTTATATTTTCTCTCTCGCTGTCAGGTTGGCATATTTCAATGGAGAAATAAAAGGGCATTGATAAGCCAAAGGAAACACCCCTCCTATAGCAAATTGTCAATTCAACTTTTGAAAAGATTTCCCACAGAGAAATTGATAAAAAGAAAAGGAAAAGAGAAAACCACCAAATATATAAAGCAATTTTGTGACACGCTTGGAAAAAGTGATTTGTTTAAGCTTAAAACATACAAACACTATTGCAAAGCTTCAATTCCTATTTCTTTCAGTAGCACAAAATTTCAGTTTATTTTACATATGGGTTCATGGTATGACTTAAGAAAATGAATAAAACTAAGGAGAGAACAAATAACTTTATGCTACCAGACATAACCTGCCAAGCAAGCCAAAGAGAAATAGCAACCAATTTGAAATCAAGATGACTCACAAGTCCAAGACCACGATAAAGTGTTGTACTATGCAAGAAGGGCCAGGTCCCTTCGCCGAAATAAGGTTCATAAATGCACAATGGTTGACCAGTTCTTTCAAGCTCCCCATCATCCCTTTCACGCAAATCGTTCCTGGACCGATCAGCCCTTTTGGCATTTCTGTATACTTCTTCCCATGTTCCCCGAGGTTGATCGGTTCTGTCCTTCAACTGCATCGAATTCAAATGCAAGCAGATAAAAGTCACATTAATCTTCGGAATGTGCCAATTACAAAACAACTCCTTTTGCTTTGGTGGTAGAAGTAATGACTACGTCACAAAGTCGAGTATTCAAGGGAGATCAAACGGAAGAAGTAAGGGAAACAACAGCAAGTCCAAGAATCAATTACCTCTTGGTCTTCTCTTCGCTTTCTCACATTGGCTATCTCAGTATTTCTGTGGTCCTCCCAAATGCCGTACAAAAAGTTCTCATTCTTCTCCACCACAGCTGCAGAACCCTCTCTTTGAGTCGGATTCCATTGCCTTTCAATCTTACTCAAATAACTTGAGGTCTTCAAAGTCTGGTTCTGAGAATATTTTGTTTCGATCGCTTCAAAAAGATGCCACTGCCATTCTGCTTTTGGTTTTTCAGGAATTTCAGTAACAGCCTTGGGATAAGCAACTTCGGATGGAAATCGGAGAATGTTCTCCAATAATAAAGCATACCCTTCCACACTTTCTGAAACCATAAGGTTCCTTGCAGTATGTTGTCCAACAGAAGCAGCATTGTGGGTTAGAACTAATAGTTCACCATTTGATACGAGTTGCAACATGATCTGTGTTAAAACGTTGACATTTTCTTTTGGAAAAAGATAGCCATTCACACTATCATTGACCTAATAAGAGTGTAAAAATAGTCAGTCCCTTGCTTTAAAAGTCAAAACCACCCTACATCGACCTAATAAGTAAAACACTTAATTCCTTTCTTTAAATGTCAATTATTATTATACATTTAAGTCCGTGAAGACAAATTATTCAGTGCATGAGATATGTTTGACCAAATGCTTTGTGCACTGGGTGTGTTAAACTAGGCCAAAGAAAAGCTATAATTGTCTTAAAACATATCAAGTACTAACCATTAATGAGTTAAGATACGTACATATTTCTTTATCATTGGTAGATCTGGAGCCACTATAGGTTTCCCAAAGCACATTGCCTTTAGCAAAGTGATTGGAAAAGATTGCTCCTCACGGAAAGATGCATATATGACAAGGTCAGCCACACTCAAAGTTTTATCTGTATCTTCGGCAGGAGCAACGTGCTTCACCATTCCCTTGGGATATCTCAAGTTCCGCGCAATAGCCTATGGAAATCATACTGCCAAGTTACTACCCGTACATATGAGAAGAACCAAAAAGAAAAAAAAAATTACAGACATTCAAATTGCTAAAGTATATACCAAGAAAAGAAAAAAAGATCCTACCTCCACAGCCACACTGTAATTGGCATTTGAACCCCCAGCCAGTACAACAATCTTGAAACGGGAGTTTGAATTGCCATCATTTGTTAATTCAGGAAAAACCGGTAATAAAGCCTGTAAAACAAGGGCTTGTTCTAGCCAGAGGCCTTTATATAGAAGCTGACTCCCCACAACCACAATAACAAAGTCTTCAGGTGCATAGTCCATCTTAGCTCGTAAATTATCATTGGATACATCCATCGACATATCAACTTCCCATGCTTCTTTAGGAGAACCCGGAATAACAAAGTAGTTTCCAGCATCACAGACTGAATAAGCTATCTAAATAATGTATGACTCATAGTTAGCGCACAGATAACACTGATTCCTCACTAACAAGAACCAAAGTATGAGAATGCGGAAGGGAGTTTGAATAACAGCCGTTTCAGAAGGAGAATAATTTTAATAGTTGATGATGAGGACATACAAATTGTGTTTGCTTTGGCAGAAATTAAGGATATCTAAATATTTCATGGATTACATGTTATTTCCTTCTTGGGAAGGCAATATAATGTGTGAGATGACCTCTACCATGACAACTCTATTGTGCATTACAGAATACCAACACATAAAATGAGTGCAAATCATTTTTCACCCAGAATTTTCAGTAGTTAGACATGCATGGAAGCTAGACTCTTGTTGCACACCTGTACTTGAGAGACAAAGGAGAGAACTAAGTTTGATTAAAGAGCAATACCGGTAGGATATAGTTTGGGAAGACAACAACATTGGCACGAGTAAAGATTTTTCTCCAGTTGTCCACAACATTGTTCTGCCCACTTGAAATATACTGCTCCAACCGAGAAGCAAGTGTAACTTCATTAATGGTCCATACCAGAGGTACATTCTTGAAAGGCTCCTGCATTACACTGTCACAAATATCATTGGAAAAAGGCACCGGAAAAGAGTGCGATAAGAGAAAGGAAAATGATGCAAATTAGACTTCTTATCACCATAGTTAAGAAAGTGCAACATAAATACAAATGCTTTGAAAATAAGATACGCAAGAAATGGGCAATACTTAATAGAATGTGATCATTTTAAGTGACAAAGTTATCTAACAAGACTCTCTCTGAGCCTATATAACATGTGAGATAGATTGACCAAAAATTCAATCTAAAACCAAACCTGTCTGGAACTCAAAAAATTATGAGATCTTCACAAGAAGACGTAATCTTTTTTTAAAAAACTCAAAACAAGGAAGACATAATACTATATATTATTAAACACCTATACCGTTTCTAAAATGCACGGTTGTACAGTCTAGTATATGTTCACACCATTAATAGGATCTGGCCTAAAATATATTAGAAAATTGCACCAGATATGCACCACATAAAACCAAAATCCAGATTAGATCATTTTCTACCTAAAGAAAAGGGAGCTGAAGATCATCAGCCTACTAAATTAAAACACCCACGAAATCACTCCTGAAGAGCCCCAACTAGGAAATCATCAGCAATTCTTTCAACCAGAACCAGAACATAACTAACTTGAATTCATTGAGTTTTATAGCATCTCCTGTGTGTATCTTTGGATATATCAAACAATTATGAGTTGAATTGGTTATGTAGATATTTATCAGGTAAGGCAGCAATTCGCATACTCCATGAAGAATGAAAGGAAGAAAATGACAAAAGTATTAACGAACAAGAGAGTGAACGAAGATATCTGATACAGAAAAGAAAAAGAAGTCCTTACCAAGACAAGACATGGACAGCTTCAAGAGAGTTCACCAGTATGCCGTCATAGCTACATAGAGTATTGTAAAATAATCAGAAAGTACGTCACTCCGATTTTTCGGTAATAGATGGATTCTGGGTGGTGAAATATTTAAATTTCTAAGGCACAGGAAACTACAACCCCTAACATGCCATGTAGTCTAAAAATATATCTAATGAAGAGTAGATAAAATTACGTCTATTCCAGAAGCCTAGTAAAGGTATACAACAAGTAGAACAATGATTCTTGAGCTACAGCCAAAAAGTTTTCTAACATCAATAATCATCAACATTAATCAAAATTTATGCAATTATTAGAACAAAATAGAAAGATACATACTTTAGCCAATCTACAGAGATCTTTGTATGTCCATTGGTGTTCATGATGATGACTGGAACTCCTACGTCTTTCCAAATGGACCTCACTGGACCATCTTCAAGTGAGAGCACCTGCACATTTTTGGAAGGTCATAAGTGGCAAAAGAAATAACCATCTCATTCAAGATAAGGTGCAAACTTGATTTATCCCATAACCTCTGATACTTCTAACCTAGCAGGATATGCCAGCTGTAGTTGTAGAGACCAAGCAACATTCATGCCTTCTTTGTGCTAGTAAAAATTATTAAGGAAACTAAACAGTAATTGTTTCGAGAATACATTATTGACATGAACTTATTTACAGGTCCTGTTGGATTGCACAAACAATCTTTCACGGTGCTATCCATAAGTTGAACACTTTCAGGTTGCCCATTCTTAAACCACCAAGTGCGCAAAAGCTGAAATTCCAGCATCTTTATACAATAAGCTAAGGTGATGTTAGTTCTTGACTTCAGTAGTCACTAGTACTATGAGCAGGAGCGGAGCTACCCTTGATTGACTCTCCTTACATTGTGTAGATAGGTCAAAAAAAATTCTTTTATGTATTCATACTACATGTTATATGTTGAATCCCCTTGGCTGCTTTGCATGTTTACTTCTTTATATTTTGAATCCCTTAGTGAAAATTCCGCTCCGGCGCTGACATCCCTAATAGTGATAACACAATTAGGGATGTCAGATGCTTTCTTCCTCTTGATAGTGATAACATACTGACTCTGAGTTGGCTAAAGACATCCCATTGATTACCAGTACTTACGAAGTCTAAATAAAGAGGAAGAAAGTATTTGACATCCCTAATCGTGTTATCACTATCATTAATCTCAGAGGAAAACATCCAAAACCTTGTTTAACTTTCTGATCAATTCCAAAACCTAGTTTAACTACATAGCAGCTAGCATTGCTTACATTTTTATGAGTCTTCAGGTACTAAGCAAAACACACAAAAATTACCTCAATTTCGTAACCAATCTCCCGTAATGCAGCTGCAACATTAGCCATCATTATTTGATATGGATCAACCAACAAATTAGCAAATACCTATATATGCAGCCAACAGAATGAATCAGAAACTACTTCAAAGGAACAAAAACATACAGTTAAAGTAACAAAATTCTGAAATTATGACTTAACCACAATCAAGATTTACTTTAAATTAGTAAGAATTGAACTGGAGTAATGCTTACCAAAGCCAGCTTAGGTTTTCTATAACCAAATCTCAGTACAGTTCTTGAAGCAAAAGTTCCATTGGCCTCAACAGCCTCATCGCGAAATTTAGCGAAAAGCTTCAAAGGCTCAAACTTGATATCTTCCCCAAAATCCAAAGCCCCCAACTCTTTCAAGAAAGCTAAATCCACTACTCCACTATCTTGAGAACTCAGATTCCCTGATTTTTCCATTAAAGAAGCAGGCAAGAGCATCTGGAAGAGAACAACAAAGAAGAAAAATACAGCCACAGTACAAATCCATTGCAAATAATTGATCTTGTTAACAAACAAGAATCTTGCAAATCTCGATCTGACTGCTCTTTGACCAAATGCATTACTCCTCCCACCAGTTGCTGATGCAGAACGAAGCAAGCTTTGATCTTTCTTCAAAGAAATCCCATTTTCAAGAGAACCCATTTACAGTCCCATCAAAATAATCACAAAAAAATCTTATATGCAGCACCAACTCATAGAAGCAAAAAGCAACTAAAGAAAGAACCTTTCGGAAATTCAAGAACAGAGCTATCCACTTCTCCTAGTCGTATTTGGAAGAGCTTAAAAAGAATATTTCTTGTGATGTCAAAAGAAGAAATAGCAGGAGTGTCTTTGTTTTCTACCACTAAAGAAATCAAGAAGATGCCTGTGAGTTTTTCTCTTCTTCTTTTTTTCTCTTTCTTGAGTTAAAGGCAGCTTACATCACATTAAATATAAAAAATAAAAATCTGCATATATTAAGTAATTTTTATATGAAAAAGGAAAGAGAATATGGCTAATTGTTGATGCAAGAAAGAACAGAGCAGAGGATGCAATAAGAGATTAAGATAGAGCCCATGCGGCTGCTCTGCTTACGTGGCATTGGTCGTCGTCGTTAGTCAACCGTAATATACACAATCTACTAAATACACGCAGATTGTAATAGCACTAACTACAATGATGGTACACAAAATATTTGAATTTTCGAACAAAAGCTTAACAGATTGTAAGTATCTAAGTTGCTCAATTCAAATACTCCATATAAAAAAACTTAATTATTTTTCGTTGCTTAAAAGACTAATTACATATAATTTTACACTAAAAGTATACATTGGTAATATTAAAATAGAGAAAAAATAGTTTGTTATAGCCATTACATTATAACTTTTTTGTATGTTGCACCTGTAAAATTTCGCTGGATCGTTGTTGTTGTTGCTGCAATTATTTGCATAACCTAAATCTTTTTTTGGTACATCCATTTGGTTCAAAAAAATGTTGTGTGAAGTTAATGGATTATTATGATGGATATGATGCAAGTAATTTTTTACAAATTGAGTATAATATTTTACATATTTTTAAAGTATACAGATTATTGTAGAAATTTAGAAATCTTATTCGATAAAATTAGGAGTTAAGTTTCTTAATGGAGTAATAGAAAATATTACACAATTAAATTACTTAACCAATTACAAGTAATCTTCTATACTCTAGAGGAGAATATGTGAGTCAATAACCTAGAGGAAAGTGAAGGACTGAAGGTATTTAATTTATTAGAAGCAGTCAAACTTCACTGTGTACTACTTTCTCACGTGATTTTTTAGATTTTTTTGTAGTCCAAAATGTTTAATTTATTCAAATATCACAAAGGAAATAACTTTTTTTTTGTCAAAATTAACCTAAAAATAAAGAACCTAGAAGTATTTATTGTATTTCAATGAACAAATTAAGGTTAATATGATTATTTTTACTGTTAATTAATATTAAAAGGTAAATTTTTTTTTTATAAATAAAAATAACTAAAAATATCAATTAAAATGAATCAGAGATAATACTATTATTATTGGATATCATTTTAAATTAATTTGGGGTAGATTGATTTGCAGAAGTGGGAAATGAAAAACTTTTGGACAAAAGAGCTGTCCTAGACGAGAAATTGAAAAAGAAACGATAATTTAGATTTGTCGAGAAGGCTAGTAGGCGTGAGGGAGAATTTAGTGCGATATCAGATCCGCTGCCTAGTGGTGAGGGTTTGTTTGTCTGTAAAGTGAAATTGAAGCTTGGGTCTATAGACTAAAATACCCTTCTTGTGAACGAGTGTAATAATTCACAATTTGGCAACAGAATCAGTGTTTTCATACTGCTTGAATGAAATCAAATTTTCCTTTACGAGGAAGTAATTAGGACTGTATTTTTTCCTTTTTTCTTTTAACGAATTATGGTAATTCTTGGAGAAATTTACAATTACCTATTTACAGAAAACGTTATTCTTATTTCTCAACTAGAAAATTTCTTAAAGTGGTGAAATGAGGAGGTGAAAATTGCAGGATGCGCATAACATAATGATTATTGACAAAATATTTTCCAGCTTATTTTATTAAAAAAACATTGGCTTGATTGAATTTAGTGAGATTAGATCCCTAGAAATTAGAATATGACCAATTGGCCAATGAGTCTGATATTAATGTGGCTCATGCAGTCTTGAATCTTGAGTACACGTGGCGAAAGATAGGAGGAGTCGGTGAGAGGTGCCTCCTAAAAATGTTTAAACTCAAACTTTAACTAATACTTCATCCGTTTACTTTTAGTTGTCGAAATTTGACTTTGTACTTCCTTTAAAAAAAAAAACATTTATTTTATAATTTTACTCATAATAATAATAGTATTTTCAAAAGTCTTGAAAAATAATTTAGAGAATGAGTAGTTAATTATAATGATAAAACTGGAAAAAAATTATCTTTTTTATGACTTAATATAGTGGACAAATAAAATCGAATGAAAGGAGTACAATAATAAATAAGGAGAAAAATAATAAGATAGTCGAACTTCATGTGCAAGTTGAGTATAAATAAAATTTGTTAAACTTAGATTTGATAAGATAAACAAAGGAAGATGTTAAGGGGTCGTCTGGTAGGATGCGTCAGATATAAAATAATGCATGTATTAACTTTGTGTATTAATAATATTTTGTTTGGTATACTTTTTGAACATATGCATTAATTATGCAAACATTAGTTATACATCATATTTGGTATTATCATGTGCATAACTAATGCATGAGAAACCATGGTATTAACGATGCAATGAGTTTTAATACATGCATTAGTTTAGTTAAAGATAAAATTGTCTTTCAAAATTCATGCTTGATTAAAATATGCTATTATATTAATGCAAGTTTGACTTTGATGTAAAGTTTGATACTGAAATTGTTCTTACTATTTATATCTATACTCTGCCAATTTCTTCATTGTAAATTTATAAATATGCACTCTACTACTACTACTACGTAATGGAGTGCATTTGTAATCAACTCATTTTCCTTTTATTTTCTTAATTCAAACTTTCTTTGCCTAATAATTTAAAAAAGTGAAAAATAAAATTATATCCCTATTAGATAAATAAATACTTAGTATATTTTTTTATATAAATATATATTCAGTTCTATACTACAATATAGGTAGACAAATCAAATAATTTTTTAAACCTTTTTTCATATAAAAATATTCCTCAACATATGTTTCTTTTAAAAGGATAAAGTGATGGACTGGTTTTGAGGGTATTTTTGTAAACAAACAATTCTTTTAGAAATTGTGCAATACTTTAATACATCAAACCAAACAATGGATAATAAATATGTCAGCATAACTAATGCAAGCATAACTAATACCAACGTTACTAAATTCTAATTAATACACCATATTCAACATTATTCTTATGCACCCTACCAAACGACCCCTAAGTTTGATATCTAATACGGTTAAGGGTCATATCTGTCCATGTACTCTTTAAAAAGGGTTATATTTGTCCTTCGTTATACTTTTTAGATATATTTATCCTTATCGTCATACTTTAGGATCATATTTGCCCATATACTCTTCAAAAGAGTTATATTTGTCATTCGTTATACCTTTTTGACATATTTATCCTTACAATTATACTTTAGGATTGTCACGACCCAAAATCTGTCAGGCAAGCCAACAATACATACTTAGCTTAATTACCCATTTTAATGGATTTAAAATCAAAATTTCTTTAATGAAATAATAAAAATAAAACTCATAGAGTAAATGATAAATATTTTTAGCAACTAAATTTCTAAACAACTCACAACCATTCCCAAAACCCGGTGTCACAAGTGCATGAGCATTTACTAGGGAATTAAAATTTAAAATACATCATCTGTCCAGAATATAAATTAGACAGGAAATTATAATATCTCTGAATGAGACTCTGTTGGATGCGGATCGTAATACAGAATGCAGCTCACCTATGTTCCCGCAACTATTAACCACACATCTGCACCACAAGGCCGCTAGACATATATGTACCTGCACAATAAAATGTGCAGCAAGTGTTGCATGAGTACAAAAACAACGTGTACCTAGTAAGTATCAAGCCTAATCTCAAAGAGGTAGAGACGAGATGGCCGACTATGACACTCACTATGGGTCAATAATATTAAATAATCATAAAAATAAAAATATTTATATCAACGTGATTCACAGAATTAACAAAAATTTTATTGAACCGACAGAAGTAATTAAATTTCTTCAATTCCAATAAATTTTTAATTTATCAATTAGCCTCATTTACAGGAATAACCATAATTTCCTTAACAAGCAGAGATAATTAATTCTTTAGATTTTCAATAATTTCCAATTTATCAATCAAATTCCTTTAAATGCAATAATTTCTAATCTATTTTACAAGCTGCAATTCAATTTCAATAAACTTTCAATTTATCAAATAGCTTTACAAGATGCAATAAACTGTCCAAGTATCGTGTAATTATTATTATTATTAAGCACGATTTCTGCCGAGGTCGTACGGCCCGATCCAGAGTGTCGTGTACACTGCCGAGGGACGTGCGACACGATCCATAGATGCATCTATCCTGCCGAGGCGTTCGGCCCGCTCCACAAGAAAGGAGGACATTTTCTTATGTACCTCCGGAAGGAGAGTATATTTATTATAAGATAAATTCGGGAGGAAGAACAATTTCTCTTAACAATTAATTAATTTAAACAGAAAATCAAGCATATGAGATTTTCATCCTTTAATATTTTTATCTAACAATTCACAATATATACCAGTTTATGAGAATTAACTTACCTTCAAAGAATAAAATTTACACAAGTAATTCATGCTTTGATTCCTAAACTACTCGGACTTTAGCATTAATAGTAGCTACGCACGGACTCTCGTCACCTCGTGCGTATGTAGCCCCCGTAATTAGCAATAATTATTCAATTTAATCCCTATGGGGTAATTTCTCCCTCACAAGATTAGACAAGAGATTTACCTCGTCTCAAAGTCCACTTTTCGATTACCACATCGCGTTAAATTCCAAATTCGGTGCCGAAAAATCCGAAGCTATCCAAATATTAATAAAATAATTAATACATGTTCAAAAATTCTAATTTAGGCAATTGAATAAATTACCCTAACCAAAACAGTAAAATTTCTAAAATTCATCCCAGGTCCACATGCCCGGATTCTAAAAATTTTCGAATGAAAATATTACCCATAATCTCAAGAACTCAAATATATACTTTCTACCTAATTCCATAATTATTTTCATGGTTAAATCTCATTTTCATAAAAATCTAGGTTTTTCATCTAAGCCTTTGATTTCTAAGATTTACTAGTTATAATCTACCATAATCTATGTATTTAACTCAAAGTGTGTAGAATTAACTTACCTTCAAAGAATAAAATTTACACAAGTAATTCATGCTTTGATTCCTAAACTACTCGGACTTTAGCATTAATAGTAGCTACGCACGGACTCTCGTCACCTCGTGCGTATGTAGCCCCCGTAATTAGCAATAATTATTCAATTTAATCCCTATGGGGTAATTTCTCCCTCACAAGATTAGACAGGAGACTTACCTCGTCTCAAAGTCCACTTTTCGATTACCACGTCGCGTTAAATTCCAAATTCGGTACCGAAAAATCCGAAGCTATCCAAATATTAATAAAATAATTAATACATGTTCAAAAATTCTAATTTAGGCAATTGAATAAATTACCCTAACCAAAACAGTAAAATTTTTAAAATTCATCCCAGGTCCACGTGCCCGGATTCTAAAAAATTTCGGATGAAAATATTACCCATAATCTCAAGAACTCAAATATATACTTTCTACCTAATTCCATAATTATTTTCATGGTTAAATCTCATTTTCATAAAAATCTAGGTTTTTCATCTAAGCCTTTGATTTCTAAGATTTACTAGTTATAATCTACCATAATCTATGTATTTAACTCAAAGTGTGTAGAATTAACTTACCTTCAAATTGCTAGTTGAAATCTCCTCTCAAAAGGCTCCAAAATCGCCCAAGAATGGAAGAGAATGGGCTCAAAATGACTAAGCCCGGATTTTTAACACATTCTGCCCAACAGTCATTTTCGCACCTGCGGCTCCGCATCTGCGGAAGATGCGTCGCAGATGCGGTTTCCCCCTAAGCCGGCTCCGTCTGCTTCTGCGGTCAGCGGTTCGCATCTGCGAGTCTGCTTCTGCGACTTACACGTCGCACATGCACCTTCTCCGCACCTGCGGCCCTTCTTCCGCTTCTGCGGTTCTGACAGAACTGGGGAGCTTCAGCTTGGCTCTAAATTTCTAACTTAGTCCGAGCCTCGTCTGATTAACGCTCGGGGGCCCCGGGCGAACATACCAACAAGTTTGAAATCATAAAGCGGACTCGCTCGAACTCTTTAAACATGTAAAACAACATCAAATCTAAGAATCATACCCTAAACCAAATTGATTCAAACTTAAGAACTTCAAGTTCTTCAATTTACTACCAACGCGCCGAAACATACTTAAACTACTCAGAATGACACCAAATTTTTGCGTGCAAGTCTTAAATCACTGTACAGAGCTATTCCCAGCTCGGAATTCCAAACGGACCTCGATTACTCCAAAACCTATTCCAAACCATTTTTTAAAGTACTTTAAACCTTCAAATAGTTAATTTTTCACTATTAAGCGTCAAAACGCTCCCGGTTTATCCAAAACCAGATTCGAACATACATCTAAGTCCGAAATCATCATACGAACCTATTGGAACCGTCAAATCCCGATTTCGAGGTCATTTTCTCAAAATGTTGACCGAAGTCAAACTTGCCCCTTTAAAGCCAAACCAAGGAACCAATTGTTCCGATTTCAATCCAATCACTTCCAAATTTTGAACAAACTATCCACGCAAGTCATAAATTAATAAAAGCATATACAGAGAGTTTTATTTAGGAGAACAGGGTTCTAACAATCAAAACGACCAGTTGGGTCGTTATATTCTCTCCCACTTAAATATACGTTCATCCTCGAATATGCTAAAGATTGTTCCGGAGTTGTCCAAAAATCATTGTTTAACACTTCGAGAACCTACCCGTGCTACCACACCCAATTGAGCACATTAGCTCGAGCAAATTTGAAGATTCTCCCCTTTATTTAGGCAATTAAGCCTTAGAGCCCAATTCTAACAACCAAAATTCTCCACCATGCTTGATTCTAACCTACGAACACCGTATCAATCACTACACGATGCACCAATACAAGATTGCATACCTTGGTTGAATTTAGACCATGCACCGCACCATTCACATGCCCATAATAACATCCCCGATAACAATAGTCAAGATTCCACGAATCTGATATCCACAACACATCTCATGATACCTATAAGTCTTGTTCCAACTCTTGCAATGCTTTCACGAGGGAAGAAATATGTAGAAATTCATAACCCACTGCCGAGTCAACAAATTATTGAGTTTCTCCTTATGACAAGAACCATTGCCTCATTATGGACCAAATAATGGTATTTGCTCTTTATTATACTTCATATAATCCGATCATACTGATCCCAGATCCAATAATTTCGTCTCACCTAGTATAAGTTGCTCAGGCAATAAGCCACCTCAGACACGGCAAAAGGTCTCATATGACGCCACAATGAGCTAATAAGCTACGGACTCGATTGCGATAAATAAGGAAAATAAACTATGGAAAGGATTATTCAACCCACGTGACTAATTAAACAACTGAAAGATGTCATGAACCCTCCTCAGAAAATGGGACACAAAACACACAAAATAGAATATAAGGGACTGTACTCAACATCACACTGTTGCGGCGTGCAACCCGATCCAAACAACATACCCGTGGCGGCGTGCCACTCGATCCGCACAAAAAGAATTTGTAAGAAAATACTTAGCGAGCTAGAATGCTCATTACTGCAAAATATCCGAATATCGGACACAAGCACGCCAAGTGCATGATACCATCCCTGGGAGGACCGACAACGCCATATGCTATAAAACTCAAGCATAACTAAGGTGCGATATATGATCTGAATCTCGAGAGCCATCTTGCTCACATAGCACCATCGCTACGCGGAACCTCAACACATAAGAAATTTATCAAGCCGCTTCACAACTCACACGGCACAATATAGTATTTCATGAAATAGCCGACGACGAAACAACTTTCAACGTCCGAATAATCCTCCATAAGGAGCGCTATGCTGAATGAACACATCTGGTCTGATATAGAGCCCATATTCATATTTAAATCCATCCACATACCTCAAGCCAATTCTGATCGCACCATACTAGGCTAATAACCCTTCAAGTATCCATAATAACCCTTTTCCCATAACACACAAGAACAACCATCATAACCGGAACAAACTTCCACAGTCCACAACCAAATGAACCGAGCGCCCTCCAGGCATAATTTCTCGAATCAACGATATTACCACAATCTTCATACTTGGTTTAAATCTTCACTCAATAAAGTGACTATATGCCACTCTTACACAATCTTTTTGTGAGACACGCTCCCACGACCTTCCGCACCAGGTAACAAGTCTACACATCCATGCTACCGGTTACTCTAATACTGTAAAGCATATAAGGAATCCGCAAATCAATACACAAGATATCTTACACCTAACATCGATTTTAGGTGATGCCAAAAATAATACCATCTTACTTTAAACATCTAAATCCTTTTCCTAGTCATCCGAGCTCATGACATCCTTGTCAACACCGAACCGAAATCTTCAATCCTCAACTTTCGAATTCCATGCTACTTAGTGCACTTAATCACTCAAATGCACAGGAGTACAAGAATTCCATCATAACTCCCGAACCACTAATAGGGTAAACACTTAATTATATAGAAACCTTCTACTTAACTCATCTCAAAAGAACCATTACAACGCGTGACTGAATTCCCATTTTCGCAGAAAATACCAGCCTCAAGTAGTGGTCTAAACCACCATAACTCTTCTGGGATCCCTCTACACATAACATGCCATAATACCTGAATTCCTTCAAATAAAATCAATTACGGCAGCTGTCAAGCCTCACACGTACCGCCAAAAATCACACGCATAACTCAATACGCTGAATGAACTGATCATTGACACCATCATGCCAATTCAACCATTGTTACCCGACCCGTCTTTTCTCAATTTATTCTCAACTTGACTTAGAAATAATAATAGCTCCATTCATTACATCACGAACTCAAATCTGTGCTCATCCCGAGTGACCTATTTCATGAGACTACGCTGTTTCAAAATCCACGAATCATCTCATACCCCTCCTGGTGCGCACTTTTACATCTTCAACTGGTACACCCATTCTGATACTTCTTTTATGAATCTGAAGTTATTTTCTTCCGTTCTCTAATGCTACACCATAACCTGAAGATAACGCAGAGTACTATAAGCTCCGTTTCATAATCTGCTGCAAAAGCTCGATACCCAACCATACTACGGACTCGAGATCCTTAGGCATCGCACTTTACCTTTTTGAACCCCCTAAGACCGTTATTGAGAGTCACTTGCTTTGACTTGTTCCCAAACATGATCAACTCCAAGGCCTTTCTAGCACATTGACACTTTCTCAAGGAAACTTTCGACTGTCTTACTTTCCTTGTGCATTACATCTACACGAAACATAAACTCTGAGTCTTCCCAAAGCTGAATATGAATCGATAAAGGCCAAATATGGCACACATTCCTCAAATCCTTTGCTCAAATTACCACCGATATTTTCTTTCCTTAGTCTTAATGACCCACCAATACACCGATAACCAAAAACCGCACAAGTTGACACTGCACAATCCAATCATAGACGGTAGGGCTCTCCCACTTAGCTTGAAGCTATAATTACATAATTCTGGAATCCACCGAGATTCTTTCTTCATTGTTGACATGATCTTGCACACGCAACTCGCCAAATTTCTCGAATTCCTCCTATTAACCTTTAATAAACACTCCGAACCACTAGCCATATTTATATATTAAATCTCTTACCGGGTAGCAGTAGAATTCTTCGTAGAAGCTTTGTCAACACCACGCGACCGCTAACCTGCTCACATGAGACAAACCCACCCGTGAAAATTACATGTTGACATATTCCAACATCGCTGCACTAGGTGCAATTACTACAAAATCAGTAGATCATCCTGAGTCGGAGCTCATTCACCAGCTGCACCAGTCCGTTCACTCCTCATGGGCGTCAACAAAAGGTGTGACAATATATTCCAATCCAAAGTCATGTTGTATCCTTCGTCATATCAAGCAACTCCCTCCTGTCACACCCAATCTTCCTCAATATAGCAACCAATATTTCAAATTAAGCCCGTAGACCTAGTCACTGTCCACCATGAATCCCAAACCACTCTAAACTTTCCTCAAGACGTGTAGCTATCCTACCCCGTAACACATATGCTACCTTGCCACTCTCCCACTTTGGTCAAACCCTCTCTTTTAAGCAGCTACTCGACTTCTGTTTCTCACACTTGGCCTCCTAGGAACTTAACCACCACAAGACACCTTCCACAAGTCCTTCCTCATCTTTTGCTGCCCAATTGTTGCCTTAACTCAAAATCCGTTTCTATAGCACTTGAACCAATAGGTCGTTACTAACTTTAAACCTTTCCGAGGATCATCCTTCTCGAGCCATCAATACTAGGAACACCGCTTAAATCCTGAATCATTGCACACCGCGATCTCTAACAACTGCTTCCCTTACACAAATTTCTAACACCCCGCCGTGAAGGTGAGTTGAAGAAAACCATAACATCGGCGAACCTTATCGCATTTAACAATGCGATGACACCACATCACAATTGATAACTCTACCACGCTCAAAAATATCAAGCTTCGTTACTCCATCAACCCAAACCTGAACATTCTTAGTCCGATTGCCTTTACTCTGCTGGAAATAAAATATGGAACCTATGAATCATGTACTGAGAAAAAACTTCTTTCAAGTCGTTTACTGCCCTGACACATAGACAGGCATTCTACCATTACATAAACACTATGCGATAACAATGCATGAATCATCATAACAATCAATGCCAAATCTCAAAACCTTAGGTAGTATTGATACTGAACTGAAATGATAGAGCGGCCTTCCGCAAGGCTACAACAATAGCCCAATTAATTTCGCAGGGAGAAGTATGCTGCACTACATCTGTAGTACCATAAAAAAATTTCCTCGATCCCCAATTTATAACAAGCGTTTTACGTCGCATAAGATTGAATAGGAAGAAAATGTAGGCATAAGCCTCAAAGGAATTGAATCGCACGATGAGGAATCAAAAAGGGAAGTATTCTTAACAGCCTTGTAGCCACTCGAAGATAAGTACATACGTCTTTGTATCGATTCGCAAGACTCTACTAGACTTGCTCATGACTCGTGAGACCTAAGTGAACCTAGTGCTCTAATACCATGTTGTTACGACCCAAAATCCATTAAAGGTCGTGATGGCGCCGGACACCATTGTCAGGCAAGCCAACAATACATACTTAGCTTAATTACCCATTTTAATGGATTTAAAATCAAAATTTCTTCAATGAAATAATAAAAATAAAACTCATAGAGTAAATGATAAATATTTTTAGCAACTAAATTTCTAAACAACTCACAATCATTCCCAAACCCCGGTGTCACAAGTGCATGAGCATTTACTAGGGAATTAAAATTTAAAATACATCATCCGTCCAGAATATAAATTAGACAGGAAATTATAGTATCTCTGAAGTAGACTCTGTTGGATGTGGATCGTAATACAGAATGCATCTCACCTATGTCTCTGCAACTATTAACCACACCTCTGCGGCCTAATCTTGAAGAGATAGAGACGAGATGGCCGACTATGACACTCACTATGGGTCAATAATATTAAATAATCATAAAAATAAAAATATTTATATCAACGTGATTCACAGAATTAACAAAAATTTTATTGAACCGACAGAAGTAATTAAATTTCTTCAATTCCAATAAATTTTTAATTTATCAATTAGCCTCATTTACAGGAATAACCATAATTTCCTTAACAAGCAGAGATAATTAATTCTTTAGATTTCCAATAATTTCCAATTTATCAATCAAATTCCTTCAAATCTAACAATTTCTAATCTATTAATTAAATCCTTCAATTTCAATAAAAAAATCTAATTTATCAAATAGATTTACAAGGTGTAATAAACTATCCAAGTATCGTGTAATTATTATTATTATTAAGCACGATTTCTGACGAGGTCGTACGGTGTTCGGGTCCAAACCTACACCACTGTATAGTAGCAAGGAGTGGTCGATGCAGTTTTACCCGATGAGGTCGGGATCGATTTCCACACGGAGTTAATTTGGTTTGGAGTCGGGTATCTAACTAATCTAGATGTGCGTGTTATTTCTAATTGCACTTCCAAACATTGTTGTGATTGATTCTATTCTAATTTTATATTATTGTATGCCAAGTATAAGCTAAGTACAATATTTTTGGTGAAAGTTTTCAAGTGTTAAAAGGCACTAGGGTAGTGACTTCCGCATAGGTGAGTATCTAATGGGTATCAAGAATCTAGGACAAGCTTGTTACGATTGGGGTCGTGATATAACCATCACACATAAGTGCTCACTCTATACCTCTCGGTAGTTTGAGTGACTTTGCCCGATTTTGGCTTTCTCAAGCCCAAATGAGTGTTCATACAATCCAAATGAAATTGGCTCAAGTCGGGTATTACTATCTCTAGGTTTAACCCTTTAATCGGGGCTATCAATCTCTTGAGTTCACCCTAATTCATTGTTAGCCTAATTTTCCTAGACTTAGTCTCTCTTTATCAAGAAGAGCCTAAGTTATAAAGGCATGAATCAGTATTTGCAACCACTAATTCTACAATTTTAGCATGAATTAGGCTAAATGTCACTAACCCATAAACAATTAAGCCCTAAAATTCAAGACCCATTAAATACCCACATTAGGATTGGGTCATAACCCTAGCTATGGGGTCTAGCTACTCATGATAACAGCAGAAATCAAAGATAAAGATGAAATATAAGTCATAATAGTACTAGATGAAAATCTAAAGTTCGAAGGTAAATCTATTATAAAATTGCCCTAAAGGGGAAAAACCAGCCGTTCATGTGCTCAGCTCTACAAAACTTGACCTAAAATGTCATAAAGATCTATTTATACACAACTAAAATTTTCGGACAAAAATGCCCCTGCGGAGGATTCGCGAACGCGTAATTCTGACCGCGTCCGCGCTTGAGCTTTCGCGAACGCATAATAAGAAGCGCGGTCCGTATTTCTTCAATACTGGGCTTGGATTGGACTTAGTTTCGCGGACCGCATAATTTCAACCGCGTGAGCTTCCATCGCGGCCGCGTAATTTGGACGCGGACCGCGTTCTTCAGTTAAGCCTGACTTGCAGGGTCTCTGCACCTCAAGATGCGCTCTCAGCGAAATTCCCTTCGCGTCCGCGTAAGATCAATTCGTGGCCGCGTAATTTGGACGCAGGCTACGTTATTCATTTGAGCCTAACCTGTAGAGTATCTGAACCTCGAACCATGCTCTCTGCAAAAATCTCTTCGTGACCGCGCTAAAGATTTCGAGACCGCGCTTTTCCAAAGCGGTCAACGTTTATTTTAGTACTCAAAGCAACTTCTCTGAATCTGCTTTCACGGACCGCGTAATAGTGGCCGCCTCAGCGGTGGTCCTTATGCGGCCGTGCTTTTCTGTCGCTTTCAGCGCTCCAGTGTCAGCCTTGGATTAGTGCAAGTTTGACTCCTTCATGAGTTGATTATGGCTTCTTTGCCTCATTTTGACCAAACCCTGCAAACAAGCACACTAAGTTAGTTTTCGGGAATACCTTTATGCATTTTTGACTCAAAACCTAAGCAAAAGAGAGAAAATAATAGGCTAAAACCCTAGTTATCAACTCCCCCAAACTTAAGCTTTTGCTTGTCCTCAAGCAAACAAGGTAATTCCCACCTCCACAAAAAGAAGAAAGGAAAAATTCAGCTTTTCCAAGGTGACTTCATCAAGCATCAATTGGGACTAACAACTACACTCAACACAAATGCATTATCAACAACATCATGCTATGATTTCTTGAGTTCCATAGTTCTAATGTGACACAAAAGCATCAAGAATTGACTCAATTCATCAAGGAAGCTCATTCTCTCACGTAGGTCATTGTGGATTCCAAACTTCTCCTCCTCTACTCTCCATGAGCAAATCTCACTTTATAGAATGTGACACTCAAAACAAGAATTGTAAAGAAATGCGCTCATCACTCTCAAAAGAACACCACAAGTCCGGCTCTAAGTACCATAAGCTTGCCCCTTATGTAGATCACCCCTAATGTAAGCTCACTCAACTTGAAATCATATAGGGCTTTAGTGGGATGTAATGAAGGCTTTTTGGATCAAGGTAGGATATAATGAACTATGACGGTTTCATCTTTTCTTAAGCACTCCATTTTCTCATTTCGGTTCGTACTTTCTTGACTCTTTAAGTCATTTTCTTCTTCCTCAGGGGAACTAGAGAGACATATTGTCACTCTTTCTTGTTCATGACAATCATTTTTATCCTTTTCTCATCATTCCATGCCATTCAACATTATTTTCTTTGAATTCCTTCAACCTTTTCTTTCTTTTTGACATATTTCTTTTTGACTCATTATCCTTTTCTTTGCCTTTCCTTTTCATCAACTCTTTTTGTTCTTTGTATCTTTTATCACTTTGAAGTTCCTCGTCTCTCTCCCAAACTTATGTTTTCACTCATTGCCCATCATGAATGCTAAGGAAAGATTGGGTGCCAAGAGATGGTCATTATTAAACGGATGAAGGCTTGTAATGTGGATTGAATGAAAAAGGCTTATGCTCAAAGGGGTTGACTAGGGATATTACATTGGTAGGCTACGAAAGCTTTCATAGTTCAAATGGGACCAAGGAGAGCCTATAATCACTTCTCAAGTCGAGCTACACTTAGAATTTCGCCTGGACAAATATTCAAGGCAAGTTCTAGACTTGTTGGCACGGGACTTGGACTTGCAATGCAATACCTCACCTCTCAAGCTACTGGATTGTTAAAGAGAATAGAGTCGAGGGCCCACAACAATCTTAGCTAAGATTGAAGATCACATATGGCTCACAGAAACCACTTGATGATAGTTTTAGTCAACTCAAGAGTATAAAGGTCACAACTAGAGCTAATCTCTTCAACCAACTTGTCTCTAACCATGAGGTCGAAGGTAAATATGTTGGTACCAAGTGAAGCCTGCTTGAGACACTTTTATTCATTACTACTATATATCAAAACAGAAAGAAAAACAGACTCAATCCCTTAAGAAGGTTGTCACGCCATCCATCGCTGGGAAGAGCCACCCGGTTCACACAACATCCACATTTGAAAAGAACCGAGGTATTAAGAAAACCAAAGGCTTATTGATCACGCAGAAATGTAAAAAGAGGCTACAAACTCAAAAAGAAGCTATTCAAGGAAGTTAGAAGCTAAGCTATTAAGGAAAATTATAAAAGAAGTTATATAGTAAAATATAGAAAGTAAACTGAATATGTACAATAGGGGAGTGAAAGGAAAATGCACAAACTGAATATGTAAAGTTATATACATACCAAAAGTGAAAAATAACGAAAAAGTAGTATCATAATTATTACATGCCAAAATCAAAGTCATCAAATCAAAATAAGACCACCCTCCCAAATATAAATTAGCATTGTCCTCAGTGCTAAAAGTAAAAATAAGCTCAGGGAAAGGATAAAGATTAAAAAAAACTCCATATGTGGTCTCAGGTACTCTGGTAGGGTCCTCAGACTGTGTAGGCTCATCAACCCCATCAGGATCCTCTAGCTGAATCTCTAAGTCCTCGGTCTGGGGTACCACAAATCATCTCACCGGCTCTCTGTTAGCCTCCTGCTCTGATGCATGTGCTGTTTGTGCTGCCAGTGCAGTCTCCTCCATAAGGAGGTCCAGAGGAATATCGCTGGTGGAAGTAAGCTGCTCCACCTCTTTATTTAACAGCTCTTGATTCTTCTTCACCTTCTTGATCTGTTTTCCCATCTCCTTGATTACCTTCGCATGAGTACCCAGAGTCTCCAGAATTTGCTTTTAGTTTTCAAGGATCTTTTTCAATGAATCCCCTACTGACGGAGGCATCTGAAACTGTGTTGGAGCTACCTGTGCTGTGACTGCACTGGATAAGGCACATAACTTTGTTGTAGCTACCTGCATCTAGTTGTTGATGCTGGATAAAGTCTGATTAGCCCTCAGTGCAGTCTGAGGGTAAGTTGAGGAGGAAGGCACAGATAGTGGGGCAGAGACTGATGGCCCTAAGGACGGAGGTGGCATATCAGCAGATGAACCTTCGGCTGTGGAAGGCTCGGACCCAGTAGCCACTACCCTTGGCTCTTCAGACTGACCATCGGAGGGAGTGGCTTTGCCTTTGGACTTGGGATCGCCTGCTCGCTGAAGGCTGTACCAAGAGAAGGGACTTTTCGATTTCACCTTCATGTCAAAGTGTCTTCCCTCAACCCCTTGGTCCTCTAGGTACATAGTGATGAAACTGGGGTAAGGGTAGGACATTTCTTCCTTCCCGGTTGCCTTAGATATGTTCTGGGCCATGAGGTTCCCCACATTTATTGGGTACCCTGCCATAATGGATGCTATGAGGATCGCCCGGGAAAGTGGAATGTCACTGTCATGCAGGCACGGATCAAGGCGGCTACAGACAAAGGTGCACCACCCTTTTGCTTCAAAGCTCAAAGTCTTTCTATGAATATGGACCCCAGGTGTAAGCCTAGCCGGTGTTGACCCAGGGATGGCTATCACCTCTGCAAGCCATGGACGGGCTGCCTCATCTAATGCCAACTTCTCCAAGTACAGGGATTCGTTCACATCATCGAACCCGACATATGTGTTCAGTGTCTTGCCATCAAATCTGATCTTCCGGTTTCGTACCTTAGTCACATAGGTGCCCTTTTTGATGTGGGCGACATTGGTGCAGAATTCTTTGACTAAGTACTCATTGGCCTCCGGTAGCTTGCTAGTGAAGAATTTCCACCCCACTCTTTCATCAAATTGCTTCTTCACATTGGGATTGTGGGGTAGAAGATCTCTTTATATGAAATGCCGCTCAAGGGTGAGCGACCTTTGTGGCCACCATTCCCGGAATTTGTGGTAGGTTTTCTCACTCACGAACCTATCTTGCCACACTACCGGCTTCCTTGATCTAATAAAACCTCCAACCCGGGTATCACCACCTCTCCCGTCATTCAGGACATCCTCTTCATTATTAATATTAATTAGAGCCGTTGTTGAGGCCGTAGTTGCAGCAGGTGGGGCAGGTGGTGTGGAAATCGCACTACCTCCTCCTGATCCATCAGACGACCAAGACAGGGAAGTAGATTCATCGACGAGGCGGTAGGGCTGTGATTGAGCCTCTTGTTGGGGTTGTGCAGCTTCCCCAGGGAGGGGACAAACTCACTAGTCTCAAAAGAGTTGGGAGTGGGTCTTCGAATGGTTTGTTTCTTGCCAATGACCTTTTTAGGTGCTAAGGATGCAGTCTGTTTCCCTCTGCCCTGGCCTCGGGAGGATTCTCCCCTCCCTTGTGATTTCTCAGGACCGCCACGAGATCGCACCATTATTTGCATATATAATTAGTGAAAGCTTATTAGTATTGTGGTTCAATGAATCAGCAAAAGAAAGCAGATGATATGATCACATTGTTTCTCAAAGCAGGGATCCACTGACAGCGTAAAAAGGAGTGCGTCTGCAGAATGGTCAGCGCGGTTCGCGTAAAAAGGAGCACGGCCGCAAAAGAGGCTGGACTCAGACTATCAACTCTCTGATCATGGTCTTCCGCGGACCGCGTAAAAATGAACGCGGCCGCGAAATCAATTTGTCAAACTCTCTGAAACTCATTAGCGCGGACCGCATATTTTGGACGTGGCCGCGTCCTAAATTACGCGGTCCGCGGAAGAATCATCGCATCCGCAAACATGCAACCATACTCAGCTCTCGCAAATTAAAGAACGCGGATCGCGTAAAATGGACCGCGGTCCGCGGAATTCAAACAAAAACTGGCATTGGTACATTTGAAACCTAGGGTTTTCACTAAGTGCAAAAATTAATGCAATTAACATGCATAGTTAATAACCCTATCCCCCATTAGGCAAGTAAAGCGATTACCCACATGAATTTAAGCATCAATTAAGCATGATTTTGAGATTGTGGCATGTATTAAACCCTAACTAAAAAGAGAAATTAAAAATAGAAGAAATGAAAATCAAAAGATAAAATTAATGTAAAGATTTGAGCATACCAGATGTGGATTTGTAGTAGAAAATTGCTTCTTGACTAATGAGATATGAAATTGAAATTTTAAGAAGTGGAAGATGAACAGTGGCATATTTCGCTAAGAGCGTGGGTTCGAAAAAGTGTAAAAGTCCTAAGGACTTCCTATTTATACCAACTCAGAGGTTACCTGAGCGCGGTCCGCATAATTCCACCGCGTCCGCGATTTTTACCTTTCGAAGAACCTTTTCAGAAACAAGTCCGCTGAGAGCGGAATAACGGGCACGACCGCGTAATATCAACGCGGACCGCGAAATTACGAACGCGGACGCGAATACAACTTCAGAGAGTTGATATTCTGGACTTTTCAAGTTTGCTTCCACTGATAATATACGCCCCCGCGAAAAGCTCTCGCTGACCGCGAAATTTTGAGTGCGGTCCGCGTAATTCCCCACACTTAGGCAAATTTTTCCAGCAACAGTCATGTACTGCATAAACAATTCCTACATAAATCTCACAACCAGTTAGTTCAAAATAAAACCCGATCTAAGAAGAAAATCAAAGAAGAAAGAAAAACACATGGGTTGCCTCCCAAGAAGCGTCTGATTTAACGTCGCGGCACAATGCATGTTACCAACATTATTGGAAATTGATCAAGGCTACCACATGGCTGTCATCAAAATTGCCGAGGTAATGCTTCACTCGGTGCCCATTAACTCTGAAGATTTCACCATTTTTGTTTTTCAAGTCAAGAGCACCAAACGGAGTCACGTGCACCTCTTCAAAAGGGCCACTCCATTTTGACTTGAGCTTTCCCGGAAATAGTCGTAACCGGGAGTTGAATAGAAGAACCAAGTCACCCTCATTGAATTCTTTGTTCTGGGCATATTTGTCATGTAAGTACTTCATCTTGTCCTTATACAAGGATGAGCTAGAATAAGCATGAAACATGAATTCATCAAGTTCATTGAGTTGCTCTACCCGGAGATTGGCTGCTACATCTCATTCAAGGTTTAACTTCTTGAGCGCCCACATGGCCTTGTGCTCTAACTCAATCGGAAGATGGCATGTTTTCCCAAATACTAACCGGTACGGAGACATACCAATTGGAATCTTGTACGCAGTTCTATAAGCCCACAACGCATCGTCAAGTTTCCTTGACCAATCAGTCCGGTTTGCATTGACAGTTTTTGATAATATGCTCTTTATCTCCATGTTGGAGACCTCAACTTGTCCACTAGTCTGGGGATGATAAGGGGTTGACACCTTATGATTGACACCATACTTGGAAAGTAAAGTGTCGAAGGCCTTGTTGCAGAAATGAGAACCCCTATTACTGATGATCGCCCTAGGAGTGCCAAACCTTGTAAAGATATTTTTCTTTAAGAAAGTCACCACACTCCGTGCCTTATTGTTGGGCAAAGCTACAGCTTCAACCCACTTGTAAACATAATCAACAAGAACCGGAATGTAAGTGTTACCACACAAACTCACAAAAGGCCCCATGAAGTCTATGCCCCACACGTCAAAAATATCGATTTCCATAATAGTGGTGAGATGCATTTCATCCTTATTGGAAATTCCACCAGCTCTTTGGCATTCATCACACCTCTTAACAAGCTCACGTGCATCTTTATACAGGGTAAGCTAATAAAATCCACAACTAAGAACCTTTGAAGCAATTCTCGCCCCACCATGATGACCATTGTAGGGCGAGGAATGGCAAGCATCAAGAATATTCATTTGCTCCTCTTTCGGAACACATCTCCGGATCACACCATCATTGCAAATCTTAAAAAGATAGGGCTCGTCCCAATAATAATCCAAGCTGTCCCATTTGAGTTTCTTCCTTTGGTTTGAAGAGAGCTCACTCGGGATAATGCCGGTCACAAGAAAGTTAGCCACATCGGCGAACCAAGGCATACCATTCAAAGACACAGAGAGGAGTTGTTCATTCGGGAACGAATCATTAATTTCGAGGCCATCGTGGGGCCTCCCCTCCTCTTCTAAGCGGGACAAGTGGTCCGTCACTTGATTATCACTTCCTTTTATATCAGTGATTTCAAGGTCAAACTCTTGAAGCAGAAGTACCCATTTCATCAACCTAGCCTTCGAGTCCTTTTTTGTCATCAAGTAACGGAGTGCCACGTGATCGGTGTGCACAATCACTTTGGCTCCCATGAGATATGGCCAGAACTTTTCCATGGCGAAGACAATGGCTAGTAACTCTTTCTCGGTCACCGTATAATTGACTTGGGCGTCATTCATCGTTTTGCTTGCATAAAGACCGGATGAAATATCTTGTTGACCCTTTGCCCCAAAACCGCTCCTATCGCAACGTCACTAGCATCGCACATGAGCTCAAATGGTAAGCTCCAATTGGGTGAGGTAATGATGGGAGTGGTTGTCAATTTATACTTGAGAAGCTCAAAAGATTTCATGCAATCTTCATTGAACACAAACTTTGCATCCTTTTCTAGCAGCTTGCACAAGGGGTTCACCACATTTGAGAAATCCTTGATGAACCTTCGGTAGAACCCCGCGTGCCCAAGAAAGCTCCTAACTCCCTTGACGGAAGTAGGAGGAGGGAGATTTGAAATAACTTCAATTTTCGCTTTGTCCACTTCAATACCGTTCTTTGAGATCTTATGGCCGAGGACAATGCCCTCCTCGACCATAAAGTGTCATTTTTCCCAATTAAGCACTAGGTTGGTCTCTTCACATCGGGCCAACACTTTGTCAAGATTATCCAAGCATTCTTCAAATGAGTCCCCCACAACACTAAAATCATCCATGAATACTTCGAGGAAGTCCTCCACCATATCCGTAAATATTTCCATCATACACCGCTAAAAGGTAGCCGGTGCATTACACAAACCAAACGTCATCCGTGAGAATGCAAATGTGTCATACAGACATGTGAAGGTGGTTTTCTCTTGGTCTTCCGGTGCAATGAGAATCTGGTTGTACCCTGAGTACCCATCCAAAAAACAATAGTAGGCACGCCCGGCAAGTCTATCCAACATTTGATCAAGAAAGGGAAATGAAAAGTGGTCTTTGTGGGTCACTTTGTTCAGCTTTCTGTAGTCTATACGTACCCTCCATTTGGTGACAGTACGAGTGGGGATCAACTTATTTTTATTATTTGTGACCATAGTCATACCCCCTTCTTCGGCACATATTATACCGGTGAAGTCCATAAACTATCCGAGATAGGGTACACAACCCCTGCATCAAGCCACTTGATAATTTCCTTCTTGACGACCTCTTGCATAGCCTCGTTCAACATCCTTTGATGTTCCACGGAGGGTTTGGCATCATCCTCTAGTATAATTTTGTGCATGCAAAAGGCGGGGCTTATACCCTGAATGTCAGCCAAAGTCCATCCAATTGCCTTTTTCCTTCTTTGAAGCACCGCAAGGGTGGAGTCTATCTGCACATTAGTTAGGCAAGCAGAAAGAATAACAGGTACTATGGAAGAAGGGCCTAAGAATTCATACCTGAGGTGTGAAGGCAAAGACTTCAACTCCAATGTTGGTGGCTCCTCGATTGAGGGCTTTGTTGGTGGAGTCTTCCGATTTTCCAAGTCCAAGGAAAGTTTACGGGGCCCATATGAGTAGGATCCCATTCCTTGAAATGCATTTGCATATTCAACCAAGCCTTCCTTGTCATCATCTTCATGGTTTAACAACACAGCTTCCAAAGGGTCTTCCACATTGATCATGGCACTCGTGTTATCAACTATCACTTCCGTCACAAGATCCACAAAAGAGCAAACTTCATTGCTATTTGGTTGCCTCATTGATTTGCACACATGGAATACAACTTTTTCATCGCCCACTCGGAAGGTGAGCTCCCATGCTTCCACATCAACCAATGCCTTCCCTGTTGATAGGAAAGGTCTCCCCAATATTATAGGCACCTCATAGTCGACTTCGAAGTCGAGAATCACAAAATTAGTAGGCAAAATAAACTTGTCGACCCGTACTAGAACATCATAAATAATACCAAGCGGCCTTTTCATTGTACGATCCGCCATTTGTAATCTCATGGAAGTAGCTCTTGGTGGCCCAATACCTAGTGTATTGAACACGGAATATGGCATCAAATTAATACTTGCTCCCAAATCACACAAGACTTTTGTGAAATCGGCGCTACCAATGGTGCAATGAATTGTAAAGGCACCAGGATCTTCAAGCTTTGGAGCCATCGAGTGCACAATGGCACTCACTTGATGAGTCATTTTGATGGTCTCACAATTCATAGACCTCTTCTTAGTTACCAAGTCCTTCATGAACTTGGCATATCCCGGTATTTGTTCGAGAGTTTCCACCAAGGGCACATTAATTGACAAACTTTTCATCATCTCAATAAATTTCTTGAATTGGTTTTCATTATTTTGCTTTGCAAGCCTTTGAGGATACGGTAGAGGAGGCCTTGGAAAAGGGGCCTTGGCTTTAGGCACTACCGTTTCCGGTATGTCTATCACGTGTTCCCTAGACAGGTTCATATCATTTTGAGTCTCCTCCGTGTTGTCATCAATATCAATCCTCACTTCATTATTCACATTCTCATCATTGGCTTGAATTTCATCATTTTCTTGCAACACAACATCATCACTCACAATCTTCTTTAGATTAGAGGTACTTGCATCTCCACCTCTACCGCTTCTTGTGGTCACCGCCATAGCATGGCCTGTATTATTCCCACCCTTCGGGTTTACTACCGTATCACTTGGTAGTGCCCCTTTAGGGAGAGTATTCAATGCTTGAGAAATTTGACCCATTTGTACTTCCAAGTTGCGAATAGAGGTAGTATGGGAGGCTATTTGGGCATTAGAGTCAGCATTCCTTTCCATCATTTGTTTAAACATACTCTCTATCTGCCCCATCTTATTGTTTGAGGAACTTTGCCCTTGAGACGAATATGGAGGCGGATTGTTGGGTTGTTGATACATCGGGGGACTTTGAAAGCCCGACCCCCGGTTGCCTTGATTATTATTTTTCCAACCCCCTTGGTTTCCATTGCCGCCCCAGTTGTTATTGTTGTTCCCCCAATTTTGATTGTTCTTCCTCCAATTGTTCGAGTTGTTGTTGTTTCCATTATTCCAATTCCCTTGGCCTTGGTTGCCCCAATTTTGATTATTCCCTTGCGTTCTCCATTGTTGAGTTGGAGCATTGCTCTGTTGACCTTGGTAGTTATTGGCATATAACACTTCCTCACTTTGATGATCATAAGAATCGTCTTGATTGTAACCACTACCACTTTCCTCATATTGATCTTGATTGTTTTGCACTTGTTGACCACGTTGTCTCCTCTTGTTGACCATGATATTTACCGCTTCCATGGCATTTACTTGCTTTGTCCCTTAAACTTGCTGAAGTTGGGCCTTCGCTAACTGATTCATAGTAGTTGTCAACTCGGCTATGGCTTGTCCGTGATCATAAAGTTCCTTGTGAAGATAGATGACATTAGGGTCACCCTAAGGAACATTTGCCCGACTCTGCCAAGCTGAGGATGTGTAAGCCATCTCATCAAGTATGTCACAAGCATCGACATAAGGCATTTTCATAAAATTTCCCCCAGCTAGCTGATTTACCACACACTGGTTGGTCGTGTTGATGCCCCTCTAGAATGTCTGCTGAATCATTGCTTCAGTCATATCATTGTTTGGGCATTCCTTGACCATTGTCCGGTATCGATCCCAGATTTCATGTAGGGGTTCATTAGGTTCTTGTTTAAAGGCTAAGATCTCATCCCTCAATGCTGCCATATGATCCGGTGAGAAAAACTTGGCTATAAACTTTTCTGCCAACTCATCCCACGTGTGTATGGAGTGGTTGGGTAGCCTCTCGAGCCAGTCCAAAGCTTTCCCTCTAAGTGAAAATGGGAAAAGTCTTAATCTCAGAGCGTCCTTCGACACGTTCGTCTGCTTGATCCCCCAGCATGTGTCTACAAAACCCTTTAGATGCTTGTATGCATACTGATGAGGAGCTCCAGTGAAGAAGTCCATTTGCTCCAATAGGGTCAGCATGACATTTGTAATTTGAAAATTGTCCGCACGAATCCAGGGCGGGACAATTGCACTTGCGTAACCTTCAATCGGTAGCACCCGGTGTGCTGCCCGTGGAGGAGGTGGGGAGGGAGGGGGGAGGGGTTTGGAATGTTGTCATTAGCCTGGCGGCCTCTTCTTTGGACTTGAGGTTCTAGATTAACTTCATCCTCACCATTTTCATCTACCTCCTCCCCCGGAAGAACATGTCCGAGAGCATCATTATGAGCCATTTGGTACCTAAAGTGATTGATACACAAAAGTTAGAAAAAAGAAGGAAAGAAAAACAAGACACACAAATAGTTAGATAGATAGCCAACACCATCTAACTCCCCGGCAACGGCGCTAAAAAGTGTTCGGATCTAAACCTACACCACTATATAGTAGCAAGGAGTGGTCGATACAGTTTTACCCGATGAGGTCGGGATCGATTTCCACAGGGAGTTAGTTTGGTTTGGAGTCGGGTATCTAACTAATCTAGATGTGCGTGTTATTTTTAATTGCACTTCCAAACATTGTTGTGATTGATTCTATTCTAATTTTATATTATTGTATGCCAAGTGTAAGCTAAGTATAATAGTTTTGGTGAAAGTTTTCAAGTGTTAAAAGGCACTAGGGTAGTGACTTCTGCCTAGGAGAGTATCTAATGAGTATCAAGAATCTAGGACAAGCTTGTTACGATTGGGGTCATGATATAATCATCACACATAAGTGCTCACTCTATACCTCTCGGTAGTTTGAGTGACTTTGCCCGATTTGGCTTTCTCAAGCCCAAATGGGTGTTCATACAATCCAAATAAAATTGGCTCAAGTCGGGTATTACTATCTCTAGGTTTAACCCTTTAATCGGGGCTATCAATCTCTTGAGTTCCCCCCAATTCCTTGTTAGCCTAATTTTCCTAGACTTAGTCTCTCTTTCTCAAGAAGAGCCTAAGTCATAAAGGCATGAATCATTGTTTGCAACCACTAATTTTATAATTTTAGCATGAATTAGGCTAAATGTCACTAACCCATAAATAATTAAGCCATAAAATTCAAGACCCATTAAATACCCACATTAGGATTGGGTCATAACCCTAGCTATGAGGTCTAGCTACTCATGATAACAACAGAAATCAAAGATAAAGATAAAATATAAGCCATAATATTAAAGTACTAGATGAAAATCTAAAGTTCGAAGGTAAATATATTATAAAATTGCCCCAAAGGGGAAAAACCAGCCGTTCATGTGCTCAGCTCTACAAAACTTGACCTAAAAATATCATAAAGATCTATTTATACACAGCTAAAATTTTCGGATAAAAATGCCCCTGCGGAGGATTCGCGGACGCGTAATTCTGACCGCGTCCGTGCTTGAGCTTTCGCAGACGCATAATAAGAAGCGCGGTCCGTGTTTCTTCAATACTGGGCTTGGATTGGACTTAGTTTTGCGGACCGCATAATTTCAACCGCGTCCGCGTGAGCTTCCATCGCGGCTGCGTAATTTGGACGCGAACCGCGTTCTTCAGTTAATCCTGACTTACAGGGTCTCTGCACCTCAAGATGCGCTCTCAGCGGAATTCCCTTCGCGTCTGTGTAAGATCAATTCGCGGCCGCGTAATTTGGACGCGGGCCGCGTTCTTCATTTGAGCCCAACCTATAGAGTCTCTGAACCTCGAACCACGCTCTCAGCGAAAATCTCCTCGCGGCCGCGCTAAAGATTTCGCGGCCGCGCTTTTCCAACGCAGTCAGCGTTTATTTTAGTAATCAAAGCAACTTCTCTGAATCTGCTTTCGCGGACCGCGTAATAGTGGCCGCCTTAGCGGTGGTCCTTACGCGGCCGTGCTTTTCAGCCGCTCTCAGCGCTCCAGTCTCAGCCTTGGATTAGTGCAAGTTTGACTCCTTCATGAGTTGATTATGGCTTCTTTGTCTCATTTTGACCAAACCCTGCAAGCAAGCATATTAAGTTAGTTTTCGGGAATACCTTTACGCATTTTTGACTCAAAACCTAAGCAAAAGAGAGCAAATAATAGGCTAAAACCCCTAGTTATCAACTCCCCCAAACTTAAACTTTTGCTTGTCCTCAAGCAAACAAGGTAATTTCCACCTCCACAAAAAGAAGAAAGGAAAATTTCAGCTTTTCTAAGGTGACTTCATCAAGCATCAATTGGGACTAACAACTACCCTCAACAAGAAAGGAGGCGTTCAAAGTTTCGTGTACACTGCCGAGGGACGTGCGGCACGATCCATAGATGCATCTATCATGCCGAGGCATTCGACCCGCTCCACAAGAAAGGATGATATTTTCTTATGTACCTCCAGAAGAAGAATATATTTATTATAAGATAAATTCGGGAGGAAGAACAATTTCTCTTAACAATTAATTAATTAAAACAGAAAATCAAGTATATGAGATTTCCATTCTTTAATATTTTTATCTAACAATTCACAATATATATATATATATATATATATCAAATAATATTAATTAAACAAAGAATAAAATTTACACAAGAGATAAAATTTACACAAGTAATTCATGCTTTGAGTCCTAAACTACCCGGACTTTAGTACTAATAGTAGCTACGCACGGACTCTCGTCATCTCGTGCGTACGTAGCCCCCGCAATTAGCAACAATTATTCAATTTAATCCTTATGGGATAATTTTCCCCTCACAAGATTAGACAAGAGACTTACCTCGTCTCAAAGTCCACTTTCCGATCCACGTCGCGTTAAATTCCCAATTCGGTGCCGAAAAATACGAAGCTATCCAAATATTATACAAAATAATTAATACATGTTCAAAAATTCTAATTTAGGCAATTGAATAAATTACCCTAACCAAAACAGTAAAATTCCTAAAATTCACCTCGGGCCCACGTGCCCGGATTCTAGAAATTTTCGGATGAAAATATTACCCATAATCTCAAGAACTCAAATATATACTTTCTACTCAATTCCATAACTATTTTCATGGTTAAAATCTCATTTTCATAAAAATCTAAATTTTTCATCTAAGCGTTTGATTTCTAAGATTTACTAGTTATAATCTACCCATAATCTATGCATTTAACTCAAAGTGTGTAGAATTAACTTACCTTCAAATTGCTAGTTGAAATCTCTTCTAAAAAAGCTCCAAAATCGCCCAAGAATGGAAGAGAATGGGCTCAAAATGACTGAGCCCCGATTTTTAACACATTCTGCCCAACAGTCATTTTCGCACCTGCGGCTCCTAAGCCGCTTCTGCAGCTCCGCATCTGTAGAAGATGCGTCGCAGATGTGATTTCCCCCTATGCCGGCTCCGTCTGCTTCTGCGGTCAGCGGCTCGCATATGCGAGTCCGCTTCTGCGACTTTCACGTTGCACATGCGCCTTTTCCGCATCTGCGCCTACGCAGGTGCGACCCTTCTTCCGCTTTTGCGGTTCTGACAGAACTGGGGAGCTTCAGCTTGGCTCTAAATTTTTAACTTAGTGCGAGCCTCGTCCGATTAACGCTCGGGGTCTCCGAAGCCCCGCCCGAACATACCAACAAGTTTAAAATTATAAAACGGACTCGCTCGAACTCTCGGAACGTGTAAAACAACATCAAATCTAAGAATCATACCCCAAACCAAATTGATTCAAACTTAAGAATTTCAAGTTCTTCAATTTACTACCAACATGCCGAAACATACTTAAACTACTCAGAATGACACCAAATTTTTGCATGCAAGTCTTAAATTACTATATGGAGGTATTCCCAGCTCGAAATTCTAAACGGACCTCGATTATTCCAAAACCTATTCCAAACCAATTTTTAAAGAACTTTAAACCTTCAAATAGTTGATTTTTCACTATTAAGCGCCGAAATGCTCCCGGGTTATCCAAAACCCAATTCGAACATACGCCCAAGTCTGAAATCATCATACGAACCTATTGGAACCGTCAAATCCCGATTCTGAGGCCGTTTTCTCAAAATGTTGACCGAAATCAAAGTTGCCCTTTTAAAGCCAAACTAAGGAACCAATTGTTCCAATTTCAACCCATTCACTTTCAAAATCTGAACCAACCATCACCGCAAGTCATAAATTAATAAAAGCACATACGTGAAGTCTTATTTAGGGAAACAGGGTTCTAAGAGTCAAAACGACCAGTTGGGTCGTTACAAGGATTATATTTGCCCCTCATCCGTTAGATCGCCAGGTCCCACCTTTGTTTTCCTACATGGCGCCTATGTGGATTTCTTTTTCTTTTAATTTAAATATGGTCACCTCTTTAAGATAATTTAACTCGTCCACCTAATTTAAATAAGACTTCATTAACTCTATTATTGTGCAACTTCTCGTAATTTACTTTGGTTACTGCAATAGTTATGAGTTGTATTAGATTAGTGATTTTTGAGTTCAAAGTTATTGTTTTCCAATATGTTGTCGCTGCTATATCGCTATTGTATTTCGCATAATCTTCGTAAATGTCGTATCAGAAAATTACTTTTCATGGATCAATCATGGTCAATTGACCAAATTTAGACTTTACAGAGTTGTATCTCTACAAACACTCCAAAACATCATTGAGTGGTTCATGTCTCACAACTCCTAAGTATTAAAGGGAAACAAATTAACATAGACAAAGATGAAATAATTAAATAAATCAATTAGAGATAACACTATAGTTTCATTCACTCACTGTCCAAAATTTTCTCGCTCTTCGAAAAATATGAAGCTGACCCGGAGAAGAGAGATGGACGGGGGAGGGGGAGGGGTTAGGAATTAGGATTTTCATTTATTTTAGTTAGCGTGTCTTACTTAAATTGGGTGGGCGGGTTAAATTAGTTTAAATAGGTGACCATATTTAAATTGGAAGAAAAAAAAAATCCACATAGCCGTCATGTAGGAAAAAAAAGGTGGGACATGGCGATCTAACGGATGAGGGGCAAATATGATGCTAAAATATAATGATAAGGATAAATATATCTAAAAAGTATAACGAAGGACAAATATAATCCTTTTTAAAGAGTACATGTGCAAATATGACCCTTTTTCGTATCTAATAATAGCTAGAATATTTATTTTTTTATTAAATTTACCATACCTTAATGTAAGTGAACCCACTACAACTAAATTGAATTCAAGCTAGCAGGTATCATCACTACATATATGTATTTCTTTTCACTTGTTCATTCAGTTTTTTAGGCGACGTAAATTCCGTAAAATTATTGTGTCATCTTTTTAGATTAAATATTTGTTTAGCCTTTAATGACTAATGTTTATCTTATAGAGCAATTAGTTGTGAAATCATCAGTCTGATACTAATGTTGCCACGTTCGATTATTTGTAATCAAATTTTTTTATACATAATTGATATTTCTCTTTCTTTATCAAGTGTGTTTCCACTGTTCTATTTATTTTTTCCGTATTTTTCTAATTTCATGAAAAGAAAAATTCATTCTTATAAAGACATCTTGATTTACAATCAGGAATACAAGTATAAAAAGAGAAAATGCAGTTCCCTTTATGATCTTTTATAAGTGGATACTACTTTGCTATGGGGATCAAAAGGTGGAAAAATTTAATAACATAATTGCATAAAGTCAAGCTTAATATTCAGTAGAATCACCTTCCAAAATAGAGAAACTATTACATTTCATTTGTTGATAGTGTTCATACTTATTATGTTTGACATCTGCAAGCGCCACAGTGATGGACATGCTTGATTACTTTCTTTTTCTCTTGAAATTTCAATACCTTATTGGTGGATTGCTCATTTGCAAGTAAAAGAGAAAGGAAGAGAAAATGTTCTCCTCTTCCTCCTCACTCCAACTATGTGTATAAATTGTTGGAAAAATTGTTATGGAGATTGGAGAATAGGAGTTAACTTGAGGCGTGTCAGGGATATTGTTTTTAAGGATATTTCGCTCACATAATAATGAATAAAATTAAGCGTATTCCCTAGGATTCAACAAGCTCTTCCAGTTATAAAACTGAGAACAGAACTAGTAGAAAATTCAAGAAAAAAAACTCAGCATATAGAAGGAAGAAGATGATTCAGAAAGTTATGTTAGAAAGTGTGTCTTTAGCTCTTAAAAGACCATGTTTATATAGGTCTAGATAACGGCCAGTAACAACCAGTTTGACTCTATTAAATATAAAATAATTTACTAAATAATAAGTATATGTAAATAATATTTCAAAGAGAAAAGATTTACCAAACCAAGATAGACATTACCTTTTGAGATATCACTAATGTTACAGCAATTCCCCACATATCTCAAAAAGGATATAAAAAATAAATAGTAAACAAAGAAAGAAAGAGGGTATAATTTGGTGGGTTTCGGGCAAAATGAAATTCATCTGGCGTCTCATAAACTATGAACCAGATATAGATAACTTCTAATTGGTGAAGTTGATAACTTTTATGAACAAAAAAACTCTTGTTGTAAGCTAGGGACCTTATTCATCATATTACACCCCCACAATTTCTATTGTTATCGCGGTTTTGCGCTTTTCCTTCTTAGGATCGGGCTATATAATTCTGAACACCATAGACCCCCACATTATCAAAAAATTCAGGTTAAGGAAAAAAACCTTTTCACAGCTCATAAAAAGTTCTACTTTATAAATAACAAGCTAATAATATAACTTCACCCCGAAGATTTTTCTTCTATTTAGCTACATTATTATATTCAAAAGAACATGAAGGTCTTATCTCATGTATTATTTTTGACTACATCACAATTCACATCATCGTAGTAGTTTATTCACATTAATTATTTTTCATACAAAAGGAATCAAGACCTCATAGCACCTTAGACGTCACTTATAAATCATTTTTAATGCCTTTATTTAAAGGACCAAATTGATATTCTCATGACTCAAATATAACTAATTATGCCGTATTTGAATAAATGTAAGGCAAAAATATTAAGATCATACAAGATTATGAACATCTACCATCATCAACAAATATTTTAAGAAAGTAACATTTTAATTAAAAGAGGGGTAAATATTCTTAAAGAAGCAGAATATACCAGTTGATATGACACATATACCATGAGAAACATAAGCAAGACATATGATTTTTCCTCTTTATATTTGTCTATTATAAGATAACTTAATATCATTTCCAGTAGATCAACTTAACATAAAATCTTTTACCATATTAAAGACTAATGGAAACAAAAGTTCAAATATGAACTTTTCCATCATTTCAAAATATAAAATTCACAGAAACTTAAGAAAATCACTTTCTTCGATTTTATATGTATCAACTGAGCAGATAAAATGCAAATAAATTGCACCATATACTATACAACCAAGATTTTAGTTAATTTAAAATTATATATAATTTTCAAGTAGGTGTATGGTTAACAATATAAAACTAAATCTCAGGTAGTTAAAAGAAAACAAAAAGAATGAATAGCATTTCATCAACAACTATAGATGATTGGGAGAAAACATACCAAGTTACCAACATCGCACATCTATGATTTATTCCATATCATTGATAAGATGAATATGCTAAGCGAAACAGTTGTAATCTTTACCTTCTCTGAAAAAACAATGGATGAAACACATATATATATCGCCGAGTGGAATTAGAACAATGGCTAGAATAGTTTGTTCGGCAAAAATATTGTAATTGGTATTCTCCATAATAACAGTGCGGAAATATCCTTAAGATTGTTGGAAAAATTATTATGGAGAATAGGAGTTAACTTGAGGCGTATCAATGACACTGTCCTTAAGGATATTTCGCTCACATAATAATGAATAAAATTAAGCATATCCCCCAGGATTCAACAAACTCTTCCAGTTATAAAATTGGGAACAGAACTAGCAAAAAATTCAAGAAAGAACCCAGCATATAGAAGGAAGAAGATGATTCAGAAAGTTATGTTAGAAAGTGTGTCTTTAGCTCTCCAAATACTATGTTTATATAGGTGTTGCTCCAACGGCTAGTAACGACTAGTTTGACTCTATTAAATGTAAAATAATTTACTAAATAATAAATTGATGTAAATAATATTTCAAAGAGAAAAGATTTTCCAAACCAAAATGGACATTATTAAGATAAAAAGATACCACTAATTTTAAAATTGAGTGGCATAAAAATCTAAGAGGAACATATTTTAATATCTAAAGGTACTAATGGAACATCTATTAGACGAGACTCCTCCAACATACTTAAACATATGTTTGGTCAAACTTTTAAAAAATATTTCTAAGTATATTTTTCTCAAAAATATTTTTAAATACTTTTGAAAAAAAGCTATTTTTTTTTTCTGCTTCTCAAAAATTATTTCTGTTTTTACTCAAAAATATTTTTTTCCCTTTTAAAAGTTTGTCCAAACACCTTAATTTTGGAAAGAAAATACTTTTGGCCAAATAGGTGATGAGAGAGAATGTTAATTCAGTAGGTGCCGATTGTAAATCTCAAATCTCTCGTAATAATTCTGTGATAAGAAGTCCAATAAGGCTTCCATTTCATTGTCCAACAAGCTTAGTCACACGAAATGGCAACGTCGTGTGATGTAACAAGTAAGTATAAGAATTGATGTGATTTTTGGTAAAATAAAAGGAATCGGTAATCTTGTGGCAATAATGGATGGCTATTTCTTAAAAAGGGAAAGATAATAGCTACGTGAAGAGGTTGTATATGTAACCAGACATGCAAGTTGATTCCAAATTCTATCAAGTACACGTAAATGAGAATATATTGGCTAGGTTGATTATTAGAAAATTGGTTATATACCATCAACAAAATAAATCAATCCTTGTGGCTGACAAACTATTGACCGACACTCCACAGTCCACACATATAGTACACAGTGTATGATATATAGAAAATCTCCATCGTCAGCTATCACAATGAAAGAACAGTATATATAGACTCTTTTGTGGATTTATTAGATAAACGGACAAGAATTTTGATGTACGTTTTAACTTAGACGTAAGCATGTAGCTGCTTACATGACATATTTTTTAGATTACTGATTTCACTTATTATAGATATTTACTGCACTTATTTTCTATGTGATTTGATAGTAAGATTCAGTCACATTGCCAGTGAATAACAAGAACTTTTAGTAGTTCTTTTTTTATGATTAGATAACAAAACTTTATAATATCGACGTTTGTAGTCCTACGGTTAGGATAATTGCCTTCCAAGCAATAGACCCGGGTTCAACTCCCGGCAGACGCACTTCTTTTTTTAATGACCTTTGCAAAACTTTTTAATTGTTGAAAGAAAGTGGGAACAAGACCGGATCGGGACCCTGATTCAAATTAGAGTTGAAAGGTGCTTTAAAATATTCAGTTTTAAGGTTATTGTTATTCAATGTTCCACTCATTTCTTTATTTTTTTGCTCATATATATGTAAAGAAAAAAATTAGTGACGCCATTGATAAGTGATATTAAAAGTAATCTAACAATTCTAATAAATGCTCGGAAAAATTGTACGTAAAGAGTAAAGATAATTAAAGAATATGGTAATAAGAGAATAAAAAAGGTTATGCTTGTAAATCAACATGAAAGTGCGCCTGCTATTTTACTAAAAACATTGCACAGAAAACTTAACAATATCATGGGTGTTTTTCGGGAATGATTTGCTAATATCATTATATACTTTTTATCCAAAGTCCACTTATCAACCAAATGCCAGAAAACATTTTTCGCGAAAAATGACTTCCAGCTACCGAACACACCCTGTGTTAAAGATTGACAGATCAAATTGGATGCATTCGTGCAATAATACTAAACATTTAATTCAATATTTCCATGAAATTACTACTTCTTGCACGCGGAACAGCTGTAAATCAATATTGGAGTATGCAATAAATAAGACTGAACAAATAAATCAATGTTGGAGTATAATAAATAGGACTGAACAAATTTTGAAGTTCCGAACAGAGACTCGTATATTATGAGAACAGAAGCAAATACTAATACAAACTAACAGCAGAATTCTCCTCAAAGCTGGGCTGGAAGTACAAAACGTATGCATCTTGGAGGGGATATTGCGTCGTGCTTCGCTTTGCATCCCAGAACACAATGAAATGATTTGAGAGATTGGAAATACATGTACACCAGCTGCTAAAACTTTCCAAAGTCGGAGACAGAAATCTGGGCTGCTGTTGTTTCAATAACTGCTCTGCTTGTTTGCCAAAACATTATGGGGTATTTCCCCCTTCACACCAGATAAAAAGGCCTTCCTATTTATTCTAATCTGCCAAGCGGGGATTCAGAGCTATAATCATCCACCAACCAGAGACCATAATCACGGAAACGTTTTATCTTCTTTTCAAAACCAACAATATAGTTATTATGAATAATTACATGCATTCCCTTGGTTTCCTTCACCCAAGTCTTGTTTCTAAAGTATAAACCACCTGTTGGGAATCCTGACTGAGGTAGCAGATACATGTCGACCTGCAGCATGTCATGTATTACACAAACAAGTTAACTTCTTACCCTGATCAAAGGTAACTAAAATAGTACCCAAAAGAAAAATGAAATTAAAAAAACAAATGTTGGATGCAAAAGAAAGCAAAACGAAAGAACAAAAGTAAACAGTCAAACAAAAACTGGAAGAGCCGTTGCATATATTGTGCAGGAAACTTTTAGATTTAAAAAGCAAACTCAACCTATATAGTAGTACTTCTTGTGTAATTTAAGTTCTTAGAAAGGACATGACATATGGCTATAATTTCAAAAGTTGGTTAAATTACCACTTGAGAAGCTCCATGCGATTGTCTTTTACTCAATGTAAAATAACTACAAATCTTCAAATTAACCAGGGTTAGAGCAAAAACTAGTAAACTACAATAAGGAACATCTATATAACTGGGACTTTCTAATAAGGAGAAAATATCTCAACATTTTCTCATAGCTATTGCGCACAAAATTAAGTAGGATTAAAACAATAGCTATTAAGCTACAAATAAGGGACATCTACATAATTACAAGGACAAATTATTAAAGAGGGGAGAAAGCACAAGTAGCAAAAAATTTGGTTGCATATATGTACATTGATTGACTTCTACACTACTATATCTATTCTCTATACTGTTGTGATTTGCATGCTTGCTTGGAGCCAATGGTCTATCGGAAACGGTAAGGTTGCGTACATACTACCCTCCCCAGACCCCTATTTGTGGATTCACTGGGTTTGTTTTTGTTGTTGTATATGTACATTGATTACATATTTGTGTGCAGACCTACTTATCTGTGGAACTGCAGTCAGTGCATGAAGGAAAAAAAGGAATTAAAAAACAATTAATTTGCCTCTGAATATAGATCCAGGCTACTGCATTAATCAGATTATTTCTTACATCTAATTTTTACATCTCTTCTTCAACCTCAATTGCATACAGTTAGCCTATAATTATTCAGCCGACAGGGCCAAAATACAAAGAGAAAATGGGGGGAAAAAAGGGACAGCAGAAGAAGGACAGAAAGGGGTTAATAAAGGAAGTTGGCTATATCTTCCTACATCATTTGGCTTCAAAGAAAACAGTGCTACTTGAGAACCTAGCTTAATTTTATGTTTAGATCAAGCTTAATTTTGGATCAGAAATAAGCCTAACATTTTTAATACTTCCTGCTGAAACTATTCAATGAGGCGTGGAACCTGATAAGTCATGAAATGCAAAAGCAACAAGGGACTCCAATAGAAAATGAGACTTCTTGAGCTGGCTTTGAAGCATGGCAGTAGAATACAAATAAAAGAAAGCAATGCACCTGTCCAGCAGTTTTGTTCAATGCCCAATTAAAAGCAGGCTGGTCATTAGCTTTCTTTGCCCTGGACCATGGTTGAATCTGCATTTCCTCAATCCACTTTTTCAGAACTAGTTTTGCTCCATTGGTGGGTCGCAGATAGATCATGCAGCTACATATGTAAGGCCGACCCTTCTTCCCTGGAGGTGGCAAACCGTGGGAGTGATTCAGAGGTTTTACCTGGCATTCCAAAAGAAAGGAAGAAAGCAGATCTTTCATCACTAACAGTCCAATCGACAATGTCAAGACAATAAAGTTTATACAAAGTATAAATTGATGCAACCAATTAACAACTGTCATAACTACCGAGAATGACCTATGTTCTCAGTTTTAAAAAAAAAAACAGAGAAGTTAAATTTAAAGGAAAGGGAAACACGGACGTAGTTTGCAGTGGAGCAAGATGATGAGAGTTGAAAAATATCGCAATAAATTAAGCCAGATTCTCTAATTCAATCATGCAACATAACATTGCCTACCAAACTATACAAGGAAAAGTTAAAGCATTTGCATCCTCTTCAGCACTTACCGCAGCCATGTCATCCATGAAGTATATATCATGCTTTCCTTCTAAATATTGAAATGGATCTGCTAACCAAACCATATCAACATCATTGTACATGACATTATAACCAAGCTCCAAAATTTGCAGAAGATGCCGAGGCCTTCTGGACGTAAAATTGAAGAATCCCTTAAAAATAGAACTATCAATGTCATTTCAGTAGAAAACAAATAACTAACTCAAAGCAAGTAGAACATTCCAGAAAACACTTGTTTCCTCTCTATTTTTTTAAAAGTTTCCTCTCTAGTTCTAAGAACAAGTTTGTGATTCAGGACAGTCAAAGACAGATAGTGAAGGATCAGTAGAAACACAATGTTCATTATTGTTATTATTCTCAAGCTTTAATCATCAGCTCTCCAATTTTACTGCATTAATCAGCTGAATGATGAAGAAACGCTAATGCAAGGATCTTGTCACTCTCAAACACATTCTACCTACAAAACTGTAAATATCCAAATATGGAAGGGGGGAAATGCCAATTATGCAGTATCTCTACATGATGGTCATGATTAAATCCAATATTCGTTAATGGAAAATATTAATGGATGAAGTCCCGAGTATATATTTGCACATTTGCTGGCAGACAAGCATATTATAAACAGAAAGTCAGAAACTAAAAATTGTTCAAACCAATCGACAAAAACAGCGAGAAATACAACAAACCAAGCTGTAAATCAATCAATCAACAGCGTCTCATCCCAAATTAGTCAGTGTTTTGCAAAAATGAATCTATATATTCTGCTTTATTTGAGCCCATCTCATTCCAATGTTAGTAAGCAATTTATCTTTTATGGCAAATTAGGGATTCTGTAAAACTAAAGGTTCTCTAAACACAACAAACAATCAACTATACCTAATCCTCAATCCTAGACTAGTTGAAGTCAGTGAAATTAACATTCCATATGTTCGTGCTCTTATCGGGTCCATTTCATTCCAAATACTGGTAAGTTTCTAAGTCAAATTAGGGGGAGAAACTAAATACAGTATAATAAACACAGATGCAAAAGCTCAAGAAAGGTACCTGAGACCCAAACTTATGAGCAGTCTGAGACATCAAAACAGGAGGAATAAGCACAGCATGACCAGGCCACCTCTCATTAACCTTAAACAAAGTAGCATAGTCCTCAGCAATCACAAGCACTTTCTCATGTTGCTTTTGCCTCACAATGCTAACCAACCAGTTATTCAAGAAAGGCAAGTAAGGTTCACTAACAATACAGACTATAAGGGTATTGTTCTTGGCCACAAAGGCAGCAGCTTTAGGCAAGGAATAGTCACGCCACTTGGATTCAAAAAGATTGGATTTTGAGGTGTAAGAGAGGAACCCATTTTGAGGGAACTGAATATATGGATAAAGAACTCCGAGAATTACCAAAAGGGAAAGAAGGAGCAAAAGGGTGGTGCGGTATTGAAGAAATGAGGTGGGTTTTTGGGAAGTTTGAGAGGATCGTGGGGATACTGGATTTGGGTCTGTTAGAAGATTGTGAAGAGGTCTTTGGTGTAATGACGCTGATGACATTGTTGCTAGATTTGGATTGAATTGCAATAGAAAAAATGGAAGTTAATTACACTAATTCCAAAGAAAGAAATTGGGAAAATTCTATAGATCAGACGTAGATCTCAGATGGGGGCTGGGACTGAAAACACTGGCACTTTCAGATTTTGATAATGAATCTGATGAGGCGCTCACTTGAACAGGATCCCCACTTGCTGAGTTAACTTCTTGGCGCTGGTTCAAGTGAAAACAGAGTGCCAAAGGAGAAAATGATAAAAGAAAGAATTTGTTATTTTCCGTCTCTAAGAATTGACCAAGCAAAAATTATCATTCTTTAATAGCATATTTGGTCAACCTTTAGAAATCAGTTTATTTTGAAAAATATTATTTTTCAAAAATATTTTTAAAAAAAATAATTTTGGAGATAAGCATTTTGTGTTTGGTTAACCACTTTAAAAAGTATTTTGAGCAATAATTTATGTTTCGCCAAGTTTTTCAAAAAGTGCTTTTAAGTATCAAATTACGAATAAGATTATGAATAGATTTACTTAATAGTTAATATCATAAGTAAATAAATAATCTTAAAATTTTGTTATTACAGGCATTAATTAAATTTTTTTATTTTATTTAAGTAAAATATGAAAATAAAATTTAAAAGTACTTAATTATTTTAATATAAGTTAAATATATTAAAAATCATTCAACAAATATAAAAGTATTAACCCCTAAAGTCATATTATATATTAGAAAACTATCCTAAAAATAATAAAAAATATGTATACCTTAATATCCTAAAATGGTTTGACGGTTATTTTAGTATATACTATATTTTGTTAAGGGTATTTTTGGTAAGAAGAAAAGTCAAAACTACTTCTGCTTCTGCTTTTGGAAAGAAACTACTTTTTTCTGCTTCTCAAAAACTGCTTCTGATTCTTCTCAAAAATACCTTTTTTTTCCCCAAAAAGCTTGGCCAAACACCTCAAGTTAGGAAAAAAAAATATTTTTGGCAAAAAAAGCAATTTTGGCCTCTTGAGAAGCTTGGCCAAACATGCTATAAGCCTTCATAATTCGGATTTTTTTTCGAATTTAGGGTTTATTCATTTTTTTATTTGAGGTAAATTCTAAATTGTTCGAATTATGTAACTAAGCTATACTTTTTCTCCTTTTTTAACTATGACTCATATTATGAAACGAAAGTATATTGCCCTTAAACTTTCGGGCAAGAACTATATGTCATGAGTGCTGAAATCTATTTAGATGCAGTGTGTCTTGGATACGCCATTAAAGATAAAAATAAGGCCTTGATTTTCTTGCGCCATCACATTGATGAAAGATTAACATAAAAAATTTCACAGTCAAAGATCCACTTATCTTGTGGAATGGCTCAAAGGAAAGATATGACAACTTAAAATTGGTCGCACTTCCACAACCACATTATGATTGGGCTCATTTGAGGCTCCAAGACTTTAAGAGTTTCTCAATACAATTCGGCGATGTTCATAATTACTTCTAAATTGAAACGTTGTGAACGTTTTTGCAAGCATATCATATTCAGCGATACTATCTCCACAGAGTTTCAATTTAGAAGTAATTCTGAATATCGCCGGATTGTATTTAGAAATAGACTTAAAAGTCTTGGAGACTCAAATGAGTCAACCCTTCATCAATGTGATAGCGCAAGAAAATCAATGTCTTAGTATAATCTTGGATAAATACTTTATTTTTATCTTTAATGGCGTCTCCAAGACCCACAGTTCTTGCCCGAAATTTGAAGGACAATGAACTTTCGTTTCATAATTGAGACGATAGAGTCTCGTGCTGATAACGTGAAATAAAACAATAAAGAAAAGAAGAATATTGCAAGGAAATAGAGAGGTAATTCTTATTGATTTTGAGATGATTTACAATGAGATAAAACTTCTCTATTTATAAGGGAGAAGTAACTTAACCACAAAGTAACAAACTCTCTAAAAGATAGACATTCACCTAGAATACAACTCAATTTATAACAAAATTGAGTTTGTTTGATTTGACACTTTAATCATTTTTTTTCTAGATCAAGTTTTTTGTTAAATACTGTCTCGAGTTTTTTCTTTATAAATAATTTATATATACTGATAAAGCAAAAACTCAATCAATGTAATGGGTCTAATTTTTCAGATTATTAATGTCACATTTTATGGACGAATTGTTGGTTGAAGTGTATAAAAGTTAAAATCCTCAAAAAAAAATACATAAAAGCTTTTAAGAAAATAATTTAAATATGTTTTTCGATCCTAACTTGTTTGAAATTGAAACATAGTTATTGTTGTTATCTAAATATGTTTTTATGTTTTTGCGGCAAAGTTTTCCGGCAAAGTTTTCCAAAACACTTCTCTAATTTTTTTCGACAAAGGATTATCCAAATTGCATAATGAGAGCACTTTGTCTTGTGTGCTTCAACTTATGGCGAATCATTAATTATGTCATTCGTTCTGCCAAAGATGTGTTTTTTGTTTGTCAAATCTATACAGAAATTAAGATCAGTGTGTTATCTACCATCCGACGCATTTTAATTTTCTCTAGTGGGGACACAAATGATCAAAACCAAATGAAGGGTTGAACTACAAACCTTTCGGTTCCCCAATTTTATCTCCAGTATTTTGTTGTGGGAAAAGAAATTTAATTACTGGAAAATAATAATTACAATGAAAATTTAACACTCTACAAAATTGGTCAGAATTGCCTGACATTCCTATTTACTTTTTCTTTTTGTTCAAGATCAATATGGTTAAGAGGCATGATTCATCTCATGATTGCAAGAACATTGATAACCACTGAGGATTGATCACTCAGCTCGACTCAAGAATACTGGACAATGCAGTTATAGAGAATTATTTCTCCAACAATTTGCTCGACAAGAAGACAGATATTAACATCTCTTTTACCTTTCAAATATACACACTGCTCTTTATTGATTCTCAAACGAAAGAAATGGATGATGAAACAAATTGCCTATAATCGTGGGAAGTTCGTGAATGATCTTAAAAGTAGATGTTCTCTAGGTGATGGCGTAGTACAACTTCTCTTGTACAGATGGAAAGTTAGATGGACGAGACCTCTTAACTTGCTCGCGCTCATTTTTGCGTAGATTACGAGACAGCACTGGTCTTCAACTTCGATGTCTTATGCTTGACAAAGAAAGCCGAGAGCATACTCCTGCTGCGATTATGTGCACGGATAATCTCCCGTCTTGGATTATCAAATGATCTGTATGGTGTTAGAGGTTTGCTACCCTCTAGGGTTCCCTGAAAAAGCAAATTTTCGTTTTAGCTATTGCGAAGAAAGCAATTCATTTTTATTTTCTTTGATAAGTATAGAAAGCAATTGAGAGAGAGGATGTTTGATCATTTAAGACTTGCAGTCTCGGTCTGGTCCTATATTAGATGCCAACAAGCAAAGTAAGTAACTTCAAACAGACTATAAGACTGAATAAGGTTCAAGTCAAGACTAATGATGCAATACAAAGCAACGCTTCTGCAGATACAAGAAATCCACATATTAAATTAGACTACAAAAAGAGAAGAGGCAAACCATATAAACATACATAGACAGATGATCACAAATGTTTTATATCTGAAGAGAAGAGATGAAATTGCAGACAAACCGACTGCAATCCAAACATTAGTTTTCTCACGTTTCTTACCCCCAAAATACGACAACAACAAACCCAGTGTAATCTCACAGGTGGGGTTTGGGGAAGGTAGTGTGTACGCAGACCTTACAGAAGTGCAATATTTTACCCCCTTGGAATTAAAATTTTTGCAGAGATGAAACTGCTAAGTGTTAACTAATTCAGATATTAATTGCTAAGTTGTCTGATTGATTAACAAGACAATGACAGATCACAAGATTTGGACTGCTAAACCACATAGATGCTCATATTACAACAATGTTAGATCCTCAGATGGCAATGTTTAACAAAGATATTCACGTCTGCATATTCACCAAAATCTTTTAACACACTTTCCTCTGAATTATATTTCCTATTCTGTAATTCCACAGCTATCATATTTATCAAGATAGAGTTGAAAATGTGGTTATTTAGTTATAAGTGAGGGTGGCTTTGGCTTACACAAAGCGAGAGCGCATATACACAAAAAATTGACAGCTCTATGAAACCGTTCTATGAGCAGCTGCCATATAACAACACCATAGTGCAGTTTCAGGAAGGACAGCATGTAATATAAGGAACAGATGGCATAATATCTATGGAACTGTTCTTTTCAATTTATAAATTTATTTCTTTTTCACTTCTAATGCATTTGACATTACCTGCCGTGTGACACCCAATGTTTGCATCGCTAGATTTGATGCAGGACCAACATTAGGTGACTGAGGACGAGCTGCATATGATTTTTTCCGTGTATTCTCTTCGTCTGTTCAATAAAAATTGACAGTGAGAAATCAAGAGTCTATTGCGTCAAATATCCACATCACGGAAAGCACAAGTGAACATGGAACCTTCACAATATACCTAATAAGTTGAACGCAGCAGATGCTTTTTCAGAACCTTTTGCTTCCTCAGGACTAAAATGCAAGGAAAGATCAGTTTTCTACAAGCTCTAGAAATATTTGAGAATATTATCCAAAACAAAATGATAGTAGTCTCCTCGAACCTTCAAGATCAATACCAACACTAACCTCATAAAAGTACGTGAAGTCCCTTTCAATGTCGATTTAGTTTCTGTTGCCAGATGCCAAGAGAGAGTTTTTACAGCAGGTGTACCTAATACAGAACATATGATAAGAACGACGAAATAAAATGCTGAAGAGATGACAGGACAGTATCACAATAAGTCAGCCACCTGAAGGATAAAGGCGAGGTCTTGCTTGCGAATGTTGCCTCGAATCCATCTTAACTTGAGGGCTGAAGTGCACCTTCTTGCCAGCGGAATCTAATTGTGTATCAATCAGAAGAGAGAGGTCAGAGATGTGTGCAAGTCAGACAAAAAGGTCTAAAACAGCAAGAGCTTTAAAAGAAATGCAACAAGGACTAAAAAGTAGCTGTACTTGGCAAAATATAATGCTTGTGATGCCTTGGGATGATAGCCAATAGCTGTTGCTGCCTGAGGCCTTCTTTCTTAGTGTATGTTTTGCATGTCAGAAGTCGCTTAAATCAAAAGACTAAGTTCAGTTATATCTGTCTTAATTCTCAATTAGACAATATGCATTAGGGAAAGTTCCAGAAGTTACCTGATCAAGACAAGTGACCTTTAGCTCCATGCTTGTGACATCCAGTGTTTGTTGCTCAAGCAAGTCAGTTAATTTATAAGCAACAGTTCCTAGGTGGTCGACAGCATTGACAAGAGCTCTTACAGCATAGTCCTTCAGGTTATCAAGAACCCTGAAAACACATAGTATTAGAGTAAGAGCACAAAGGAGCAATGGAAGAGTGTAGCATGACCAAGAATAAATGCACCAGCATTTTGAAGCTTGATTAAACATAGGGAAGATTCTTGCTGAGAAGGCTAAAAGAGCCCGTACAGCCAGAGATCAATGAGCTTCTACCTACTTTTGATTAGAATGCTGCAAAACCTAGGAGAAACATGAAAGATTGAGTGGAAAATATTAAGCTAATTGCAATACACTTGCATTTGTTTCTGCTCGTTTTGAAGATAAGACTTTTCACAATATTCTGCAGCAGAATAGAGTTGCGGCCTCAAGTTCTTGAGTTCCTGAGACAGGCAACACATTAAGTTAGACCAGAGTTCTTGCAAAAGTTGACAAATGGTTAAGATGGAAACTAGTTGTAAGCAGATACGAAACATAACTTGGGAACTTTTACTAGAATCTGAAATATCTTTCCTGTCATCTTAACCAAACAAAAGTGCTTATAGTACATTTTATACGTTTATATATCAATATCAATCAATCGCTTATCAAAACAACATTAATATCATTCAATCAAACACTCCTCAATCCTAAAAAGAAGGCTGGGTTTGGCTATATAATCTTCTGAAATCGTTCTGCTCTACTCACGGACAAAGTCAGGTTAAACCTGTGAAATTTGGCCCGAAACGTACTTTTTATATGTTCTATATTTGGAGAAAAATGAAGCAGTTTTATTATATACAGTAATCACTAACTGCAGCTTTAAAGTGACAACCATTTTGCATGTAGTATTCATAAGCTGGCCAACAAATATAGACACACTCTTATTCAAACATTTCAAATCCCTCTTAGCTCCCGAGCCTATTCTGATTCCTTCCCTTCGTTGCTTCGAGGAGGTTATATAATAGTAATAAAGGAGATAGATTATAAACAAAATGATGCAATATGCCAACAACACTCCACCTCCACATATCAATCAACAATTACATCTCAATCCCAAACTAGCCAGGTCGGTTATATGTTAGAAGTCCTACATCGGTTGTGTGGAAGATGATTGATTTCTTTATGTGGTCTAGGTAATTCTTACCTCATGAGCCAACTTTTATGATTAAGTTAGGCCCGATGACCATTTCTTAACACGGAATCAGAGCCCAGTTCTTTGTTTACCCTATTTAGGGCTCCCATGTTATATTGTTCATGATCCGGATGTCCAGTCTTGAGTCTTGGGTGTCCAGAGTGTTCGAAATCCCACATCAGTTGTGGGATGGACAATTGGTCTCCTTATATGGTCTTAAAAAATCTTCATCTTATGACTAGCTTTTAAGCTTTTGGGGTTGAGGTAGGCCTAATGTCCATTTCTTAACATTATATGAATATGAATCTGTTGTATCTATTCTGCCACATTCATACCCATTTTATTGAACACGTCCCAATGAATTCAATAAATGACCATTGCTGTATCTTTTTTGCCTGACTTGACTTGGAAACTGGGTATGCTTTGCGAAATGGATGGAATTAAAAGTCACTAAACAAGATACAAAAAGGAGTAGCTAAACGGTCAAGAACACCCTGAATCAGTCAGATTTAAGGTAGTTTGAACATGTTAAGAGTATCCTTCACTACCTAAGCTATCATCATAATAATTTGGTTTTTCATTTGAGCTTCTCACACAGCAGACGAAGATTTACATTGCAAAGTTAACAGTCAACATTATTATTAATATTCCAGATAAAACGAAGCTAATATTGTAGATAGACATTGAACAAGAACCAGATCTGATCTCGAATTTGGCAAATGAAAAAGAAGTAGTGGAACCTGTAAGGCCTTAACGAAACTCTTGCTTCGCTCCATTGATACTTCATCAAACGTCATCGCCGGAGAATTTTGAAGCTTCAATTGTTCTACTTCCATAACTTTCCTCTTTCAAAAACCGCACAAATTCTCCAAAAAAATTAACTTCCTTCTAGATCAATCGATCAACAAATCATAGCGATATGCATTTTATATTCAAAAAGTGCTAATTAGAAAATCGAGAAATTGTGAATAATTGTTCAAGATGGATTAGGAGTTAAGGAAAGGGTTTCGGTAGGCCACCACGGTGGTGGACGGTAGTGGAGGTGGTAGCGGTGGAGGTGGTAGGAGAATTTATAAGGAGTGCGTGTGTGTGAGTGAAGCAATCCCGGGAAATGCGTCGTTGTTATTATAATTTTGGGAAACTGGAATATTATGGAGTTAATTGCAAGTGAAAATGACGTCGTATTTATTGTAGGCAGATAAAAGGTGGTTCAACTGCACTGTGCAGTTCCTCCCACCTTGACCCCTGGGCCCTTGGACCGATAAAGTGGACCCCAAACTCAAAAAAATAAAGAAAAATCATCTACCTTCCATACTTGCACCAAATCATAGCGATATACAATTTATATTCAGATAGAGGGATATAAGTTCCCCTTTAATTATACTCCCTCTATCTCATTTTGAACGGCGCTTTAATTTTTTCCGTGCCTATTAATAAAAAAATAAAAAACGTATAAAATATAATTATTAAATTATTCCTATTAGATATTTTTGATAAATAAGCAATATTAAAAGAGCTACTACTTCTTTAATATTAATGTTATACTTGAAAGTAATTAATAAATTTAATTTTAAATTTCTATAGTGATAATTATTTTAGGATAATTTCCTGAGCTAAAATAATTGTTAATTTATGATGGAGGGAGTAATTACTAAGATAACTATTTAGTTTAATATAAATATTGGGTACGGCCCATGACGATGGACGTACTGACTCGCCACCTCCAAGGAGAGGTGTCGTGGTGCATGTTATTTGCAGACGACATTGTTTTGATTGACGAGACGCGAGACGGTGTTAACGCGAGGTTAAAGGTGTGGAGACAGACCCTGGAGTCTAAAGGTTTCAAGCTGAGCAGAACCAAGACAGAATACTTGGAGTGTAAGTTTAGTGGTGCTACTCAGGGAGTGGAAGGGGATGTGAGGCTGGATTCACAAGTCATCCCTAGGAGAAGGAGTTTTAAGTACTTTGGATCTATTATACAGGGGGTGGGGAGATTGATGAAAATGTCACACATCGTATTGGGGCGGCATGGATGAAATGAAGACTTGCTTCCGATGTTTTGTGTGACAAGAAGGTACTACCAAAAATTAAAGGTATGTTTTATAGAGCGATGGTCATACCGGCTATGTTTGTATGGGGCTGAGTGTTGGCCAGTCAAGAGCTCTCACACCAGATTAGATAGGATTCAGAATGAAGTTATTCGGGACAAGGTGGGTGTGGCCCCTATTGAGGACAAGATGCGGGAAGCACGACTTAGATGGTTTGGACATGTGAGGAGGAGAAGCACAGGCGCTCCGGTAATGAGGTGTGAGAGGTTAACATTGGAGGGTCTTAGAAGAGGTAGAGGTAGGCCGAAGAAGAGTTGGGGTGAGGTGATTAGGCATGACATGGCACAACTACAACTGACCGAGGACATGACCCGTGATAGGAAGGGGTGGAGGTCTAAGATTAGGATAGTAGGTTATGTAGTCTAGATTATTCATACCGGTAGTGTTAGTACGTACTCTCGCATTTGGTTGGTAGTCGGCTTATTTGATTTTTTTTTTCTTCTTTTCTATGCTTCTACATGGTTTTTTGGTATTGTCCCGTATTATTTTTTATTATTATTGTGGTACCTATGCTTGATTGAGCCGAAGGTCTATTGGAAACAGCCTCTCTACCTCCACAAAGGTAGGGGTAAGGTCTGCGTACACTACCCTCTTCAGATCCCACTATGTGGATTATACTGGGTATGTTGTTGTTGTTATAAATATTGGGTACGGATGAGCTAATATCGCCATAATATTACTATGTTCATTGAATTTCGAACATCATTTGATAGTGCAGCAAGAGGAAAAATAGTTTGCAAAAAGTTAACCTAAATAACACGAGCACAAATTGAAGCAATGCGTATATTAATTAACTATAATTAAGTGATAAAAGTTTGTACAAAAGACACATTTCATATATTTATTAATTCAACATATATGTCACTATGTGTATCTTTTTTCTATTAGTTTTCCGTTTTCGAGGGAAAAAAAAAGGTACTATTACTATCTTGAGCGTTAATCAATTGATTCTTCAATAATCATTTTTTATACTTTTAAGTATTTCTAATATCAAATTTTGATTTTAATATGTAATTATTATTTGTATGGATTGTGTTAGTCTTTGACTCTTTGTCTTCAAATTATATTGTTTTTAATTTAAGATGAATTAATGGAATATGTCGCTTTCGGTTTAGACCACCTCCACATGGCTCACATGCCCCTAAGAACGGAGAGTGGAGGGTACTTACTGAATTATCATTAACACCCCTATGGTTTCTGGGAGCATTAAAAGCACCCCGACATTCAACTAACATTCATCACATTTTCTACAACTCATTTCAATTAACTCTCAATGTGTTGAACGAGTGTGACTCAAAACCACGTACAATGTAATTTGACTGACTCAACCATGTTGTACATTTTCTTTTTTAATTACTGACCATACTCAATGTAGATTTTTTCAATATTTACAGTATACAGTCAAAATAGATTTCGGCCTTCGTACGATTGATCGAGGTCGAAACATAATGGATCGAAAAAAGACTTCGTAATATCGAGATGAGTTCCGAAGATGGTATGAACGAACTTCAGATTTCAGGTATAGGTCAAACACCGAGTTCGAAGTCATTATCGAGCTCAGATCTGAATCGAACTATGATGAGATGATTTCGAGCTTAAGTAGGCAGAGGCCAACCGATGCCGAGCCTGAATCATCGCATGATCTCGAGTCCACTCGAGCTCTAGAAGCAATACCGACCAGCACAGAGACCGATCGAGCTCGAGCTCACAGACAAGAGCCGTTGCAAATACACTAAAGGAAAGAATATCGACGGAAATTAAGAAAAAGCTGATTTATTATGGGTTCTCCACTATGTATTTTTAATTATATCTAAAGTAAGATCCTTCACTATGAAGAGGATGGCTACATTTCTGTAGAAGGCAGTTGTAACGACCCGACCGATCGTTTTGAGAATTAGAGCCACGATCCCCTAATATTTGCTTTTCCCATATTTGTTTCTGCTTTTGGGACTTGCCAGAGTGACTGGTTATGGAATTCAGAGAGTTTTGGGACACTTAGTCCCTAGTTGTGAGTTTAAGCCTTGGAGTTTGGACCGTAGTCGGAATTGTACGAAGACGGATCCGGAATGGAATTTCGTCGACTCCGTTAGCTCCGTTGAGTGATTTTAGGGTTAGGAGCGCGTCCAGAATGTGTTTTGGAGGTCTGTAGTAGATTTAGGCTTGAATTGGCGGAAGTTAGTTTTTTGGCGATTTCGGCCGATAGTGAAAATTTTGATATCGAGCTCGGAATGGAATTCCGAACGTGGATGTAGGTTTGTAGTGTCATTTGTGACTTGTGTGTAAAATTTGAGGTCATTCGGACTAGATTTGATGTGGTTCGGCGTCGTTTGTAGAATTTGGAAAATTTTAAATTCTTAGGCTTGAATCCGTACTTAATTCATGATTTTGGTATTGTTTAACGTAGTTTGAAGGCTCGACTAAGTTCGTATGGTGTTTTAGGATTGGTTGGTATGTTTAGTTGAGGTCCCGGGGGCCTCGGGTGTGTTTCGGATGCTTAGTGGAATGAACTTGGACTTAGAGGGATTTTTGGAGTTGCTGGTTCTGGTGTTTTCGCACCTGCGGTGGGGAGTCCGCAGGTACGGCCTCGCAGATGCACTTTTAGGCCAGGGAGTCAGTGGTCGCAGATGCGACGAGTGAGCCGCAGTAGCGGAGCCGCATCTGCGGAAGGGCAGTCGCAGATGCGGAGGTAAAAAGGACCCAAGGTTCCGCAGAAGAGGACGAATGAGTGCAGAAGCGCATTCGCAGGTGCGGACTCATGTGCGCAGGTGCGGACCCAGCCCAAGTAAGTGGACTTCGCACCTACGATGGATTGCCCGCAGGTGCGTGACCACAGGTGCGGTCCTATGTCCGCAGGTGCGGAAATCGCTGGGCAGAAAAGAGGATTTCGAGGGTTTGAAATTTCATAACATAAAATTCAATTTAGAACTCGGTGGGAAACGATTTCTCGAGGGATTTTTGAAGGAGAACTATTGGGTAACTAATTCTAACTCTATTTTGATCATAATACATTAATTTATTGTTGTCTTCCTCGTTTAATTAAGAAAGTTGATGGTAGAAGTTTGAAAATGGGGGGAAAGGTTCCCCAATTGAAAATCTGAGATTTGAATGGGAATTTGACGTCGGATTTAGATGATTTTTATTCGAATGAACTCGTGAGTGAATGGGTGTTCATAATTTATAATTTTTACCCGATTCTGAGACGTGGGCCCGAGGAGACTTTTTGGGCGTTTTTCTTAATTTCATGCTTTAGCTTCGAATTAATTAGCTAAATTAGTTACTTATAGTTATATTTACATTATGCAATTAATTTGAATAGATTCGGGCCATTTGGAGTCGTATACTCGTGGCAAGAACGTGATATCGAGTTGATTTGAGCAGTTCGAGGTAAGTGGCTTGCCTAATCTTGTGTTGGGGACTTTTCCCTTAAGATGTTCGATATTAATTGATGTGTGGGTGCCGTGTACGTGAGGTGACGAGTACGTACATGGGCTATTATTGCAAAAACCCCATTTTTCCTTTCTAAATCATAAACTATTTTTCCTTATTAAATTGCACTAATACGTTTAATTGTTAAACTTAGACTCGAGAATCATGCTTATGTGTTTTAACTGCCTATTTAACATTCTGTGCGCCATGCTTAGTTAAGTCCCTACTTTCCTTATCTGTGTTAAGTATAAACTGTATAACTCGATGTCATACCTGTCATTTTATCTTGCATTGCATATTTAAATTGGGACTACGGACGCATTCCGGGAGATTCCCCTGTACTGCATATTTACTTTGGGACTACAGACGTATTCCGGGAGATCCCCCATGTACTGCATATTTACTTTGGGACTACGGACGTATTCCGGGAGATCCCCTAGTACTGCATATTTACTTTGGGACTACAGACGTATTCTGGGAGATCCCTCATTACTGCATATTTACTTTGGGACTACAGACGTATTTCGGGAAATTCCCATGTATTGCATATCCATTTGGAACTACGGGACAGTATCCCGGGAGATTTTCCACTGTGTTTACCTTGTTCTGAGCCGAGGGATCCCTTAACTGTTAAATTTTCAAAAATTTTCTTTAACTGTGTTACCGTAAATTTTACTTATATCTTTTACTGTTTAATTTATTATATTTACTCTGGTAGGGCCTTGACCTGACTTTGTCACTACTCGACCGAGGTTAGGCTTGGCACTTATTGGGTACCATTGTGGTGTACTCATATCCTTTCCTGCATATGTTTTTGTGTGCAGATCCGGGTGCGAGCTATCAGCCTCGGGGTTAGTGCGTGTTGTTGATTCTAGGAGACTTTAAGGTACTTCTGCTTGCGTCCGCAGATCTTCGGAGTCCCCTTCTACTCCCTCGCCTAGAGACTTTCTTTATTATCTTCAGACTTTTGTATAGAGCTACATAGATTATAGCAGCTTGTGACTTAGTGATATTCCGGGTCTTGAGAAATTATTTTGTATATGTTGTTTATCTTTAAAAATGCTTTGTTTTTTTTATTTTGTTTTTTATAAATAAAATCCCAAAATAGGTCCAAAGCTTACAAGATGTCCAAACCAAAATAGAAGTTGAAGTTGCATGAAGCTACTAGCTATTAAATAGATACAAAAGCTAAAATCTAATGAACTAGCAATTACAACATGATAAGTTGAATGCTTCCTTCTCCTATTAGTGTATGTGAATCTACTTGTCATTGAAAAATACCAAGCAGCACCTATCAAGCTCTCACCAGGCGCCAGGGTATATTGTCCATAGTATTTTGTGTTATATATATATATATATATATATATATATATATATATATATATATATATATATATATATATATATATATATATATATATTTTGTAATATTAGGCTTACATAGTCGTAAAGACTAGGTGCCATCATGACACCTTACGGAGGGCTAATTTGGGTCGTGACAACAGTTTTTCGCTTACATTGTAATTCAAGCACTATATTCTCATATATTCAAGGACTATTCTGTTAAGTTTCGTTAATTGATTCATTGTGCTTAGTCCTAAAAATCATCTTCTTTCCAACCTTGTTTATTTTGCATTCTTTGCAATCCATATTTGATATTTATATTTATCCTTACGATTTGTATTAAGCTATACTACATATCCTTAGAACTACGTATAAATTCAACTATATCCGTTTTTCGGGTAAACAGTTTGGCACCCACCGTGGGGCTAAGGATAACAGTGGTTATTTGATACGAATCTGCAAAAAAACACCATTTTGCGCTTGTTTCCGAAAGTGTCTTGGATTTCGGATTAGCAACGACTTACTACCAATCAAATGGCCTCACCTATCGACAACGAAGTTGGTCTTCAAGATGAGAACAACAACTTGACACCCAGTACCGAAAGACCACTTGTCAACGTCGTTGGAGCTCGAATCGAAGTGTCGATAGATATCAATTCGCATGTGGCCATTGAGGCGAACCTACATTCTGAACCTGAAAACAACATTCATGGTGGCACTCGGTCTGCAGCTCGAGATACCCATAACGTCGAGGAAAACGGCATCAGCTTGCGTATGATTTTTGAAATGTTGCAAGCTCAATAGGCAGTAATAGCTCAGTTGCAGAGCCAAACCCAGCTACCGAGCAGGGCGGAGCCCAGTCCACCTCGAGAAATATCCCACAGAATGGAGCCAGCCATAGTGAGGTCAAATGAACAAGAATCGGGGACTACTCCCGAAATTGCTAAAATACTCGAGGAGCTCACAAAGCGAGTCGAAGCCAACGATAAAAAAATAGAAACATATAACTCCAGGGTCGATCAGACCCCGGGAGCTCCACCAATGATAAAAGGGCTAGATTCTAAAAAATTCGTGCAAAAGCCTTTTCCCTCGAGTGCAGCCCCAAAACCAATCCCCAAAAAATTTTGTATGCCCGAAATTCCCAATTATAATGGAACGAACGACCCCAATGAACACGTCACCTCTTACACGTATGCCATCAAGGGCAATGATTTAGAAGACGATGCAATCGAATCTGTATTGTTAAAAAAATTTAGAGAGACCCTCTCTAAGGAAGCAATGATTTGGTATCACAACCTACCACCGAATTCTATTGACTCGTTTGCCATGTTAGCAGATTCTTTTGTAAAAGCACATGTCGGCGCCATAAAAGTCGTAACAAGGAAATCAGACCTTTTCAAGGTAAGACAAAAGGATAACGAGATGCTAAGGGAGTTCATATCTCGTTTTCAAATGGAATGAATGGATCTGCCAACAGTCACAGACGATTGGGATGTCCAGGCTTTCACTCAAGGTTTGAACGAATGAAGTTCGATGGCTTCATGATGGTTGAAGCATAACCTGATCGTATACCCAGTCATCACGTGCGCTGACATGCACAATCGGTACCAATCAAAAATTAGGGTCGAAGATGATCAGTTGGGGTCTAAACCCGCTGCTCGAAGGTATATTAATCGAAAATAAGGTTCGATTAGGGATCGATACCGACCGTATAATAGAAACCACAGAATCAGTGAATCGAGACATAACCCAGGACAAAATAACAAACGAAGTGATCGAGGTCAAGGGTCTCGGGGGCTGATGAACAGAAGTAGGTTCGACAGGCCTGCCGGATCTAAGGAAGTGCCTCGGTTATTGGAGTATAACTTCAGTATTGATGCATCCGCCATCGTGTCGGCTATCGGACGCATCAAAGACACTAAATGGCCTTGACCCATACAAATCGATCCTGCCCAGAGGAATCCCAATCAAATGTGCGAATATCATGGCACCCATGGCCACAGAACGGAAGATTGCAGGCAACTAAGAGAGGAGGTAGCCAGGTTATTCAACAAAGGGCACATTCGAGAATTTTTAAGCGATAGGGCGACGAACCATTTTAAAAACAGGGATTTCGGCAAGCAAAATGAACAAGAAGAACCATAACACGTCATTCACATGATCATCGGCGACGCCGATACCCCTCAAGGACCGGTGCTTAAACGTACTAAGACATCGATCGTGAGAGAAAAGCAATCTCGAACTCAGGATTACGTACCCATAGGAACTTTATCCTTCAATGATGAAGATGCAGAAGGAGTCATACAACCTCATAACGATGCACTGGTAATATTCGTACTTATGAATAAAACTAAAGTTAAGCGTGTGTTAATTGATCCAGGTAGCTCGGCCAACATCAATAGATTGAAGGTCGTAGAACAGCTCGGTCTATAGGACCAGGCCGTACCCGCAACCCTGGTTCTAAACGGATTCAATATAGCATGTGAAACCACCAAAGGCGAGGTAATTCTACCGATAAACGTAGTCGGGACCATCCAAGAAATGAAGTTTCACGTAATCGAAGGCGACATGAGGTGCAATGCCCTTTTTGGAAGGCCATGAATTCACAACATGAGAGCGGTACCTTCGACCCTACATCACGTCCTTAAATTCCCAACATCAAGGGGAGTCAAAACAGTGTATGGAGAACAACCGGCCGTAAGAGAAATGTTCGACATCGAGGAAACGAATCCAATATCCTCGCCTTCGCCAATAAAGGGATCGAGCTCAAAAGGGGAACGAGATGCCAAATAGCAATCACAGATATCAGCTTTAACCCGACCAAAAAATTAGAAGATCGATGAAGATGATGATCAAAGGATCCCTTGATCCTTCACGGTTCCCGATGATTCCGACGCTACCAAATCAACGATTGAGGAATTAGATCAAGTCACATTAATCGAGCACTAGCCCGAACGGAAGGTATACCTGGGAACGGGGTTGACCCCCGAACTCAGAAAAAAACCTATTCAATTTCTTATCGATAACATAGATTGTTTTGCCTTGTCCCATTTAGATATAACAGGGATCCCACCGGATATAATGACGCATCGGCTAAGATTAGACCCTAGGTTCAGACCGGTGAAGCAAAAGAGTTGACCCAGTCCGAGGTAAAGAACACATTCATAAAGGACGAGGTAACCAAACTTCTCAAAATAGGGTCCATTCGGTAGGTGAAATATCCTGAATGGTTAGCCAATGTAGTTGTAGAGCCAAAAAAGGGAACAAACTTAGAATGTGTGTAGATTATAAGGATTTGAACAAAGCATGCCCCAAAGATTCCTTTTCGCTGCCCAACGTCAATCGCATGATCGATGCCACGACCGGCCACGAGATCCTTACTTTTATCGATGCCTATTCCGGGTATAATCAAATCCAAATGAAACCGGAAGACTAGGAAAAGACTTCATTTGTCACCAAGTATGGAACATATTGTTATAATGTGATGCCTTTCGGGCTAAAAAATACAGGAGCTACTTACCAACACCTAGTAAATAAAATATTCGAGGAACAAATAGGTAAATCAATGGAAATTTATATTGATGACATGCTAGTTAAGTCCTTATGCGCAGAGGACCATTTGACCCATTTGCAGGAAGCATTTGAGATTTTAAGAAAATACAATATGAAGCTCAACCCCGAGAAATGTGCTTTCGGGGTCGGTTCAGGCAAGTTCCTCGGCTTCATGGTGTCAAATTGGGGGATCGAGATTAACCCCAATAAAATCAAGGCCATCGAAGACATCGCCATCGTGGACAGCGTAAAAGTTGTATAGAGGCTAACGGGACGGATTACAGCCTTAGGCCGATTCATTTCAAGGTCGTCAGATCGAAGTCATAAATTTTTCTCTCTACTCAAAAAGAAGAACGATTTTGCTTGGACCCCGGAATGCCAACATGCATTAGAGGAATTAAAACGATATCTATCGAGCCCATCACTGCTTCACACTCCAAAAATATATGGAAAACTTTGCTTGTACTTGACAGTATCGGAGATCGCGGTAAGCGGTGTCCTAGTTTTAGAAGAGCAAGGTGCACAATTTCCCGTTTATTATGTAAGTCGAACCTTAGGAGAAGTAGAAATTAGATATCCGCACCTAAAAATATTGGCACTTGCACTGATATGCGCCTCTAGAAAGTTAAGACCGTACTTTCAATGTCACCCCATATGCGTATTAACCACTTACCCGTTTCGTAATATTTTTCACAAGCCCGAACTATCAGGCAGATTGGCCAAATGGGTCGTCAAACTCAGTGGGTACGATATCGAGTATCAACCCCGTAAGGCCATCAAGTCTCAAATTTTAGCGGACTTCGTGGCCGATTTCACGCCGACCCTCGTACCCGAAGTTGAAAAAGAACCCTTATTGAAATCGGGTACATCATCGGGGGTATGGACCCTTTTCACAGACAGAGCTTCGAACGTGAAGGGGTCCGGGCTAGACATCGTTTTAAAGCCACCCACGGGTAACACTATTAGATAATCTATCAAAACTACTAGGTTGACTAACAACGAGGCCGAGTATGAGGCCATGATTACAGGTCTCGAGCTAGCTAAAAGCTTGGAAGCAGAAGTCATTGAAGCCAAGTGTGACTCTTTGCTGGTGGTAAATTAAGTAAACAAAACCTTCGAAGTTCGAGAAGATAGAATGAAAAGGTATTTGGAAAAATTGCAAGTCACTTTGCACCATTTCAAAGAATGGACTTTACAGCATATTCTACGAGAGAAAAATAGTGAGGCTGATCCACTTGCAAATTTGGGAACATCGGTCGAGGAAGACGTGATAAGATTGGGGACTGTCGTTCAACTCTCGAGATCCGTGATCGAAGAAGGTCATGCCGAGATAAATTCTACAAGCTTAACCTGGGATTGGAGGAATAAGTATATCGAATACTTAAAGAATGGAAAGCTCCCATCGGACCCTAAAAATTCGAGGGCCCTACGAACCAAAGTTGCTCGATTCACATTAACTGCAAATGGAACGCTATACCGAAGGACATTAGATGGACCATTGGCAGTATGCTTAGGTCCAGGAGACACCGATTACATCCTACGTGAGGTGCACGAGGGCACTTGTGGAAATCACTCAGGTGTCGATTCATTAGTCAGAAAAATAATCAGGGCATGGTATTATTGGATCGGTATGGGCAAAGATGCAAAGGAGTTTGTTCGAAAATGTGACAAATGTCAAAGGTTTGCACTAATGATCCATCATCTCAGAGAGCAACTTCACTCAATCCTTTCCCATGGCCATTCATGAAATGGGGAATGGATATCGTCGGCCCTCTGCCATCGGCCCCAGGTAAAGCCAAATTTATTTTATTTATGACTGACTATTTCTCTAAATGGGTTGAAGCACATGCATTCATGAAAATAAGAGAGAAAGAGGTTATAGACTTTATCTGGGATCATATCGTATGTCGATTCAGGATACCCACCGAAATAGTGTGTGACAATGGGAAATAGTTTGTCGGCAGCAAAGTGACGAAATTCTTCAAAGACCACAAAATAAAAAGGATATTATCAACACCGTATCACCCCAATGGGAACGGACAGGCCGAATCAACGAACAAAACTATCATTCAAAACCTAAAGAAGAGGCTGAACGACGCTAAAGGAAAATGGAGAGAAATCCTACCCGAAGTCCTTTGGGCATATCGAACAACATCAAAATCTAGTATGGGGGCAACCCCATTCTCCTTAGTATATGGCTCCGAAGCCTTGATTCCAGTCGAAGTCAGGGAACCCAGTGCCAGGTTTTGATATACAACAGAAGAGTCAAATAACGAGGCTATGAACACTAGCCTCGAATTATCGGATGAAGAACGAGAAGATGCTCTCATCCAATTTGCCACCCAAAAGCAGCGAATCAAAAGATACTATAATCGAAGAACCAAGCTTCGCCATTTTAAACTCGGGGACTTAGTGCTAAGGAAAGTCACCCTCAGTACCCGAAATCCAAATGAAGAAAAACTAGGACCGAACTAGGAAAGACCGTATCAGGTTCTCGAAAATATTGAAAAAGGATCATACAAGCTCGGTATTATAAACAACAAACAACTATCAAGCAATTGGAATGTGTCGCACCTAAAACGATACTACTGCTAAGGTACGACCCTCCTATATTCGTTTACATTTCGAAACTAACCCCTGCAGGAGTCCGATCAGGATCTAGGACGGATCCTTCAATACGAAGCCCTAGGTCTGAAGACATGCGTTGCACTCTTTTTCCCTTAGACCGGTTTTATCCCAAATGGTTTTTTCGGCAACGTTTTTAATGAGGCAACCAATGATCGTGCTAAACCTAGAAATAATTCGACAGTATCCGAGGCCTCTTTACAATCGACCTCGAATATTGGGGGCATTAGCCCTCAAATATTTCAAGTTCTGATGCAAGAAAGTTATGTTGTAACAACAGGGTTCCAATAGGAAAGGTTGTAGGAGCCAAATGGTCAAAACGAACCATGCTCATGTAGTTGTCCCGAGCCCTCACGCAAAACATGAACACATGTATAATGACTTGCAAAGAAAGTTCTTTTCTTTATCGATATCTTATATCCAAGAAAAATTCCTCTATTTTGAGATTTATTATGCAAACATGATTGAGATAAATCTCATTACTTCGAGTTCGAAACATTCACTCCACTACTAAGCCTACAGGCTACATTACTTCGAATTTGAAACATTCACTCGACTACTAAGCCTACGGGCTACATTACTTCGAGTTTGAAACATTCACTCGACTAATAAGCCTACGGGCTACTCTTATTCCGAGTTCGAGCAAGCACTCACTCGACTGCTAAGCCTACGGGCTACATTACTTCGAATTCGAAACATTCACTCAACTAATAATCCTACAGGCTACTCTTTTTCCGAGTTCGAGCAAGCACTCACTCGACTACTAAGCCTACGGGCTACGTTACTTCGAGTTCGAAATATTTACTCGACTAATAAGCCTATGGGATACTCTTATTCCGAGTTCGAGCAAGCACTCACTCAACCATTACGCCTACGGGCTACATTACTTCGAGTTCGAAACATTCATTTGACTAATAAGCCTACGGGATAATCTTATTTCAAGTTCGAAACATTCACTCAACTAATAAGTTTACGGGCTACCCTTATTTCGAGTTCGAGCAAGAACTCACTCGACTTACGCCTACGAGCTATATTACTTCGAGTTCAAATCACTCACTCAAGTAATAAGCCTAAGGGATACATCATACTTCAAGTTCAAACAATCACTCAACTCGACTACTAAGCCTATGGGCTACCTGTCATGACCCGAAATTCCCACATTCGGACCGTGATGGCGCCTAATATTTCACTTGCTAGGCAAGCCAATGTTAGAATAATATTATCTATTTTTAAAATAATTTTTTTTTAAATTTATTAATAATCAAAGAACAAATGCGGAAGTAAAGTCTGAAGTGTAGTGAATAATCCATAAAAACAACGGTGTCTAAATACCATCCTAGAATTGGTGTCATAAGTGCACGAGCTTCTAGAATAATAAAAATAAAGGTCTGAATAAAATAAAGGCTGTCTGAAAATAAACACACAACTAAAGTAAAATAGACGGAGACTTCAGAACTGCGGACGCCATGTAGTTATACCTCAAGTCTCCTTCGAGTAGCTAAAATCCGAGCAAGTCTATGGCACGTCACTGGGACCAACTCCAAAATCTGCACAAGAAGTGCAGAGTGTAGTATCAGTACAACCGACCCCATATACTGGTAAGTGCTGAGCCTAACCTTGACGCCGTTGACATGCAATTCACATAACAAATAATTTGAGGGTTCTATTCCCTCAAGTCAAGGTTAACCACGACACTTACCTCACTTTGCAAATTACAATCAATTACTCAACCACATCTTTTCCTTTTAAATTTGTAGCTGAAAGCTTCAAATCTATTCACAAACAATTCAATATACTCAATACAAATCATAGGAATTAATTCCATATGAATTTACTAATTTTCCGAATAAAATCTGAAATTCATTAAAATATTCGGTAGTGGGACCCACGTTTCAAATCTCGCAAAAAACTTACGAAATCCGAACACCCATTCCGAGACGAGTCCAACCATATAAAAATTATCCAATTCAGATGTCAAAGGACCTTCAAATCTTAAATTTTCGTTTTTGGAAGATTTTATAAAAATCTAATTTTTCTTCCATAAATTCACGGATTCATGATATAAATGAGTATGAAATCATAAAATATAATCAATATAGGATAAGGAACACTTATCCCAATATTTTTCCATGAAAATCGCCCAAAAATTGCCTTACCCGAGCTCAAAAATGAAAACCCCATTTCCAGAACTTAAGTTCTATTTCTGGGATTTTTACCCTTCGCGAACGCGGTCAGTGCCTCGCGTTCGCGAAGTACAAATTCCTACTGACCAATTTTACTCTTCGCGAACGCGAAGCTTGCATGGCTTGGCTTTCGCGAACGTGAGATGCCCTTCGCGAACGCGAAGGGAATTGTCCTAGCTAGCCCTATTCCCTTCGCGAACGCGAAAAATGTGCCAGCCCCAATTTGCTCTTCGTGAACGCGAAGAAGGAAACCAAAAGCAGGTTTCTGCAGTTTCCTCAAGTCCAAAAATGATCCGTTAACCACCCTAAACCAACCCGAGCCCTCGGGTATCCAAACCAAACATGCACCCAAGTCCTAAAACATCATACGAACTTGTTCGCGCGATCAAATGGCCAAAATAACACCAAGAACTAAGAATCGGACACAAATTCAAAGGATATGTTCAAGAAAACTTTAAAACTTATATTTTTACAACCGGACGTCTGAATCACATCAAATCAACTCCGATTCTCACCAAATTTGTCAGACAAGTCATAAATATTATAGTGGACCTATATCGAGCTCCGAAACCAAAATACGGGCCCGAGATCAATAAATTCAGCATCAGTAATTTCTTAGAAATCATTAAGCTTTCAAGCTTTTAATGTTTCATCAAAATTCCATAACTCGGGCTAGGGACCTCGGAATTCGATTCCGGGCATACGCCCGAGTCCCAAATCACTATACGGACCTACCGGAATTGTCAAAATACTGATACAGGTCTGTTTGCTCAAAATGTTGACCAAAGTCAACTCAGTTGAGTTTTAAAGCTCTATTTCACCTTTTAATCCATTTTTTACATAAAACTTTCCGAAAAATTATATGGATAGCGCACGCAAGTTGAGGAATGATAAATGGTGCTTTTCGAGGTCTTAGAATACAAAATTACTTATTAAATTTAAAGATGACATTTTGGGTCATCACATTCTCCACCTCTAAAACAAGCGTTCGTCCTTGAACGGAGATAGAAAAAGTACTTGAGCTGGAGAAAAGGTATGGATATTTACTCCGCATGTCCGACTCGGACTCCCAGGTAGATGCCTCTACCGGCTGACCTCTCCAGTGCACCCGAACTGAAGGATAACTCTTAGACCTTAACTATCAGACCTGCCGGGCTAGAATAGCCACCAGCTCCTCCTCGTAAGTCAAATCTTTGTCAAATTGGACTGAGCTGAAATCTAACACATGGGACGGATCACCATGATATCCGGAGCATAGACACATGGAACACCGGATGAATAGTTGATAAACTAGGTGGTAATGCAAGCATATAAGCTACTTCACCCACCGTTTCAAGAATTTCAAAGGGTCCGATATACCTAAGGCTCAACTTGCCCTTCTTTCCGAACCTCATTACAACTTTCATAGGTGAAACCCAGAGCAATATTATTTCTCCAACCATGAATGCAATATCACGAACTTTACGGTCGGCATAACTCTTTTGCCTAGACTGAGCTGTGCGAAGTCGATCCTGAATAATCTTGACCTTATCCAAGGCATCCTGTACCAAATCGGTACCCAACAACCGAGCCTCTCCCAGTTCAAACCAACCAACTGGCGATCGGCATCACCTTCCATATAATGCCTCATATGGAGCCATCTGAATGCTCGACTGGTAGCTATTATTATAAGCAAACTCCGCAAGTGACAAGAAATGATCCCAAGAACCTCCAAAGTCTATAACATAAGCGCGGAGGATATCTTCCAATATCTGAATAGTGCGCTCTGACTGTCCGTCTATCTGTGGATGAAATGATGTACTCAACTCCACTTGCGTGCCTAACTCACGATGTACAACCCTCTAGAAATATGATGTAAATTGCGTACCTTGATCTGAAATAATAGACACGGGCACACCGTGAAGGCGGACAATCTCACAAATGTAAATTTCAGCTAACCTCTCTAAAGAATAGGTAACTGCCACTAGAATGAAATGTGTTGACTTGGTCAACCTGTCCACAATGACCCAAACTGCATCAAATTTTCTCTGAGTCCGTGGGAGCCCAACAACAAAATCCATAGTGATACGCTCCCACTTCCACTCAGGAATTTCTAACTTCTGAAGCAAATCACCATGTCTCTGATGCTCGTACTTAACTTGCTGACAATTCAAACACAAAGCTACATATGCAACTATATCCTTTTTCATTCTCCTCCACCAATAATGTTGCCGCAAATCTTGATACATTCTGGCAGTGCCTGGATGAATAGAATACTTGGAACTGTGTGCTTCTTCAAGAATTAATTCACGAAGCTCATCCACATTAGGCACACAAATATGACCCTGTATTCGCAGAACCCCATCTTCCCCCACAGCAACCTGTTTGGCATCACCGTGCCGCACCGTGTTCCTTAAGTACAAGTAAATGAGGATCATCATACTGCCTCTCTCTGATGCGCTCATATAAAGAAGACCGAGCGACTGTGCAAGCTAGAACCCGACTGGGTTCTGAAACATCTAACCTCACGAACTGATTAGCCAAAGTCTGAACATCTGCAGCTAATGGCCTCTCACCAACCAGAGTATACGCAAGACTGCCCATACTCAAAGCATCGGCCACCACATTGGCCTTTCCGGGGTGATACAAAATGGTGATATCATAGTCTTTCAACAACACCAACCATCTTCTCTGCCTAGAATTAAGATCTTTTTGTTTGAACAAGTACTGAAGGCTATGATGATGAGTAAATACCTTACACGAGACACCGTAGAGGTAATGCCTCCAAATCTTCAGCGCATGAATAATGGCTGCCAGTTCTAAGTCATGAACATGATAATTCTTCTCGTGAACCTTCAACTTCAGCGACGCATATGCAATCACCCTACCATCTTGCATTAATACTGCACCAAGCCCAATGTGAGATGCGTCACAATATACCATATACGATCCTGAACCTGTGGGTAATACCAACACTGGCGCCGTAGTCAAAGCAGTCTTGAGCTTATGACAGCTCAACTCACACTCGTCTGACCATCTGAATGGGACACCTTTCTAGGTCAATCTGGTCAATGGGCTTGCTATAGATGAAAATCTTTCCACGAACCGACGATAATAACCTGCTAAACCCAAGAAACTCCGGATCTTTGTAACTGAAGTAGGTCTAGGCCAATTCTGAACAGCCTCAATCTTCTTAGGATCCACCTTTATGCCTTCTGCCGATACAACATGCCCCAAAAAGGCAACTGAGTCGAACCAAAACTCACATTTGGAAAACTTGGCATATAACTGATTATTCTTCAAGGTGTGAAGCACACTTCGAAGATGCTTCTCATGTTCCTCTCGACTGCTGGAGTAAATCAAGATATCATCAATGAATACAACCACAAAAGAATTCAGAAGTAAATATCTCTGTCGGGTGGCATCCCCGGCAAATCTGCAGGAAATACTTCTGGGAATTCACGAACAACTGGTACTGAGTGCATAGAAGGAGCATCCGTACTGGGATCGTGAATATAAGCCAATTAGGCTTGACACCCTTTCTCTACCATACGCCGAGCTTTCATATAAGAAATAACCCTACTAGCAGAATGACCAGGAGTTCCTTTCCACTCTAACAGAGGTAACCCCGGCATAGCTAGGGTCACTGTCTTGGCATGACAATCCAATATAGTATGATAAGGGGACAGACAATCCATACCCAAGATGACATCAAAATCTACCATATCAAGAAGTAGAAGATCCACAATAGTCTCACGATTACCAATAGTAACCACACACGAACGATAAACATGATCTACTACAATAGAGTCTCCCACCGGTATAGATACACACACAGAAGCACTCAGAGAATCACAAGGCACAACCAAATATGAAGAAAAATAGGAGGACACATAGGAATAAGTAGATCCTGGATCAAATAGAACTGACGCATCTCTATGGCAAACTGGAATAATACATGTGATCACAACATCAAATGACTCGGCCTCAGGCCTAGATGGAAAACCATAAAATTGGGGTTGGGCCCCACCACTCTGAACTGCGTCTCTGGGACGGCCTCTAACTGGCTGGCCTCGGCCTCTAACTGGTTGGCCTCCACCTCTAACGGCCTGACCTCCCCCTCTAGCTGCCTGAACCATACCTCTAGCTGGCTGAGCAGGCGGTGAAGCAACCGGTGACGGTATGATGGCATGAGAATTTTGCCGAGATCTGTTACTCGCCAATATAGGGCAATACCTCCTAATGTGACCAATGTTTCCACACTCATAACACCGATCCTGATGTCGTGGCTGCTGAAGCTGATGCTGACCCAAATGGGCCGGATAACCGCTATAGTAACTCTAGAGTGGTGATGCACTGATAGAAGCTGAATGTGCACTGAATAATGGCTGCCCAAAGTAAGGCATAATAGGACCATGACTCCCTGAAACACCGGGAGATACATGAAGTGCTGAATGAAACGGTCTGGAAGGATGACCCCTACCAAAATTACCCCTGCCTCCAGACGAGGCACCACTGAAACCACCGAACTGACGAGGCCTCTTATCGGACCTCTACCCTCTCTCCTGTGCAAGAACCATCTTGATCCTCCTTGCGACATTAACAGTCACCTGAAAAGAAATCTCGATTCCGGTCTCCTTGGACATCTGAAGTCTGATAGGGTGAGTGAGTCCCTCAATAAACCTCCTCACTCTCTCTCCCTCTGTAGGCAGTAAAAGGAGTGCATGACGGGCCAAATCCACAAAACGGGACTCATACTGAGTAACAGTCATACTGCCCTGCTGTAGACACTCAAATTGCTTGCGGAATTCCTCTCTCAGTGTGATAGGGAGAAACTTTTCTAAAAATAGCTGAGAGAACTGCTCCCATGTAAGTGCAGGCGATCCGACTGGTCGGGTCAATGTATAATCTCTCCACCACCTCTTGGAGGAACCCGTCATATGAAATACAGCAAAATCAACCCTATTGGTCTCAACTATACCCATGTTCTGCAGCACCTTATGGCAGCGTTCAAGATAATCATGTGGGTCCTCAGAAGGTGTAACACTGAAGTGAACTGGAAAGAGCTTGATAAACTTATCCAGTCTCAATAAGGCCTTAAAAGACATGGCGGGCCTGTCACCAATTTGTGCCGTAATAAGTGGTTGAACTACCCCAACTGGTGGGGCTGCTGGAGCCTGATTCTAGGGAGCCATCTGCTCCGGAGCTGGAGTAGTGGTAGTTTGTGCTCCTCCCCCAGCCTGTGAGACGGCTGGTGCCACTGGAAATGTACCAATCTGGCCCACGCCCTCCATAAGACTTACCAAACGGACTAAAGCGTCCTGAAGTACTGGAGTGGCTATGAATCATTCCGGGACCTGAACTGGTCCAACTGGTACATTCTGAACTGGAACCTTCTCCTGAAGGTCCACCTAAGGTTCTTCAACAGGTGCAGCTGATCGAGCTCTGGACTAAGCTCTACATCGGCCTCTGCCTGGCCATAGTTGCCACCGGGGTTTCTGGTCCCTGACCATCAGTAGAGGTATTACGTGTTCTCACCATCTGCGAGAGAACAAGAGTAGAATGGTTCAATCATCGATGATAGAATAAAATCCCACGACAGAATAAGAAAGAAGTGATATTGTTCATAAACTTCATAGCCTCTGAGAGATAAGTACAGATATCTCCGTACTGATCCTTCATACTCTACTAAGCTTGCTCGTGACTCGTGAGACCTATGTAACCTAGGGCTTTGATACCAACTGTCATGACCCGAAATTCCCACCTTTGGACCGTGATGGCGCCTAACATTTCACTTGTTAGGAAAGCCAATGTTAGAATAATATTATCTATTTTTAAAACAATTTTTTTAAATTTATTAATAATCAAAGAACAAATACGGAAGTAAAGTCTGAAGTGTAGTGAATAATCCATAAAAATAACGGTGTCTAAATACTATCCCAAAATTGGTGTCACAAGTGCACGAGCTTCTAGAATAATACAAATAAAGGTCTGAATAAAATAAAGCTATCTGGAAATAAACACACAGCTAAAGTAAAATAGACGGGGACTTCAGAACTGCGGACGCCATGTAGTTATACCTCAAGTCTCCTCCGAGTAGCTGAAATCCGAGCAAGTCCGTGTCACGCCGCTGGGACCAACTCCGAAATCTGCACAAGAAGTACAGAGTGTAGTATCAGTACAACCGACCTCATGTACTGGTAAGTGCTGAGCCTAACCTCGACGAAGTAGTGACGAGGCTAAGGCGGGTTGCTTACATTACCTGTACGCAATATTAGTAACAACAACAATAATAGAAATAAATCAGGTAACTCATTTATAATAATTGAAGCCAAATCAACAGTCATAACCAATTATCATTTCCATCAATTCTGTTGCAGCGTGCAACCCGCTCTCACAATATATTAACATTCAGTTCTGTTGCGGCGTGCAACCAGCTCCTCCAATATATTCATTTTAATCAAGTCTGTTGCGGCGTGCAACCCGATCCCCCAATATATATATATATATGTATGTCGACTTTTGAATAAGTCTGTTGCGGCGTGCAACTCGATCCTCCAATATGGACTTTTAATAAATCTGTTGCGGCGTGCAACCCGATCCTCGAATATATTCAATATAATTAATTCTGTTGTGGCGTGCAACCCGATCCTCCAATATATTCATTATAATTAATTTTGTTGCGGCGTGCAACCCGATCCTCCAATATATTCATTATAATCAATTCTTATAGAAGATATTTTCCCAATAAATATAATAATTAATATAAAATTATAAGAAAACAAGCATACAATAATTATGATTTAATTATGAAACAAGCAAAGGCAAATAGCAAATTATTATGGAAATCAGAGAGAAAATATGCAGTTTAATATTTAATATGCTAAATGTCAAATAACAATTAAGGCACATAATTTAAATAGCATGTAACAATTAATGCAGGAATTCAAGAATTAATATTTGACAAAGAATAGTAGAAAAATAATAATTATAATAATTAATTCATGATTTAAAATAATTTATGATTTTTCAAGTAAGCGGGCAAATAATTAATTTGATGACGTATAGACACTCGTCACCTCGCCTATACATCGTTGACATGCAATTCACATAACAAATAATTTGAGGGTTCTATTCCCTCAAGTCAAGGTTAACCACGACACTTACCTCGCTTTGCAAATTCCAATCAATTACTCAACAACATCTTTTCCTTTTAAATTTGTCTCTAAAAGTTTCAAATCTATTCAGAAACAATTCAATATATTCAATACGAATCATAGGAATTAATTCCATATGAATTTATAAATTTTCCGGATAAAATCCGAAATTTATTAAAATATTCGGCAGTGGGACCCACATCTCAAATCTCGAAAAAACTTATGAAATCCGAACACACATTCCGAGACGAGTCCAACCATATAAAAGTTATCCAATTCCGATCTCAAAGGGACCTTCAAATCTTAAATTTTTGTTTTTGAAAGATTTTATAAAATTTCGATTTTTCTTCCTTAAATTCACGGATTCATGATATAAATGAGTATGAAATCATGAAATATAATTAATATAGGATAAGGAATACTTACCCCAATGTTTTTCCGTAAAAATCTCCCAAAAATAGCCTTACCTGAGCTCAAAAATGGAAAAGAGTTGAAAATGGGTCGAAACCCCATTTCCAAAACTTAAGTTCTGTTTCTCGGATTTTTACCCTTCGCGAACGCGGTCAGTGCCTCGCGTTCGCGAAGCACAAATACCTACTGCCCAATTTTACTCTTCGTGAATGCGAAGCTTGCCTGGCTAGGCCTTTGCGAATGCGAGATGCCCTTCGCGAACGCGAAGGCAATTGTCCTGGCCAACCCCTTTCCCTCCGCAAACGCGAGGCTTCGATCGCGAACGGGAAGCTTCGCACCTCAAGCCTTTGCGAACGCGTTCTCTCTGTCGCGAATGCGAAGCACAAAATGTGCCAGCCCCAAATTGCTCTTCGCGAACGCGAAGAAGGAAACCAGAAGCCGGTTTCTGCAGTTTCCTCAAGTCCAAAACTGATCCGTTAACCACCCGAAACTAATCCGAACCCTCGGGGCTCCAAACCAAACATGCACCCAAGTCCTAAAACATCATACAAACTTGCTCGCATGATCAAATCGCCAAAATAACACCAACAACTATGAATCGGATACCAATTCAAAGGAAATTTTCAAGAAAACTTTAAAACTTATATTTTTACAACCGGACGTCCGAATCACGTCAAATCAACTCTGATTCTCACCAAATTCGGCAGACAAGTCATAAATATTATTGTGAACCTATACCGGGATCTGGAACCAAAATATGGAACAAAGGTTATTAAATCCAACATCAGTAATTTCTTAAAAATCATTAAGCTTTCAAGCTTTTAATTTTTCATTAAAATTCCATAACTCGGGCTAGGGACCTCAGAATTCGATTCCGGGCATACGTCCAAGACCTAAATCACGATACGAACCTACCGAAACTGTTAAAATACTGATCCAGGTCCGTTTGCTTAAAATGTTGACCAAAATCAACTCAGTTGAGTTTTAAAGATCTATTTCACCTATTAATCCATTTTTTCGCATAAAAACTTTCCAAAAACTTGTACGGACAGCGCACGCAAGTCGAGGAATAATAAATGGTGATTTTTAAGGTTTTACAACACATAATTACTTATTAAATTTAAAAATGACATTTTAGGTCATCACACTACCTTATTTCAAGCTTGAGTAAGCGCTCACTTGGTTATTTATAAAGGCTATGAATTTCAAATTCGATCAAATTGACTAAATCCTTATAAAAACATTCATAAGACATGAATAAAATATTCACAAGGCAGAAAACAAAACAAAAGCAAGTAGGTAAAACAAAAAGATATTTATATATATACAAGATTGTTTACATAATTGATTGCAACATAGAAACTAAGGGCTAAGTTTCTTGGCTATCTCCGGGAGCGATATCTTCTTCACTGGGCTCCCCCCGGTTCTCGGACCCACTCTTACTCCCATCATCATCATCATCATCATTATTATCATCGGAAGCCAAGGCTTCAGCATTAGCTTGGAGTTATTTAGCCCTTTTTATCTCTTCAGCAAGATCGAAACCTCGAGCATGGATCTCCTCGAGGGTCTCCCTCCGAGATCGGCACTTAGCAAGTTCACCGACCCAATGTGCTCGAGTATTGGCGGTCTCGGCTGCCTCTCTTGCTTGGACCTAGGCAGCTTCAGCATCGGCCCGATAGACGGCCATGAGTGCATCTGCATCGGCCTTTGCCTTTTCAGCATCAGATTCGGCCTTGGCAAGTTTCGAGGCCAACCGAGCCTCGAGCTCCTTTATTCTTCTTGCCTGAACCGAGCCTTTCTCCTTCATACTTTGAAGTTGGTTTTCGGCCGATGATAATTGGGCTCGAGCAGGTTCTTTCTCTGCAGTAAAGCGGTCCATACCTTCTTTCCACTTCAAAATCTCCATTTTTATCACATCGACCTCCTCACGGAGTTTTTCGATCATCTCAATTTTCTGCTGCAGCTGTGAGACCAAAAAATTAGCCATCATTCCGGTATCGAGCCCATAGGATTTTAAAAGTATCATTACCTTCTCGGACAGATCAGTCTGATCTTGGTGAGCCTTGGCCAACTCAGCTCTGAGGTCTTTTATTTCCTCTCCCCTTTGCCCTAAGAGGAGTTTAAGGGAGTTCCTCTCATCCGTAACCCGTTGAAGGTCGGCCTCGTATCAACGCATCTCGGTTCGGGACCGAGAACATGCTTCTCGATGAATTGTCGCGGCCTGCAAAGAAAGAAGAAACGAAGTTAGAAAAGAAAAGCAAACATAAAGGTAATGCCAACAAAATAATTTAAGTCTTACCTGATTCAAAGACTGCTGCACTCCGTAAAAAAGATCAGATGCATCACTTGTACCGGTAGCGTCCTCGACATCGGTAAAAAGGTCACCAAAAGGATCCTCTCCATCATGAGGCCTGTCTCGTTCGAGGACCCCCAAAGCATCTTATCCTCTTCGGGAGACGACACTACTACTTCTTTGTTCCCCCAATTACAATCTTTTTTTATCTACTCGATGTACCCCCCGGTTATCAAAAAAATATATCTCGATACGGGCTCACATCGACCAGGAACCAGCGAACCTCTATCAAGTTTGAAATCGGAGGTTAGAACGCACGCCGCCGAAACGCATTCCTCAGGCCGTGGATCCACCGATGTTTTGTCGGTGGCAGACTCGGAAGAAGAAGCTTTTTCTTTTTGGAGGACGGTTTTTGATGTTCACCATTTTTAGAATTAAAGAAGGTGACAAAGATTTGGTGGTTTAGAAGAAGAATTTTTGCAGAAAAGAGTCATAGATCAGCGAATGAACTCAGAACAGACGAAAAGGAACTTAAATTTTTTTTTTGAAGGTTGAAGACGTAAAAGTGATAAATGGTGGAAGGAAGGGCTATTTATAGATTGAAGCAATGGCAGTTCAATATTAGTGGTGGCCGACCACCGTCTGACACACATTAAATGCCTTGGTAAGCTAAACCGACAGACATCTATCATGGACGTCATGGTCGGGCTCGATGCAAACGTTAGCGCATATCCAGTCAAGCCATTGAAAAATCATATCGTTTCTCACCACATCCTCCCCGAGAAATAAGGGGACTATCTGTATACGGTCGAAATAGATTTCGGCCTTCGTACGATTGATCGAGGTCGAAACATAATGGATCGAAGAAAGACTTTGTAACATCGAGATGTGTTCCGAAGATGGTATGAACGAGCTTCAGATTTCAGGTATAGGTCAAACAACGAGTTCGAAGTCATTATCAAGCCCGGATCTGAATCGAACTATGATGAGATGATTTCGAGCTTAAGTAGGCAGAGGCCAACCGATGCCGAGCCTGAATCATCACCTGATCCCAAGTCCACGTCGAGCTTTAGAAGCAATACCGACCAGCACCGAGGCCGATCGAGCTCGAGTTCACAGGCAAGAGCCGTTGTAAATACACTAAGGGAAAGAATCTCGCAGAAATTAGAGAAAAGCTGATTTCTCATGGGTTCTTCACTATGTGTTTTTAATTATATCTAAAGTAGTATCCTCCACTATAAAGAGGATGGCTACATTTCTGTAGAAGGCAGTTTTTCGCTTACATTGTAATTCAAGTACTATATTCTCCTATATTCAAGGACTATTCTGTTAAGTTTCGTTAATTGATTCATTGTGCTTAGTCCTAGAAATCATCTTCTTTCCAACCTTGTTTATTTTGCATTCTTTGCAATCCATATTGGATATTTTTATTTATCCTTACGATTTGTATAAAGCTATACCACATATCCTTAGAACTACGTACAAATTCAACTCTATCCCTTTTTCGGGTAAATATTTACTTCTAAGTAATTTGATTGTTTAAGTTATGTTTTACACTATGGGTAATACTTGAGTTCTGAAAATCTTATGGTCATCAATGATTTATGAATTTGATATAATTAGTTTGTTCTTATGACTTTTTAGTTTTTAGACTGCCGTATCACCAAAGAAATTACAACCAATTTTTTGGTCAATACTTTGTTGTTAAGTATGGTACCAAACTTTTGTTCCTTGAGTAAACAAATCATGCTACGCAATTCCATTTACTGCAAGAGGTAGTTCCGTATTATTTGATAATCGAACATTGGAATATATGGGATAATTTTAAAAGTAAAGAAATTTGTACCAAGCTTAGCTCTACAATTATATTTATCTTTTCTTTCTTTGATTTAATTTGACTATTATAAGTTTGATTTGGGGTTATCTTTAGATATGAGCGGGATGCCAAGTTAATTAATGATAAATATCGATATAGGCGCAATCAAAATTTTAAGTTGTATTGGGTACCACTACATATATAATACATTCTATCAATAGCTAAATGTTGTTATTAATGTTTTCAACATAAGGCGGCGAATGCAGTGCCTTGACTGCAGCTCCATATCTGCCACAGAAGTATGAACATTGTTACTAAATTATTATGTGACAATGATCGAAATTTTATACACGCGCCTGTGCATTTGACTATTATATATTGTTGGAAAACGTGTCATGCTAATGAAACGGAAAAAATATTTTTTAAAAAAGCAATAAATTGCACAAGATAAGACAAGACAAGATTTATGTGGTTTGACAATTTCTGTCTACTGCACGATCACACAAAGAATAACTCTTTATTAATTGAAGAAAAAAAAGAGGTTGAAGGATAATCTCCAAATGAAAAGGCAGGACCCTTTTTATAGTATTTGAATACCGTATCGAGTAATCACTTCCGCCATAAGAAAAGAATTTAAAGATGAATTCTTCCGCCTATCATTCTGTTCCGTACTACTTTTTCTTCTCTCTTTGACTTTTTATTCTTTTATTTTGTTTACTTTTCTTTTTTTCACATACAATAGCGTTTTCTCCCATCAATCTCCCCCTCAAACCTATGATACATCAAGAAAGAAATTAAAAAAGATTTGCTATTCTCTGGTGGCGCCTTCACATTATCAGTCTTGAAGGCTAACTGAGGCAGTGCATAGCCTCAGTTTGTCAATACCGACAACTTTGGTCAACATGTCTGACGGGTTCTTCGATTCTAGTATCTTCTGTAGGGAAAGAGTTCCTTCATTTATCAACTTTCGGATATGATGATACCTCAACTGGATATGCTTCGATCTTGTATGAAACAGTAGATTCTTGGCAAGATGAATTGCACTCTGGCTATCGCTGAAAAGCTCACAATTGTCCTGCTCTTTACCTAACTCTTTAAGAAAATTCTTGAGCCAAATCATCTCTTTTCCAGCTTCTGAGATTGCCATGTACTCTACTTCAGTGGTAGATAGAGCAACACTTTTCTGAAGTCTGGACATCCCACTAACAGCAGTACCACCCAAGGTGAACACGTAGCCCGTGGTAGTTTTTCGACTATCCAGATCGCCGCCTAAATTTGCATCAGCAAAACCTTGTAAGATAATATTGCTCATTTTAAAACAAAGTGTCATACCTGAGGTGCCTTTGAGATATCGCAATATCCATTTTACAGCTTCCCAATGCTCATTTTCTGGATCTGACATGTATCTACTGACAACTCCAATTGCATGGGCTATGTCAGGTCTAGTACAAAACATAACATACATCAAACTTCGTACTATTGAAGCATATGAAACTTTGGACATGTACTTCCTTTCTTCATCTGTCTTAGGTGATTAGTCCTTCGACAGATTAAGATGGCTTCCGAGTGGAGTGCTTCAGGTCTTTGCATCATGAAGAATAAACCTCCTTAGTACCTTATGTATGTACTTTTCTTGAGATGACTTTAAAGTTCCTTCATGCCTGTTTCTGCTAATCCTCATCCCAAGCATTTGATTGGCTGGTCCTAAGTCTTTTATATCAAACTCCTCCGCCAGTTGTTGCTTAACCCTGTTGATCTCTTTTATGTTAGATCCTTCAATTATCATATCATCAACGTACATTAGTAAAATAATATAGGATTCATCAAGATTTTTAATATAACAGCAATGGTCCATCTCACACCGCGTGAAACCATTGTTATGCATGAATCTACCAAATTTCTTGTAACATTGTCGGGGAGCTTGTTTCGAACCATACAAACTCTTATTCAACTTACACACAAGGTTTTCTTTACCATAAACTTGAAAACCTTCAGGTTGCTTCATGTAGATGTCTTCTTCAAGGCCACCATGCAAGAAAGTAGTTTTAACATCTAGCTGCTCCAAATGCAAATTTTCTACAGGTACGATACTTAGCACCAACCTGATAGTACTTAATTTGACTACAAGAGAGAAGATTTTGGTGTAGTCAATTCCTTCCTTCTGGTGAAATCCTTTTACTACTAACTGTGCTTTGTATCTCTTCTTAACATCATGCTCTTCTTTGACGTTGTACACCCACTTATTTTGCAATGCCTTCTTTCCTTTTGGTAACTCTGTAAGTATCCATGTTTTATTATTTTGAAGAGAACGTATCTCTTCTTTCATGGCTAACTTTCACTTATCAGGGTTTATCACCTGCATTTCTTCAACAAAATATTCTGGTTTTGCAACATCAGTCAGAAATAAATAGTGAAGAGAGAGAGAGAGAAAGAGTTAATCTATCTGGAGCATTCATAACTTTCTTAGATCTCCTTAATGTAGGTTCAGGAGTATCTGGTCCCGAATTTGGTTCAAGTCCTAACTCCATATTTGGTTGTGCATCTGATTCTATCTCTAATTCTGGTTTTGGTTTTGGTTCTGATCCAAGTTCGGCTTATGGTTCTTCATCTTCAATTTCAAAATCAGTTGTAATCCCTCTAGCAACTTCATTTTTTGAGATTTCTTCTAACTCAACTGTTTCAGATGCATGTTTGCTGGTGCTGGTTAGTTCTACTTCAAGCTTATCCATGTACATTACATTTTCATTAAATGTGACATTTCTATGTCTTAGGATCTTTCTATTATGATCATCCTAAAATTAATAACTAAAATTATCATCACCATAGCCAATAAAGAAATTTTTCTTGGCTTTAGGATCAAGTTTATCTCTATCATTAGAGTTTACATTCACATAAGCAACACAGCCAAAAAAATTCAGATGTGAGAGAGTTACCTCCTTGTTTGTCCATACTTCATCAGGAATTTCAAAATTCAGCGATATATAGGGTCCCCTATTTATGAGGTAAGCTGCCGTGTTAACAGCCTCGGCCCAAAATTACTTCGGTAATCCAGAATGTATTCTCATACTTCTGTATCGTTCGTTAAGGGTTCTGTTCATCCTATCGGCAACGCCATTTTGTTCTGGTGTTCTAAGAACTGTCTTGATCATTCTGATCCCATTCTCATAGCAGAATGCTTTAAACTCTTGACTATCATACTCTCTCCTAATGTCACACTTCAAGCGTTTTAACTTTAGACTTGTTTGATTTTCAACTTCACTTTTCCATCTTTTAAAGGTAACAAACACATCAGATTTATTTTTTAGAAAATAAACCCATACCTTTCTTGTGGAATCATCAATGAAGGTGACATAATAGCGTGAGCCTCCCAAAGAAGTTACAAAAGCTGGTCCCCACACATCTATATGCACTAGTTCCAGCTTCTATTTCTTTGGTGTCCTTCCCGCCTTTGAGAAATTAACTCTCTTTTGTTTTTCGTAAATGCAATTTTTGCACAAACCTAATTCAACATACTTTAGGTTTGGAAACTTTTCTTTGGATGCCAACAACTTCATTCCCTTCTCACTCATATGCCCGAGCCTCTGGTGCCACAATGTTGTATCACGACCATGAACAACTGTTGCTATAGTATCTCTCTGTATTACAGTTGCATACAATGTTCCCTTCTAGAAGCCTCGTGCCACAACCAAATTTTATTTGGTTATTTTTCATGATCCATTACCGAATACCATTGTGTATCCTTCACTGTCAACCTGACCCATAGATATCAGATTTTTCTTGAGGCCAGGAACATATCGGACATTTTACAATTTCCATAGCGTCCCTTGTGAAGTCTTTATATGAACTTCACATTTCCCAACAATATCCAGAGGTTCGTCGTTTGCTAGATTAACCTTCCCAAATTTTTCAACAATATAACTATGCAATAATATTTTGCATGCGGTAGAGTGAGAGGATGCTCCCGAGTCCAAAATTCAAGACTTGACTGGACTATCTGCATAATAAATTAGTGCATCACCAACTTGTTCATCAATTGTATTTGCCGAATTATCATTCATGTATTGGTCGTTCTTCTTCTTCTTTGGCTCTCTACATTTACTATTGTACTAACCCTTTTTATCGCAATTCCAACAAGTAATGTCTTTGCAGTTTTTGGATTGCCCTCTTCTCCTTGACTTTGATCTGCCACGATAATGACTTTGTCCTCTTTAGATACTTCTCCCCTGCTTTTGGTATTAAAAGTAGATCCTGAAAAATCAGTTGATTCTCTCCGGTGAATATCTTCGCCTAGAACCCAAGTTTCTAATATCATCCAATTTGAGTTTGATACTTCTCGATGAACTTCTAATTGTAGTTACTGTTGCAGACCAACTCTCTGGTAGAGATGATAGTAGAATCAACACCCTGATTTTGTCATCGAATATTATATTAATAGAACTCAACTGAGTTAATATTACATTAAACTCATTTATATGTTCCGTAACAGATTCACCTTCTGTCATTTTAAGTTGAACAATCGACACCTCAATAGACTTTATTTGAAGTTGATGGCGTCTCATACAATAACAACAACCCAGTATAATCCCACTAGTGGGGTCTGGGGAGGGTAGTGTGTACGAAGACCTTACTCCTACCATGAGGTAGAGATGTTATTTCCAATAGATCCTCGGCATCCTTCCCTCCAAGAACTCCCTACCTTGCTCTTGGGGTGACTCGAACTCACAACCTCTTGGTTGGAAGTGGAGGTTGCTTACCATCAGAGCAACCCCTCTTGGAAGTGGAGATGGCGTCTCATACATATTTGATAAAGCCTTCATCAGGCCTGCTGTGGTCTTCTCATTAATGATGTTAAATACCACATTTCGTGTTAGCGTCAAATGAATCACACCAAGAGTTTGTCGATCTAATAGATCCCGATCCGTTTTGGCCATATTCTTTGGTTTTACCCCCGTTAGAGGTAAGTGTAATTTTTTCTGGTATAAATAATACTTTATTTGCATTTTCCAGAATCCAAAATATTTGCCATTGAATAGTGCCTTACTATTTTTGAATAGTATTTACTATTTTTTGAATAGTACTTCACTATTTATGAATAGTACTTTACTATTGTGAATAATGACCAATAGTATTACACTATTCTTGTGAATAGTAAATTGCACCAATACTATATTTTTTCTACCAAAATTATATTGTCTATGCTCTGATACCAGTTGTTAGAAAGCGTGTCAGACTAATAGAAGGGAAAAATATTTAAAAGACAAGACAAGACAAGATTTACATGGTTTGATTTGTCTACTGCACGACCACACAAAGAATATCTCTTTATTAATTGAAGAGAAAGAAGAGGTTGAGGGATGATCTGTAAATGAAAAGCCAAACCCCTTTTATAGGCATTTGAATGCCAGTGGCGGATCCAGAATTTTAAGATCGTGGGTGCTCACTTTCTTTTAATATAAAGGTGCTATCAATCACATAATATAAGCGCAAATTATTCGAACGAGGCGATAAAAAATCTAATGAGAAAAATACTATTACTATTGTCATTACCAAAAATGACTTCTAGCCACGAGTTACGATAATAATGTTATCATTACAAAAAAAGGACTTCTAGTCATATCTCATAACTGTGCTCGACGACTTTTCATATGTTGAAAACGATGAATAATAGCATCATTGCTGACACTTAAAAATATCTTACGCTCTACATAGCATACTAAATAACTATTTAAAAAATCATCACTGATGTTGTTACGAAGTTCACTTTTGATGTAGTTCATGAATGAGAAAGCTCGTTCCACTGAAGCTGTAGCAACAAGAAGAATGAGAGTCAACTTGATAAACAAATAAACAAGTGGCCAAGTTTGATGCAGTTCTGACTTAACCAACACTTTAGCAAGATCACTAATTTCCTTCGTGCCAAAGAACCTCTTGTCAACACCACAAGCATAAACTATAAAACTATCAAGCTAACAACTGAGATCTCGAAGCTCGATGCTATCAAACTCATTCGAATAATATTCAACCAATCTCATTATCCTGTTCTTATAAAAATTACCAAATAAATTAACTGGATTTAAGCTAGCCATACCGAGGAGTAAGTCAGTACTCACAGCATCAAAACGACGGTTAAGCTCTTGAAAATGCAAATCTATAACAACATAAAAAATGTCGACATGCAAATGATAAGAATATGTAACATCAATAGCTCTACGCTTCGACTTCCCAGGAAAGTAGCGAGCGTCCATCTTTGGAATTATTATATCATGTTTATCACAGAAAGAAGATACATCTTCCATTAAAGATCCAAATTCACTATTCCTCATCGTTTGTAATCGTTGTTTTGAAAGAGCAAGGAGTCCCATAACATTGACAATATCTTGATCCATCCTTTGTAATGCATAGTTCAACTCATTTGTCATTGCTAAAACTTTTAACATCAAGTGCAACATAAAAGCAAAATCAAATCCCTTAATCTTACCCATAAGACTTTCAATAACAATTCTGTCGGCATAGTTTGGACACTCACATGCAGTAAATTCAAGCACATGAATAATCAATGGAAATAGGACAATAAGGTTATCCAACATTTTATAATGAGAACCCCAACGAGTATCATCTGGTCGTTGAAGCCCACGTTCTTGATTTAATCCTCGTCCAGTATGTACTTCACCTGATTTGAGTAACTCATCTAATTTTTCAGCTTGATGTTCTCGAAGCAAATCCCTGCGCTTAAAAGATACTACAACAATATTTAAGACATTAGTAACTATACAAAAAAGGTCATCTACATCTGAATGCTTCTTTGCAAGAGCCACAAATGTTAATTGAAATTGGTGAGCGAAACAGTGAATGCAATATGCTGATGGAGACTCATTCAAAATCAAAGTCTTAACACCATTTAGCTCTCCTTGCATGTTACTAGCCCCATCATAACCTTGTCCACGTATTTGTGTTGGACTTGGTGAGTGATTAGAAAGAAAAGAGCAGATTGTCTTTTTCAATGACATAGCCGATGTATTACTAACATGAACAATACCAACAAATCTCTCTATGACTTCTCCTTCTTTGTTAACATATCTCAAAACAATTGCCATTTGCTCCTTGTGTGATATGTCTTTTGATTCATCAACTAGTGTCCCGAAAAAATCCCCATCCAGGTCTTCAATGATAGCTGTGATTGTTTCTTTAACACAAGCATCAACGATATCTTTTTGAATACTTGGAGAACACATCATTTCATTTCTTGGAGCATTTTCTAATATAATGCTTCCAATATCCCGATCAATATCTCCATACCATTGCAAAAGCTTAAGAAAGATACCTCTATTTGTAGAAGATTGACTCTCATCATGCCCACAAAATGGAAAACCTAGTCTCAAAATAAATCTTGCCACATCGATTGAACCACTCAAGCAACGTCGAGACTCATTTTTTTCTTTATCAGATTGTTTGTCAAAAGAAGTGTGAATTGATTGTGATTGATTCATTAAATCAAGCATCCTGTTGAAACACCTGTTGTGGATGCTATTTACTTCTCCAACATGAGCTTTAAATCTTTCAATAGCCTTGTTCCAAGCTTTAAAGCCATTTTTTGTAAAAGCATCTCCCGTATTTCCATGACTTTCATGTTCATTTTTGAATAAATAGCAACACAAACAATATGCAGCATCGTTTGATATACTGTATTTCAACCACTTAGAATGTTGACCCTTAAACCAACCAGGACAAAATTGACGCACAGTCTTCCCAAACTTAGTTTTAGGAAAATCATGATTCACAGGCTGGCAAGGCTTTTTTTGAATATAATGTCTTCTAACTTCATCACGTATATTAGGACTGTATTCTGTAATAGGCTTTCTATCTCCCGGATCAACGTTGAGAGTTTCTAAATCAAGATCAGAAAGAAATTTGTCCCTCTAAATTTTCGGAGCTATGGATGAAGCAATAGATGGATTAATAGAACTAGAACTTGGTTTCCCAACATTCGTTCTTGTGACAAACCTATCCATCTCGATTCATAAAGATTGATGAAATATTCCTACAAAATAAGATTCAATTTTATTCAATTTTACCTAAAATTCAATTCAAATAATTCAACTAAATCCTATTGGGGAACTCATGCCCCTCTATAACAATACAAATAATAAAGCAATAATAACATATTTAACTATATTGCAGCGGAAAATTGATCACACTTCTTTATAACTAAAAATATCAGAAATATTTATTCTTACGGAAGATAAGATGAAAACTTACAAATTTTCGAAGCAATGAGCCAATGAGGATAAATTCATCAATCACACAAACTGATACTAATAACCTACATTTATCCCAAAAATAAAAATCAGTTTTGAAATTAAGTCAGAAATAGAGATAAATTAATTTTTCACTTTTTGACAAGTACGCATAACTATTGTTTATTTGCCACAAAATAATTACAAAAAAAAAATACTGAATCTATTTTACAAAGCATAGGTAATAAGAATTGTAATTTGTAAAACCCAATATCTTCGATAAAATATTGTAATTTATACCCAAAATCTCTAGCTAACTAGCTTAAATCAAAATACCAAATCTTATTACCTTGTTCCTTGTGTTTTAATTTTGAGATGGGGAGGTCAGGAAAACTTGTTATTCATAGTTTAGCCTACGAAACCTACAAGGAGAACCGGAGAAGTCGAGAAAGATTCTGTTTTAGTATTTTCGTTTGGTGTATTTTGAAAGCCTACCAATGTTTTAACTTTTAACTAGTGAAGGATTCTTTTTCTCCCTTTCCTCTTCTGATTAGTAAATAAGAGGAAATAGAAAAAAAGTGAAAAAAGTAAAAGAAGGTAAGTAATAAATAGGCATGGAAAAGGATTAGAAAACAAGAAAGTTAACGATTTATTAAATAAGGAAAAGTGTTATTTTTTTGCCGAAAACAAAAAACGTTGCCGAAAACAAAAAACGTTACCAGCAAGATTCGATCTTGCAACGCTACGTGTCCAAGCACCCAAACGTCAGCCTCCAAATCAAAGCGCTCATTGGACTTTTTGGTTAATGGGTGCTTGCTAATATAATATATCGGTTTTCATAAAATTTTTCTATTAATATACCGAGTCCCCGTCGGAGTCAGTGGGTGCTGCAGCACCCAGAACCTTACACGTGGGTCTGCCCGTGGCCCTGCCGACGTAATCACTTACGTCATAAGAAAAGAATTCAAAGATGAATTATTTCATTTATTATTCTGTTTCATACTACTTTTTTTTCTCTCTTTGACTTTTCATTCTTTTGTTTTGTTTACTTTTCTTTCTTTCACATACAACAAGGTTTGATCCCGTCATATATATATATGTAGAGAGAGAGAGTTCAAGACAAATGCAGTGTTTGATCGCAACTCTACACCTGGCCCGTTGAACATCTTCAGTGAATTGCAAGGTGTCTATGATAGAAGTTGGGTTGTCCAAATCTGGCAAATAGTGAAGGGACCAAGGAGTGTAAAATCATTCAATCACCAGTTTCTAATTCATTAAATACTCTTTTTTGGGCATGGAGACGGCAATATTGACTGAGGAGAATTCTGCTTTCTTATTGACTAATTTTCAGTGCTGAGTAACAGGTCCATTTCCTTGAAAAACTAGTATTTGGAACGGGGACTGTGAAAACAAGTTTCATATTTTGCAAGATTGGTTTAAAATCTAAATGTAGCTTTAACAGGTGGGCTAGTTTTATTTACAAGGACAAACTTTGCCTTTGTTTTTAACATAAAAAAGACTTTGGAAAAGACTAAGGGTTAAGAGGCTAAAAGTAACACTAATAAACTATGCAAGAGTATCGTGTCTCATGTGTAACAATGCATATATTATATGCAAAGGCGGATCCTAGATTTATAGGTTGCAGGTGTCACCATTTTATGCATACAGTATATCTGCTACTAGTTACAAAGACATAATAGGAAGAATGGGTTTGTTCGGTTAATTTTTGGTTAATTTGATTAAGTCTCTTATTCACAAAGCAAATAAGTTCGATTTTAGTTCAATTTTTTAAAACTTAATTTAAATAAATTCTAAAATAAAAATTCCAAAAGAAGAATAACATTTCATGAAAGAGCATCTCTAATATAAAAAATTACTCAAATAGTAGGTTAATTACTACATATTTTTTGTTTGATTAGATTAATTTACTTGTATTGTTCTTGAATTAATTTTCCCATCTTAATTATTGAGTTATATGACAATTATTTCAAAGAATAACACTCAATATTTAACCTATGATAATCGACACAAAACATCAAGCCTTTTGATTTTCTTTTTCAAAACTCAATAGAAGATATTGTTCAAATTATACTCTAATATATAAATTACTATCGTTTCATTAATAAGAGAGAAATTATATGCTAACTAAAATCAATTCAAATTACCTATAAAAAATAATTGCTCATGCAGTAAGGTATAATGATAGAAACAAAATGAAGACTAGAAGTTAAGAATTTTCTTTTTAACATAAATAGTTGTCCATCTAACCGCTTAAACTTAAAATAGATGGATGTATAATATATGAATAATCAATGTATAATATGTGTGTAACTGTATTTAATCAATATATAATTTATGTACACCGATCTTAATAAGTAGAAAGGGAAAAACAAAGAAGATGCTCCAACATGGAATCAAACTTGCATTCATGAAGCCAATGAAAGCCATAAAAGGGGATACTAAACCAGTGACACCCGCGTCTAATTCGTGATTTCTGGGTGCCCCTATATCGATATATATGTGTGTTTTCACATATATATTATATACTACATAATAAAAAATTTAGCGACACGAGCAGGTGACATGACACCCTTACCTCATAAGGTAGATTCGCCTTGGTTGTATGTACTATCCAAAGGGAACTACATCATTGCAGAAAAAAAAAAAAAAGGCACAACATTTGAAGTATCTTTTAAATTATTAATATCTCATACCAGTTTTATCAATAATCATAATTGGAGTAGTTTCTTATAACGAAAATTAATTTTGGGACGAGCAAAACACTAAATCCTTTTTTCAAAGGAAAAAAGGGAAAACATAGGAGGAGAGGAAAAATGTGGTCTTTACGCAAATAGCCGTATTGATTCACTATTTACTTTCTAATCGATAAACATAAACTATACACTAATTACATATAATTATGCTATTATAATATTTATAATTATATAAATATTATATATTTGTAGGCTATTTTTAATTCAAGCAGTAGTTGTTGTTCGGCTATTTAGGTTCTTAAAAAAATTAGAATGGATGAGATTCCTAAGAAGGTAATGGGCTTTCCATAGATAGTCTCCGGTCCAATTTCATAAGCCCCTTCAATTCTAATAATTTGACTATTTCATCCACTAATAGGAGAATTTTCTACCATATACTCCTAGGGGTGTTCGTCGGTCAGTACAATACGGTATTTAGACATTTCGATTCGTTATTTTCGGTATTCGATTTCTTAAAATGCTATACCAATACCATACGAAATTAAATTATGTATGGTTCGGTTTTTCTCCTTTCGGTTTCGGTTTATTTGGTTCAGTAACTACGATTTATTCGGTTTGAATACTAACTAGTGTATAGAGTCATAGACTGTAATATTCTTAATTAAAGTACTCAAAAGTACTAAACTAAAAATATTTGTTGACAAAAGTTTTGTCCAAAACCAGCAAATATCAACCCAGAGAGAGAAAACCATACATAAAGGAATAAATTTGATCATTAGAAATATCTTGTTACTTGTTTAGAGTTAATTGATGAACTTACGGAATACAGGAAAGTAAAGTTTTAGATTTTTTATATTTATATTATAATTAATAATATGTGTATTGTGTAATATAATATATATTTCGGTACGATATCGGTATTTCAGTTTTTCATTTTAAAATACCAAATACCATACCTAATACTATTTTTTTTAAACTCAAACCAAATACCACACTGAATCCCAAAAAATCGAATACCAAAATAAAGTACGAAAAATGGCCAAAAATGCCCCTGAACTATCTAAATAGCTCAAAAATGCCCTCCATTTATTTTTGGTACCAAAAATATCCCTACCGTCTATATTTTGGACCACAAATGTCCTTAAACCGTTAGTCTTGCCATTGAAGGTGACATGGCAGTCCAACTGAGTTAGATTTGCTTACATGGCCATCCACCTAAACAATCCAGCATGGCAAAATTAATTTTTCGAAAAAAATATTTTTCCGAAATTTTTTATTAAAATACAAAATCAACACTTATTCCGAAAAAAGTAAAAAATTTCTGTAAAAATTATTTATTTCCGAAATTTTTATTAAAATATAAAATCAACACTTATTCCGAAAAAAATAAAATAAAAAATCGAAAAAATTATTTATTTCGGAAATTTTTATTAAAACACAAAATCAATACTTATTCCGAAAAAAGTAAAAAAAATCCGGAAAAATTATTTATTTCAGATTTTTTTATTAAAATACAAAATCAACACTTATTCCGAAAAAAGTAAAAAAAAATCCGAAAACTCTGAAAAGCCCACATACGGCAAAATTTTTTTGTTGCCGTTGGAAAAAGAATAAGTCCCGCTCCTATTAATATAGGGACTGGAAGTGGAATGAAAGGTATGATCCACGCATATTCATATGTCTGTTCCATAAAAAAGTTTTGAATTCTTAATTAATTGTGTTCCGATTCACCGGATCTTACCTCTTTTGAAAGGAGTCAATAAAAAGTCAAAATATGGACTAACTTAAACTAATTTAAAACTTAAATCGAATTTTCTTTTCTTACTTATTCTGAGTCTTTGCTAAATACTTCAACTATTGAAATCAAGAAGTTACAATTGGTCAAATGATATGAAAGGGATTAATTACTAGTCTCTTTTGAAATAGGCCTATTTTCCTCCAAGTTTGACCAGTGAATCGAACGGGGATTCAAGTTTTTCATTTCATGAAGTAAAAATGCGGTTCTTATCCTTAAACCTTTCGAGGTATTTTATTGCATGTAAATGAAATGTGGAACCATAAATAGAAATCGAGTATTTTTTGGATTCTTTATTTTATTTTTGATTTTTATTAAGTTCAACTAATTTCCTTTCTACATAACAGCCGATTAGCAAATCCTATAGGTATAGATTTTATGAATCAAAAATAATGTGAAATAAAGATACCAGTCAATATAGAACTTTTTTTTTTTTACAATTATGAATGTTTTATGGAATAGAAAAACATGAAAAAACACATATTGACCTTCTTTTTTTATTTCCAGTATTATTCAATTTTCACACATCTTTTGCCTATCTCGATAATGTTTTATTTTAGGACGACACTATTAGCTCGAAAATAAATAGTAGTAAAAAGAATTCGTTTTGAACAATAGATGTCTTTCACATCCAGCTATAACAATGAGTAATTTTTTAATTTCTAAATGGCAGTTCCAAAAAACGCACTTCGACATCAAAAAAGCGTATTCGTAAAAATATTTGGAAAAGGAAGGGATATTCGATAGCATTAAAGGCTTTTTCGTTAGCGAAATCTCTTTCTACCGGGAATTCAAAAAGTTTTTTTGTACGACAAACAAAAATAAATAAATAAGTAATAAAATATTAGAATAATTTGAATCAATTTGAAAAAAGAATTCAATTATTATCTAATTGAATAATTTAACGATTTCCCTTTCATATTTGATATTGATTAGTTCACCAATCAATACGTAATGGAACTCGCTTCGCTTTTCTGATTGATAGATAAAATAATAGAATTAGGAAATCCTCTATTTACTGAATAATAACTTTTTTGTTGACAAAAACATAAATATCATTTCTATTCCAAGGTGGGGAGTTTCATTTTCCCCATCGATCTATTTTCAGAATTCAATTAAAAAAAATTCTATATTTCCATTCTATTTCCATATCTATAGAAGAGCGTATATAAAAATCTTTAGTAAAAGTTAAGAACTCATTGAAACTAATATTCTAGTTTGAAACCTTTTTGTTTTGTCTAACTTTCTAGCTCTTTATTTTCTCTGAATTATTATATAGATCCCCATGTATATCTTGCCCTTAACCCAATAGATAAAATTGCTTAATGAAATTCGGTATGATTGGTTGTCAATTTTAAGCGATGCAAAATAAGTTCTTTTCTTTCTATTTTGTCTTCAAAATCCATTTTTTGTTTTAGATTTCTGAAATAAAATAAATAGAAAATAGCTGATTAAACAATGAAAACAAAAATTTTTTGAACTCTATTCCTTAATTGAGTATAGAACGGTTTAGTTACAAGAGTTCAATTCGAGGGAAGCATAAAATATAGAAAAGTCCCAGGTTAAATAAAAAAAACTAAGACTCTAAATTCAAATCTAAAATAATACCTTCAACTTCAAATTCCTATTTGAACAACCTTTTATTGTTATTGATCCATTTGAATCATTACTAAACTAAAATAGCTTCCCCAATCTCGACGATTGCTTATTCATAGGCTATTATGAGTTCAAGACAGGCCGCTATGGTGAAATTGGTAGACACACTGCTCTTAGGAAGCATTGCTAATGCATCTCGGTTCAAGTCCGAGTGGCGGCATACCGTCTTTTAAAAAGGATAAATAGATCTTATAATGAATTCAATTCCCGATTTCCTTTTTAGAATAATGTAATTAAGGGACTCTTCTTTTTAAAGATTTTTTATGATATTTTCAACCTTAGAGCATATACTAACTCACATTTCCTTTTCGATCGTTTCAATTGTAATTATAATTTATTTGATAACCCTTTTAGTCGATGAAATCGTAAAACTATACGATTCATTATAAAAGGGCATAATAGTTACCTTTTTCTGTATAACAGGATTATTAGTTACTCGTTGGATTTCTTCAGGACATTTCCCACTAAGCGATTTATATGAATCATTAATTTTCCTTTCATGGAGTTTCTCCCTTATTCATATAATTCCGTATTTCAAAAAAAATATTTTAATTTTAGGTAAAATAACTGGGCCTAGTGCTATTTTTACCCAAGGCTTTGCTACGTCAGGTATTTTAACTGAAATACACCAATCTGTAATATTAAATAAACAATTGGGGATTGTTTTTCCTGAATTTTTTACTTTTTTCGGAATAAGTGTTGATTTTGTATTTTAATAAAAATTTCAGAAATAAATATTTTTCAGGAATTTTTTTACTTTTTTCGGAATAAGTGTCGATTTTGTATTTTAATAAAAAAATTCAGAAAAATATTTTTTCCGAAAAAATAATTTTGCCATGCTGGATTGCTTAGGTGTATGGCCATGTAAGCAAATCTAACCTGGTTGGACTGCCATGTCACCTCCAATGGCAAAACTAACGGTTTAAGGAAATTTGTGGTTCAAAATATAGACGGCAGACATATTTTTGGTACCAAAAACAAACATAGGATATTTTTGAGCAATTTCAAATAGCTCGAGGGCATTTTTGAGCCTTTTCAGAATAAAGTAATAAAATTTTCGGTTATTCGGTATTTAACAAAGATCGTCCCCATAATTTCAATTATCCATACAAAACTTATCCATTGACACAATATGTCCTCTGCGAATCTTAGTCTCTAAATTCGATTCCGTAATCTGATCTCCGATGGCCACTCTTTTACCGTCGCCGGAAGTTTCCTCATTCTCAGCCAGAATCCATCCGGTGAGGACTTCTTTTATAAACCCTAGAAATGTGCAGAAGCTCGCTGTTTCTAGGTCGGTACATAGGGATGCTAGGGTTAGGGTGTGTTTGAGTGTAAAGGATTTGGAGGAGTCTCCGCCGTTGAATTCAGGGAATAATTTAGGGTTTTATGCACAGTTCTCTGCTCATGTAGAGACCAGCACGACGTCGTCTATAAAAGTGAACGAGGAAGAGGAAGAGAAGCGGAATTACTATCTGAATACAGGTTACGCTATTCGGACTATCCGAGAGGAGTTTCCTGCCCTTTTCTATAAGGAGCTAACCTTTGATATCTACAGGTTTGAGCTTTTTAATCATCCATTTTGTTGTTTTTACGAGTTGTTAATCTAAACTAGCTTATGTTAGCTTCACAAAACCATATAGTCTCAAGTCCGAATAATAGAGGAGAGTTCCAATAGGTTGACGATTAATTTTAAAGATAGTCTAATCTAATTATGATGAGAGCCGAAATGAGCTTGAATACAGTGGAATTGATACATAAGGTTCCTATAGCTGACCTTAACTATTTTGGAACCGAGGCGTTAATCGATTGATGCAGCTGCTGTTCTGGCTGTTTTGCGCTAGCAATAAGAGCAAGCATAGGCAAATAAATGAAACTCAAGTAGGCATAGCGTTCGAAACCCAAGCTTCCGAGCTATGAAGAATAGAATTTATTTGAGGAGAGAAGTAAACAATCACTTTTCTCTTTTTATAGCTGCATTTTCAAGAAGTTATGTTACCCTTACATTTGTATGGTACTTGTGAATGTTCTTTTCGATGGCTCTTTCCTTCTTATTTTGTTTGAATATTTTAGGTCACAAGGAGTCTAATGTACTATTGGCTTAGAAACCATCTTAAGCTTAGTGGGTTAAAAGTGCTACTTTGGGATAGTCTAGCACGTTTTGGTGCAATTCACATTTTAGCTTAAAGTGTAGCAGTTGAATTCAGTCCTTTAATCATGGAACTCTCCAGGGTTTTGGATATTTGGACAGGGTTGCCTAAAATGTAAACTGAGTATATTATATGAACCATGTGGAACTATACACCTTGTACATGGGGCTTTACTTTTTAATCGATAAAATCATCACTCTATCAAACGACAACATACCCAGTGGAATCCCACATAGTGGGGTTTGGGGAGGTTATTGTGTACGTAGACCTTACCCCTACCTTGTGGATCAACCCTCGGCTCAACCAAGCATAAGCACAACAGTAATGAAAAGAAAAACAACAAGAAAAAACAAGAAGCCATGGAAAAGCAACATAAATAACAACAAGATAGTAAGATGACGAACAACAACTATAACATACCCAGTATAATCCCACATAGTGGGGTCTGAGGAGGCTAGTGTGTACGCAGAGTCGCATACCTTACCCCTACCTTTGTGGAGGTAGAGAGGTACCTTTGTGGAGGTAGAGATGTTGTTTCCAATAGACCCTCGTCTCAGGCAAGCATAGGTACCACAATAATAACAAGAAACGAGAGGGGAAAGCAGCATATACAACAAGATAGTAAGATGATCGAAATGTCAAAAAAAAAAACGACAGTTGTTCAAATAAGCCTACTAACAACCAAATGCGAGAGTACGTACTAAGGTATCAAAAGAATGATTACTTTCACATCTATATTTTCTTTTGAACTGGTTTGTTCCCCAACTAACTTAGGTTGAGGAGTTGTTCTTGTGGTTCTTGATTTAAGCTGGCTCATGATCACCTGATTATATCAAGGAGGTACGAGGAACAGGAGGGGGCAGGCGTAGCCCCCTTTCTAGCAGTTTAGTTCAGAGGAGCCAGAAGTAAGATGTAATTTAGAACTCAATATTAGTATTTATGTAGATGATGCAGAAGCAGCTTTCGGGTAAAATAATACAGTAATTGCATATGCATGTAATTGTGCACTATGGAGCTAAGTTAGTTGAGAATTAAAGCAAGTGTGATGATATTGTACACAATTGCGACCACATTGAATATTGTTTATAGGTGCTAATGGTGTTCTTCTGCTCTATGTAGGGATGATATTGTCTTCAAAGATCCACTCAACACTTTTACTGGCATTGAGAATTATAAATCAATCTTCTGGGCTCTACGATTCCATGGCAGGATGTTCTTTAGGGCCTTGTGGATTGATATTGTTAGTGTATGGCAACCTGTGGAGAACATGATAATAGTTCGGTGGACTGTTCATGGCATTCCCCGTGTTCCATGGGAGAGCCACGGTCGCTTCGATGGCACTTCAGAGTATAAGCTTGATAAAGATGGGAAGATTTATGAGCACCGGGTTCACAACATTGCTTTGAGTGGACCACCAAAGTTCCATGTACTTGCTGTGCAGGAATTAATTGAATACATTGGCGGCGCCTCAACACCAAAGCCTACTTTCTTTGAAATCTTTTCTCCTACCTTGAGGAACATTGCTCCAGTAACGAAATTTTCTAGGTTGAGGCGGAACCTGGGCTCAATTCTAACCTCCCTAAAGAGAAATGAGGAGGAACAGTCAGATCAAACATAGCATTATGGTAAAGTGGCAAAAATAATTGGTGATTTTTTTTACTATATTCCAGACTCACATGATACTTACAAGTATATACGTACTAATAGAACTCCCGCAGGCAGCAAAACATATCTGGAGTTCTTTTCTTTTTTGTTTCTTCAGGAGGGTATCTACTTCTCTCTACTGTATGCTTCATTTGAGCTCCAGCTACTGCCTTGTGAAGCGCAATACTTTGTAAATATTGGTATAGTATAGCATAAAATGTTGCTTGCGTCGGAGTATTTGCTCTGCATTTTGTAAAGGTACTAATCCTCGCCATTATAGACATTAGACAATGTCTTCCTCTTTCTAGCCACTTCACCATCTCATTTATTTTATCTTTGTTTTTAAGTTTTGAATTGTGTAGAAATCTAATATTAAGTATCTTAATAAGGGTATATTAGTAACTTACATTAATATAATCTATCCAATATTATTTCAACAACATAATACTATTAGGTATAAAACCATTATGAAATGATATGAAATAACACCAAACAGGAAATCGTTCTTTGTCATTTTTGAATTTCTCCAAATATCTAGTTCCAGCGGGAATATTGGACGGTTAGACAAATTGAAATGCATTTTTGGAGAAAGGACCAGATAGCGCTATTTTGCCTATCGTATTAACCAGGTGCCTCCACTCCATATACAACAACTACAACTAAGTAGATGTTGTGGTTCATTTTACAAATTTTGAGGTTAATTAATGAAAAACAATATAGAATCTAAAATAAACAAAATTTTTACACACATAAGCAAAAACAATACAATAAGAAATTAGCCAAAGCTTATAGCCTGATGGTAATATTGTTCAATTCTCACAATTCACAATTCACAATAGGTGTAGTTCAATCTCACTGCTTTCTCTTCCCTAATCCCTAGTATAATAAATTTAAGAAGAAAATACAGAAGTATCAAAATTCTATACTATCAACATATATCTCTTTTCCAGGAGTAATGTTTACTTTTTATATTTTAATTCTTAATCCAATCTGCACACCCCATCCATGAATCTATTCTCTATCTAGCTCTCAAAACGTAGAAGAGTTGCAGTTGCATGAGTTAAATTTGACTCTCATGACTGAAAAAACGTTGAGATTTTACACAGTACAGCTGCCTCCCAATGACAAGGCAGGATATATATATATATATATATATATATATATATATTACAGATAGGCGTGTATATTTGGCTAGCAACTATAATTATTTTTGTCCCACCGAACAAATGTGTTGAAAGCCCAAGCTAAAGCTTATTAGTTCACAAGCCCAAGTGTGTAGCCGTTTGGCCCAATCTACTGCGTTTCTACTCTCAGTAAAAAATTACATTTAAACTGTCATTTTTATTTTACTGGTGTTGGTAGTGTGAATTGTGCATTTGACCTGAAGTTAGGCAAGGGGATCTATCTCATCCATGATCTTATTTGTGAAAGCATTAAGTTGTTCTGCCTAGAGTTTCTTTGGTGGTGGTTTTGTGCAATTTGTGTAAGAACTTTATTTTGCAGTAATTTATCTGAGCAGTTCAGCTACTTAACTAATCCTATATAATTGCTTCGTAGACTGTACAGATTCATTTTCAGGCTATTACTTGATATGGGGTTGGCATTACTTGTCCCAACTCACTTTAGAGATCAACCAAATTTTTGCATAGATATCTGTCATTTAGATGCTTATGTTATGTCTTCATGGTTCTAATACATTCTTAAGCACACCAAGGAATGCATTCCTAATCTGGTAAATATTATACTAGGTTATTTTGACAGCTGATGCATCATTATTCTCCTCAAACTGTACTTTATCATTCTTGGCGTTGATTTTAATTGTGGCCTTAATCATGGTACAAAACGGTAAAATGTTTTCTTATTGGTCAGATAGAGAATTATGAATTCTGATAACGGAAAATGTCTTACTGAGATGACTGATATACTTATTTACCCTACCTAATAGGCAAGTATAGTCAGCAGACAAGTCCTGTTCCTTTGGCAAACTGTTCCTATGTCAGTATCCGACCTTTGATTCTGCCCTTTAATTTCTCCTAAGAAACTAAGGACCCCAGTCTGTGTGAGCTGGTTCTTCTTTCATTCTTTCCCCAAAAATCTATATTTTACTACTAAGAACTTCATACGAGTTGGGTTGTTAACGGAAAACCTTCGATTAATGGCATAACAGAATCCCCTAGACCCTCCTATAGTACTGATAATAATGAAGAAGATATAAAGTTTAACTTTGATGTTCATCCTGTTTTTAAATCTGTCTCTGCTGATGAAATCTTCTTTGATGGACACGTCATGCCTTTGTATCATCTTGATAGATCAAAGATTGAATCTTTTAAAGAGGTTTCTAATAATTTCAACACTTGATCAATTTCCTTAACTCTAAGCTGCAAGAGTACTGATTCTTCGTTGCAGGGATCGCGTCGTTGAATGTTAAATAATCTAATTTTGTTGTTGATTGACCTCAGGCTTCACGGTTAAACAGTTCTAAATTTTATTTGAATTCTTGAAGTATTCTTTGGATTTGCTTAGTGCATGGAGTCTTGAATATAGTTCATTAGCTAGCGTTGCATGCTCTAATTAGTCTCTTAAAACGAAGGCAAAGTTTGTCCTTTTAAATAAAACTAAATTTAATATTTTGAAATAAGCTTGCAAAATATGAACCTTGTCCACAGAACCTCTTCTAAATACTAGTTTTTCAAGGAAATGGACCGGTTGCTTCAGTACTGAAAGCTAGTCATCAATAAGAAACCAGAATTCTCATCATCATTTCCAGTATTGCTTGGTTAGGTAGAATACGTCTCTATATTTATGGATGAAAAGCCACTATATGCATTATGCGGGGACATGCTACCTTTTGAACTAAGTCATGAATCATAACAGAGAAGTTAGTCAGAAAACTAGATCAATCTGATTTCTTAAAATTTATAGCACTTAATTCGTGTTAATATATAAGGCATGCCTTGCACCTTTCTATCACAATGAATCATTAACGCTTGGTCTTAGTGATGAATGAATAAGATTTATTGAAGCACTAAAGAATGATATATCGATTTCTTTAATGCCTTTTTTTAAAAAAAAAAAAAAAACTCAAAGCAGTTTATTATCTTGATAATTTTTTTCACCTAACTAATAGACAGGCAGTCAACAGACAAGTCCTGTTCCTTTGGACAAACTAGTAGGGGACCTTTTGTAGATCAGTTTCTGTGGCAGTTACCAAATTCCAGCCTCTGATTCTGCCCTTTCTCCCAACAAATTAGGGACCCCATGTTTGCCTTGTGCTTATTCTTTTCTTTCCTTTTATTACTATTTCTAGAACTCTTCTAAGTTTTTACCATAATGAATACAGGAATAAAAAATAAAACCATCACATCTCCAGAGTTAATAGTATTTAAATTGTAGCTAGTGACATTCCAAACCTTTTGGCTCCATTCTGGGGTCATTATATCTTATAGTCCTAAATATTTTATTACTCTACTGCTAAACAATTGCTCGTTTCTTTCGTTTATCTGATTAAGTCCTAACAGCCAAGAGACAGATAATTATAAATAATACTTTAAAGCAATCAATTTTTTCTACCATGGAGGAAGGTGCATTTTGTTGTATTGAAAATGGCAAAAGGCAAAGAATAATCTGTTTGAAGCATGGTCCATGGCTTCATTTGTCTGTTAATAGTTGCAGTTTTTTAAGTAACTTATCTCCTTACACCATTCCTTCACAATAAGGGTATTTCCTCATCATATGCATGTCATCAAACTAGACTTTAGTAAAATGACGTTGGTCAAAGAATTATGAATGACTAGCCGCGCTTTCGGCCTTTAAAGAAATCTCTAATAGGAGTATCAAATTGGCCTTTAATTAGGAATTGTTGGTCACAGAGTCCTAATCAAACTGGCCTTTAGTAAACTGTTGGATAATTATGCTCTCCACCCCAATTTATGTGGTGATATTTGATTGAACACATCTTTTAAGAAAAAAAGAAAGATTTCTCAAACAAGTCATCAACATTTGTGTGACTATAAATCATTTCTAAGGTTAAAACAGGAGTTTAAAGTCAAATTATTTTTCAATATATATAAAAAGATGTCAGGGGCACAGTATAAAAAAAAAAAGATGTGTATTTTTTAAGGTACTTGATAGTGAAAAAAGAAATTGCATGGATAGAAGTTAAACACCTTGTATTAAATGATGTATTCTATATTCAGAAACATCAGCTAGCAATTCCTTGCACTTATTTATTTGTTTTTTTCTGGCTGTTTTAATATGAATGTTCTTTTCCTACAAGTAATGGAGCTGCGGAAATAATATTTGTATTTAGTTGGACGGCAGTGATAACAATAGGTGTTGCATATATAGCAGAAAAGACAAGAAATAAAAGAATTCGAAAGATATAGCTACGTAAATTTGATGATTTTTTTGAGAAACAAAAAAGAATAAAAAGAGATGGTCAGTTGACCAGATTAATTGCTTGTTTGGTATGAATGGAATATGTGTAGGTGCTAAAACTTTTATTCATAAAAAAACCCATGCAATCTTGTATTTCTGAGGTCATTTTAAAACATGCCCACGTGAGTGCCTCTATATGCTCACGTGAGTGCTTCTATTGCTTGCCAAGCATTTACGTAAGGATTTAGCTTCTATTGCTTGCCAAGCATTTACGTAAGGATTTAACTTTTTTATATATATATATAAATTGTCTTCGTGTATCATATATGTCACAGATTCAAGCCATTAAAGCAGCCACTAATATTTGCATTAGAGTTAACTGTCAATATGATACCCCTTGAAAGTGTGACCCTTTAGCGGATTCTGAGTGAATGTGATATGCGCTTTGTGTACCGAACTGTTCTTTTTACCCTGATTTTTACAGTATTAATGTATTTTAACTTGTACATATAACATGTCTTATAGTTTTTTTTTTAAAAAAAAAAAATTCAAAATCAAAGTGTTTGACCAAGCTTTTAGAACAAAAAAAAAATGCTTTTGAGTAGATGCAGAAGCAGAAAAAAGTAGTTTCTTCCTAGAAACACTTTTGAGAAAAATACATTTAGAAACACTTTTTAAAAGTTTGACCAAACACAAATTGATTCTCAGAAGTACTTTTCAAATTAATTAGCCAAACATAAATTGATGCTCAGAAGTATTTTTTTAAAATTAATTAGCCAAATAAAAAAAATAATTTTCAAAATAAGCTAATTTTAGAGGGTATTAGTGTCCTTGCACTCTCTATATAAGCAACTCTTTCCCCTTTTCCCTTTTTTCACATATTATAGTACTATTTCACAATGGAAAATTCCCAACAGCCTCTTGCCACAGAGAGTTTTTCATACAGCTGGTTGTTGAACAGAAAACCTTCCATTGATAGTCTTACTGAAACCCTTAGACCCTCCTATATTACTGATGATGAGGAAGATATAATGTTTATTGCTTATTCAAAAAGATTCCTAGAAGAAGCTCAAAACTTCAACTTTGATGTTCGACCTTCTGTTGAATCTGTCCCTGCTGATGAAATCTTTTCTGATGGACACATTATGCCTTTGTATTTTGATAGATCAAAGATTGAATCTTTTGAACAAGTCTTAAATAATTTCAATACTTCATCAATTTCCTCATCAACTCCTCCCACACCAGCATCTACACTTTCTTCTAGAACTAGCCAAGCTGATTTTCTTGAAAAATGGAGAAAATTTTCAGGCAGAGTTTTGGTTAAGTGGTTTGGATTCCTCAGGCCATTTTCCCAAAGGTTTGGAAGTTCAAGAAAAAGTGCAAAAGTTGATGACCTTCAAAGAAAAGAATCAGAAATTCAAAGCTGCAAGAGTACTACTACTAATTCTTTATTTCAGGGATCTCCTCGTCGAATGGTTAAATCTTATTCTGTTGTTGATTGGACTGGAAATGAGAAGAACCAAAGAAGCAGTAGTAGAATTAAGCGTTTGAGAAAGGTGAAAAGTTGGAGCAATTCAGCACATGCTTCACCTATAAGAAGTCCATCCTCTGATCATAACTCTACCGATGTTTGGCGCGATATGGAAAACGCGGTTTCTGATGCAATTCTGCACTGTAAAAGATCATTTGCAATGTCAACAGAGTCTGATGATCATTTTGACCAGAAAAAGAAATGGTAGGAGAGATGGAAGTATCTGTTCGAGAAAAGATCAAGTTAATGTTCCAGCGTATATCTGTTCTTAGTTTCATCCTTTTCTTCTGAGATATGTATATTTAGATTTTTGTCTCTTCATACAAATAATTTATCATGTATCACCCAGATTGAATATTTTGTACTTTCTGAGGTGAAAAAAGAAAAAAGATTATATAGTTAGGACTTATTTTAGCTGTTATCTTCTTTTGTGTAGGTAATCTTAATAATAATTTGGTTTCTCTGATCTATACCATTTTGAAGTTCTGACTCAATTTTATCAATGCTTTGGGATACAGGCATACAGCTATTCCATAGAAGTATATATCAGTAATAGTAACATATGATAATTGAAATGAAATATGAATACTTAAGCATTTTTTCAAATAAAAACACAATTTTTTCATGGTATGGGATAAGGTTGCAACAATGCCCTCAGGACCCTCATATGATCTCTTTTTGTTCTTTTCTGAGGATTGTTTGTGCCATTTTGTGGAGCAGCTCGGAGGATTTTGATCCCAGGTCCACCACTATCAGTCTAGTACTGCATGTTATAGTTTTATATTGGTTGAATGGAGTATGATATCACATTTTTAATGCCTAATTTTGGCCTAAAAAATTCACAGCACTCCCATGAAGACCAATCTTTTGATTTACAAGTGCCAAATACATTCACGTCAGAGCAGCACCGGCCTCTCGTAAAGAGAAAATAGAAGTTTTAAATAAATGGCGATTTTGGGATTTAGAGTCAATGAGTTATACTCTTTATATGTATGCCTTTTTTTTTCCTCACACGAGATAGACGTAATGAATTCTGTCGAATTTGCCACTGGTTCTGGAATAATTAGTTTGCAAGTTTGAAACATTTAGGGTACAATTACACAAAAATGGGGTAATAATTCAATTTCCTTAGCACCCTCTTGTCCCCACCATGCCAAACTCATTGGTACTTTTTTTGTTAAGAACACCTCTATTGGAAGAGATCAATAGTGTTTCTCCACTTATCGCCCTTCACATTTTAAATTTTTGATGATTCAATTTATCTTTTGTGGGAGAAATGGGGATAGCTCGATTCGGGAAGAGAACGGAAAATTAAAATACAATATGACCTAATATTTTAATTAACACGTTGCACTATGTCAACCAAGATGCATCTTGAAACTTTCTCAATACATTCTCTCTTGCTCCTAGAGAGAGCATCAAAAAATAGTAATGATAGTTACATTAGAAATTTAGCAAGAAGTCTAGGTGGGGAAGAGTGTGTGAACACTCAACTCAATTATTTCCAAATTAAAAGTCGTCCATTTCTAAAATAGTATAGTGAAACTAGACAGCATGCATTATTATGTATTGCCTGATCTAACCAGGAATCTATCCACGTTTAGCCATTAGATATCATAATATAATTCCAAGAAATCTTCCTACATGATTTGGAAACTATGCAGCATTAGTGAGAAGAAGAAAGAAAAAGCATAACATCGTCCTAATTCCTAAGTTTTTAACCCTCTAAAAACGTATGAAGACGTGAACTTGCTCCCAACTGTTTTGCTATACAAAATATAATATACTGAACCCAAGAAAGGTTGCTAAGTCCTAAAACTTTCTTTAACGAGGAAGTTCTGCATTTGTTGACTTGAGAATTGAGACAGAATGTTAAGTTGGTAAAGCAAGCAAGCAAAACAACAGGGTCCCATCAGTGGCATTTGTTAGGAGAAAATCCAAGAATCCCCATCTCTCCTTTGTTTCGATACACAAAATTTCTTTTCTTATCCTTAAGATGCACACAATGCACTCCTATCAAGATAGGAAACACCACAAATTGGCTATTTTTATCGCATTTGAAATTTGAAAGACATTGATTTTGGTTTATTTGAGATTTTGAAGGGGGGACCAACCCCTATAGACATCCTACTTGTCCCCGCTAAATGTTCTTCTCATCCTTTGTCTCAATTACCAACTCAATTTCAAATGGTGGACCTTAAAGCACGGCTTTAATTTGCCTATTGTGGAATCATTTCGTGCGTTATTTGCCATTGGCAGATAAAACTCTTAATTCCAAACTAATTGACTGTGTTACTGTGTTGCTTTTTTAGAAGCATTTGTTTGGATTCAGAGTATATCTTCTGTATGTGCCAAATCATGTTCTTCTACACTTTCCTCTAGCAAGATGAAAGCTACTTTGGCCAAACATTAGCGTCCGTATACACTTTGTTTTATAAGTGTATTTATGCTCATGTTACACGAGTAGGATAAAGAGAAGAATAAATCTTGAAAAATTTAAGTTATCTACCCTGACAGAATAACAAATATCTTCATTGATAGACGATAGTACATCTATTTAGGTTCATGGGACTTCGGAAATATCTGTCCAATACTCATTACCGAAAGCAAAGAACAACTAGGTCGGCTAGGAAGTAGGTAACTGTAGCAGTGCATGTTTTTCATAGTTGCAGAATCAAGTTCTCTTTAACTAAGCAAGTTCTGGTATCAGTAGTTAACTACTTAATTCCAAGTTAGATGAGGGGACCAAAGACATTACTGTTTCTTGATGTTTCTAATTGTCGGATTGAAGTCACAGTTCTACAATGGCATATGGTTTGTCCAAAAGTGTAAGATTCGTTGCATCAATAATAATGCTAGCTAGCCAATGTATGAAATAGTAGAAAGAAATGCCTGTTTTGTGTGGATCACTCTAAGTGATGACAAAACTACAAAATGACTTGTACGATTTCCAGTAGGGGACCAATAACTCTTGTTTAAATGTTAGCTTGCTGAAGTCGCATCAGGTTAAAGATGAATTAACACTAGTTTCCAATGGGAAAAACAAAGGCTTCAGCTTTTCAAATATGTTAGCATATTTGGGTTTCACTTTCATGTATTTTGTATTTTGGGCTTATGTTGTAGTTGGGCTTAATTATTTGTATTGGGCTGATTCTTTATTCTTTATAATAGGAACAAGGTTGGATCATGTATATAGGTAATAGAAGATTCCCGAGATCCTCACCGGGTCATTTTACCAAACTGCATTCTCTCTCTCTTTGTGTGCGACAATTATCTTTCTCTCTCGATCTCGTTGTTAGCTTCGAATCCTTGGATTCTAATATGGTATCAGAGACATGAAAATCACATAACCTCTCCTCGTGTGGTTGATTTTCATAGTGATTTCTTCGAAATCGATTTACCCTAATTTCATCGATGATTTGCCCTAATTTTTGTTCTCTATCATTTTTTGATTTTTTCCCTTCCAGTTCTAATCAAAAAATTGATCGAATATCTCATTGTTATGATCTCTAGTTCAATAAGTGATTTTTTGGATACTGTGTAGCTTAACGAAGGTGCTTTGTGGTTAATCGTGGCTGGAGTTTTGCTTTCTCTGTGGGTAATTTGATTCCAAGCTGGTAACTTCTCTATTACGTGTTCGTGATGGGTGATCAAAGCGATCGTGATGAACAAATTGACCAAATTCCGTCTCTGAATCCTTATAATCCGAATCCATCTCTCAATCTTCATTTTGATGATGAACTGGTTTTTCCTCCTTCTCACCCTTTTTATTTGCATCCTTCTGATAATCCCGACATTATGTTAGTTGCTAAGCAATTCAATGGTAGTTGTTTTGGTGCTTGGAGAAGAAGAATTATAATTGCACTTTCTGCAAAGAAGAAAATAGGGTTTATCAATGATAGTTATACTCGTCGTGATGTTGATTCACCACTCTTCGATCAATGGGAACAGTGTAATAATATGGTCATTAGCTGGATTCTCAACTCTCTCGACCCAGACATTTCTCAAAGTGTCATATACTTGAAAATCGCCAAAGGACTCTGGAATGAATTGAATCAACGTTATAGACAGTCCAATGGTGCTCGAATGTATGAGGTTCAGAAGAATTTGAGCTCAGTTTCTCAAGGTTCTTCTGATGTAAGTGGATACTTCAACAAGGTTAAAAGGCTTTGAGATGAAATGGAGTCATTGAATACAAAATCCTATTGTGTCTGCGAATGCAATTGTGTGGGTAAGCATAAGATGATAAAGAGGGACCAAAATTTGAAGCTAATGCAGTTCTTAATTGGTTTAAATGAAATCTTCAACAATGCTAGGGGGAACATCCTAATGATGGAACCCCTTCCTGATGTGAGCAAAGCCTACTCTTTAGTTATACATGATGAGAAATAGAGGGGTATTCAGAATCTCCCTATGTTTCAATCTGATTCAGCATCCTTCTCTGTTGGATCTAATCACCTTGGTCCTTCATTCCATAATCCAAAAACCACTCTCAATACTCAGAATCAGAAATACAACTTCACTACTCCGTTCAGTATCAAAGAGGAAACTCTGATGCAAAGAGAGCTCCAGACCCTAGGAAACCTTTCTGCCGGTATTGCAAAAAGAGTGGGCATGTAATAGAAATGTGCTATAAACTTCATGGTTATCCACATAACTTCAAATTTGGCAATAAAAATGTCAGAGTTGCTGCCAATGTGTACTCAAACTCTGAGGTCAAAGCTGATAATCCTACTGAGAATCCCACTTCTTCCACCATAACTGCAAATCAGTACAAACAACTCATGAGCATTCTCCATCATGTCCAGGTTTGCCAATGAGGGTCAGAATCAGTTCCCTACTGCCTCTGCAAATTTTACAGGTATACTTGCATGTTTTTGTCATAGAAGTTGTGATTCTTGTTCATGTCTAAAGACTCATTTAAATATTGACTCTTGGATTATAGACTCTGGAGCAACTGACCATATGACCTCAAATAAAAATTTACTTACCAATATAACTGACCTATCAATTCCTATTCTTGTCACACTACCTAATGGTTACAAAGTAAAAGTAACTTCTACTGGTTTGGTACATATTAATTCGATTGTCACTCTTTCTAAGGTCATTTATCTACCTACATTTAAGTACAATCTCATTTCTGTATACAAACTCATTCTTGACACATCTTTGCTGTTAACTTTCTCCTCTACTGCATGTTTCCTACAGGGCCCTTCTCTGAAGAAGCCATTAAGACTTGGTAAGATGGATGAAGGGCTCTATCTACTCAACTCTACCTCCACAGAACCATATGCTGCTTCTTCTGTTGTTCCTATTCCATTTTATGTTCATGTAAATACTGTCACCGTGAATAAGTCTCATATTTTGTGGCATAATAGACTAGGACATCTGCTATTTTCCAAAATACACAAAATCACCTGTATCAATGTTCTATCTTGTGATAGACAACCTTTCATTTGTGATGTATGTCCACTTGCGAGACAATAAAGAATTCCTTTTCCTCATAGTCAGTCTCATGCTTTATATATTTTTGATCTTATTCACGTCGATGTGTGAGGAACATATAACACTGCAACGTACAAAAATTGCAAATATTTTTTAACTTTGGTTGATGACTGTAGTAGAGGTACTTGGACTCACCTTTTAAGTAGAAAGGGCAATGCTTTTTCTGTTCTAAAATCATTCTTCTCAATGGTTGAAACCCAATTCAACGTAAAGATTAAAACTATTCGGACAGATAATGCCCTTGAACTTGGTGCCAGTCTTGAAACTACCTAATATTTCCAGTCCAAAGGAGTTTTACATCAGACATCTTGCCCATATACACCCAACAAAATGGTATAGTCGAAAGAAAGCACAAACATTTATTAGAAACAGCCCGAACCCTTCTATACGAGTCCAAACTTCCATTTTATTTTTGGGGTGATTGCATACTTACAACTACTTATTTAATAAATAGATTCCCAAGTACCTTATTATCTGGCAAAACTCCATATGAAATCCTATATGGCACTCAACCTTCTTATAGTCATTTGAGAAGTTTTGGTTGCTTATGTTATGTTGTGGTCCCTAAACCTCTTAGAGACAAGTTTTTTCTCAGATCTACACCTTGTATCTTTCTTGGCTATCCTCCTTGAAAGAAAGCATACAAGTTGATGCAACTTTCAAACAAGAAAATTCTTATTTCTAGAGATATTGTTTTTCATGAAAAGATATTTCCTTACTAAGAATCTACCTCACCTAAAACATTGTTTCCGGGTCCTTCTAGTTTTTCAGATTTTGATTACCTTACTACTTACCCTCCCCATCACACTCCTTCATCTCATCAACCTATTCCTTCCCCTCAGCAGAATATTCCAGTTGCTTTTCCTCACCACAATACTCATTCTTCCTCTGCTTATTCTCCTCTGCAGGTTGTTTCTACTCCTTCCTCTGTGCAGTCCTCTTTTGCACCTCCTTCCCCTTCTGTTTCTCCAGTCCATACACCTGAAAATGCTCCTAGATATCCTCCCCGACCTCATCACCTTCCTTTTTACCTAAGTGATTATGTGTGTGGTTCTGTTTCCTCTTCTTCACCTTTCACTTTGACTTCTGTTGCTTCTTTTCCCAAGTCAGTTTGCTTCAGTAGTTTAATTTCCACTAATCAAGATTTACTTAAAGCTTTAGATAATGTTCATGAACCTACAACTTATCAGCATGTAACACAACATCCTGCTTGGCAAGAAGCAATGTTAAAAGAGTTTGAGGCTCTTGAGGCAAATACCACTTGGGTTATTATACCCCTTCCACCCGGTAAGAAACCCATTGGGAATAAATGGGTGTATAAAATTAAACATAAGGCAGATGGAAGCATAAAAAGGTTTAAGGCAAGGTTAGTTGTGAGAGGGGATACTTAACAAGAAGGGGTTGACTATACCGAAACTTTTCCCCCTGTTGTTAAAACGACTACCATTAGGTCCATCATAGCTGTTGTTGTTAAGAAGGGTTGGAATATATTCCAACTAGATGTAAATAATGTATTTTTGCATGGGAACTTAGATGAAGAAGTGTACATGAGGATTCCTCAAGGGATGGTAGTTTCTGGGACTAATATGGTATGAAAATTGAAGAAATCTTTATACGGTTTAAAGCAAGCCTCTAGATAATGGTATTCCAAGTTGAGTGAATCTCTCATTTCCTTGGGTTATTCAGTCTCTAAAAATGATTATTCTCTTTTCATAAAGTCTATTGATGATTGCATTATTGTTGTCGCTGTTTATGTTAATGACATTTTGCTAAGTGGCAATGATAACAAGGAGATGTCTTCCCTCAAACGGTTTCTGGACAGCCAATTTAAAATTAAGGATTTGGGGCACCTCCATTATTTTCTTGGCTTGGAAATATTGTCTGAGCCTGAAGGAGCAATTGTGTGTCAAAGAAAATTTTCTTTGGATCTTCTCTCTGAGTTTAACTGCTTGGATTGCACTCCTGTAGCTAGTCCCTTGGATGTTGCTGTGAAATTCAAAGATGTTTCTGGGGAGCCCTTGTCTGATCTGACACTCTACAGACAATTAGTTGGCAAATTAAATTTCCTCACTAATACTAGACCCGATCTTGCCTTCGCTATTCAATTTCTCAGTCAATTCATGCATGCTCCTTCCTCTGTTCATCTTACTACTGCTTATCATGTTTTAAGGTATGTCAAGGGTACTTTGGGTCAGGGGCTGCTTATGTCCAATGCCTCTGATTTTTCTCTTCAAGCATACTGTGATTCCAATTGGGCCACTTGTCCCACCTCTCGGAGATCTGTTAATGGTTATTTGGTTTTGCTTGGAGGTTTCCTTCTCACTTGGAAGTCGAAAAAATAACATATTGTAGCTCTTTCTTCTGCTGAAACAGAATACCGGTCAATGCATCAGGTTGTTGCCGAATTGGCTTGGCTAACCAGGCTGCTCAGTGAGTTATCTGTGACTTCCATTATTCCAGTTCCCCTCCATTGTGATAGTCAGTCTGCAATCTATATAGCTCGAAATTCTGTTTTTCATGAGCGCACCAAGCACATCTAGCTCGACTGTCATTTTGTGCGCGAGAAACTCCATGAAGGCCTTATATCCTTATCCTTTGTCCCCAGCAGCTTGCAGCTTGCAGACATGCTCACCAAGTCGCATCAGGTTAAAGATGAATTAACACTAGTTTCCAATGGGAAAAACAAAGGCTTCAGCTTTTCAAATATGTTAGCATATTTGGGTTTCACTTTCATGTATTTTGTATTTTGGGCTTATGTTGTAGTTGGGCTTAATTATCTATATTGGGCTGATTCTTTAATTCTTTATTCTTTATAATAGGAACAAGGTAAGATCATGTATATAGGTAATAGAAGATTCCAGAGATCCTTAGTGAGTCATTTTACCAAACTGCATTCTCTCTCTCTTTGTGTGCGACAATTATCTATCTCTCTCGATCTCGTTGTTAGCTTCGAATCCTTGGATTTAAACAAAATATGTCAATAAAATATAAGTAACAATCAATATATTATATTTAAAATAACAATACGGATATAATACAATATAATAGGTAACAACCGTCCCAAGTTCAGTATGTAAAAACCCTATAACAATAAAGAAGAAGAATAAAAGGGAAAATAACCAAATAGGAAAAGATAAATCTGGATGCTTACTAATTCCAGATCCGCTTAATTTTCAATCCCACCAAAAGTCCCCTCCTCTTTTAACATTTTCTTCTCATTATTTACGGGTCCACCCTACCAAAAAAGAAATAAACAAGAAAAAAAATTGAATAATTTCAGGAGTGGGAGTTGGAGAAAAACAAAAGAAAAGAGAGAAAAAAAATCAAAGTATTTTGACAAGAGTCGAAGAAATTAAAACCGATATTACTTGATGACTGTTCAAAGCAAAAATGATATTATCATTTCGGAATTCACAATTCAAATTAAATTAATATATACTCCATTTATATGGCTTAGCTTCTTCCTACATAAGATAAATTGTCTTGAATGTCAAGTTGTTACGGCTCTAATCCGTATCATTTAAGGCCTGTTTGGAAAGTTACCATGTAATTGGATTTAAGTGTAATTGGAGGTAATTACACAATTTGACATATTTATTAGGAAGTAATTATGTGGTCAACATAAAATTGAGTGTAATTGAAGGAAAGTGATTACACTTTCTAATTCTCAAGGGAGGATAAAATTGGAGATGACTTTCAAGTACTTTTTTTTCTCTTTTAAATATTACTATTATTCTTTTTATAAAAAAAAGGAAACTCTTGCTCTTCCAGTTCGTTTCCTTCTTCTTACGAACCAGGTACTATTGTTTTCCTTCTTCTCTTTTTATTTTTATTTTTATTGCATATGTAACTGTAGTATTACTGTATTAGTACTTGAACTAGCATGTGTAGGTTCTTCTCCATTCCAGGTACTCTTATTTTTCTTCTTCTCTTTTTATTTATTTTTTCTTACTGAATTGTACGTAATTGTAGTACATTAGTAGTTGAACTAAGGGTGTTTACCGGACGGGCCGATTACGAAAAAAAATATGGAATTTATGCTTCCAAACCTTTCTCGACATTGTTTACTCTCTCTCTCTCTCTCTCTCTCTCTCTCTCTCTCTCTCTCTCTCTCTCTCTCTCTCTCTATATATATATATATATATATATATATATATATATATATATATATATATATATATATATATATTAGTGTTATACCCCGCGCCATGCGTGGACAAACTTAAAGAATCCTATGAAATTATGATATCATATATCATATTATTTTAATAAATTTTAGTTGCTATTTTATTTTTTAATACAGTGTGCAGAAATATAACAAAATTTATATAATTAAAGGATACATATCATATGATAATTAAATATTTTTTTTAATATTAAATTAGCAAGTACTTAGTACTAAATATTTACTAATGTGACTTTTATTGATTTGTCAATTGGCTTAATATTTCGTCACTATTTTTCTATAATATAACATAGATATATATTTTCTTACTCTGAAAATATTTTTATTGTTTTTACTGTTTAAAATTTTTTAATTGTCTAATTTATCAATATATTTTTTGAGTGTTATTTACTTACCTCTTATCTTTATTAATTAATTTAAATTATAAACATTCTAATGTTATCTTTATCCATCTCTTTTTATACATTCTTTTCTACTGTAATATTTGATTAGTTTTCTCATTTTGTTTGCTACTTGTAAATAAAATTATGTAATATCTTTTTTTGGTTAAATTATAATTTTGAATTCATCAAAAATATAAAAATATAAGACTTTTTTTTAAATATTCTAATATTTTTAATAATTGTTATTTTGTGTTTTATATATAATATTCTTATCTTATGTATTAATATCCTAATATTATTTTATTATTTTATTATATTTCAATATGGAATTGTGAGTTATATTCTCCTATGTAATAACTAAAACTTCCTATATGAAAAAATTAATTAATATATACATTTTACGTTATCACTTGGAATTTTTTCTTTCTTTAATATTCTTCCTTTATGACTCTTTGTTTATTATAATTTCAATTATGAGTATATGTACGAATATTCTCATCATAATTCTACTTATATGTCTTATATTTTTATATTTTTTCTAAAAATTATATTTTTTTTGTTCCTTGCTTATTCTAATTGTACTATCCGTTACTTAGTATTATCAAATTATGACATGAAATGTTTAGTAACTTAGCACATTAATATAATAAAATGGATATAATTTTGTAGTACTCATAAAATTTAACTTGACTTTATCTTGTATGACTATTTTCTCTGAATTCTCTCGTTGTTCAAATTTATCAATAATATTTTTAGTATTATTTGTTTACTTATTTTTGTCAAATAAATTTAAAGTATGGATAAAATCATATATCTATTTTTCTCTTTGTACATTAGTTTTGTTCTATAATATTTTAACTTTTTTATTTAGCGTTTATATATAATATGAATATTGTTAAATTATTTTTCTAAATGCATGGTGTTGAATTAGTTCAAAGTTTAAACAAAGAAGTTCATTTGTTATATGTCATAAATATACTAATAACTGTAATAATTATTATTTTGGTATCACTTTCAATAAACAATTAAATTCTCCTTCCTTTTTGTATTTAGTATGAAAGTTGACTTTAATTTTTTATTAAAATTACTACATAAAAATTTAAATTATTTCCTTATGTTTTTATTTGTTTCTTAGGATTATGTCAATTGTTTATATTTTTTGTTTTAGTTTTATCTACTATACTATTTTCAGTTGCGCGATTTTATCTATATAACATGACCATATGAATTATTTCAAAAACTTTCTCATCTCAAAGATCAATTAAGTCTTATCCTTTTATATATCTCAATACTGAAATTTTGTATTTACATATTTTGTTTCTCCCTTTTTTTTTTTCTTTTTCTTGTTCATGTTATTAAGTTACCTATTATTTAGAATTATTGATATCTTCCGCTACTCTCAATATAACAATGACTTTTGTTTTTCTTTTTTCTTGTAATAAAATTTTTCATCTACTTTTATTCATGTTTTTTTTTTAATTCTATAGCTCAGATTAATGTTTAAACTTATCAATAATATTTTTGAGTATTATTTATGTATTATCTTTATTTTATTTTTACATTACTCAAATTCTAAATCTTCTCACACTATCTCCACCCCCTCTTTCTATATTATTTCCCTTACTATAAAATTTGATATAATTATTTCATCTAGTATTTAATTAATTATAAAAAAATAAAAATAGAAGTGCATATGCTCATACTTTATACTTTACCAAAATCTCAAGGTATTTTTTTCGTCTTTGGACTTTTTTTTTTCAATTCAAAAGCTTGGATAAGTTTTTGTTTGATTTTGTTTATGTAACGACCCGACCGGTCGTTTTGCTTTTTAGAACCCCGTTCCCCTAAATAAGACTTTTCGTACGTGCTTTTACTGTTTTATGACTTGCGGGGATGGTTAGCTCGGGATTTGGAAGGGTTCAGATTGAAATCGGAATACTTGGTTCCGTAAGGTTGGCTTAAAAGGCTAAGTTTGACTTCGGTCAATGTTTTGAGTAAACAACCTCGAAATTGGGATTTCATATGTTTGGGTTGAAGTGTTTCGGTCTGACCCGGAAGCGTATCGGCGCCTAATAGTGAAAGTTTGCATTTTGGGTGAATTTCATATGTTTGGGTTTAAGTAGATCTTTACATTATAGACGTCCATTTGGGGTTCTGAGCCTGAGAATAGTTCCATATGGTGATTCTGGACTTAGGGGCGTGTCCGTAAGTAGATTTGGAGGTCCGTAGGTTGTTTCAGGGTCATTTGGCGAAAAGTAAAAATTTGAAGTTTTTGGAAAGTTTGACCGAGGGTGGACTTTTTGATATCGGGTTCGGATTCCGGTTCTGAAAGTTGGAGTCGGTCCGTAATGTCATTTAAGACTTGTACGCAAAATTTGGCGTCATTCCGAGTTGATTTGATAGGAATCGGACGTGCGGGAGTTTTTTTTAGAAGTTTTGAGTTTATGAGTTAATTCATGCATTTTGGCGTCCGATTCGTGGGTTTTGATGTTATTTCAGTGTTTCGATCGCTCGAGTAAGTTTGTATGATGTTGTTAGACTTGTGTGTGTGTTTGGTATGGAGCCCCGAGGGCTCGGGTGAGTTTCGGACGTTCAGGAGTTTCTTGGCAGCTGTTGCAGGTTTCGCAAATGCGAGAATTTGTTCGCATTTGCGAGGAAGGATTCGCAATTGCAAAGAAGCCTGAGCTGGGCAGTGTTCGCATTTACGACACTTTGGTCGCATTTGCGATCTCAACAGTGTTCGCATTTGCGACTCCCTGGTCGCATTTTCGACCTTGGCAGTAGAAGCCCAGGTTCGCATTTGCGATGGATTTGTCGCATTTGCGAACCAGGTGTCGCAAATGCGACATCTGAGACCTGTGCACAGCTTGTTAAATGCGGGACTTAGGCCATTTAGTTCATTCTCTTTCATCTCTTGGGCGATTTTGGAGCTCTTGGAAGAGGGGTTTTCACCTAGCACTTTGAGGTAAGTAATTTCTAGCATAAGTTAAATACATAGATTATGGGTAGATTAACATGTAAAAATTTGATAAAATCAAGGGTTTAGATAAAAACCTAGGTTTTGGATAAAAATGGGATTTGACCACGAAATTGATTATGGAATTAGTTGAAAATCATATATTTGAGTTCATGAGGTTATGGGTAATAATTTTCTTCAAAAATTTCCTGATTCCGGGCACGTGGGCACGGAGGTGAATTTTGGGAATTCTTCAATTGGGGTTGGGTAATCGCTTTAATAGTTAGAATATGAACTTTTGAGCCTATATTGACTATTTTATATAATATTTGACTAGTTTCGAGTCATTTTGGCACTAAATTGAGAGTTTGAGCACAAATCTTAGATCGGAAAAAGGCTTGAGACAAGGTAAGTCTCTTTTCTAACCTTGTAAGAGGGAATTAACCCCATAGGCGAATTTAATTAAAATGTGCTTCTATTTGTGGGGGCTACGTACGCATGAGGTGACGAGAGTTCGTACGTAGCTACTAATTATGCTATTGTCTGAGTAGTCTAGGACCCATACAATGTATACTTATAATGTTGTACCCTACTTGTTAATTTAATTGCTTAAATCATATTGAAACTTGATAAAGGAATTGTAAAAGGTTAAACTTTATTTTCTTGACCGTTAATGAGAATTTGGTATCCCCTTGAATAATTGCCCCTTAATAAATGTTGAATTGGTTGTTGTAAATGTATTTTCTCGTTTGTGGAGCAGTCCAAATGCCTCGGTAGCAGATATATGCATCTATGGTTCGTGCCGTTCGACCCTCGGCAGTGCACAATTTAAATATTATGTTAGATCGGGTCGTACAACCTCATCATAATTTTCGCATGATAAATCTTTGGAACCAATTATAATTGATATTGCTTCTTTGGCTTGAGATATAAATTGTTAAATGATGAAAAATAAATTTGGGACTTAATATTGGTGAAGGGATTATTTACTATTTCCTGTTATTGGGGTTTTCAGTATTCTTCATGTAATCCATGCTTAATTAAAATTTTGACATATTATTGTTAGCCCATAGTAAGTGTCAAAGTTGACCCCTCGTCGCTACTTCTTCGAGGTTAGGCTGGATACTTACTGGGTACATGGTGTTTATGTACTCACACTACACTTCTGCACTTAAATGTGCAGGATCTGAGGCAGGTGCATCTGGATATCTGTTCGGCGTGCACACTTGATTACCACTTTGAGGCTTCACGGTGAGCTTCCTTCTGAGCTGTTCTGCAGCAGCCCGAATCTTTCTTTTGATTGTATTTTTCTGTCTATTTCACTTCGGACAGTAGACTAGTATTCTTTTGTATTTTCTACTAGATGCTCATACACTTGTGATACCAGGTCTTGGCACACACTAGTAGACTTACGGTTTTGGTTTTATTCTATGATTATGATTGCACACAGTTGCTTTCGTGTTATTTATTTTAGATCTGTTATTTCTCAAATCCTTTTTAATTTAAGGAAAGTTTAATTACTTGGAAAGGAATTTGTTAAAAAGAGGAAATCACGTGACTAGTTCACAGTTGGCTTGCCTAGCGGCAATGTTAGGCGCCATCACGGCCTATTATGAAATTAGATCGTGCCAACATGGTATCAGAGCACTAGGTTCATGCAGGTCTCACAAGTTATGGGCAAGCCTAATAGAGTTCTTGCGGATCGGTGCGGAGATGCCCGTACTTATCTTCGAGAGGCTATAGGGTATTAGGAAACTACTCTTCATTCATCTCCTATCGTGCAGTTGATGGTGTACTAAGTTTCTTCTCTTATTCTCTCACAGATGGTGAGAGCGCACAACAGATATTCTAAACCCGGGAGGGGCTGCTCCCCCTATTGCTAGAGGCCGAGGTAGAGGTCGGGGGAGGGCACCTGCCCGAGGTAGGGGACGAGGACGTCCCAGAGTTGCCCCAGTTGCACCACCATCGGATCCAGTGGAGGATCCCACTATTGAGGAGCAGGGCGAGGTGCCCGCAGCAGATCCAACCCCTGCCGATTTCATGTCAGCACCGGGCTTTCAAGAGGTCATGGGCCGTATGCTACGGTTCATGGATTCTATGACCCAAGTTGGTTTATTTCCAGCAGACCCAACTATATTTGAGGCGGGAGGGGGAACACAGACCCTTACTGCTCAGGCTTCAGGACATGCGGCTGTCGTATATCAGACCCCGGGTGCACTACCCGTAGGCGGTGTCCAGCTAATTACAGCAGCCGTGCCTGAGCCCAGACCAGCTGCGGCCGGCGAGCCGTAGAAGCTATTGGATAGATGGACTAGGATACACCTTCATGTCTTCGGAGGTGAGGGACATGAGGATCCCCAGGACTTCATTGATTGGTGCAGGGACAGACTGCACAACATAAGGATATTGGAGTCCCACAGGGTGGATTTCACTACTTTCCAGCTGGAGAGCAGGGCCCGTAGGTGGTGGCAGTCTTATCTTCTTGGCAGGCCGGCAGGTTCTCCTCCTATGACTTGGGACCAATTTACATGCCTATTCTTGGACAAGTATATTCCACCATCTCAGAGGGAAGAGTTGTGGTTTCAGTTTAAGCAGCTCCAGCAGGATTAGATGTTAGTGACCGATTATGAGGCGAGATTCTCTGAGTTGTCTCGCCATGCACTTATGATACTTTCTACTGAGGTGGAGCGGGTGCGGAGGTTTGTTGCGGGGTTGCACTCAGGTATTTAGGCTACTATGGCCCGGGAGGTTGAGATGTGGACTTCTTATTAGCTATTAGTGGAGATAGTGTCACGACCCAAAATCCTAACCTGTCGTGATGGCGCATATCACGATACTAGGCAAGCCGATAGTCTCAATACAACACAATTTCTCTTAAGTTTGAAAATATAATATTTAAATACGATACAAAATCCCACAAATACTGATACGAACACTCCCCAAAACCTGGTGTCACTGAGTACATGAGCATCTAATATGGATACAAGTCAAAAGAAAATCGTTTATAATAGTGTAAGACCAAATACAGTAAACAAAGAGATAGGGAAGGAGAGACAAGGTCTGCGAAATACGACAGCTACCTCTGAATCTCCGGAAAATCAACCGTGCGAGAAAATCAACACATGCTATGTCCAGAAGCACCTGGATCTGCACACGAAGTGCAGGGTGTAGTATGAATTCAACCAACTCAGTAAGTAACAATAATAAATAAGGAATTGAAGATAGTGACAAGCTGTACAATTATAATTCATTTTCAGTAATTCCAGCAAAGAATAGACATGCTTTCAAATCCGGCAGTTTAAGTCAAATCAATTTTATACAAGTCAAGTTCATGTAATCCGGATATAGAATCCTTCAGAAATTTCACCACAACAACAGATATCAACTAAGTGCATCAACCAATGAAAAACAAGTACAACCTCTTAGGACAACAATCGCTCACTGGGCTCCCAACCCTCAACACTCACACTCAATGAGTATTCGCGCTCACTAGGGGTGTATAGACTCCGGAGGGGCTCCTACAACCCAAGCGCTTTAATCTGCACGGACAACTCACGTGCCATAATATAAATATCTGGATCCGCACGGCCAACTCATGTGCTGCACGGCCAACTCATGTGCTATAGTATAATATAAGGATCCGCACGGACAACTCACATGTTGCACGGACAACTCACGTGCAATGGTATAATATCTCACAATCAGGCCCTCGGCCTCACTCAGTCATAAAGATCTCTAGTCTCTCGGGCTCTCAACAATCATAAAATCATCCCAAACAACAGTGATATGATACATCAATAATGAACAATAGAGACTGAGATAAAATAATCAAATAAGATATGACTAAGTACAAAATAACAATTTAAGCAGATAATTCAACATGTACACGACCTTTGTGGGTCCCAACAATACCAACATATAGCCTAAACATGGTTTCTAGCTTGACTTATAGTCAAGTTTCCATAACACATAGAGAGCACATAACTATCAACAAGTTATTCAGCTTTAGAGTTTCCACGGGACGGACCAAGCCACAATCCCCTCGGTGCACGCCCACATGCCCGTCACCTAGCATGTGCGTCACCTCCAAAATAATCACATGACATAAAATTTTGGGGTTTCATACCCTCAGGACCAGATTTAAAACTGTTACTTACCTCAAAACGTGAAATTCTTTACTCTGCTATGCCTTTGCCTCGCAAATCGGCCTCCGAATGCCTTGAATCTAGTCACAATTAATTCGTTTCAGTCAATAAAATTTATTGGAATTATTTCCATAAGAAAATACTAATTTTCCATAAAAATCCAAAATTTAGCTCAAAAATCGCCCGTGGGGCCCACGTCTTGGAACCTGACAAAAGTTACAAAATCCGAAAACCCATTCAACCACAAGTCTACCTATACCAATTTTACCAAAATCCGACCTCAACTCGACCCTCAAATCTACAAATCTTATTTCCAAATTTCTAACAAGGGACTTGCCTCAAGTTTTCCTTGAAAATTTATCAAAAATCGCCTCTCCTCAAGCTCCAATTTGTCAAAAATGGCGAATGGGACGAAGTCCCTGCTTTATAATTCTGCCGAGATAGCCCCCGATCCTGGGTCTTCGATCGTGTTCCTCGATCCCGGGCCTCGATTCTAACCCTCGGTCATGGCCCTTGATCTTGGCCTTAGATCTTGCCTTTAATCGTGGCTTCGATCCTGGCCCCTCAATCCTTTCCCTCGATCATGGCCCTCGACCCTGGCCTTCGATCCTGTCTTCGATCCTTTCCCTCGATCATGGCCCTATTCTGGGTACGATTCTTGGCTCGATTCTGGGAGATTCTGGGCTCCATTATGGGTGATTCTGGGCTCGATTCTGGGAGATGGAATTTGTAGTAGAAAGAAATTGCAGCAGCTATTTTAGTCCACCTTTTTGATCCGTTAACTATTCGAAACTCACCTGATCCCCTCGGGACCTCAAGCAAATATACCAACAAGTCCTAAAACATCATATGAACTTAGTCGAACCCTCAAATCACCTCAAACAATGCTAAAACCATGAATTACACCCCAATTCAAGCCTAATGAACTTTGAAATTTCTAATTTCTACAAACGACTTCGGAACCTATCAAATCATGTCCGATTAACCTCAAATATTGCACACAAGTCATGAATGACATAACAGAGGCATTCAAATTTTTAGAATCGGATTCCGACCCCGATATCAAAAAGTCAACCCCTCGGTCAAACTTTTCAAAAATTCAACTTTCGGCATTTCAAGCCTATTTCCACCACGGACCTCCAATTAATTTTTCGGACACTCTCCTAAGTCCAAAATCACCATCCGGAGCTATTGGAATTATCAAAATTCAAATCCGATGTTGTTTATATATAGGTCCATATCCGATCAACTTTTCTAACTTAAATTTTCAATTATGAGATTAAGTATCTCATTTCACTCCGAATTCCTTCCGGACCCGAACCAACTAACCCGGTAAGTCATAGAATAACTATAGAGCATAAATTGAGTAGTAAATGGGGGAACGGGGTTATAATACTCAAAACAAACGGCCGGGTCGTTACAGATAGCTCGAAGGATTGAGGATTACCGTTAGAGAGGTAGAGAGAAGATGCAGAGGGACAAGAGGGTCAGTTATTCTAGGGAGTTTAGAGGTGCCCCGGCAGGGGGCCGAGGCTAGTTTGGGAGGGGTCATCCTAGCAAGCCCACATATCCAGCACCACCACCTCCTCGGGGTGCTTCGGCGAGACCCTATTTCAGTGTCATGCCGGAGAGCTCTTACCGCCCACTAGCTATTCAGGGTTCTTCCAGCGCCTACTTCAGCGCTATGTTGGAGAGTTCATACCCCCCACCGGCTATTCAGAGTTCTTCTAGTGGGTATTCAGGCCATCAGGGTCAGACTTTAAGGCAGTAGATCACCGTACTGAGAGGTTGTTTCGAGTGTGGGGATTTCAGTCATGTGCGGAGATTCTGCCCCAGGCTTTGGGGCAAGGCAGTGCAGCATGACCAGCAGCCCATGATTACAGCACCAGCTGTCCAGCCGCCCAAAGGCGGAGGACAGGCGGGTAGGGTCCGTCCTAGAGGTGGAGGCTAGGCATGTGGAGGACAACCAGCTGCAACCTAGATAGGTGGGGGCCAGTCAGTTGGCGCCCCAGCTAGGTTCTACACTTTTTTGACCAGACCATATACAGTGGCCTCAGATACCGTGATCACATGTATTATTTTTATCTGCGGTAGGGATGCTTCGATATTATTTGATCCAGGGTCTACCTATTCATATGTTTCATCTCTGTTTGCTCATTTCCTGGATATTCCTCGTGAGTCCTTGGGCACTCCTGTTTATGTGTCCACTCCCGTGGACAATTCTATTATTTTGGATCGGATATATCGGTCCTGTGTGGTCACCTTCTGTAGATACGAGACTACAGCGGATCTTCTGTTGCTTGATATGACTAATTTTGAGGTCATCCTGGGTATGGACTGGGTATCCCCATATCACGCCATCCTTGATTGCCATGCCAAGACTGTTACCTTGGTGATGCCAGAGTTGCCTAGATTGGAGTAGAAGGGTTCGTCTGTCAGTGCATCTAGCCGGGTTATCTCTTTTCTGAAGGCTCGACATATGGCCGAGAAGGGTTGTTTGGCTTATCTAGCTTATGTTCGGGACACTACCATAGAGACTACGGTGATTGATTCGGTGCCAGTAGTTCGGGCGTTCTCCGATGTGTTTCCTTCTGATCTTCCAGGCTTGCCACCAGATCATGATATCGATTTCTATATTGACTTGGCTCCAGGTACCCTGCCTATATCTATCCCACCATACCGTATGGCTTCGAAAGAGTTGAAGGAGTTGAAGGAACAACTTGAGGAGTTGCTAGCAAAGGGGTTCGTCAGACCAAGTGTATCTTCTTGGGGTGCACCAATGTTATTTGTGAAGAAGAAAGATGGGAATATGCGGATGTGCATTGATTACCGCCAGTTGAACAAGGTTACCATCAAGAACAAGTACCCGTTTCCGTATATTGATGATTTATTTGACCAGTTGCAGGGTGCTAGGGTGTTCTCTAAGATCGACTTGAGATCATGGTACCATTAGTTGAAGATTCGGGACTGGGATGTTCCGAAGATTGCTTTCCGTACTAGATATGGCCATTATGAGTTTCTAGTGATGTCCTTCGGCTTGACTAATGCCCCAACGGTGTTTATGGATTTTATAAACATAATGTTCATGCCATATATTGATTCATTTGTCATTGTCTTCATTGATGACATTTTGATCTACTCACGTAGCATGGAGGAGCACGGGCAACACTTGAGAGTGGTGCTTCAGACCTTGTGGGAATAAAAGCTATATGCTAAGTTCTCCAAGTGTGAGTTTTGGCTAGATTCTGTCGCATTCTTGGGGCATATTGTAGGCGAGGGTATTAAGATGGATCCCAAGAAAATTGAGGCAGTTCAAAGTTGGCCTCGTCCTACTACGGCGACTAAGATCAGGAGCTTCTTGGGGTTAGCAGGTTATTATCATTGATTTGTGGAGGGCTTCTCATCTATTGCAGCACCTTTGACTAGAATGACCTAGAAATGGGCTTCGTTCCGTTGCTCCGATGATTGTGAGGTGAGCTTCAAGAAGCTCAAAATAGCTTTGACTACAGCACCAGTTCTAGTGTTACCTTCCGTCTCGGGGATGTATACTATGTATTGCGATGCTTCACGCATTTGTTTGGGTTGTGTTTTGATGCAGGAGGGGCGAGTTATTGCATATTCTTTACATCAGCTGAAGCCTAATGAGAGGAATTGTCCTGTGCACAATTTGGAGTTGGCCGCGATTGTTCATGCTCTTAAGATCTGGAGGCATTATCTTTATGGGGTGTCCTGTGAGGTTTACACCGATCATTGCAGCTTGCAACATTTGTTCAAACAAAGGTATCTCAATTTGAGGCAGCGCATATGGCTTGAGTTACTGAAGGACTATGACATCACCATTCTTTATCATCCGGGCAAGGCGAATGTAGTCGCGGATGCCTTGAGTAGAAAGATAGAGAGTATGGGTACCTTGGCCTTCATTTCAGTAGAGGAGCGGCCACTAGCTTTGGACATTCAGTCCTTGGATAACAGACTTGTGAGGTTGTATATTTCAGAGCCCAGCTGAATTTTTGCATGTGTCGTTGCCAGTCTTCACTATTGGAGCAGATCAAGGCTCGACAGCTTGATGATCTACACTTGTTGGTCCTCAGAGAGACGGTACTATAGGGTGGTACCAAAGAGGTTACTATCGGCGAGGAAGGTGTTCTACGACTCTAGGGTCATCTATGTGTTCCTAATGCCAATGGCTTGAGGGAGAGTATTTTAGAGGAGGCACACCGTTCTTGATATTCCATTCACCCAGGTGCTACGAAGATGTATCGCGACCTGAGGCAACATTATTGGTGGCGGCGGATGAAGAAATACATAGTTGAGTATGTAGCTAGGTGCCTAAATTGCCAGCAGGTTAAGTAAGAGCACTAGAGGCCAGGTGGCCTACTCTAGTAGATAACTATACCTGAGTGGAAGTGGGAGCGCATTACTATAGATTTCGTAGTTGGGTTGCCGCAGACCTTGCGGAAGTTTGATGCAGTTTGGGTCATTGTTGATAGATTGACCAAGTTGGCACACTTCATTCCGGTTGTGACTACGTATACTTCAGAGAGGTTGGCACAATTAATATTCAGGAGAAAGTTCTATTGCACGGTGTGCCAATTTCCATCATATCAGATAGAGGCCCTCAGTTTAATTCACACTTCTGGAGAGTAGTACAGAGTGAATTAGGGACCCGTGTAGAGCTCAACACAACCTTTCATCCGTAGACCGATGGACAGTCGTAGCGGACGGTTTAGATTTTGGAGAATATGCTCAGGGCATATGTGATTGACTTCGAAGGTTAGTGGGATCGTTTCTATAACAACCCGACCGGTCGTTTTGAGCCCTAGCACGTCATTCAGTGGTTTGAGGCCTTGAGTAGCTTCACTTCAGGTATTATGACTTGTATGTGTGGTCGGACTTGAATTTTGGGAAATCCGGAGTTGATTTAGAAAGAACATTCTCATTTCGGAAGCTTTAAGTTGGATGAATTTACTAAGGTGTGATTTTTGAGTAAACGACCTCGGAATCAGGATTTGAAGGTTTCAACATGTTCGTATGATGATTTTGGACTTGGGCGTATGTTCGGATAGAGTTTTGGATGAACCGGGAGCGTTTCAGTGCCTATTGTGGAAGTTGGCATTTTGGAAGAATTTCATTAAAAAAATTGGGTTGAGGTGTATTTCAATGTTATCAATGTCCGTTTGGGATTCTGACTCTGGGAATAGCTCCGTACGATGATTCTGGTATTGGGAGCACAGCCGGAAGTGGATTTGGAAGTCCGTAGGTCATTTCGGGTTCATTTGGCAAAAGTTAGAAATTCAAAGGTTTCTGAGAAGTTTGACCGGGAGTGGACTTTGTGATATCGGGGTCGGATTCCGATTCCAAAAGTTGGAGTAGGTCCATAATGTCGAATGTAATTTGTGTGCAAAATTTGAGGTCAATCGGACGTGATTTGAAAGGTTTTGGCATCGAATGTAGAAGTTTGAAGTTCTAAATTTCATTAAGCTTGAATTGGAGTGCGATTTTTAGTTTTAATGTTGTTTCGGGCATTCAGAGGGTACGAGCGAGTCTGTTTTATGATTCTAAACTTTTTGGTATGTTCGGGCGGGGGCCCTTCGATCGGACGAGGCTCAGACCAAGTTGGAAATTTGGAGCAACAACTGAAGCTCCCAGTTGCTGTCATAATCGCACCTGCGCTTGGCCAGCCGCAGGTGCGAGCTACGAGCCACAAAAGCGAAAGAGTGAGGGAAGCCCAGCCACCGCAGGTGCGGAAGTTTTGGCGCACCTGCGTGATCGTAGGTGCGAGAGCAGTGGTCGCATGAGCAGATGAGCTCGTAGAAGCGGGCCTTTTTTTCCGCAGATGTGAGGCTTGGCCAGGTAAGGGAAATGCGCACCTGCTAGGATTTTGCCGCAGGTGTGAAAAATCACCAGGCAGAATCATTTTAAGAGCGGGATTTGGCTCTTCTTCTCTCATTTTTCACCTGGTTGGGGTGATTTTGGAGAGCTTCAAGGAGGGATTTTTATCATCTATGTCAAGGTAAGTGATTCCCGCATATTGTGAGTTAAATATAAGATTTATACATGGATTCAAGCATGAAAATTTGTAGAAATTTGGGATGTTGAAGAAAAACCTAGAAATTGGTATTCTTGGATTTTGATCACGAATTTGGGCATGAAATTAAGAATAAATTTTATATTTGAGTTCGTAGTGCTATGGGTAGTGTTTGTCTTCGAAAAGTTTTGGAATCCGGGCACGTGGGCCCGAGGGTTGCTTTATCGATTTTACGAGCGAAGTTGGAAATTGTTATAAATTGATTAATTATGAATATTACAGTATATCTTGATTGGGTTGCATCTTATTTGACTAGTTTTGGATCAACGGTCATCGGGTTGAGGTGTTAGGGCGGCGTTGAAGCCGATTTTGGAACATCGGAGCGAAGTAGGTCTCCTGTCTAACTCTGTGATGGGGAAATTACCCCTAAGTGATATATTTGATATGTACAACTTGTTACGGGGACTACATACGCACGAGGTGACGAGAGTCCGTACGTAGTTAGATTCATGTTATTGTCCGGGTAGGCTTAGGTTCACACCATGCTGTACTTGTGCTATAGGGATTATCCTTGCTCGTTTAATTCTTTATTTTACATTTCTACTTGAGACTAGACTTGCTATTGTAGAGACTTCACGATTTCACGATTAGTCACCGAATAACTTTACTCCTCTTACGGCATGTTTCCGTGATATATATATATATATATATATATATATATATATGTTTCCGTGATATATATATGTTTCATTGAAAGGTTTTTGTTAAAGAAATTACAACTCACACGTTTATTCATGAGTGGGGTCAAGGACCCGTCAAAGCCTCTTATTCTAATGGGATCGGGCCATTCGCCTCGGCAGGATTTATGTACCACACTCTCATGGGAGCAGGTCATTCACCTCGGCAGCTTGAAAGATGTATCTATGGTTCGTACCGTTCGACCCTCGGTAGTGCCCAATTTAAATATTTATGTTGGATCGGGCCATATGCCTCAGCATTTCCTATATCATATCCTCATGGAATAGTGCGTAATATTTGGCAAGAAGCCAGTGTATCTGTGAATTTTCCCGATTTGAGTTATGACAATCTATCTGATGAAATCCACTATATCTATATATATGCTCTGGTTAAGGAGGGAATTTCTAATGGAGAGCTTGAGTTCCTCGTAAAGAGGGGGATTTGTACCACGTGATTTACACTTGTTTATCTCATTTATTTACTCTGCCTCATACTTACTTACCTCTTTACTGTACCTGTTGTTATTGGACCCCTAGAGAGTATCGATGTCGACCCCTCGTCACTACTTCTCCGGGGTTAGGCTAGATACTTACTGGGTGCACGTTGATTACGTACTCATACTACACTTGCTGCACATTTTTGTGCAGGTACATATGTGACTAGTGGCCTTGTGAGATCAGAGGCGTGTATGCATGCTGAGACTTACGTGAGCTGCATCCCATATTATGATCCGCAGCCGGCAGAGTCTCCTTTAGAGTATTTATATTTCTCCTGTCCAAATTTATATTCCGGACAAATGTTGTATTTTATTTTACATTCCTAGTTGATGCTCATGCACTTGTGACACCAGGTTTTGGGGTGATTATGAGTTGTCCTGTATTGAAATTGTTAAAAATATTATTATTTACTCTGTAAATTCCATCTTTTACTATTTAATTGAAGAAAATATGATTTCAAAAATATTAAAAATAAGAACCAAATTAAGTTTTTATTTTTGACAGCGGTGTCCGGCACCATCACGACCTTTAATGGATTTTGGGTCGTGACAACATGGTATCAGAGAACTAGGTTCACGTAGGTCTCACGAGTCATGAGCAAGTCTGGTAAAGTCTTGCGGATCGGTACAAAGACGTCTGTACTTATCTTCGAGAGGCTACAGGGCTATTAGGAGCACTTCCCTTCTTGATTCCTCATCGTGCGATTTGATTCCTTTAAGGCTTATGCCTTTATGTTCTTCCTACTCATTCTTGTACGGTGTTGAGCACTCGTGTCAATTGGGCACTGAGGAGTTGTAGTGGTACTACAAACGTGGAGCAGGATGTTTCTCCCTACGTATCTGATTGGGCTATTGTCGTCGCCTTATGGAAGGCCGTCCTGTCGTTTCAGCTCAACATCAGTGTTTCCTATGGTTTTGAGATTTGAGCATTGATTGTTATGACGATTTGTGCATTGTTATCGCACCATGTTGGTATAATGGTAGGGTGCTTCTTTATCTGACGAGGCCGTGAATGACTTGAAAGGAGGTTTTTCTCAGTGCATGATTCAGAAGTTCAACATTTTATTTCTGGCGGAGGAAAGGCAATAAGACTAGGAATGTTTAGATTTAGGTTGATGGAATAACGAGACTTGGTATTTTCGAGCGCGGTAGAGTTCTCAATTGTGATGTGGTGTCATCGTCCTTGTTGAACGCGTTAAGGTTCGCCAATGTTATGGCCTTCTTCAATTTGCCTTCGGAGCAGGGTGTTGTGAAATGGTGCCTGATATGCGGTTGTCAGAGATAACATAGTGTAGCGATTTCGGAATTGAATTAGTACTTCTAGTATTGATGGCTCGATAAAGATGATATTCAGATAAGTTTAAAGTTGGTAGCAATCGATTGGTTCAAGTGCTACAGAGATAGATTTTGATTTAAGGCAACAACTGGGCAGCGAAGGATGAGGAAGGACATGTGGGAGGTGTCTTGTGGTGGTTAAAATTCTAGAAGGCCAAGTGTGAGAAACAGAAGTCGAGTAGTTGCTTAAAGGAGAGGGTTTGACCAAAGTCGGAGAGTGGCAGAGTAGCATATGGGTTCTGTGGTAGGATAGCCACACGCCTTGAGGGAAGCTTAGAGCAATTTGGGAACCGTGATGGGCAGTGACTAGGACCATGGATTTTATTTAGATGGAACATGAATTCGATTTGGAATGCGTTGTTGGACTTTTAGCTGATGTCAATGGGGAAGAAAGAACTTCGGCGGGTCCCAGGGTTATGTAATTGTAGCTTCAAGCTAAGTGGGAGAGCCACACCGTCTACGATTGGATTGCATGGTGGTCTACTTGTGAGGTTTCTGGTTATCGGCATATTGGTGGGTTATTACGACTAAGGGAAGAAAACATCAGTGGTAATTTGAGAAAAGGATTAGAGGAATGTGTGCTATATTTGGGCCTTATCGGTTCATGTTCAGTTTTGAGAAGACTCAGAGTTTCTGATTCTGGTAGAAATAATGTACGAGAGAAAAAATTTAGTTGGGTGCTTCTTTGATAGGATGTTCACATGCTGGCAGAGCGCTAGAGTTTGGCTTGTACTCGGGACCAAGCCAGAGTGGATGACTCTCAACAACGGTCCTAGTGGATTCAAAAATTAAAGTGCGGTGCCTAAGGATTTCGAGTCCGTAGTATGGTTAAGTATCGAGCTTTAGCAGCGGATTATGAAAGTGGCTTGGAGTGTTGGCTTGGAGTGTTCACATTGGAGATATGGGAGAAAATAACTTTGGATTCGTAGAGGAATTATCAGAATGGGTGTACCAGTTGAATATGCGAAGGTGCGCACAAGGAGGGTATGAGATAGTTCATGGATTTTGGAGACAACCTGGTCTCGTGAAGTAAGGCCACTCAGGAGGAGTTCAGATTTGGGTTCATGATGTTTTAAATGTAGCTATTATTATTCCTAAGGCAAGTCCAGAGTAAATTAGGGGAAGTCGATTCGTTTAGCAATGGTTGAATTAGCATGATGGTGGCAATGATCAAAACCTTCAGCGTGTTGAGTTATACATGTGATTTGTGGAGATACATGCGAGGCTTGACGACCGCCGTAATTTGATTTATTTGGAGGTATTCGATTATGATGGCCTGTTTAGGTGTAGTTGGATCCCGGAAGAGTTATGGTGGTTTAGACTACTATTTGAGGATTGTAGTTTCTGCGGTTATGGGAATTCATTCTCGTGTTGCAAGGGTTCTCCCGAAATGAGCTAAGTGAAAGGTTTCTATATGATGGGGTGATTATTCTATTAGTGAATCAGGAGTTATTATGGAATTTTGTACTCTCACGTATTGGTATGTTAGGTGTAGTGAGCGGCATGGGAATTGGAAGTTGAGGATCAAAGTTGAAATTGATGTCGACAAGAATGTTAAGAGCTCTGATGAACAGGGAAGAATTTAGATGATTAGAGTAGGCTGGTATTATCTTTAGCGTCACCTGATATCGGTGTCATGTGGAAAAGGCTTTGTGTATTGACTTGCAGATTTTTGACTCACTCTACAGAATTAGAACGGTTGGTGGTATGGATGTGCGGACCTTGCTACCTGAGCAGAATGGTCGTGAGAGCATTCCCCACAGGGAGATTTGTATAAGTGTGACATGTCAGTCACTTGACTGTTAAAGATTGAGACCGAATATGAAGGTCATGGTAATATCGCAAGTGCGAGAGTTTATGCTTGAGAGGCTATTTCTTGGGTTGTGTACCATGTGAGTTCGTTTCGGATTTGACGGATGTTCTTATTAGTCGTGAATAGGTCATTTTGGGTCCTTGAAGGGTTATTAGCCCAGTGCGGTACGATCAGAATCGGCTTGAGGTACGTGGATGGATCTAAATGTGAATGTGGGCTCTATATCAGGCCGGATGTGTTCATTTCAGCATAGCGTTGTTTTCGGAGGGGTCGTCGGGGGTCGAGCCTTGGATGTTATTTCTGTCGTCATCTATTCCGTGTAATCTATATTATGCCAGGTGGGTTGTGAGGTGGTTTGATTATTCGCACTCGTATTGAGATCCCGTGTAATTTGTGGTGTTGTGAGAGCAGGAAGGCTCTCAAGATACATGTCATTTATTGCACCTTAGTTGTGCTTGAGTTTCATAGCACGTGACGCTACCCGTCTCCCCAGGATTTGTATTATGCACTTGGCGTGCTTATGGTTGATATTCGAACATTTTGTGAGTATAAGCATTACGGCTCGATGTATGTTTTCTTTAGATTTTTATGTGTAGATCGGGTGGCATGCCATCACAGGTATATGGTTGGATCGGATGGCATGCTGCCACAGATATGTTGTTTGGATCGGGTGGCACGCCACAACGGGTATCATGGTTGGATCGGGTTGCACGCCGTAACAGTATCATGTGTGGATCGGGTTACACGCCGTAACAGTGTGATATTGAGTACAGTTTCCCATATCTATTTTTGTGTGTTTTGCTTCTCATTTCCTGAGGAAGGTTCATAACATCTAGTTACGTGGGTTGAGTAGATCCTTCTAGAGTTCGTTTCCTTTGTATCACATTCGAGTTGGTAGCTTGTTGGCACATTGTGGCATCATATGAGACTTTTGGCAGTGTCTGAGGTGGCTTATTGCCTGAGCAGCTTGTACTGGGTGAGATGAGACTATTGGACCTAGGATCAATGCAATCAGATTTATATGAGGCATACTAAAAAGAAAATATTGTTATTCAATCCAGAATGAGCTAATGGTTCTTGTCGGGAGGAGAGACTCCATAAATTGTGATTCGACAGGTGGTTGTGAGTTCTACACATATTCTCTGTTGTGGCAGTATTGCGAGAGTTAAAGCAAGGCTTAATTAGTCATGAGGTACTCTACGGGCTTCGGTTAGTGGAAATTTTAGCTGTTGAGCTTTGGAAAGATTGCCTTGGGCAAATGAGTTACGCGGTGCATGGTAAGAATTCAGTAAGGGTATACAATCATGTATTGGTACATCGTGCAGTGATTGAAACGGTGTTCGTATGTTGGAAGCAGTCCTAGTAGAGAATTTCGGACGTTGCTATTTGACTCTAAGGCTTATTTGCCTAAATAAAGGGGAGTATCTTTAGATTGGCTCGAGCTAATGTGGCAACTATATCTATATATATGCTCCGGTTAAGGAGGGAATTTCTAATGGAGAGCTTGAGTTCTTCATAAAGAGGGGGATTTGTACCGCCTGATTCATACTTGCTTATCTCACTTATTTACTCTGCCTCATATTTACTTACCTCTGTACTGTACTTGATATTATTGGACCACTAGTGAGTGTCGATGTCGACCCCTCGTCACTACTTCTCCGGGGTTAGGCTAGATACTTACTGGGTACACATTGATTATGTACTCATACTACACTTGCTGCATATTTTTGTGCAGGTACATATGTGACTAGTGGCCTTGTGAGAGCAGAGGCGTGTATGCATGCAGGGACTTACACGAGTTGCATCCCATATTACGACCCGCAACCGGTAGAGTCTCCTTCAGAGTATTTATATTTCTCCTGTCCAAATTTGTATTCCGGACAGATGTTATATGTTAATTTACATTCCTAGTTGATGCTCATGCACTTGTGACACCGAGTTTTGGGGTGATTATGGGTTGTCCTGTATTGAAATTGTTAAAAATATTATTATTTACTCTGTAAATTCCATCTTTTACTATTTAATTGAAGAAAATATGATTTAAAAAAAATTAAAAATGAGAACCAAATTAAGTATTTATTTTTGACTTGCCTGACAGCGGTGTCCGGTGCCATCACGACCTTAAATGGATTTTGGGTTGTGACAGTTTCTTACCTTTGGCCGAATTTTCTTATAACAATAGTTACCAATCCATCATCGAAATGGCTCCATTTGAGGCTTTGTGTCGCGACCCAAAATCCATTAAAAGGTCGTGATAGCATCGGACACTACTGTCAGGCAAGCCAACACCAATAATTAATAAGTTCTCATTTTAATATTTCTGAAATCGTAAATTTCCTTCTATTAAATAATAAATGATGAAATTCACAGAGTAAATAATAATGTTTTTTGCAAATTTCAATACTGAATAATCGCATAATCATCCCAGAACCCGGTGTCACAAGAGCATGAGCATTTACTAGGGAATAAAATAAAATACAATAACTGCCCGTAATACAAATTTGGACAGAAAAGAAAATACAAATACTCTAAAGGAGACTCTGATGGATGCGGATCGTCTCACAATATGCAACTCACCTAAGTCCCTGTATCAACCACGCTGCTACGCTCACAAGGCCACTAGCCATACATGTACCTGTACAACAAAATGTACAACAAGTGTAGTATGAGTACGAAAATAACGCGTACCCAGGAAGTATCCCGTCTAACCTCGAAGAAGTAGTGACGAGAGGTCAACTTCGATACTTACTAGTGGTCCAATAATATCAGGTACAGTAAAAAAAGTGAATAAATATGAAACCGAGTAAATGTATGAAATAAACATGTATAAAATACGTGGTATAATTCCCCTCTTTACAATTTTACTCAAGCTCTCAACTAGCAAGTTCCCTCCGTAACCGGACCATATATATAGAGATAGTGGATCTCATCAAAGAGGTTGTCTTAATTCAAATCAGGGAAAAACCTCAGATACACTGGCCTCTTGCCAAATATTACGCACGATTCCATGAGGATAATATATATATAGGAAATGCCGAGGCGTACGGCCCGATCCAACTTAAAAGTAAAATGTGCACTGCCGAGGGTCGAACGACGCGAACCATAGATGCATCTATTAACCTGCCGAGGCGAATGGCCCGCTCCCATGAGAGTGTGGTACATAAATCCTGCCGAGGCGAACGGCCCGATCCCATAAGAGTAGTAGGAAATACCTGTCACGCCCCAAACTCAAGGAGCGCGACCGGCGCTCAACCGAGAGAACCCAGTCGAGCAAGCCTATTAGATTTCCTTCTACCCAAACTCATCCATGCATAAAGAGGAGTTGTACTCCATTAATCAATCACTGAAATTTTTTTATTAACAACTTCTTTTTTATTTCCATTAGCAGCTTCATTCATAATTTTCATAACATTACGAGTTTATAGAATTAATGAAAAATATGATTTCCAAGTACCAACATTTCTAGTTCAATTCCCAACATCAACCATAAACCACAACCTGTCTACGGAGCCTCTAAGTACAATAGAAGAGTAATATGAAAATGCCGGCAACAAGGCCCCGGCTATACCTCAAAACACAATACATGAGAAATAAAAGATACATGACCTCAAAATGAAGTGAGGCTCACCAAATCAGCTGAAAAGAGTGTACTGCTATCACTGATCAATATTGCCTGCTGAAGAACCACCTGCATCCATTAAAGATGCAGCGCCCCCGGCAAAAGGGACGTTAGTACTATCGAATAGCACTAGTATGTATAGCAAAAATCCTCTTTCAAAATAGAATGCCCATATAAGAAAAGGCAACACATAGAAACAACAAGTTACAATCAACAATATCCAAATGTCCAGTTAAAACATAATAATTTTTAAAATACGAACTTCATATATAATTTTTGGTTGGGAGATCATTAGCACTGATATACCACCGTCTTTGTTAGCACGGAGTCTGATCAAGCCCGATCGGCTAGGCCATCTCCCCATGAACAATGTGGTTTGACATGTGATGCAAAAGAAAGTTGTTACCAAGAGTAGTACCACCATATGCGCAATATGACATCTGATCTCCACCCGATCAGTTAGGCCGCCTTCCCACATATGCCGTGCGGGTTTACTTTTCCAATCCACAAAGGTTCTAGTTTTATCCCAATTAAGGGGAATAATATCACAATTTCCTAAAGGTTCCAATTTCATCCCAAATAAGGGGAATAATCACAATTCACCCCTACACCAGCACATGTAGTTTCAGGTGTGGGCCTTATGACCCACCCTTCCTCGATTTTGCTAATGATGCTCCCAAAAATATTTTTGATTTGATTTGCAAACAGAAATATTATAAATATAATTGTACTCACCTCAACATCTTTCACATTGTATAAATTCTCATTAGTATTCCCATTCATTCACAACGACAATATTTCCTTGGCTCATTAGTCCATTCACAAGATTCTTTATTCCTGGCACGATGGCCGTATTTCATATTCCACACTTTCACCTCTTTCAATTTCAAAGATCACCATAAAGTATCAACATATAGGATATTTCAGAAATCATATACTTGAAATCCATTTGAAATGGAAACTTCAAACACAAATGGTTTCTTCCCAAAGAATGAGGCATACCATCCAACAATAGAAACACACATGAAAATCATAAACAATCAATACACTATTTATTCTTACAATGCTCTTCCCTAGCAATGACAATGCACCAGTTCAACACATGAGTATATAGAACTCGAATCACACTAGATATATTTATAAAGTAAAGCATTAGTTAAAGCAACCACTAATGGGCATGAATTGAGTACAAAAGCTTTTAGGTAATTCTATCTTCAAAGTCATTTTTAAACAATTGAGTCAAGGCCCATTTCATATTCTTTATCGCATCTTCTCAAATCATTTGCACTACTAGACACAATCATAACTTAAATTCTTGGCACGATGGCCACACTCTATATCCCCAATTAACTTATTTCACTTCCAACCATCTTTATAGATTATCAACAATAAGACATTTCCAAATCAAGACTTTAGGTACACATATGAGTAATTAAGAGTCTTAAGAATATTGAGAATTTCTCACACAATTTGGCATACTATCTTTCATTGAAACACGACTCAAAGCCATAACCTTTTAATACGCAACCCATACTTTGAAACTTACGGTAACATTATGGAATTCAATTCCAAGAGAGAAAGTTTAGCCAACATGCCTCAATCGAGCTTCCTTAACTCTAGAATGATCCGGAATTCTTAGCAATCCCGATCTATTTTGAGACATAACAAAAATTGAACCATTATTAGGAAGATATTCATGATCTCAGCTCATTTGAGCATTTTATCAAACATTATGTGTGCAAATCTAACTACAAGGTTCTTCTACAAGTTTTCCTTCACTCCACAACCCAATCTTTACTTATTTGAGCTCAAGAATCTTCCCACAAACCTTATTAGTACAAGCATGTACAAATAATACTCTTATACCCAAGAATCATACTCCAATTCAACCTTCTTTTACCCAAATTCGAAATTGAAAACTAGGGTATGGAACCTTACCTCTTAGATGAAGATCTTGTGGGTTTTCCTTGTAATCTTCCAAAGACATGATGAATAATTAGCCTAGGGTTTCTTCTCTCTCTAAAACACTCTCCCTTCTCACTAAAATATCAGTTTTTTGCTCAAAATAGCCCAAAGTGTGTATTTAACGAAGTAGGGTCGGGTTTTAAAAAACCAAAAATGGAGCTCCGAAATAGGTTCTACGGTCGCATACCGCATATCGGTCGTATAATTGGTATCCAAAATGACCAAAAAATCTATCTGAGTTTGCGATCATTATGCGGTCCACATAACTGTTATGCGATCACATAATGCACCGCAGAACAGTTATGCGGTCGCATAGTTGACCGCATAATTGCTCCCAGATTAACCCTCTCCTGCCTCTCTTCTGCGGCCATTATGCGGCCTGCAGAGTGATTACGCGGTCGCATAATGGACCGCATAAATGCGATTTTTCCGCCAAAACTTCGCCGCGAAGAATTTCTAAAATCCTTAAACACGTATATCTATTCCGGCACCACAAAACTTTGAATTCATTTGCGAAATTTTACGGGGCTGTACACTTAAATACTTCGAAATTTTTCGGGGTGCTACAATACCCCGCTCGTGAAACATACATGCAACGCGGTTACACATTGGTTTCTTCAGCTATTATAATATTCCTCAATTCTTTTTGAAATTACGAAGTTCAAATGAAACCTTTTAAATCATAAGCTCTTCAATTTCAACTCCTTTCAAAACATTTAATAAGCAGACTCAATCTCGCTCCCTCTCAAGGCAAACAATAAACATAAATCAATGATAATATCAACAAGGCATGATGTGAGCCTAAAACTATCCGGACATAGGCATAGCTAGTAGCTACATACGAACTCTCGTCACCTCTTACAAGGTTAGAAAGGAGACTTACCTCTCTCCGTAGTTCCATAATTGGCTTTCGAGCCCTTCAAACAACTCGAATCGATGCCCAACACTCCAAAACTTGACATAGATAATGATGATGGAGCTCCAAAATCGCTCCAAGATCGTCTCCCATGGAGGAATGAATTAAAAATGGCCAAAATCCCATTTTAAAACAACTCACTGCCCAAAAATCTCTCTTCATGTTCGCGACCCTTTGATCGCATTCGCGTAGGCCATCTGACCCGCCCCTTCTTGTTCACGTACCCCTCTACGCTTTCACATAGGCCAAATGGCCTTAGTCCCAGCTCCCTCCTTTCCTCTTAGAGTTCGCGTTGCCTTGGCCGCGTTCGCGAAGGCTTGCCCAGCTCTTGCCTCGCATTTGCGTCCACTGGCTCGTGTTCGCGAAGTCCAAACCCAGCAGCACCATAAATTCCTCTTCACAAATGCGGGAATTCCTTCGCGTTTGCGAAGAAGGAAACCAGATACCAGCAACAGCAGTCCAAAACAGCTCCAATTTGGTCTGAAACCACCCCGAAACACACCCGAGCCCCCCCAGGACCCCGTCCAATCATACAAACCAGTCCCATAACATAACATGGACCTGCTCGAGGCCTCAAATCATATCAAACAACATCGAAATCATGAATCGTATCCCTATTCATGCTTAAGGAACTTTAGAACTTCAAACTTCTACATTTGATGCCGAAACTTATCAAATCACGTCCGATTGACCTCAAATTTTACACACAAGTGACTGTCGACATTACAGACCTATTCCAACTTTCAGAATTGGAATCCGACCCCGATATCAAAAAGTTCACTCCCGGTCAAATTTCTCAAAAACCTTCAAATTTCTAAATTCCGCCAAATGAACCCAAAATGAGCTACGGACCTCGGAATCCACTTTTGGACGCGCTCCCAATACCAAAATCACCATACGGATCTATTCCCCAACTCGGAATCCCAAACGAACATCGATAACATTGAAATACACTTTAACCCAAATTTACGAAATTCTTTCAAAATGCCAACCTTCCACATTAGGTGTTGAAACGCTTCCGGGCCATCCAAAACCCGATCCGGACATACGCCTAAGTCCAAAAGCATCATACAAACTTGTTGAAACCTTCAAATCCCGATTCCGAGGTCGTTTACTCACAATCACACTTTAGTCAATTTTTTCAACTTAAAACTTTCGAATTTAGAAGCTTCTTCCCAAACTAACTCTGAACTTCCTGAAATTTAATTCCGACCATACGTATAAGTCATAATACCTACACTGAAGCTGCTCAGGGTCTCAAACCATTGAATGACATGCTAGAGCTCAAAATGGCCGGTCGGGTCGTTACACTTTGTATTGTCGACGATGTTGTTCGCCCATCAGATGGTTTGAGCTCGGTGAGGCTAAATTATATGGTAACGAATTAGTGAAGGATGCCTTAGAAAAGGTAAAGTTGATTCAGGAGCGACTTCACACAGCACAGTCCAGACAGAAGTATTACGCGGATCAGAAAGTGCGTGATTTATCATTTATGGTGGGTGAGAAAGTTCTCTTGAAGGTTTCGCCGATGAAGGGAATCATGAGATTTGGGAAGAAGGGCAAGTTGAGCCCAAGATTTATAGGCCCATTTGAGGTGTTGAGACGAGTTGGGGAGGTTGCTTTTGAGCTTTCCTTGCCTTCCAGTCTATAGGGAGTTCATCCGGTTTTCCACGTGTCTATGCTCCGAAGGTATCATGCGGACTTTTCACATATGTTAGACTTCAACACAGTTCAGCTAGATAAGAGCTTGGTTTATGAAGAGGAACCAGTTACCATTGTTGATAGACAGATTCACCAGTTGAGGTCCAAGGGGATTTCCACGGTAAAGGTTTAGTAGAGGGGCCAACCAGTCGAAGAGGCAACTTGGGAGTCCGAGGAGGACATGCAGAGCAAGTATCAACACTTATTCAGCACTCCAGGTATGATTCTAAACCCGTTCGAGGACAAACGTTTGTCTAAGAGGTGGAAAGTGTAATGACTCGACCGGTCGTTTTGCTTTCTAGAAACACATTCCCCTAAATAAGACTTCCCGTACGTGCTTTTACTGGTTTATGACTTGTCGGGATGGTTATCTCAGGATTTGGAAGGGTTCGGATTGAAATCGGAATACTTGGTTCCGTAAGGTTGGCTTAAAAGGCTAATTTTAACTTCGGTCAATGTTTTGAGTAAACGATATCAGAATCAGGAGTTTACGGTTCCGATAGGTTCGTATGTTGATTTCAGACTTGGGCATATGCTCGGGTCGGATTTTGGATGACCCGGGAGCGTTTCAACGCCTATTAGTGAAAGTTGGCATTTTGGGTGAATTTTATAAGTTTGGGTTGAAGTAGATCTTTACATTATAGACGTCCATTTGGGGTTCCGAGCCTGGGAATACCTCCGTACGGTGATTCTGCACTTAGGGGCGCGTCCGGAAGTGGATTTGGAGACCCGTAGGTCATTTCGGGGTCGTTTGGCAAAAAATAAAAATTTGAAGTTTTTGAAAAGTTTGACCGAGGGTGGACTTTTTGATATCGGGTTCGGGTTCCGATTTCGGAAGTTGGAGCAGGTCCATAATGTCATTTAAGACTTGCACGCAAAATTTGGCATCATTTCATGTTGATTTGATAAGAATCAGACGCGCGGGAGTATTTTTAGACGTTTTGAGTTCATGAGTTAATCCATTTTTAGTGTCCGATTTGTGGGTTTTGATGTTATTTCAGTGTTTCGATTGCTCGAGAAAGTTTGTATGATGTTGTTAGACTTGTGTGTGTGTTTGGTGTGGAGCCCCGAGGGCTCGGGTGAGTTTCGGACGTTCGGGAGGATGAGAAAAACTTCAGTTTTTCTGGTGTTTCTTGGCTGCTGTTGCAGGTCTCGCAAATGCGAGAATTTGTTCGCATTTGCAAGGAAGGCTTCGCAATTGCGAAGAAGCCTGAGCTGGGCAGTGTTTGCATTTGCGACACTTTGGTCGCATTTGCGACCTTGGCAGTAGAAGCCCAGGTTCGCATTTGCGACCTTCGCATTTGCGAACCAGGTGTCGCAAATGCAACATCTGAGACCTGTGCACAGCTTATTAAATGCGGGACTTAGGCCATTTAGTTCATTTTCTTTCAATTCTTGGGTGATTTTGGAGCTGTTGGAGGGGGGGGATTCACCTAGCACTTTGAGGTAAGTAATTTCTACACAACATGAGTTAAATACATAGATTATGGGTAGATTAACATGTAAAAATTTGGTAAAATCAAGGGTTTAGATGAAAACCTAGGTTTTGGATAAAAATGGGATTTGACCACGAAATTGATTATGGAATTAGATAAAAATCATATATTTGGGTTCATGAGGTTATGGGTAATAATTTTCTTCAAATATTTCCGGATTCCGGGCACGTGGGCCCGGGGGTGAATTTTGGGAATTCTTCAATTGGGGTTGGGTAATCGCTTTAATTTTTAGAATATGAACTTTTGAGCCTATATTGACTATTTTATATAACATTTGACTAGTTTCGAGTCATTTTGGCACTAAATTGAGGGTTTGAACACAAATCTTGGATCAGAAGTAGGCTTGAGACAAGGTAAGTCTCTTTTCTAACCTTGTAAGAGGGAATTAACCCCATAGGCGAATTGAATTAAAATGTGCTTCTATTTGTGGGGGCTACTTACGCATGAGGTGATGAGAGTTCGTACGTAGCTACTAATTATGCTATTGTCCGGATAGTCTAGGACCCATACCATACTATACTTATAATGTTGTACCCTACTTGTTAATTTAATTACTTAAATCATATTGAAACTTGATAAAGAAATTGTAAAAGGTTAAACTTTATTTTCTTGACCGTTAATGAGAATTTGGTATCCCCTTGAATAATTTTCCCTTAATAAATCTTGAATTGGTTGTTGTAAACGTATTTTCTTTTTTGTGTAGCGGGCCGAACGCCTCGGTAGCAGATAGATGCATCTATGGTTGGTGCCGTTCGACCCTCGACAGTGCACAATTTAAATATTATGTTGGATCGGGTCGTATGACCTCGGCATAATTTGCGCATGATAAATCTTTAGAACCAATTATAATTGATATTGCTTCTTTGGCTTGAGATATAAATTGTTAAATGATAAAAAATAAATTTGGGACTTAATATTGGTGAAGGGATTATTTAATGTTTACTATTTTTGGGTTTTTCAGTATTTTTCATATAATCTATGCTTAATTAAAATTTGGACATGTTATTGTAAGCCCATAATAAGTTTTTATGTACTCACGCAACACTTCTGCACTTAAATGTGTAGGATCTGAGGCATGTGCTTCTGGATATCAGTCCGACGCGCACACTTGATTACCACTTTGAGGCTTCACGGTGAGCTGCCTTCTGAGCCGTTTTGCAGCAGCCAGAGTCTTTCTTTTGATTGTATTTTTCTGTCTATTTCACTTTGGACAGTAGACTAGTATTCTTTTGTATATTCTACTACATGCTCATACACTTTTGACACCAGGTCTTGGCACACACTAGTAGACTTGCGGTTTTAGTTTTATTCTATGATTATGATTGCACACCGTTGCTTACGTGTTATTTCTTTTAGATCTGTTATTTCTCAAATCCTTTTTAATTTAAGGAAAGTTTAATTACTTGGAAAAGCGTTTGTTAAAAAGAGGAAATCACGTGACTAGTTCACAGTTGGCTTGCCTAGCGGCGACATTAGGCGCCATCACGACCTATTATGAAATTGGGTCGTGACAGTTTAACAAAATAAATAAAAATACCATTAGATACCTTTTATTATTATTATTATTATTATTATTATTATTATTATTATTATTACAAAAAAAATACATAAATCTTAAACATATAGCTTAACGCATACGTCGTTATTTCAAGTGTAAATTTATGTTCTCCTTTATTTTCAATATAGAATATTGAGTTTTAATTTTATTTTAAATTTTCGTTATTTACTTTTATGTGCATAATTAATTTTATAACTATCTTTATTTTAGATCTTAGAAATTAGAGGCAAAATTTAAAAGTTATTATACTTTTATCTTTCAAAAAATAATTTTTGAATTCAAATATTCTTATCTCTCTCTATATATTTGTAATACATTATTTAGATTATTTAAACTACTTAATGCTTTAGATAACTTCATTTAATTAATTTTATTAATTATACTTTAAATAACTTCATTCAGTTACTTCCCATTAATCATGTTTCCTTTTCAAAGTCTTAATTATTAGTTTTGCCCTAGAATTAACAAGTGACTTCTTATTAGCTTACCACTTGGTTTCATCACATTTTTAATTATCATCTATATTTATACACACACACACACACACACACACACATATATATATATATATATATATATATATATATATATATATATATATATATATAAGATTCCAAAAAGTTAAGCAAAAAAGGATTTTTTTCAATGGGTATGGTTGAGATTCATTGAAAATATTCTTCTTCTAATATAATCAATCTTCCTTTCAATGCATTTGTTGTTTGTCCTTTTGCTCTTATAGTAAAATTACTTATATATTTTTTAATGAATAAAAGAAAAAATGTGGAAACAAATAAAACTCTCTTAGTTACTATATTTCAAACACGTAAACAGTTCTATATATTAAATGCAATGTGTGGAAGAGCAATTTACTCTTTTCCTTTTTTAACAGTTCATATAGCTTTATTTATTTTGTCTTCCTTTTTGTTAAAGTAATTCCTATAGCTTTTTATATCCATAAATGTTTCGATGAATTTGTCTTATCTTTTTTTTTTTTTGCCATAATTATAGTATTATATACGACATCTGCATCTTTATAGGAAATTGATACAACTTTTACCTATCTTAATAAATCCCTACTTCTTCTTTTTTTCATATTTGTCTGGACAAAGGAAACTACTTAACCGGAGATAAAATAATTAAAGATCCATAACAAAATTGAATTGAAAGTTGACAGAGTCAAAACTAAATTTAAAAAAAACTAAGATTTTTATTAAATGAGATTCCATATAAGTTCTATTTTCTTATTTGAAAATCTCCCCCTAAACTCACTTTAAAAATGCCAAATGGCTTTTTAATAGTTTGCCACTTGCCATATATAATTGCATTGTGGTTAACCCAAGTAGTAAGCTATTAAAAAGCCACTTGGCATTCTTAAAGTGAGTTTAGGGGGAGATTTTCAAATAAGAAAATAGAACTTATATGGAATCTCATTTAATGGAAATCTTAGTTTTATTTAGTTTTGACTCTTATATGTCAACTTTCAATTCAATTTTATATATATATATATATATATATATATATATATATATATATATATATATATATATATATATATATATAGATATATATATACATATAATACATAAATTATGCATATATTATACATCCACCGACTATTTTTAGTTTAAGTGCTCGGATGACCGGCCATTTGGGTTAATTCTTCAAAAACTAGCCCGTCCGATTAGTGGGGCATGCTGGTTAGTGGGATAGGGTTCCAGGCTAGTAGTGGGCTGGGATAATCCGGGTTATATTGGAGCCATTCGGATTCGGGCTTATCCGGTTCGAACCGGACTGGATTTCTTATAGTATATTATGTTTCCTTATTCAATGTAATTGATATTTAAATGTTTGCAAACTTTTAAATAATAAAATAAGTATTTTAAGACATAAAATCAAACTTTTAAACTTTAAAGTTTAAAGTCTTAAATTTGAAATTAAGTGGCTACATAAAATTATTTAATAAGACCAATATGTAAGGATCAAGCATCAAAGGCTTTTATTTCACATGTTCATTGCATAATAATACTTCAAATTATTTAGCAAGTTCTATTTTAATTTTTTATTTTATTTTTGAACTTGCAAATTAAAAGTTTATAATAATTATAAAAAATATGAAAGATAACATCACATTTCTTGCATTATTTTTGTAAGTTCATCCAAGTCAACACGAGGTTCTTGGTTTCCGGCATTACTTGAATTAGAATCATAAACCATTATATCTCCAATTGGTCCTCTGGTTCATCAACCTCTTCACGCCCCTGATTTCGCCGTTCTGATCTTATCAAATCTCTGAAGCATACTAGAACTTCCAAAGGATTGATACCTAATGAGTGACGGGTATCTCCTAGCTGTTGCATTGCTTGGCTAAATGCGCTCTCTGATGCAACTGTTGAAATCGGCACTGTAACGACCCGACCAGTTGTTTTGAGCTCTAGTACGTCGTTCAGCAGTTTGAGACCTTGAGTAGCTTCACTTCATGTATTATGACTTGTACGTGTGGTCGTAATTAAATTTCGGGAAGCTCAGAGTTGATTCGGATTGAAAATTCTAATTTTGGAAGCTTAAAGTTGAAAAAATTGACTAAGGTTTGACTTTTGAGTAAATGACCTCGGAATTGGGATTTGAAGGTACTAATAAGTTCGTATGATAATTTTGGACTAGGGAGTATGTCCGGATCGGATTTTGGATGATCCGGGAGCGTTTCAGCGCTTATTGTGGAAAGTTGGCATTTTAGATAAATTTCATAAGTTTGGGTTGAAGTGGATTTTGATGTTATTGATGTCCGTTTGGGATTCCAAGCATGGGAATAGCTCTGTATGGTGATTCTGGTCTTAGAAGCGCGTCCGTATGTGGATTTGGAGGTCCGTAGGTCATTTCAGGGTCATTTGGCAAAAGTTGGAAATTGAAGGTTTTTGGGAAGTTTGACCCGGAGTGGACTTTTTGATATCGGGGTCGAATTCCGATTCTGGAAGTGGGAATAGGTCCGTAATGTCATTTATGACTTGTTTGCAAAATTTGAAGTCATTCCGGATTGATTTGATACGCTTCGGCGCAAATTATAGAACTTGGAAATTTCATAAATCATAAATCGATTTGAGGCGCAATTTGTAGTTTTGGCATTGTTTGATATGATTTGAGACCTCTACTAAGTTTGTATCATGTTTTGGGACTTGTTGGTATGATTTGACGGGGTCCCGAGGGGCTTTGGTGTATTTTGGATCATTGGTTGAGAGACTAGTAAAGTTAAGAAATTTGAAGTTTGACCATGGTCAATATCGGGTCAAGACGATCTCTTTTCAGTATTTTGAGTGCGCGAGCAGGTCAGTAGCGTGTTTTATGATTGAAATTCATATATGGTTTGTGTCCGGGAGGTTTCAGATGAGTTTCGGGGTGGTTTCAGATCATTTTAGAGAAGTTTGGGTTTGCGAAGTTTTTGTCCGCAAATGAAAACCTGGGCAGATTGTTTTAAATCGGGATTTTTCTCATTTCACTCATTTGTCTCCTGGTTTGGGCGATTTTTGGAGAACTTCAAGGGGAGATTTTCATCATCTATTGTAAGGTAAGTAATTCCTGCATATTATTAGCTAACTACATGGATTCTACAAGGATTTAACCATAGAAATTAGTAGAAATTGTGAGATTTTGAAAGAAACCTAGAAATTGGTAATTTTGAACTTTTACCACGAAATTGGACATGGAATTAGGAATACATTATATATTTGCATTCGTGGTATTATGGGTAAAGTTTATCTTTGAAATATTTTGGAATCCTAGCACGTGGGCCCGAGGGTTGACTTTATTGACTTTTCGAGCGGAATTGGGAATTGTTTAAATTGATTGATTATGGGTATTAAAGTATATTTTAATTGGTTTGCACCTTGTTTGACTAGTTTTTGGATCGACGAGTATCAGTTTGAGTTGTTAGAGAGGCTTTGGAGCCGGTTATAAAACTTCGGAGTGAGGTAATTCTCCTGTCTAACTCTATGAGGGGGAAACGACCCCTAGGTGATGTATTTGATATGTGCTACTTGTTGCGGGGGCTACATACGCACGAGGTGACGAGAGTTCGTATGTAGCTAAATCCATGTTATTGTTCGGGTAGACTTAGATTCACACCATATTATAGTTGTACTATTTGAGTAGTCCCTTGCATATTAAATTCCTTTATGTTACATTACGACTTGAGACTAGACTTGTGTAGAGTGATAGACTCACTATTGTAGAGATTTGACGGTCTTCATGATTAGCCGCGAATAATTTTACTCCTCTTACGAATTTCTCCTGCGTTATGCGTTCTGATCGAAAGGTTTCCTCAAAGCTCCTTATAAGTCACATGTCCCTTAGTGAGTAGGGTCAAGGACCCTTCAAAGCTTCATATTCTAATGGGATCGGGCCGTTCGCCTCGGCAGGATAGATACATCTATGGTTCGTGTCGTTCGACCCTCGGCAGTGCGCACATCTTATGGGATCGGACCGTTTGCCTCGGCAGAATTATGTACCACACTCTCATGGGAGGGGACCGTTCGCCTCAGCAATATAATAGATGTATCTATGGTTATATTCTAGATTATGATGAGATCGGGCCGTACGCCTCGGCATTTTCTATAAAATACTCCTATGGAATCGTGCGTATTATTTCTCAAAAATCCAGTGTATCTTGGAGTTTTCCTAATTTAAATTATGACAACCTATCTGGTGAAGTCCGTTATATATATATATATATATATATACACACACACACACACACACACTCCGGTGGATGAGGTAACTGCTAATCGAGAGTTTGAGTTTAATTGTTGAGAGAAGAATTGTACCACGTATTTATACTAATTTATCTCGTTTATTTACTCTGCCCTATATCTGTTTACTTCTTACTGTATCTGTCTTATTGGACCACTAGTAAGTGTCGATGTTGACCTCTCGTCACTACTTCTCTAGGGTTAGGCTAGATACTTACTGGTTACACATTGATTTACGTACTCATGCTGCACTTGCTGCACTTATTGTGCATGTATACATACATGTTTCTGGTGGTCCTCTGGGTGTAGAGGCGCGGCTGTTGTGGGGACTTTACGGTGAGATGCACTTCCTTGATATGATCTGCAGCATACAGAGTCTCCATCAGAGATATTTATATTCCCCGTCTAACTTGTATTTCAGACGGATGTTGTATTATTGTTGTACTCATTAATAGATGCGCATACACTTGTGACACCGGGTTTTGAGGGTTCTTACGGGATTGTTCATTATTATAGTTCATGTAAATATTATCACTTACCTTGTAAATTCTATTTCATACTTTTTAATTAATGAAAATTATGATTTCAAATACTAAAAGGAGTAGTTAAGTTAATCATTCACCGTTGGCTTGCCTGGCGACGGTGTTAGGCGCCGTCACGACCTTAGTGGATTTGGATCGTGACAACTTGGTATCAGAGCGTTAGGTTCACTTAGGTCTCACGAGTCATGAGCAAGTCTATTAGTGTCTTGCGGATCGGTACGGAGACGTCTGTACTTATCTTCGAGAGGCTACAGGGCTATTAGGAATACTTCCCTTCTTGATTCCTCATCGTGCGATTTGATTCCTTTGAGGCTTATGCCTTTATTTTCTTCCTACTCATTCTTATACGATGTTGAACATTCATGTCAATTGGGCACCGAGGAGTTGCTGTGGTACTACAGACGTGGAGCAGGATGTTTCTCCCTGTGCATTCGAGCAAGTTATTATCGTCTTTTTGCAGAAGGATGTTCTGTCATTTCAGCTCAGTAGCTGTATTTCTGATGGTTCTGAGACTATGCAAATGTTTCTATGATGTTCATTAATTGTTATCTCACAGTGTTGATGTAATGGTGGGGTGCTTATTTATGTGCTGATGTAGTGAATGACTTGAAAGGTGAATTTCTCAGCGCATGATTTAGAGGTTCAGCATTTAATTCTAGCAAAAGAAAGGCAATCAGACTATAAATGGTCAGGTTTGGGTGATGGGGTAACGGGACTTGGTGTTTTCGAACGTGAAGGAATTTTCATCTGTGATGTAGTGTCGTTGTCCTTGTTTGAAGTATTACGGTTCACCGGTGTTATGGCCTCTTTGATTTGCCTACGGGGCAGGGTGCTGTGAAATGGTGCCTGAGAAGCGGTTGTTAGAAATAGCAGTGTGTAGCGGTTTCGGGATCAAATTGGTGTTTCTAATATTGATGGCTCGAGAAAGATGAGCTTCTAGGAGGTTTAGAGTTGGTAATAATTTATTAGTTCAAGTGCTACAAAGATAGATTTTGATTTGAGGCAACATTTGGGTAGCGAATGATGAGGAAGGACACGGTGGGAGGTGTCTCGCGATTGTTGAATGGCTAGAAGGTCAAGTATGAAAAATCAAAGGTCGAGAAGTTGCTTAAAGGAGATGGTTTAACTGAAGTGGGAGTGGCAGAGTAGCATATGGATTCTGTGGTAGGATAGCCACCTGACTTGAGAAAGATTTAGAGTGATTTGGGAATCCACAGGTGGGTTATCTCCTGTGAGCAGGTTAGCATTTGCGTGATTTTGATGAATTTCTACGAAGAATTCTACCTACCACCCGACAAAAAGTTAAATGTGCGATTGTGGTTGATAATTCAGAGGGTTCATGAAAAGTCTAACAAGAAACTACAAGAAGTTTGGTGGGTTAATTATGCGAGATCATGGTAATTGGGAAGGAGGAATCTTGGTGGGTTCCAGGGTTATGTAATTGTAGCTTCAAGCTAAGTGGGGGATCCCCACCGTCTACGATTGGATCGCATGGTGGTCTTCTTGTGCGATTTCTGGTTATCGGTGTATGGGTGGGTTATTTTGACTAAGGAAAGAAAACATTAGTGGTAATTCAAGCAAAGGAATTAAGGAATGTGTGTTATATTTAGCCTTATCGATTCATGTTCAGGTTTTGGGAAGGCTCGGAGTTTATGCTTCTTGTGGATGTGATGTACAAGGAAAAGAATTCATCCGGTTGCTTCTTTGAGGGGGTGTTCATATGCTAGCAGGGCATTGGAGTTTGGTCATATTCGGGACTAGGTCAGAGTGGGTGACTCTCAACAATGGTCCTAGTGGGTTCAAGAATTAAAGTGCAGTGCCTAAGGATTTCGGGTCCGTTATGTGGTCAAGTATTGGATTTTTGCAGTGGACTAGGAAAGGGACTTGGATTGTTCTATGTTATCATCGGGTCTGCGGTGCAGTATTGGAGGGAAGGGAGAAATAACTTTGGATTCGCGAAAGGTCTTGCAGAATGGGTGTACCAGTTAGAGATGTTATTGTGCGCTTGAGGAGGGTATGAGATAGTTCATGAGTATTGAGACGGTGTGGTCTCGTGTTCCGGGTCACTCGGGATGAGTGCGGATTGAGTTCGTTATGTTTTTGAATAGAGCTATTATTATTTCTAAGGCAAGTCAAGAGTAAATTAGAAGAAGTTGGTTCGGTTAGTAATGGTCGAATTAGCATGATTGTGGCAATGATCAGTTCCTTCGGCGTGTGAAGTTATACATATAGTTGGTGGTTGTACACTTGGGCTTGAGCCCCACTACAACTTGGTTGATTTGGGAGGTATTTGATTCAAATGGCTTTGTTGTGTAAATAGATTCCGGAAGGGCTATGGCAGGTTAGATCATGACTTGAGGTTTGTATTTTCTACGGTTTGAGAATTCAGTTGCGTGTTGCATTGGTTCTTCTGAAATGAGCTAAGTGAAAGGTTTCTAGCCAATGAAGTGTTTATTCCATTAGTCGTTCAAGGGTTATGGTGAATACGTGTATTATCGCGTAGCGACATAGGGACTGGAAATTGAAGGTCAAGGTCGCGGCTCGGTGTTGATTGATGTCACGAGCTCGGATGAGCAGGGGGAATTCGGATGTTCAGAGTAAGCTGGCATTTTCTTTAGTGTCACCTGATAATGGTGTTCGGTGGAAGAAGCTTTGTGTATTGACTTGCAGATTTTTTATTCGCTTTACAGAATTAGAATGGCTGGTGGTATGGATGTGCGGACCTTGTTACCTGGTACGGAAGGTCCTGGGAGCGTATTTCACGGAGAAATTTGTATAGGTGTGGCATGTTAGTCACTTGACTGTTAAAGATTGAAACCAAGCATGGAGATTATGGTACTATCGATAATGTGAGTGTTTATGACCGAGTGGCATTCTATTCCTTGGGCTGTAGACCGTGTGAGTTTGTCCTGGATTTGACGATTGTTCTTGTGTGTTATGGATAGGTCATTGTGGATCCTTGAAAGGTTACTAGCCCAGTATGATATGATCAAAATCGGCTTGAGATCCGCTGATGAGAATAAATGTGGGTGTGTGCTCTACACCAGACCGGATGTGTTCATTCAGCATAACATTTCTTATGGAGGAGTCTTCGGGCATTGGATGTTATTCCCGTCATCAGCTATTCCATGTAATACTCTATTGTGCCACGTGGGTTGTGAGACGGCTTGGTTATTCTCACCTGTATTGTGGTCTCGTACTGTAACGACTCGACTAGTCGTTTTGAGTATCACAGCCCCGTTCCCCCATTTACTGCTCAATTTATGCCTTATAGTTGATTTATGATTTATTGGGTTAGTTGGTTCGGGTTCAGAAGGATTTCGGAGTGAAATGAGACACTTAGTCTCATAATAAAAACTTAAGTTAGAAAAGTTGACCGGATATTCACTTATGTGTAAACGACCTCGAAATTTAATTCTGATGATTCCAATAGCTCCGTATGGTGATTTTGGACTTAGGAACGTGTATGGAAAATTATTTGGAGGTCCGTAGTAGAATTAGGCTTGAAATGGCGAAAGTTGAATTTTTGAAAAGTTTGACGGGGAGTTGACTTTATGATATCGGGGTCGAAATCCGATTCTGAAAATTTTAATAGGTCTGTTATGTCATTTATGACTTGTGTGTAATATTTGAGGTCAATCAGACGTGATTTGATAGGTTTCGGCGTTGTTTGTGAAAACTTGAAATTTCAAAGTTTATTAGGCTTGAATTGGGGTATGATTCGTGTTTTTAGTGTTGTTGGATGTGATTTGAAGACTCGACTAAGTTTATATGATATTTTAGGACTTGTTGGTATATTTGGTTGAGGTCCCGAGGGGCTCGGGCATGTTTCGGATGTTATTCGGATTATTTTCCTTCATTTTTGCACAACTGGTAGCTATCGATTTATGGTTTTTCAAACCTTCTTCGCGATCCACGATCGCGTGAGTGATTTCATGTTCGCGTAGGGTAAAATGTGTGGGCAGTCTGCTTTGTGCTTCGCGATAGCGAGGCCATTTCCGCGATTGCGATTAAGAAAATATAGGCAGTGGAAAACTGTTCTTCGCGATCGCGTAGGCATGTTCGCGATCGCGTTGAGCAAATGACTAGGCAGAGAGTTTAAGTTCTGAAAATGGAACTTCATCCCATTTTCCATTTTTGACGACTTGGAGCTCAGGAAGAGGCATTTTTTGGGAGATTTTCAGAGAAAACAATGGGGTAAGTGTTCTTAAACTCAATATTGGTTAAATTACCCGAATCCATGGTCTTTTTCAACATTTAATTGGTGAATTAAGTTGGAAAATTGTGAAAACCCCTCTTGGTTTAATTTGGAGATTTGAGGGTCGAGTTGATGACGGATTTGAGTAAAATTTGTATGGTTGGACTCGTGGTTGAATGGGCGTTCATATTTTGTAACTTTTGTCGGGTTCCAAGACGTGGGCCCCACAGGCGATTTTTGGAGTGTAATTTCGGATTTTGTGGGAAAACATTAGAATTCTTATATGGAATTAATTTCTATAATTGTGTGGACTGAATCAAATTTATTGTGGCTAGATTCGAGCCGTTCAATAGTTGATATGCGCAGATTGGGATTTTTGGAGCATTGTTTAGCTTGCTCGGTATTGGATTCGTCTTGTTCGAGGTAAGTAACTCTTCTAATCTTGGAGTTGCGGGTATGGACACTGAATATACATATTATGTGAATTGTTTGGAGGTGACTCACATGCTGAGTGACGGGTGTATGGGCGTACACCATAGAAATTGTGACATAATTATTTCGTGGAATTTTGTAGTAAAACAATCGTGGTATTTTCCATGCAGTTCTATGTGTTAGAGAAATTGAGATGAGAATCATATTAAAAATCATGTTGAGGCTATGTGCCAGTATTATTGGGACTCACAAAGGTCATATTGCTATGAATTATTTATTTTAAATTGAAAATTCATACTCAGTCATATTCATTTCATTGCATATCATATCTCAGTCTCTGTTGTTGTTTATTGATACATCATATCATCATTTTCGGGCTATTTTCATGATATTGTGAGCCCGAGAGACTAGAAAGATTGATGAATAAGTGAGGACGAGGGCCTGGTTATGAGGATAATTATGAGATCGGGCTGCACGCCGCAGCAGGCCATATTGGCTTTATTATAGCACGTGAGTTATCCGTGCGGGTATAGATATTGATACTATAGCACGTGAGTTGTCCGTGCAGATTATAGCGCTTGGGCTGAAGGAGCCCCTCCGGAGTCTGTACACACCCCCAGTGAGCGCATGTACCTACTGAGTGCGAGTGTCGAGCGATTAGGAGGTGTGATGACCCAAAAGGTCATCTTTAAATTTAATAATTAACTCTGTGTTCTAAGACCTCGAAAAGTAATATTTATCATTCTTCGACTTGGGTGCGCAGTCCGTATAATTTTCCAAAAAATGCTTATGTAAAAAATTGATTAAAATGTAAAATATAGCCTTAAAACTCAATTTAGTTGACTTTGGGCAACATTTTTAGCAAACGGACCCGGATCATTATTTTGACAATTTCGGTAGGTCCGTCTCGTGATTTGGGACTTCGGCGTATGCCCGGAATTTAATTTGGAGGTACCTAGCTCAAGTTATGGCCATTTAACGGAAACTAGAAATTTAAAGGCTAAAGATTTCCAAAGTTTGACCACGGATTTGACTTTTTCATATCGGGGCCAGAATCCTATTCTGGAAATTGGAATAGCTCCGTTATCTCATTTATGACTTGTGTGCCAAATTTGAAGTCATTCGGGATTCATTTAACATGTTTCGGTACATGATTTGTAAATTGAAAAGTTTGAAACTCAAAAGTTTGAATCGAGGTGTGAATTATAATTTTAGCGTTGTTTTGATGTGATTTGAGGTCTCGACTAAGTTCTTATGATGTTTTAGAACTTGTTGGTATATTTGGTTGAGGTTCCGGGGGCCTCGGGTGGATTTCGGATGGTTAACGGATCAAAAATTGGACTTAAGAAAAAAATCTAAAATTTTGGGTTTCTGGTGTAATCGCACCTGCGGATTTTAGACCGCAGAAGCAGAAACCGCAAATGCGGTCAAGTTTTTGCAGAAGCGGAAATGCTGGATTGAACACATAAAAATCGGGATTTAGCCATTTTTACTCATTTTTTAGTTTTGAGTCTCGGATTTAGGCGATTCCAAAGCGATTTTTCACGACTTTGAATTGGGTAAGTGTTCTATAACAAAAAATGATTATATTTCATAAATCCATGTCTATATTCATCATTTATTTCAGATTTAGATGGAAGATATTGGAATTTTTGTAAAACTTTCCAAAAATAAAAATTTAAGATTTGAAGGTCCATTTCACATCGAAATTTGATAATTTTTGTATGGTTGGACTCGTATCGGAATGGATGTTTGGATTTCGTAAGTTTTTTTGAGATTCGAAACGTGGGCCCCATTGTCAATTTTTGAGATGAATTTCGGATTTTAATCCGAAAAATTAGTAAATTCATATGGAATTAATTGCTACGATTTGTATTGAGTATATTGAATTGTTTATGAATAGATTTGAGGATTTCGGACACGAATTCACGAGGCAAATGTTTATTGGATTCTTGAACTTGGTTGCAAAGCGAGTTAAGTGCCGTGGTTAACTTTGACTTGAGGGAATAGAACCCTTGAATTATTTGCTATGTGAATTTCATGTGTAACGATGTATAGGCAAGGTGACGAGTTCCTATACTTTGTAAAATTAATTATTTGCTTAATTATTTAAACATCTTAAATTGTTTTAAGACACGAATTAATTGTTATAATAATTGTTTCTCTCTTATTCCTTGTCAAATATTAATTCTTGAATTCCTGCAATAATTGTTACATGCTTAATTGATTTATGTGTCTTAATTGCTACTTGACATTTAGCATATTAAATATTAAACTACCTATTTTCTCCCTGATTTCCACAATAAATTGCTACTTGTCATTATTTGTTTCATAAATAAATTATAATTATCGTATGCCTTGATGCTTAATAGTTTCTCATTGAACGTGGTATTTATTGGAGTATTTTTATTACATTTAAGAGTTGTTAAATATATTGGGGGATCGGGTTGCGCGCCGCAACATATTTATTTAAAAGTTTATATTGGGGGATCGGGTTGCACTTTATATTGGGGGATCGGGTTGCACGCCGCAACAGATTTATTCTAAGTTTATATTGGGGGATCGGGTTGCACGCCGCAATGGAAACAGGTTGAGGGATTGTGACTGTTGAATTGGCTTCAATTATTGATATTCTTTACCGGTCTTGCTACTATTCCCGTTATTATTATTATTATTGTGTACAGGTTAATGTAAGCGACCTGCCTTAGCCTCGTCACTACTTCGTCGAGGTTAGGCTCGGCACTTACCAGTACATGGGATCGGATGTACTGATACTACACTCTGCACTTCTTGTGTATATTTCGGAGTTGGTCCCAACGGCGTACTGTAGATTTGCCCCGATACAGCTACCAGTGGAGACTTGAAGTATAACTACACAGCGTTCGCAGTTCTGAAGTCTCCTTCTATCTTATCTCAGATGTGTATTATATTTCAAACAACTTGAATTTTGTTCAGACCTTTATTTGTATTATTCTATAAGCTCGTACACTTGTGACTCCAGTTCTGGGATGGTATTTAGATATCGCGATTATTATGGATTATTCACTTTATTTCAGACTTTATTTTCGCATTTGTTTCCTTGTTATTAATTAATTTAAAATTTTGTTAAAATGGCTAGTTATATTCTAACGTTGGCTTGCCTAGCAAGTGAAATGTTAGGCGCCATCACGGTCCCGAAGGTGGGAATTTCAGGTCATGACAGTTGGTATCAGAGCACTAGGTTACATAGGTTTCACGAGTCACGGGCAAACTTAGTAGAGTCTGAAGGATCGGTACGGAAACGTCTGTACTTATCTTTCAGAGACTATGAAGTTTAGGAACAATATCACTTCTTTCTTATCCTATCGTGCGATTTTATTCTATCATCGATAATTGAACCATTCTATTCTTATTCTCTCACAGATGGCGAGAACACGTAATACTTCTACCGACGGACAGGGACCAGAGCCCCCAGTGGCAACTTTGGCTAGGGGTAGAGGTCGAGGCCGAGGTCGTGCTAGAGGCCGAGGTAGAGCTCAGTCTAGAGCTCGAGCAGCCACACCTGTTGTAGAACCTCAGGTGGATCTTCAGGAGTAGGTTCCAGTTCATACTGTACCAGTTGGACCAGTTCAGGTCCCGGAAGGATTCATAGCTACTCTAGTGCTTCAGGATGCTCTAGTCCGTTTGGTAAGTCTTATGGAGGGCGTGGCCCAGAATGGTACATTTCCAGTAGCACCAGCCATCTTACAGGCTGGGGGGAGGAGTACAAACTCCCACTACTCTCGCTCCAGTGCAGATGGCTCCCCAGAATCAGGCTCCAGTATCCCCGCCAGTTGGGGTAGTTCAGCCAGTTGTTGCGGCACAGGCCGGTGATAGTCCCGTCATGTATTTTGAGGCCTTATTGAGACTGGATAAGTTTATCAAGCTCTTTCCAGTTTACTTCAGTGGTACACCTTCTGAGGACCCACATGATTATCTTGACTGCTGCCATGAGGTGCTGCGGAACATGGGTATAGTTGAGACCAATGGGGTTGATTTTGCTGTATTTCAGATGACGGGATCCGCCAAGAGGTGGTGGAGAGATTATACATTGACCAGACCAGTTGGATCGCCTGCATTGACCTGGGAGTAGTTTTCATGACTATTTCTAAAGAAGTTTCTCCCTATCACATTGAGAGATTATACATTGACCAGACCAGTTGAGGCCTTATTGAGACGGCATCAGGATGGGTGTTATGAGTATGGGAACATTGGCCACATCAGGAGATATTGCCTTAGGTTGTCGAGTAACAGATCTCGGCAGGATTCTCGTGCCATCATACTAGCATCGATTGCTTCACCGCCTGCTCAGCCAGCTAGAGGTGGAGGTCAGACCATTAAAGGTTGAGGTCAGGCCGTTAGAGGTGGAGGCCATCCAGTTAGAGGCCGTCCCAGAGATGCAGTTCAGAGTGATGGGGCCCAGCCCCAATTTTATACTTTTCCAGCTAGGCCTGAGGCCGAGTCATCCAATGTCGTGATCACAAGTATTATTCTAGTTTGCCATAGAGATGATTCAGTTCTATTTTATCCAGGATCTACTTATTCCTATGTGTCTTCCTATTTTGCTTCATATTTGAGACTAGTGTGGATCTTCTACATCTTGATATGGTAGATTTTGATGTCATCTTGGGTATGGATTGGCTGTCACCTTATCATACTATATTGGATTATCATGCCAAGATGGTGACCTTAGCCATGCCGGGGTTACCTCAGTTAGAGTGGAAAGGAACTCCTGATCATTCTACCAGCAGGGTTATTTCTTATATGAAGGTTCGGCGTATGGTCGAGAAAGGGTGTCTAGCCTATTTGGCTTATATTCACGATCCCAGTGTGCATGTTCCTTCTATGGACTCGGTACCAGTTGTTCGTGAATTTCCAGAAGTATTTCCTCCAGATTTATCGAGGATGCCACCCGACAGAGATATTGACTTCTGTATTGATTTAGCTTCGGGCACTCAGCCCATTTGCATCCCACCATACCGTATGGCCCCGCCGGAGTTGAAAAAATTGAAGGAGCAATTACAAGACTTGCTTGATCGGGGATTTATTAGACCCAGTGTCTCGCGTGGGGTGCACCAGTGTTATTTGTAAAGAAGAAAGATGGTTCAATGCGAATGTGTATAGATTATCGGCAGTTGAACAAGGCTACTATCAAGAACAAGTATCCATTGCCAAGAATTGATGACTTATTCGATCAGCTTCAGGGTGCCAAGGTGTTTTCAAAGATCGACTTGAGGTCTGGTTACCATCAGTTGAAGATTAGGGCATTTGATGTCCCTAAGACAGCTTTTTAGACTCGGTATGGGAATTATGAATTCTTAGTGATGTCATTTGGGTTGAAAAATGCCCCAGCACCATTTATGCATTTGATGAATCGGGTGCTCAAGCCCTATTTGGATTCTTTTGTGGTTGTATTCATTGATGATATCTTAATTTACTCCAGCAGTCGAGAGGAGCATGAGCAGCATCTTCGGAGTGTGCTTCAGACTTTGAAGAATAATCAGTTATATGCTAAATTTTCAAAATGCGAGTTTTGGTTAAACTCAGTTGCCTTTTTAGGGCATGTTGTATCGGCATAAGGCATAAAGGTGGATCATAAAAAGATTGAGGTTGTTCATAATTGGTCTAGACCTAGTTCAGTTATAGAGATCCCGAGTTTCCTGGGTTTGGCAGGTTATTACCGTCAGTTCGTGGAAGGGTTTTCTTCTATAGCAAGCCCATTGACCAGACAGGTGCCCCATTCAGATGGTCAGACGAGTGTGAATTCAGCTTTCAGAAGCTCAAAACTGCTCTAACTACGGCGCCGGTATTGGTATTACCCACAGGTTCATGATCTTATATGGTATATTGTGATGCATCTCACATTGGGCTTGGTGCAGTATTAATGCAAGATGGCAGAGTGATTGCAAACGCGTCGGGACAATTGAAAGTTCACGAGAAGAATTATCTTGTTCATGACTTAGAATTGGCAGCCATTGTTCATGCACTGAAGATTTGGAAGCATTACCTCTACGGTGTCTCGTGTGAGGTATTTACTGATCATCATAACCTTCAGTATCTATTCAAACAAAAAGATCTTAATTTGAGGCAGAGAAGATGGTTGGAGTTGTTGAAAGACTATCATATCACCATTTTGTATCACCCCGGAAAGGCCAATGTGGTGGCCGATGCTTTGAGTAGAAAGGCTGTGAGTATGGGAAATCTTACGTATATTCCGGCTGGTGAGACGCCATTAGCTACAAATATTCAGACCTTGGCTAATCAGTTCGTGAGGTTAGATGTTTCAAAACCCAGTCGGGTTCTAGCTTGCACAGTCGCTCGATTTTCTTTATAAGAGCGCATTAGAGAACGACAGTATAATGATCCTCATTTACTTGTCCTTTAGGACACGGTGCGACACGGTGATGCCAAATAGGTTTTTGTGGGGGAAGATGGAGTTCTGCGAATGCAGGGTCGTATTTGTGTGCCTAATGTGGATGGGCTTCGTGAATTAATTCTTGAAGAGGCCCATAGTTCCAGGTATTCTATTCATTCAGGTACTGCCAAAATGTATCAAGATTTGCGGCAACATTATTGGTGGAGGAGACTGAAGAAGGATATAGTTGCATATTGTCACGACCCCAAATTCCCTCCGTAGGAGGTCGTGATGGCACCTAGTCTCTAAGACTAGGTAAGCCTATCAATGCGGAATAATCATAAATATCTGAAATAAATAAACTACAATTCAAATAATTACAACTCTCAAAACCCGATAGAAATAAGTCACAAGCTTCTAAAAATTTATTCTCAATGTTTCTATGTATCAAGGTCTAAAGAAAAATAAGGAAGCAACATAAAATGATAGAAGGGGACTCCGGAGTCTGCGGACGCTGGCAGATATACCTCGAAGTCTCCGTGCGTAGGTAACTCACTGACGTCTAGGCTGGTAAGATGTACCTGGATCTGCACAAAAAGATGTGCAGAAGCGTAGTATGAGTACACCACAGCGATACCCAGTAAGTGCCAAGCCTAACCTCAGTACAGTAGTGACGAGGTCAAGTTAGGCCCTACTGGAGAATAGATAATGACATGGAAAAATGTTTAAGCAATTTAATAAGATAAAATGACTGTGGAAATGAATCAAATAGTATGTTACATTTAATGACACCAAATAATTGCAAATAATATCTCGTGGAATCAAAACAGAATTCCTTTCAACTTTATGAAAATCACAACAATTAATCGAAGGCAACTATGGCCATAAATCAATATAAACAAGGGCACTACCGAGGTACCGCATCATAGTCCCAAATCATAAATAAATTCACAATATCTCATTTTCTTATATCACCGCGGGAGCCTACACAATTTATTTAAAGAAAATATTTTTCCCAAAATAGCATCCCGTGTTTTAGCCACCCTTATCACACCGCATGACTTCTAGTAGTCTCCCCTACTAGCCACGCGTATCAAGCCACCCTTATCTCACCGCATGCATTTCAATACCAAGACCTTATACCACCACATGCGTATTAATATCACAATATATCACAATTTGCACCTCAAGTGCCCAATATTTTAATTTTCCAAAAATAAATCAACAACAACATTTTTCAATAATAAAGAGCTCACGGCTCATGCCAAAATAATCCAACAATAATATTTTTTCACAATAAAGAGCTCACGGCTCCATCACAATGAGTACCAAAAAATCTTACGAAAACATTCACGAATATATAATTCAGGAAAATAATGTTTCAAAATCTTTAATACGTTTCTTCAATATCAAATTTAAAAATGTCAAATACTTCATATTAATAATATTTAATTTAAAGAAAATCAACCTTCAAATAATGCACAGTATAAAAGAAACCAAGTTTCAATTAAACAGGTAAAACAATTAGCAGGAAAAAGGTAAACAAATCTAAAATATATATCACAGATCAATGATGAAGAATATAACAAGATAAAATAATTTAATAAATGCGCAACAATGATCTACACAATTTAAAAATATAATCTTTCATATTTAGCCCGTGTACACACTCGTCACCTCGTGTACACAACTTTCAACACATTTCAATAATCACATTAATATCAATTCTAGGGGAAATTTCTATCACGCCCCAAACCTGAAGAGGCGTGGCCGGCACCCGGTACCATACTCGATCCGAGCGAACCACTCTGTAACTGTGAACTCTAGAGGGGTAACCCTCAACCTAGGCCGATGAGGCCAAATTCTGAATCATCTAAAAATATCGTCTCTCTCATCTGAGGGGTAAACATACCCAAAAACTCATATATATTTAAATATATATATCTATATATAAATGTGCAGGCTGACGAGGCCGCCATGAATATTTACTGATATACAAACTATACAGGACTTGTCTACAAGCCTCTAGAGATAGTTGAACTGTATCATGGTCGGGACAGGGCCTCGACCTACCCATCAAACCTATATATATAAAAAAAACTCCAAGGTCTAGACCTGGTAACTCCGGGGAAGTGGAGCTTACCAACCAAGCTGATATTTAGCTCTGTCTACTAGGAAGGTCTATCCAGCTGTCTATCAGGACCTGCAGGCATGAAATGCAGCGTCCCCAGCAAAGGGACGTCAATACAAATAATGTACTGAGTATGTAAGGCAACAAAATAACTGAAAGCTGAAACTGAACTTATGATATAATAACGGAATGTAATTGGGAGTCAAAAATAATCTGAAGATATGCTTACATGCTAGTACTGACTCAACTCTCTCCATATAGTATGTAAAATAGTTGTCCGGTCCTATAAGGCTCGGTATGTGTAACCGCCCTACCATAGTAGGCTCGCTCATAGGCACTCGGCCATACTAGGCTATGTATCTCGGCCATTCTGGGCTCGCTCATAGGTGCTCGGCCACAGTAGGCTCGGTATATAACTTACCATCTGATCAGAGGTTGCCCAATAGGGGCCTGCCCACCGATTATAGTTTGATGGTGGTAAAAATACTGTAACACTGTATATATATACACTCTCTGCTCCCTTGGCTAAAATAAGACAATACTAAACTGAATATGAAGTCCCGATAAGGGAGAATACTGTAACTTCTGAGACTAGGATAATGTGAATAAATTCAGGAATGCAAACTTCTCTTTATGCTTCGTTATCAAACTCATGTAGTTATGAGATCATGCCAAAATGAAGAAAGGTTTAGCCTTAACATACCTTATCACAATCTTTTCAATCACCAACTTGAACTCGCCTCTTCTCACCTTAATCTACAACAACGATAATAATACTATCATTAAGTTACGAAAGGTACAACTAACGCACAACGAACGACAAGCTTATTTTGTATTAAAACGGACAGCATCTCCCCTATAATCCTTACTTCCTCCAAATTCAAGATAACACCACAACACCAAAAACAACAATAACAACATATATACATTATATTATTTTCCAACCTTATGTACACCACACATATATTTTCCAACCTTATGTACACCACACAATACTACAAAATATTCCAACACACCCCAATCTCTTCATACACAAAACGACCACCGTAGTAGTGTCAATAACCCGAAATTATTACGACAAATGACCAGACCAACATCCTGCATTTATGTGGTGTTTATCCACACCCTTACTCCTCCAAAACTCCACAAAAATAGTAGTAAAACATGCAGCCCAACAGCACCACAAAACAGTCCACAAAACAGTCCGCTACAAGTGAATAACTCGAACTCACGGCTTCCGATCACCGTCCCGTGAGTTCTTACAAATAAAGAACGACTTACTATGCATCTACAGCAGAAAAAAATGGATGAAAGAGAGAAGTAAACTTACCTTATTTTTGGATAACTCGGCTCCTATCTTGGTTCTTCAAACTCTAGGCTTTACCTCCAATTAGAACTTGAAAGGGAGAGAAAATCAATTGGGGTTTGTGGGAAATTGTTGGGAGGATTTTTGCAGAGATTAAGTTTGGTTATTTTTCCCTATTATCAGCCTAATATATGAAGGGGATAGGCCTTTAAAAAGGCCTCTTTGAACGACCCGAATTGGCCCATTTATGGATGACTCGAACAGGCCCGGTTTTGGATTCTCGTTTAAGCAAGTAGATGATAGTCTGTGCAGTCTCGGAAAAACGCCCATATCTCTCTAGTACGATATCGTATTGACAAACGGTTTAATGCGTTGGAAAATAGACTTATAGATATTTTATTTGATGGGTGGAACACCCCATAAATCTACGTATATTGGGATAAAATGGCATTTACATTTGACCCAAAGTTTCAGTAAAACTTATGAACGTAACTTGTGATGACTTTCATCGACTTTTGTTCCACCACTCGCTTGACTTCAAAACATAACACACGACTATCATATGACTAACATAACTCATAACATAACCTCCTTATCAATTTAAACACCCCGGTCTCACTCCAAAAGTACATGTTATAATATTCCTAATTTGTCGACTTTCGACGAAACATTATTGTTTTTCAATTCCTTTAGCTTCTGAACTTTCCAACCATCTTTGTACTTATTTTTCATGATCTTCAATATTTGTAACCTCTGAGGTAATATGATTAACTTACTTTGTAAACTTTTCAAATATAATTTCATTTATGAGCTTACATCAATTGATTTACGACGTACTCGTACGTACGAAAACATGGGTTGTAACATCATTCCCCCCTTTGGAACATTCGTTCTCGAATGTTGACTGGTGCACTTTTTAGTCTCATAACCTCTAGCTCTCATAAATACTTTATTGCTGGCCTTTCCATCTAGGCAACTGTTTTATGAATAAATCCATACGCCAGGGCATTCCCCCCTTTAGGCCTCTTTCTGACACCACGACTTTTGGTCTGAATCCTTCCAACCTCGTAATTATTGCGACATTCTGTCATGCAGCCTGTACGACTTTGTCCTTGTATGTGCGCCTATGCGACTCTTTTGTTCCTTTTCCTCTAGCTTATAGCCAATCTCTAGGCTTACGGAAACCACCAGCTCTCTTCTTTTGATGGGCTTAATTCTTAGGCCTTGAAGTTCTTTGCTCGGTACTTTGTCAAACTTACAACTGTTGCGATATCTTGTTTCGTAGCCTTCTAAATATATCCTTATGGCTTTACTACATCTAGGTAGGTTATACTACACCATCACACTTACTTCGTTTTATTATTGTCGAGGTTTGCTACCCAACTCCAGGTTACCCTCTCGCTGCTTATCCTATATGTATAAATATAAGTCCTTTAGTTCTTCCTCATTACTGTTCATCTTAAGAATGACGGCCTAATATCATCTCATACTTTGGAACTTTTATCTGCCTATTGTTGATTCACCTTAATGTTGATCTATAATCTACCACTGATAAATTGGAACCTCTTATGTAATACATTGTCCTTAGGGATCACATCTCATCAGAGAACATCTGAAGTTATTTGCTCGATCCACCTAGGGGAGATACTATACTTCAATAACCGTATTTCATCGCATCCCAACGTGATTCATCTTATGAGGGGTATTCTAATCTCATGCAATTCAGGAAATCCCTTCTTTTTGAATCATTAACCAATCAATGGCCTTAACGTCATCCTTTTATCTATCACAATTACACCCTTATTCTACTACCAGGGCAACATTTCATCTCTTCAAATTTCTTATAATCTTAGACTCCTCTAAGTTCATTCAGGCTATACTGAGTTTTTTTATAACTTACGGAAACCATCAGCTCTCTTGTTTTGATGGGCTTAATTCTGAGGCCTTACCTATTCTCGTCAGCTTCTCAATCACCTCTGCTTATCCTTACTCATGTCTGCCTAAAACCCTGTTGCTCTACCATACTTTATCTTGTGACCTACACATATTTATTTATAGTACTCACAACCTTCCTTTAACTTTCTAGCACCATACATTTCATTATGTTATTCTGGAACTTCAAGCAAGACATAAAACCGTCTCTAACTCTTCTTTAATCTCTTAACTAGACCTCTCGGTACTTGGAAACTATAGGCTAGAAGATATGCCACTGACAACACCACTATCATTTGTGGATACTGAATCACGGTGCTTTTTAGCCCTCTATCTGATGTATGGACTATTCACAACCTCCTACACTTGTGCATCTCGTACCTTCTTAACCTTTACCTTACTTAGCTTTTAATCTCGCATTGTATCTTCTGTCTCTTTCATAACCTCTCTTCCACATAGGTAGAATTCACATACACAACTTGAAGCTCTACTATAAACTTGCACCTCTAGTGCGTACACAATCCGGTGGGAGCTTCATACTTACTCCTTATGAGACTGGTACTTTTTTTTAATCTGGCTTTATTGTAAAGCCATTATAGAATATGGCCGTTGTACTATCTTTCTTGTACCTCTAATCTTAAGATTGATTTTGCAATGTTCAGAATCATGATTTCTATAATTATATTGGTCTAATAATCAGACTCCTGATTCACTTACCTGATGTAACTCGTTAGTTTCTTCTTCTCTCCCAGCCTTTAAGTAGGCTTAAGCTATCTTCCGATCTGCTGCTCAGGGTATTATTACTTTCTCCTTTGGTGGATGCCATGGAACATCCATAATATAATCTTCTAACAATTCAAGCCTTTGTCTGTGAGGTGGACTCAATTCTTTCTTTTAACTTTATATCGGCGTCTCTTATAGTTGTAGGAATGTCAACATATATGCTGCATGGATAATACTCTGAAATGTTAAGTGTGGTCATAACATAACTAACTCTGGGTCATTGATTTAATAATTCCTTTCGTGCCTTCTCAGTTTTCTTTAAAAGTGCGCAATTACTTCTCCTGGTCGTTCAACCACTTATTGCATGAATACTTGGCTTAACCTAGTGCCCACACCTATTGGAATTTCATGCAACTCATATGATCTCAAATATTACTTTTGATTTTTACTTCCGGTTCATTAGCCACGATAGGTGCCACTCTCTTATGGAGTGTATATAATATTGTAGTGAGACTGTTGTTACAAGATCATTTCTTCTTTAGGTCATTATGCTTATGTTGAAGCCTTCTTCCTTATTTCCTCAGCTAGTCTTTCGTTATAGCACTTAGGGAAGACCCTCTAACTCTTGTAAAGCTGGGAGCTTTTTACATCGTATACCCGACGAAAATTTTGATGTACTGACTCGCCAATAATTATCCTTAGTTACTTATCTTTGCGCCCTTATGCTCGTAGGGTTACTTCTGCACTCAAATTTTTATTATCTCCTCAGTGGCACTCTCTCTTTTATTTCCATAACACTTATACGGTACCTTTTACTGCCCAACTCCTATCAGAATATTCCTCAAGGATTACGATGTTGTATCTATGAGACCGAATTTCCTATGCTGGGTTTCACTTCGTTTATCTTGCATAATCTACTGATTTATCTGAGACCTCTTGTCTAGCCATGACTAGGCTCTTCCTGAATTCCTGAATGAACTACTAACTACTCATCAGTCCATGCTCATATTTACCTTCTGGGTAACCACTCTTGGGTTATGTCTTCTACCTTAACTTAACTTTTGCACTGGCTCTTAATGCATCAAGTGTTCATTCGCTCTTATTTATCAATAACATCTAGTGTGGGAACCCTTACTGCCTCCCCTCGATGTCGTGCTTGCATAATGTTCTGGACTCGTATCATGTCTGTAGGATCTGAATAAATGCAATATCATTCCTTTCACCATTTACTGCATTCTTCCTTTACTATTCCATAGTTATCTGAACCACTTAACTCTGACTTAATACCATATTACACCATTTTCCCCCCTTTAGGGGAGTATTAACATGTAATGCTATGAAAACTTACTTATAAATATTTTACCTCTTCATCTTTGACATCTTTTCACGTCTTTATTGACTCTTACTTGCCTTGCAGTAACCCTTATGTAACAAGGATAATTAAATATCTTACACACGACGATATAAGATACCTAGTGTAACTAGAACACTTAGTCCCTTAAGATTAACTTTGCTCAAAGTTCTTGCTTTAGGGAAGCGTCTTCCTGAGTGACCTTTAAAGGTTATTCTTCTGTTTTCTATTGTATTATTGCCGGAATGCGATCTTAGAAATTCTCTTGATGTTGACTATCATCACCTTATTCTATCCCTAATTGATGTTCAGTTTATCTTGTTCACTAGCCCATGCTGATTTCTATTACTCTGGGGGTTTAAATGTTTTTTTTTGTTTTGGTAATCACGTTGGATGCACCAACTCATTTCTCGAAATGAGGATATGACTTTTGGCCTATACTCTTTTATTGTCTCAAGACCTGCCACCTCTTGTTTTTTTTTTCCTTCACTTCACTATAGACTATGTCATCATATCATATTCTGATTTACTGTTATCACCCATTTATCACATCTTGCTCATAATACTTCATTTACTCTCTTCTTATTCTCCTGCTAATACTTCTGTTTATCGCATTATTCTGAAAACTTCAACAAAACATTGTTTCACTTTTAGCTCCCCTGGCTCAATCCACCATTTCGGGTTACTCTAACCCAAGCTGGATCTTGATATCCCATCCTTCTCTTAAACTATATATGTTAGCTCCCATAGGGCATAACTGAGATGTGTGTGGCCAATTGTACATACCTCTATTTCTGTTGAAGGTAACTTAGAATCCTTTTATTTCTCTGCCTGACATTGAAATTCGGACAGTCTTCATTAAATAGGTACCTCGTACCCTTCTTCACCTTGCTTTTGTTACCTGTTGAAACTTATACTTTTACCTTCTGATACTCCCATGGCCTGTTATTCACGGGGTATGTTAGATATTCCCGTCTTAGGGTAAATGGGAAATTCACACATATGGTAAGCACGATCTAATAGGATCCCAAACAGGGCCACGTAGTCAAGAATTCTCTCTCTACTAATGCTTTTACATGCTGTTGTATTAGCCATTTAGCTAGCTATAATTTTTCTAATTGAAAGCATCGCTATATCATTAGCAAACATAAGCTTTGACTCGAACTCTTATGACTCAGCTCTATAGCACGATTTAGATTTGAATGAAGGGTAACGGACTCCTAAATGCCTTGTAGCCTCATGCTTATGAGTGTGGTGCACAACACACCTATAAACAAGACTCTACTAGACACAGCTTGTAGAGTCCCTAGGATAGAACTGCTCTGATACCAAGTTTGTCACGCCCCAAACTTGAAGAGGCGTGACCGGCACCCGGTACTATACTCGACCCGAGTATACCACTCTGTAACTGTGAACTCTAGAGGGGTAACCCTCAACCTAGGCCGATGAGGCCATATTCTGAATCATCTGAAAATATCGTCTCTCTCATCTGAGGGGTAAACATACCCAAAAACTCATATATATTTAAATATATATATCTATATATAAATGTGCAGGCTGACGAGGCCGCCATGAATATTTACTGATATACAAACTATACAGGACTTGTCTACAAGCCTCTAGAGATAGTTGAACTATATCATGGTCGGGATAGGGCCTTGACCTACCCATCAAACCTGTATATATAAAAAAAACTCCAAGGTCTAGACCTGGTAACTCCGGGGAAGTGGAGCTTACCAACCAAGCTGATATTTAGCTCTGTCTACTAGGAAGGTCTATCCAGCTATCTATCAGGACCTGCAGGCATGAAATGCAGCGTCCCCAGCAAAGGGACGTCAATACAAATAATGTACTGAGTATGTAAGGTAACAAAATAACTGAAAGCTGAAACTGAACTGATGATATAATAACGGAATGTAATTGGGAGTCAAAAATAATCTGAAGATATGCTTACATGCTAGTACTGACTCAACTCTCTCCATATAGTATGTAAAATAGTTGTCCGGTCCTATAAGGCTCGGTATGTGTAACTGCCCTACCATAGTAGGCTCGCTCATAGGCGCTCGGCCATACTAGGCTATGTATCTCGGCCATTCTGGGCTCGCTCATAGGTGCTCGGCCACAGTAGGCTCGGTATATAACTTAGCATCTGATCAGAGGTTGCCCAATAGGGGCCTGCCCACCGATTATAGCTCGATGGTGGTAAAAATACTGTAACACTGTATATATATACACTCTCTGCTCCCTTGGCTGAAATAAGACAATACTAAACTGAATATGAAGTCCCGATAAGGGAGAATACTGTAACTTCTGAGACTAGGATAATGTGAATAAATTCAGGAATACAAACTTCTCTTTATGCTTCGTTATCAAACTCATGTAGTTATGAGATCATGCCAAAATGAAGAAAGGTTTAGCCTTAACATACCTTATCACAATCTTTTCAATCACCAACTTGAACTCGCCTCTTCTCACCTTAATCTACAACAACGATAATAATACTATCATTAAGTTACGAAAGGTACAACTAACGCACAACGAACGACAAGCTTATTTTGTATTAAAACGGACATCATCTCCCCTATAATCCTTACTTCCTCCAAATTCAAGATAACACCTTACTTCCTCCAAATTCAAGATAACACCAACAACACCAAAAACAATAATAACAACATATATACATTATTTTACAACCTTATGCACACCACACAATACTACAAAACATCCCAACACACCCCAATCTCTTCATACACAAAACGACCACCGTAGTAGTGTCAACAACCCGAAAATATTACGACGAATGACCAGCCCAACATCCTGAATTTATGTGGTGTTTCTCCACACCCTTCCTCGTCCAAAACTCCACAAAACAGTAGTAAAACACGCAGCCCAACAGCACTACAAAACAGTCCACAAAACAGTCCGCTACAAGTGAATAACTCGAACTCACGGCTTCCGATCACCGTCCTGTGAGTTCTTACAAATAAAGAACGACTTACTATGCATCTACAGAAGAAACAAATGGATTAAAGAGATCAGTAAACTTAACTTATTTGTTGGATAACTCGGCTCCTATCTTGGTTCTTCAAACTCTAGGCTTTACCTCCAATTAGAACTTGAAAGGGAGAGAAAATCAATTGGGGTTTGTGGGAAATTGTTGGGAGGATTTTTGCAGAGATTAAGTCTGGTTATTTTTCCCTATTATCAGCCTAATATATGAAGGGGATAGGCCTTTAAAAAGTCCTCTTTGAACGACCAGAATTGGCCCATTTATGGACGACCCGAACAGGCCTAGTTTTGGATTCTCGTTTAAGCAAGTAGATGACAGTCTGTGCAGTCTCGGAAAAATGCCCATACATCTCTAGTACGATATTGTATTGACAAACGGTTTAATGCATTGGAAAATAGACTCATACATATTTCATTTGATGGGTGGAACACCCCATAACTCTACGTATATTGGGAGAAAATGGCATTTACATTTGACCCAAAGTTTCAGTAAAACTTATGAACGTAACTTGTGATGACTTTCATCGACTTTTGTTCCACCACTCGCTTGACTTCAAAATATAACACACGACTGTCATACGACTAACATAACTCATAACATAACCTCCTTATCAATTTAAACACCCTGGTCTCACTCCAAAAGTACATGTTATAATATTCCCAATTTGTCGAGTTTCGACGAAACATTATTGTTTTTCAATTCCTTTAGCTTCTGAACCTTCCAACCATCTTTGTACTTGTTGTTCATGATCTTCAATACTTGTAACCTCCGAGGTAGTATGATTAACTTACTTTGTAAATTTTTCAAATATGATTTCATTTCTGAGCTTACATCAATTGACTTGCGACGTACTCGTTCGTACGAAAACATGGGTTGTAACAATTTTCCTCAATTTTTCGATTTCGGTCGACTCATATCTAGTCATAAATAATTTGATGCGTATCGGAATGGGTGTTCGGATTTCGTAAGTTTTTCCAAGATTCAAAACGTGGGCCCTACTGTCGATTTTTGAGATGAATTTCGAATTTTAATCCGAAAAATTAGTAAATTCATATGGAATTAATTCCTACGATTTGTATTGAGTGTATTGAATTGTTTATGACTAGATTTGAGGATTTCGGACACGAATTCACGAGGCAAAGGTTTATTGGATTCTTGAACTTGGTTGCAAAGCGAGGTAAGTGTCGTGGTTAACTTTGACTTGAGGGAATAAAACCCTAGAATTATTTTCTATGTGAATTTCATGTGTAACGATGTATAGGCAAGGTGACGAGTGCCTATACTTTGTCAAATTAATTGTTTGCTTAATTATTTAAATATCTTAAATTATTTTAACACACGAATTAATTGTTATAATAATTGTTTCTCTCCTATTCCTTGTCAAATATTAATTCTTGAGTTCCTGCAATAATTGTTACATGCTTATTTGATTTATGTGTCTTAATTGCTACTTGACATTTAGCATATTAAATATTAAACTATCACGACCCAAAATCAACCGTCGTGATGGAGCCTATCGTGGAACTAGGCCAGACTCAACTCAACAACCCAACACCAACAACAATAAGTTTAAAAACGTTAACGGAAGCATTTAACAATTGAACAAAAACTGTTTAAAACATATGAAAATCCCAAAGTGATACAATCCATCCCAAAACCAGGGTGTCACTGAGTACATGAGCATCTAGATCAGAAATACAGTCTACTACAGTGTCTAGAAATATAAACTGAAAGTACCACAAAGATAAAGAAAGAGAGTCAAGGCCCGCGAACGTCGTGCAGCTACCTTGATAGTCTCCAAAACTCTAGGATCCCCAATCAGCAACCGCCGCTACGACCGGTATCGCCTGGATCTGCACACGAGGTGCAGGGAGTAACGTGAGTACACCAACTCAGTAAGTAACAAGTCCAAACTTTGGACTGAAAGGTAGTGACGAACTAACAGGTATAGATAAAATAAAGATAACTGAACAGAAACATAGGCATGCTTTCAAATTAAATAGGCAACTCAAACAGTAAAGTGAAGTAGATCCGAACGGTGTAAAGAATATAACTCTGCTATCTCTACATGCCAATGCATATGCTGTATGTGATGCACCATGCTGTCAGCCTCATGTGCTCACACTCTCGAATGCTCAACCACTCAGTACTGTATATGGCCCATACGACCCAGGGAAGATCCATCCCAAAACATATACGTCAGTGACTATAAGTCACCCTGTACCGAGGAAGGTCAATCCAGCTCTGTGGAGGAGATCCATCTCCAGTTATCAAATACCTTGGACAAGATCCATGTCCAGGGAAGATCCATACCTCAATAATATCAACCGCGCTCACTGGGGGTGTGTTACAGACTCTGGAGGGGCTCCTACAGCCCAAGCGCTATCATAATGATCAATATAACCACTGCGGCGTGCAACCCAATCCCATAACTGTCACTCATAACCAGGCACTCGGCCTCACTCAGTCATCAACCTCTCCAGTTTCACCACGGGCCCATAATGTCATGAAAACCACCCGGAACAATAATATGATAAATCAATAAATAACCGAGACCGAGGCATGATATAAAAATGTATGATCATGACTGAGTATGGAATAGTAAATGAAACTAGTGAGATGACAGCAAGAAACGACCGCTAAGGGTCCAAACAATACCCCGCACAAAGCCTAAACATGATATCTAGCATGATTTACAACTCAACTACTTTATCACATGATGAAAACATGGATGTCAACAGGATAGAGTCACTAAACGGTGCCATGGAATCACCCAGGTCACAATTCTCACAGTGCACGCCCGCACGCCCGTCACTTGGCATGTGCATCACCTCAATACTAATCACATAGCATATAATTTGGGGTTTCGAACCCTCAGAACCAAGTTTGAAAGCGTTACTTACCTCAAATCAAGAAAAGTCCTACTCCGAAATGCCCTTGTCTCTCAATTCGGCCTCCGAATGTCCCGAATCTAGCCACAAGTAATACAATACGATCAATATGGTCTAAAGGAACCAATTCCACAAGAAAATAACCAAATTATAGCCAAAATCCGAAATCGACTCAAACCCGGCCCCTGGGCCCACGTCTCAAAATCCGACAAAAGTCACAAAACCCGAAAGACCATTCACTCACCAGTCTAATCATAAAAGATTCATCAAAATCCGACATCATTTGGTCCTTCAAATCCTCAAATTACACTCTCCAAATTCCAAGCCCTAACCCCTTATTTCACTTCAAACATCCTACTAATTAAATGATGTACAAAGCCATAGATTCACGAAATTTATACCGTTATGGGTTAGAATTACTTACCCCAATGTTGATCCTTGAAAACCTTCGAAATATCGCCTCTCTCCCGAGTTTCTCAAGTCCAATATCGAAAATGAAAGAAAACACCTCGAGTTGGAGATTTTATGCCCAGCAATATCGCACCTACGGCCCCTTTTTCCGCTTCTGCGACGCCGCACCTGCGGAATTTCCATCACAGGTGCGGAACTCACTCAAGATCCCAGGTCCCGCATTTGCGGCCAACCTTTCGCACCTGCACATAATTCTCCGCATCTACGAAGCCAGTCATTTTTCTCCCTTTCCGCATCTGTGCCCCAAGTCTCGCACATGCGGGCTCGCAGATGCGATAGCTTTCTCGTACCTGCGCTTCCAGCCCACCTTAGCCTTTCTCGCACCTGCGACTTCCCCAAGCGCTTCTGCGCCCTCGCACCTGCAGCTCCCCCTCCGCAGGTGCGGAAATATCAATAGCAGCAGCTTCAGCTGCATTTTTCCAACTTCAAACAATCCGTTAACCACCCGGAATCACCTCGAGCCCATCGGGACCTCAACCAAACCATACCAACAAGTCATATATTAACATACAAACTTAGTCGAGCCTTCAAATCACTCAAAACAACATCAAAACACCAAATTACCCTCGGATTCAAGCCTAAAAACTTCTAAACTTCCAAATTCCACAAACGACGCCGAAACCTACCAAACCACGTCCAAATAACCTTAAATTTTACACACATGTCACAAACAACACCACGACCCTACTCCAACTTTCGAAAATCCATTCCGACCCCGATATTAAATTTTCCACTACCGACCAAAATCGCCAAATTTCCAACTTTCGCTAATTCAAGCCTAATTCTACTACGGACCTCCAAATCGCATTCCGGATCGTTTACACATAAGTCATTATCCGGTTGACTTTTCCAATTTAAGCGTCTACTTAAGAGACTAAGTGTCTCAATTTACTCTCAAAACACTTCGGACCCAAACCAACTAACCCGATATAACATAATATAGCTGAAAAGCACAAAAAGGAAACAGAAATGGGGAAAACGAGGTTATAACTCTCGAAACGACCAACTGGGTCGTTGCATCCTCCCTCTCTTAAACAAACGTTCATCCTCGAACGTGCCAAGAGTTGTTTCTAAGCCACCAAATCACTATTCCATATAACCACGTACGTACCCGGGGGTGATCTCATGTCACCCTATCCCATATAGGTCTGATAATACGACATACTGAAATTTCTAAGTTCTACCTAGCCCACATGCCTTAGAATCAAATTTCCATTATCCGAAATTTCTTATAAGGTCGAAATCCCGCAACCTACACACTGTATAAGTCTGAACAAGTTGTACCAAAAGTCGTAACCATAACTCAAATTCTCAAAACTTCAAATACCACATAGCTCAAATGCTCAAAGCAATGATTTCTAATCACCGTAGCTGCTCAAAACAACCCCATGCCGGTAATAAACCTCATATCAAACAAGACTTCATTCTAAAACCTTCGTACACCACCGATGATGAAAGAAAAGCGCAGAGGCTCGTAACCATTCACCAGATCTACCAGTCATGGAGCTCCCTCCCCTTCGATATGAACCATAGCAAATTCCTAAGCCGACTTTCGATATTATCCTTCCAAGTATGCCACAATCAAATCTGATAGCACCCCTCCTAGATCCGACTACTTCATCTAATCAAATACCAGCTACTCTGCTGATATGCCACACCAATACTATCTAAAGCCACAACCCGTGCAATCTGTGCGCCAATAAGCGACCTTCCAAATGTACTCAATCACGAAAATGACTCAACCAAGAGAATCGTCCCGTAAGCTTGACGGGTACCACCCCAACGAAATGCTAAGAACCCATCACACATCGTAGAACCATAACACACAAATCTAACGCAAGGATCATATCTTAACATAACTTTGCCGCAATATGCGACCCCATCCAAACACTGATCCACATGAAATACCTCAGCCACCATGCTCAAAATCAATAACCACGCGCAATCTGGCACCAAGTACTCGAAGTGCATTACCATAACTATGGAGAAGCATATGACATAATGCCACACAAACCCGAAAGAACATAACCAATGCGCAACCACTCGTGCATCACCCAAACACCCATTTCGCACAAATTTCCGCTATAAGGCCCCAAACTTCACCAGGGGTGCATACAACCAACGAATCACAACCCCTCGTAGCATAGAAGAGTAACTCACCGAATATATCAAAACACGAATAAGCTCAACAGCAACCGAATGACACATCCCTCGACAATAGAAGTATGGAGCCAATAAGTCCGACTCGGTGTAGAATATACATCCTAATTGGCCTACCAATGGGCCCCCAAATCAACTCCGGGCACCCCCACATGGATAAATAACCCTCCGAAAGCCCGTAATGACTGAATCATAACACATACTATCGTCTAGCTAGCTTCGACCATGACTTTACAGTCCACAACCCTAAAAACAACCTGCTCTTGAGAACTCCCAGTCTCCAAATCTATATAACACACGAATCCCATATCTGATCCCAACTCCACCGCCAGAATGTCTAACACATATCTCATACACGATCATCCACGAAGAATACTCCTAAAATTCTTCCGTGCCACATAGAAAAAGTGAATATCAGCAGTCGATCAACCAGAAGAGTATCGCAATACCAACGAACATCCATAAATCAAAACACAATGCCTCTTTCAACCGCACACCGCTCTCAAGAATTACCGAGCAACTATAACCTTCATCTAAGTATACAACACTGACCATTCTGTCCAGAATTCATGAACTTGCCTTCAAGAATGAACTGCCACCATGTACATGTAAATCTTAATCCTGCACAACACACCACATCTATCATGCCATCATCATACTGATCTAGCCTACTATCTAGTTGTCCTATTTACTTCGAGTTTCTTCTGAATTAACCTCAATTTGATACTTCTCCTTGTCAGAACTCCATGATCCTTACCCAAAGCTCGCTACAAGACACCCTAACATAACACCACACCACCATAAGACCCGTAAGACATTGTACTCTCCTTATGTACCTCCATAAATACTGCAACTGTAACGCTCACTCTGAAAATACCTTATGTGAAATTTAAAACTATTCAGCTTACCTTTCTTATACTAAAATGTAGAATCCATAATCATACAGAATTACCGTAAATCTCGGCACCTCATTAACACAACAATGCTCGAAGGGGTAACCCTGCCTTAATACCATCGATCAAATTCAAACTTTGTGCGCACTACATCTTTCAATATAACAATTTAATCATTTCATGATTTTTCATAAAGTGCAATATAACCCGCATTCAAGAAATCTTCTTACTCAAGTAGTCCCCGATATCAACCTCTGCAAGTCATGACCAATCAATAATTATGCCTCAACCCAAAAACTAATGTCGTACAAAATCGTGCAATCAAATCATAGATAGCAGACTCCCCCACTTGGCTCAAAGCTATATAACAAAACCTCTGATAACTCACCATACCCAAGATAACATCTAAATTGACCATACTAAGCAATAAGAGATCTACTCTAGTCTCCAGACTTCCAATAGTCACCACACATGATCGATGCACACGGTCCTCAATGACAGTATCGCCCACCGGCATATTCAGATAATGAGCAAAATACGAGGACGCATATGAATAAGTGGGACCGGGGTATAATAATACAGAGGCATCTCTATGGAAAACTAAGACAATACCTGTAATCACAGCGTCCGACGCAATGGCATCTGGCCTGGCAGGGAGTACATAGAAGCGGGCCTAACTGCCACCTGATCGGCCTCCCCTCTAGGGCCACCCCTAGCTGGCTGAGCCCTACCCCGGTCTGGCTGGGCGGGTGGTGAAGCAACTGGTGCCGAAGTCTAAGGTTGACTCCTCTGCTGAGATGAACCTCCCGAAAGGCGGGGACAATGCCTCTTAATATGACCCAACTCTCCGCACTCAAAGCAACCTATCTTTGCAAATGGTGGTGGGGACTGAAGGGAACCCCGAGCACCGGAATAACTGCTACAAGGTCCTGATACAGGTGAACCCTGAGCCAATGGTGCATGAGACGAACTCTGAGCTGGTAGCGCACCGAATGATGTCTGGCCCTGCTGATAACCATGTGGGCCATGAACGGATGATGTACCCCGGTGCACTGGGTGAGCCGTCTGAGAATGCTTGAAAGGACGACCTCTACCGTGCTGTAACTGTCCCCCAAAAGGAGCACCACTAAATCCTCCCTGTCCACGAGGCCTCTTGGCCTCCCTCTCAACCCTCTCCTAACTGCGAATCATCTCAATCTGAAGTGCAATGTCAACAACCTCATCAAAAGTAGCACCGGACACTCTCTCTCTCTGGTCATAAGCAATCGCAGCTGATAAGTGAGACCATCTACAAACCTCATGATCCTCTCCCTATGTAACCAACAAGATAGCATGATGGTCCAACTTCGAGAATCGCATCTCATACTGCATCATATACATATCACCCTGACGAAGCTGCTCAAACTGCCTGCGTAGCTCCTCTTTACGGGACTGAGACACGAACTTCTCCAAAAAGACCACAGAGAACTGTTGCCAAGTAAGGGGTGCTGCGCCAACATGCCTACGCCTCTCGTAAGTCTCCCACCACCTGAGTGCAGCCCTAGAAAACTGAAAGGTAGTGAATGAGACCCCACAAGTCTCCAGAATACCAGCTGTACGGAGTATCCTCTGACACTTGTCCAAGAAGTGCTGGGCATCCTCTCTCTCTGTGCCACTGAAAGGTGGAGGCTGGAGTCTCCCAAACCTCTCCAATCTACGCTGATCATCCTCAGGCATAGCAGGAACCATATAATCCTGAGCAGCTGTAACCGGCTGGGCTGGTGGTGCCTCCGGTGTCTGGAATCCCTGTACCACCTGCTTTGGCGTGTGGGCAGCGGGAGTCTGAGCACCTACCCTGACCTGAGAAGTGGTTGCTGCGACCGGAACAGAGACCGCCTGAGCAAGACTGGTACACACGGTCAGAATCTGAGCTAAGGCCTAATGAAGGCCAGGAACCACGATAGGCACAGGTGGTGCCTGAGTTGGTACATCAACAACTGGAATCTGGTCCTGATCTGGGGCAACTGGTAAATCTGCAAGTATTGCCCCAGTTGCTGTGTAGGCTGCACCTCTACCCCTACCACGCCCTCGGCCTGTCGTGGCCCTGGATGGTGGTACTGGTGGTTGTCCATCCTGCCCAGTAGTACAAGTCCTCACCATCTGTGAGAGAATGAAACAATAGACGTTTAGTTACTAGAATCAACAGATTCGCTCAACAAGAATTCAAGAATGTGGAGTTTTTCCTAAGGGTTCTGTAGCCTCTCGAAAATAAGTACAGACGTCCTTGTACCGATTCCCAAGACTCTACTAAACCCGCTCATGACTCGTGAGACATATGTAACCTAGGCTCTGATACCAACTTGTCACGATCCAAAATCAACCGTCATGATAGCGCCTATCGTGGAACTAGGCCAGCCTCAACTCAACAACCCAACACCAATAACAATAAGTTTGAAAACGTTAACGGAAGTAGTTAACAATTAAAGAAAAATTGTTTAAAACATATGAAAATACCAAAGTGATACAATCCAGCCCTAAACCAGGGTGTCACTGAGTACATGAGCATCTAGATATGAAATACAGTCTACTACAGTGTTTAGAGATTTAAACTAAAAGTACAACAAAGATAAAGAAGGAGAGTCAAGGCTCACGAACGCCATGCAGCTGCCTTGATAGTCTCCAAAACTCTAGGATCCCCAATCAACAACCTCTGCTACGACCGGTATCGCCTGGATCTGCACACGAGGTGCAGGGAGTAACGTGAGTACACCAACTTAGTAAGTAACAAGTCCAAACTTTGGACTAAAAGGTAATGACGAACTAATCGGTATATATAAAATAAATATAATTGAATAGAAACGTAGGCATGCTTTCAAATTAAATAGGCAACTTAAACAATAAAGTGAAGCAGATCCGAATGGTGTAAAGAATATAACTCTGCTATCTCTACATGCCAATGCACATGTTGTATGTGATGCACCATGTTATCAGCCTCATGTGCTCAGACTCTCGAATGCTCAATCACCCGGTACTGTATATGGCCCATACGACCCAGGGAAGATCCATCCCAGAACATATACGTCACTGACTAAAAGTCCCCAAGTTCCGAGGAAGGCCAATCCAGCCCTGTGGAGAAGATCCATATCCACGTATAAAGTACATCGGACAAGATCCATGTCCAGGGAAGATCCATCCCTCAATAATATCAACCGCGCTCACTGGGGGTGTGTTACAGACTCCGGAGGGGCTCTTACAGCCCAAGCGCAATCATAATCATCAATATAACCATTGCGGCGTGCAGCCTGATCCCATAACTGTCACTCATAACTAGGCACTCGGCCTAACTCAGTCATCAACCTCTCCAGTCTCACCACGGGCCCACAATGTCATGAAAACCACCCGGAACAATAATATGATAAATCAATAAATAACTGAGACCAAGGTATGATATAAAAATGTATAATCATGACTGAGTATGGAATAGTAAATGAAACTAGTGAGATGACAGCAAGAAACGACCGCTAAGGGTCCAAACAATACCCGCACAAAGCCTAAACATGATATCTAGCATGATTTACAGCTCAACTACTTTATCACATGATGAAAACATGGATGTCAACAGGATAGAGTCACTAAACGGTGCCATGGAATCACCCAGGTCACAATTCTCACGGTGCACGCCCGCACGCCAGTTACTTGGCATGTGCGTCACCTCAATACTAATCACATAGCGTATAATTTGGGGTTTCGAACCCTCAGAACCAAGTTTGAAAGCGTTACTTACCTCAAATCAAGCAAAGTCCTACTCCGGAATGCCCTTGCCTCTCAATTCACCCTCCGAACATCCTGAATCTAGCCACAAGTAATACAATATGATCAATATGGGCTAAAGGAACCAATTCCACAAGAAAGTTACTAAATTATAGCCAAAATCCGTAATCGACTCAAACCTGGCCCCCGGGCCTGCGTCTCAAAATCCGACAAAAGTCACAAAACCCGAAAGCTCATTCACTCATGATCCTAACCATAAAAGATTCATCAAAATCCGACATCATTTGGTCCTTCAAATCCTCAAATTACACTCTCCAAAATTCCAAGCCCTAACCCCTTGTTTCACTTCAAACATCCTACTAATTAAATGATGTACAAAGCCATAGATTCACAAAATTTATACCATTATGGGTTAGAATCACTTACCCCAATGTTGATCCTTGAAAACCTTCGAAATATCGCCTCTCTCCCTAGTTTCTCAAGTCCAAAATCGAAAATGAAAGACAAAACCTCGAGGTGGAGCTTTTCTGCCCAGCAATATTGCACATGCGGCCCCTTTTTCCGCTTATACGGCGCCGCACCTGCGGAATTTCCATCGCAGGTGCGAAACTCACTCAAGATCCCAGGTTTCGCATCTGCGTCCAACCTTTCACACCTGCGCATAATTCTCTGAATCTACGAAGCCAGTCATTTTCCTCCTTTCCGCATCTACGCCCAGAGTCTCGCACCTGCGGGATCGCAGATGCGATAGCTTTATCGCATCTGTGCTTCCAGACCACCTTAGCCTTTCCCGCACCTGCGACTTCCCCAAGCGCTTCTGCGCCCTCGCACCTGCGGTTCCCCCTCCGCAGGTGCGGAAATACCAATAGCAACAGCTTCAGCTGCATTTTTCCAACTTCAAACAATCCGTTAACCACCCGGAATCACCTCGAGCCCCTCGGGACCTCAACCAACCATACCAACAAGTCATATATCAACATACAAACTTAGTCGAGCCTTCGAATCACTCAAAACAACATCAAAACATCAAATTACCCTCGGATTCAAGCCTAAGAACTTCTAAACTTCCAAATTCCACAAACGACGCCGAAACCTACCAAACCATGTACGAATAACCTCAAAATTTGCACACACATCACAAATGACACCACAAACCTACTCCAACTTTCAGAAATCCATTCCAACCCCGATATCAAATTTTCCATTGCCGACCAAAATCGCCAAATTTCCAACTTTCGCCAATTCAAGCCTAATTCTACTACGGACCTCCAAATCGCATTTCGAACGCGCTCCTAAGTCCACAATCACCTAACGGAGCTAGAAGAACCATAAAAATTCCAATCCGAGATCATTTACACATAAGTCAATATCCGATTAACTTTTCCAACTTAATCTTCTACTTAAGAGACTAAGTGTCTCAATTTACTCCGAAATCACTCCGGACCCAAACCAACTAACTTGATATAACATAATATAGCTGAAAAGCACAAAAAGGAAGCAAAAATGGGGGAAATGGGGCTATAACTCTCGAAATGACCGGTCGGGTCGTTACATAAACTGCCTATTTTCTCCCTGATTTCCACAATAAATTGCTACTTGTCATTGTTTGTTTCATAAATAAATTATAATTATTGTATGCCTTGATGATTAATAGTTTCTCATTGAACGTGGTATTTATTGGAGTATTTTTATTACATTTAAGAGTTGTTAAATATATAGGGGGATCGGGTTGCGCGCCGCAACAAATTTATTTAAAAGTTTATATTGGGGGATCGGGTTGCACGTCGCAATAGATTTATTTAAAAGTTTATATTGGGGGATCTGGTTGCACGCCATAACAGATTTATTCTATGTTTATATTGGGGGATCGGGTTGCACGCCGCAATGGAAACAAGTTGAGGGATTGTGACTGCTGAATTGACTTCAATTATTGATATTATTTCCCGATCTTACTACTATTCCCGTTATTATTATTATTACTATTATTGTGTACAGGTTAATGTAAGAGAACTGCCTTAGCCTTGTCACTACTTCGTCGAGGTTAGGCTCGGCACTTACCAGTACATGGGATCAGTTGTACTGATACTACACTCTGCACTTCTTGTGCATATTTTGGAGTTGGTCCCAGCGGCGTACTTTAGATTTTCCCGGATACAGCTACCAGTGGAGACTTGAGGTATAACTACACAGCGTTAGCAATTCTGATGTCCCCTTCTATCTTATCTCAGCTGTGTATTATATTTAAAACAGCTTGAATTTTATTCAGACCTTTATTTGTATTATTCTAGAAGCTCGTGCACTTGTGACTCCAGTTCTGGGATGGTATTTAGATATCGCGATTATTATGGATTATTCACTTTATTTCAGACTTTATTTATGCATTTGTTTCCTTGTTATTAATTAATTTAAAATTTTGTTAAAATGGCTAGTTATATTCTAACGTTGGCTTGCCTAGCAAGTGAAATATTAGGCTCCATCACGGTCCCATAGATGGGAATTTCGAGTCGTGACATGGGAACTGAGTGACTTGGAGGACTGAGTGACTAGGAGGACTGAGTAAAATGATACTCTGAGAGTACGGATATGATTTTATCACTGAGTTGCATCGCATTGACATGCACACATGACATACAATCATAGAGATGTATTTTTCTCATGTTGTACAGTATCACATCATTCATGATTTCTCACACATGTTGACAGATGGGCATAGTGATGCATTTGTTTTTACACGGGTTATCTGGAAAGAAAATGAAACATCTCATTTATTATTGAAAGGATTTTGGGAAAATTATTATTTTCAATCTTATTCATATTTTTGGCTATTTCGGTAAACGATTTGGATTTTCACTGATGTACTTGAAAGGAGGAATTATTTTTAGAAATCATGATTTAGTTGAGCATTTTATCTCTGAGTCACTTCTTGTATTATTTTATTTATGTTGTTATGGACTGTTGTGGACTATTAGTTTTGGACCCGACCTTGGTAAAAGCTCGTCACTACTTTCAACCTAAGGTTAGGTTTGTTACTTATTGAGTACATGGGGTCGGTTGTACTCATACTACACTTCTGCATCTTGCGTGTAGATATTGGATGTTGATGTTGCTGTACTCGACGGGAGCTAGAATTGAAGACGTACCTGCGTTCTGGTTGTAGCTACCTCTTGTTCATGGTAGCCTTAGATTTATAACAATCTGTTCATCTACTTTTCAAACAGATAATGTATTTACTTCATACTAGCTTTGTAAACTCTATTCTTAGAATCTCATGATTTGTACTACCAGTTTTGGGGGAAATGTATTGGTTTTATCTATTTTATTTTAATTAATTGCCTTATTTAATTGGAATTGGATAGTTGTTAATTGGTTTACCTAGCGGGTTGGGTTAGGTGCCATCACGACTAGTTGGATTTTGTGTCGTGACAAGGTGGTATTAGAGCCCTATATTCATAGGTTCTACAAGTTATGAGCAAGTGTCTAGTAGAGTCTTGCGGATCGGTATGATGACATCCATACCTATCTTCGAAAGGCTACAGGGCATTTAGGATATATACTTCCCATCTTTCTTTCCTTATCGTACGAAATTGATTTAGCTTGAAACATAACTCTTGGAATTCCTTCCACGTATTCGTATGCGCACATGAGCGCTCGGTATAAGCTGTGCATTACCGTCTTGTGATCCCATGAATAAGGTTTGAGATGTGTATTCTGTATTTTGGTGATGGGCCAGTTTGGGGGACTTGAGGCCATGGTTAGACCGCAGCTTAATCTCGGTAGCTTCAGTCGTAACTTGTACATTTGGACTCATATGTCCGGTAATTTCCCTACGAGTGGAATTTGTGGCTCGACGAGCGGTGGAATGGCTTTGTGATGAGTATAAATGTTTTGAAAGATCTTTCACGTATTTAAATTTTGGGACAAATTAAACTCTCATGTCTGGTTAATGAGTTTGGACTCAGATAGACTAAGTGATTGCATAGTAATTGTGATTGCGAAAGGGTATAACAAGATACCAATTTGAGGCTAAGCAAGTGGGTTATCCCCTGCGGAGTAATCTATGTAGGTGTATTCCTTATAATATGAGTTGAGAGTTTCTTTTCTGCCAGCGGGGCGTATGTGTTGAGATTTGAATCTGAATCTGGTTGAGAAAGTTGACTTGAGTGTCAAGAGGATGAATACGAGCTTAGCGGATGATTGATGTATTTTATGGTTGGCGTTGTATGAACTTGGAAAGAATTTTAGTTGAACCGACTGCGGTATTATAGCAGTAATAGAGTATGGGTACTGTGAGTTATCGAGTGTTTAAATATATGGCTTTGAGCCAAGTGGGGGAGTCTGCTATTGACAATTCAATTCATGGTTATGTGTCAAATATGTGTTTGGTCAAAAGTATACTTGGGAATCGGTGATGACTTACAGAGGTGGAGTTCAAGAATGACTCGAGTAAGGAAATTTCTGAATACAGGTTATGTTGTGCTTTATGAGTATATAAAAATCGTGGGATGAGTGAGTTGTTATTTGTGAATGATGTAGTGCGCACGGAGTATGAATTTGATATGTGGTATTAAAGTAGAGTTACTTCTTTGAGTGTTGTTGTGCTAATGGGTCATGTGTATTTTGGCCCATTTGGGCAGTGTAATGTGGATTTGAACAAAGGGGTGACTCTCGAGAAAGTTCTAATGGATTCGAGATTAATATGTAACAATTGAGAATTTTTGGCGGATTTGTTTATGGCTAAAATCTGAGATTTAAGCTAGATGGTGTCGAGACTTGTGGCATTTTTGTATATCATTATGGATTTTATATTTCGGTATCAGGAAGGTGAATAAAATGGACTTAGACTCAAATAAGGTATTTTCAGAGTGGGTGTTTCGGTTGTGGTATTTCTAGGGGTAATTATGATGTGGTGAGACTCTACAGATGTTTTGGTGGCAATATTCTTGGGTTTTGGTGACCTACGAGGTTTGGTCGAGTTATAGGAATTTAGTTCTAATAGCTTGGTTATGTGCAGATGGATTTCAAAGTGTTCTTGATGGTTTCTACCATGGTTTGAACCAGATATTTTCTACTGGTGTGGGAAATGGGTTGTGTATTGTGATTTCCTCTTGGAAGGAAGCAAGAGGAAGGTTTTTAACTAACTGGTTATGTATTTTGCTTGTGACTCAGTGTGTTAATGAGGTTCTCATATTTTCATTGGATGGCCTAAAAGAGGCTGTACGTAGAGTGAGATTGGGATTTGCATGTGCAAGTATACGATTCAGTTTCAAAAGGAAGGTCATGAGTTTATGGAGCACAGTCGATTTCAGATATTGGCACTAGTAGTATTACATGAGAAGAGTGTACATTCAGAAGGGCATATTGTGTTTTGACTTACAGATGTTTCGTTGGTATTGCGGTATTCGTCTGGTTGATTGACTACTGATATTCAGATTTTTGCTATGTGGCAAGGGATATAGAGAAGTATTCCTAGTCGGATGATCGTGCACGAAAGATGTGTTAGGCATTCTAATTATAGAGTTGGGACTAGTTACGGTGATTCATGTGTTCGATGAATTTGGAGACTGGGAGTTCTCGGAAGTATATTGTTTTGGGGTTACGACCTATTTGACGTGACTATTTTATTTAAAACTCAGTGGAGGCACTAGTTGCGTTAATTATTTGTGATAGCTATGCGCTATGAGTGGTCATATATGTGAGGTTTGAGACCATGTGCGATCATTAGAGAAAGTATTCATACTCAGAAGAATGCTTAGGCTATTATATGCCTAGAGTTGAATGTTAAGTGTAAAGTTATAACGTTTCCCGTATTCGTACCTTTGTTGAGAACTATCTGGGCTATACTTGAGGTTACAAAGAAGATGATTCCCTAAATAAAAGGGATAGTTACTAATTCTGCGTTAATAAAAAAAAGAAAAAATTGCCGATTTGAAGTGTGATAGCAGACTTTGCACGTGCTTACAATATGGCATGCTATTTCTACCAGTCCAGGAGCATGAGAATCTTATTTCATTATCATATACAAGTGTACTTGTTTAATTGCTCCTGTATGATATGCTGGGACTAGAGGCCTGTGACCATGCCGGGCGATTCATATTATTGGCACGTGAGTTGTCCATGCCGTGTGTGGGAATTCTATTTCTATAATAATTTATCTGATCTATATTAATTTCCTTTCTCTACAATTGTGCACATGAACCTACGATTATCCTCTTCACGAAATTTGAGGAGTTGGTTGTAACATTGTTATTGTGGTGGTGCTTGTTGAACTTGCAATACGGTTCTCTTCCTTGAGACATCTCCCATATTTGGGTACACTAATTGCACAGATGTGACTGTAGTTATATTGATGTGTCATATCTGTAGGATAGTTGTGTTTAATAATATAAGGTCATGGGACCTAGAATAGGTACTATCAGGATTGAAAGTCGGCTTACGAGAGGATTATGGTTTTGGTTAGGGCAAGAGAGCTCCATGGCTAGTTGATCTGATGAGTGGTTATGAGTTTTTGATTGTTTCTTTCATCATTGGCAGTGTACGAATGTTTCAAAATGAGGTTCTGCTGAATGCGGGGTTTTATACTAGTACTTGGTTGGTTTTGAGTAGTTACTGTGATCAGAAATGGTTCTACGAGTATGCGAGTTGTGTAGTATGTTATGTGATTATATCTGGGATTATGGTTATGACTGGATATAGCTTGTTCAGGCTTACACAGTGTGTAGATGTGAGATTCGGGTCTTGAAAAGAATTCTGGATGTTAGAAATTTGGCTCCATGGTTTTTGGGCTAAGGTTAAATTAATGATTTTCAGTTATGTTGTGTGGTCCGGCCTATATAGAATAGGGTGATGTGAGATCACCCCCGGGTATGTGCGTGGTAAGGTGGAATAGAGATTTGAAGGTTAAGAACAACTCTTGGCACGTTCGAGGACGAACGTATGTTTAAGTAAGGGAGAATGTAACGACCCGACGGGTCATTTTGAGTATCACAGCCCCGTTCCCCCATTTACTGCTCAATATATGCCTTACAGTTGATTTATGACTTATTGGGTTAGTTGGTTCAGGTCCGGAAAGATTTCAGAGTAAAATGAGACACTTAGTCTCATAATTGAAAACTTAAGTTGGAAAAGTTGACCGGATATTCACTTATGTGTAAACAACCTCAGAATTTAATTCTGATGATTCCAATAGCTTTGTATGGTGATTTTGGACTTAGGAGCATGTCTGAAAAATTATTTGGAAGTCCGTAGTAAAATTACGCTTGAAATGGCAAAAGTTGAATTTTTGGAAAGTTTGACCAGGGAGTTCACTTTTTGATATCGGGGTCGAAATTTGATTCTAAAAATTTTAATAGGTCCGTTATGACATTTATGACTTGTGCACAAAATTTGAGGTCAATCGGACGTGATTTGATAGGTTTCGGCATTGTTTGTGGAAACTTGAAATTTCAAAGTTCATTAGGCTTGAATTGGGGTATGATTCGTGTTTTTAGTGTTGTTGGATGTGATTTGAAGACTCGACTAAGTTCGTATGATGTTTTAGGACTTGTTGGTATATTTGGTGGAAAGGGGCTCGGGCATGTTTCGGATGTTATTCGGATTATTTTCCTTCATTTTTGCACAACTGGTAGCTGCTGATTTATGGTGTTTCAAACCTTCTTCGCGATCGCATAAGCTTATTTGGGGCAGGGATATTTTTGTTCTATGCGGTCTCATAGGAAGGAACGGGATCACGTAAGTATATTAAGTCATGCTTCGCGAACGCGTGGATGAGGTCGCGTTCGCGTAGAAGGATTTGAGCAGTAGATGAAGGGAGGCAATTGCTCTACGCGATCGCATGGGGCTGAACGCGTTTGCGTAGGTTTGAGAGGCAGTGATCCACGATCGCATGAGTGATTTCGCGTTCACGCAGGGTAAAATATGTGGGCAGTCTGCTTTGTGCTTCGCGATCGCGAGGCCATTTCCACTATCGCGATTAAGAAAATCTGGGCAGTGGAAAACTGTTCTTCGCGATCGCGTGGGCATGTTCTCGATCGCGTAGAGCAAATGACTAGGCAGAGAGTTTAAGTTTTGAAAATGGGACTTCGTCCCATTTTCCATTTTTGACGGATTGGAGTTCGGGAAGAGGCGATTTTTGGGAGATTTTCAGAGGAAACAACGAGGTAAGTGTTCTTAACTCAATATTGGTTAAATTACCCGAATCCATGGTTGTTTTTAACATTTAATTGGTGAATTAAGTTGGAAAATTGTGAAAAACCCTCTTAGTTTAATTTGGAGATTTGAGGGTCAAGTTGATATCGGATTTGAGTAAAATTTGTATGGTTGGACTCGTGGTTGAATGGATGTTCATATTTTGTAACTTTTGTCGGGTTTCGAGATGTGGGCCCCATAGGCAATTTTTGGTGTGTAATTTCGGATTTTGTGGAAAAATATTAGAATTTTGATATGGAATTAATTCCTATAAGACCGAATCAAATTTATTGTGGCTAGATTCGAGCCGTTCAGGAGTTGATACATGCAGAATGGGATTTCTAGAGCATTGTTTAGCTTGCTTGGCATTTGATTCGTCTTGTTCGAGGTAAGTAACTCTTCTAATCTTGGAGCTGAGAGTATGAACCCTGAATATACATATTATGTGAATTGTTTGGAGGTGACGCACATGCTAGGTGACGGGCGTGTAGGCGTGCACCATAGAAATTGTGACATAATTGTTTCGTGGAATTTTGTGGTCAAACAATCTTGGCATTTTCCATGCAGTTCTATGTGTTAAAGAAATTGAGCTGAGAATCATATTAAAAATCATGTTGAGGCTATGTGCCAATATTATTGGGACCCACAGAGGTCATATTGCTGTGAATTATTTGTTTTAAATTGAAAATTCACACTCAGTCATATTCATTTCATTGCATATCATATCTCAGTCTCTGTTGTTATTTATTGATACATCATATCATCATTTTCGGGCTATTTGCATGACATTGTGAGCCCGAGAGACTGGAGAGATTGATGACTGAGTAAGGCCGAGGGCCTGATTGTGAAGATAATTATGGGATTGGGCTGCACGCCGCAGCAGGCCATATTGGCTTTATTATAGCACGTGAGTTGTCCGTACGGATACAAATATTGATACTATAGCACGTGAGTTGTCCGTGCAGATTATAGCGCTAGGGCTGAATTCCGGAGTCTGTACACACCCCCAGTGAGCGCAGGTACCTACTGAGTGCGAGTGCCGAGTGCGAGTACTGAGCGATAGGGAGGACAGAGTGATTGGGAAGACTGAGTGACTATGGGGATTGAGTGACTGTGAGGATTGAGTGACTGGGAGGACTGAGTGAAATGATACTATGAGAGTATGCATTTGATTTTATCACTGAGTTGCATCGTATTGACATGCACACATGACATACAGGAATAGAGATGTATTTTCCTCATGTTGTACAGTATCACATCATTCATGATTTCTCACACACGTTGACAGATGGGCATAGTGATGCATTTGTTTTTACACGGGTTATCTGGAAAGAAAATGAAACATCTCATTTATTATTGAAAGGATTTTGGGAAGATTTATTATTTTCATACTTATTCATATTTTTGGAAGTTTCGGTAAACGATTTGGATTTTCACTGATGTACTTGAAAGGAGGAACTATTTTTAGAAATCATGATTTAGCTGAGCATTTTATCTCTGAGTTACTTCTTGTATTATTTGCTTTACGTTGTTATGGGCTGTTGTGGACTATTGGTTTTTGACTCGACCTTGGTAAATGCTCGTCACTACTTTCAACCTAAGGTTAGGTTTGTTACTTATTGAGTACATGGGTTCGGTTGTAGTCATACTATACTTATGCACCTTGCGTGCAGATATTAGATGTTGATGTTGATGTACTCGATGAGAGATGGAATTGAAGACGTACCTACGTTCTGGTTGTAGCTGCCTCTTGTTCATGGTAGCCTTAGATTTATAATAATGTGTTCATGTACTTTTCAAACAGATAATGCATTTACTTCATACCATCTTTGTAAACTTTGTTCTTAGAATCTCATGATTTGTACTACCAGTTCTTGGGGGAAATATATTGGTTTTATCTATTTTCTTTTAATTAATTGCCTTATTAATTTTATTAGAATTGGATAGTTGGTAATTGGCTTACCTAGCGGGTTGGGTTAGGTGCCATCACGACTTGTTGGATTTTGGATCGTGACACGTGCAGCTTGTGGTGTTATATGAGCAAGATGGCTCTCGAGATGAGGTTGTTTACTGCACCTTAGTTGTGCTTGGGTTTTATAGCGTATGGTGCTATCCTTCTCCCCAGGGTTGTATTTTGCACTTGGTGTGCTCGTGGTCGATATTCGGATATTTTGTATGTATAAGCATTATGACTTGATGAGTACCTCCTTCTTTATTGTCATGTATGGATCGGGTGGCACGCCGCCATGGGTATCATGTTTGGATCGGGTTGCACGCCCCAATAGTATCATGTGTGGATCAAGTTGCACGCCTCAACATTGAGATGTTGAGTACGGTTCCCTATGTCTATTCTTGTGTATTTTGTTTCTCATTCCCTGAGAAGGGCTCATGGTGATTGATGGCCGTTTTATTCGTTACGTGAGCTAGATAATTCTTTTCCAGAGTTCGTTCTTACTTAGGTGTCATATTTGAGTTGTAGCCTGTTGGCGCATTGATGGCGTCATGTGGGATTTCAGTTAGTATTTGAGGTGGCTTATTGCCGGAGCAGCTTGTACTGGGTGAGACGAGATTATTGGGCCTGTGATCAGTGCGATCGGAGGTATGCAAAGTATATTAAAGAGAAGGTGTCACTATTCAGTTCAAAATGGATTAATGGTTCTTTTCAGGAGGGAATACTCGATGAATTGTTGGTTTGGCAAATGGTTATGAGCTTCTACACATCTCTTTCATCGTAGTGGTATTGCGAGAGTTGAAACAGGGTTTATATGTGTTATGAGGTGTATTACGAGCATCAGATTCGTTAAAATGCAACTATTGTAGTCGGAGGATGTTATTATGGACAACAGACTTATAATGTGCATTGTGTGGCATCATCATGGGTGCTTGATCATGTGTTGGTTCAGCGTGTGGAGATCAATACAGCGTTCGTATTTTAGAATCGGGTCTCGTGAAGAATTTAGGATGTTGAAATTTGGTTCTAAGGCTTATTGATTACATAAAAAGGAGAATCTTCAGTCTGGCTCGAGCTAATGTACTCAACTTTGTTGTGGTGGCACGGGTAGGTGCACGAGGTGTTAAAAACTGATTTTGGACAACTCTGGAGCAGTTTAACTCGAGGACGAATGTACTTTTAAGTGGGAGAGAATGTAACGACCCGCCCGATCATTTTCAGCTCTAGCGCGTCGTTCGGCAGTTTGAGACCTTGAGTAACTTCACTTCATGTATTATGACTTGTACGTGTGGTCAAAATTGAATTTTGGGAAGTTCAGAGTTGATTCGGATGGAAAATTCTAATTTTGGAAGCTTAAAGTTGGAAAAATTGACTAAGGTTTGACTTTTGAGTAAACAACCTCGGAATCAGGATTTGAAGGTTCCAATAGGTTCGTATGACTTTAGCGTATGTCCGGATCAAGTTTTGGATAACCCGGGAGAGTTTCAGTGCTTATTGTGAAAAGTTGGCATTTTAGATGGATTTCATAAGTTTGGGTTGAAGTAGATTTTGATGTTATTGATGTCCGTTTGGGATTTCGAGCCTGGGAATAGCTCTGTATAGTGATTCTGGTCTTAGGAGCACGTCCGGATGTGGATTTGGAGGTTCGTAGGTCATTTCGGGGTCATTTGGCGAGAGTTGGAAATTGAAGGTTTTTGGGAAGTTTGACCACTATTTGATATCGGGGTCGGATTCCGATTCTGGAAGTGGGAATAGGTCTGTAATATCATTTATGACTTGTGAGCAAAATTTGAAGTCATTCCGGATTGATTTGGTACGCTTCGGCGCAAATTATAAAACTTGGAAATTTCATAACTCATATATCGATTTGAGGCGCGATTCATAGTTTCCGCATTGTTTGATGTGATTTGAGACCTCGAATAAGTTCGTATCATGTTTTGGGACTTGTTGGTATGATTTGATGGGGTCCCGAGGGGCTTGGGTGTATTTTGGATCATTGATTGAGAGACTAGTAAAGTTAAAAAATTTGGAGTTTGGCCATGGTCAATATCGGGTCAAGACGACCTCGTTTCAGTGTTTTGAGTGCACGAGCAGGTCCGTAGCGTGTTTTATGATTGAAATTCATATATGGTTTGTGTCCGGAAGGTTCCGGATGAGTTTCGGGGTGGTTTCTGATCATTTCGGAGAAGTTTGGGTTTGCTGGTTTCTGGTGAGGTACTGTTCATTCGCAATTGCGAACGCTGTTCATTCGCAAATGCAAAGTTTTTGTCTGCAAATGCGAACCTGGGAAGATTGTTTTAAATCGGGATTTTGCTCATTTCACTCATTTCTCTCTTGGTTTGGGTGATTTTTGGAGAGCTTCAAGGGGAGATTTTCATCATCTATTGCAAGGTAAGTAATTCCTGCATATTATTAGCTAACTACATGGATTCTACAAGGATTTAACCATGGCAATCAGTAGAAATTATGAGATTTTGAAAGAAACATAGAAATTGGTATTTTTGAACTTTTACCACGAAATTGGACATGGAATTAGGAATACATTATATATTTGAGTTCGTAGTGTTATGGGTAAAGTTTATCTTTGAAAATTTTTGGAATCAGAGCATGTGGGCCCGAGGGTTGACTTTTCGAGCGGGATTGAAAATTATTTAAATTGATTGATTATGGGTATTAAAGTATATTTTGATTGGTTTGCACCTTGTTTGACTAGTTTTTGGATCGACGAGCATCGGTTTGAGTTGTTAGAGAGGCTTTGGAGCCGGTTATAGAACTTTGGAGCGAGCTAAGTCTCCTGTCAAACTCTATGAGGGGAAAACTACCCCTAGGTGATGTATTTGATATGTGCTACTTGTTGCAGGGGCTACATACGCACGAGGTGACAAGAGTCCGTACGTAGCTAAATCCATGTTATTGTTCGGGTAGACTTAGGTTCACATCATGTTATAGTTGTACTATTTGAGCAGTCCCTTGCCAATTAAATTCCTTTATGTTAATTAAGTTAATCATTCACCGTTGGTTTGCCTGACGACGGTGTTAGGAGCCATCAAGACCTTAGTGGATTTGGGTCGTGACAGGCACATTTATCACGTCTCGAGCCATGGCCGAATGAACAGGAAATTAATTTTGAGTTGGTCCTCCACCAAGCTAGTGGTAGAAAATCCTTTGTGCGGGGCTTTGTTGCCTTTTGCAAGTAGAATTGGAGTTCATCAATATCCCTGTTGTTGGTTTGTTGATGCTCTCCTAGTGTAGACCAAATTAAATAATCTTCAACACCATCATTATCCTCCATAGCACCGGATGCAAATGTAGAAACTGAACTTGAAGGAATATTTGCATCTACAGCAGCAGAAGCATCAACAATGTTAGCTTAATAATTATATAAAGTTTGTAAATGTTTGTGTAGATCAGAAATATAAGTTTCAACATCAGGGATTTCAGTTGGTCTAATATCCATATAAACATATAAAGCAGTGATTAATTGGCGACAAGTGGTCATTTTGATAGAAGGGTTTAAAATAGCACCAATTAGGTAAATAGGGGGAATTGGATAGAAATATTTCTTAAATTTATCTAGCATAGATTCAACAACAGAACTATATCCTTCTTTCTTCTTGAAATTATAGAGTAAAAGAGAAATTTCAGCAATATGAACTAAACTATTTGTAATAGTAGGATAATAAGTTCCAGAAAACTCTAGTGTAGCTACATAAAAAATTTGTAAATTTTTTACAGTATCTTTAATGACATTCCAAGTACTAGCTGTTGACAAACATTTAGGATTGGTACAATGAGAATTAACATCTTCAATTATAGGCATTCTATATTTAATTCATCTTAAGAATAAATAAGTATAATTCTACCTAGTAACTATTTCTTCAGGCATGAGTCTTGGTCTTAGTCCATAATGTTCACATTTATCCTTAAATGCATTTAATCTAGCTCTTCTATTATTTTCTTGGATTACACCAACAACTCTTCTAACCAAAGTGATCTCATTTCTAAATAATTCAAGGCCACTCTAAACAATTAAATTATAAATATGACATGCACACTTCATATGAAATATTTCAGGAAGTGGTGGGTGTAGATGCAATTTTAATAGTGAAATAGCAGTATTGTTGTTAGAAGCATTATCAAATGACATGCACAAAACTTTTTCTTCAAGATTGTAAAAGGCCAAATACCTATGCGGTCCCTTAAACTTGGCTCCAGTTTTCATTTTAATACTTTAACTAAGGCCCATACCTATTAAACACTTAAACCTTGTCTTACTTATGCCTATTAAACACAATAGCTAACATGGCAAAAAAAATGTATTTCACCACTCTTAAGCGCGTGAATGGATCTGAAATTATATTTTTCCTTCTTTTTTATTTAAATTAAAACCCCTTTTCTAAAGCAACCGCATCACCACCTTATTAACTCCATTACTGCCGCTCTTCCGCTATTAGTGCCACCATTCTCCTTAGTTCTTCTTTTTCCTCACCCCACCTTCCACCCTTCCCCTTCCCTCCTTACATGAAACAGAGAGAAAAGGAGATTTAAAAACTCAGAGACAGAGAACATGTTGACTCAGGAGATTGAATTGATGTGATAATTAAAATTGATCAGAAATTGGATCAAATAAAATTGGTGAAGTATGATCTTGACGAAGAAGAGGACGATGGAAAATTTTCCGGCCAAGAAGCTCTGCAAATTTTCCATGAACTTCAAATTATTTTTTGTCTTCAGATATTTATTTTTTAGTCAATGGAACCAACCTCATACATCGTCAATCTGCTTCAGAGCTTGACAGAGATCAGATTCCATAGAAGACTCTCCCCAAATACTCGCGTTTAAACATATGGAATGAAACTCATTTCTCTTTCTCTTTTTTTCTTTCTAGATTTTTTACTTTTCTTTTTTTCTACTAACTTGTCTTTTTCTTATTTGTGTCATTTGTTAGGTCAATGGCAAGTAGCTTCACGCGTTGAAGTCTGTTTACGGTTATAAAAAATATATTTAATAGGTATAAGTAAAATAATGTCACGACCCAAAATCCACTATAGGTCGTGATGGCGTCTAACGCCGCTGTCAGGCAAGCCAGCGGTGATTTATCAAATTAATTACTCATTTTAATATCTTTAAATCATATTTTTTCCTTAATTGAACAGTATAAAATAGAATTTATAGAGTTAATAAAAATATTTATACGAACCTCAATAATGAATAACCCGAAGGAACCCCCAAAACTCGGTGTCACAAGTGCATGAGCATTACTAGTAATTTAATAAAATACAACATCTGTCTGAAATACAAGTTAAACAGAAAAATATAAATAACTATGACGTAGACTCTGCACGCTGTGAATCGTAACATAAGAATGCAGCTCACGGTAAAGTCCCCAAAATGGCCGCGCCTCTGCGCCCGAAGACCATCGGACATATGTATACCTGCACAAAAAAGTACAACAAGTGTAGTATGAGTACGTAAATTAACGCGTACCCAGTAAGTATCTAGCTTAACCCCGAAGAAGTAGTGACGAGGGGTCAACATAAACACTTAATAGTGGTCCAATAAGACAAATACAATAGAAGTAAATAGATATGAATCAAAGAAAAATAAACGAAGTAACAAGTATAGTACGTCGTGCAATCCTCCTCTCAGCAATAACTCAAACTCTCAGCTAGTAGCCATCTCCTCAATCGGAGTATGTATAATGGACCTTACCAGATAGATCGTCACAGTTCAATCAGGAAACACTCACATATATGATGGCTTCTTGCCAATTATTACGCACGATTCATAAGAGTATTTTATAGAAATGTCAAGGTATACAGCCCGATCCATCATAATATTTCCGAACCATAGATACATCTATTTTATTGTCGAGGCGAACGGCCCGCTCCCATGAGAGTATGGTACATAAATATCATCGTGGCGTACAACCCGATCCATCATAGTGTGTGCACTGTCGAAGGTCGAACGGCACGAACCATAGATGTATCTATCCTGCCGAGGCGAACGGCCTGATCCCATTAGAATAGGAAGCTTTGACGGGCCCTTGACCCCACTCACGAATAAACGTGTGAGTTATATATATATATAAAAGGAAAAACCTTTCGGTGAAATGTGATACGCGGAAGAATTTCGTAAAAGGAGTACAATGATTTTGCGGCTAATCATTAAGCCTGTTGAATATCTACCATATAAGTCTATCACTCTACGCAAGTCTAGTCTCAAGTCGCAATGTAAAATAAAGGAATTTAATAGGCCAGAGACAACTCAAATAGTACAATTATAGCTTGGCAGGAACCTAAGTCTACCCGGACATAACATGAATCTAGTTGCGTACGAACTCTCGTCACCTCATGCGTGCATAGCCCCTGTAACAAGTAGCACATAATAAATACACCTAGGGGTAGTTTATCCCACACAGAGTTAGACAGGAGACTTACCTCGCTTTGAAGTTCTAAAACCGGCTCCAATGCCTCTCTAACAGCTCAAACCAAATCCCATCGATGCAAAACTATTCAAACAACGTGCAAACTAGTCAAAATATATTATAATATCCATAATTAATTATTTTAAACAATTTCCCACTCTGCTTGAGCAGTCTATAAAATTAACCCTCGGGCCCACGTGCCCGAATTTCGAAAATTTTCGAAGATAAATCCTACCCATAACATTACTAACTCGAATATACAATTTATTCCAAATTCCATGTCCAATTTCGTGGTAAAAATTCAAAAAATACCAAATTTTAGGTTTCTTTCAAAATCTCACAATTTCTACCAATTTTCATGCTTGAATCCATATAAAAGAAACCATGTAATTAACTCACAATGTGAGGAAATCACTTACCCCATTATAGTTGATGAAGATGGCACTCCAAAAGTGCTCGAACATCGGCTCCCATGGATGAAATGAGATGAAAATGGGCCAACCCCCCGTTTTAAAGAAGCCTCACTACCCAGCACAAATTACGCTTCTGCGATGAGAAGGTTGCTTCTGCGACTGCCGCTTCTGCGGCTCCAAGTCTCGCACCTGCGAGAAACCAAGCCAAGGTCGCTGGCCATATTACGTCCCTCATGCGCATCTGCGCCCACGCGTTTGCGCTGCCCACTCCGCATGTGCGGTCCTGCTTCTTCGGCGAGATGACCGCATCTGCGATCTCAGCACTGCCCAACAAAAATCCGCATTTGCGTCCCTCTTGGCCTCTTCTGCGGCTCCGCACCTACTGCCAAAACCTCGCAGATGTGGTTACACCAGAAGACAAATGCTTCACCATTTCTTCCAAGTCCAAACTCGATCCGTTGATCATCCGGGATCCACCCGAGGCCCACGGGGCCTCAACTAAACCTACCAACAAGTCCTAAAATACGATAATGACTTAGTCGAGCCTTCAAATCACACCAAACAACATCGAAACTACGAAATCGACGATCGAATCCTTCTTTATACTTCCAAACTTTCAAACTTCGACGAACGCGTCTGAACCATACCAAAACATTCCGGAATGACGCCAAAATTTGCGCACAAGTCATAAATTACAATACAAACCTACTCCCACTTCCGGAATCGGAATCCAACCCTGATATCAAAAAGTCCACTCCCGGTCAAACTTCCCAAAAATCATCAAATTTTCAATTTTCGCCAATTGACGTCGAAATGACCTACAGACCTCCAAATCAACGTCCGGACACACTCCTAAGACAAATATTACCATACGGAACTACTCCGAGGCTCGGAATCCTAAACAGACATCGATAACATCAAAAACCCCTTCAACCAAAACTTAAGAAATTCTTAAACTTTCAAAATGTTAACTTTCCATAATAAGCGCCGAAATACTCCCGGGTGATCCGATACTCAACCCGAACATACGCCCAAGTCCGAAATCATGATACAAACCTATTGGAACTTTCAAATCCCAATTCCAAGGTCGTTTACTCAAAAGTCATACCTTAGTCAATTCTTCCAACTTAAAGCTTTCGAAAATGTAATTTTCTTTCCAAACCAAATCCCGAACTTCCCGAAATTAAATTCCTACCACACGTACAAGTCATAATACCTAAAGTAAAGCTACTCAAGGCCTCATACCGCCGAACAATGTGCTAGAGCTCAAAATGACCGATCGGGTCGTTATATTCTCCCCCACTTAAACATACGTTCGTCCTCGAACGTGCTAAGGACTACTCCGGAGTTGTCCAAAATCACTGTACAACACCTTGTGCACCTACCCGTGCCACCACATTCCGGTTGGATGCATTAGCTTGAGCCAGACTGAAAATCCTCCCTATAACCTTAGCTACCAACCTTTAAAACCAAGTTCCAACTTCCTAATTTCTTTACAAGGCCTGATTCTAACACACGAACACCGTACCAATCATCACGCACTGTACCAAAACATGATCATGCATCTATGCTAAAATCACACCATGAACCACATAAGTAGGTTGTCCATAATAATATCTTCCGACCACAATAGCTAAAATTTCACTAATCCAGTCCCTGCAATACATCTCATGACGCATATAAATCCTGTTCCAAATCTCGCAATACTGCCACAATGAAAAAGACGTGTAGAAACTCATAACCACCTGTCGAATCAATAATTCATGGATTCTCTCCTCCTAACAAGAACCATTACCTCATTCTGAACTGAATAATAATATTTTCCTTTTAACATACCTTATATAAATCTGATTGCACAAATTCCAGGCACAATAATCTCATCTCACCTAGTACAAGCTGCTCAGGCAATAAACCGCCTCAAACACTGATTCAGATCTCATATGACTCCATCAATGCGCCGACAAAATACAACTTGAATATAACACATAAGGAGAAACAAACTCTGGAAAAGAATTATCCAGCCCGCGTAACGAATAAAACGGTCGAACAGATGTTATGAATCCTTCTCAGAGGATGAGAAACAAAATATGCAGGAATAGATATAGGGAGCCGTACTCAACATAACACTGTTGCGGCGTGCAACCCGATCCAAACATGATACCGTTGCGGCGTGTAACCCGATCCAAACATGATACCGTTGCGGCATACAACCCAATCCAAATAACATACCCATGGCGGCGTGCCACCCGATCCACTCACAAGAATAAATAAGGACATACCCCTCAAGACATAATGATTCTACCTATGGAATACCGAATATCGGCCACAAGCACGCCAAGTGCAAAAACACAACTCTGGGGAGACGGGTAGCGTAATACTCTACAAAACCCAAGCACGACTAAGGTGCAATAAATGACATGCATATCGAGAGCCATCCTACTCATCTGAAACCACAAGCTACATGGGACCTCAACACACGTGCGAATAATCAAGTTGGATCAATCCGGCACAACCCCCACAGTTCACAACCAAAGGAATAGAGCGCCTTCTACGCATAAACCCTCACATTAACGATAGTACCAAAAATCTCCGTACTTGGTTTCGATCTTTAACCATCAAGTGACTAGCATGTCACACTCATACAATTTCCCCGTGGGGTACGCTCCCATGACCTTCCGCCCAGGTAGCCAAGTGCGCACATCCATACCACCAATTGTACTAATTTTGTAAAGCAGATCAAGAATCCGCAAATCAATACACAATGCTCCTTCCACATGGCACTATTCCCAGGAGACACTAGGATAATGTCAGCTTACTCTAAACATCTAATTCTTCTCGACTCATCCGAGCTCGTGACCTTTTTGTCAACACCGAACTATAACCTTGGTACTCAACTTTCAAATTCCCATGCCGCTCACTTGTAACGACCCGACTTGTTATTTTAAGAATTAGCATCCCGTTCAGCAGCTTAAGACCTCGAGAAGCTTTGTAATATATATTACGACTTGCGCGCGCGGCCGAGTTTGGTTTTCGGATGATTCGAGATTTAATTGAAAGAATAATATACTCTTGTTTTGGAAGATTAAATAAAAAGAGTTTACCGGAGTTTGACTTTTATGCAAACGATTCCGGAATGGAACTTTGATGGTTCCAATAGCTTCGTATAGTGATTTCGGACTTAGGCGTATGTCAGGAATTGGAGTTGGAAGCCCGTAGAATAATTCAGCGCATTTTGGCGAAAGTAGAAAGTTGATGTGTTCTAATTATATTATTTTGTATGCGAACGAGGACTAACAATATGATGGATACCTATTGGATAATAAGGGTACGAGGTATATTATAAGTGATATGGGGTCTAAGGAAAATCCTAAGTCTAAGACAAATTGGAAAATTTCATAATAGACTAAAGTTCCAAATGAGTACGCACAAGACCAAACTTTGGACGAGCATATATATATATATATATATATATATATATATATATATATATATATATATATATATATATATATATATATATATATATATATATATATATATATATAAGGAGTTATGTTATGGACAACCTATCAAATGAAAGATCTTCGAGTCTAGTTTATAACGATTCAAACCGTTCGTAATTTGGACACTCCTACAAGAAGTTATGACCAAATTACCAAACGCTGGCAGAATTTGTACTATCGCGCCGCGGCTGTACAAAAACGGGTTTTTATGACCCAAACCCCATTTCATTTAACTCGATTGGGGTTAATTTTTGGGGCAATTCCTGGTGTTTTAAAGAGAAGGGAGAGCGATTCTAGAGAGAGGAAAGGGGAGAACTAAAGATTTCACTACTCTTCCTTGAATCAAACCTTGAAATCGCATCAAAGGGTTGCTAAGGCTTCAAAGAGGTAAGCATTTCTTTCCCTAATTCTTCAATTTCGAAATCCAACTAGAAATGGGTAATTATTAATATGATTCTTGGATGTGAGAGTATTAATTATACATGCTTGTACCAATAAGGTTTGTGGGAAGATTGTTGAGTTCAAATGGGTATAGATTGGTTTGAAAATGGTAGAAATCTTCAAATACTTTAATTGAAGATTTGAAGGGCAATCAGATGTCGGAATTCGATAATTTTTGTATGGTTGAACTCGTATCGAAAAGGGTGTTCGGATTTTGTGAGTTTTTTTGGGATTCGAAATGTGGGTCCCACTGTCGATTTTAAAAATGAATTTCGGATTTTAATATGGAATATTAGTAATTTCATATGGAATTAATTCCTACGATTCGTATTGAGTATATTGAATTGTTTGTGACTAGATTTGAAGCGTTCAGACACGAATTCGCAAGGCAAAGGTTTATTGGGATCTTGAATTTGGTTACGAAGCGAGGTAAGTGTCTTGCTTAACCTCGAATGGGGGAATTACCCCTTATGCATTGAGTCTTATGTGCTATTTGTGAAATGTGAAAAGCTGTGTACGCGAGGTGACGAGTACGTACTTGGGCTTATATGTGCAAAATTCATTGAGTTAAAGCCTTGGGAATATTGTGTAGTAATTTGGAAAATTGTTAGTATTTATTAAATCATCTATTTGCCATGCCTAAATCCTTGTTGTTAAATTTATTTTTATATGACAATTTGATGTGATTGTTACTTGAAAACTTATGTAATTTCGTAAGTATTGTTGGTTTGATATTTCTTGGAATTAAATTTCAATATGAACTTTCCCTATGCAAATAATTAATTAAGCAAGTTTAAAAACAAGTGTTAATATAATTATCTAAATTTGGATTAATAAAGGCTTTGCTTTATGCTGAGTAATGTATATCTCTGTTGATTATTTTTGGGTGTTATACACATTGTGTGGAGCCTTCAGCTAATTGTTGTGAAATTAATCGACTTGGTTGTATCTTTGAAATTTTGGTTGTGGCCATTGGGCAAAAATGAATTGATTTTGTTATGTTGCCATGTTAATTTCCCGTGTAAATTGTTGTGTTGTATGAGTTATTATTTTGAGGAGATAAGGGTGGCATTTCACCGTTGATATTATGTGGGTATAAGGGTGAAATTTCACTGTTGTTGTGTTTGTTGGAATATTATCTGGGCGGAGCGATAAGGCGGGTTATAGGAGCGATAAGGGTGGTTATTGGTATTTTGAGGGCGGAAGGATAAGGGTGGCTATATGATAGATAAGGATGGTTATAGGAAAGATAAGGGTGGCTATTATCAGGGATGGTATGTGATTATGGGGAGTGGTTGCATTGGTGATTTTTATGTGATGTTGTGATTTTTCTTGTGTTTATTTTTATAACTTGTGCAATTTGTCTTGTTGTTGGTAAATTGATAATAATCTGATTTATGTTGAAATTGAGAGCATGTGGATATTGCCAGACGGATTATAAAAATGAAATTTGGCCACAAGGTGCCGTGAGTAAATAATGAGGATATTGGCACGTGAAGTGTCTGTGCAGTTGTGATATGAAATGTGGGCACGAGGTGCTGTGATTAAATGATAATGATATTTGGCACGTGAATTGTCCGTGCAGTTGTGATATGAAATAAGGGCATGAGGTGCCAGGGAAATATGATAATTTAATTATGGGCACGAAGTGCCGTGGAAATATAAAAATGGGCTGAGATTCGTATTTATGAAAAATATAAAAATGGGCTGAGACCCGTATTTTTTATGATTATGATACGAGGTGTCACAGGGTGACTTCTTAATTGAAAGAATTATATTCAAAATATTTATTTGGAAGGATTTTATTCAAAAAGAATTATATGAAAGAATCTTATATTCGAAAGATGTTTATTTGAAGAAATTATATTTGAAAAAAAGTTTTATTCGTAAGAATTATATGCGAAAGATATGTAATTGAAGAACTTGATTTAACTGAGTGTAATTGTATTTATCAATTGTTGAGCGATATTAATGGTGATTTTATTATCTAACTGTGCATATCACTGGTTGTTTTATGTTGCCCTTATTGTTATTTGTTTTCTATTATTTTGTATATTATATTGCACAGGTTATTAGACTAGTGAGTATCTTGACTGTACCTCGTCTCTACTCCATTAAGGTTAGTCTTGATACTTACTGGGTACCGACCGTGGTGTACTCATACTACACTTCTGCACATTTTTGTGCAGAGCCAGGTATTGGAGATATCGGACTTGAACAGAGTTAAAGCGGGATCGTAAGGATTCAAGGTAGAGGTGCTTGGTCGTCGCAGTCACTTGGAGTCTTTTCATTTCATTGTATTGTTAATTTTTAATCAAACAGTATTGTATATTCGGTCCTCGTGACCATTCCATGTATTCAGTTAGAGTTCGTGACTCAGTACTACCAATCTTGGGAGGTTGTATATTCATATTTTTTCGGATGTTAGTTTTGATTACCTATTTAATTCAAAAACAAATGGCTTCAAAATGTAATTGAAATCGACTTACCTAGTCTTAGAGACTAGGTGCCATCACGATGCCCATGGTGGGATTTTGGGTCGTGACAAGTTGGGATCAGAGCTCTAGGTCCATAGGTTTTATGAGTCACGAACGAGTCTAATAGAGTCTTGCGGATCGGTACGGAGACGTCTATACTTATCTTCAAGAGGCTACAGAACTGTTAGGAAATTTCCACTTCTTCATTCTTATCGTGCGGAATTTGTTAAATTTGGAATTTGAGCCTTTGTATCTCTATTTTCTCACAGATGGTGAGGACACGTACTATCGGGTCAGCTAAGCAGGCACCCACGCATACTGCTAGGACCGCAAGAGGCCGGGGCCGAGGTAGAGGCCGGGGCCGAGGTAGAGGCCGAGAAAGGACACGTGTCACAGCTAGAACATTGGTTAGAGGAGCATTTGAGGAGCCGCCAGTAGCTCCAGTTGGGGGACAGGTACCCGAAGCACCTGTTGTTACCCCCGGGCTTTAGGAGACTTTAGCACAGTTCCTGAGTATGTTTGGTACATTAACTCAGGCGGGATTGATCTCTGTTGCACCAAATATTTCGCATATTGGGGGAGTAGCTCAGACTCCTACCACAACTCCTGAGCAGCAGGTTCACGTTGGTCAGGTTCCGGGTGTAATACCGGTACAACCTGTTATTTTGGTTCTGCCTGAGGTCAGGCCAGAGGCATCAGAAGAAGAACAAAAGAGACTTGAGAGGTTTAAGAGGTATAGTCCACCTATTTTCAGTGGCACAACTACAGAGGATGCCCAAGAATTTCTATAAAATTATCACTATATTCTCCGCACCATGGGTATTGTGGAAGTGAGTGGAGTTGTCTTTACTACATTTTAACTGTCAAGCGCATCATATCGGTGGTGGCAAATCTATGAAGAAGGTATACCAGCCGATGCAACACCACCAACTTGGGCTCAATTTTCGGAAATGTTCTTTAAAGAGTTTGTTCCCCAGACTCTTAGAGATGTGTGGCACACAGAGTTTGAATGGTTGCGTCAGGGCACTATAACAGTGTCAAAATATGCTATCAAGTTCAGTGAGTTAGCCCATCATGCACCTATCTTGGTTCCTACAGTCAGAGAATGGGTCCGTAGATTCATTGAGGGGCTCGATTATGATATTAAAATATGCATGGCTCGAGAGTTGCAAACTGATACTCTATTTCAAAAAGTAGTGGAGATTGCAAGGAAGATTGAGCGTGTTTTAGGCAAGGAAAGGGAGTCTAAGGAGGCCAAAAGGTCTCGAAGATCTCGAGGGTTCAATGAATTTTACTCTTCAGCTAGGACCCATTATAGCGGAGGCTCGAGCAGTCGGCCAGCTCAGTACGCACATCAGATTACTCGGGGTGCTCCAGTAAGTTCTCATAGTGCACCACCGACACGAGATTATTACAGTGGTTATTCCAGTTATCCGACACAGACTCAGTACGAGCAGCCGCGACCTCAGAGGGGTTGTTATGAGTGTGGTGATACTAGGCATATCATGAGAGATTGTCCCAAACTTGGGAGAGGTGGATTTCATCAGAACACTCAGGCTATGGGCCACAATGCAGTTACTACTACACGTGCACAACCAGTTAGGGGTGGAGGAAAGACGGGTAGAGGGCGCCTAAGAGGTAGAGGCCCGACCCGTTGATATAATCGCTATGATTTGGCTGAGGTCGATACACCAGATGGTGTCGTTACAGGTATGATCCTGATTTGTTATAAAAAGAATAATTCTCCTTAATTTGATTCGGTTCTGAATATTGAGGTGAGTCCTCTTATTATGCTCCGCTTATGGGTGAGCATCGTAATTTTGTGAACCACTTATATGTTTATCCTGTGTCTATCATTTTATTTTTGGGCACCATTGAGGACTATAAGTCCAAAAGTAATTTTTATTATTCATTACAGTGGGTTTAATATGTTTCGAAATAATTGATTCCAATTTTTATGAATTATATGCCCTACCGGTATGAGGGTTTATTATGTGTTATGAAAACTGTTTATGAAATATATTGAAAAGAAGAAAGAAAGGAAATTGAAATTTCAGTTGGCACAATATGCAAAATACTTGTGATTCGGAGTTGAGGATGAGATCCTCGCATTTTTATATGATGTGAAATATTGAAACCGGGCTACAAGCCGCAGTGGAAGTTATATAAGGACGAGGTCCTTGTGGAAAAATATTTATGAGTTTAAATTCTCCCTTTGTGAAGTTTAATTTGTACTATAGTACTAATAGGGGGTTATACCGGATAGGCTTATATGATAATTCTTTTATGTGTTTCTGTGCCATAATTGTGCTGTAATTATTGAGTTTTAGCCTACGAGGTGAGTGCCCAGGTAGCGTTAAATGTGACTCGTTAAGTCGGGTAAATAGTTATGAGGTCTTTATGCCTCACATTTTGCTGTCAGTGTTGTGAAAATTTGAAACGAGGTTTTGGTTAATATGAGGTTAATTGGCGATGTTGTAAGCGATTATGAACAACTACTAAGACCAGAGATTTGGTGATGGGCATACATATGATGTGCTTCATGTCCTGATATCATTATGATAATGTAGTGCTTGTAATACTGAGATTAGTATTATTGATATATACATTGTGGTGCTTTGTGGGGTTGTGGATGTGTTGTTAGGAGTTGTTTTGGTGTTGCTCTTGCAGATCGATAGGCCCAATTACAGGGGAGACTCTGCCGAAATTTCTGAAAAATTTGGGAGTTAGTAAAATTTGGGGGATTGAGACGTGCGAAAGAAGAGATAAGTTATGTTATGTGTTTGAGGGCGGACTCTACTTCTAATTCAAGGGTGAATGATCCTAAGTGGGGGAGAATGTAATACCCCAGAAAAACTTTGAAGTACTTAAGCACTATTAAGAAAGTTGATGTGTGCGTAGGCACGAGTTGCTATAGTAGTTGAGACTAATACCATGCGTTGTTGTGAAAATCAAGAAAGTAGAAAGTTGATGTGTTCTAATTATATTATTTTATATGCGAACGAGGACTAGCAATATGATGGATACCTATTGGATATGATAATAAGTGTACGAGGTATATTATAAGTGATATGGGGTCTAAGGAAAGTCCTAAGTCTAAGCCAAGTGGGAAAATTTCATAATAGACTAAAGTTTCAAATGAGTACGCACAAGACCAAATGTTGGACGAGTATATCTACATATACATAAGGCGTTATGTTATGGACAACCTATCAAATGAAATATCTTCGAGTCTAGTTTCTAACGCTTCACACCTTTTGTAATTTGGACACTGCTACAAGAAGTTATGACAAAATTCCCAAACACTGGCAAAATTTGTACTACCGCGCCGCGGCTATGAAAAACGGGTATTTATGAACCAAACCCCATTTCATTTAACTCGATTCGGGTTCATTTTTGGGGCAATTTTTGGTGTTTTAGAGAGAAGGGAGAGCGATTCTAGAGAGAGGAAAGGGGAGAACAAAAGATTTCACTACTCTTCCTTGAATCAAACCTTGAAATCGCATCAAAGGGTTGCTAAGGCTTCAAAGAGGTAAGAATTTCTTTCCCAAATTCTTCAATTTCGAAATCCAACTAGAAATGGGTAATTATTAATATGATTCTTGGATGTGAGAGTATTAGTAATACATGCTTGTACCAATTAGGTTTGTGGGAAGATCGTTGAGTTCAAATGGGTAATGATTGGGTTGAAAATGGTAGAAATCTTCAAATACTTTATTTGAAGATTTGAAGGGCAATCCGATGTCGGAATTCGATAATTTTTGTATGGTTGAACTCGTATCGGAACGGGTGTTCGGATTTCTTGAGTTTTTTCAGGATTCGAAACATGGGTCCCACTGTCGATTTTTAAAATAAATTTTGGATTTTAATACGGAATATTAGTAAATTCATATGGAATTAATTCCTACGATTCGTATTGAGTATATTGAATTGTTTGTGACTAGATTTGAAGCGTTCGGACATGAATTCGCGAGGCAAAGGTTTATTGGGATCTTGAATTTGGTTGTGAAGCGAGGTAAGTGTCTTGCTTAACCTCGAATGGGGGAATTATACCTTAGGCATTGAGTCTTATGTGCCATTTGTGAAATGTGAAAAACCGTGTACGCGAGGTGGCGAGTACGTACTCGGGCTTATATGTGAAAAATTTATTGAGTTAAAATCTTAGGTATATTGTGTAGTAATTTGAATAATTGTTAGTATTTATTAAATCATCTATTTGCCATGCCTAAATCCTTGTTGTTGAATTTGTTTTTATATGACAATTTGATGTGATTGTTACTTGAAAACTTACGTAATTTCGTGAGTATTGTTGGTTTGATATTTCTTGGAATTAAATTTCAATATGAACTTTCCCTATGCAAATAATTAATTAAGCAAGTTTAAAAAGAAGTGTTAATATAATTATCTAAATTTGGATTAATGAAGGCTTTGCTTTATGCTGAGTAATTTCTATCTCTGTTGATTATTTTTGGGTGTTATACACATTGTGTGGAGCCTTCGGCTAATTGTTGTGAAATTAATCGACTTGGTTGTATCTTTGGAATTTTGGTTGTGGCTATTGGCAAAATGAATTGATTTTGTTATGTTGCCGTGTTAATTTCCCGTGTAAATTGTTGTGTTGTATGAGTTATTATTTTGAGGAGATAAGGGTGGCATTTAACCGTTGATATTATGTGGGTATAAGGGTGGCCTTTCACTGTTGTTGTGTTTGTTGGAATATTGTCTCGTCGGAGCGATAAGGGCGGCTATAGGAGCGATAAAGGTGACAATAGGAGCGATAAGGGTGGCTACTGGTATTGTCAGGGCAGAGGGATAAGGGTGGCTATAGGAGAGATAAGGGTTTCTATAGGAGAGATAAGGGTGGCTATTATCAGGGATGGTATGTGATTATGAGGAGTGGTTGCATTGGTGATTTTTATGTGATGTTGTGATTTTCCTTGTGTTTATTTTTATAACTTGTGCAATTTGTCTTATTATTGGTAAATTGATAATAATCTGATTTATGTTGAAATTGAGAGCATGTGACTATTGTTAGGCGGATTATAAATATGAAATGTGGGCACAAGGTGTCGTGAGTAAATAATGAGGATATTGGCACGTGAAATGTCCGTGCAGTTGTGATATGAAATGTGGGCACGAGGTGCTATGATTAAATGATAATGATATTTGGCACGTGAATTATCCGTTCAGTTGTGATATGAAATGAGGGCACGAGGTGCCAGGAAAATATGATGATTTAATTATGGGCACGAAGTGCCGTGGAAATATGAAAATGGGCTGAGACCCATGTTTACGAAAAATATGAAAATGGGCTGAGACCCGTATTTTTTATGATTATGAAACGAGGTGTCACAGGGTGACTTCTTAATTGAAAGAATTATATTCAAAATATTTATTTGGAAGGATTTTATTCAAAAAGAATTATATGAAAGAATTTTATATTCGAAAGATGTTTATTTGAGGAAATTATATTTGAAAAAAAGTCTTATTCATAAGAATTATATGCGAAAGATATGTAACTGAAGAACTTGATTTAACTTAGTGTAATTGTATTTATCAATTGTTGAGCGATATTAATGGTGATTTTATTGTCTTACTGTGCATATCACTGGTTGTTTTATGTTGCCCTTATTGTTATTTGTTTTATATTATTTTGTATATTATATTGCACAGGTTATTAGACTAGTGAGTGTCTTGACTGTACCTCGTCTCTACTCCACTGAGGTTAGTCTTGATACTTACTGGGCACCGACCGTGGTGTACTCATACTACACTTCTGCACATTTTTGTGCAGAGCCAGGTATTGGAGATATCGTACTTGAGAAGAGTTAAAGCGGGATCGTAAGGATTCAAGGTAGAGCTGCTTGGTCATCGCAGTCCCTTGGAGTCTTTTTCATTTCATTGTACTGTTAAGTTTTAATCAAACAGTATTGTATATTCGATCCTCCTGATCATTCCATGTATTCAGTTAGAGTTCGTGACTCAGTACTACCAGTCTTGGAAAGTTGTATATTCATATTTGTTCCGTTGTTAGTTTTGATTACCTATTTAATTCAAAAAAAATGGCTTCAAAATGTAATTGAAATCGGCTTACCTAGTCTTAGAGACTAGGTGCCATCACGACGCCCGTGGTGAGATTTTGGGTCGTGACATCACTGCACCTATCATGCCGCTACGCGAGAATACACGAATTCATCATAACCCCTGAACTACCAGTAGAATAAGACTTCATCGGCTAGAAACTTTTCACTTAGCTCATTTCCAAAGAGCCCATGCGACACGCAACTGAATTCCCAAACCGCAAAAAACACAACCTCAAACCGTGATCTAAACCGTCATAACTCTTCTGGAATCCATTTACACAACTAAGCCATTTTAATCAAATACCTCCCAAATCAATCAGTTCATGTGGTTGTCAAGCCCGCACGTACAACCACAAACCACATGCAAAACTTCACACAACAAAGGAACTTGTTACACCCCATGTTTTCGTACGTGAAAGTACGCCATAAGTAAATTGATGAAAGCTCGGAAATGAGATGTTATATCCCGCATTTTCGTACGTTAAAGTTTCATCATAAGTTAATCGACATAAGTTCAAGGACAAGATTATTTTTGAGGTTGTAAGTGTTATTATATTTCAAAAAAGTTATAAGTAAAGTCGTGAAGGTAAGGGGGTAAACGAATCGAAGAAAATGAGTTTCGTCGAAGTTTGATATTTTGAAAATAAATACGGTCCAAACTGTAATACCTCGTATTTATGGACTAGTGTTATACCACATGACCATGATAGTAAGGTATATGAAGTATATTAGTATTTAAGTGAAATAAGAGCTAGAAATTGATTGTTTGGAATTAGTATAAGTGGATAAGTGTAAAAATATGGGTTGTTCACGTGGGACCATGGCAACTAAAGAAAAAGGTGACTAATTTGTATTAAAGTGTGGCATTTATCTAGAAATCATGATTTTCAAAGTGGTGGCAAATGGGGGTGGACCCCATATATATATATATATATATATATATATATATATATATATATATATATATATATATATATATATATATATTAAATATAATCTTGGATAGTTCTATTTTTGGATATGCTTTAAATTATACACTTGATATGAGAAAGTTTATAAATGGGATTTTCTTTGTTATAAATATAGAAAATATTTTCTCACAAGAAAAGAAGGTTATCTTTTTATCGTTTTAAGAATTAAGCGTACGGAAATTTGTATTCTTTATATGAGTTTAGGAAAATTAGAAGTTGATAAAATATATGCATTTTTACATGGATATTTTAATGAAATATTAGTGTATGTATTACTTTTATATGGTACCATAATTTATTGATATTTTAATATTTGAATAATGGTACTTTAGCATGAGGACAAGGTTTCTAACTTTTTTGACATTATTTCACGTGATAGTGTCTACTCAATTAGATATTTATATATTATTATATTAATAAAATTGTTAGAGGATGCCAATCAACCTCGTGGATAGGATCAAAGTCCCTTTTCTTTAATTTAATGAATGACTTGCTTTATATGCTTATAACCCGTATGACTATCATTTTTGTTTAGTTCATATCTCTTCTTGAGATTTAATAGCTAAGGCTTTTAAAAAGGAAATGTTGCTGCCTTATACAAGATCCATAGGCAATAACGTTCCCTTCTTCATCTCTGTATCAATGTACATCAATTTACTTCACGTTCTCTTCCTCTTTCCAAGATCAAATATTCTAATCTCCCTCCGTCGATTTCATGGTTATAATATCGGTATACTATGAATCTTATCAATCTGAATATTACTTTGTAATGAAGTAAGGTATCGGGAAGCTTTAAAGAGGTGATCTTGGTTTGATCCATTGTCTACGATCTTCTACGAGCTCATACGAGCAATTAAGGTATGTTAAGGCTATCCCTTCTTTCCTTTTGGCATGATTCATACGATACAAACGAAATGAGTAAATGCACAACTTTCATAAATAACTCTATTCATAAAAATACTAGGGGTGTCTATATTCTTGATTCCCCATGCGAATTATTATTATATCCTCTGTTCATGAGTCTCAGAAAAATACGTATTTGATAAAGTTTTTCCGAAAGGCATATTGATTTTATGATATTCGAGAAATCTTATTAACGTATTTCTTATGCATTTCATGCATTTATACATGTGCATTGACCCATGACCAGAAGGTGTTATATACGCATATATTATATGTATATATATTATATGTATATGGGATATGGAAAAAGGTTACGGCGTTATATACGCACCACCACCTGATCAGCTGGTATACGTTGATGATTTTGCCCACAGTGGCTGAGATGATATGATGGGATGTCCTCAGAGGCTTGATGATGTTATGTGCGCATATACTTATGCATTATATGGAATTTATACGCACATGCATGGAATTATAAATATTTTCATGATTCACAGAGCTATTAAGACTTACAGGTTGAGTTCCTTACTACATGTTTCTATCATGCCTTACATACTCGGTACTTTATATGTATTGACGTCTCTTTTTCCTGGGGACGCTATGTTTCATGTCCGCAGGTCCCGATAGACAGGTTGAGAGTTTTCCACGTAGGCTATTAGCTCAGCGGAAGATATTGGTGCGCTCCATTTGCTCCGGAGTTGCTTATTTGGTCAGTATGATTCGGACGTGTATTGTTTAGTATGGAGGGGCCATGTCCCGACCTGTAACGACCCAGCCGGTGTTTTGAGTATTACAACCCCGTCTCTCAATTTACTGCTCAAATTGTACTTTACAGTTGTTGTGTGAATTACCGGGGTAATTGGCTCGGGTCTGGTGAGGTTTTGGAATGAATTGGAACACTTAATTCCAAGGTTTAAAGCTTAAGTTAAAATAGTGACCGGGTGTCGACTTATGTGTAAACGACCTCGGAATGGAGTTTTAATAATTCCAATAGCTCTGTATGGTGATTTGGACTTAGGAGCGTGTCCGATAAATTATTTGGAGGTACGTAGTGTAATTTGGCTTGAAATGCCGAAAGTTGAATTTTTGAAAAGTTTGACCGGGGGTTGACTTTTTGATATCGAGGTCGGAATCCAATTCTAGAAATTGGAATAGCTTCGTTATGTCATTTATGACTTGTGTGCAAAATTTGAAGTCATTCCGGATTGATTTGATGTATTTCGGCACAAGATAGAATTTAAAAGTTCAAAGTTCATTAGGCTTGAATTGAGGTACGATTCGTGGTTTTAGCGTTTTTTGATGTGATTCGAGGCTTCGACTAAGTTCATATAATGTTTTAGGACTTGTTGGTATATTTGGTTGAGGTCCCAAGGGGCTCGGGTGAGTTTTGGGGTGGTTTCGGATCGTTTCTAAGCCATTTTAAATTGCTGGATTTTGTCCACAGAGGTGTGAATCGCGATTGCGAACATCAGGTCGCGCTCGCGAAGAGTAAACAACAGTTTGGGGTGTTGTGAATCATGATCGCGGAAGCTATTTCGCGATCGCGTAGAACAAACCTCCGCTGCACCGACCCGACTTTGGAAGTTTATATCTCGCAATCTATAAGGAATTTGGAGATGATTCAAAAATGAAAGTTGTAGCCCTTTGTGTCTAGTTTTCAGAAAAGTAAACTATTTATCATTTGGAGTTGTCTACAAAATGTTATGATGGATATACTCTAGGTTGTCTGGGAAGAGTTTGGAAATTCTCTGTTGCACAGGGCTGACTTTGGAAGCTTATATATCGGAATATATAAGGAATTGGGAGATGAGCAATAAATGAAAGTTATAGCCCTTGGTGTCTAGTTGTCAGAAAGCTAAAGCAATTGCAATTATAGTTTTGTACAAAAGGGTATGACCATTACACTAGAGGCTATCTGGAAGTGCTGGGAAGTTGTTCTTCGCAATCGCGAAAGGCAAATTTTGGGCTGGAAATTTTTGTACTTTGCGATCGTGAAGCATTTTCCGCGATCGCAAAGAGTAAATGAATGAACAGAAGATAAAATCGTGGGTTTTGGTTTCTTTCTTCATTTTCGGATTTTGGAGCTCGGATTGGGAGACTTTGGAGAGGAAATTTTCCACAAAACTTGGGGTAAGTGTTCTTGACTCCTTTGTGATTATATTTCATGAATTAATCTTCGTTTTCGGCATTAGATTATTTATTTTTCAAGAGAAATCGGAGAAATTTCTACAATTTCAAAAAAATGAATTTTCGAGATTTGAACACCGATTCGGAGTCGGATTTGAGTGAAATTAGTATGGTTACACCTGTAATTGGATGGGTTATCGGATTTTGTGAGTTTCATCGGATTCCGAGACGTGGGCCCCACGGGTATTTTTGAGCTAAATTTTGGATTGTTGTGGAAAATTAGCATTTTCTTATGGAATTAATTCCAATAAATTTTATTGACTGAATCGAATTAATTGTGGCTAGATTTGAGGTGTTTGGAGGCAAATTCACGAGGCAAAGGCATACCGGATTAAAGAATTACACGGTTTGAAGTAAGTAACACTTCTAAACTTGGTTCTGAGGGTATGAATCCCCAAATTTGGCATGATATAAATTGTTGAAGGTGACTCACACGATAGGTGACGAACATGTAGACGTGCACCACAAAAATTGTGTCTTGAATAAATCCTGTGAAGTTGTAAAATTAAAGAATTATGTTATTATCTGAACATGTGGAACGTGTTAGAGGAATTTAGCTGAGGCTAGTAATAAAGATCATGTTTAGGCTATGTGCCGATATTTTAGGACCCATGGGGTCGTGATGCTGTTGAATTAATTTTCTAAAATATACATTTCACACTCAGTAATAATTGTCCAGTGTAAGGATATTTATGGGATTGAGCTGCACAATGCAGCAGGCCATTTGGCTTTATATATGTTATTATTAAATGGATCGGGGCTACCCGCCTGCAGCAGCCCAGAATGGCTTTATACATTATTATTTTTCTGGATAGGGGTCGCCCGCCTGTAGCAGGCCTTATTGGCTTTACTATTTTATGGATCGGGATTGCCCGTCTGCAGCAGGCCTCATTGGCTATATTATTATACGGATCGGGACTGCCCGCCTGCAGTAGGCAATATTGGCTTTATATCACGCTTGGGCTTAAGGAGCCCCCCCGAGAGTCTGCACACTCCCCCAGTGAGCGCGGTCGACTTATAGCGCTTGGGCTGAAGGAGCCCTTCCGGAGTCTGTACACCCCCAGTGAGCGTAGATGATTATATATATTCGAGATGGATTTCCCAGGGCATGGACTTGCCTTACTTACTGCTTATATATATGTTTGGGATGGATTTTCCCAGGGCATGGACTTGCCTTACTTATTTATATTGTAATGAATTGCCTGGACATGGATCTTGTCTGTATCATTTGCATTTGGGGATAAATTATCCGAGGGCTGGATTGACCTTATACGGTACTGAATGACTGACTGTCAGTAGATGTGTATATATATATACGGGTTGAAACACCCCGGGGCTGGAGTGGCCATAAACTGTACCGAGTGACCGAATAATTGGTGACCAGTATCTACAAGAGGTCTTGCTACTGAGATGTCATATTCCTTATATCATGCAGTATTGATCTATTTCACTTGTACTGAGTTTATCTGTTGAACTTGAAAGCATGCCTACATTTCTGTACCATTATTTTTACTGGACTGTACCTGCAGAGCTCATTATTTTTTTTAGCCCAGAGGTTAGTCTTGGTACTTATTGAGTTAGTTGTACTCATACCACACTTTGCACCTCGTGTGCAGACCCAGGTGCTTTCGGACACGGAGATTATTAGATTTTAGAGTACTATCAGTTGGAGACTATCAAGGTAGCTGCTTGGCGTCCGCTGACCTTGTCTCTCTTTCCTTCAGTTATTGTACTGTTCTAAACTTTCAGGTAATGGTTTTTATCAGTCAAACATTTTATTCACATTAGCTACTCATGTACTTAGTGACACCAGATTTTGGAAGTGATATATTTGAAATTTTGAGATTTCTTCCGCTGAATGTAATTATTTTATTTTCAAATTTAAAAGAAATGGTGGTTTATTGGGATTTTTGGCTTGCCTAGTATTGAGATAGGAGCCATCACGACAGGTGAGATTTTGGGTCATGACAAGACCTTTATGGTATTTATATACTCTTAGAGGCTTGTAGACATATTCCATATACGTAAAAGATTATATGGCCTTGTCGGTCTATGTTTAGTGTACGAGTGATCATTTTGGTCTTATAGACCCAAGTTGGTATTACATGTTTTATTCTAGTTATCCTACACAGCCTTTCCGTCTCATTTGCCTATGATAGCATGACACAAAAAGATACGTTATGTTGGTTTTTGGTTGAGTAAGGCACCGGGTGCCCGTCGCGGCCCGTCGATTTGGGTCATGACAAAAGTGGTATAAGAGCAGTTCTGTCCTAGGGAGCCTACAAGCCGTGTCTAGTAGAGTCTTGTTTATGGGTGTGTTGTGCACCACACTTATAAGCAGGAGGCTATAGGGCATTTAGGATTGTAACTCTTTCTTCTTACTCTAGATCGTATGGTAGAGCTCAGTCGTAGAAATTCAAATTCCTAAATTCTATTATATTCGTAATACAACGATACCTATATCCAGAAAGACAGTTGGTAAGCGATTGAATGTGGCTGTGGAAGAGTTGAGTCAGAGGAACTCGATTTTGCATCATGCTTATGATGAGTAAATATGAGGTCTTCAGCAGAACATATGTACTAAGACGTGTAAGCTTCTTGATAAGGAGCCTTAAGGTAAGAATATCTATCCACCCATGATGAAAAGTAATGAGAGATTCAGAAGGTAGATACAAGTTTCAACAAGTAAAAGAAGCAAGGTGAAAAAGGGTACGAGGCACCCAGTTAATGAAGATTATCAGTATTTACCATTCAAGAAGAGAGATATAACCATTTTGTGTTACCTTCAACAGTAACAGAGGTATGTACAATTGGTCACACCCATCTCAGTTATGCCCTATGGGAACTAACATATATGGTTTAAGAGAAGGACGGGATATCAGGATTCGGCTGGGGTTAGAGTAATCCAAAATGATGGATGGATTGTTTGCGATAGTTGACATTTCTGAAGGATATTGCAAATGTGCTAATAGATCTCCTTGTGAGACACCCAAACGGTGCACTCTAAAATAGTACAGCAAGATATGAGTACTACAAAGAGAGGCACTGGAAGCCTGGAAGGGATAAATATTATCTTAGTGTGGCTCCCGTACCTAGTAGAGAGAGAATGTTAGGCAACCCGAAGAGCCAGTGGATGGAGAAAGGGGAGCTAAAAGCAAAAGAATGTCTTGTTGAAGTTTTTAGAATAAAGTGATAGACAGAAATGTTAGCATCAATAAGAAGAGAGTTAATGAAGCATTATGAGTAAGATGTGATACATAGATGACAACGGTAGATCAAAAACAAATGACAGTATAACAGAGTCTACAGTCAAGTAAAGGAAAAGACGAGAGGTGACATGCCTTGAGATAACAAAAGAGTATAGGACATAAAGTCGTATCCTCATTTCGAGAAATAAGTTCGTGACTCTAACGTGATTACCAGAAGAAAAAGTTAGACCCCAGAGTAATACAAATCAGTATGGGCTGATGAACAAGGTAAACTAAATAAGAATTAAGGACCGAAGGATTTGATAATAGTTAACATCGCGAGAATTTCAGAGATCGCGTTCCGGCAATAATTGAATGGACAATAGAAGAATAACCTTTAAAGGTCATTCAGGAAGACGCTTCCCTAAAACAAGTGTTGTGAGCAGACTTAAGCTTAAGGGACTATGTGTGCCAGTTACACTAAGTGCCACCTTTGTGATTAAGGAATTTTGTTATCCTTGGTATAGAAGGATTACCGCAAGGCGAGTAAGGGTCATCGATGATGTGAAAAGACGCCAAAGATGAAGAGATAAAACATCTATGGGTAGCTCGTCGTAACTGTTACATCTCGCGTTTTCGTAAAGGGGGAAATATGGAGGGAGGTGACATAAAGTCAGAATTAAGTGGTTCTAGTAACTATGGAATGGTAAAGGAAGAATGCGATAAAAATGAGAAATGGATGAGATTGCACTTATTCAAATCCTACAGATATGCTACGATTCCAGAACATTATGCAAACACGGAGAGGAAGTAAGGGTTCCTGCCTGAGATGTTATTGATAGATGAGGAGCCAGTGCGAGACGTAAGTTAAGACAAGGGAAATAACCCAAGAAAGATTATGCGAAATATTGATATGAGAATGGGCCAACGAGTAGTTTGTAGTTGATTCAGGAAGAGCCTAGTTGTGGCTAGACAAGAGGATACAGACAAATCAATAGATCGTGCAAGATAAACATAGTAAACCCCAACATGGGAATTCAGTCTCGCAGATATGACATCGTGATCCTTTAGAAATATTCAGATAGGAGTTGGGGTAGTTAAAAGTGTCGTATAAGTGTTACGAAAATAAAAGAGAGTGCCACTGGGAAACAGTTAGAAATTTCAGTTCAGAAGCAACCCTACGAGCACAAGGGCGCGAAGGTAAGTAACTAGGGATAATTATAGGCAAAGAAGGACATCAAAAATTCCGTCGAGTATATGATGTAATAAGTTCGCAGCTTTACAAGAGTCAGAAGGTCTTCCCTAAGTACTACAATGAAAGACTAGCTGAGGAAATAAGGAAGAAGGCTTCAACCTAAGCACAGTGACCTAAAGAGGAAATGGTCATGTAAAACAGTCTCACTACAACATTGTATGCACTCCATAAGAAAGTGGCAGCTATCGTGACTAATGAACGGGAAGAAGAAAAAAAATCAAAAGATGATATTCAAGATCATATGGATTGTATGGAATTCCAATATGTGTGGGCACTAAGATAAGCCAAATATTCATGCAACAAGTGGCAAAACAACCAGGAAAAGTGATTGCTTACATTTAAAGAAAGTTGAGAAGGAACGAAAGGAATTATTCGATCAATGATCTAGAGTTAGTTACATTATGAATGCACTCAAGATTTTGGAATATTATCCATGCAGCATATATGTTGACAATCATACAGCCGTAGAAGACTCATATATAAGTTAGAAGAAAGAATTGAGTCCAGGTCATATACAAAGGATTGAATTGTTAGAAGGTTGTATCATGGATATTCCATAGCGCCCATGAAAGGCTAAAGTAATAACTAATACCATGATCTGCAACTCAGAAGATAGCTTAAGCTTACATACAGGCTGATCAGAGGGAATAGGAAACTAAAAGAGTTACATCAACTAAGTAAATCAGGAGTCTAATTATTGGACCCAGAAAATTATAGAAATTATGATTGAGATCATTGTAGAATCACTCTTAATATCAGAGGTACAAGAGAGATAGTACAACATTTATATTCTATAACGGCTCTATGATAGAGCCAGTTAGAAGAATACCAGCCTCATAAGAAGTCAGTATGAAGCTCCTGTCGGATTGTGTATGCGCCAGAAGTGCAAGTATTATAATAGAGCTTCAAGTTGTGGGTGTGAATAATACCTATGTGGAAGGGGGGTTATGAAAGAGATAGAAGATGTGATGCAAGATTTTAAGGTAAGTAAGGTAAAGATGAACAACGTATGAGATACTCAGGTGCAGAAGGTTGTGAATAGTCCATACTTCAGGTAAAATGCTAGAAGCGCTGGGATTCAATATCCAGGAATGATAGCAGCGTCGTTAGTGGCATATCTTCCAGCCTATGGTCTTTAGGTACCGAGAGGTCTACTTAAGAGAATAAAGAAGAGTTAGAGACAATGTAATGTCTCGCTTAATGTTCAAGAATAACATAAGGAAATCCATGGTGCAAGCAAGTTGAAGAAGGTTGCGAGTAGTATAAATAGATATGTGTAGGTCGCAAGCTAAAGTATGGTAGAGTGACGAGATTTTAGGAAGACATGAGTAAGGATAAGAAAGGGCGAGTGAGAAGGTGATGAGAATGGATAAGTCCTCAAGATTAAGCCCATGAAAACAAGAGAGTTGATGGTTTCTCTAAGTTATAGAAAGCTCAGTATAGCCTAAATGAACTCAAAGGAGTCTAAGACTGGTAGTATATAGAAGAGATGGAACGTTGCCCTGGTAATAGAATGAGGGTGTAATTGTGATAGACAAAGGATGACGTTTGGGCCTTCGATTGAGTAATGATTTGGAAAAAAGAACAAAGGGAATTTCATGGACGGCACAGGACTAGAATACCCCCCCTATAAGATGAATCATGTTGGGATGCTATGAAATACGGTTATTGAAGTATATTATCCCCCCAGGTGGATCAGTCTAATCATTTCAGATGTTCCCCGATGAGACATGAGCCCTAGCGGCAGTATTACATAAGAGGTCAAGTTTAGATCAATATTGAGGTAAAACAATAATGGATGGATAAAAGTTACAAAGTATGAGATGAGATTAGGTTGTCATTCTTAAGATGAACAGTAATGAGGAAGCAAAATACCAAGTGAAGAATTTCAGTATACCTATAGATGCCCAGAGGGACATCTTGTTAAGTTCTGTATATGTTCCCAAAGTGAGGCCCAAAGATTGGCTAAAAGCTAGAGGGAAGAGTCGCATAGGTGCACATACAAGGATAAAGTCATACATACTGCATGATAGAAGGTAGCAATAGTTACGAGATTGGAAGAATTCCGACCATAAGTCGTGGTGTGGGAAAGAGGCCTAAATGGGGGAATGCAGTGGCCTTTAGATTTATCCACAGAATAGTTGCCTAGATTGTAAGGAGAGTACTAAAGTATTCGCAAGAGCTATAGGTTATGATAATAATAAGTGCATCAGTCAACATTCGAGGACGAATATTCCAAAGGGGGGAATGATGTTACACCCCATATTTTCGTACATGAAAGTACTCCATAAGTAAATTGATGAAAGCTCGAAAATGAGATGTTACATCCCGCATTTTCGTACGTTAAAGTTTTGTCGTAAGTTAATCGATATAAGTTCAAGGACAAAATTATTTTTGAGGTTATAAGTGTTATTATATTTCAAAAAAGTTATAAGTAAAGTCGTGAAGGTAAGGGGGTAAATGAATCGAAAAAAATGAGTTTCGTCGAAGTTTGACATTTTGAAAAAAAATACGGTCCAAGCTGTAATACCTCGTATTTACAGACTAGTGCTATAGAACATGACCATGATAGTAAGGTATATGAAGTATATTAGTATTTAAGTGAAATAACAGCTAGAAATTGATTGTTTGAAATTAGTATAAGTGGATAAGTGTAAAAATATGTGTTGTTCACGTGGGACCATGGCAACTAAAGAAAAAGGTGACTAATTTGTATTAAAGTGTGGCATTTATCTGGCAATCATGATTTTCAAAGTGGTGGCAAATGGGGGTGGACCCCCCCCCACACACACACACACACACACACACACACACACATATATATATATATATATATATATATATATATATATATATATATATATATATATATATATATCCCTGGATGGTTCTATTTTTGGATATGCTTTAAATTATACACTTGATATGAGAAAGTTTATAAATGGGATTTTCTTTGTTATAAATATAGAAAATATTTTCTCACAAGAAAAGAAGGTTATCTTTTTACCGTTTTAAGAATTAAGTATACGAAAATTTGTACTCTTTATATGAGATTAGAAAAATTAGAAGTTGATAAAATATATGTATTTTTACATGGATATTTTAATAAAATATTAGTGTATGTATTACTTCTATATGGTACCATAATTTATTGATATTTTAATATTTGAATAATGGTACTTTAGGGTGAGGACAAGATTTTTAACTTTTTTTTACATTATTTCACGTGATAGTGTCTACTCAATTAGATATCTATATATTATTATATTAATAAAATTGTTAGAGGATGTCAATCAACCTCGTGGATAGGATCAAAGTCCCTTTTCTTTAATTTTATGAATGACTTGCCTTTATTTGCTTATAACCCGTATGACTATCATTTTTGTTTAGTTGCTATCTCTTCTTGAGATTTAATAGCTAAGGCTTTTAAAAAGGAAATGTTGCTGCCTTATACAAGATCCATAGGCAATAACGTTCCCTTCTTCATCTCTGTATCAACGCACATCAATTTACTTCACGTTCTCTTCCTCCTTCCAAGATCAAATATTCTAATATCCCTCCGTCGATTTCATCGTTATAACATCGATATACTATGAATATTATCAATCTGAATATTACTTTGTAATGAAGTAAGGTATCGGGAAGCTTTAAAGAGGTGATCTTGGTTTGATCCGTTGTCTACAATCTTCTACGAGCTCATACGAGCAATTAAGGTATGTTAAGGTTATCCCTTCTTTCCTTTTGGCATGATTCATGCGATACAAACGAAACGAATAAATGCACAACTTTCATAAGTGACTCTATTCATAGAAATATTAGGGGTGTCTATATTCTTGATTCCTCATGCAAATTATTATTATATCTTCTGTTCATGGGTCTCAAAAAAATTCGTATTTGATAAAATTTGTCCGAAAGGCATATTGATTTTATGATATTCGAGAAATCTTATTAACGTATCTCTTATGCATTTCATGCATTTATACATGTACATTGACCCATAACCAGAAGGCATTATATACGCGTATATTATATGTATATGGGATATAGGAAAAGGTTACGGAGTTATATACGCACCACCACCTGATCAACTGGTATACGTTGATGATTTTGCCTACAGTGGCTGAGATGATATGATGGGATGCCCTCAGAGGCTTGATGATATTATGTACGCATATACTTATGCATGGGATGGCGTTTATATGCACATGCATGACATTATAAATATTTTCATGATTCACAGAGCTAATCAGACTTACAGGTTGAGTTCCTTACTCCATGTTTCTTTCATGCCTTACATACTCGATACTTTATTTGTACTGATATCCCTTTTGCTTGGGGATGATGCGTTATATGCCCACAGATCTCGATAGACAGGTTGAGAGTTCTCCAAGTAGGCTATCAGCTCAGCGGAAGATATTAGTGCGCTCCATTTGCTCCGGAGTTGCTTATTTGGTCAGTATGATTTGGACTTGTATTGTTTACTATTGAGGGGCCATGTCCCGACCTTTATGGTATTTATCTACTCTTAGAAGCTTGTAAACATATGCCATGTATGTAAAAGATTGTATGGCCTTATCGGCCTATGTTTAGAGTACGAGTGATCATTTTGGTCTTATAGACCCAAGTTGGTATTACATATTTTATTTTAGTTATCTTACGACAACCTTTCCGTCTCAATTACCTATGATAGCATGATACAAAAAGATACGTTATGTTGGTATTCGGTTGAGTAAGATACCGGGTGCCCGTCGCGGCCCATCAATTTGGGTCGTGAAAGAACTGATCCTTGCCACAATCATGCTGAATCAACCATTACTAACTAACCCAACTTCTTTCAATTTACCCTTGATCGGACTTAGAAATATGATAGCTCTATTCACTACATAACGAACTCATTCTGCACTTATCCTGAGTGACCCAAATCGCGAAACCACATCGTTTCAATACCCATGACTCATCACATACCTCCTTACGCGCACATTAGCATCTCCAACTGGTGCACACCATTCCGCAAGACCTTCCACGAGTCCGAAGCTATTTCTTCCTTTCCTCTAATACTGCACTTAAATTCTTGAATCTCCTAGGACCGTTGTCGGGAGTCACCCACTCTGACCTGGTCCCAAATATGACCAAACTCCAACGCTCTACTAGCACCTGAACACCCTCTCGAGGAAGCAATCGGCTGAACTCTTTTCCTCGTACATCACATCCACAAAAGCATAAGCTCCGAGTCTTCCTATAAACCTGAACATGCATCGATAATGCCGAATATAGCACACGTCCATCAAGTTCTTTGCTGAATTACCCCTAATATTTCCTTTTCTTAGTCATACATAATCCTCCAATGCACCGATAACCAAAAACCGCACAAACAGACAACCACACGATCCAATCGTAAATGGTAGGGCTCCCCCACTTAGCTCTAAGCTACTAACACATAATGCAGAGCCCACAACGATCCTCCTTCTCAATTACCATGATCTCGCATTGTTACCCCGCCAGACTTCTCGAAGTCTTTTGTTAAGCCTTTCATGAACATATTGAATCACCAGTCACATTCACACACTCGACCTCTTACCGGATAGTAGGTAATATTCCTCACAGACGCTTCAACAACATCACACCACCACTAACCTGCTCACAGGAGATAACCCACCTGTGGAATTCCTTACCGACATCTTCCAATGATGATGCACTGAGTACAATTATCACGTAATCAGTAAATCCTCCTGAGCTCACGCTCACTCATCGGCTGTATAAGTCTGCTCCTTCTCTATTGACATCAACTGAGAGTTCAACAATACCTCCCGAACTCAAGTCATATTGCATCTGAAATGATAATCGAGTCTTTATACACCTCTTCATTCCAAGCAAACTCCTTTCTGCCATATTCAAACTTTCTTCGTACAATTACCACCATTCCAAATAAAATTCGTAGGCCAAATCACCTTCCATCACGATTCCCAGACCGTTATACACTTTCTCAAGGCACGCGATCATCCTACCACAGAATTCATATGCTAATCTGCCACTCTTACTTCGGTTAAATCGTCTTATTTAAGCAACTTCCCAACCTCTGCTTCTCATACTTGACATGCTAGTACTTCAACCTCCATGTCCTGCCTCATACTTTGTTGCCCAAAGGTTGCATCAAATTAAAATCCATCTCTGTAGCACCTGAACCAATAAACTGTTACCGACTCTAAGCCTCTTCGAATATCATCTTCCTCGAGCCCTCACCATTAGAAATACCAATTCGATCCCAAACTGTTGCACACCGCAAACTCTGACAACCGTCCCATCAGGCACCATATCACAACACCTTGTTCCGAAGGCAAAATCAATAAGACCATACCACCGGCGAACCTTAATGCGTTCAAACAAGGACAACGACACCGCATCAAAATAGAAATTTCACCACGCTTGAAAATATCTAGTCTCGTTACTTCATCAACCAAACCTGGACATCTATAGTCTGATTGCCTCTCCTCCGCTGGAATTAAATGTTGAACCTCTAAATCATGCACTGAGAAATCCTCTTTGCATATCATTCACTACCTCGACACATAACCAAGAACCTTACCATTGCACCAACATTATGCGATAACAATGCATAGACATCGTAGCAATTCGTGCACAGTCTCGAAACCATAGAAAATACGGATACTGAGCTGAAACAGAAGAACATCCTTCCGCAAGGCAACGATAATGGCCTACCCGAACACGCAGGGAAAAACATCCCGCACCACATTTACAGTACCACTACAACTCTTTGACGCCCAATTGATAACAAGCGCTTCGCGTCACATAAGATTGAGTAGGAAGGAAATAAAGGCACAAGCCTCAATGGAATCGAACTGCACGATGAGGAAATCAAGAAGGGAAGTGCTCCTAACAGTCCTGTAGCCTCTCAAAGATAAGTACAGACGTCTCCGTATCAATCCGCAAGACTCTACTAGACTTTCTCATGACTCGTGAGACCTAAGTGAACATAACGCTCTGATACCAAGTTGTCATGACCCAAAATCCACTATAGGTTGGGATGGCACCTAACGCCGCCGTCAGGCAAACCAACGTTGATTTACCAAATTAATTACTCATTTTAATATCTTGAAATTATAATTTTTCCTTAATTGAACAGTATAAAGTAGAATTTACAGAGTGAATAAAAATATTTACACGAACCTCAATAATGAATAACCCGAAGGAACCCCCAAAACCCGGTGTCACAAGTGCATGTGCATTACTAGGAAATATAATAAAATATAACATCTGTCTCGAATACAAGTTAGACAGAAAAATATAAATAAACTCTGACGGAGACTCTGTAGGTTGCGGATCGTAACATGAGAATGCAGCTCACGGTAAAGTCCCTGAAATGGCCGCGTCTCTGCGCTCGGAGACCATCGTACATATGTATACTTGCACAAAAAAGTACAGCAAGTGTAGTATGAGTACATAAATCAACGCGTACCCAGTAAGTATCTAGCCTAACCACAGAGAAGTAGTGACGAGGGGTCGACATCAAATCTTACTAGTGGTCCAATAAGACAAATACATTAGAAGTAAATAGATGTGAATCAAAGAAAATTAAATGAAGTAACAAGTATAGTACGTTGTGCAATCCTCCTCTCAGCAATAACTCAAACACTCAACTAGTAGCCACCTCCTCAATCGGAGTATGTATAATGGACCTTACCAGATACATCGTCACAGTTCAATCAGGAAACACTCACAGATATGTTGGCTTCTTGCCAATTATTACGCACAATTCATAAGAGTATTTTATAGAAATGTCGAGGCGTACGACCCGATCTATCATAATGTTTCCGAACCATAGATACATCTATTTTATTGCCAAGACGAATGGCCCGCTCCCATGAGAGTGTGGTACATAAATCTCGTCGTGGCGTACAGCCCAATCCATCATAGTGTGTGCATTGTCGAAGGTCGAACGGCACAAACCATAGATGTATCTATCTTGCCGAAGTGAACGGCCCGATCCCATTAGAATAGGAATCCCAATCTAGCTACGTACGGACTCTCGTCACCTCGTGCGTACGTAGCCCCCGCAACAAGTAGCACATAATAACCTAGGGGTAGTTTCCCCCTCATAGAGTTAGACATGAGACTTACCTCGCTCTGAAGTTCCAAAACCGGCTCCAAGGCCTCTCTAACACCTCAAACCAAAGCCTGTTGATTCAAAAATATTCAAACAACGTGCAAACCAGTCAAAATATATTATAATATCCATAATTAATCATTTTAAACAATTCCCAACTTCGCTTGAGCAGCCTATAAAATCAACCCTCCAGCCCACGTGCCCGGATTCTGAAAATTTTCGAAGATAAATCCTACCCATAACATTACTAACTCAAATATACAATTTATTCCAAATTCCATGTCCAATTTCGTGGTAAAAATTCAAAAATACCAATTTTTAGGTTTCTTTCAAAATTTCACAATTTCTACCAATTTTCATGCTTGAATCCATATTAAAACCATGTAATTAACTCACAATGTGAAGAAATCACTTACCCCATTATAGTTGATGAAGATGGCACTCCAAAAGTGTTCCAAAATCGGCTCACATGGATGAAATGAGATGAAAATGGGCCAAACCCACGTTTTAAAGAAGTCTCACTGCCCAGCACAAATTACGCTTTTGCGGTGAGAAGGTCGCTTCTGCGACACCAAGTCTCGCACCTGCGAGAAACCAAGCCAAGGTCGTTGGTCGCATCTGCGTCCCTCATGCGCATCTGCGCCCACGCTTCTGTGCTGCCCACTCCGCAGGTGCGGTCCTGCTTCTGCGGCAAGATGACCGCATCTGCGGTCTCAGCACTGCCCAATGAAAATCCTCATTTGCGTCCCTCTTGGCCGCTTCTGCGGCTCCGCACCTGCGGCCAAAACCTCGCATGTGTGGTTACACCAGAAGACACTTGCTTCAGCATTTCTTCCAAGTCCATACTCGATCCGTTGATCATCTGGGATCCACCCGAGGCCCCGAGACCTTAACCAAACCTACCAACAAGTCCTAAAATGCGATACGGACTAAGTCGAGCCTTCAAATCACACCAAACAACATCGAAACTATGAATCGACGATCGAATCCTTCATTAAACTTCCAAACATTCAAACTTCGACGAACTTGTTCGAACCATGCCAAAACTTTCCGGAATGACGCCAAACTTTGCACACAAGTCATAAATCACAATACGGACCTACTCCCACTTTCGTAATCGGAATCCGACCCCGATATCAAAAAGTCTACTCCCGGTCAAACTTTCCAAAAGTCATCAAATTTTCAACTTTCGCCAATTGACGCCGAAATGACCTACAGACCTCCAAATCAACGTCCGGACACGCTCCTAAGACCAAAATCACCATACGGAACTATTCCCAGGCTCAGAATCCCAAACGGACATCGATAACATCAAAACCCACTTCAACCCAAACTTAGGAAATTCTTTAACTTTCAAAATGTTAACTTTCCATAATAAGGGCCGAAATACTCCCGGGTGATCCGATACTCAACCCGAACATACACCCAAGTCCGAAATCATCATACGAACCTATTGTAACCTTCAAATATCGATTCCGAGGTCATTTACTCAAAAGTCATACCTTAGTCAATGCTTCCAACTTAAAGCTTTCGAAAATGGAATTTTGTTTCCAAACCAAATCCGAACTCCCCGAACTTCAATTCCGACCACACGTACAAGTCATAATACCTGAAGTGAAGCTACTCAAGGCCTCATACAGCCGAACGATGTGCTAGAGCTCAAAACAACCGATCGGATCATTACAGATAAGGTTTAAGTGTTTAATATGTAATAGCCTTAGTTAAAGTGTCAAAATAAAAACGGGAGCCAAGTTTAAGGGGGCGTATAGGTATTTGGCCATTGTAAAATATAGCAATTTCATGGATAGTATTACTTATAAATACAACAGTATGACTTTGATCTTCATCATATTTAAAAGCTATAATACATTTTTGCATACAAATATTATCATCTATCCAATGGCAAGTAACGGTCAAATAATCATTTCCATTAACAACATGACCAATATCAGAAGTAAGAGAAACTCTACAAGAAAGATTAGCGAACAAATAACAGATATATATATCTGATATTGTCCAAAAAGCCTAAAGATATCAGCTCTACAAATACTTATAGGAATACCTTTAAGTAAATGGTTGTAAATTCTTTGAATATAAGTAACAAGATATGGTGAAGCAGCAAAGCTAAAAGGTAAATAACCTAAAATAACCATTATAACTAATTCTTTCTGATCTTTCAATATATTATATGTACCCATTAAACCGCCAATACCTTCGTTAAGTTTTTGTTGGCCAGATTGTTCATCAACACTCCATGTGTCACGACCCAAAACCAATCGTCGTGATCACGCCTATTGTGGAACTAGGCCAACCTCAACTCAACAACCCAACACTAACAACAATAAGTTTGAAAATGTTAACGGAAGCATTTAACATTCAAGAAAAACTATTTGAAACATAAGAAAATCCCAAAGTGATACAATCCAACCCAAAACAAGAGTGTCACTAAGTACATGAGCGTCTAGATCAGAAATATAGTCTACTACAGTGTCTAGAGATATAAATTGAAAGTACGACAAAGATAAAGAAGGAGAGTCAAGGCCCGCGAACGTAGTGCAGCTACCTTGATAGTCTTCAAAACTCTAGGATCCTCAATCAGCAATCGCCGCTACGACCGGTATCGCCTAGATCTACACACGAAGTGTAGGGAGTAACGTGAGTACACCAACTCAGTAAGTAACAAGTCCAAACTTTGGACTGAAAGGTAGTGACGAACCCAACCTCAATAGGTATAACAAAAATAAATGTGCAGAAACGTAGGCATGATTTCAAGTCAAATATACTACTCAAATAGTAAAGGAAATACAGATCTGAACAGTGTAAGGTATACAACTCAGCTATCTCTACATGTCAATGCACAAACTGTATGAAATGAACCATGTGCTCCACTCTCAAGTATTCAACCACTCGATACTGTATATGGCCATCCGGCCCAGGGAAATCCATCCCGGAACATATACAACACTGACTATACGTCACCAGTATCGAGGAAAAAGGGCAATCCAACCCTGCGGAGAAATCCATCTCCAGGTATCAAGTACTTCGGACAAATCCATGTCCAGGGAAATCCATCCCTCAATAATATCATCCGCGCTCACTAGGGGTGTGTTACAGACTCCGGAGGGGCTCCTACAGCCCAAGCACAATCATAATCATCATTATAACCACTGCGGCGTGTAGCCCGATCCCATAACTGTCACTCATAACTAGGCATTCAGCCTCACTCAGTCATCAATCTCTCCAGTCTCACCACGGGCTCAGAATGTCATGAAAACAACCTGGAACAATGATATGATGAATCAATAAATAACTAAGACCAAGATATGATATAAAAATGCAGGATCATGACTGAGTATGTAACAGTAAATGAAACTAGTGAGATGACAGCAAGAAACGACCGCTAAGGGTCCAACCAATACCGGCACAAAGCCTAAACATGATATCTAGCACGATCTACAACTCAACTACTTTATCACTTGATGAAACATGGATATCAACAGGATAGAGTCACTAAACTGTGCCATGGAATCACCCAGGTCATAATTCTCACGGTGCACGCGTGCACGCCTGTCACTTGGCACGTGCGTCACCTCAATGTCAATCACATAGCATATAATTTGGGGTCTCGAACCTTCAGAACCAAGTTTGAAAATGTTACTTACCTCAAACCAAGAAAAATCCTACTCTGCAATGCCCTTGCCTCTCAAATCTGCCTCCAAACGTCTCGAATCTTTCCACAAGAAATACAATACTATCAATATAGGCTAAAGGAACTAATTCCACAAGAAAAATACCTAATTATAGCCAAATATCTGAAATCAGCTCAAACTCGTCCCCCCAGGCCCATGTCTCGAAATCTAACAAAAATCACAAAACTTGAAAGCCCATTCACTCACGAGTCTAACCATACCAAATTTACTCAAATCCGACAACAAAATCCCCTTCAAAACCTCAAATTTCTATCTCAAGAACTCTTCCACTTTTTCCAAATTTTTTCACCCCAAATCACAATTTAGATGATAAAAATCAAGATAGAATCATGGAATTTAACCAAAACCAAGTGAGAAACACTTACCCCAATCAACTCCGCGAAAATCCCTTCAAGAATCGCCCAAATCCGTGATCTCTAGCTCAAAATATGAAAAATGAACTCAAACCCTCGATTTTGAATTTAACATTGTCTGCCCAGATTTTCCTCTTCGCGAACGCGACCGTCCTCTCATGTTTGCGTAGACCAGCTTGGCTTCCTCTCCACTTTACTCTTCGTGAATACGACACATGCCTTGGGAACACGATGCTTTACTAGCTCAGACCTTCGCGAACGCGACCACCACCTCACGAACGCGTAGAAAAAGGACATGGGGTCCCCAACTGCCTCACTCCTCTTCGCGAACGCGACCCTGCTCCCGCGTTCGCGATACACACGCAGACCACACCTTCGCATTCGCGTCCTCCCCTTCGCGAACACAAAGAACAAAATCTCACCACTCAAAAAACACTCTTCGCGAACGCGAGGGCCCACTCGCGATCGCAAAAGAGGAAACCAAAAGAATGCAGCACAGATATCAACAATCTCACCAAGGCCAAAAATGATCCGTTAACCACCCGAAACTCACCCGAGGCCCTCGAGGCCTCAACCAAACATACTAACGTATCCCATAACATCATACGAACATAGTCGAACCTTCAAATCACCTTCAACAACACCAAAAATACGAATTACACACGGATTCAAGCCCAATGAACTTAGAAGTTTCCGAATTCCACAAACGACGACGAAACCTACCAAACCACGTTTGAATGACCTCATATTTTGCACACAAGTCGGAAATGACACCATGAACCTACTCCAACTTCCGGAAATCCGATCCGACCCCGATATAAAAATTTCCACTGCCGGCCAAAATCGCCAAAATTCTAACTTTCTACAATTCATGCCTAATTCTACCACGGACCTCCAAATAACATTTCGGATGCGTTCCTAAGTCCGAAATCACCTAACGAAGCTAACAGAAACATCAAAATTCAAATCCGAGGTCGTTTACACATAAGTCAACTTCCGTTTAACTTTTCTAACTTAAGCTTTCAATTAAGAGACTATGTGTCTCAATTCACTCCGAACCCGAACCAACTAACCCGGTATATCATAACATAGTTAAAGAACACAAAAGAAGCAGGAAATGGGGAACGGAGCTATAACTTTTGAAACGACCGGCCGGGTCATTACATCCTCTCCCTCTTAAACAAACGTTCGTCCTCGAACGAGTCTAGAAACATACCCGGAGCCTCAAATAGGTGTGGATATCTGCTCTACATCTCCCACTCGGTCCCCTAGGTGGCCTCTTCCACAGGCTTACCTCTCCACTACACCTTTACTGAAGCTATATCCTTTGACCTCAACTTCTGAACCTGCCGTTCCAAAATGGCCATCGGCTCCACATCATGAGTCATATCACTATCCAACTGAACCGTGTTGTAGTCCAAAACATGGGACGGATCTCCAATATACTTCTGGAGAATAGAAACATGAAACACTGGATGCACACTCGACAAGATGGGTGGCAAGGCAAGCTTGTAAGCCACCTCCCCTATCCTCTGAAATACCTCAAAAGGCCCAATAAACCGGGGAATCAACTTGCCCCTCTTCCCAAACCTCATAACACCCTTCATGGGTGATACATTCAGCAAAACCTTCTCCCCGACCATGAAAGACACATCACGGACCTTCCTGTCCACATAGCTCTTCTGCCTAGACTGCGCCGTGCGAAACTGCTCCTGAATCAATTTCACCTTGTCTAATGCATCCTGGACCAAGTCTGTGCCCAAGAGCCTAGCCTCACCCGACTCAAACCATCCTACTGGACATCTATACCTCCTTCCATATAAAGCCTAGTACGAAGCCATCTGAATGCTGGACTGATAATTGTTGTTATATGCAAACTCTGCGAGCGGCAGAAACTGGTCCCATGAACCCCCAAAATCGATGACACAAGCGTGTAGCATGTCCTCCAATATCTGAATAGTGCGCTCGGATTGTCCGTCTGTCTGAGGGTGAAAAGTTGTGCTCAACTCAACCTGAGTACCCAACTCTCATTGCACGGCCCTCCAAAACTGCGATGTAAACTGAGTGCCCCTATCTGAAATGATGAAAACTGGGACACCATGCAGGCAAAAAATCTCTCGGATCTAAATCTCCGCCAACCGCTCTGAAGAGTAAGTAGTACTAACTCGAATGAAGTGCGCGGACTTGGTCAACCGATCCACAATAACCCAAATAGCACCGAACTTCCTCGAAGTCTGTGGGAGCCCAACTATGAAGTCCATGGTGATCCGCTACCACTTCCACTCTGGGATCTCTAACCTCTAAAGCAAACCACCCGGCCTCTGATGTTCATACTTAACCTGCTGACAATTGAGACATCGAGCCACAAACCCAACTATATCCTTCTTCATCCGCCTCCACCAATAGTGTTGTCTTAAATCCAGGTATATTTTTGCGGCACCGGGATGGATGGAATACCGCGAGCTGTGGGCCTCCTCAAGAATCAACTCCCGGTGCCCATCTACATTAGGCACACATATCCGGCCCTGCATCCTCAACACGCCGTCATCACCAATAGTCACATCCCTAGCATCACCTCGCTGAACCTTGTCCTGAAAAACGAGCAGGTGGGGGTCATCATACTGATGCTCCCTGATACGGTCATAAAGAGAAGACCTGGATACCACACAAGCCAATATCCGACTCGGCTCCGAAATATCCAATCTGACAAGCTGGCCAGCTAAGGCTTGAAAATCCAATGCCAAAGGTCTCTCTGCTGCTGGAAGATATGCTAAACTCCCCAAACTCTCTGCCCAGTGACTCAAAGCATCGGTCACCACATTGGCCTTCCCCCGGATGGTACAAAATGGTGATATCACAGTCCTTGAGAATCTCCAACCACCTCCGCTGATACAAGTTAATATCCTTCTATTTGAACAGATGCTGCAAACTCCGATGATCAGTGTAAATCTCACAATGAACTCCGTACAAATAGTGCCGCCAAATCTTTAAGGCATGCACAATAGTTGCTAACTCAAGATCATGGACAGGATAGTTCTTCTCATGAGTCTTCAACTGGCGTGAGGCATAGGCAATCACCCTACTCTCCTGCATCGGAACACATCCAATACCTATCCTCGAAGCATCACAATACATGGTGTAAGAACCTGAAGCTAACGGCAGAACTAAAACTGGAGCCATGGTCAAAGCAGTCTTGAGCTTCTGGAAGCTCTCCTCACACTCATCCGACCACCTGAATGGAGCACCCTTTTGGGTCAATTTGGTCAAGGGCTACGCAATAGATGAAAATCCCTCCACAAAGCGACGGTAATAGCCCGCCAAACCAAGGAAGCTCCTAATCTCCGTGGCTGAGGACAGTCTGGGACAACTCTGCACCGCCTCTATCTTCTTCAGATCCACCTGAATACCCTCACTGGACACCACATGCCCTAAGAATGCTACTGAACCGAGCCAAAACTCACACTTGGAGAACTTTGCATAAAGCTTCTCCTCCCTCAATCTCTGTAATACAATCCTCAGATGCTGAGCATGCTCCTCCTAGCTACGAGAGTACACCAGGATGTCATCAATGAATACAATAATGAGTGAGTCCAAATAGGGCTGGAATACACTGTTCATCAAATGCATGAACGATGTTGGGCCATTGGTCAGTCTAAAAGACATCACTAAGAACTCATAATGGCCATATCGGGTCCTGAAAGCTGTCATCAGAATATTCGAATCCCGAATCTTCAGCTGGTGATACCCAGACCTCAAATCAATCTTGGAGAACACCCTCGCCCCCTGAAGCTGGTCAAATAGATCATCAATGTGAGGCAAAGGATATTTGTTCTTGACTGTGACCTTGTTTAACTGCCTGTAATCAATGCACATCCTCATGGAACCATCTTTTTTCTTCATAAATAGAATCGGTGCACCCCAAGGTGTCACACTAGGCAGAATAAACCCCTTATCAAGGAGTTCCTAAAGTTGTCCCTTCAACTCCTTCAACTCCGCTGGTGCCATACGATACGGTGGAATAGAAATGGGTTGAGTGTCCGGCACCAAATCAATACCGAAATCAATATCCATGTCAGGCGGCATGCCCAGCAGGTCTGCAGGAAACACATCCGGAAAATCACGCACCACAGGAACAGAATCAATAGCAGGGACCTCTGCACTAACATCCCTCACAAAAGCTAAATAAGATAGGTAACCCTTCTCAACCATCCGCTAAGCCTTTAAGAATGAAATCACTCTACTGGGAACATAGTCTATAGAACCGCTCCACTCAACCCTCGGCAACCCCGGCATTGCCAACATCACGGTCTTAGCGTGACACTCTAGAACAGCATGAAATGGAGACAACCACTCCATACCCAATATCACATCAAAATCGACCATACTGAGCAGCAAAAGATCCACTCTGGTCTCCAGAACCCCAATGGTCACCACACATGACCGATATACGCGGTCCACAATAATAGTATCACCCACAAGAGTAGATACATGAACAGATGAAACTAAAAACTCACGGAGCATATCCAAAAAATGAGCGAAATATGAGGAAACATATGAATAAGTGGACCCAGGGTCAAATAATACTGAGGCATATCGGTGGCAAACCGAAACAATACTTGTAATCACAGAATCTGAAGCAATGGCATCTGGTGTGGCTGGGAGGGCATAGAAACGGGCCTGGCCGCCCCCTGATCGGCATCCCCCTCTCGGACGACCCCTAGCTGACTGAGCTCCACCCCTAGCTGGCTGGGCGAGTGGTGGAGCAACTGGTGCTGAAATCGAAGGCTGACTCCTCTCCTGAGATGAACCTCCCGTCATGCAGGGACAAAACCTCTTGATATGACCCAAATCCCCACACTCAAAGCAACCTCTACCTGCCACTGGGGACTGAAGGGAACCTCGGGCACTAGAATAATCGCTAGAAGGTCCTGACACAGATGAACCCTGAGCTGATGGTGCATGCGACGAACTCTGAGCTGGTAGCGCACCGAATGATGTCTGACCCTGCTGATAACCATGGGGCCCATGACCGGATGATGTACCTCGGTGCACTGGGCAAGCCGTCTGATCATGCCTAAAAGGACGACCTCTACCGTGCTGTAACTGACCCCCAAAAGGAGCACCACAAAATCCTCCCTGTCCACGAGGCCTCTTGGCCTCCCTCTCAACCCTCTCCTGACTACGAACCATCTCAATCTGACAAAAAATGTCGACAGCCTCATCAAAAGTAGCACCAAACACTCTCTCTGGTCATAAGCAATCACAACTGATAAGTGAGGCCATCTATAAACCTCCTGATCCTCTCCATGTATGTGGGAACCAACCAGATAGCATGACGGGCTAACTCCGAGAATCGCATCTCATACTGCGTCACAGACATATCACCCTGACAAAGCTTCTCAAACTGCCTGCACAGCTCCTCTCTGCGAAACTGAGGCACGAACTTCTCCAGAAAGATAATGGAGAACTGCTGCCAGGTAAGGGGGTGCGCTGACCGGCCTACGCCTCTCGTAAGCCTCCCACCAACTGAATGCAGCCCCAAAGAACTGAAAGGTAGTGAACGAGACCCCACTGGTCTCCATAATACCTGTTGTACGAAGTATCCTCTGACACCTGTCCAAGAAACCATGTGCATCCTCTCCCTCTGCACCACTGAAAGATGGAGGCGGGAGTCTCCCAAACCTCTCCAATCTATGCCGCTCGTCCTCAGGCATAACAGGAACCACATAGTCCTGAGCAGCTACAACCGGCTGGGCTGGTGGTGCCCCCAGTGTCTAGAATCCCTATACCACATGCTCTGGTGTGCGGGCAGTGGGAGTCTGAGCACCTCCCCCGGCCTGAGAAGTGGCTGCGGCGGCTGGAACAGAGACCGCCTGAGCAAGGCTGGTACACGCAGTCATAATTTGAGCTAAGGCCTCCTGAAGGCCTGGAATCACAATAGGCACAGGTGGTGCCTGAGCTGGTGCATTAACAACTGGAATCTGGTCCTGATCTGGGGCAACTGGTGGATCTGCAGGTACTGCCCCAGTTGTTGTGCAGGCTGCACCTCTGCCCCTACCACGGCCTCTACCGCGCCCTCGGCCTCTCGCGGCTCTGGCTAGTAGTACTAGTGGTTGTCCATCCTGCCTGGTAGTACGAGTCCTCACCATCTGTGAGAGAATGAAACAACAAATGTTTAGTAGCTAGAATCAACAGATCCGCACGACAAGAATTCAAGAATATGGAGTTTCCTAAGGGTTCTGCAGCCTCTCGAAGATAAGTACAAACGTCTCCGTGCCGATCCGCAAGACTCTACCAAACCCGCTCATGACTCGTGAGACCTATCTAACCTATGCTCTGATACCAACTTCTCACGACCCAAAATCAACTATCGTGATGGCGCCTATCATGGAACTAGGCCAACCTCAACTCAACAACCCAACACCAACAACAATAAGTTTGAAAACGTTAATGGAAGCATTTAAAATTAAAGAAAAACTGTTTGAAACATAGAAAAATCCCAAAGTGATACAATCCAACCCAAAACTAGGGTGTCACTGAGTACATGAGCGTCTAGATCAGAAATACAATCTACTATAATATCTAGAGATATAAACTGAAAGTATGATAAAGATAAAGAAGGAGAGTCAAGGCCCCCGAACGCAGTGCAGCTACCTTGATAGTCTCCAAAACTCTAGAATCCTCAATCAACAACCGCTGCTACGACCGGTATCGCCTGGATCTACACACGAGGTACAGAGAGTAACGTGAGTACACCAATTCAGTAAGTAATAAGTCCAAACTTTGGACTGAAAGGTAGTGACGAACTCAACCTCAACAAGTATAACAGAAATAAATGTGCAGAAACGTAGACATGCTTTCAAGTCAAATATACAGCTCAAACAATAAAGCTAATACATATCTGAACAGTGTAAGGTATACAACTCATCTATCTCTACATGCCAATGCACAAACTGTATGAAATGCACCATGTGCTCCACTCTCAAGTATTCAACCACTCGGTATTGTATATGGCCATTCGGCCTAGGGAAATCCATCCCGAAACATATACAACACTAACTATGCGTCACCAATACCGAGGAAAAAGGGAAATCCAACCTTGTGGAGAAATCCATCTCCAGGTATCAAGTACTTCAGATAAATTCGTGTCCAGGGAAATCCATCCCTCAACAATATCATCTGCGCTCATTGGGGGTGTGTTACAGACTTCGGAGGGGCTCCTACAGCCCAAGCGCTATCATAATCATCATTATAATCACTGCGGCGTGCAGCCCGATCCCATAACTGTCACTCATAACCAGTCACTCGGACTCACTCAGTCATCAACCTCTCCAGTCTCACCACAGGCTCACAATGTCATGAAAATAACCTGGAACATGATATGATGAATCAATAAATAACTGAGACCGAGATATGATATAAAAATGCATGATCATGACTGAGTATGTAATAGTAAATGAAACTAGTGAGATGACAGCAAGAAACAACCGCTAAGGGTCCAACCAATACCGGCACAAAACCTAAACATGATATCTAGCACGATCTACAGCTCAACTACTTTATCACTTGATGAAACATGGATATCAACAGGATAGAGTCACTAAACGGTGCCATGGAATCACCCAGGTCACAATTCTCACGGTGCACGCCCGTACGCTCGTCACTTGGCACGTACGTCACCTCAATGCTAATCACATAGCATATAATTTGGGGTCTCGGACCCTCAGAACCAAGTTTGAAAATGTTACTTACCTTAAACCAAGCAAAATCCTATTCCGCGATGCCCTTGCCTCTCAAATCGGCCTCCAAACGTCCCGAATCTAGCCACAAGAAATACAATACGATCAATATAGGCTAAAGGAACCAACTCCAAAAAAACAATACCAAATTATAGCCAAAAAATCTGAAATCGGCTCAAACCCGACCCCCTGGGCCCATGTCTCGGAATCCAACAAAAATCACAAAACCTGAAAGCCCATTCACTCACGAGTTTAACCATACCAAATTTACTCAAATCCGACAACAAAATCCCCTTCAAAACCTCAAAATGCCATCTCAAGAACTATTCCACCTTTTCCCCAATTTTTCACCCCAAATCACAATTTAGATGATAAAAATCAAGATATAATCATGGAATTTAACCAAAACCAAGTGAGAAACACTTACTTCAATCAACTCCGTGAAAATCCCTTCAAGAATTGCCCAAATCCGTGATCTCTAGCTCAAAATATGAAAAATGAGCTCAAACCCTCGATTTTGAATTTAACACTGTCGGCCCAGATTACCCTCTTCGCGAACGCGACCGTTCTCTCGCGTTCGCGTAGACCAACTTGACTGCCTCTCCACTTTACTCTTCGTGAACATGACACATGCCTCGCTAACGCGATGCTTTACTAGCTCAGACCTTCGCAAACGCGACCACCACCTCGCGAACGCGTAGAACAAGGACTTGGGGTCCCCAACTGCCTCACTCCTCTTTGCGAACGCGACCCTGCTCCCGCGTTCGCGATGTACACGCAAACCACACCTTCGCGTCCTCCCCTTCGCGAACGCGAAGAACAAAATATCACCACTCAAAAAACACTCTTCGCGAACGCGAGGGCCCACTCGCGATCGCGAAAGAGGAAACCAGAAGAATGCAGCAACAAATATCAACAATCTCACCAAGGCCAAAAATGATATGTTAACCACCTGAAACTCACCCGAGACCCTTGGGACCTCAACCAAACATACCAAGGCATCCCATAACATCATACGAACTTAGTCGAACCTTCAAATCACGTTCAACAACACCAAAAATATGAATTATACACGGATTCAAGCCTAATGAACTTAGAAATTTCGGAACTCCACAAACGACGCCGAAATACCAAACCACGTCCGAATGACCTCAAATTTTGCACACAATTCAGAAATGACACCACGAACCTACTCCAACTTCCAGAAATCCGATCCGACCCCGATATAAAAAATTTCACTGTCGGCCAAAATCGCCAAAATTCTAACTTTCGTCAATTCAAGCCTAATTCTACCACAGACCTCCAAATCACATTCCGGATACGCTCCTAAGTCCGAAATCACCTAACGGAGCTAACAGAACTATCAAAATTCAAATCCGAGGTCGTTTACACATAAGTCAACTTTCGGTCAACTTTTCCGACTTAAGCTTTCAATTAAGAGACTATGTGTCTCAATTCACTCTGAACCCGAACCAACTAACCCGGTATATCATAACATAGCTGAAGAATACAAAAAAAGCAGGAAATGGGGTAACAGGGCTATAACTCTCGAAACGACTGGCCAGGTCGTTACATCATGTAATAGGATGATTATCTACCATATGCTTACGAAGTTGACTTGTTCCCCTTTGCTTACCTCCGATCTTATGTTTATAAACTTCCTGACAAATAGTACATCTTATATAATTTTTATCTTCTTCTAGTCTTTCAAAAAATTGCCAACACTTACTTCTTAATCTCCGATTCTTCTTAGTAGGGAGAGGAGGCCTACCTATATTACCACGATCCCAACTCCTAGTATTTTGACTAGCAGTGCTAGGTATAGGTGGTGGTATTTCAAGATTATCACGTGACTCAATATCATCTAAATTATCATCTATACCATAATCATCTTAATGTTGCTCATAATCTACATTTAAATTTTCAGGTGAACTTTCAAAAATATGTGTAAAGTAACTAAAAGAACCAGCACCACCTCTTGATCTTTTAATATTTTTACTCTTACTAGTACCACCCACACTAGTACACGCTATTTTAGCTGCGCTAAATACATTCATTATGTAAATTAAATTTTAAAAACTAAATTAATAATTTTAAATAATAAAATAAAAATAAATACCAAAGAAGAGAAAGAGATGGAACGAGTGTACCGGGAGTTCGGATGCCGCATTAAATTCGATATTACACTTCAATTGATATTTGATGATACCACACTTCACTTGATAATTATAATTTTGTAGTGGCTACTGTAAATAGTTGATAAAACTTGAAATAATAATTAATTGAGAACTTGAGAACAATAAGCAATTCAATAATCAAGAGAGAATTGAGAGAGAATTAAAGTAGAAGAAAAGAGCAAGTTGTGAGAAAAAATGAAGGGGGGGGGGGAGGGCTATTTATAGTTTTTAAAAGGCTAAAAATATAATTTATTAATTATTAAGAGTGGGGGCTATTTTATTAAGGGGTAGGCCGAAATAGTTAAATTTGCAAAAAATGGTCGTTGTCCAACGGTCAATTTTGAATTTGACCGTTGGCAACGGTAAAAAAAAAAAACCAATATTAACCGGGCTGAACCGGCTTGAACCCGATAACGGGTTACTGGGCTAGCCAGGTTCTGCTGCACCGATAGCTAAAAAAGGCTCGGCCTCTTCCGGCATAACCCCCTACCCTAGCCAATGCCCCACCCCTTACCGGACCGGGCTGACCCAGGATAAACCGGTTTGAACCGGATTGTTAGTGGGTTGGCCCAACCCGTTTAACACCTTTAAGTTGAGGGGGAAGTACACAGTTAGCCACTAATTAGAGATGTCTTTACTCTTTAGCCACTGTTTAAAATATATTTACTCTTTAACCGGTAATTAATAAATTTTTACCCGTCCGGACGAAAATACCCATGTGCATACATGAGTGTTGTGTAAATATTAAGGACATGGTGTCCTTAACTTCATGAATACTGTGTAAATATTAAGGACAAAGTGTCTTGTATTTGCACCTTCCGTTGTTAAACTTTAGGACATCATGTCCTTAACTTCATATGTGCAGTGTAAATGTTAAGGTCATGTGTGTAGTATAAAATATTAAGGACATAATGTCCTTAACTTGTATTTGCACCTTCTTTATTAAACTTTAGGACCTCATGTCCTTAACTTCATATGTGCAGTGTAAATGTTAAGGATATGGTGTCCTTAACTTCATGTGTGTAGTGTAAATATTAAGGACATAGTGTCCTTAACTTTATGAGTGTTGTGTAAATATTAAGGACATGGTATCCTTAACTTCATGAATGTTGTGTAAATATTAATGACAAAGTGTCATGTATTTGCACCTTCAGTTGTTAAACTTTAGATTGTGTCCTTAACTTCATATGTGCAGTGTAAATATTAAGGACACTATGTCCTTAATATTTACATATAACTCGTGAAGAAATGGTAAAAACGTTTTTTCCTATTAATTTTAATAGAGTAATGGCTATTTTTGCTCAACATTAAAAATATTGGATAAAATCTAAATACCATGTTAAAAATGGCTACCTCACGCCATTTCTACTTAAGTTGAACTAGTATCTTGTAGGTTTCGTGACAATTTATTTTTATTATTACAAAAAAGTACAAATTGTAATCTTATTAGATCTTTAACTTTTTTGAAAATTTAATTATTTAATCATTTTTGTTGTCGCTCTTTTCTTTTATATGAGTTCTTCAATTATGAAACATTTTGTAATCTTAGTTCTCTAATGTTTCTTATAACAAATTGTTACTATATTTCAAGTTCCAATCCAAATATGTATTCGCTAATTCATTACACGTTAGATAAATATTTTAGCAAATAAATATTATGCAATATTTATTCAATCTAAGAGATGGAATAGCTCAATAGAAATAGAATGTCAGATCAATTAGATAAAATTGAATAAGTTTTTTATTATGAGAAATCATTTTATGAGGAAGGCTTGTTAATAATTTCATATTTTGTTGCTGTTTTCTGTTCATTAGTATAAATATTTATATATAATAAAAAATTTAAACTCATACCTATCATTTTTTAAATTTTAAAAAGTTTATTTATTTTTTGACAATTGTTTTTTATTTAAAATATAAAATATAGATATGTGTAATTACACTTATACTACCAAACATGTCATTGCGTTATGACAAACAAATATGCCAATGTAGTTACTATGCTATGTAATTATCAGGCTATGTAATTACTATCCCAGTAATTACACAGCGGAGTAATTACACAGTGACTTCCAAACAGACTCTTAGTATAAGGTGTAAAAGTCAACTAAATCTCGTGTTCATTACTTAAACATTACTCAACTGTCCAAAATTATCTAGTAAAAATTATTTTTTAGTAATGAAAAAGTCACTTAAATGTTTATAGCAATTAAAGGGTCACTTAACTAGATTTTTCAGACTTTCGATGGCCAAATACTTATACCCTCTAGATTATTAACCTTTTTTTAAATATTTTTTTAATATTATGATTATTTTTCCACTTTTTAATTTATATTATGGACTTACCTATAGAACAAATAAATTTTATTTATGAAATAAAAAATAAAAAATAATTTTCAAGCATATATAATATTATAATAATAAAATAATTAAATTCTTACTTACCGAAAAGAAAATTTTCAAACATAAGCCAAAGGGAAAAAAATAAAAAGAAATTATCTAAAGAAAATGGTAAAAATGTGATGTCAGAAGTGGGATTTGAACCCACGCCCTCTCTCGAAGACCAGAACTTGAGTCTGGCGCCTTAGACCACTCGGCCATCCTGACTTGATTGTGATAATGAATAAATAACATAGTTTTCTATGCAGTCGGTTCCCCCAAGCCCCTCCGAGCCCCAAAAAATTAGTCGCCTTTTCGAGCAGCGACAATGATCTCATTGCATTACAAATCTCATTTCACCATGCTTTTGTGAATTTCATTAGGCAAATGCCATTTATACCCCCTTGAGCCCTTATTCGCAGACCAAAATTCTGAAGGCGCGAATCAAGAACCAATTGCTGCCTGGAACTAACACATCTGCTAGGATTTAACATTTTTAATCCAAGATGCAGGTAACTTCAATTAAATTCCACAGTTTCACAATTCTTTGAATTTTCATTGTTCGACACATTTCAGCTGATTTTAATTTCTCTGAATAAACTTGTAGTACCCGATGAATCCACCGGGGCCACCACAATACGGCCGACCGTTACCTCCGCCATTACCGGCCTTTCCACCGGCGTCTAGTACTTTCTGGAATACTGCCAACGTGGTTGATCACCTCAAAAACTTACACGACACCATGAATCTTGCTACAGCTTTGTAAGTAACATAAAGCTTAAAACATATAATTATTATCTTTCTGGGTTTTGAGCAATTGCAAAGAGCTGGAAATGATACTCCCTCCCGGTAATTCTTATGAACGTGTTTTGACTGGAGTTTAAGGCAGAAATAAAGATTTTTGAAACTTGTGGTTTAAGCATGTCATGTCATTTGTGTGGCTATAAAATCATAGTGAAGGATAAAATGGAAAGATCAAAGATAAATTGTCGTTCTTTTTTAAAAAGACTAAAAAGTAAATAGTGTCAACATAAAACGGAATTAAGTGAGTAATTAAGGGGAACAAATATGACGAGGGTTCTAAAAATGAGGCAAAATTTTTGAACCAGAATCACTATTATTTGCATTGTAAGGGTGTGGTGAGATAGTAAGCCCCCCCCCACAACTCATAACCAGAGTCTTGCTGTTCGAGCACTAGGAATGGAGAACCTTGCTGTTTGCAGTGCTTGACCCTCTTAATGGGCTTTCCCCTGCAAATAGATATTGCTCAGGCCAGTGGATTTCTAATAACGGAAGCTTAGAAAGAAAAAAAAATGCAGTTTTGAAGTGTTCATGTTTAGGGCTTCTACATTTCTTAATTTGGATAATAATAGCTGGAAATGCTACTTAGCCCGGGGGGGGGGGGGGTAAGAAATGAAAACTGAGAAGGTTCGGAAAAGGGGGCTAAATTTTGATTGAGAAACTCCTTTATGTACACATTATTTGAATACTAATTTGATAGCGTTCAGGAATGTTTTGAGCAGGCAAAAAGAGCTGGAAATGTTAATTAGGGTGAAAGATAGAAAATTCTGAGAGGGGTTCGGCAACTGGGGCTAGTGAGAACTTTGTTGAGTAACTAAAGCTTGAAACTTCAAATCAGTAGCACTGTTACATGCGTTATTGTTTATGAATCTGATATATGTCTTCCCATTTATCTTCCAAGTTTTTGAATTTTGAAATACTTGAGCAGGAAGAAGGAGCTGGAAATGTTGAGTAGGTTGAAAGACGAGAAAGAAAAATCCGTAGAGGGTTCAGAGAATGGAGCTGGTGAAGGCTCTATTGATAGTTTTGTGAAGTTTATGGAGCATTCTAGGATCAATATGAAAAGCCAAGCTTCCCTGTCGTTGGAAGCTGCTAATGCCCTAATATCAAAATTGAGAGCTCAGTTGGAACCTTTTAGGGTTATCACGGATGAGATCGCCCCTTGGGAAGAGAAGTCTGCAGCTCTTAGATTAGCAAATAAAATGCACAAGTACAAAAGGAACAAACTTTGGCGTAAAAGGAAGAGGAAACACGTAGCAGAAAAGTTAGCAAAGGTGCTATATTGTATTCCCCTTTTTCAGTGTCTTTACAATTTTTGGCAATTTTAATCTCTAAGGCGTTTGTGTTATTTGTTTTAGCATTCTGATTTCTGATGTTGCATTAATCTGTAGGAGCAAGAGCAATTTGACCAAATTGATATGGAAGCTGATGAGTGGAGGGCCAGAGAGATAGCCAAGGATATTGCAAAACGCAAGGTATTGATACTGAAAATGCATAGTACTAAAAAATACTTGTTTAGTATTCGCATCCTGTTTTTTGAGCAAGTAGCCCTCTGTGTTGGCTTGTACTGCTTGGGTTTGAGCACTTGTTAAAACTATTCAATCATTAGCCCACAAACATTTTTAAAAAAAAAAGAATTTGGAGAAAGAGAACCATAAATAGTGCATATAGTGAGATCAAATGTTCTTAGACAACAAATGTATGCTAAAATTTATGATGTCTATATTTTACCGTCATCTATTTATTTTTTATTTTTTCACAAGCTATTCATAATTTATGTATTATATATGTATAATTGTATATAGTCAATGTATATGGCTAGAAAAAGTAAACAGTGAATATGACTGGCTATTTGTATAAAGATTCCTTAATTTTAATCTTCTAACAAGTTCTTAATCTTGGTGGCTAAGTATGCCTTAAAAGGTTTCTATTTCTTTGAAGATTTTGTGGATGTAGCAAAAACATATTTGATACATTTCTTGCTCCTCAAAACTTTGCTCATTGTAACATTTTGAACATTTGAAACATTTTAAAATGCGCTACTCCATGGTGTTGCTGTTCATCAATATTCAGAAGATTATGGGAAGAAACAGTGAGATAGATCAATGTACCATTTAGGAACAAAAGAAAAAAAGAACGTACAGAATGCTTTATGCTAGACAAAATGAAGTTGTACAAAAAGCTGTCCATTTAAAGCAAACAACCGTTAAAGGAACTTTGCTTTTTCAAATGAGTTTCCAAGCCAAGTATCAAATGAATTCTGTGCTGCTAGTAAAGTCTGATAGCAAAACTGTGCTGTGAATATTCTATTGTTTCTTGCATTCCATCTCAGGGAGTTAGGCTCATTATATGATGTGCTGAAATCTTCTAGCTTTTATAGAAAAGTGGAGATTCTTTCCAATCTCCCGATCATTTTCCATCTGGATCTTAGTTCCCGTCCTTGATTGGATATCCATTGAGCAATAGTTGTATCGGATTTTAAGAATCTATTATTTGACCTCAGCCCTTTTACAGCATACCCACCATGGTGAGACTATTGCCTCATAGATTTGTTGGGTAATCCAACTCATTGAACAACTCTTCACTATCTGGAAGTTGCTTTTTTTCTTGGTTTACCAGAAATCTTAAATTTCATAGTTAACCATTCCGCTTGCCTTTGAGGCATAGTGGTTTCCAGATACCCAAGGGTAAATGGCGCAAGGTTCGATACTCGATGGATAATAGGCCTGCCCCTTTACCCTTCTCCATTATCTGCGGCAGGGTTCGAACCCATGACATGCACCTAAGGCATAGTGTTGTTCGTTCTGCATGTTTTTCTTCTGATCTTTATACCTAATAATATCACTTATTTATTAATCTCATAACTTTTTCGTGAAATCCTCCTGTATTTACAATATTTTGGAATAGCCTCTGGTTTTCCACAAATTTCCATAACCGGAAGCATTGCACTGCATTATATGCTTAATAAGAAGAACTAGTGTATTGGGTTCTAATGGTATATCTGTGTTATTTTATCATGTCATACTATACTACTAAATGCTTCTGGATTTTATGGGCCAGTTGCATTGAGTGTCACTGAGCTACCAAAACTTAGTTCCTACAGTTTCTTTTGTCCATATTCACAGTAAATGTTCAATTGCATTACATATTGTCAGTTACTGAGGGTCTATGTGCAGGTTGAAAAGATGAAGGAAATAGCAGAGCTAAAGGCAAAACAGGAGAAAAAGAGACTAGAATCTGAGGTGAGAAGGAAATAACCGCTTATTCATTCAGACTGGACATGATTATTGAAGTTCCCAAAGTTTTTCCACAACTGATCTAGCTATATAACTTAAGGATCATAGAAACTTCGGAGAGTTTTGACATGGTGTGGCACCATATTCATGTCACAGTTCAATGTTTCCATGTGGCTTAATTTTGTTCCTGCTTCTTCTTCCTGTAAACAAATTCTTCTGCCAGACATAACCCCTCCAAAGGTGTTCCTTTTCAATACCACAAGATATGTGAGGCTGGTTTTATGGTTTATTTGAAGTGACACCCAAGTAATGTAATATCGTGGTACTCTTTATTTCATGGTATGATGATGTTGAGTCAATTTTATTTTTGCTTTCAGCTTGAGCTGGCTTTGATGGTAGAGAAATTGCAAGAATTGCGTTCCATCAGGGTTCAGAAGTTGAAGAAGCAAGGTAAATATTCCAATGGCGTTGATCTGTCGTAGTGTTTCCTTTTAGTTTATCCTAGCTTGTACGATCCTTTCCTGTCAAATAAATTATTTTTTGCTCAGTTTCTAGTGGAACTGCTATATTTGTGGTTGAAATCTGCACTCTTTAAGGAAAATCATGCACTGTTTTCCGCATGGATTTTTTAAACCAGTCTGTCATAAATAAGTTTTTATTAGTATTTGCTAACTACGAGATGCTCAGTGGGAAAAATGAATTTGGTGAAGACAAACAGTTGTTTCTCCCTTGGGATTATAATTTCTTTTGTAATGCTGCAACTGGGTGATTATCATTGGCAGCTTCCTCTTTTGCTTCTTGACATCTGCGGAGAATTTAACCCACTTAAGCAGCTAATGTGTTTTCTGTATGTAACTATTTCTATATGCTGTTCTTTTCAGCATAGATATTCAGAAACTAAAGATTGAGATTTCTGCTACTGAAAATCATTACATCAATATTTTGAAATTTTGTATTAAGCTAATATAGTTCCTCAACAATTTGCTAAAACCTGTAAACATTTGGCATTGCGAGATGACGGAGTAGAACTCTTACTTATGAAAGATACTTTCACTACCTTTTACCCTCAGTCTTTTCCCCTTGGGCCTCAAAGACATCAGTCTTCTTCACTTAATTTGTAACATCGTTGTTTATACTTGAATAGGTCACTTTCTTCCGGAAGAGGATGACAAGTTTCTAGAAAAAGTAAGAGCTGCATTTGAGGAAGAAGAGCGACAGGCAAAAGCAGCAGCTGAAACAGATGCTGCTAAGGATGCAATTGCTACTGCTGAGGAATCCAGGAAAACAATTCAAAGTCATAGACCAGAGCCTGGTGACCTGCATGCTAGTACTGGTGCCGATAAAGTAAATCAAGACCAAAAGACTGAGAGTAAAGATAAATCAGGTTCTACGCCTGTCAATGAGATGGAAAAGGGCGGACCTGAAGGGCTAGGCTCAGCCAGCTTACATGATTCTGTCGCAAATCTACCATTGGAATTTTATCACTATTACTATGGCAGTAATCATGATTTGGGAACGCTTATAGAGGTGATCTTGGGCTAATGTCTTGCTAATTATTTACTCCTGCGGTAGATTTGCATATCATTGTGATTGAAGGCCATTCTATTCGTTTCTATATGTTAATTGTTCGTGCTAGAAAAAATGTAAAAGTTAATTATGCTTGAGAATTTATAGGCTTGCGCTACATCCTTCTTCTATGCAGGTAAGAAGAACATGGGATGCATACATCAGACCTGGAGGAAGGTAAATATATCTTGCTAAATCTTGCTGTTTTTTTTTAAAGTCCGCATAAGCACAAGTTGCATTAGTCATTTCCTTATGTACTAGGCTTTCACTGACTTGGAAAGAACAAGCAGTAAATGTGAGAAAAAAGGTCAAAAAGGACAGGGGCGACTCAACGAAATTGGTGACCTAAAGCCAAACTGTATTAAGAGGCCTATTCCGCCAAATTTATACAACGGAAAAGGTCCAAATATGCCCTTGTACTATACGAAATTGAGCACATTTGCCCTTCGTTAATACTTTAGCTCAAATATGCCCTTACCGTCACATAGTTGGTCCATATATGCCCTTAGAAGAGTTACATAGTTGACCCATATATGCCCTTTTCGAAACGGAATACACCCAAACTAATTAGCTATTTCGTTAATTGTATTAAAGTGTTATTACAAACACTATTTTCTTTTTATTAGTACTTTTTTCTTTACATTTCTCTTTTCTTTCTTTTTTCTTTTCTTCTCTTTTTTTTTTTTCCTTTTTCTTTCTCCGTTATCCGATTTCCTCCATTACTGATGTCTTCTCCATTTTCGTCACCAATTTCACTTGACAAAACTCATGAATTCCAATTACTAAGAAAATTCTCCCATAAGAATATTTTTATAGATCATATGTTTGTCAATTTTTTAATATTTACTAAACATATATTTAGTTCTAAAAAATTTAACAAAGTAAGATTGAAATAATATTTATGTAACAAAAAACCCGAAAAATCCAACAAAACCGAACAATCCAAACCGATATAATTGGTTTGGTTTGGTTTGGTTTTGATAAAAACCGAACCAACCCGTTCCATGTACACCCCTAATTTACATAGTTAATAAAAAAATAGAAAATGTCCAGCTGAAAAAAGATGAAAAAAGACTAACAACTCAAATTTATAACACTACAACTTGAACTCTAGGCTTTTAATCATTAAATTATCTTTCTGTAAACAATTTAAATATTTTGGTCTTTTGAGTATTGTTAAAGGTTGAGATGTTTTTATTATTTTAAAGTTTAAACCATAATTTTTGGAATAATTTAATTTCGTTTATTTAGAGCGCCAGTGAAATTGGAACTTGATTACCTTATGGGAGAATTTTCTTAGTAATTGGAATTCATGAGTTTTGTCAAGTGAAATTGGTGACGAAAATGGAGAAGGCATCAGTAATAGAGGAAACGGATAAGGGAGAAAGAAAAAGGAAAAAAAAAAGAAGAAAGAAAAGAGAAAGGTAAAGAAAAACAATACTAATAAAAAGAAAATAGTGTTTGTAATACACTTTAATACAATTAACGAAAGAGCTAATTAGTTTGGGTGGATTCTGTTTCGAAAAGGGCATATATGGGCCAACTGTGTAACTTAAGGGCATATATGGACCAACTATGTGACGGTAAGGGCATATTTGAGATAAAGTATTAACGAAGGGCAAATGTGCTCAATTTTATATAGTACAAGGGCATATTTGGACCTTTGCCCTTTATACAATAGTGAGACACAAAAGATATTCTGTTCTAATCAATGTTTCAATCAAACATGAGAAAGTAGCTAAATCAAAGTAACTGAGTTTGAAATTGGAAAGTGAAATCTCAATTCTACAACCAATATGGTAGTCAATAATTTGGCCGGTTGAAACTTTATGACAACAACTTATGCGGAGGCATGTGAGATTCTTGATGAGATGGCCGAAACGTCATCGGCTTGGCAATCCCGAGCTAATGTTACACAAGCTGATCCCAAAATAATACACCTCGTGAAAGAAATGAGGAAAAATTAGAACTGAAGAGGAAGATAAATATATTATTAACAAGACGAAAATTTATCGTTGTTTACTCACTCATCGTGCATTCTTAACCAAACAAGAAAATATTAAAATTTGACTCTTAAAATTAATTGCATAAGATATAAAATACATAATAATATAGTACTTTCTCTGTTTCAATTTATGTGAACCTATTTGACTAGACACAGAGCTTAAAAAAAAAAAAGACTTTTGAACTCATGGTTAAAATGAGACACATATATTTTGTGTGGCTATAATAAATTGTTTCTAGACATGGAAATATGTTATTCTTTTTGGGGCCCTCCAGAATTTGGGGCCTAAGGCAATGGCTTGAGCAACCTTACCGTCTAGCCGGCCCTGAAAAAGGAACATCTCTTGATGCTTACATCAATCACGTTTTCTGATACTGTGTTTTAATATTCTCACCTAGATATCATATCCTTATTACCCCCATACAAGTTTTTAGATTTCGGTAGTTCACTTGATCGTGTGTGATTTAACATTTTTGACTCAGCCACTAAAAGAATACTACTAATAAGGCTGGAAGAATAGATCAAAAGAATCATTTCAATGTCTCAATCATAGTATAATTAGAATATTTTCTTGGAATCACCTGTGGTGAAAGAATTCAATCATGAAGTAAACCAGCTGAAGGATTAGATTCATACAACTAGTCTGTTATTTGGCTCTCACTGCTTTTGTATTGTTGAAAAGCTATATCGTTTTGCATTCGAAATGTACTATTTGACCCTTCAGTGGCTCTCACTGCTATTTGACGTTCTCCTTAAAATCTCTACTCTTTGGGATCTCTTTCATTCAAACTAACAAAATATAATTTTTTCCTATTTTTCATGACAAGTTATGTCTGCATATGGCAAATGCCAGACGTATCTAACAACTCCCCTTTGCCCTGCCCCCACCAAACTTCTGTGTGTTGATGCAGCCGAATACCTGGGCATTGGGTCCAGCCACCACCTCCAGCAGATGAGATATGGGCATCCTACCTGGTGAAGCCTAAATGACATTCTTATAGGTGGTTCCCTAGTGCAGAAGCATCACTTTCTAGATTGCCTGGTTTGATGGTTATCCTACTAAATTATCAGGGGTCTTTCAGCACTGCATCATTGATGCTTCTGGAGGACACAGACAAAAATGCATGTACCTAATCTCTCTCCCTGCTTCGTGATTAATACAGCTTCAAGGGCAGACATGATGGACTGACTTTGTCCTGAGACAGGTTGATTCAAGTACAACACTGATCAAAGAAGACTTTGCTAGGAGACCGGACATGCTGATATTCTTTTCAAGGGTATCAAATAGCAGGAGCTGATATTGCCATGATAGCTACCAGATTGATGGATTTAACATTTTCCTTGTAAGCCTCAGTCATCAATATCGAGTTTTTGTCAATGTGTATAGCACCAACAACAACAACGCCTCAGTCTCAAACTATTCGGGGTTGACTATAAATCTTCACTGACCAGTGTTTGTAACCATTCTTATTAATTTGATATTAGGAAGCATGTTTACAGATGTTCAGCTTTAACCGGCAAGTACTGTATAGGAAGAATTACAAATTTTGTTAATTTTCTTAGGGTCGTCTGGTTCATATACTTGTTATATGGGATAATATTGCAGAGTGTTATTCTCAAAAATATATTGCAGAGATTATTTATGGTCAAACAACTGTCATGTTGTTATCAATAATGAAGGCATTGTTTTGATTAAAAATAAGAGAATTGTTATGCATAAATTACTTGGCATTTTTGTCTTTAAATGGTTTAATTCCGTAGTGTTAATACACGTATTCTTATTTCAAATTATATCTTGTATACTGCATAAAATAATAGACTTTTCTATATAACTTTAATGTGGATGTTATTTGAAAAATCAATCAAATGTTGTAATTAGTTATGTCGGGAATCATCTTTCCTTATGCCGTCAACTTTTTGTTATGCGAAAGTTTCCCCACCAAACTGTGGTACGGAATCATTCTGAAAAATCTTGGTCAGAACCTGAATACCTCCTTAAGCAAAACACTACCAAAACTGTGGTATGGAATTCTTTTAAAAGATCTTGGTCAGAACCTCAATACCTCCTTAAGTAAAACACCAGGTGAAAAAGACCAATCTTGTATGAAGTAAATACCATGACTTCGACGTTCGACAAAATCTTCATTGATCATGCAATCAATCGAAAAAACCGATCAAAATACTTCACTATTCTATGTTTGAAATTTGTTATAATAAAACATTCACCTAAATAACCCCTTATATCTAAAGGGTAAGGATCAAACTGCAACATTAATTGACAGACCACATGATTTCCAGCTTAAAATCTTAATTCATTAATCGGAGGCATATAAACCCTAGGTGTTAACCGGATGGGCTGGTCAGGGTTGGACACGAAAAAAAATAGCCCGTCCGGTTACTGGTCCGGGATGGATAGTGAGCTGACTAACCGGGTTGGTAACGGGTTGGGAAATTCCGGGTTAATTAGGGCCCGTCCGGGTCCAGGCTTATCGGGACCGGACCGGACCGGACCGTGTTACTTATTATTATTATTTTTAGTATATTATGTTTTTCTTATTCAATGTTATTGATACTTAAATGATTGCACCAGTTTGTCGGGGGCAATAATAGATTCAAAGTATAACGGAGGACATACCTTATCATTTTCCATAGTAAAAGGGTATTTTGGGGTCTTTCTCCCAAGATTTACATCGATTACACTAGCAAAGACTGAGAAAGTAGCCACTATTGAAATTATAAGGTGTGTATGAATTTGAAAACGGACTCAATTTTGGTTTTTAAAAATAATGTGTGCATTTGATTATAGGAGATTTGATCATAAAACATTTGACTAGTCCCACCTATGACAAATCTAGTATGAACACGATCAAAATTTTACCCGAGCATCGGGTGGCATACCACCCCTAACTCTACATAGACCCGCCCCTGCCTATGAAACCTCAAAATTGGTATTTAGCGCATTTCGTTGAAATTTGGCTTATCATTGTCATTCATAATAAAATTTAGCTTATAGATGAAATTAAGCTAAATTTCGTCCACAAGACTCTAGTTTAGTATAATACCATATTTAAATTTGGTCACATTACAATTTTAAAGTATGATTCTTTTTGGTTATTACAACACGAATTTCTTTTAATGAAGCCTCAAAGGCCATAGCTCAAGAAATTGTTGAAAAATTGAGTACTTACATATCCTTGTCCTAAATTCATCAGTTCACAAGACCCTTATGTGTAGAATCAGGGTTCATACGACATATTATTGACCCTTATGTCGGGTGCAATAATAGATTCAAAGTATAACGGAGGGCATACCTTATCATTTTCACAAAGTAAAAGGGTATTTTGGGGTCTTTCTTCCTAGATTTACATCGATTACACTAGCAAAAACTGAGAAAGTAGCCAGTATTGAAATTATAAGGTGTGTATGAATTTGAAAACGGACTCAATTTTGGTTTTTGAAAATAATTTGTGCATTTGGTTGTAGGAGATTTGATCATAAAATATTTGACTAGTCCCACCGATAACAAATGTAGAACACGCTCAAAATTTTACCCGAGCATCCGGTGGCATACCACCCCTAACTCTACATAGACCCGCCACTGCCTATGAAACCTCAGAATTGATATTTAGCGCATTTCGTTGAAATTTGGCTTATCATTGTCATTCATAATAAAATTTAGCTTATAAATGAAATTAAGCTAAATTTCGTCCACAAGACTCTAGTTTATTATAATACCATATTTAAATTTGGTCACATTATAATTTTAAAGTATGATTCTTTTTTGTTATTACAACACGAATTTCTTTTAATGAAGCCTCAAAGGCCATAGCTCAAGAAATTGTTGAAAAATTGAGTACTTACATATTCTTGTCCTAAATTCATCAGTTCACAAGACCCTTATGTGTAGAATCAGGGTTCATACGACATATTATTGACCCTTATGTCGGGTGCAATAATAGATTCAAAGTATAACGGAGGGCATACCTTATCATTTTCACATAGTAAAAGGATATTGTGGGGTCTTTCTCCCTAGATTTACATCGATTACACTAGCAAAGACTGAGAAAGTAGCCACTATTAAAATTATAAGGTGTGTATGAATTTGAAAACGAACTCAATTTTGATTTTTGAAAATAATTTGTGCATTTGGTTATAGGAGATTTGATCATAAAACATTTGACTAGTCCCACCTATGACAAATCTAGTATGAACACGCTCAAAAATTTACCCGAGCATCCGGTGGCATACCACCCCTAACTCTACATAGAACCGCCACTCCCTATGAAACCTCAGAATTGGTATTTAGTGCATTTCGTTGAAATTTGGCTTATCATTGTCACTCATAATAAAATTTAGCTTATAAATGAAATTAAGCTAAATTTCGTCCACAAGACTCTAGTTTAGTATAATACCATATTTAAATTTGGCCACATTACAATTTTAAAGTATGATTCTTTTTGGTTATTACAACACGAATTTCTTTTAATGAACCCTCAAAGGCCATAGCTCAAGAAATTGTTGAAAAATTGAGTACTTACATATTCTTGTCCTAAATTTATCAGTTCACAAGACCCTTATGTGTAGAATCAGGGTTCATACGACATATTATTGACCCTTATGTCGGGGGCAATAATAGATTCAAAGTATAACGGAGGGCATACCTTATCATTTTCACATAGTAAAAGGGCATTTTGGGGTCTTTCTCCCTAGATTTACATCGATTACACTAGCAAAGACTGAGAAAGTAGCCACTACTGAAATTATAAGGTGTGTATGAATTTGAAAACGGATTCAATTTTGGTTTTTTAAAATAATGTGTGCTTTTGGTTATAGGAGATTTGATCATAAAACATTTGACTAGTCCCACCTATGACAAAAAATTTTACCCGAGCATCCGATGGCATACAACCCCTAACTCTACATAGACCCGCCCCTGCCTATGAAACCTCAGAATTGGTATTTAGCGCATCTCGTTGAAATTTGGCTTATCATTGTCATTCATAATAAAATTTAGCTTATAAATAATATTACGTCCACAAGACTCTAGTTTAGTATAATACCATATTTAAATTTGGTCACATTACAATTATAAAGTATGATTGTTTTTGGTTATTACAACACGAATTTCTTTTAATGAAGCCTCAAAGGCCATAACTCAAGAGATTATTGAAAAATTGAGTACTTACATATCCTTGTCCTAAATTCATTAGTTCACAAGACCCTTATGTGTAGAATAAGGATTCATACGACATATTTTGCACCAGTTTGTCGGGAGCAATAATAAATTCAACGTACAACAGAAGGCATACATTTTGAGGGTATTTTGAGGTCTTTCCCCCTAGATTTACATCAATTACACTAGCAAAGACTGAGAAAGTAGCCACTATTAAAATTATAAGGTGTGTATGAATTTAAAAATGGACTCAATTTTAGTTTTTGAAAATAATTTGTGCATTTTGTTATAGGAGATTTGATCATAAAACATTTGACTAGTCCCACCTATGACAAATCTAATATGAACACGCTCAAAATTTTACCCGAGCATCGGGTGGCATACCACCCCTAACTCTACATAGACCCGCCCCTGCCTATGAAACCTCCGAATTGGTATTTAGCTTGTTGAAATTTGGTTTATCATTGCCATTCATAAGAAAATTTAGCATATAAATAAAATTAAGCTAAATTTCTTTCACAAGACTTTGATTTAGTATAATATCATATTTAAATTTGGTCACATTACAATTTTAAAGTACGATTCTTTTTGGTTATTACAACACGAATTTCTTTTAATGAAGCCTCAAAAGCCATAGCTCAAGAGATTGTTGAAAAATTGAGTACTTACATGTCCCTGTCCTAAATTCATCAGTTCACAAGACCCTTATGTGTAGAATTAGGGTTCATACGACATAATAGACAGCAAAAGCTGAAATCAGGGTCTTGTGAACTAGACCCTTATGTGTAGAATCAGGGTTCAACGCAAGTTTGCAAAACACCGATAAAAGTTGAAAATAGAGAAATGAGTTAATAAATTTAGCCGAGGGTTCAAGAAGCACCAAAACGAAGCAATTTGGAACTTCCTACGATTCGGCAAATGCTCAATCTGCGAAGGTATTGTTTTATTGTGTTAGAGAGGTCTCGTTCTAGAGTTTCGACCCTCTCCGCTGGGAACCTTCGTTTTAAAATCACTTGTGCTAATACTTCCTTAAGAAGAAACATATTTTCGGGAAAAATGTCAGAAATCAGATCCGAGTAAAAAGCAATCCGACCCCGAATGATTCAGGTTCGGAGATCCGGATTCTGAAATCGATATCCGAAAGCAAACTTGGCCGAAAGCGCATTGTTTTTACTACGCTTCGTCCATAGGACCTTCGATATATGTATCTCAAAAATCAGCAGTAAGATAACTCTAAACAAAAGTAGATATAATTTTTTCTGAAAATATAAATAGTTTGGTGGGAGTGAAATATAATAAAAGAGCTGCTCAGTGAATACGAACCATAGAAGATAGAAACTCATCTTGCGTAGATTATTTTGAAAAAAAAACATCGCCGCAATCCGACTATTTTCTTCGTTTCTCTTCATAGCATCTCTTAGAGCTCTTATGAACTCCAGCAAAAAAATCAAGTAAGCAAAGAAAATAAAAACTATAAGCTAGTGAAAATAGAGGGCGAGCCTCCGCTATTGCAACCAGCGGCGGCCACCAACCTAACCCTAGATTCTGACGCTTTAATGATATAAGCAGGTTAACAGGACTACAGATTACAGATATAAGATTGAATACTACCTCGCGCTTTATATAAAGCCGGGTGGCGTTGCCACTTGCCTGTAAATGTGAATAATTTTCAATTCGACCCATGAGGTTCTCAATAATTGTTGAATAAAAGTCTCTCTTTTACTTCTCAAGTTTATAAGAGCCCTTTGCTTGTTTGAAAATGATCCAACACATATGACTACTTGTACACCAACATACTGTCTATAGTATAAAATTAGAAATCACAATACCAAAAAAAAAAAAAAAAAATTTAGAACGACACAAATGTTCAAGTCCTTAACACAACTTATAACATACTCCCTCTAATAACATCTTATGATGTGAGAGTAATTATATCATATTATTTGTGCCTCATAAAAGAAAAATTAAAAAGATAAAATCAAAATAGTATAGGGTAAAATAAAAACAAGTGAAGTGATGAAACTCTAATGCTTGAGTTATTAGTTAATATGTTTTAAATAATGAATTGAATAAAAATAATGCAAAAAGAAGAATAATAACTATGTAATCAAATAGCTCACAATGCATGTATGAGTTATTTCTTCAGAGCAACCAAGCCTCTGCTTGGTTTAGTTTTTGCTATCCTTTATGTTTGTTTGTCGCCTTCATTCTCTCAATTTATTAACCTCATTGTCATCGACGTATTAGAACCTTTAATCGAGCGATTATTCTAGTTGTGACGACACTTCACAATTGATCATTAGTATGACATAATTGCACAGATTAGCTAATATTCAAATTACTTGTTGCGATTTAGAGATTTTATTTGTACTTTTATGGTATGATGGATAATATCGTATTCTATACTTTTACCAATAATATTAATCCGACCATTATGTGTTTCAACCTGTCAATAACACTTACAAAATCATTATGTGTTTCAACCCAACAACAACAACATATTCAATATTATCCCACCGTGGAGTCTGGGGAGGATAGTGTGTACGCAGACCTTACCCCTACCTTGTGAGGATAGAGAGGTTGTTTCCAATAAACCCTCGGCTTAGGAAAACATAAGCACCACATTAATGAAGATATAGACAAGAAATGACAGTACCAAAAAGTCATATAAAAGCATAATAAAAACAACAAAACAATAAAGTGATCAACAATGAAAGAAAACAACGGTTAGGTATAAAAACCTACTACCAACAAAAAGCGAGAATATGTGCCAATATTACTGTTATGAACACTCTAGATTACCTACTCTACTACCCTAATCCTCGAACTTCATGCCTTACTATCAAGGGTCATGTCGTCGGTGAGCTGAAATTGTGTCATGTCTTACCTTATCACCTCTCCCCACCTCTTTTTTGGCCTACCTCTATCTCTCCGTAAGCCCTCCAATGTCAACCTCTCACACCTTCTCACCGGGGCGTCTGTGTTCCTCCTCTTAAAAATGACCATGTGTTTCAACCCGATTAATTTAATGTGACTTCAAATGTTCTTATATTCTTTATTCAATTTAAAAATTATCTAAATTGATTTATATTACTTCCAAGATCAAAGATTTTAAGGAAAAGATAAAATTATCGCCCGAAAACTGAAAATTTGTAAAAGTTAACTACAGAAAAATATATGACTTGGGGGCAGTTTCTACATTTTAGAAAAGTTGACAAATTGGGCACGATCTACCTATTGGTTTGCAACTAAGGGAAAAAAAGTAAAAAACTTGGGTTTGCACGTGACTAACGCGTAATTAAATTACAAAGGAAAAATGTTCAAATATACCCTTCTATTTTGGTATATTATTCATATGCATCCTCCATTACACTACATGGCCACATCCACTCTCACCGTTACTCAACTTTATAAAAATACCCCTCATTAAATGAAAAGCCATCAAATACTAGGGATGACCCGTTTTTAAAATAAAAAAGTTTCTACCCATCAAGCTATAACCTGATTAACCAAATAAACCCATCATATAAATAAAAGAGACCCATAATTTCATACGGGAAACACTCAAAACACTCATTTTTCATTATAGAAAAATCGAGAAGTGTCATATCTTATAATTTTGCTACCAAAATTTCTCTGTGAACGCTGTAAAGGTGTAATTTTTTCTTCCCTAATTTCGTTGATTGTGGTTATTTAATTTGGTTTCTTGTAAGATTGCATTCTATATGAGTTAACTGATTTAGAGTTTTTTTGAGTTATGTTTTCGTTTTTTTGTTTCTGGTATGTGCTAATCGCACTCAACTTAGGAAGCAAACCAGAGAGAAGATGAGAGGGAAAGGAAATTTATTGAGCTGTCAATTGATTTTAAGGAACCCACTTGATTAGCGATGGATTTTTCCTTCTCTGGTAGAGCACACACGAAGCAGATTTAAGAACGGCGGGAAATACAAGGGATCTAATGAGTTTATTTGGTTAAACGGGTTATGGGTCGATGGGTCGAAACCTTTTTATTTTAAAAACGGGTCATCCCTAATATGAGGGTGTTTGGCTAAGCTTATAAGCTGGTCAAACTGGCTTATAAGCACTTTTTGGCTTATCTACGCGTTTGGTAAAATTAAAAGTGCTTATAAGCCAAAAATAAGTCATAAGTCATAAGTTGGTCTCCCCCAACTTATCAAATTTCAGCTTATAAGCACTTTAGGTTTGATCAAAATATTTACTATTCTATCCCTAAAATACTTCTTTTTAAAACAAAACTCTTCGTATTGTTTTACTCTATCCCGGTTCTTCATAAAACCTAAACAGTTGTTGCCTCTCCAGCCGTGCCATTGCTTCCTTTACGTGCTTCTTTCGTTCTTCTCTGCAACTATCAGACAAATTGCAGGTAATTTGTTTATGTTTTGAACACTCTATCAAGATATGTGTACAAATCCTCCTACGTGTTTCTATCAAGACAAGATGTGACTAAGATGAAAAGAATTGAAAGCTGAATGAATCCAATTTTTGATTTTTGGGTCCAAATCATAAGCTACTTTTGTCCCCTTCATCCCATATGTTTTAAACTTTACTGAGTATTTGTTGTTTCTCAAATTTATATTTCTCGGGCAGTATTTTTCTGCGTGTAATCAAAGTGACGGTACAAAACAGACCAGCCTTTCGCTTTTACGCACGAATTTTCTTGCCTTGTATATTTTTTTTTCTCATGACTTCTTGTTTAGAGTTGAGTATATTATTAATGTTATAAGGAGGTAGGCTACACGTATCCCCTTCTTCATGCATTGATGAAGACCAGCAAACACATTTTGGATGTAATACGAAAGATACCTAGTTATACATAAAGTTTCTTGTTTGTGAAATTTATTCACGGTCACAACTCATGAGGAGAAAGAAGGAGTCGAGCAGGAACATAAATTTATTGAAAGTTACAACCCTCTGAAGCTCAAATATAACAACACATGCTTTCTCTTGTTTTGTTAGTCACAAGAAGTTTAAGACAGTTGGTCTCATTATAATATTGAATATTATTTATACTTCAAAAGTATGTGACATACAAAAATAAGAAGGCGTTCTTTTGAACTTTGTTTATTTTGAGTTGTGCATAAATATTATTATATGTGTACGTTTATAGCTAAATCTTGTAATCTCTTCAGATTGTTAACATTCAATTATGGGAGAACGACATAATGCTAAGTGGGACGAATATGCACATATTAAATTCATTGAATTGTGTGAGCAAGAAGTTAGAAAAGAAAATAGGCCAAACACTTACTTGTCTAAAGATGGATGGAAGAATATGGTAAATGAGTTCAATAAGAAGACGGGACTAGAATATACTAGAAAACAAATGAAAAATTATTGGAATCACATGAAAGCAGAGTGGACTCTTTTTAAGCAGTTGATGAGAGGTGAGACAGGTTTAGGATGGGATCCCAAAAGAAAATAATTATTGCAGATGATGATTGGTGGGAGCAAAAAATTAAGGTACATTCCTTGCCCTTTTCTATAATTATTTCATAACTCTATTAATTGTTAGTTTCATTTGTTTGCTTAGAGTAATTTTAAATTCTTTTTTACAGGAGAATTCTAAATACAAAAAATTTAGGAACAAAGACCTTTCGCTGATATGGTTTCGTTACGATACTTTATTTACTGATATCATTGCCACCGGAGAGAGAGCACGCGCAGCAAATCAAGAACAAGAGTCGGAAGTTGGGTTAGATCAAGATGATGATGGAACAAATGATATTTATGATAATGACATAGAACAATGGAATAATGAAAGAAGCGATGAAAGTCATGTCTTGCAGAATATGGATTCAATTACGTTTCCTGAGCTATCGCTTAGAAAGCGAAAGTCAATAGATGGCAGTGGCAGTAGCAGTCAAGTGAAAAAGCGCAAGACAAAAAATAATTCATTGTCACTAAAAGAGGAGATACACTCCCTTATTGAGTTCATATCTAACAACAACACATCTAAGTCTTCAGAGCCCACCATTGAGAAGTGCATGGATATTTTAGAAAATATTCATGGTATTCTTGAAGGGAGTGATATTTTTAATTGTACTGTGAACTTGTTGACACAGAAAGAGATGCGACATGCATTTTTGAAGTTGTCTACCGATGAAGCTAGAAAATCTTGGTTGGAGTACAATCACCGACGATCCTTCGTGCCGAATAATCCATCTAATCCAATCTGAGAAGGTGTTGATGATGCCTTACCCATATTACATTAGCATTAGGCGTTTTAACTTGTCCTTTAAAGCATGTGCAGAAGGTTACATTTTCTTAATATTTTGGTTCCTGTTTATACATAATGGTGATTTAATCATTTCTTGTTTAGACATTACGTGTTTTATTTTAATAGATGACTATACTATCAACTTTGAAGTTAGCATTTGTCATTTTTAATTCGTAACAGTTTGTATGTCTGTTTCATTTCAGTTTAATGGAATGCTGGAACAATGACTTGTTAAATGACGAAAATGAAGAAGAGGAAACTCAAGAAAATAAGGAACAGATGGCACTATGTCGAATAGCATGTAAGAGTATATTGATATATTATGAGAAATACACTTGTAAGGAACCATGTTGTACATCTAAACGCACTGAGAATATATTTATCCAAGTGATATTACATGAAAATGAGACTCGGTGTTATGAAAATTTTAGATTGAGGAAGTCAGTGTTTCTTGATTTAAGCAAAGATCTAACTGATAAATAGGGTCTTAAACCCACGCGTGGGATGTCTGTCTACGAAGAGTTAGGGATGTTCTTGATGATTTGTGCACATGGTGCCGGAAATCGATTGGTACAAGAGATTTTTCAACATTCAGGAGAAACAATTTATAGGCATTTTCATAGTGTTCTAAAGGCCATTGGTAAGCTTGCAAGAGACATAATTCAACCACATCCAAGTTATAATGATGGTGTAGGAGATCACAAGCCATGTAATCAACGATATCTCCCTTTCTTTAAAGTAAGTGACATACTTAATAATTATATTATTATATTTTTACATTTTAACTCAAAAAATTACCTAGTGTAAACTTATATTTAGTTTATGCATGTATATATTTTTAGGATTGTATTGGAGCACTTGATGGCACACATGTGAAAGCAAGATTGCCTCAAGGTCAAGAGATACCATATATTGGGCGTAAAGGTTATCCAACTCAAAATATTCTTGTTGTTGTCGACTTTAATATGTGTTTTATATTTGCATGGGCTGGGTGGGAAGGAGCAGCTCATGATAACCGTATATTTGGTGAGGCACTTCGTATACCCGAACTGAATTTTTCACATCCATCCGGGGACAAATATTATCTTGTTGATGCAGGATATTCACACATAAAGGGATATATGACTCCATATAAAGGGGATAATGTGAGATACCATCTTGCAGAAATTTATCGAGGTGCGACACGATAATTGCGAGCACCAAATGGACATAAAGAAATGTTCAATTATTTGCATTCTTCTTGCAGAAATATTGTAGAGCGAACATTTGGGGTATGAAAAGCAAGGTGGTCTATTTTGCGAGATATGCCTTTTTATCATATTGACACTCAAAGAGATATCGTATTGGCTACAATGGCGATTCACAATTACATTAGAAAGAAATGTAAGGTGGACAATGCATTCCAAGAAGCTGAGAATGAGAGATATGTGCCACGTGTTGATCCTGATATTGGAAGATCCACAAGAGTCAACGTTACAGATGAAGAAAATATAGAAAATCAAGGAGATAATAATATTTGGATGGTAATTCGTGATCTGATTGCTCAAGATATTTATGATAGTTGAATGTTTATTCTTATTTATTACAAACAATGCATATTAAGTGCTTGTTTCTTCTCTACAAACACTGTGTGCATTATTTAAGGTTTTCTTCTTAACTTTTGTTAATTTATACTCCACCCCTTCTAATTTATGATTGTATACTTATCATAACATAAATTATATTTATAAAAAAGATATTATCTAATTATTTTTATAATTAAAATAACATGATAAATAGGTAGAATCTATGTAGAATCTAAAATTTTGAAGAAAATAACGTTTTTAGTAGTGTAAATTGTTATAAGGTCATTTATGTTATTTTAACATAAAAGAGCTTATCAGCACTTTTTAATCAAACAGTTTCAGCTGCTTATTATTAGTTTAATCACTTTTATTCAAATACGTAACTGTTTATTTTTTAAATCAGTTTCAGCACTTAAAAGTGCTTTTCAGCACCTAATGCTTATCAACTACTCTAAATCAGCTAAGCCAAATGGGCTCTATGATGGCTTCTAATGTGTGAGTTCTTAACCGGCCAACGCTCGGTCTCATACAACATGGCGGGGCTAACCGATTCTCAAGGGGAAAAAAGTAAAAAAACATGGGTTTCCATCTGACTGACGCGTAATTAAATTACAAAACACGTTGCTTTTATGATGACGAAATAAAATAAACTTGATTGTAATTTCTTCTTTTCCAGATCTACCGTATAAACTCTGAATAAATGCAAAACAGGCACCATTTTGTTCTTCTTCCCACTAATTTGTAACAGAAAGATCTTCTCCAACCCCTAAATCTTGCCATTCAAGATTATTATTTGTCTGAACTTATTCGAAGATAAATTCTGGGCAGCGGGGGTTGAAAGATGTGGAGTTCAATTGAGAATTTTAAGGAGAATCTCAATAGGATCGCTCTTGAAATTCACGATGACGACGAAGAAGAGCTTTCGGTTTACAGTTCAGGTGATCCACCGGAGAATAATTCGTTATCTGATCGGAGAATTTCTAGAAGTTTCTGTCGTTCCAAGTCGCCGACATATCATTCCCCAATTGCCAATGGTTTCGGTTCTGCTCACAACCCAGAGGTATTTTAGAGAATATCTATTTATTTATTAAGTATCAGAATGTCATGAGCCTAAATAGAGGATTCAATAGGATTCGAACTTGTGACACACGTCTACCACACAATTAACCCAGTATTACCTGAAAGGGGATCGGCTTTTGAATTTCAAAAATGGAGGACTAAGTAGGTTTAGTTATTTACACATTGTGTAAAGTTGATAATCTTGAGTTTTCTTTATATTGGGCGAGACTCTATCCATGTGAGCTTCACTAAGCATGGACTGTGATAGGTTGACGACTAAATGTGAATATAGTACTGTATGAATTTGTAACGATTTCTCTACTAGGCAAGTGCTACCTGAATAGAGCGAAATCGCCGTAGAGGATTCATATAGTCGAGCATAACTTATCTGAGAGTGATCGGGTACAGTGTTATCAAAAAATGCCCATTTGAGGGACGCTTAAGCTCTGAAGCTCAAAAAAGCTAAGGGTATGCGCTTCACCTCACTTAGGCTGCCTTCATTGTAGGCAAGACACTAAGGCGTGCACCTCATTGCCCATAAGTTCTATCTTGAATAGAGCAGTACACAACAATAAATATGATTGGCAAAAGAATATATTTTGTGTTAAGGATATCATTATGAATGAAATTGTTACTTTTTCTTGCATTATATGTATTTTTAATTTTTAATTTTTTTCTTCGTAGTGCCCTTTTAAACTAAAGCCCACACTTTAATTCCGCTTTTTGCTTAAATCCTCGATAGACTTGGAGTGCTTTTTAACGCTTTTCGCCTTTGACAACGCTGATCGGGTAGTTGATTGATTGATGTTGTGTGTTGCATGAAAGAACATTGGGAGGCCCACAGATGAATGCATTGAGCTGAAAATATGTTCTCATTACATTTTCATGTTATGTTGATGGTTTATATGTTAGTTATTTGAAAGAAGAGATATATAAGCTCGTTAGAAATGGATTGATTGGCGAGGGTAGTGTTAGGAGGCTGAATAATGCTCCAAAACCAGATTGTTGTAATTTAAGGCCTCTTTTTTGTATTAGTGGGTTGTAGTGTATTAGATAATTAAAATAAAATTGTTGATTAAGAACATACAATTTCATCGGTGGTTATAATAGCTTTAAAGTTGGATTGTTTTGTCACTTTAGTGATTCTAAAACTGATTCAGGTAGTAAATATTGATACGTAAGGCGAAATAATGCAAGACAAAATGTTGTGGTATATCTAAAGTTGGATTATTTTGTCATTTTTTTAATAGGTAATGCTTTTAAAATAAATAAATGGTGCAACAGCACTAAGATAGTTCTTCAAAAATTCACATATTGTGCAAGGCCTCAATCATCTGTAACAGGGAATCCACATCATGAACAAAGGCCAGGCTGCACCAAAAAGCTAAGAAAAAAATGCATCTATCTTTAAGGCTATGTATGTTGTATGTTTGCCTTAAAAAATTCTAATGTTCTTTCAGAGAAGATGATTTTGTCACTTATAACCTGATTTAGTATAAAATATTGATGAGTAGGTGAAATAATGCAGAGAAAATTTTTAGTGCTGATGTGCTGTCTTTAGTTGCATTAGTTTATATGTCCTAGCTGTTATCTTTAAATGCTATTTTATCAGAGTTCTTGGTAGTTTTTGATTAGTCGGGTCCCAAAGCGGGTACCAAACGCCGGGTGGGAAACAAAAGAAGAAGAAGAAAATAGCCTTTCCTTACAATGTTACGATTAGTTAATTCAATAGATTGACAAGACAATTTACTCTAGTTGAGGAAAGGACAGGGCTGAAATGAATAAAAATAACTTTGCCTCAGTCCCAAACAAGTTGGGTCGGCGATATGAATCCTCATTTCTTTCTGTAAGCTCAACTCATATCATCATTATTACCAAAAAGATGAAATGAGTACATTTATGTTAAAAAAGATAACTTTGCTTGGAGTCTAATTTTGTTGTGGCAGAATTGAATTTCGGGGGACCTTTGGTTGTTTAAAAGTTCTTTTCCTGGTCCACAAGGTGGCATGTAATTAATTAGGTGTGTTTGATTTGCTTGTGTTGCAGATAGAGAAATACAAAATTGAAATTAAGAGACTTAAAGAATCTGAGGCTGAAATCAAGGCACTGTCAGTTAATTATGCAGCTTTATTGATAGAAAAAGAGGTAAAGTTTTTTTTTTCTTCAGCTTGACATGATATCTTATACAGTAGTTGGGCAAGTTTCAGAAGTGATGTGATGCTTGTGACTTCAAATTCTTATTGGTACTTAGAGTTATTAAATCTTCCTTATTTGAATTTGATGGTCCGAGACAGCCCATTCGGACCCATCGGGACATTGCTGAGGGGCCCAATGTAATGCAATATCTTCTTTAGGAAGAAAATAATCATGATACTGTTTCATGCTTACAAACAATGACACCATATACTGTGGTGACTATTTTTGATGTTCGAGTTTTGGCTAAATCCATCCCTATTGTTTCTCTCTAACTTTAACTACATTCTTAAAATATCTTATTTAATATAAAAACATCCTTTAAATTTTCCAAAACAGAACAAAACCATCCTTCTGTTAAGTTGTCCTTCCACTTATAATGGAGCTTGTTGTTTTTCACGTGCTACTCCTCTTTTTCCTTTTTTTTTTTTGGTCGCGTTTTTCCCACTAACCCTTCTTTTCATTAATTCTTTCCATAAACGAATAAAAAACTGAAATCTTGCTCCCCCGGGGTTTAGTTCAAGTGGCAAAGGTTGAGGGACTTATGGCTTAGGTCACAAGTTCGAATATGCTCCATGCGAACTAAACTTGGTATTTAAGTGGAGAAGGGTAGAGTATCGAGTCCACTATCCCTGAGTTTCGAAGGCTGCGGTTGGTCCTAAGGTTTGGCCACAGACGGATTTCTCAATCATCAAAAAGAAAAAAACTCACTTCTTGCTGAAAATACTGTTGAAGTACTCCTTGGCTAAAACTTAAAAAAAGGTTCCTCTTTGCAAATATATAGAATTACAACCAAATATACAATGTATCTTAAACCAAATTGAATAATTTGCATTCCACAGATAAAAATTGTTTGAAAATAGGGGTTTTGACTGATTAATGATGAAAATTTGAGGGAGGGAGATAAAGAAAGAAAAAGCACATGATAGGAGGAATAACTTACAATTGAATTGCTGGAGAACGAGATCGGAAGGATGACTGAATAAAAGACGGGAGATGAAGTCTTTGGTAGAACGGAGGAGCCATGGGAGGAAGGCCCTTTCTCTGTGAGCAATTTGATCTTTTCATGAACGTTTGCAGGAAAGCTAGCAATATCTGATGCACATAAAAGAATTATGAGTTGGCTGCAGAATCCAGGAAGATTAGGAATCCTCTATTTATTTCATGTCAAAATCCAAATATATTCTATAGGCATTTCAATCAAAGTAATAAATAGCCCTTTACAAGTCTCTCCAATTGGAAACCAAGACACCAAATTTCTTGTAGAGTTGCATGGATGGAGTCCTTGTGGGATCTGCATGAGTGACATACGATGGACATTTCACTGCTGCCTTAAGCAATAACATCACCTAATCCCTCTAATTGAATCCCTTGTTATCTCTTACACTTCTAATTTAGTGATTTAGGCAATCCATGAATAGATAGCATAACCAGCAGTATATCCACCCACTTGGGAGTAGAGTAGCAGTCTTCTTTCTGAGTTCGTCATTGAAGGATCAAGCCAGTGTTTCATGTGCAGGGAAAATCTTAGCTCTATTCTCATTATGCAGTCAACTACCTAGCCCAGTTTGGTGAGTTTCTCTGGACTTTAACTATCTCTTGCGTTGCCATTTATTGGCTTTCCTATTTCTCTCGCTGGAGGAAGACCTTAGCATAGCTGTTTTCGGTGTTCTTTTGAAGAAAGAAGGAAGAGTTTGTCTGGAAAGAAATCAACGGGTAGTTACATGACAAACAATAAGCTCCATTTGAAGCGGATGAAAAATTAAAGGGGGATGTTTTTGGTCAGTTTTGGAAAACTTAAAGGATGTTTTCTATTAAATGAAATATTATAAGAATGTCGTTAAAGTTGGGGTGAATCAATAGGGATGATTTTGGTCAAAAACTCTTTAATGTTCCATAAACATGTGATTTGAACTTAATAATTGTGCTACTTGATATTTAAAAGAAGAAGAAGAAGAAGATTGTGCTACTAGATGCGTGCAAATCATGATCTTCAATTGTCTGGGGACATTTATTTCCATGCCTTTTGCTGTAAAATTTTTGTTATACTTTTACAACTTGAAAAGTCACTTCTGCAGGATCAAATTTCAAGGTTAAATGAAGAAAATGGATCATTGAAGCAAAGTCTACAATCGAGTTCTCCCTTGAGTGCATCTAGAAACATGCATAAGGTAGTTATTCCATAAATAAAGCTTTTTTATTTAATAATTATTTTGCTTTTTTTTAATCAAGCATAATTATTCTGTTGCTTATATATTTAATGATTTTCTGGATATCCATACAGTTGATGGATTTTAAGTGATTATCTGATTACAGCTAGTTGCTGAAAACATTGTTATGTTACCTTTTATTCTGGAGATGAAGATATTGAATGGTCTGAGTTAATTGTCTTCTCTATAGCCTTAGTGTTGCTTATCTCCCACCCTCAATCAAAAATATCCTCTGTTTTAAAAAGCTCACATGATGTTTACCTACAAAGGTTTCTATGAAAGTAAAATACACCATTTTGAGAATGGTGATTAGTGCTAATTATGAGGTATATTGGTGGATTATATTTTTAACAAATGTAGTCTGCACTTGATGTTATCTGGGTTTGTTTAGGGGAGCAATGATCAATCTCCAAACCGCCAAAGTAAAGCTATAGCTAACCGTTCCTTTGGAAGCCGAGCAAACAATGGGTTTTCTCTGAAGCAGGATGGACTAAGCAATGGAACCAGTTTTGGCAATGAAAAGGTAAATAGCCTACATTTTCTCCCCCTTGATAATGAGCTGCTTTTCAGGTCCTTCATGGGGCGTTTAGAATAATTCCCACTGTCACCCCCGGGGCTTTGATCAAGTGGTAAGAGCGCAACATATGATGTGTGATATATGCACACGTCACTGGTTCTTTTGTCTGCCGCAGACAAAAAATCTGGTATTTAAGTGGGATGGTTAGATTTAATGTCCACTGTAAACAATGAAAAGAATAATGTCCATTATCATGGATAGGAAGGACTCATTGCTTTGCACAACAGTCGAGTTGTGCTATTGTATTGTGACAAAACGTGCCTCATACTGTAGAGAGTTGCTAAAGGTATATATTTGCATTCTTTATGCTTGTTGGACATTAGTAACCAAAATTTATGATCTGCTTTTACACTAACATTCATGTCCTTAAAAGGGTTAAATATGGATCCTATATGTTCCACTTAACATCAAGTAGGTTAACTCATATCTTATAAGCTTAGCAAATTACACTAGGATATTTGATTGGGGATAAGGAGAGCAATTTACAAGACTCAATGTCCTTTACTTGTCCCTTCCGCAGGCACTAGTGCTAAATAAAAGAGGTTTTGGAAATATAATGAGTAACAACACTTGGCTTTATTTTATTTTTTCTAGTTCCTTTTTTGTCCCTTAGTACTGGATCCTATGAAGGGGAGCCTTGGCGTAACGGGTAAAGTTGTTGTCATGTGACCAGGAGGTCACGGGTTCGAGCCGTGGAAATAACCTCTTGCAGAAATGCAGGGAAAGACTGCCTACAGTAGACCCTTGTGGTCCGGCCTTCCCCGAACCCGCGCATAGCAGAAACTTAGTGCACCGGGCTGCCCTTTATTATTGGATTCTATCTTTGATTAAGAAACTTTACTGAAATATGTTAATTCTTCTAGGAGCTTGCCGACTTGCCGGAAGAGAAAAATAAATCCCTGTCAGCTATACAGGCATCTCATGAGTTGCAGTTAAAACAACTGGAAATGGAGCTTAATAAAGAACGGACCGAGCTGGCAAATATGCAAACTAGGTTACAAGGTATTTAACTGCTTATGAATATGGCTGGTATAATTTTCAAACGGTTCAATTGATTATGCAGTCTGAAACCACTTTCATTTTAGAGGAGCAGAAGCTGAGCTCGACTTTCCAACAAGAGCTGAACTCTTTAAAAGTAGACAAGGATAAAGTGAGTGCTAACCTTGTGCTTTTTATGTATTGATGCATAGTGGCCTTCTGACATCCTATAGTCATAATTTGATAGAGTAATATATTTCAGTATTCAACTTGTGAAGTTTTTCTATTTTATCAAGTGTTTTTATATTTTTACTGTTTCTTTTTTCATTTTTATTGCCATTTGATGGTTTGATCTTATCTGATCTCATTGGAGCATATCAGGTGTCTTCACTAGTATCTTGGTTAGCTTGGCCTTTGAGTTGTTTATCAGCAGTCACTATACTTGGTAATAATCCATCAATCAATCAAAGACAAATTAGAGTAGGTCACCTTCACAAAGATGTTTTAGCATATGTAGATGTACATCTTCATGAAAGATTTACTGTGTTTAAATCATTTAATTGGAGGCTATTCATCAAAGAGGGAAAATTATGTGACTGGAGGCTGGCTATGTACTTTGACATCTAGTAGAGTATACCAATATCTTTTGTCGTCTTTGTATCTTCTCGTACTGCGTAACATAAACGTTTTGGTAGTCCAATAAATATTCACACACGACAGGATGAACAAGCGCGTGAACATCCCAATTTTCTTGCTTCGCTAAACATTATTGTACTCTTTGCTAAGTTGTGCTCATGGTCTTTGACTTCTTGTTTCTGCATGCCTTACTGAATCCAGCTTCCGCTGTCGTACTGGTATAATTTCCTTTTCTCTGTAAATTGCATCTCAGATGGCTGTGGAGATGACAAATATTCGTGCTGAGCTGTCTCATAAAGTATCTGAATTAAAACAGTTGCAAATGGAGCTTCATGAAAGAGATAACGATGAATCAAATGAAGCAATAGATGGTTTGAGAAGAGTTATAGAAACACTGCAGAAAGAAAACAGTAATCTTAAGGTTAGTGTTGTGGCGTAATAGATCCTTAGTGACTTTCAGATTATATGTGCATTAATATCTTTTGCTGCCATTTATGAGTCTCTTCCTCTTTGCATATGGCACTGAGAAATTTCAAGTGCTTTTTATAGTTTCTTCATCCTCAATATAAAACTTGCAAATCTTGAAGTGAGACATGCCTTGACATTCTCTCTTGCAGAATGAGAAAGATAAATTAGAAGCTTCAGCAGCTGGCGTATCTTTAGCTGATAGAAGTAACATCAATGGTATAACTGAGGTGGGTTTGTTTCGTTTGGACTCGCTCTTTCAACTTTGTGGTATAAACTATCTTCAATACCTTACTGTCTATTTTTTTTTTTTTAATTATATGTATTGTCTAATCTACTATTTTATTTTAGAAGGTGCATCCTTTGGAGGTATTTCCTGAAAAGGAAGAAATGAAGAGGTCGTTACAAAATGTGGAGAATGAATTGAAGGAAACACGCCGGGAAAGGGACAAAGCACTGCAAGAACTAAAACGCCTTAAGCAGCATTTACTTGAGAAGGTTAACTAATACTTAATGAGTGTATCTTATTTGAGCTGCTAGAGGGGAATTCAGGAGGTTTTTTTTTTGGGGTGACATTTTCTTTATACAGTACAGTTAATCAATAGCAGTGCAGACTGCAGAGTGTCTTTGCAGATTTGGCCTTTTCTGGCTGGACTCAGATTTGTTGTCGATGTCAGATCATCTTTATATTCTAATCCTGTGTACATCCATGAATTCATGCTGTTATAGGATATTAATTGTTGAATATCTCTCATCGGTTAGGAATGGGAGTATTGGACTCTTTATATGGTCCCGGGCAATCCTCACCTCATGAGTTAGCTTTTGAGGTTGAGTTAGGCCCAAGGTCCATTTCTTTATCATGGTAACAGAGCCAGGCCCATCTCAATTCTTCATTTACCCGTTTTTGAGCCCCAGTCCTATATTGTCCACGCTCCAGTTGCCAGGCCTGGGCGGGGGGTGGGGGGTTGAATATCCCACATTGGTTGGAGATGGTAGTATTTGACTCTTTATATGGTCTTGGGAAATACTCACCTTATGAGCTAGCTTTTAGGGTTGAATTAGACCCAAGGTCCATTTCTTTATCATTAATGTGAATGGAGTATGCATACCTTTGCCCACATTGCTGTTTGACTTTTTCTTTTTCTTGATAAGTTTTTCCCTCATCTGGTCTAGTGACCTCCATATTAGCTTTCATCATAGTGTACAGGTTTCTTCGTTTTCTTCACCATGTTGAGGACTGACTTTTTATCAACTGGAAATTAACTACTAATGTGTAATCAACTTAGGGGTCGTTTGGTAGCCGGTTAGAGAGGAGTTATCCATGCATTAAAACTAGGATAACTTTATACATTGTTTGGTTAAAAGAAGGGGGAAAAATAATCTCCACATAGAAGCTAGCATAAGTTATACAATGTTTGGTTGTTTTTTCCTCTTTTCCACATAAAATGTAGCATTGCTAATACAATGTTTGGTTCATATTTTCCTTTTTCGCATAACTAATACATGTATAAGTTATGAGGGAATCTATGTATTATTTATGCAGGGTAGAAGGTGGAATAACTTATACATGTATTAGTAATACTTGTATTAAAACACAAAATGACAAGAATACCCTTTCTTCAAACTTGTATTTTTTTGTTTAAAAATATATATTTAAACTATACTAACGATTTTAATAAAATAAAGTAAGCTAATAATAAATAACACTCACATTACATTTATATTACTAATCCTTATATAACTACCGCATAACTAATCCATGCATAATTAATCCCAACATAACTCAACCTTGCATAACTAATACATGCATAACTAATCCCTGCATTACTTATTCCTGCATAACTAATACCTGTATAACTCTAACCGGCAACCAAACGACCCCTTATGTCTCATTATTGTTCTAGAGACATGTCATGTTATAATCGATTTAACTTTGCATTCATTTATTTGTATTTGTGGATGATGATTTAGTTTCTGCTAGTTAACTTAGTTTAGAGTACTGCAAATTAACATCCAATGTGACGTCATTTCTTAATTACTGGGACATTGTGTATGTCTTAACGCTATATTGTTACTGTAACAAATATATGCAGTGAAATTGGGATAAGCCTTCTACGGCCAAGTAGAAAATAGTCATTCATGCTGTTGTGCTTGCAGGAAATGGAAGAATCAGAAAAGATGGATGAGGACAGCCAAATAATTGAAGAGCTACGTCAAAATAACGAATATCAGCGAGCTCAAATAATGCAGTTGGAGAAAGCTCTTAAGCAAGCAATTGCAAGTCAAGAAGATGTCAAAACCCTTAATGATAATGAATTAAAGAAGTCGAAGGATACAGTCAATGAGCTAAATAAAAAATTAGCCAACTGTTTGAGCACAATAGAAGCCCAAAATGTTGAAGTCCTTAACCTACAAACTGCACTTGGCCAATACTATGCCGAGATTGAAGCCAAGGTAATTCTATTTTATCTATTCTACCTGTCCCTTGAAGAGTGGGGCTCTGGTATAGTAGTATCTTTCTATTATGCTGCAAAACAAACAGATAATTCTCTGAAACCAATTTTTCTTTCTAATTTATGCATTATTTTTGCATTTATGTCCAGGAACGCCTTGGAGAAGAATTGGCAGTGGCAAAGGAGGAATCGCATAAACTTTCAGGGCTTTTGAAGGTATATTCCATTTTGCTGCCCGGTTGCTTATGTTCTCAATGTGTTCCTAGAATAGAGTAAATTATTATTTCAAGTACATCTATTTGAATGAAAGATTGGTTAATTCGTATATCCATGCAGTGTTCTTATATAATGACTTAACATGGATTGAATGTGGTATTTTATTTTGAAAATTAGAAGATTCAAGATAGCTTTTCCTATTTTAGGAAGACTTTCTTTAGCAAATATATGTTTAAGCACTAAAAGCTTTTTTAAAATAATAATTCAAAGATATAACGACTCGCAAGGGCCGCCAAAGAAAAGGGAAATACAAACTAGGTGAGATTAAAGGCGTACAGTACATCAAGCCAGGTTCCCATACACTGTGGGGTTGGCCAAAAATTGATAAAAAGAAAATAGAAGGTTTGGTTCTGCTAGTAGGATTCTCAACCCCGTCTTTCCCTCCAAATAGTCCAGATCCTAAAAGAACCAGATTTCCCTCTCGTTTTTATGTGCTGGATCTTCAGACTTAGCTGATAAATAATATTAGATGTAATAATCCAATAGACCCACAAAAGAAAGAAGATAAAATTCCACAGGTCCAAAGTAATCTTTTGGTGAGGCAGTAGATGATTTATTGCATGAAAGTTACACGTTGAAGCACTTAGTGATAAAGAAGTTTGCTCTCTTCCACAATCTATCAATAGAAGAAGCGACATTGAGCTCCTTAAACCTGGCTGAAATGCCACTTCATTTGGAACCGTACAACAATAAACTTCCAATGAACATTAGTACTAGCTTTATGGCTGAAATTGTTGTAATAAGACCTGACAAAGAAAGTGCATCCTCTTTCTTTACTCCAGAAGATTTTATCAGCAGTACTTGCTAATAGTGACACTTTGTAACTTTGTGAAACAATTCATTCACCTGCTCCATTCCCCAATCTTCAAGTGGTGGTTGAAAATGAATGCATCAACAATACCAGTATGGTTTCAAGTGAGTAATCTGCCACATTGCTATTCTTTTGTATGTGAATGCTGAAAATAGCAGGAAAGACGTCTTTAAAAGCTGTAACAACACCAAACATCAAGCTAAAGCAAATTCGCTGGTGAAAATTAAATCTTACTTTCATGGATGACCTGCATAAAGAACTCCTTAAGCTGAAGAAGTTGGACTAGTGAACCAATCAAGTCATCACTGGCATTTTACTAACAATAAGCTTCCTAAAAAATGATCAGGTTCAATAGCAAAAATGCCAAATCCCTTCTCTCCTTCAACCTCTGTTAAAGAATGTGAAATCCTTGATGCTAAAACAACCTAAAAGAGTTGAGCTGCCCCATTTTCTTCCATCAGGCCAGATGGTACTTCTTTGCTCTCTCAATGCCATCACAAAGAGTTCCCAATTATTATCACTGGCCATGAAATGGAGAGAAACCGTAGGATGATCGGTTAGAGAGTGAAGCTTTAATCAAGATTACTTTATCCTAGACAAGTAGTTCTTCTTCCTAGCAAGTTTCTGTTCGGCCTCTTCAATGATAGAGGCCTGCACCTCCTTACTCTTGAACTTGGAATACATAACAGTCAGAATTGAGCAAGTAAGGTATGAAACTTGTCAACTAAAGAGGTCTGCAAGTGTCTGGATATTGGTAAAGCATGCCAGGATAAGTTCACATTTATGGACCTTAATTCAAAGCCCTAGGTTTGAACGACACCATAGGTTGGTTTAAGTTTGTCAACTGTCTCAGGTATGGTCACTGAAAATTGAAGTATCATCTCCGAACAGCATGTGAATTAATCTAGTAGTTAAGTTGTGTAACCTTTATGCTTCATTACTTCCTATAATATCGTAGCCCTCAGGAGAGCATTTGAACTTAAGATGTGCTTTATCAAACATATGATATAACATGAATTAAAACTTAAAAAAGGATATCTTTAGCGTTGTATGTTTCATTACTTCCCTATAATATCATAGGCATACCAATAGCTTGTAATTTTTCCATTGTTAGGGCTAATTTTGGAGCATGGTCATTTGCATAACATGATCCAGCTTTGTCGCTCACTTTTTCTATTATTCTTTTTCTAAAGATGATTTATGCTTCCATCAGGATGCTTACAATGAGTCGGAAACATTCAAGAAGGAGAAAGAAGAGGTGTTGGTGAAACTTTCAGACATGGAGAGAAGACTTTCTGAAGGGAAGGGCCGTATAAATAAGCTTGAGCAAGACAATGAAAAGCTACGACGAGCTCTTGAACAGAGCATGACCAGGCTGAATAGGATGTCACTGGATTCTGATAATTATGTTGACAGGTGAGACTTTGTCAAACCATGAAAGATTGGATTTTTATCTCGTATCCTGCATGAGATTTGTCTCATGATTTTAACATCGAAATATATCAGCTACGAAAGCTAAAACACATGTGGGATCATTGTCAACTGTATCTTTTGCCTGTTCAATTTTTTTCTGCTAAAGATGAAGATGGGAATACATAATACTTACACCTGTTTAAATAATCACCTTATCTACGAAGATCATGCCAGTACTTTGAGAAAATTATAACAGAAGATTTGCCACCACTTCTATTAGTTTGGGATATGGAGACCCTCTAATCACTAGACCTTTTACTTTTGCTGCAAAAATTGAAGTAATTAAGTCATACAGAAATAAGATCAACAAGGCAATAGAGGGAAGAGTGCTGTCATACGCATCTTTAATCTACTATTTATCTAGTAATTTATGAAATTAGCCGCTGCAGTTTCATGAAGTCACGTTGATTTTTCATGCATTGGTCATGAAACAGTATTTAGAATCTAGGTTCCTCATTAGTATTCTTGGCATTCCTCCCATGAACATTCTGATTGAACCTTAAATGCTACATCGTGCTGCTTCGTTCCGTAGTCAAAGAAAACAAGCTCTCTCTGTCCATTTTTTAGGCCCTTATCCTATGTCATCATCTCTCTCCTACTCAGTCAAATTTACAGTTGCTGTAACATTGTTTACCAGATAGTAGATACCTTACAATAGTTTGAAATATTTTAAACCTCATTTTCGTCATATGCAGGCGGATTGTGATCAAGTTACTGGTGACTTACTTCCAAAGGAATCACAGCAAAGAGGTAGGTCATTTGCTTACTAGTTGAGTCAGGTGAGGGCTTGGGGAATACTTAACCAATTGCACCCATTAATGCTAGTTATTGGCTAGTTATTTGTTCGACTTGAAAGTTTCAAAATTTTCACCTGGTCGCAAAAACAAAGAATGACTAAGACAAATCAACCAGAAAACTCACTTTTTATCCTAAAGATTCCATCTAGCTGAACCCATAATCATTTGAAAATTTTAATTAAGGAAGCATAAACGAAGAAGATATGAAACATTTATGCATGTAATGGAGGACCTTGAGAGACTTAATTAAGAGCAAATACATCTTGGCCATAGTGGAAGAATTTCAGATAAATAGAAGGAGAAAAGGTTTCTGTTTGACACATGTATTTATATCTCTCCATCTTTCTAGGTTTTGGATCTTATGGTCCGTATGTTAGGATTCTCTGATGAAGATAAGCAGAGGATAGGCATGGCTCAACAAGGATCTGGTAAAGGTGTCGTCCGGGGTGTCTTGGGTCTCCCTGGACGACTAGTAGGTGGCATCTTGGGTGGAAGTTCAGCACCTTCTAGTACGGCATCTGATCAGGTAAATATCGTGTAAATTTCTGTTCAATAATCATATGGCTTTGTTTTACTTTATGACCTGCCCTGTCAAGTTGAGATTGTCACTCGGAATGGCCATCTAACAGAAATGACATTGGCATGTTACCTTTCCACGGCTCTAGTATTACTCATTCATCCAATGTATCAACTTCCAGAAATGGAGAAATGGTGTCTGCCAAATGCTTTACTTCTCCATTTTGAATTAATAGACAGAAGTTAATTGGATTTACTTTTACATTTAAACCTCTTGTTGATGGAACCGTGAAATGAACTTTGTCCTTCCACTTGCTGAGGTAAGGCTGTAAGCCAACTTTTAATGTGCTATTTTTAGTGTGCGATTCTTTGTATTTCCCCCAAGTCCAGCTTCAAGTTGATTAGTGTAAGCTTCGTACCATCTTCATGCTACTTGATCTTTACTTATTTGTTTTCTTTTTTGTTGTGTTCTAATGTTTCTCTGTATGAGGGGCTTATGTTGTGAATATTTTATTGTTTGCTGGAGAAAAGTGGAGGGTATTCGTATTTATTTGGCGGTATATGGAATTTGAATATATCATCAAATGAGCTAGTTTAGTTTCTCTGAACATGTTCTTGTTTACTACTTGTCTAATAAGCTGGCAACAAATGGCATATAGGTTTTCATAAATTTGACTTTTTATGCTTTGCTTCTGGACTGTTCATCCAGTCCTTTGCAGATCTCTGGGTTGATTTTCTTCTTAAAGAGACAGAAAGAGAGAAAAGGGAGGCTGCTGAAGCTGGCAACGGAACTGCAGGAGATCAAATCAAGGGATTTCAGGAGGCAATGGGTGCAGATGAAACCATGGCAGAACATAGGTCACATAGTTCTGATGTTTCCTTTATTTCCTCGAGACAACAATCTTCTCCTAAGCATAACCTACCCCCTTTGGCACCACATTCACGGCAAGTTATCTTGCCCCCTGAGCATTCTGATGCCGAGTTCTCAACAGTACCTCTTACCCCATTGGAAACCAATTATCAGATTTCAAGACTACCTAGATACTGACAGCATTGTTGTAATTAATAGGAGGTATGTATTTTGCTTCTCCTTGTAATGTTGTAATTGCAATTCTTTTGTTCAATCAATTCTTTCAAAAAAGAGTCGTTTTCTTGAGTCATCATTACCCTACGGGGGACTGAGAGCCCTTGATGCAAGGGTGGAAAAAAAGAAGAGGAAAAGACCAGTGGAGCATTTAATGTAGTTATAACGACTGTTGGATAAGCTGATGGCTGTTCTTAAGCAGGAGCAGATCCATCCTTTTCTGTTGTTACATGTTGTTTATCAGAGACGATTGTTAAATGACATTGCAACAGTCACTCTTGTTTAACGAATGGAATCTAATAATAAGAATAATTTGGAAGGAGCCGACAACCCCTAGCGGCAGTCAAAAGATAACATAAAATCTGCGTTAGTTTCGTGGGATTTCATTATTGACTTATATTTCTCGCCGTACATTGACAGCAACAGAAGAGCCTAAGTTTAAACAGCTAACACCAATAATGATACGCTTCAGATCGAGATCTGCTGTTTCAATTACATTTTCTTCTTGCATTGCCTAAAACATCACAATTTCTCATACAAGCAACTAAAAACCGTCATTTCCACTTGATATCACAAATTAGACTCAACCAACTTATCAGTAACCAAATCAACCGGCAGGCGACTATGGATCATAGAGCTGGAGCATCCGAACGTTGACAAAAGAATAAGTACAAACAGGGGTGGAACGTTGACAAAAGAATAAGTACAAACAGGGGTGGAAGAAACAGAATGTCAATTCAGTTTTTAACTCATACACTGACAGGTTGTGAAACTGCAGCCAAATACTCACTCGTACAGACCTGATAGACTAATCCTTCAACTGTTTCAAGATCTATCAGTCTATCACCAGTAAATAAACCCCCAAATATATGTAAGATGGGACACAGCCCCATGTAGTACAAGAAAAGCACACTATCACATTCTGAAAAGGTAGCAGCTACCCAAAGCACTCTAGCAGCAAAGCAGCACACTACATCTATTCCCTCTTCTTGTCTTTCAATGGTCCTCTTGGAATTTTACTCAAAACTTTTTTATCAAAAACAGCATATTGCTTCTTGATCTCGTGCATTGCTTTCTCAGCTAAAGGATCCACTTTATCTTCATATTTCTCATAAAGAACAGGAACTGTGTGGAGGAGCACAAATGCTGGTACATACGCAGGAAGATCATCAAATAAATCAGCACTGGGTGAAGGAACAAATAGGAAAGAAAAGACAGTGTCAATGAAATTTTTGAACTTACATATGTAGAACAGCGTCAAAAAGTTGCACCAGCTACCCACAATAGAGATGATCCATAAACCGGCGACAACCTAGTAACATGAGCAAGTTTGGAAACGCCGAAGATATTCATGCTCATGCAAGATCAGAAAAGAATTATCTTAAGACGAAGAAATTGGAAACAAGAATCTTTAGAGAACTTAATTTACAACAGACTAATGTAATAAATCCTTTGGGCTGTCGAATCTGGGGAAACCACAAAACTTGGCAAAGAGCGCTTAACTAAACCTAGCTGTCATGAATCCAACAGGCTAAAAATCTCAACAACAGAGGTAGTCTAAAACTCCACATCCTACTATGTTATGTGATACCTTCAGAAAACTATAACACAACCTAAATACTCTTTAATAAGTCAGGATCAATAAGGGGAGCAACAGACATACATGGAACTACTAAAACTAAAACCAAGACCACCACAACACATCTGAGGTGAAATCAAAGGAGGATGGACAAAAAAAACAATCTACATCTTCAGGAGAGGTGGATAAATGAAGGCTCAATGTCACAGTATTGGACATACACCAGTAACAGGAAGCATTCCAATAAACTTCATTCAGGGAAGACTACTAGAATGGGGAAAACTTACACCAAGGAACTTCTTCAGTTCTCTCCCTGACGCAATTTCCCGCAGTAGAGCAAGAGCACGGTTGATTTCGATCCTCAGGGCAGAAGCCACTTGAAGGAAAGGGTCCTGTGGAAGGTGGATTTCTGGGATATGTGGAGGTTTCCTGTCAAAAATGGTAGAACAACACCTTCAGAAAAATGATCAAATAATTTGTAACATAGGTTAATAGTACTAATATTAGAAAAAGCTTACTTGTTAATAAAGGTGGTTGCATTTGACCACAAGAATAAGACTGCGAGAGAGATGATCAAAATGTGGCAGATTAAAGTGAGCAGGTGGTACTCAAGCAATTCGAAAAGAACCCATATAGCGGTTGCTCCACCAAGTACACTAGCAGATATCTTCTTGTTCCTCCACAAGAATACATCAGCAGCTGCGACAACCAGATACACATTCAATCAATCACTCAACTATGCCTCATATCACAATTCAGTTGGCATCACCAATCGGATGCACATTTGAAACTAATATTTCCCAGCCCAAATCTCCACGTAATAAGAAGTTAAAATTATGACTTGAAGGGAAAACCTTCATACATAATATGCAGCAGTTTTCAGAAGCAACCTCACAGATCAAAAAGATATGAATTTAAAACTTTGAAGAACCCTAGTAGACATGAGAAGCACCCACCATGATGCTCAACTAAGATCAGACAAAGAAACCATGGTTACTCGGTTGCTATAAACAAACACACATGTAGCTCAAGAATTTTATTACTTCTTTTCAAATGATAACATGTTTATTGAATCTGAAGATTCCTAAAGATACTTCAAAAATCCTAAACCGTAATCAGCTCCTTAACCACCAATCATTTTCACCCAAATATTTCAATCTTCAATAAACGAATAAACAAAATGGATATTCGGCAGCTCAGTTGCTCTTAACAAAAACGTATATAAGCATGATAACAAGACGGATCTGAATATTCTTTAGGACCTCAATCACCATCTTTCATTTAAAAAAACAATCTTTAACTCAAAAATAAAATTTGAACTCTTGCATGCTCAATTACCCTAAACAACCACCTTTACAAGCGTGACAACAGGTCAATTTGATCTGAAGATTGTTATCCATCAAAAAACCCTAAACCCTCATCAACTCCACAACCACCAATCATTTACATCTAAAAAATTCAATCTTTAAACAAGTAAAAAAAAAATACAAAATTTGAACTTTTGCTCACTTGCTCCAAACAAAGAGCATGATAACAACTACTATATGGATCTGAATATTCTTTAAGATCCTCCAAAAACCCTAAACCATACAAATTCCAGACCACCAATCACTGCCATCCAAAAAAATTCACTCTTTAACTTAAAAAAATGAACAGTAGCAAAAAGGAACACTCAATAAATGAACGAAATTGAACTCTTGGCCCCTCAGTTGCTGTTAAAAAACAAGTTTATTCCCCAGAATATTCTTTTAAGATCCTTAAAAACCCTTAAAATTCCTCAATCACAAAATCCCCCAAAAAAGTCTTTAGAAATAAATAGACATACAAAATATTAAGGACGTAGATAAACAGAGAATAGAACCGTACGTTTGCCTCCACCGAACACCTTGTGAACCGGCTTTTCTCTTCCGAATAGCCTCCAAACTTTGTCCTTCACAGATGACGGCTCCGCCTCCGCCGCCGCCACCACCTCCTCTTTCGCTGCCGGCTTCTTCGTTTCGGTATCTGAATCCGATGACGACGAGGAATCGTCACCGCCGTGAAATTTGTCGGCGATCTTCTCCATCAACGACTCCCCTTTAGGATCCGAATTCTCCACGTGCTCTGCCATTTCCCGATTCGGAGCTCCGATTCGATCACTAAACCCAATATTCTAAGACTCAAAGTGTAAAAGTAACGACTGTATTGCCGAGAAAATTGTGAGGAGAATTTGATATTTATGTGTTTGAAACGGTGAAGCGAACGAGGTATGCCCGAACCTCAGGCTCGTATTCCGAACCTACATTTAGTTACGTAATTTTGAAATGAGATGATTATTGGTTGGAATAAAACCTGTAATTAAAAGATGAGGCATAAAATTGTTACGATTCATTTTTAGTTGGAAAGACAGAAAGTTCTTTATCAGCAATAAAAATTAATAATATGCTTTTGATTACTTTCTAAATTATAAGAACCACAAATTTATCGACCATATAAAATGAAATTTTGTTTCATAATGTTATCTCTTTATTTTGATAAAACTAAAATTATATCTTTTATATGATTAGTAGTGTATACATTCCGTCAAACACAACAATATCTTTGAATTTAAAATTCATAGAATTTAATTTTGATATGATATTTTCTTATAATTAATAATATAAACTAATTAATGTATTAAAATTTACGTCAAGTAAAAATCTTTTTCTTTTTCTAAGTAAAACATCATCAAATAATACGATAAATTCTTGATAGGATGAGTTTGAAATTTGAAAAGGGTACGATATTGATCAATAGGGTGGGATCACCGACTAGGGATGGGGTGGGGGACACGTGTCGTGGAAAGTGCGATTGAGGGCGGCAACTTTTGATGATTTGGCGGTGGAGATTGGACTTTAGCACAGCAATGCGGGTTCCACGTTACCTGGATTTAGATTGAGAAAGTAAACACTACAACCTTTTTTATTTATTTTAAATTATTTTATTTTCTCTCTCTCCTTTTGTAGTAGTAGTAGTAGACTAGTAGTACTACAGTATCTTTTATGTTTTCTCCACAAAAAGAGTATTAGATAGAAAAAGAAGAGGGAATAACAGCACAAAAGTGCCAAAATGGTCCCTAACTTGGAACTGTCTTTAAATGAATATATAACACTTACATTCTCTATAAAACTTATTTTCTTGTAATTTTTGAATTCGTCTTTATCAATTTTGTGTTTATAAGTTTAAATAAATTGTGGTTGCAGACGGATTATCGTTTATGCACACTAAATTTTCAAAATATGATGCTTGCTTCCATTTATACTGATATAATTTCAATGTATACCTAAAATGATCCAGGATTTCAAAGTCGTGGAGTGCTCAGTCACCTATAACATAGACTTACTACAACCAAATTATAATTGCACAACCATTTGAAACTTGATGGTAAAATATCTGAACAAGTATATATATAATATTGTCATCAAAAGATTAGAATATTTATATTTGTATTCGATGTTTTCATACTTTGAAAATGATGAATAATAGCATTATTAGTTACTCTAAATTTCCAACATCAAATTCAGCGCAACATTGGTCTAGGTCGATATGAATTGAAAAGTTTAACTTTTTTTTGCACAAGTGAATAAAAATAAAAATTTCAAAGGTTAATTTAAACTATATCAAATTGACTTCAGTCACAAAGGTCATACGTATTGAGAAAACGAAAAGAGAAAGGAAAATTATTTCGAGGAAGAAGTCAAATTGTTGAAACCAAGTAGAGGAAGAAAAGAAGTAAGAAAACGAAGAGCAAATTGAGAAATAAAGCAATATAGGAAGAGGCAAAGAGAATAAAAAGGAAAGCAATTCTTGGAAGAAAAAAAAAAAGATAAAGAGGCAAGCAATTCACGGTAAAAGGTAGAGAAGAAAAAGCATGAGTTGAAATGAAAATAAATGTACGTCAATAGATTCGATCTCGGAAATTTTTTAGTTCAACCGAACTTTCTTCCAACTCAAAAACCAAAGCATACATGAAGCTTCTTTATTGATGGGTGCTTAACAACAATACTTGACAAATAACTGACAAATAATCGAACAATCTCTGTATGTACCGCCAATAGAGAAATGGGAGCTCCAGCACCCACAAAGATATATGTGGATCTGCCTCTGAGCTATATAATACATGGTTTAAAACTTTAAATACCACTCGGAGTCTGTTTTTCTTTGCGCTTAAATTATATAAGTTATATGAGAGAGAACTAATCTATATCTATCTATACTATATTAAAAGTACGAATGCCATATCAAAATATTGTTCGTCTTTTTTATCTTTCGTAAGTATGTTTTAAGTTGGATAAAATTATAATTATATATAAACACTAATAATATATATCTCTTTTGAAAAAAATAAAAAAAACCCGTTAATATCGTAAGCAAGTACAAATCATATTGGAGTCTTCTTCACATTCCGTGGTATCCTACAAATAGTGTCCTACTCAAATTCTTTTTGGTTTATGAATCTGACTTTTTGTATATTTGAAAGTGCTTCTATAAAGGAGTTACAATTCCAAAATCTTCATAAACTTTATCGTAGTTCGAAGTTGTAACTCCTACTAGATTCATTCAATCTCCAGCTTTGTGTGTTTCCAGGTTTTCTTTTTAAGCCAATTTTTTATTATTTTCGTTACATCGTGTATATAGAAGAAGCAGAACAGAGAATTTGAGTTAGCATTTATACGTGTATTATGTTATTCACCTGGATTTTTGCAATAATATTCTGAGAGAACTAAGAATAGAGTCATTGATATTTGGTACTTTTTATTTGGTTGATTTATACAAATCTTTTTGTTGTCAGCTATATAAGTTGATGCTCTTCAAAAACTATAGATGATCGGTTGGTGGATTAAGTTATCTATGATTGTGTTTATTTCTTTTGCAAATTACATTTATTGGTTATTTTATATCCCTCTGCCTTTCATCAATTAAGAGGATTCTCTTCTGCTTTTTATTATTTCTAAATGTCCATGATCACTTGGGATCCTACCTAAAGAGTAGAATTATTTAGAATTTTTTTTCTACAATTTCAACGTTTTGACTATGAAACCCACTGTGCATAAGTAATTGTGTACATAGCAGAAACCCAATGCCACTGGAAGTCATCTTGATAAATTCGTCTAAGTAAAATATTTGAATTGGAAAAGGAAAAAAATTTAATCCATATAAGTGAAAGAAACAAAGGAGAAACCTATTCTATTTAACATATTGAGTATCTTTGTTTTGTCTTTATTCAGCAACTAACTCAATGTTAACATTATTTTGTCATATAAATAAATGTTGCATTTATTATAACGTCTATTGCTATTTTATATAATTTGTTTCTTTTATATATAATTTTTAGTTTATTGAAAAGGAAAAAAATCTAATCCATATAAGTGAAAGAAACAAAGGAGAAACCTATTTTATTTAACATATTGAGTATCTTCGTTTTGTCTTTTATTCAGCAACTGACTCAATATTAACATTATTTTGTCATATAAATAAATGTTGCATTTATTATAACTTTTATTGCTACTTTATATAATTTGTTTCTTTTGTATGTAATTTTTAGTTTATTGACACGTGCAATGCACGTACGCTATAACTAGTACTATATTAAAAGCACGAAACCCCTTAGTGAAATGACGTTCGTCTTTTTTACCCTTTAATAATAAATTTCATACTAGACAAAATAGTCATTTATTATTTTCCTAATTCTTAGGACTCTGAAATCAACTAAATTTTATTTATTGAATCCTTCCTTATTTGAATTAGGTAAGGAATCCTAATATTTAAAAATTTAAATTCTATTTAGATTCTAACACTTCAATTGGAATAAACACATAAAATTGAGCACAAATATAAATATTGAACCTTTACGCAAGTTAATACTTATATGATCATTAAATGATACTTAATACTTATATGTTTAAATAAGTAAACATGTATAAAAATTATAGATATGTATGTAGTATAAGAGCACTAAAATAAAAGCACACTCATAATACCGTCTATTTATAAGAAAATACGTAGGACAAAGTTTCTTGCCTTATTGAATAATTAGATAAATAGGATACAATAATCATTATTTTAAAAATTTATACGTTTTTCTTTAACTTTCTTTTATAATAACTCAAACATAATTTTCTATTTAAAATTTATGTAATTTAAAAAAAAATTATACTCATTAACACGAGATACACGCGCAACGCGTGTACTCTAAAGACTAGTTTATATTAAAAGCACGAAGACCCTTAGCGAAATGTCATTCACTTTTTGTACCCTTTAAACATAGAGTTCATACAAAATAAAATGGTCATTTTAAACAATTTTCTTGTAATGACCCAACCGGTCATTTTAACTTTTAGAAATCCGTTCCCTAAAATAAAACTCTCCGAACATACTTTTATTAATTTATGACTTGCGGGGATGGTTGGTTCGGGATTTGGAAGCGTATGGGCTGAAATAGGAACACTTGGTTCCTTAAGTTAGCTTTAAATGGACAAGTTTGACTTCGGTTAATATTTTGAGAAAACGACCCCGGAATCGGGATTTGACGGTTCCAAGAGGTTCGTATGATGATTTTGGATTTGGGCGTATATCCGAATCGGGTTTTAGATAACCCGGGAGCGTTTGACGCTTAATAGTAAAAATCAACTATTTGAAGGTTTAAAATTCTTTAAATTTGGTTTGGAGTAGGATTTTGAATAATTAAAGTCCGTTTGGAATTTTGAGTTTGGGAATAGTTCCGTATAGTGATTTAAGACCTGTACGCAAATTTTCGTGTCATTGCGGGTAGTTTAAGTATATTTCGGCGCATTGAAAGTAAATTGAAGAACTTGAAATTCTTAAGTTTGAATCAATTTGGTTTAGGGTATGATTCTTAGATTTGATGTTGTTTTACGCGTTCCGAGAATTCGAGTGAGTCCGTTTTATGATTTTAAACTTGTTGGTATGTTCGGGCGGGGCCTCGAGGGCCCCGAGTGTTAATCGGAGGCTCGGATCAATTTTTTAAAAAAAAACTTGAAGAAGAGCTGATGTAATGACCCAGCCGGTCATTTTGAGAATTTGAGTCCCGATCCCCTAATTATTATTTTCCCCACGTTTGTTTCCGCTATTGAGACTTGCCGGAGTGATTGGTTATGGAATTCAGAGAGTTTTGGGACACTTAGTCCCTAATTGTGAGTTTAAGCCTTAAAGTTTGGACCGTAGTCAGAACTGTATGAAGACGGATCCAGAATGGAATTCCGTCGACTCCGTTAGCTCCGTTGAGGGATTTTGGGGTTAGGAGCGCGTCCAGAATGTGTTTTGGAGGTCTGTAGTAGATTTAGGCTTGAATTGGCGAAAGTTAGTTTTTCGGCGATTTCGGCCGATAGTGAAAATTTTGATATCGAGCTCGGAATGGAATTCCGAAGGTGGCTGTAGGTTCGTAGTGTTATTTATGACCCGTGTGTAAAATTTGAGGTCATTCGGACTAGATTTGATGTGGTTCGGCGTCGTTTGTAGAATTTGGAAAATTTTAAATTTTTAGGCTTGAATCCGTGCTTAATTCATTATTTTGGTGTTGTTCGATGTGGTTTGAAGGCTCGACTAAGTTCGTATGGTGTTATAAGATTGGTTGGTAGGTTTGGTTGAGGTCCCGGGGGCCTCGGGTGTGTTTCGGATGCTTAACGGAATGAATTTGGACTTAGAAAAAATCTGGTGCTTTTGCTGGTTTTGCTGGCTGTAGGTTCGTAGTGTTATTTATGACCCGTGTGTAAAATTTGAGGTCATTCGGACTAGATTTGATGTGGTTCGGCGTCGTTTGTAGAATTTGGAAAATTTTAAATTTTTAGGCTTGAATCCGTGCTTAATTCATGATTTTGGTGTTGTTCGATGTGGTTTGAAGGCTCGACTAAGTTCGTATGGTGTTATAAGATTGGTTGGTAGGTTTGGTTGAGGTCCCGGGGGCCTCGGGTGTGTTTCGGATGCTTAACTGAATGAATTTGAACTTAGGAAAAATCTGGTGCTTTTGCTGGTTTTGGTGTAATCGCACCTGCGCAAGGCTGCCCGCAGGTGCGAGAAAATTGGCGCATAAACGGAGTTGGGTGGATTGGTCAGGGGTCGCAGGTGCGTGGGAAAAGGCCGCATCTACGATGCCCACAAATGCGCAAGACTGTTCGCAAGTGCGCAAGTTACGCAAAAGCGGAGGGGATTTCCGCAGGCGCGCACGCGCAGGTGCGAAGGCAGAGGGGGATAAGTGAATTGTGCAGATGCGCACTTTTTTTGCACAAGCGCACCCGCAGGTGCGAGCCCAGGTTCCGCAGGTGCGAAAATACTTGGACAGTGGTTAAAACCGAAGGGCTTCGCGATTTTTGTCATTTTTGACTTTGCAAACTCGGTTTAGGGCGATTTTTGAGAGCATTTGCGAGGCATTTCTTGAGGTAATTTCCTTGTGCTTATTTTTGATCAATAATCTTGCTTTGCCATATATTTTTTCACCTAGTTAGTGTGTATTTAAGGTGGAAATTAGAAGTTGGAGGCTAGGGATTTGGAAGTTTGATTTGTGGATTTGGAGGATCATTTGGTGTCGGATTTTAGTAAATTTGATATGGTTAGACTCGTGAGTGAATGGGTGTTCAAAATTTGTAATTTTTACCCGGTTCCGAGACATGGGTCCAGGGAGACTTTTTGGGCATTTTTTCTAATTTCACGCTTTAGCTTCGAATTAATTAGTTAAATTTGTTACTTGTAGTTATATTTACATTATGCAATTAATTTGAATAGATTCGGGCCATTTGGAGTCGGATACTCGTGGAAAGAACGTGATATCGAGTTGATTTGAGCGGTTCGAGGTAAGTGGCTTGCCTAACTTTGTGTTGGAGACTTTTCCCTTAGGATGTTTGATATTAATTGATGTGTGGGCGCCATGTACGTGAGGTGACGAGTACGTATACGGGCCATTATTACAAAAATCCCGTTTTTCCTTTCTAAATCATAAACTATTTTTTCCTTATTAAATTTCAATAATGCGTTTAATTGTTAAACTTAGACTAGAGAAACATGCTTACGTGTTTTAACTGCCTATTTGACATTTTTGCGCCATGCTTAATTAAGTCCCTATTTTTCTTATCTGTGTTCAGTATAAACGGTATAACTCGATGCCATACCTTCCATTTCATCTTGCATTGCATATTTAAATTGGGACTACGAACGTATTCCGGGAGATCCCTCTGTTTTGCATATTTAATTTGGGACTACGGACGTATTCCGGGAGATCCCCTAGTACTGCATATTTACTTTGGGACTACAGACATATTCCGGGAGATCCTCCAGCACTGCATATTTACTTTGGGACTACGGACGTATTTCAGGAGATCCCCCTGTACTGCATATTCATTTGGAACTACGGGACGGTATCCCGGGAGATTTCCCACTGTGTTTACCTTGTTCTGAGCCGAGGGCTCCCTTAACTGTTAAATTTTCAAAGATTTTCTTTAACTGTGTATCGTAAATTTTACTTATATCTTTTACTGTTTTAATTTATTATATTTACTCCGGTAGGGCCTTGACCCGACCTCGTCACTACTCGATCGAGGTTAGGCTTGGCACTTACTGGGTACTATTGTGGTGTACTCATACCCTTTCTTGTACATATTTTCGTGTGCAGATCTAGGTACGGGCTATCAGCCTTGGGGTTAGTGCGTGCTGCTGATTCTAGGAGACTTCAAGGTACTTCTGCTTGCGTCCGCAGATCTTCGGAGTCCCCTTCTACTCCCTCACCTAGAGACTTTCTTTATTATCTTCAGACTTTTGTATAGAGCTACATAGATTATAGCAGCTTGTGACTTAGTGATATTCTGGGTCTTGGGAAATTATTGTTTTGTATATGCCGAGTGGTACTACTCTTGGCTATTCACAATATGTTGTTTATCTTTAAAATGTTGTGTTTTCTTTATATTTTTCGTAATATTAGGCTTACCTAGTCGTAAAGACTAGGTGCTATCACGACACCTTACAAAGGGTTAATTTGGGTCGTGATAAGTTGGTATCAAAGCACTAGGTTTATAGGAGTCGCGAGTCACAAGCTAATTTATTAGAGTCTCGCGGATCGGTGCGGAGACGTCCGTACTTATCTTCGGGAGGCTATGTAACTGTTAAGAACAATCATATTTCTTTGATTTCCTTGTCGTGTGAGTTATTGACACCAAAAATTCTAAGATTCTATTCTATTCTTTCTCACAGATGGTGAGGATCTGTACTGGGAGGACCGATGATCAGGCACCCGAGCCCCCTATCAGAGCCGCCAGAGGCCGGGGTCGGGGTAGATAATGACTTGGCGATGCAGCCCGAGCACCTACGAAAGCTACGTCAGAGGAGCCCCCTGCAGCTCCAGCTGGAGGGCCAGCACCAGAGATCCCTATTGCTACTCCAGCCCTCCAGGAGACTTTAGCTCAGTTCATGAGCATGTTCGGCACTCTGGCTCAGGCCGGACTATTTTCGATAGATCCCGCTATATCTCAAGCCGGGGGAGGGGCATAGACTCCCGCAGCCCGCACTTCTGAGCAGAGGGTCCAGGTTGATCAGGCCCCAGAGTATATTCCTATGCCCCCAATGACTCCGGTTCAGCATGAGATTAGGGTAGCTGCTTCTGAGGCAAAGCAGCTCAGACTTGAGAGGTACAAGAAGTACCACCCACCTACTTTCAGCGGACTAGCTTTAGATGATGCTCTGGGTTTTCTTGAGGAGTGTCATCGCATTCTCCGCACTATGGGCATTGTGGAGATGAGTGGGGTTTCTTTCACCGCTTTTCAGCTAATGGGAGCGGCATATCAGTGGTGGCGTACCTATGAGCTGAGTAGTCCGGACGAGGCAACCTCACTTACTTGGACTCAGTTTTCAGAGATGTTCTTGCGTGAGTATGTTCCTCAGAGCCTTAGGGATGCTTGGCGCGTAGAGTTTGAGCAGCTACGTCAGGGTGCTATGACTGTGTCGGAGTATGCAGTCCATTTCAGTGAGTTAGCTCGCCATGCACCGGCTCTAGTTGCTACAGTCAGAGAGAGGGTTCGTCGCTTCATTGAGGGACTCCACCCCAGTATTCGGACCAGTATGGCCAGGGAGTTGGAGATGGACATCACTTATCAGCAGGCAGTGAGCATTGCCAGGAAAGTGGAGGGCATGTTCGCCAGGGATAGAAAAGAGAGAGAGGCCAAGAAGTCTCGAGAGACTGGTCATTATTCAGGAGCTCGTGTGCCAACAGCACGCTATGGTAGGGGTTTTGTGAGTCGCCCTGTTCATTCAGCTCTTCCAGCAGCCAGCGGTGTTCTAGCTCCTCCTAGACCTCAGGAGCCCTATTATGCACCGCCAATATCCAGTATACCTCATACTCGAGGTGCTATTACCGGCCAGTCCAACAGACCAGGTCCAAGTCAGTCTCAGCCGCCGCGTCCTCCGAGAGGTTGTTTTGAGTGTGGTGACACTTGTCACATGGTTAGAGACTGCCCCAGAGCCAGGAGGGGTACACCTTCACAGACTTATCAGCCTCCATGTGCTCCACCGGGTCCTCCGGCCATTCTTCCAGCACCAGCTTCCACCCCACTTCCTCAGCCAGGTCGAGGTGGAGGTCGGGGAGGTCGAGGTCATCCTAAAGGGGGAGGCCAAGCCGGGTACTATGCCCTTCCAGCTCGTTCAGAGGCCGTTGCTTCAGATTCAGTCATCACAGGTATCGTCCCTGTCTGTCATAGGGATGCATCAGTATTATTTGACCCAGACTCTATGTATTCATATGTGTCTTCTTATTTTGCTCCACATTTGGGGATATCTCGGGATTCTTTGAGTTTCCCTATTTATGTATCTACTCCCGTAGGAGATTCTCTCATTGTGGACTATGTGTATCGGTCGTGTTTGATTGCTCTTAGTGGTTTTGAGACCCGAGCCGATTTGTTATTACTCAGTATGGTAGATTTTGATGTTATCCTGGGCATGGACTGATTGTCGCCCCATTATGCTATTCTTGATTGTCACGCTAAGACCGTGACGCTGACTATGCCAGCTTTTTCGAGATTAGAGTGGAGAGGTACCTTAGAGTATACTCCCCGCAGGGTCATTTTACTTCTTAGGGCTCAGCAAATGGCTGGGAAGGGGTGTGATGCATATTTGACCTATGTGAGAGATGTCAGTATTGATACCCTTACAATTGAGTCAGTTCCAGTAGTGAGGGACATTCTAAATATATTTCCAGCTGACCTTCCGGGCATGCCGCCCGAAAGAGATATTGATTTCGGCATTGATTTGTTGCCGGACACTCAGCTCATATCTATTCCTCCTTATCGTATGGCTCCTCCTGAGTTGAAGGAGTTGAAGGAGCAGTTGCAGGAGTTGCTTGATAAGGGTTTCATCAGGCCTAGTGTATCACCTTGGGGTGCTCCGATCTTATTTGTGAAGAAGAAGGATGGTTCTATGCGTATGTGTATTGATTATCGGCAGTTGAACAAGGTTACTGTGAAGAACATGTATCCTTTGCCTCGCATCGATGATTTATTTGATCAGTTATAGGGTGCCAGGATGTTTTCTAAGATTGACTTGCGTTCTGGCTATCATCAGTTGAAGATTCGGGAGTCGGACATCTCGAAGACTGCTTTCAGGACCAGATATGGTCACTATGAGTTTCTTGTCATGTCATTTGGGCTGACCAATGCCCAACAGCCTTTATGCATTTGATGCACAGTGTGTTCCAGCCTTATCTTGATTCCTTCGTCATTGTGTTTATTGACGACATCCTGGTATATTCCCGGTCTCGGGAAGATCATGAGCAACACCTGAGGATCGTGCTTCAGACTTTGAGGGAGAAGCAATTGTATGCAAAATTTTCTAAGTGCAAATTCTGGCTTGATTTAGTGGCATTCATTGGCCACATAGTGTCTTGTGATGGGATCAAGGTAGATCCGAAGAAGGTGGAGGTAGTGCAGAGTTGGCCCAGACCGTCATCAGATACGGAGATCCACAGTTTCCTTAGTTTGGCGGGGTATTACCGTCGCTTTATGGGGGGATTTTCATCCATTGCAGCGCCTATGACCAGGCTGACCCAGAAGGGTGCTCCGTTCAGGTGGACCGAGGAGTGTGAGGAGAGCTTTCAGAAGCTCAAGATAGCTTTGACCACATCCCCAGTACTAGTATTGCCTACAGGTTCGGGGTCCTACACTGTCTATTGTGATGCCTCGAGGATTGGCCTTAGAGCGGTATTAATGCAGGATGGTAGGGTGATTGCCTACGCGTTTAGACAGTTAAAGGTGCATGAGAAGAATTATCCGGTCCATGATCTCGAGTTAGCAACTATTGTTCACGCCCTGAAGATCTGGCGTTATTATTTGTACGGTGTTCCTTGTGAGATCTACACTGATCACCAGAGTTTGCAGCACTTGCTCAGGCAGAAGGACCTTAATTTGCGTCAGCGGAGGTGGTTGGAGATACTTAAAGACTATGATATCACTATATTGTACCACCCGGGGAAGGTCAATGTAGTGGCCGACGCCTTGAGTCGCCGGGCAGAGAGTTTGTGGAGTTTGGCATATCTTCCGGCAGCTGAGAGACCCTTAGCCTTGGATGTTCAGGACTTAGCCAGTCAGTTCGTGAGGTTGGATATTTTAGAGCCTAGCCGGGTTTTAGCTTGTGTGGTTGCTCGGTCCTCTCTTTATGACCGTATCAGGGAGCGCCAGTATAATGATCCCCATCTTCTAGTTCTTCAGGACAGGGTTCGGCGAGGTGATGCTAGAGATGTGACTATTGGTGATGACGGTGTGATGAGGATGCAGGGCAGGATCTGTGTGCCCAATGTAGATGGGCTTCGGGAGTTGATTCTCGAGGAGGCCCACAGCTCACGGTACTCCATTCATCCCGGTGCCGCGAAGATGTACCAGGATTTGAGACAACACTACTGGTGGAGGGGGATGAAGAAGGATATAGTTGGGTTTGTATCCAAGTGTCTCAACTGTCAGCAGGTCAAATATGAGCACCAGAGGTCGGGTAGATTACTTTAGAGGTTAGAGATCCCAGAGTGAAAGTGGGAGCGGATCACCATGGACTTTGTAGTTGGACTTCCACGGACTTTGAGAAGGTTCAATGCTATTTGGGTGATCGTGGATCGGCTGACCAAGTCAGCTCATTTTATTCCAGTGTTGACCACTTATTCTTCTAAGAGGTTGGCTGAGATTTATATCAGAGAGATTGTCCACCTTCATGGTATTCCAGTATCCATCATTTCAGACAGAGGTAAACAATTCACATCACGGTTTTGGAGAGCCGTACAGCAGTAGTTGGGTACTAGGGTGGAGCTGAGCACAACCTTTCACGCTCAGACGAACGGGCAGTCCGAGCGCACGATTCAGATTCTTGAGGATATGCTCTGTGCCTGTGTGATGGAGTTCGGAGGGTCATGGGACCAATACTTGTCACTTGCAGAGTTTGCTTACAACAACAGTTACCAATCCAGTATTCAGATGGCACCGTATGAGGTTTTGTATGGTAGGCGGTGCCGGTCCCCAGTGGGATGGTTTGAGCTGGGCGAGGCCCGATTTTTGGGTACCTACTTGGTCCAGGATGCCCTGGAAAAGGTGAAGTTGATTCAGGAGAGATTTCGCATAGCCCAGTCCAGGCAGAAGAGTTATGCGGACCGAAAGGTTCGTGATTTGGCATTTATGGTTGGTGAGCTGGTCTTGCTTCGGGTATTGCCTATGAAGGGCGTCATGAGGTTCGGGAAGAAGGGCAAGCTGAGCCCGAGGTTCATTGGTCCTTTTGAGATATTGCGGCGAGTTGGGGAGGTTGCTTATGATCTTGCCTTACCTCCCAGCCTAGCAGGAGTTCACCCGGTATTCCACGTGTCTATGCTGCGGAAGTATCACAGTGATCCGACTCATGTATTGGATTTCAGCTCAGTCCAGCTAGACAAAGATCTATCTTATGTTGAGGAGCCAGTAGCCATTTTGGACAGGCAAATCAGAAAGCTCAGGTCAAAGAATATTGCTTCAGTAAAGGTCCAGTGGAGAGGTCAGCCGGTCGAAGAGGCGACTTAGGAGACCGAGCAAGATATGCGCAACCAGTATCCTCATCTTTTCACAGTTTCAGGTATGTCTTTATACTCGTTCGAGGATGAACAATTATTTTAAGAGGGGGATGATGTAATGACCCGACCGGTCGTTTAGAGAATTTGAGCCCCGATCCCCTAATAACTGTTTCCCCCACATTTGTTTCCCCCACGTTTGTTTCCGCTATTTGAGACTTGCCGGAGTGATTGGTTATGGAATTCAGAGAGTTTTGGGACACTTAGTCCCTAGTTATGAGTTTAAGCCTTAAAGTTTGGACCGTAGTCGGAACTGTGTGAAGACAGATTCGAAATGGAATTCCGTCGACTCCGTTAGCTCCGTTGAGGGATTTTGGGGTTAGAAGCGCATCCGGAATATCTTTTGGAGGTCTGTAGTAGATTTAGGCTAGAATTAGCGAAAAATAATTTTTCGGCGATTTTGGCCGATGGTGAAAATTTTGATATCGAGCTCGGAATGAAATTCCGAAGGTGGATGTAGGTTTGTAGTGTCATTTGTGACCTGTGTGTAAAATTTGAGGTCATTCGGACTAGATTTGATGTGGTTCGGCATCGTTTGTAGAATTTGGAAAATTTTAAATTCTTAAGCTTGAATCCGTGCTTAATTCATGATTTTGGTGTTGTTTGATGTGGTTTGAAGGCTCGACTAAGTTCGTATGGTGTTATAAGATTGGTTGGTAGGTTTGGTTGAGGTCCCGGGGGCCTCGGGTGTGTTTCAGATGCTTAACGGAATGAATTTGGACTTAGGAAATATCTGGTGCTTTTGCTGGTTTTGGTGTAATCGCACCTGCGCAAGGCTGCCCACAGGTGCGAGAAAATTGGCGCATAAACGGAGTTGGGTGGATTGGTCAGGGGTCGCAGGTGCGTGGGAAAAGGCCGCATCTGCGATGCCCGCAAATGCGCAAGACTGTTCGCAAGTGCGCAAGTTACGCAAAAGCGGAGGGGATTTCCGCAGGCGCGCACGCGCAGGTGCGAAGACAGAGGGGGCAAGTGAATTGCGCAGATGCACACTTTTTCCGCACAAGCGCACCCGCAGGTGTGAGCCCAATTTCCGCAGGTGCGGAAATACCTGGGCAGTGGTTAAAACCGAAGGGCTTTGCGATTTTTGTCATTTTTGACTTTGCAAACTCAGTTTAGGGTGATTTTTGAGAGCATTTTCGAGGCATTTCTTGAGGTAAGTCCATTGTGTTTATTTTTGATCAATAATCTTGTTTTTCCATGTATCTTTCCACCTAGTTAGTGTGTATTTAAGGTGAAAATTGGAAGTTGGAGGCTAGGGATTTGGAAGTTTGATTTGTGGATTTGGAGGACCATTTGGTGTCGGATTTTAGTAAATTTGATATGGTTAGACTCGTGAGTGAATGGGTGTTCAAAATTTATAATTTTTACCCGGTTTCGAGACGTGGGCCCGGGGAGACTTTTTGGGCGTTTTTCCTAATTTCACGCTTTAGCTTCGAATTAATTAGTTAAATTTTTTACTTGTAGTTATATTTACATTATGCAATTAATTTGAATAGATTCGGGCCATTTGGAGTCGGATACTCGTGGCAAGAACGTGATTTCGAGTTGACTTGAGCGGTTCGAGGTAAGTGGCTTGCCTAACCTTGTGTTGGGGATTTTCTCCTTAAGATGTTTGATATTAATTGATGTGTGGGCGTTGTGTACGTGAGGTGACGAGTACGTACACGAGCTATTATTGCAAAATTCCTATTTTTCCTTTCTAAATCATAAACTGTTTCTTCCGTATTAAATTACAATAATACGTTTAATTGTTAAACTTAGACTAGAGAAGCAGCTTACGTGTTTAACTGCCTATTTGACATTTTTGCGCCGTGCTTAATTGAGTCCCTATTTTCTTTATCTGTGTTCAGTATAAACCGTATAACTCGATGCCATACCTGCCATTTTATCTTGCGTTGCATATTTAAATTGGGACTACGGACGTATTCCGGGAGATCCCCCAGCACTGCATATTTACTTTGGGACTACGAACGTATTCCGGGAGATCCCACAGCACTGCATATTTACTTTGGGACTACAGACATATTTCGGGAGATCCCCATGTACTGCATATTCATTTGGAACTATGGGACGGTATCCCGGGAGATTTCCCACTGTATTTACCTTGTTCTGAGCCGAGGGCTCCCTTAACTGTAAAATTTTCAAGGATTTTCTTTAACTGTGTACCGTAAATTTTACTTATATCTTTTGTTGTTTTAATTTATTATATTTACTCCGGTAGGGCCTTGACCCGACCCCGTCACTACTCGACCGAGGTTAGGCTTGACACTTATTGGGTACCATTGTGGTGTACTCATGCCCTTTCCTGCACATGTTTTCGTGTGCAGATCCAGGTACGAGCTATCAGCCTTGGGGTTAGTGCGTGCTGCTGATTCTAGGAGACTTCAAGGTACTTCTGCTTGCGCTGCAGATCTTCGGAGTCCCTTTCTACTCCCTCGCCTAGAGACTTTCTTTATTATCTTCAAACTTTTGTATAGAGCTACATAGATTATAGCAGCTTGTGACTTAGTTATATTCCGGGTCTTGGAAAATTATATTTTTGTATATGTTGAGTGGTACTACTCTTGGCTATTCACAATATGCTGTTTATCTTTAAAATGTTGTGTTTTCTTTATATTTTTTGTATTATTAGGCTTACCTAGTCGTAAAGACTAGGTGCCATCACGACACCTTACGGAGGGTTAATTTGGGTCGTGACAGCTAAAGTCTTCTGCTTCTGATATGTTCGCACCTGCGCTTGGACAGCCGCAGGTACGACTCTCGCAGATGTGAGGTTTATGCGCAGAAGCGAAAAAGGGAAGGGAGGCCAGCCATCGCAGGTGCGGAATCTCGGGCGCACCTGCGAACGCGCAGGTGCGAGAAAAAGAGCGCATATGCGGAAACTGTGCAGCCAAGCTAAGCTCGCACCTGCGAGGTTTCTCTGTAGGTGCGAAAGCCGCAGGTGCGGTACCTCTTCCGCAGGTGCGAAAGACCTGTTTGGCAGAAAGCTTAAAAGAACGAGAATTCACCATTTTTGCCCATTTTCTTCTATTCTTGGGCGATTTTGGAGCTTTTTGAGAGGAGATTTCAACTAACAACTTGGAGGTAAGTTAATTCTACACCCTTGAGTTAAACACATAGATTATAAGTAGATTATAACTAGTAAATCTTAGAAATCAAAGATTTAGATGAAAAACCTAGATTTTTATAAAAGTGAGATTTTAACCACAAAAATAGTTATGGAATTTGGTAGAAATTATATATTCAAGTTATTGAGATTATGGGTAATGTTTTAATCCGAAAATTTCCAGAATCCGAGCATGTGGTCCCGGGGTAAATTTTAGGAATTTTGTCATTTTGGATAAGGTCATTTATTTAATAGATAAATTTCGAATTATTGAACATATATTAATTATTTAATATAACTTTTGGATAGTTTTGGATTTTTCGGCATCGAATCGAAAATTTTGCGTGACGCGATATCGGAAAGTAGACTTTGAGACAAGGTAAGTCTCTTGTCTAATCTTGTGAGGAGGGAAATTACCCCATAGGGATTAAATTGAATAATTTTTGCTAATTGCGGGGGCTACGTACGCACGAAGTGACGAGAGTCCGTGCGTAGCTACTATTAATGCTAAAGTCCAGGTAGTTTAGGACTCAATGCATAAATTACTTGTGTAAATTATATTCTTTGTTTAATTAATATTAATTGATATATATGAATATATTGTGAATTGTTAGATAAAGATATTAAAGGATGGAAATCTTATATGTTTGATTTTCTGTTTAAATTAATTAATTGTTAAAAAGAAATTGTTCATTCTCTCGAATTGATCATATAATAAATATACTCTCCTTCCGGAGGTACATAAGAAAATGTCCTCCTTTCTTGTGGAGCGGGCCGAACGCCTCGGCATGATAGATGCATCTATGGATCGCGCCGCACGTCCCTCGGCAGTGTACACGACACTCTGGATCGGGCCGTACGTCCTCGGCAGAAATCGTGCTTAATAATAATAATTACACGATACTTTAATAGTTTATTTCAGCTTGCGAAACTAATTGATAAATTGAAAAATCCTTGGAATTTAATGAATTATTATTCTTGCTTGTTAAAGAATTAATTGTTATTCCTGTAAATGATATTTAATTGATAAATTAAAAATTATTTGAATTGAAGGAATTTAATTAATATATTGAGAATTGTTGCATTTGAAGAATTTGATTATTTTCGCTGATTAAATAAATTATTTTAAATTCTGTAAATCATGCTGATTTAAATATCCTAGTTGTATTTCAATTATTATTATTGACCCATAGTGAGTGTCAAAGTCGGCCATCTCGTCTCTACCACTTCGAGATTAGGCTTGATACTTACTGGGTACACGTTATTTACGTACATATACTACACTTGCTGCACTTTTTGTGCAGGACTTGAGGCAAGTACTAGTGGGGGACCTATCGTCTTACTCCCACGTTATCCAGGGGCATAGTGGTGAGCCGCCTTTCTGATCCGTTCTGCAGCTACTAGTGTCTCTCCTTATATTTTCATTCTGTCTATTTTTATTTCAAACAGTATTTGAGGTTTTGTATATTCTACTAGATGCTCATACACTTGTAACACCAGGTCTTGGCACACACATTGGTAGAATTTAGGTTTTATTATTTCTCTTGGTTTTAAATTTTGTCAATGTATGCTTAATTTATTAAGTTGGCTTACCTAGCCGAAGTGTTGGGCGCCATCACGACCTATAGGTGAAATTGGGTCGTGACATTCCTAATATTTAGGAGCTAGAAATTCGTTAAGATTTGGTTATTAAATATTTTCTTCTTTAAACTAGATACCTAAAAATTAGGACTTTGAAATTGATTAAAATTTTACCTCGAATAATATTTAAAAAGTCAATTAATATTTACCTTAAATAAACGTTTGTACAAAATTTATAGACTTGAAGTAGTTATATATGGAATTGAAAAGTGACAACGTAATGGTACTCCATTTATTCATGATGAACAAAATAAGTTTTAACAACGATGAGTAATATTTTTGAAGAATAAAAAAAAATGTTTCACTTTTCTTTAAAGTTTGTCTTCTTCAATCAATCTAGACTATTATAAAAGCCCGAAACTTCAACGAGAAATTTATCAACCTTTTTATCATTTAAATAAACTCCATATTGGAAAAAATTATCGTTTAATTATTACTTTTTAATATTTATGTCACGACCCAAAATTTTCTACCAACGGGACCGTGATGGCGCCTAACATTTCACTTGCTAGGCAAGCCAACGTTAAAAAAAATCATTAAACCAATTCCTTATTTCCATTCAGTAATTAACAATAATCAACTAAGATGAAATATAATAAGTGCGGAATATCATAAAACTATATTAATTACTACCACTCGGATCTGGAGTCATAATTCACGAGCATTCTAGAATTTACTACAAGTAATAGTTTGAAAGAAATACAACTATCTGAATGAAAGAAACAGTAGAACATAAAAGATAGACGGGGACTTCAAGGTCTGTGAACGCCGACAGATCTACCTTGAGTCTCCGGACAGCGGACCAATAGCAAAATCTCGATCAACCCGAGCCGGTATCAAAATCTGCACAGAAAGTGCAGAGTGCAGTATCAGTACAACCGACCCCATGTACTGGTAAGTGTCGAGCCTAACTTCGACGAAGTAGTGACGAGGCTAAGGCAAGGCACCTACAAATCAACCTGTACAATTTAATAGTATATATACAAATAACAGAAATGAAGAACTAAACAGGAAATGTCGGGAGGGGAACATACTGAGGGGAATACAAGATAAAGAACTACAACAGAATGATCACCGGAGCAGTTAATATACCATGAATCAACAGGAATAGTGAATACAGTAAGAAAAAATATACGGCATCACCCTTCGTGCTTTTACTCTCAATCTCACCATAAAATTAATAGAAACGGCACGACATCACCCTTCGTGCATTAACTCTCATATCATGGCACGGCATCACCCTTCGTGCTTTTACACTCACAATATGGCACAGCATCACCATTCGTGCATTAACACTCACAATATGGCACAGCATCACCCTTCGTGCATTAAGACTCACAATATGACACGACATCACCCTTCGTGCATTAATACTCACAATATGGCACCGCATCACCCTTCATGCATTAACACTCTCCATTACCATAATGCAATGCATAAATAACAACAGGGAGATAGAATAACAAGTACAAACCTTACTTCAGCATTTGGTTCCACAATATAAATCTCAACTTTTAAATGAATACTCGATTACCAACAGAAAATCCGTAACCATGATAATGACGATCAATTTAACAACACTAGTATAAACATGTAGCAATTAGGCATAGAAAATAGACAATATAAGAAAACGGAAGAAATATAGAATACAGGTAAATTGGCGGCGCATAAGTACTCGTCACCTCACATATACGCCGCTCACATGAATTTCACTTAGCAAATAATCTAAGATTCCTAATTCCCTCAAGTCAGGGTTAGACACAATACTTACCTCGCTCCGAAGGACACTTAATTCTCAATCACAGCTTTTCCTTTGGAATTCACCTCCAAACTACTCGTACCTATTCAAAAATGACTCAATAATATCAAATATTACTAAAGAAATCAATTATATTGCATAAATTAAATTTCCCAAATTTTCCTCCAAAAAGTCAAAAATCGACCCCAGGCCTGCTTGGTCAAAACTCGAGGTTCGGACCAAAATCTATTTACCCATTCGCCCCCGAATATATAATTGGTTTTGGAATCCGACCTCAAATTGAGGTCTAAATCCCCAAATTTCCGAAATTCCTAGTTTCTACCATAACCCCTAATTCTACCATGAAAACTCTAGATTTTAGGTTGATAATTCATGAAACGTAATGGGTAATTGAAATAAAATGGTTTAGAATCACTTACCAACAATTTGGGGAAGAGATGACTCTTGAAAAATCGCCTCTCACAGTTTGGTTTTTGAGAAAAATGAATTTTTGGCTAAATCCCATTTTTGGATTCTGTTAAGTGCTGGGCGATAGTGTGCATCGCATTCGCGAGGCCACTGTCGCGTTCGCGAAGAGCATTGGCTGCCAAGACTTCGCATTCACGAGACAGTGCTCGCGTTCGCGTAGGCTACTTCCACTGGACTTCACGTTCGCGATGAAGAAAAGGCTGACTCCCCCCCCTCCCCCAAGTGCCTAACACTACGCGTTCGCGATGGGCTTGTCGCGTTCGCGATGGGCTTGTCGCGTTCGCGAAGGGTAATTCCCCCATCACTTCGCGTTCGCGACCAAGCCTTTGCGTTCGCGAAGAAGAAATTTCGGCCTCATTATTTTACTCTTCGCGAACGCGAAGAAGGATATGCCAGACACCAGAATCTGCAGAAAACCAGATTTTCCAAAGTCCAAAACATCCCGTGGCCTATCTGAAACTCACCCGAGCCCTCGGGGCTCCAAACCAAACATGCACACAAGTCTAAAAATATCATACGAACTTGTTTGCGCGATCAAATCGCCAAAATAACACTTAGAACTACGAATTTAGCACCAAGTCAAATGAAATTCTCAAGAACACTTTAAAATTCCTATCTTCTCAACTGGACTTCCGAATCACGTCAAATCAACTCCGTTTCTCACTAAATTTCACAGACAAAGCTTAAATATCATAATGAACTTGTACCGGGCTCCGAAACCAAAATCTGGACCTGGTACTCACAATGCCAAACATCAATCAATTCTTAAAAATAATTAATTTTCATCAAAAATTCATAACTCAAGCTAGGGACCTCCGAATTCGATTCCGGGCATACGCCCAGGTCCCATAATTCGATACGGAACCCCCGGTACCGTCAAAATACGGATCCGAAGACCGTTTACCAAAACTATTGACCGAAGTCAACTAAAATCAATTTTTTAAGGCATAAATTCTTATTTTCATTAATTTTCAACATAAAAGCTTTCCGAAAACCTTCCCGGACTGCGCACGCAAATCAAGGAGGATAAAAATAAGATTTTTAAGGCTTAAGAGCGCAGATTCGAGTGCTAAAACATAAGATGACCTCTTGGGTCATCACAATTTAGGGCATTAAATTTACTAAAATTTTGAATCTTAATTTTTTATTTATTTGAACCATATAGAAAATCATAATATTTAGGAATGTAATCCCGGTAAGATTATTTATATAAGTCGAGTAAGTTAATTTTTACAAGAATCATAATTTTAGGAATTGTTATCTTACCCGCAATACCAATAATCTATGTGACATTAGAAGTGTTCCATTTCAAGTTACCAAGAGATAAAAACTTAAAGCAAATTGTACAGAAATCATACTCATGAGCTAACAACTATTTTCAGATGCTAAAATTTTATAGATTTAAGGTTGGTAATGTAAAAATGTTAGCTATTTCACACTATTCTTTTTTAAGAAAAAATGTAATAAAACACTTCCCAAAAGGGTTGTCATAGAGTTTTGTATTTTCTTGTAGTGTCGATAAATCTATTTAGCGGATAGATGTTGCATGTTATCCAAATATCAAATTAGAAATATGATTAACTAACAACATTCATCACTTTTTTCAGGAATTTGGATTTTAAAAATTTTGCAACACTTTTGAGAATAATATGTATGTAATTTTCTTAAAATTAGTATTCATTGATTTAAAATACACGTGTAATGCGTATTATTATGTTGTATTTGGATTTTATTTGTTTTATGCATTTTCTTTGCTCAATTTTTTTGTTGTCGTTATGTTTTATTATTTGGTGGTGTATACATACGTTTGATTGTATGTAGCATATTAAGTTTATAAGGAATTTACTACAATTACAAAGGATAGAGGTCTAAAGCATATGAGAAAAAATTAATTGAACCCGAGATATCAAATTCAATGTATATTTTGTTGTCAATATGCTGAAGTATGTCTGCGCGTTTGTATCATAATAAAATATAGCTGAGATAATTAACTGAATTTTCTTACCTTTAAAAATATATTTAATGTTAACTCAAATCACCATAGGATCTGTACGTCATTAAACATTCTTATCCTAAATTTAGCCTATCATGTATTTTGCAGCCAAATGCTATTGGTTGCAAAGTTGCCTATCAAAGATTAGTACCACTTGGCTTCAATTATTATTATTTTCTTTAAAAATAGGCAATAATTTAAAATTTTGGTGAAGAAAAAAAGTATTATATCGAATATGCTTGCAATATAAACTCTGTTTGTTATTGGATAAAAAGAATAGGTAGGATAACAATAGATAAGTGATTTATAACTTAAAAAAGGAGCTTAGAAAATGGGATAACCTAAAATTTTATATCTTTTTATAAGAATTTTATATTAACTAGCATGGACAAATGCAGACGTTAATACTAATTTGTGCATCTCACAAGTTCAAAGGATATTCTATTATTTTTTATTTAACTATTACGTAAACATAATAAATGAGTGTTACATCTTCTTTAACGTACCTTACTATTTCATATTAATCGTTTTCTTGTACACATTTTTTAATTGAGTGACACGGAATACACGTGCAACACACGTACTTGTGAACAACTAATTTTTGACCACACCGAATTCTATACTATTTTAGTGTAAATATTTTTTTTAGGTCTTATCGTGATATTTTAAAACTTTTATCTTACTTTTAGCAGAGTTTATTTAAGAAAATTAAAAACTACAAAATAAATATTAACATTCTTAGAATACATGTTTTAGTTCTACTTATAAAGAAAAAAAAAGAAAATTTACAAATAATATATGGTTTCTTTTAATTAGAATTATAATAAGTTATGGTATTTTTCTTAGTATCATTTAAAATACATGTAAATATTTAGTTTTCCTATATTGTAAAAAACGTTGATTAATCTTCTTATATCTATATTTAATTTATCTTCTAAAATAAAAAATAAAAAATGAAGTGATACAAAAATCAGATTTTTAAGTTAGTTAACTTCCCCAATTTTGATAAACTCCCCACTTTTCTCCAGCACTCCTCACGTCCTTTCCCCCTCAAAAACCCCACGTTCCCCACTCAGAATTTGAGGAACAAGATAAAAGAACTACTAATACTCTTCTATATAAAGAAAAAAGGGACTTCTGTTATAAATAAAAAAAAGAATTCAAGCAGAAAATCACTAGTTCTTCCCGTTTAAAAAAAACAACCATTTCTTCTTCCATAACTAGTCATTAAATCCATATGAGAAACCATCATTAAAACTAGTTAGTATCATCACAAAATCGCCTGAAAATCCGAGGCAAAACTCATTTTTTGAAGGTCCGATTGTTGACGAGTTCGAGGTCGTCCGAGTTTTGTTCGTTAGCTTCAGTTTCGGTTATCTGTTTTCAATTGGGTTCAATCTCCTATACTGTACAAGCTGATTTATTTGGAATTTCTTATCTGTATATATTGAAAAGGTTTCATTGCTTGAGATCCGTTTCTTTTTCCTTCACTGTTTTGCTTGTAAATCATGCTCTTTTAGCCTTCATTAGCCTTCTAACAATGTGTTGATTGAGTTTTTGTGTTAGTTCGTTGCAAAGATAGAAGCCCATGATGACATATATTGATATCCTTTTAATGATTCAAAGTACGAGGGTCTGACCTATATCATTAAATATTTTGATAATGTTTGTTCTATTTTAAACTAAGAATTTGGGGTTTTAGTTACTGTTATTATCATCTCTGTTTCATAGGAGAACCAATAGAGTTATATGATTATCCCTCAATATGGTAGTATTAGTAAATTTTTCCGTTTTAACCATAGCCCCTTTTATCATTGTTAGATGCTATTTTATATAGTGAAGTTGGTGTTGTAGGCAATTTGATATTATGTTGATAATAATGACCATCATACAATGAGAAAGGTTAATTTTGCCTTTTCGACCTCGGTGTTCATTGGGTTATTTTATATCAAATAAGTTTTGTTTATTCCATGTTCATATTATTTCTCTTTCTGTTACACTATTAAAGCATGAATGTGAATAAGTTTCATAATAATTTTTGATTCCTTGAGTTATACACTTCTTATTTGGAATAAAGCTGGAAATAGCCATTTAAAATTGAGGTTGTCTTCTTGTAGTGACGTCTTTAAGGTTAGAGTGAAATGAATTTGTTATTTTGAATTTTGTTTGTGGTGTTTGTACTATTGCCTCTGAGATACATTTAATTTGAGGCATGTGAAATATATAATTAAGAAAAGACATCGTGTTTATTGGCCTTATTTTTTTTGCCAAGGAGTGACGTTAAAAATTTAATTGTCATTTTCTTCAAAGTTTCGCAATAAGATTGAATGTGTGATGGTTTATTAAGAGGAAGCGGAACCTTGTTCATTAATGGGTTAAGATATCTATTAGCTCCAAAATCATTATCCATGCCCCAAAATAGATACTATTCTGTAACGATCATGTAATGTGTTTGGTTGCGTAAATGATTTTAATGATTAATCTATATCCCTTCCCCAATAATTTCTATAATCCATGACCTCACAAGCAATCTCAAACTAGTTTTAGAATAGTAATTTATGAGTACGTTAGAAAAGTTTTAGACACACTTTAAATATTACCTCACGTATTCATACTCGAACCTTGGATTGATATGCTTAAATAATAAAAGGATCATGTGCGCATTCCGCGTCTTGATGCCTTTAAATTTACAATAATTATGTTATATCCATGTGTACATTCCGTACCTTGGTTTAATATTTAATTCCAAAGAAGCACCTTGTGTGCGTACCGCATCTTGGTGAACACAATTAAAAAAAATCTAATAATAATATAATAATTAATTACGTGGTAATAAATAAGCCATAATCAATAAAATACAAGAATAGCTAAAAATTGATTTAAGCCTTACATTAATCAAAAAAGCGACCGTGCTAGAACCACGGGACTCGAGGGATGCCTTACACCTTCCCTTCGGTCAACAAAATTCTTTACTCAGTCTTCTGTTTTCGTAGACCATAAATTAGGAGTCAAATCTTTCTTTTGATAAGGGATTCAATAAAAGGTGACTTGGAACACCAAAACTCAATTTCAAGTGGCGACTCTAAATAATAAATAATCCCGTTTTAAAACGTCACTTTAATTGGGAAAAACTCTTCTAACTCAACCCCGTAATAGGGTTGTATGGAAAAAAAGAGGTGTGACAGCTCTGGCGACTCTGATGGGGACAATTAATAAGAATTTGAGCTTTGTATACTGATTCTTATTTGGCTTTTATCATGTTTTGGATATTATTGTGTTTGGGAGCCTAATGTGCTATTTGTCGCTTATTTACCACTTTAATATTTATTTGAACTATGATATAAATTGTATCCTCTCTCGCACCCCTCCGAGTCTTCTGATAGGTAGTTATGTTGTGTTTGCCTACCAGCATCACAAAATTTCTATCTTGAGATAAAGCCAGTTAGCCTACCAGCTTCTGGTGAAGGATTTAGTCACACATGTTTAGGTAGGAGAGCCGTTAGCTAGCCAGTGCTGTTCTACTACTGGTGACGCTTGACGCTCCTCGGCTCGGGTTGTCCGCCCGGGTAAGCCAGGTCTAGATACCATCTCCTTTAGGATTTACAAACTTAGAAGAACAAGCCACAAGCAATGAATATCCCTAGTAGGCTACGCTTTATTTGCATCATGTGCATTTGACTTAGCAGCGCTCGACTCATGGGCCGAGTTCTGTTTTAGGACAGGTACCTTGTTGAGACCATTATGTCATGTTATGTGCTACTTATTATATTATTTGGTAGGCTATACTGAAATGTTGACCGGCTTTAGGATAGATTGATTGAACAGGGAAGAGAGAAAGAGAAAATTTTCTCAAAAATTTCATAAAGTACCCATTTTTTTAATTTTTTTTTGAAGGGTTCTAATGTGTAAAATTATAATTTTCAAAATGATTTTTTTATTTATTTAGACCGAACTATGCCGGTTTAATTCTCACCGGATGTGAGAAACGTAGATAACATATCACATTATTAAAAATGCTAAATAAATTTGCCATGTTAATCACACACTAGACTAATTTGTACCTAGTTAACACTCTTAAATAATAATAATAATAATAATAATAATAATAATCCAATTAAAAAGATAAGACCCACTCACATCCCTTCTTATTTAAGGAAAGTTCCTTCTTACTCGCTCTATTTCCAAACGTGGCCTTTAATCGAAATAGCCTTGAAACCTTCCCCGAAAATGTGAAATGGGAGGCCAGTTTATTTTTTATTCTTTATGTTCACTTATTTTTACAGAAAATAGTCATTTTGAGCCTTTTATTTTTTTTTAAAATTAATTTCATGATTATTTTACTAATTTAATTTTTTTAGTCCCACAGTTTGGCTTTTATTTTTTTATTTTATAGAGTCACAACCCGAGAAATTGGATTTTTTTGTGTCAATAATATATTTAATTAAAGCCTAACCTCGTATCTAGGTAAACAGGTACACTATGAGTGAAGAAAGGGGTAAGTCTGAAAAGTGGCCCAGATCAGAAGGAATACCAAATTTTCTAATTGTCGATCAGATACCACAGTTGTTGTGGGATTGGTGGAGAGACTTTAAGGAATATGAGCGAAACCAGATAAAGAAGTACTTGAGATATTTGGTTCACATGATTACGATCAAGCCCAGGAGGGATGTGATCGAAGTTTTGATTCCGCACTGGGATCCTGAAAATAATGCGTTCCATTTTACTGACTATAAAATGACTCCGACCTTGGAGGATATCGCCCATTTTCAGGGGTGGGGCCGCAATCTTCGCCGCCAAAGGCCCATAGTACCAAAAAATATGAATGAGGGTAAGTTTCTGAAGTTCCTGAACATAAATTACGGACAATATGAAGGTTTAGGAGGTAAGTGGGTTAAGTTGGGATTTCTGTTTCACTTGTATGGCCTAGAATGCAATTTCGAAAGGAGTGTGGGAAAATTAAAATCAAAGAAAAATAAGGAAACACGGAAGGTTCACAGAAGGTTTGCATTTATGGTTGCTTTTTTGGGGCGTGTAGTTTTCCCGGAAAGGGAAGGATGCATTGACCTCTACTTGGCAGGTGTAGTTGAGGCTCTGACTTCAGAAGGGGATGATTATACTTTGGTCCCTATGATTCTTTCTTGAATTTTTCGTGCTTTAACTAGATGTAAATTGGGCCCGCGAAACTTTGATGGCTGCAACATTTTGCTACAGATATGGTTTTTGGAGCATTTTTATCGTCATCTTACGATCACTGATTTTAGGGAGCTATGGCCCAATCATACTTATGATCACCAGAAAAGAATTGACAAATGTGACTTACCAGAAGGGATAGATGCCTGGAAAGAACTACTTCTTACTCTGTCCGCCAAACGGATCACTTCGAATTACGATTGGTTTTCCTCTAATGAGGTCATCTGTGAGTCTGCATACCATTCTTATTTAGTACTCATAGGATTGGATGGTGTTCAGCCCTATGCTCCACTTCGGGTAATGCGCCAGTTTGCATGACTACAAGAGGTGCCACCAACACGAGATATGATCAAGTTCTGTTATGATTTTGGTAAAGATCAACCTCATGACGAAGAAGAAATTATGAAAATTTGGTATGCAAGTAAAGTCTCGGAGTTGAATGAGATGGTAGAAGATCGAGATCGTGGAGAGGTGATCCCTGAATATATTACCTGGTTTAATGATCCTTCGTCATTTGGAGATAGGCTTGAGGGGTAGAACAGGAGAAGAAATGATCAAAGAACTATAAAAGGAATTTGAGCATGCTCAGATGACCATAGCCAAATAACAAGCCCAACAACAAGCCGGAGTCACTCAGATTCGTTTAAATATTGAGAAAGATTATTAATTTGCCTTGCGGGTCATGGATAAAGATCTAAAGCATGCTAAAAATGAGGCGGCCCGCTTAGAAGAAGAACTGGCAAATACGATTGGTTTAGTCAGAAGAGTTGAGGCGAACAAAAATGCTGAAATACATAAGCTGCAAGAAGACTTGAGTATCATTGAAGAGGATGCGCACCAACAACAATTGGAGTTTGATCAGTAGAAAGAGTAGTTTGAAAGAGAAAGGGCCCACTGGATACGCTCAAAGGGTGAGCTTCATGCACAATTAGAAGAAATAAAAAGGCAGAAGAGGGGTCATCAGCATGCAGATTTTGAGGCATAGCGGCGTCAGTGGATGATTGAGAGAGGTGTGCTAAACTGTCGCATTGAAGAATATGAGGGACGGGAGGCTCAGATGGGGCACGCCCTCAACACTACCCAGATGTGGTTGCAGAATTGTCACGTGAATATGGGGCAAGCCAGAGAGCAAGTACTTCAATTGGCAGAAAAAGCAACATATATTCATGATGATCATCGCCATCTAAACAATGAGAAAGTTGCTCAACAGGCACGTTCCCTCGTCCCACAGTTGCCAGCGGTGTTTCAAAATTTGTACGAGACTTTGGGGGGAGAGTGGAGGCCAAGAGATGCAGATCATTGATATCAATTTAAGCAAGAAGACCATTGAAGACTAAAGTTTTAGTGCAGTCAATTAGCTTTTAGTTTTATTTTCATTTGTCGCATTTTAATTTTATATTTGGAGTCTTTTATTCTTATCACTGTTTGTTTTATTCCAGTCATGTTCATGTCTTTAGAGTCAGTAGAGTCAGTTTCTATATATTTCCTTTTCTCTCATTGTATATATAAAAAAATTTATTAAAAATGAATGAAAAATATTTTAGTTTGTTTTATTTTATTTTTATATAAAAAAAATCAAAATTATTATTATTTTCCCCCTGAACTACGTAATGGTCTGATTCATGCAGCGTCATGATACGTAGGCAATCCTGATCAGATGCGATCATAGCCATAATAAATCTGAGCAAAAACAAAAACAAAAAAAAAATATATATATATATATATATATATATATATATATATTTGAGGAAAAAAATAGGAAAAAAAAAATATCGTTAAATTCAAGAGAAAATAAACCAATAAGTCGGGATGAGGCATGAAGCCTTTCAAGATCATTTTAGAAATGAAAATGGCATTAGGTGCATGACATATAATGTGTGATTAATATCTGCAAAATGCCTAACTCTTACACGTTTGTTGTTTGTCATTTTAAAGATAGAGTTAAACAGAGGTGGTTAGTTTGTGGTTTAAACTGGTGACTCACCCTTACAACACGAGATCAAAAGGAAAAAGTAGAATGGCAAACAATAGTAAGAATGAGTCAGATAATGATGATGTCCATGGACAATTGGTTGAACAAGGTACGTGACTGGTTGAAGAAGTAAGAGTGTTGAAACAACAATTGGCAGAGATGTACCAAGCTTGGGTGAATGGACAGGCACCGCCCCCACTACCCATAGGGCCTTCGGACAATCTTCATAATGTGTCAGTTGCAAATTAAGTGCCCATCTCCATAACAAGTAACCCATTGTACCAACCTGGATTTAGTCCGAGCATTAACCTTCCCACTATCCCCAGTACCTCCATTCCACGTCCTCCAACTGCACCCCTCAGAAATGACCCACCTACTATACCCATTGTCCCTACTTTCACTGTTCCTCAACCGACTCTTGCTCAAAAGTTCAACAATGATCCACAACTGAATGCTCATGATGCCCAACATTACTATCCAAAACTAGCTTTCAGGGTTCCAGATTCATACAAGCATACACCTCAGAACGTGTTCCCAATCGAGATCGAAAAGCCCGACAAGAATATGGAACAAGAGGAAATGACCAGAAAAATGAAGAGCCTGGAACAATAATATACAGGGTTTGGGAGGCCACAAGAGTGTTAGTTTAATGATCTATGCATGTTCCCCCATGTTCATTTTCCACCCGGCTTCAAGATCCCCAAGTTTGACAAGTATGATGGACATGGTGACCTCGTTGCCCATTTGAAGAGGTATTGTAACCAATTAAGGGGAGCAGGAGGCAAAGAAGAATTACTCATGCCTTATTTTGGGGAAAGTTTGACAGGAATTGCTTCAGAGTGGTTCATAGAATAAGACATATCTCACTGGCACGTTTGGAACGACATGACTCAAGATTTTGTCCAACAGTTTCAGTACAATATTGATATAGTTCCAGACCGCTCCTCTCTCATTAACATAAAGAAGAAACCAACAGAAAACTTCATAGAATGTGCAATCAAGTGGAGAGAGCATGCTGCTAGGGTCAAACCACCAATGAAAGAGGCAGAAATGATTGACTATTTTCTCCAAGCTCAGGATCCTGATTACTTCCATTACATGTTGGACGCCATTGGTAAACCTTTTAATGAGGCGATTAAGATTGGTAAAATAGTTGAGAATGGCATGAAGTCGGGAAAATTGTGAGTCAGGTAGCCCTTAAGGCGACTACGCAAGCAATTCAAAGCGGGTCAGGCAGTTTCAGAAATCGAAAAAAGAAAGAGGAAGGATCCATGATAGCATATGGGTTCGGGGGAGTTCAAAGAGGAATAGTTCCTTCTTATGTGCAATTCCAACAAGGACAATCCAATTCTCCTCAACATTACTTTCCACCTCAGGGTCCCCGGTACTCAGTTCCCCCACAACAATACACAGTGTTTAATGCTTAGGCTTATGTTAGGCCTCCTAATCACCAGCAATGGCGGGCACTGATTCCACAAGGCTCCCATCAACTCCGGCCAAATTTTCAGGCGCCATATAATCCTTGTCCCCCCCAGGAATATGTGAGAGAACAGGAGCCAAAGAAAGAGTTCACCTCAATTGGGGAATCATATACAAGCCTATTTCGAAAATTGATGCAGTTGAAGTTGATTGAATCTATCATGCCGCGTTATGTGAATCCAAATTCAAAAGGTTTTGACTCCAATGCAAGATGTGAGTATCACTCTAATACCAAGGTCATAGTACCAAAAATTATTGGACATTAAAGAAAGCCATTGAAAAATTGATTGAAGCAAAGGCAATTGTGGTAACAAATAATGAGGATACTCCTAATATCACAAACAATCCGCTCCCAGCTCATGAAAATACATATTTTATTGGGATGATTTGTGATGATCAGGATTATAAGCAGTCTGGGAAGATAGAGATGGCTGTTGGAACCATAGGGCAAGAACCAAAAGTGATAGTGAGCCCGCCGCAATTGGCACCGTTGATTGTGAAAGGTGCAAGTTCTAGTTTGAACTTGGCAGGTTCTGAAAAAATAATTCTCTATGTCCCTGGAAGCACAAAAAAGGTTGAGGTTCAATTGGGTGGACCAAAACTTTACATCCCTAGGGGGATTCAAAAGATCGTTCCGAATAATAGTTTGAGAAATATAACAGAGCCAGTTGTGGTCCGACCTATTGCACAACCCCCAGTGACAAACACAAAAGCTATTCCCTGAAATTATAACAAGACTGTCATGACATACAAAGGAAAAGAGATAGTTGAAGAAACAGATGAAATGTGGGGCTTGACCCGCTCTAAAAGGTGCTATTCGCCAGAGGAATTGAGAAAAGCTAAGCAAGCCAGGGAAAGTCACTTACCAGTGAAAGAACCCGTTGCAAAAAAAAAGAAGCGGAGGAATTCCTTAAGAAGATGAAAATGCAAGACTACTCAATCATTGACCAACTAAGGAAAACCCCTGCTCATATATCTTTGTTATCTCTACTTTTGCACTCGGAAGAGCATCATCATGTGTTGATCAAAACTCTGAACAAGGCATATGTCTCAGAAAAGACAACGGTGAATCAACTAGAAAAAATGGCTGAAAGATTCTTTGAAGTAAATAGAATTACTTCCAGCGATGATGATTTGTCTGAGGAAGGGGCTGGGTACAATAAAGCTTTGCATCTTATGGTCAAATGTGAAGGGCATTACGTAAAAGGAGTCATGATTGACGGAGGCTCAAGTGTATATGCATGCCCTCTTTTTACTCTACAACAGCTGAACATTGACACTAACAAAATTCAAACTAGTAATGTTAGCATCAGAGCTTTTGATGGTTTAAAAAGATACACTATTGGGGAAATCGAACTCACCAAGACAATCAGCCAGGTTGATTTTAACATTGTCTTTCAAGTGTTGGATATAAAAACTTCCTATAATTTTCTTCTGGGAAGGCCGTGGATTCATATGGCCAGAGGTGTACCATCCACCCTACATCAAATGGTCAAATTCGAGTATGACAGGCAAGAAATTGTTATTCATGGGGAGGACGACTTATCCGTCTATAAAGACCCGTCCATTCCATGTATCGAGGCCAAGGAAGGATGTGAATCCAGCATATATCAAGCATTTGAGGTGGACCAAGTGGAGGAAGGAAAACCAATTCTGCATCCCCACCTTTCAACCGCATCTATGATGGTAGCTTCGCTGATGTTGAGGAATGGCTATGAACGAGGAAAAGTGATTAGGATCCTCTCTGCAGGGAATTGCAAACCCTATTGCTCCTTTTTCAAAGAAAGATACCTTTGGCTTGGGTTTTAAACCAACCTCAGCTGACATAGACAGAGCCAAGGCCCGCAAAAAAGAATGGTTGGAATTTGTCCAAACCAATCCCTCACATTGCCTACTCTTTTTTCAAGCCACAATTTGAAGAAGTCCAAAATCCTTCTACTCAAGATGACATTGATGAAGTTTGCCAGGGTCTCAAGGAGATGTTCTATGAGATCAATGTGGTTCAAGTTGGTGAGGGCCCTAGCCGTGCAAGTGTTCAGTTGATTGGTCCAGATACCTCGCTCAACAACTGGGAAGAAACTCCTCTTCCCATCAGGAAGGAGTCTTGGTAGTCTGTTTTGTTGCTTTTTCTGTATTTGGATTATTTTAAGGGTTGTAATCCAGATGTTTTAGTTTAATTGCTTTGCTTTGATGTTAACCCTTCTATCCTATCAAATTCAATGAAATGAAGTTCCAGTTTCAGAGTAAAATTCTGTCTTTTCATTTCTCTAATTTTTGTTAATTTCTTATCATTTTTAGTTTCGTTAATGCTGGCTTTAAAAACATGACATGCACGCGAAAGTCATGCCTAGATCTTAAAAAGCTGTGTAATATCGAAATAATGAATCAAGACGTTGAGTATGATGAAGATGAGGCTTTTAAGGAAATAAAAAGATAATTGGATCAATTTGAGAATAAGCCTAAGCCTAACTTAAATGAAACTGAGGCAATTAACCTAGGAAGTCCTGAAGAAATCAGAGAAACAAAAATAAGCATTCATACTGAACAAAAGACGAGAGATGCCATAATTCAAGTTTTGTTCGAGTATAGATATGTATTTGCTTGATCGTATGATGACATGTCGGGTTTGAGTGCTGATTTAGTGGTTCATAAGCTTCCCACATACCCTAATTTTCCACCAATCCAACAAAAACAAAGGAAGTTTAAGACAGACATGAATGATAAGATTAAAGAGGAAATCATGAAGCAACTAAGTTCAAATGTGATCAAGGTCGTCCGATACACTACATGGTTAGCAAATGTTGTGCCAGTGCCAAAGAAGGATGGGAAAATCAGAGTTTGTGTTGACTATAGGGATTTAAACAAAGCAAGTCCAAAGGACAACTTTCCCTTACCCAACATTCATATCCTTGTTGACAATTGTGCTAAACATAAGATCCAATCTTTCGTGGATTTTTATGACAGGTATCACCAAATTCTGATGGATGAAGAAGATGCAGAAAAAACTGCCTTCACCACTCCATGGGGAACTTATTGTTATAGGGTCATGCCATTTGGTTTAAAGAATGCAGGGGCAACTTACATGAGGGCTATGACTACCATATTCCATGATATGATGCACAAAGAGATTGAAGTGTATGTTGATGATGTGATCATTAAGTCCAGAACACAAGTTGACCATGTGCAAGACTTGAAAAATTTCTTTGAAAGGCTACGAAGGTACAACCTCAAACTCAATCCAGCTAAATGTGCATTTGGAGTTCCTTATGGGAAGCTCTTGAGTTTTATAGTTAGTTGAAGAGGCATTGAGTTAGACCCCTCCAAGATAAATACCATTCGAGAGTTGCCTCCCCCGAAGAACAAAACAGAAGTCATGAGTTTATTCGGGACGTTGAAGTACATCAGCAGGTTCATCGCGCAACTTACAACCACATGCAAAAAGGAATAAGCAATCTATTATTTGAGCAAAAAGTTCACCACTTTTGAAGCCAAATACACTCTTTTGGAAAAGACATGTTGCGCCTTAACCTGGGTCGCCCAGAAGCTTAGGCATTATCTTTTGGCCTATACAACTTACCTCATATCCCGAATGGATCCCCTGAAGTACATCTTTCAGAAGCCGATGCCAACTGGCAGATTGGCAAAGTGGCAAATCTTTCTCACAGAGTTTGATATTGTTTATGCCACTCGTACTGCCATGAAGGCACAAGCTTTGGCTGATCATCTGGAAGAAAACCCGGTTGATGATGAATATGAATCTTTGAACACATATTTCCCTGATGAAGAGGTTAATTTAGTTGAAGAAGTAGTCCAAGATGACAGTCAAATTTGGAAACTATACTTTAATGGGCTGTCAACATCAAAGGCGTAGAAATTGGGGCAATTCTTGTATCACCTACTGGGCAACATTACCTTGCCACAGCGTGACTTCGTTTCTTCTGTACAAATAGCACGGCAGAATATGAAGCTTGCATCATGGGTTTGAACATGGCAATAAACCTAAATGTTCATGAACTGTTGGTGATGGGAGATTCAGATTTGCTTATTCGGCAGGCTCAAGGTGATTGGGAGACTCGAGACATCAAGCTCATTCCATATAGACAATGTGTGGAGGATCTTAGTAAAAGGTTCAAGTTCATCGAGTTCAGGTATATTCCCAGGTTTCATAATGAATTAGCTGATGCCTTGGCCACCCTAGCCTCAATGCTTCCATATCCGGGTAATACTCACATTGACCTATTAGAAATTTAAATTCGGGATCAACATGGTTATTGCAATACAATTGAAGCAGAACCAGACGGTGAACCATGGTACCGTGATATTAAATAGTTTCTGAAAATAAGAGAATATCTGGAACATGCTAATAGGGATCAAAAGAGAACTATTAGGCGACTCTCTAATGGTTTCTTTTTGAGTGGGGAAATCCTATACAAAAGGACTCCAGATTTGAATTTGTTGAGATGTGTGGATGCCAAAGAAGCTAAAATTATTATGAATGAAGTGCATTCAAGAGTATGTGGTCCGCACATGAATGGATATGTTCTAGCAAAGAAAATCCTTCGGGCAGGATATTATTGGCTTACTGTGGAGCGAGATTGCTTTCCTTTTGTTCGCAAGTGCCACCAGTGTCAGATTCACAGTGATTTGATTCACTTGCCTCCGTCAGATTTATATCCTATGTCGGCTCATTGGCCTTTTGTTGCTTGGGGAATGGACTTCATTGGCCCAATCGAGCTAAAAGCTTCAAATGGGCACAAATTCATCTTGGTTGCAATTGATTACTTCACCAAATGGGTGGAAGCTATTACATTGAAGGCAGTCACCAAGAAAGCAGTAGTAGACTTTGTTCACTCCAACATCATCTGTCATTTCGGTATTCCAAAAACTATTATTACAAATAATGCTGCTAATTTGAATAGTCATCTGATGAAGGAGGTATGCGAATAATTTAAAATTGAGCATCATAATTCTACTCCTTACCGGCCCAAAGCTAATGGAGCTGTTGAAGCTGTGAATAAGAACATCAAAAAGATTCTTAGGAAGATGGTCCAAGGGTCTAGACAATGAAACGAAAAACTGCCTTTTGCTCTTTGGGATACCGGACAATTGTCCGTACATCAGTTGGCGCAACACCCTACTTATTGGTTTATGGAACTGAAGCGGTCATACCTGCTAAAGTTTAGATTCCCTCTCTTCGGATCATTGTTGAAGCAGGGATTGAGGACACTGAATGGGTGAAGTCCCGATTGGAATAGTTGAGTTTGATTGATGAAAAGCGTTTGGTGGCAGTTTGTTTTGGTTAGTTATACTAACAAAGAATGGCGTGCGCTTACAATAAGAAAATGTGCCCAAGACAATTCGAGGTAGGACAACTTGTTTTGAAACGTATCTTTCCGCACCAGGAAGAAGCAAAAGGAAAGTTCACCCCGAATGGGCAAGGTCCTTACCTCGTCAAGAAAGTATTGTCAAAAGGAGCTCTACACTTGGCAGATATAGAAGGAAAGGTGACTGATATATCCGTCAACACAGATGCGGTCAAGAGATAATATATCTGACATGCCTCTGTTGGGGCATTTTTATATTTAGCATTCTCAGGTTGGGATGACGAAAGGCTATCATTCTCGCTACCCAAATACTAGTCAACCCTAGTTAGACCTTTGAAGCCTTGTTTATATTTCTTTGTTTTCCCCTCTTTTGGAACCAATGTACTTAAAAAAAAGGAAAGAAAAAACAAAAAAAAAATCATCAAACAAGTTCATGTTAATTGAACTACGTCCGACCTGATTTCGAAAGGATACGTAGGCAGCCTCACTCTGGGGTTCGGTCACACCAAAATAAAAATTCACATTTCTCCAGCATTCAAAGAAACTGGGGCATGATATTACATTATTTTTCGACGGTTATTCCGTCAAAATGTTTCCAAAAGTTGTAATTCAGTTGAATAGTTCTTTTTACCTTTCCTTGCTAAGACCTTCTGATCAACTTTCGAGAATACTAAGTCAGTATACAACGGGTGATGCCTCAATATTGTAAAGAGAGAAAAATAAATGAGAGAGTCTTATTAGTGAAAACCCTCACGGGCTCTATAAGGCAATGGTGAGTTGAGAGAAAGGCAAATGAGAGAGGTCAATTGGTGAAAACCCACAAAGGGCATCGTTGATCGATTTTAGGTTTTCATATATCCCGGCACAAGCATGGTTAAGACAAAGAACTCAGTTTCAAAGTAAAGTTTACAAGAGATTTCGAGAATTAGACGGTTCAGACGGATCGGGCATCCAGTCCAAAGTGCATGTCATGTTCATTGAAGTCAGCATATTCCTCCAGATAAGTCCTTTCTTATTTTTTCCTTTGAAAGGGACACTTCTTGATTAAGTTGTAATACATATCACTTCAACTTCTTGTTTTCTTTTGCATTACTTTTTTTTGAGTCCCTTTCAGTCTAATTTTATCAAAGCAAAGCAAAGAAAAGGCCGCAAAATTGGTTACAGTTTCCCCGTTATATAAAGCAAAGATTGCTGGGCATAAACCGTATGGGCAAAGGCTTAAAGCCATCTGTGATTTTCCTTGACGAGAAAAAGGCTGGAAGGAATGAACAATGTTCCAAGGGTCAACAAAAGTTACTCAGATAAAAGATTTTTGGGAGCAAGGTTGTTTGTGCACCATAAACACAAATGGTGATAGGCGCAAAAAAAAGTCAGGTTTCGATGCTGAGAAAGAAGATCTCCAGAAAGTAAGGATAGAATCTCCCAGCAATTTGTACGACCATCGACGAAGTTAGTTTTTCTAACAAGTGTAATGGACGCAAGGTCAAGTCACCCAAGAAATCAAGCCACAAACTTACCACCATTTTAAAACTAGCGAATCTTTCTTTGTTCAAAGCAGGTACTGAACAGTTTTAAGAAATAGTTCGTGAAGGGACAAACCCCACCAAGTGAAGTTCTCAAAATCCTTGATTTTCTTCAAATATATATATAATCATGTTATTTTTAGTTTAATTTTAGATAATCAATACCCTATCTTCAATACAGGGTACTACATCCCCTGGCTGTATTACTTATTGCCTACATAGGGTACGACATTCCCTAGTAGCATCACAGAATGCCACGAGCCTCATTTTATTTCTAACACAGGGTACTACTGTGATGGCCCAAAATGTTATCTTTAAATTTAATGATTAATTATGTGATCTAAGCACTATTTACCATTACTCGACTTAGTGTGCAGTCCGTAAAAAAATATTTCGGAAAGTTTTCAGGTGAAAAATGAATTAAAAGGTGAATTAGAGCTTTAAAACTCAACTGAGTTGACTTTGGTCAACAGTTTGAGCAAACAGACTCGGATCAGTATTTTGACAATTTTGGTAGGTCTGTATCATGATTTAGGACTTAGGCGTATGCCCGAAATCAAATTCCGAGGTCCCTAGCCAGAGATATGGAATTTTGATAAAAAATTAAAAGTTTAAGTTCAAATAGTGACCGGATATCAAATTATGTGCAAACGACCCCGGAATAGAATTTTGATGATTCCAACAGCTCTGTATGGAGATTTTGGACTTAGGAGCGTGATCAGAATTTTATTTGGAAGTCCGTAGTAGAATTAGGCTTGAAATGCCGAAAGTTGAATTTTTGGGAAGTTTGACCGAGGGGTTGACTTTTTGATATCGGGGTCGAAATCCGATTCTGAAAATTTTCATAGCTCAGTTAAGTCATTTATGACTTGTGTGTAAAATTTGAAGTCATTCTGAATTGATTTGATGTGTTTCGACATAAGATATAGAATTTAAAAGTTCAAAGTTCATTGATTTTGATTTGAGGTGCGATTTGTCGTTTTGATGTTGTTTGATGTAGTTTGAAGCCTCGATTAAGTTCGTATGGTATTTTGGGACATGTTGGAATAATTGGTTAAGGTCCCGAGGGTCTCGGGTGGATTTCGGAAGGTAAACGGAATGAATTTCGGACAAAGAGTGCTGGAAATTTCTGTTGCAGAAATTTCGTGCGTGGAGCCAACTTTGGTATATCTCGCAATTCATAAGGAATCAGAAAATGTGCAAAACATGAAAGTTGTAGTCGTTTGATTATTGGTTCCATAAAGTTAAACTATGCATTATTTGGACGTTTGTACAGAAAGTTATGACGGATTGAATGAAGGCTGGTAGAGCAGTTTCGCCAGAAATTCTGATGCATGCAACCGATTTTGGGAGCTTATATCTCGCAATGCATAATGAATCAGAAAAATTGCAAAACATGAATGTTGTAGTCGGTGGATTCTAGTTTTCATAAAGTTAAACCATTTATCATTTGGATATTTGTACATAAAGTTATGATCAATTGTAGTAAGACTGGTAGAGCTATTTCTGGTGGACTTTTAGTGACGAAAAATGGACTTTTAGTGACGGATTGACAGAAACTTAAGGACCAAAAATGGTCATTTCATTCATTTCGTTTTGGATTTTTGGAGCACGGTTCTTGGGCGATTTTTGGGCGATTTTCACGGGAAAACATTGGGGTAAGTGTTCCTTATCTTATATTGATTATATTTCATGATTCCATACTCATTTACATCATGAATCCGTGAATTTATGGAAGAAAAATCAAGATTTTTGCAAAATCTTCCAAAAACAAAAATTTAAGATTTGGAGGTCGAGTTGTTATCGAATTTTGGTAAAATTGGTATGGGTGGACTCGTAATTGAATGGGTTGTCGGATTTTATAAGTTTCGCCGGATTCCGAGATGTGGGCCCCACGGACAAATTTTGAGCTAATTTCGGATTTTAATGAAAATGTAATATTTTCTTATGAAATTGATTACTATAATTTTTGTTGACTGTATCGAATTAATTATGATTAGATACGAGTCAATCGGAGTCAGAAAATCGAGGAAAAAGCATAATACTTGATTAAATTGGAGCAAGTCGAGGTAAGTGACTTGTCTAACCTTGTGGAGGGGAAATTTCCCCTAGGATTGATATTGATGTGATTATTGAAATGTATTGAAAGTCGTGTGCATGAGGTAACGAGTGTGTACACGGGCTAAATTGCGAAAGATTATATTTTAAAATTGTGTAGATCACTGTTGCGCATTTATTAAATTATTTTATCTTGTTATATTCTTCATCATTGATATGAGATATATACTTCAAATTTGTTTGATCTTTTCTTACTAATTGTTTTACCTGTTTAGTTGAAACTTGGTTTCTTTATTTCTGTGCATTATTTGAAGGTTGATTTTCTTTAAATTAAATATTATTAATATGAAGTGTTTGACATTTTTAAACTTGATATTGAAGCAACGTAGTAAAGATTTTGAAATATTATTTTCCTAAATTATTTACTCCTGAATATTTTTATACTCATTGTGAGGGAGCCGTGCGCTCTTTATTGTGGAAAACTATTATTGATGATTTATTTTGGCATGAGCCGTGAGCTCTTTATTGTGGAAAAATATTGTTGTTGAATTATTTTGGCAAGTTAAATTATTTGAGCACTTGAGGTACAAATTGTGATATATTGTGATATCGATACGCATGCGGTGGTATAAGGTCTGGGTGTTGAAACGCATGCGGTGAGATAAGGGTGGCTTGATACGCGTGGCTAGTAAGGGAACTACTAGAAGTCATGCGGTGTGATAAGGGTGGCTAAAACGCGGGATGCTATTTCGGAAAAAATATTTTCTTTAAATAAATTGTGAAGGCTCCCGCGGTGATATAAGAAAATGAGATATTGTGAATTTATTTATGATTTGGGACTACGAGGCGGTACCTCGGGAGTGCCCTTGTTGATATTGATTTATGGCCATAGTTGCTTTCGATTAATTGTTGTGATTTTCATAAAGTTGAAGGAAATTCTGTTTTGATTCCATGAGATATTATTTGTAATTATTTGATGTCATTAAATGTGACATACTATTTGATTCAATTCCAATGTCATTTTATTTTACTACATTGATAAATATTTTACCATGCCATTATTATATTCCAGTAGGGCCTCACATGACCTCGTCACTACTCTACCGAGGTTAGGCTTGGCACTTACTGGGTACCGCTGTGGTGTACTCATACAACGCTTCTGCACATCCTTTTGTGCAGATCCAGGTACATTTTACCATCCTAGACGTCAGTGAGTTACTTGCACACGGAGACTTCGAGGTATATCTGCCAGCATCCGCAGACTCCGGAGTCCCCTTCTATCATTTTATGTTGCTTCCTTATATTTTATTTAGACCTTGACATATAGAGACATTGAGAATAAATTCTTAGAAGCTTGTGACTTATTTCTACCGGGTTTTGGGAGTTGAAATTGTTTGAATTGTAGTTTATTTATTTCAGATATTTATTATTATTCCGCATTGATAGGCTTACCTAGTCTTAGAGACTAGGTGCCATCACGACATCCTACGGAGGGAATTTGGGGTCGTGACAACTATTCTACCACTACACCATTGGTACATTTTGTTTTAAGACCGTCTTTTATTTGATTTATACTTTTTAATTGTATTTTTGCACGAAAATAACTGACCAAAGTTTGTCGGTTTTTTTAAATGACTGGCCGAATTAACCGACCAATTTTGGTCGGTTTTTTTAATATTAATTTTTATTTATTTTAATTGAAAAACCGACCAAAGTTGGTTGCATTACTTTCTGCCAACATAGGGTACGACATTTCCTAGTAGCATCTCAGAGTGCCACAAGCCTCATTTTATTTCCAACATTGGGTACGACATTCCCTAGTAGCATCTCAGAGCGCCACGAGCCTCATTTTATTGCCAACATAGGGTACGGCATTCCCTAGTAGCATCTTAAATCTCTATGAGCCTCATTTTACTGCCAACATAGGGTACGACATTCCCTAGTAGCATCCTAGAGTGCCACAAGCCTCATCGTACTGTCAACACAGGGTACTACATCCCCTGGTTTCCTTCCTTCTTGCAATTCTTTATTCTACAATAGCAAAGATAATTTAATGTGTTTTCAATAACTCACAAAAATTTCCTAGTGCAAACTGGGGCAGAAATTATTTGTTCATTTTGTTTGTTTGTGATGGCTTGTAGGTTTTTCTGCAAAGCACGGATTGAATGTGTAAAAATAAGATTTCAGTTCTTTCCAGAGAAAGTGGAACGTTTGATCCCAATACCAGCCGCAACCAGCTTTGACGTAATGCATGCGGAGACATATGGTCAGGATCCATCTTCCCATCATCTGATCAAGAAACAAGCCTGCGAGAATATTTCATAGTCCGTTGCATCGAGAGCATCAAGCTTCAGTCTAAAGTCAATGGGAGAAGCAAGTCAAGAATCAAGACAAGACTCCGGATGGCATTTAGATAGGAATTTTGTAACTCTTAGATTTCAAACGTATGTAATTTTTTTTTTATTTTGATGTAATAGTAGGAACCGCGGATCGGAACCTCGACGGAACCTCAATCGACTCTCTATCTAAGCATACTTCATCACTCTTCTTCCACTTGAACTACACGTGACCTGATTCTCTTGCAACCTGGGATATGTAGGCTGCCTAAAATCAAGGCTCGGTCACATCTTTTTCTTTTATCTTTATTTTCTTTTTAAATAATGGTGAGGTCAAAAATCAGTCACCTTGTTTATTTTTCTTTGCCTGAAAACTCTTCATGTTTCCAAGCAAAGAGGGGAATGCTATGAACAAGTAATTTTTTACCACACCGAATTTCATACTATTTTAGTGTAAATATTTTTTTTAGGTCTTATCGTGATATTTTAAAACTTTTATCTTACTTTTAGTAGAGTTTATTTAAGAAAATTAAAAACTACAAAATAAATATTAACATTCTTAGAATACATGTTTTAGTTCTACTTATAAAGAGAAAAAAAGAAAATTTACAAATAATATATGATTTCTTTTAATTAGAATTATAATAAGTTATGATATTTTTCTTAGTATCATTTAAAGTACATATAAATATTTAATTTTTCTATATTGTAAGAAACGTTGGTTAATCTTCTTATCTCTATATTTAATTTATCTTCTAAAATAAAAAATAAAAAATGAAGTGAAGTTAACGTCAAAAGATACGAAAATCAGATTTTTAAGTTAGTTAACTTCCCCAATTTTGCTAAACTCCCCACTTTTCTCCAGCACTCCTCACGTCCTCCCCCTCAAAAACCCCACGTTCCCCACTTAGAATTTGAGGAACAAGATAAAAGAACTACTAATATTCTTCTATATAAAGAAAAAAGGGACTTCTGTTATAAAAAAAAAACATTCAAGCAGAAAATCACTAGTTCTTCCCGTTTAAAAAAAATGCAATCATTTCTTCTTCCATAAATAGTCATGGAATCCATATGAGAAACCATCATTAAAACCGATTAGTATCATCACAAAATCGCCTGAAAATCCGAGGCAAAACTCATTTTTTGAAGGTCCGATTGCGGTCGAGTTCGAGGTCGTCCGAGTTCCGTTCGTTAGCTTCAATTCTGGTTCTCTGTTTTCGATTGGGTTCAATCTCCTCTACTGTACGAGCTGATTTATTTGGAATTTCTTATCTGTATATAATGAAAAGGTTTCATTGCTTGAGGTCCGTTTCTTTTTCCTTCACTGTTTTGCTTGTAAATCATGCTCTTTTAGCCTTCATTAGCCTCCTAGCAATGTGTTGATTGAGTTTTTGTGTTAGTTCGTTGCAAAGATAGAAGCCCATGATGACATATATTGATATCCTTTTAATGATTCAAAGTACGAGGGTCTGACCTATATCATTAAATATTTTGGTAATGTTTGTTCTATTTTAAACTAAGAATTTGGGGTTTTAGTTACTGTTATTATCATCTCTATTTCATAGGAGAACCAATAGAGTTATATGATTATCCCTTAATATGGTAGTATTAGTAAATTTTTCTGTTTTAACCATAGTCCCTTTTATCATTGTTAGATGCTATTTTATATAGTGAAGTAGGTGTTGTAGGCAATTTGATATTATGTTGATAATAATGACCATCATACAATGGGAAAGGTTAATTTTACCTTTTCGACCTCGGTGTTCATTGGGTTATTTTATATCAAATAAGTTTTGTTTATTCCATGTTCACATTATTTCTCTTTCTGTTACACTATTAAAGCATGAATGTGAATAAGTTTCATAATAATTTTTGATTCCTTGAGTTATACACTTCTTATTTGGAATAAAGCTGGAAATAGCCATTTAAAATTGAGGTTATCTTCTTGTAGTGACGTCTTTAAGGTTATAGTGAATTGAATTTGTTATTTTGAATTTTTTTTGTGGTGTTTGTTCTATTGCCTCTGAGATACATTTAATTTGAGGCATGTGAAATATATAGTTAAGAAAAGACATCGTGTTTAGAGCTATTTGTATCTCATGGTCCTTTACAATTTTGAATTTAAAAAAATGACCTTTTTAGATCTATTATGTGTAAAAGACAGATCTCTTACGTGTAAAAGTAAATCTCCCATGTGTAAAAAAAAAAGAGGTAGGGTCATAAAACTAAAAATAAGTTTGTAAAAAGACTGAATGTGTGGTGGTTTATTAAGAGGAAGCGGAACCTTGTTCATTAATGGTGTGATGACCCAAAATGTTATCTTTAAATTTAATAATTAATTTTTTATTCTAAGACCTCGAAAAGTACTATTTATCGTTCCTCGACTTGCGTGTGCGGTCTGTAAAATTTTGCAGAAAGTTTTCTGATGATAAATGGATTAAAATGTGAATTAGAGCTTTAAAACTCAACTGAGTTGACTTTGGTCAATATTTTGAGCAAACAGACTCGGATCAGTATTTTGACAGTTCCGGTAGGTCCGTATCATGCTTTGGGACTTAAGCGTATGCCCAGAATCAAATTCCGAGGTCTCTAGCCCGAGATATGGAATTTTGATGAAAAATTAACAGTTTAAGTTCAAATAGTGACCGGATGTCAAATTATGTGCAAACGACCCCGGAATAAAATTTTGATAATTTCAACAGCTCTGTATGGTGATTTTGGACTTAGGAGCATGATCAGAATTTTATTTGGAAGTCCGTAGTGGAATTAGGCTTGAAATGCCAAAAGTTGAATTTTTGGGAAGTTTGACCGAGGGGTTGACTTTTTGATATCGAGGTCGGAATCCGATTATGGAAATCGAAATAGGTCTGTTATGTCACTTATGACTTGTGTGCAGAATTTGAAGTCATTTCGAATTGATTTGATGTGTTTCGGCACAATATATGGAATTTGAAAGTTTAAAGTTCATAGATTTTGATTTGAGGTGCGATTCGTCGTTTTGATGTTGTTTGATATGGTTTGAAGCCTCGACTAAGTTCGTATTGTATTTTGGGACATGTTGGAATAATTGGTTAAGGTCCCGAGGGTCTCGGGTGGATTTCGAAAGGTAAACGGAATGGATTTCGGACAAAGAGGGTTGCTGGAAATTTTTTTGGTGCGTGGAGCCAACTTTGGGAGCTTGTTTCTCACAATTCATAGGGAATTGGAAAATTTTCAAAACATGAAAGTTGTAGTTGTTTGATTCTCATTTCCAGAAAGTTAAACCATTTATTATTTGGACATTTTTACAGAACGTTATGATGGATTGAATGAAGGCTAGTAGAGCAATTTCGCCAGAAATTTCGCTAGAAATTTCTGATGCGTGGAGCCGACTTTGGAAGCTTATATCTCGCAATTCATAAGGAATCAGAAAATTTCTAAAACATAATAGTTGTAGTCGTTTGATTCTAGTTTCCAGAAAGTTAAACCATTCATCATTTGAACATTTGTACATAAAGTTATGATCGATTGAAAGAAGATTGGTACAAGCAAGTTCTGGTGGACTTTTAGTGACGGAAAATGGACTTTTAGTGACGGATGGGAAAAAACTTAAGGACCAAAAATGGTCATTTCCTTCATTTCATTTTGGATATTTGGAGCGCGGTTCTTGGGCGATTTTCATGGGAAAGCATTGGGGTAAGTGTTCATGTGATGACTCAAAAGGGTCATCTTATGTTTTAGAACTCGAATCTGTACTCTTAAGCCTTAAAAATCTTATTTTTACCCTCCTCGATTTGCGTTCGCAGTCCGGGCAGGTTTTCGGAAAGCTTTTATGTTAAAAACTAATGAAAATAAGAATTATTGCCTTAAAAGTTAATTTTAGTTGATTTCAATCAATATTTTTGGTAAACGGGCCTGAATACGTGCTTTGACGGTCCTGATAGGTCCGTATCGAATTATGGGACTTGGGCATATGCCCAGAATCGAATTCGGAGGTCCCTAGCTAAGGTTATGAATTTTTGATGAAAATTAAAAGTCTGAAAATTAATTGTTTTTAAGAATTGATTGATGTTTGGCATTGTTAGTACCGGGTCCGTATTTTGGTTCTGGAGCCCGGTACAGGTTCATTATGATATTTAAGACATGTCTGTGAAATTTGGTGAGAAACGGAGTTGATTTGACGTGATTCGGACGTCCAGTTGAGAAAATAGAAATTTTAAAGTGTTCTTGAGAATTTCATTTGATTTGGTGCTAAATTTAGAGTTCTAGGTGTTATTTTGGCGATTTCATCGCGCGAGCATGTCCGTATGATATTTTTAGATTTGCGTGCATGTTTGGTTTGGAGCCCCGAGGGCTCGGGTGCTATTCGGGCGATGCGCGAGTTGAGTTCAAACCTCAACAAGGCTGCTGGTGCACCAAATCTGGTATGCCTGCACCTGCGAGCCTTTGGTCGCAAGTGCGAGCGAAAGTCCCGCAGATGCGACCCAGGCCTGGACTTTATTTTTCCGCAGATGTGGACTTTTCTCCGCATGTGCGGGACCACAGAAGCGGAACCCTGTCCGCAGGTGCGGCCCGAGTTGGCCCAGCCCTTTTTCGCAGAAGCGCACACCCCGTCCACACATGCGGATGCGCAGGTGCGACCAAAGCACCGCAGGTGCGAAGGTCGCTGGGCAGTGAGCATTTAATTCGGACTCCAGCCATTTTTTTCTTCTCATTTTCAAAAGGAGAGGAGGCCTAAGGCGATTTTTCAAAGACATTTTCTTCCCCAAATCATAGGTAAGTGTTCCTTAACTCGTTTCTTTCAATCTTTTACTTCATTTCACTAGAATTCAACCTAGAGTTTCATGGTAGAATTAGGGGTTAGGGTAGAAAATAGAAATTTCGGGAATTTGGGGATTTAGACCTCAATTTGAGGTCGGATTCCAAAACTAATTACATATTCGGGCTCGGGGGTGAATGAGTAAAAGAATTTTGGTCCGAACCTCGGGTTTTGACCAAGCGGGCCCGGGGTCGATTTTTTGACTTTTTGGAGGAAAATTTGGGAAATTTAATTTATGCAATATAATTGATTCCTTTAATAATATTTGATATTATTGAGTCATTTTTGAATAGATACGAGTGGTTTGGAGGTGAATTTTAAAGGAAAAGCTGTGATTGGGAATTAAGTGGCCTTCGGAGCGAGGTAAGTGTTGTGTCTAACTCTGACTTGAGGGAATTAGGAACCTTAGATTATTTGCTAAGTGAAATTCATGTGAGCGGCGTATATGTGAGGTGACGAGTACCAATGCGCCGCCAATTTACCTGTTTTTCCATGTTTCTCTATTTTTCTGATATTGTCTCATTCCTATGCCAAATTTCTACGTGTTATACTAGTGTTGTTCAAATTATCGTTCTTATCATGTTTACCGAATTTTCTGGTGATAATTGAGTTTTTATTTCAAAGTTAAGATTGATATTATGGAACCAAATGTTGAAATAAGGTTTGTACTTGTTATTCTCTCTCCCTGTTGTTATTTATGCATTGCATTATGGTAAGGGAGAGTGTTAATGCACGAAGGGTGATGTCGTGCCGTATTGTGAGTATTAATGCACGGAGGGTGATGTCGTTCCATATTGTGAGTGTTAATGCACGGAGGGTCATGTCGTGCCATATTGTGAGTGTTAATGCACGAAGGGTGATGTCGTACCATGATATAAGAGTAAAGCACGAAGGGTGATGTCGTGCCGTTTCTATTAATTTTATGGTGAGATTGAGAGTAAAAGCACGAAGGGTGATGCCGTGCATTCTTCTTTACCGTATTCACTATTCCTGTTGATTCATGGTATATTGACTGCTCCGGTGATCATTCTGTTATAGTTCTTTATCTTGTATTTCCCTTAGTATGTCTCCCCTCCTGACATTTCCTATTTAGTTCTTCATTCATATTATTTGTGTATACACTGTTAAATTGTACAGATTGATTGTAGGTGCCTTGCCTTAGCCTCGTCACTACATCGTCGAGGTTAGGCTCGATACTACTTCGTCGAGGTTAGGCTTGACACTTACCAATATATGGGGTCGGTTATACTGATGCTGCACTCTGCACTTTCTGTGCAAATTTTGATACCTGCTCAGGTTGATCGAGATTTGCTATTGGTCCGCTGTCCGGAGACTCAAGGTAGATCTGTCGGCGTTCACAGACCTTGAAGTCCCCGTCTATCTTTTTATGTCCTACTGTTTTCTTTCATTCAAACACTTGTATTTCTTTCAGACTATTACTTGTAGTAAGTTCTAGAATAATCGTGAATTGTGACTCCAGATCGGGGTGGTAGTAGTTAATACAGATTTATGATATTCCGCACTTGTTATATTTCATCGTAGTTAATTATTGCTAATTATTGAACGAAAATAAGGAATTGGTAAATGATTCTCTAACGTTGGCTTGCCTAGTAAGTGAAATGTTAGGCGCCATCATGGTCCCGTCAGTGGGAAATTTTGGGTCGTGACAGTTCTTTTCCTATATTGATTATATTTCATGATTTCATACTCATTTACATCATGAATCCGTAAATTTATGGAAGATAAATCAAGATTTTTGCATAATCTTCCAAAAATAAAAATTTAAGATTTGGGAGTCCAGTTGTCATCGAAATTTGGTAAAATTAGTATGGGTGGACTCGTAATTAAATAGGTTGTCGGATTTTGTAAGTTTCGCCGGATTCCGAGATGTGGACCCCATGGGCAAATTTTGAGCTAATTTCGGATTTTATTGAAAATGTAAAATTTTCTTATGAAATTGATTACTATAATTTTTGTTGACTGTATCGAATTAATTATGACTAGATACGAATCGATCGGAGTCGAAAAATTGAGGAAAAAGCATAATACTTGGTTAAATTGGAGCAAGTCGAGGTAAGTGACTTGTCTAACCTTGTGTGGGGGAAATTTCCCCTAGGATTGATAATTGTAATGTAGGGAAAGTCGTATACACGAGGTAACGAGTGTGTACAGGGCTAAATGTGAAAGATTATATTTTAAATTGTGTAGATCATTGTTGCGCATTAATTAAATTATTTTATTTTGTTATATTCTTCATTATGTTTATATTTTAAATTTGCTTGACCTTTTCCTGCTAATTGTTTTATATGTTTAGTTGGAACTTGGTTTCTTTTATTCTGTGCATTATTTGAGGGTTGATTTTCTTTAAATTAAATATTATTAATATGAAGTATTTGACATTTTTAAACTTGATATTGAAGCAACGGATTAAAGATTTTGAAATATTATTTTCCTGCATTATTTACTCCTGAATATTTTTGTAAGATTTTCATACTCATTATGATGGAGCAATGAGCTCTTTATTGTGAAAAAAATATTATTGTTGAATTATTTTGACATGAGCCGTGAGCTCTTTATTGTGGAAAAATATTATTATTGAATTATTTTGACATGAGTCGTGAGCTCTTTATTGTGTAAAAATATTATTATTGAATTATTTTCACATGAGTCGTGAGCTCTTTATTGTGAAAAAATATTGTTGTTGAAATTATTTTGGCAATTTAAATTATTTGAGCACCTGAGGTGCAAATTGTGATATATTGTGATATTGATACGCATGCGGTGGTATAAGGTCTGGGTATTGAAACGCATGTGGTGAGATAAGGGTGGCTTGATACGCATGGCTAGTAGGGGGAACTACTAGAAGTCATGCGGTGTGATAAGGATGGCTAAAACACGGGATGCTATTTCGAAAAAAATATTTTCTTTAAAATAAATTGTGAAGGCTCCCGCGGTGAGATAAGAAAATGAGATATTGTGAATTTGTTTATGATTTGGGACTACGAGGCGGTACCTCAGGAGTGCCCTTGTTGATATTGATTTATGGCCGCAATTGCCTTTGATTATTGTTGTGATTTTCTTAAAGTTGAAAAGAATCCTGTTTTGTTTCCACGAGGTATTTATTTGCCATTATTTGATGTAATTAAATGTTACATACTACTTGATTCATTTTTATTGTCATTTTATCTTATAATATTGTTTAAACATTTTACTATGCCATTATATATTCTCCAGTAGGGCCTGACCTGACCTCGTCACTACTCTACCGAGGTTAGGCTTGGCACTTACTGGGTACCGCTATGGTGTACTCATACTACACTTCTGCACATCTTTTTTGTGCAGATCCAAGTACATCGTATCAGACCACGCATCAGTAAACTAGCTGTACGAGGAGACTTCGAGGTATATCTGCCAACGTCCGCAGACTCCGGAGTCCCCTTCTATCTTACTATGTTGTCTTTCTTATTTGCTTTAGACTCTGATGTATAGAGATATAGAGAATAAAGTTTTGGGAGCTTGTGACTTATTTCTACCGGGTTTTGGGAGTTGAAATTGTTTGAATTGTAGTTTATTTATTTCAGATATTTATTATTATTCCGCATTGATAGGCTTACCTAGTCTTAGAGACTAGGTGCCATCACAACATCCTACGGAGGGAATTTGGGGTCGTGACAAGTTGGTATCAGAGCTCTAGGTTCATAGGTGTTATGAGTCACAAGCAGGTTTAGTAGAGTCTTGTGGATCGGTACGGAGACGTCTGTACTTATCTTCGGGAGGCTATGGAACTGTTAGGAAAATATTCACTTCTTTGATTCCTTATCGTGCGGCATTGATTTAGCTTGAAACATATATCTCATATTCCTTTGTATCCACTCGTGTATGACATTGCGCACTCGGCATCAGTTGTGCGTCGACGGTTTGTGATGCCGCAGATGGACTACGAGGGAGCCAGAGATGCTCAAACACTGCCTTAACGTGTGGTTCCGACTGAAGATGCGGGCGTATTGAGATATCACCTAGTGAATCATGTGCGGGGTGCAACGGACATTGGCGTCTGGTTGATTTATACGAGCTGTGAAGGTTATTATTGTGGATCATCGGACGTTGTGACCTATCAATGGGTGGATTGCGGGGTCATGTATTATATCAGTTTTGGGCCTGAAATGTATATATGTGGTACTGAAAGGTTCCCTAAAATTTACACATATTTAAGGCCTGAGATTTTGTAGAGGATAAGGTTGGGACTTGCGGTATGTCCGCCTCCTTAATAATCCTATACTTCAATACCAAAGGAGTTATAGAAACAACTCTAAATTTGTAGAAGGTCTACTCAACGTGGACGTCACTGTACAGATTTTGGGGTGCTTCGGAGGAAGTACACTTGTTGACGAGAGTCTGGACTATGTGGTTCGTGACAAGATTTGTCTGTATGGAGCTCTCACTATTGTGATCGTTGTGTATAAATAGGGGTAAGGGTTACCCCAAAGAAGAATCGAAGAGTATATTAAGAAATGGGCTAGCTCAACAGTGTTGAGTCAGCATAACAAAAGAAGAAATTTGCCTTGGGAGAGATAATTCTCCACCGGTGTTCGTGGCAAGCCTATGAAGAGGGAAGACCAGCCAATGCAACACCGCTCACTTGGCTCAGTTCTCAAAAATGCTTTTGAAATAGTTTATTTCTCGGACTCTCCGTAATGCGTAGCGCATAGGGTTTGAACGGTTGCGTCAAGTCACCATTGACGGTGTCAGAATATGCCATCAAGTTCAATAAGTTAGCCCGTCATACTCCTACTTTGCTTCCTACAGCCAGAGGACGAGTCCACAGACTCATTAAAGGAGTCGATTATGATCGTAAAATTTTGTACGACTCGGGAGCTACAAGCTGATACTTCATTTCTGCTAGTTGTACAAATTTCCAAGATATTAGAATGTGTTCGGGGTGAGGAAAAAAGGAAACTAAGGAGACCAAGAGGTCTTGAGGTTCTGGGGGATTCATCGGATTCTACTCTGCAAGTATAAATCATTATGGAGGGGGCTCGGGCAGTCAGCCAACCCAGTCGGCACATCGGATTACTCGGGGTGCTCCAGTAAGTTCTTTTAATGCACCACCGATATGAGTTCCCACAATGGTTATTCCAGTTATCTGGCACATACTCAATATGAGCAGCCTAACCCGCAAAAGGGTTGTTATGAATACGGTGATACTAGGAACATCATGAGAATATTGTCCCAAACTTGGGAGAGACTTATTTCATCAAAGCACTCAGGCTACGTGCCCCATTGCAGTTACTACACCACCCACACGACCAGTTAGGGGTGGAGGACAGACGGGTAGAAGGCGTCCTAGAGGTGGAGACCCAGCCACTGATATATTTATTTTATGGTATGGCGGAGGTTGCTACATCAGTTGGTGTCGTTACAGGTACGACCTTGATATAATATAAAGGAATAATTTCCTTAACTTGATTCGGTTCTGAGTATCGAGACGAGTCCTCCTATTGTGCTCCACTTATGAGTGAGTTTCATAATTCTATAATCTACTTATGTGTTTACTCCTGTTGGAAGATTCCATGGAGATAACTACGCCTATCATTCCATGTTGGTCACTAATAAGAGCTGTGAGGCTAAATGTGGCTTTCTGTTACTCATTTCGGTAAGTTTTGATGTAATTTACGGATAATTAATTACAAATTATGAATTATATGCCCTACCGGTGTGGGGTTCATTATGTGTTATGATTTTGTTTAAAGGAAATTATTAGAAGGAGCAAATGAAAAGTTTCGATTGGCACGATGTGCATATTACTTGTGATTCAAAACCGAGGATGAGATCCTCACATTTTAATATAAACTGATATGTTTAAACCGGGCTACGAACTGCGGTGGAAGTTATATAAGGACGAGATCCTTGTGAGAAAAATTCTTGTGTTTAAGTTCTCCCTTGTGAATTTTAATTTGTACTATAGTACTAATAGGGAATCATGCCTGTTAGGCTTATTTGAAAATTCTATATGAAATTCTTTATGCATACTTGCCAATTTTGTGTTGTAATTATTAAGTTTTAACCTACGAGGTAGGTTCCCGCCCAGGTGACGTTAAATGTGACTCATTAATTCGGATAAATAATTATGAGGTCTTCATGCCTCGTGTCTCGTTATCAGTATTGTGAAGGTTTGAAATGAGATTTTTGTTAACATGAAGTTAATTGACGATTTTGTAATTGATTATGAACAACTATTAAGACCAGATTGACCCAGAAGGGTGCTCCGTTCATATGGGCCGAGGAATGTGAGGAGAGCTTCCAAAAGCTCAAGACAGCTTTGACTACAGCCCCAATGTTGGTATTACCTACAGGTTCAGGGTCTTATATTGTGTATTGTGATGCGTCGCGTATTGACCTCGACGCAGTGTTGATGCAAGACGGTAGGGTGATTGCCTATGCGTCCAGACAGTTAAAGGTGCATGAGATGAATTATCCTATACACAACCTTGAGTTATCAGCTATTGTTCATGCCTTAAAGATTTGGCGGCATTATTTGTACGGTGTCCATTGTGAGGTCTACACCGATCACCGAAGTCTACAACATCTGTTTAAACATAAGGATCTTAATTTGCTGCAGCGGAGATGGTTGGAGTTGCTTAAGGATTATGATATCACCATTCTCTATCATTCTGGGAAGGCCAATGTAGTGGCCGATGCCTTGAGTCGTAAGGCAGAGAGTTTGGGCATCTTAGCATATTTACCGGTAGCAGAGAGGCCTTTAGCCTTGGATGTTCAGGCCTTGGCCAACCAGTTTATTAGGCTGGATGTTTCCGAGCCGAGCCGAGCCGAGTTTTGGCTTGTGTGGTTTCTCAGTCTTCTCTTTATGACCGTATCACGGAACGTCAATTTGATGACACCCATCTGCTTGTCCTTAAGGACACAGTTCAGCACGGTGATGCCAAGGAAGTCACTATTGGAGATGAAGATGTATTACGGATGCAAGGCAGGCTATGTGTGCCAAATGTAGATGGTTTGCGTGACTTGATTTTCCAGGAGGCTCACAGTTCGCGGTACTCTATTCATCCGGGTACTGCAAAGATGTATCAAGACTTGAGACAGCACTATTGGTGGAGGCGGATGAAGAAAGACATAGTGGAATATGTAGCTCGGTGCCTAAATTGCCAGCAGGTAAAATATGAGCATCAACGACCAGGTGGATTGCTTCAGAAGTTGGAAATTCTAGAATGGAAATGGGAGCGGATCACTATGGATTTCGTTGTTGGGCTCCCACGGACTCGAAGGAAGTTCGATGCAGTTTAGGTGATTGTGGATAGATTGACCAAGTCATCTCATTTCATTCATGTGATCACTATTTACTCTTCAGAGCAGCTGGCTCAGGTATATATTTGTGAGATTGTCAAACTTCACAGTGTACCGGTATCTATCATCTCTGACCGGGGTACATAGTTTACCTCACGGTTTTGGAGGGATGTACATCAAGAGTTGGGTACTCGTGTGGAGTTGAGTACAATATTTCACCCTTAGACGGACGGGTAGTCCGAACGCACTATTCAGATACTGGAGGATATGCTTCGTGCGTGTGTGATAGATTTTGGGGGTGCTTGGGATCAGTTCTTACCACTTGCGGAGTTTGCTTACAACAGTTGACACTCAAGCATTCAGATGGCTCCGTATGAGGCCTTGTATGGTAGGCGGTGCCGGTCCCCAGTGGGTTGGTTCGAACCGGGCGAGGCTAGGCTATTGGGTACAGACTTGGTTCAGGATGCCTTGAAAAAAGTTAAGTTGATTCAGGATTGACTTCGTACAGCCCAATCTAGACAGAAGAGTTATGAGAATCAGAAGGTTCGTTATGTTGCATTCATGGTTGGTGAGCAGGTATTGCTCCGGGTTTCGCCTATGAAGGATGTGATGAGGGTCGGGTAGAAGGGTAAGTTGAGCCCTAGGTATATTGGGCCTTTTGAGATTCTTGAGAGAGTTGGAGAGGTGGCTTACAAACTTGCACTACCACCTAGTCTCTCTGCGGTTCATCCGGTATTCCATGTTTCCATGCTTTGAAAATATCACGACAATCCGTCTCATGTGTTAGACTTCAGTTTGGTTCAGTTGGACAAGGATCTATCTTATGTTGAGGAACTAGTGGCTACTTTGGATAGGCAGGTTCGAAAGCTGAGGTCAAAGAACATTGCTTCCATGAAGGTTCAGTGAAGGGGTCATCCGGTCGAAGAGGCGACTTGAGAGACCGAGCATGATATGTGCAGCTGTTATCTACACTTATTCACCAGCTCGGGTACTTTTTCTAACTCCGTTCAAGGACGGACGTTTGTTTTAGAGGTGGAGAATGTGATGACCCAAAATATCATATTTAAATTTAATAATTAATTTTGTGTTCTAAGACCTCAAAAATCACTATTTATCATTCCTCCAATTGCGTGCACAGTCCGTAAAATTTTTCGAAAAGTTTTTAGGTGAAAAATGGATTAAAATGTGAATTAGAGCTTTAAAACTCAACTGAGTTGATTTTGGTCAATATTTTGAGAAAACGGACTCGGGTCAGTGTTTTGATAGTTCCGGTAGGTCCGTATCGTGCTTTAGGACTTAGGTGTATGCCCGGAATTAAATTCCGAGGTCCCTAGCCCGAGATATGAAATTTTGATGAAAAATTAAAAGTTTAAGTTCAAATAGTGACCGGATGTTGAATTATGTGCAAACGACCCCGGAATAGAATTTTGATGATTCCAACAGCTCCGTATATTGATTTTGGACTTAGGAGCGTGATCGGAATTTTATTTCGAAGTCCGTAATGAAATTAGGCTTGAAATGGCTAAAATAGGAATTTAAAGTTTGGAAAGTTTGATCGGGGGTTGACTTTTTGATATCGAGGTCGGAATCCGATTTTGGAAATTGGAATAGGGCTGTTATGTCATTTATGACTTGTGTGCAAAATTAGAAGTCATTCCGAATTGATTTGATGTGTTTCGGCACAAGATATAGAATTTGAAAGTTCAAAATTCATAGATTTTGATTTGAGGTGTGATTCGTCGTTTTGATATTGTTTGATGTGGTTTGAAACCTCGACTAAGTTCGTATTGTATTTTGGGAGATGTTGGAATAATTGGTTAAGGTCCCGAGGGTCTCGGGTGGATTTCGGAAGGTAAACGAAATGGATTTTGGACAAAGGGTTGCTGGAACTTTCTGTTGTAGAAATTTCGCCAGAAATTTCTAGTGCGTAGAGCCAACTTTGGAAGCTTATATCTCGCAATTCATAAAGAATCAGAAAATTTTCAAAACATAAAAGTTGTAGTCGTTTGATTCTAGTTTCCAGAAAGTTAAATTATTTATTATTTGGACACGTGTACATAAAGTTATGGTAGATTAAATAAAGGTTGATAGAGCAGTTTCGCCAGAAATTTCTGATGCGTGGAGCCGACTTTGGAAGCTTATATCTCGTAATTCATAAGGAATCGAAAAATTTTCAAAACATAAAAGTTGTAGTCGTTTGATTCTAGTTTCCATAAAGTTAAACTATTTATCATTTGAACATTTGTACATAAAGTTATGATTGATTGAAGAAAGGCTAGTACAAGCAAGTTTTGGTGGACTTTTAGTGACGGAAAATGGACTTTTAGTGACGGATGGGAAGAAACTTAAGGACCAAAAATGGTCATTTCCTTCATTTCGTTTTGAATTTTTGGAGCACGGATCTTGGGCGATTTTTGGACGATTTTTGCGAGAAAATATTGGGGTAAGTGTTCCTTATCCTATATTGATTATATTTCATGATTCCATACTCATTTATATCATGAATCCGTGAATTTATAGAAGAAAAATCAAGATTTTTGCATAATCTTCCAAAAATAAAAATTTAAGATTTGGGGGTCCAGTTGTCATCGAAATTTGGTAAAATTAGTATGGGTGGACTCGTAATTAAATAGGTTGTCGGATTTTGTAAGTTTCGCCGGATTCCGAGATGTGGACCCCATGGGCAAATTTTGAGCTAATTTCGGATTTTATTGAAAAATATAATATTTTCTTATGAAATTGGTTACTATAATTTTTGTTGACTGTATCGAATTAATTATGACTAGATACGAGTCGATCGGAGTCGAATAATCGAGGAAAAAATATAATACTTGGTTAAATTGGAGCAAGTCGAGGTAAGTGACTTGTCTAACCTTGTGTGGGGGAAATTCTCCCTAGGATTGATAATTGTAATGTATGGAAAATCGTGTACACGAAGTGACGAGTGTGTACAGGGCTAAATGTGAAAGATTATATTTTAAATTGTGTAGATCATTATTGTGCATTAATTAAATTATTTTATTTTGTTATATTCTTCATTATTGATTTAATGTTTATATTTTAAATTTGCTTGACCTTTTCCTGTTAATTGTTTTATCTGTTTAGTTGGAACTTGGTTTCTTTTATTCTGTACATTATTTGAAGGTTGATATTCTTTAAATTAAATATTATTAATATGAAGTATTTGACATTTCTAAACTTGATATTGAAGCAACGTATTAAAAATTTTGAAATATTATTTTCCTGAATTATTTACTCTTGAATATTTTTATAAGATTTTCGTACTCATTGTGATGGAGCAGTGAGTTCTTTATTGTGGAAAAATATTATTGTTGAATTATTTTGACATGAGCCGTGAGCTCTTTATTGTGGAAAAATATTGTTGTTGAATTATTTTGGCAAGTTAAATTATTTGAGCACGTGAGGTGCAAATTGTGATATATTGTGATATTGATACGCATGCGGTGGTATAAGGTCCGGGTATTGAAACGCATGCGGTGAGATAAGGGTGGTTTGATACTCGTGGCTAGTAGGGGGAACTAGTAGAAGTCATGCGGTGTGATAAGGATGGCTAAAACGCGGGATGCTATTTCGGAAAAAATATTTTCTTTAAAATAAATTGTGAAGGCTCCCACGGTGAGATAAGGAAATGAGATATTGTGAATTTGTTTATGATTTGGGACTACGAGGCGGTACCTCGGGAGTGCCTTTGTTGATATTGATTTGTGGCCGCAGTTGCCTTTGATTATTGTTGTGATTTTCTTAAAGTTGAAAAGAATCCTGTTTTGTTTCCACGAGGTATTTATTTGCCATTATTTGATGTAATTAAATGTGACATACTACTTGATTCATTTTCATTGTCATTTTATCTTATAATATTATTTAAACATTTTACTATGCCATTATTTATTCTCTAGTAGGGCATGACCTGATCTCATCACTACTCTACCGAGGTTAGGCTTGGCACTTACTGGGTATCGCTGTGGTGTACTCATATTACGCTTTTGCACATCTTTTTGTGCAGATCCAGGTACATCTTATCGGACCACGTATCAGTAAACTAGCTGTACGAGGAGACTTTGAGGTATATCTGCCAGCATCCGCAGACTCCGGAGTCCCTTCTATCTTACTATGTTGTCTTTCTTATTTGCTTTAGACTCTGATGTATAGAGACATAGAGAATAAATTCTTGAAAGCTTGTGACTTATTTCTACCGGGTTTTGGGAGTTGAAATTGTTTGAATTGTAGTTTATTTATTCCATATATTTATTATTATTCCGCATTGATAGGTTTACCTAGCCTTAGAGACTAGGTGCCATCACGACATCCTACGGAGGGAATTTGGGGTCGTGACAAATGAGTTAAGATATCTATTAGCTCCGAAATCGTTATCCATGCCCCAGACTAGATACTATTCTGTAACGATCATGTAATGTGTTTGGTTGCGTAAATGGTTTTAGTGATTAATCTATATCCCTTCCCCAATAATTTCCATAATCCATGACCTCACAAGCAATCTCAAACTAGTTTTAGAATAGTAATTTATGAATATGTATGAAAAGTTTTAGACACTCTTTAAATATTAGCCCACGTGTTCATACCCGAACCTTGAATTGATATGCTTAAATAATAAAAGAATCATGTGCGCATTCCGCATCTTGATGCCTTTAAATTTAAAATAATTATGTTATAACCATGTGTACATTCCGTACCTTGGTTTAACATTTAATTCCAAAGAAGTACCTTGTGTGCGTACCGCATCTTGGTGAACACAATTTAAAAATATATAATAATAATATAATAATTAATTACGCTGTAATAAATAAGCCATAATCAATAAAATACAAGAATAGCTAAAAATTGATTTAAGCCTTACATTAATTAATAAAGCGACCGTGCTAAAACCACCGGACTCGAAGGGTGCTTACACCTTCTTTCGGTCAACAGAATTCTTTGCTATAAGACGAGAGTCGCTTGATTCAATTAGAAAAGCAAGGAAATGTGAATTTGAGGGGTAAAATTATATTTAATCCATCTCTATATTACTTTTGAACAAGAGATCCCACATTTTGTGGAAACGCAATTCTCAAGCACTTCAATTTTTAAGTAAACTTTTGACTTATTTTATACTACGTTCCCTCTAAAAACAATGTCATGTTATACTATTGTATGTGTTATTGGCAGGGGCGAATCCAACATATTAGTTGTGGTTCAGTTGAACCCATGACTTTTATCCTAAATCTGAATTTTCAGTATAAAATTTATTAAAATTGGTGAAAAAAATAAGGTATGAACCCATAACTCAAATAAGATGATGGGTTCAGTGGTTGAAGTCGAAATTTTGAAACTATAAAATTAAAATTTTGGATCCGCCTCTAGTTACTAAATTTCGCAGCTAGTTGATGTTTTTTTTTGAGGCTATTACTTTTAATGAATGATCACAATCTTTAGTATAAAGCTCAAGTGCTCAACCATGTTGTCTCTGAACTTTATGCAGTAGATTGCAGCATCAAATGAAATGCATAATAGTACATCATATAATATCATATAACTTGTACTATACAATTCGGTTCATTTGAATTGAAGTTCATTGGGAATTTGGTCTATCTTTGCCAATTTGTCCCAGTACTTCTCTATTCTCACTTTCTTTCGGTCCCACTTTCTTGGGGTTTTGGCTTGGCTGAAAAAGTCATACTTATAAATATTGGCACCAGGCAGCAAATAAATGTATATCACTATAAAAACGCGTATATCATAACTTTATTTTTACTTCTTTGTGTATATCAAAATGCATATTAAAATTTTATTTTTATTCTTTGTTTACCTAAAATATAAAATTATAAATATAGTTGTTTAAAATTTATTGTTGTCTCTATATCAATGTATACCACAATAAAAATAATTGAATTATTATAAATCGCAGTGTATAACATATCGAATATGTGTATACCAAAATGAATATCACAAGTTTATTTTCCTTCTTTATGTATATCAAAAATTTATTTTCCTTCTTTGTATATCAAAAAATTATTTATTCCCACAACTTGCTCTAAAGATGTTATATCAAAAATTTATTTTCCTTCTTTGATCAAGAACAAAACTGAAGTAAGTTTATTCAAAATGAATTTCGCCTACTTGAAATTAAATTAGACGATTTGATTTTCATTTAACCTTGTAGTGCCAAATCTAATAATGCATCACGATAAATAATATAATATACACACAAATATATATGGTGATATACATAGATGTACACCATCTCAAACACACATATTTCTTTTTCCACAATTAAAAAAAGAAGAGAAAAATAAAAGTAGAATCTGTCTCTTGAAAAAGAAAGAGAAGAAGAGGGAATATCTCGGAGTAGAGCTTATTTTCATCTGTAATTCATGTCATAATAGCAATATTAAGGTTATTGACTGAAAAATTCCATTGATGTAGTCTTGCTGTATTTTTTGAACTTGGGCCTAGAGAAATTCTCTTCCCAAGTTATGTGTATTTCATTGTTTCTAATGGTATATTCAACAAGCTTTTCAATGAAATATATTTTTGTAATTTGAATTGCTGAGCGATTTCTGAGAGAAATCAGTTGGTTGATGGTTTTCTTTTTGTGCGTTTACTAGTGTTGTTTTTCGTTTTACTTGATCTAGATTATAACGGTGCAGTACAACCTTAAGAAGATTACGGGGAGAGAAAAGAAGAAGAAATTGAAGAAGAAACATGGGGAGAGAGAAGAAGAGATACGGGGAGAGAGAATAAATAAGGAACTAGGGTTTTTTAGGATTTAGCTATATAATGCCAATTTTTGGGACTGTCTTTGCCAAACGTAAAAGAATGCTAAAATTTGCCAATTCTCTTTATGATTTGTCATGCCATGCCATTTTCTCCACTTTCTTTCGGTCCCACTTACTGATTAGGCCCATTGAAATAGTGTTTTGAACAGGCCCACTCTATTGGGATTTTAGCATGGCGTGACAATGTACTCACATAATTAGCAAAAAATAGCCTTAGTTATAGATATTAACACTAAGTAGTCCATAAATATATATCATAACAATTATATGAGGCCAAAAATTTACCAATTTCTATTATAACTTGTTACGTGGTGCCAATTTCTCCGCTATTATATTATTTGGACAAACTACAACTGAACTGATGGTCCGGATTAAAGTGGGCCTGCACACATATCAATCGCCATTTAAGGTTTGCTGCTAGCTGCTGCTGAGTTCTTAAAGTCAAAATTGCACTGGTTGTTCCTAAGGACTGGTTCTCGTTTTTAATTTTGCTGCTAAAATAAATTTCTTCTTCACCAAACACGCCATAATTCTTTAATATTAAAAGCTTGAAATTCTTTTGGGGTAAAAATTGGAAGTTAATAATTGAGTATTGTTAAAATCATTTGCATGTTAATAATTTGTGCTTAAATTTTTAGTTCAAATACTAATTTAGTGATTTGCTTTGAAAATCTCAAAACTCCATTGTTGATCCTTAAAATGTATTTAAGAAAACAAATGGGTCTTCTTGATTTGGTGCTATTTGACTAAATTAGTAATTGTGAATCGTTTATGTTGGTTTTTGGAGGTTTTGTTTGAAATTTGAGATCACTTGGAGCATATTTGGGGTAGTTTGATTAAAATTAGAATTGCAATTTTATAGAATACTTTATTGAATAACACATGCAAATTATGCCAATTGGGTAGATTTTGATGAATAATTTAATAAATAGGTCTTGCAGATAACACAAAGTCATGCCAATCTGGTAGAGTTTTGTGAATAATTGAACAATCACAAAGTCATGCCAACTAAATTTGTGAACAATTAACAATATAGGTAGAGTCAATATATGATAGATTTACCAATGCGGCAGAAAAATCCATAAGTATGTGTCGGGCCGAAAGTTTCTAAACTAAATTCAAAAACAGAAATAATATTAATATTTAAAGACCAGCCCTGATATGGCCATTTCTGTCAATCACCTGTTCTTAACTTCGTTTGCTTTTAATTTCGAAATGTTAACTAATTCAATGTTACTGTTTTCCTTGTATATTCGAACTAAATTCTCCAGGAAATTAAGATAATTTAAACTACATTAACTTGTAAAATGAATACATCAATCAAGTAAATTATTGCCAATTGCATCTAAAAAATCAGCAGGTAGAAAAGACATATCGGGTTAAATCGCCACAATTATTGGTAGTATTATTACTGACTTTACTTCATCATCTTTTACAGTAAACACCTATGTATCCTATCTAGTGTTGGACCCAAATATATAAAATCGAAAAAAACAATTGCTACTAACAATATTGTATTTTAAATAACTATAATTCATGAATGATACAACAAAGTCATCTGAAAGGTCTAGGTGGTTTTTCTAGGATTGCAGAAAAGAACACTTCCCGATCATTTTTATCCACCTTAGGAACAACAAGCCACTTATGTTGCTTATACCTCAGAATCTTGAATGCTTCTAAATAATCATTCAATTCTTCCTTCAAACAGAAAAAACTATCAATCCATAAAAGCCCACCAGGCCTCAAAACTCTATCAAAATCATACAACACAAAATCCAGCAACACGAAATCAATCCATCCATCAAGAAACCTCGTCGTATGAATCAAATCTAATGTGTTATCGAAAAATGGTAGCCTCTGATTTATGGTTAAGTAAAGAGGAATTAGCCCCCTAAGAGCAATCATCTCGTTAAATGGTGCACCAAGATTTATTGTTGCAGAAACTATAGTGACATTATGTTCCCTCATTCTAGCAGCAAATGTGCCTGTGCCAACACTGAAATCCAGTCCAATTCTGATCTCTCCTGGCTTCAAACTAAGCACTTCTCTTATCAATATATCAGCTGTCATTTTCGAATTCGAGTCTTGATATGAAAGAACAATCCATCTTGGAGATTCATGATGTGTAAGATTGAAACAATCTATGCATTTGAAGAAACCTTTGGCCGTCGAATTTCTAGCCAAACAAGTGAAATTTCTGCATTTGTATTGACTCCATCTAACATTTTTGTCATCAGGTAGTTTCCAAAGGGATTTATTTATAGGGTATGGTTTATTGTACAATTGAGGAGCTCTAGCAAAACATCTTCTTCTTGGTAATGGATCACATCCATGAACCATAAGCTTCTGTGCTAATCTCCAATCGTCGTTACACATTTCGCCGATATCATAATCCATGTACTCTTCAAGCTCTGTCTTCATTGAAAAACAAGCATGACCAATGCTAGTGAATGTACCGTTAGCTCCCATAAAGTTTTGTTTTTTCAACCTGTTTGGTTTAATTCTTACATATTTTCTGATTTCTTCTGTCAAGAAATATTCAGCAGGTCCATTGGACTGTTCTGATTGTTTTGATAAGGAATGTAGTACTGCTCCGGATTCACTATTTTGCAGTAGTGATTTCTGAACTGACTCGACTAGATTTAAAATATCTGCAAGAAAAACTGCTTGTTTTCCAGAGAATGATGTTTCATGATTTGGTAGTTCTCGCAAAATGTCAATTTCATGTTGGATTTTCTGGATTACAGTATCCAGAGTTAAATCAACGTGGTGATCGATTATACAAGAGTTTATGCGATTGTTACAGTTGCAGAAGGAATTTGTAGCTAGAAAAGATCTGAGAGAATAAATTTTGGAAAAACTAGCCATACATATAAGAAGAGCGAGAATACAAAATATGAAGATTAACCTGTGTGTCCCTCTCCATGCTCCCAACTTCTTTATGATATTTGATTTAGGCATCTGTCTTAGAATGAGAGCGATAAATTCCTCTGTTGAAGACTTGGGAATATATTGAAGAAATTATAGTCAAGAGACAAATGATTGCAGCAATATCAAGAATACTTGTATGACTAATTTCCTGATTAATAATCATGATTTTGATTTAGATATTTCGTAAGAAGATTGATGATATTGAGATCGGAGTCCACATGTTGCATTAACTTATGATGTACTTTTCAGGTTCTTGGGAAGAGTAGTTTTTCCTTATCAGTCGCGTATTCTCAGCAAAAACTTTAAAATTGTCAAGCTACATTATAAAAATGCCTAACCTCATAGTCATGAATACATATTTATGTATATTTTTTTCCAAAAGAATTCCAACTATATGTATATTTCAAGTCAAAGGTCACTCCTGCAGCTTAAAGGCTTCATTTGCTATTGCTCATGGTAGCTTGTTTGTTCTTAATGTCATGTTAGGGAAAGTGGCACTTTTCTTCAACAACAGTACAACACCAATTAAGTAGAGAGTAGAAATGAAGTTTGTAACAAATATAAGAGGCAGAGAATGCCATCTTAGCGAGCGTTTAGACATAGATTTGGTTGAAATTAGAAGAAAAAAAATGAGTTTTTGAAGTGAGATAAAAAATAATTTTTAAAAGTTGAAGTTGCTTTTCGACATAAATTTTACTTAAAAAGGATTTGAAGTTTTATGAGTAGAAAATTTCAAAAACTACTCTAGAACTGTTTTTGAGATTTGAAAATTTTGTTTTCAAAATTTGACAAAAAATGGTTAAAATCTATAAACAAAAGAGATATTTGAAAACAAAATTTGAAAAAAAAAAAACTGCCAAACGGGAAATTAGATTTCTTAAACTAGCATGACCAACACAAGCTAATAGTGAAAAGTGAAGTGAAGGGAGCTGGAAGCATCTCAATGTAATGGATTATAGTACTAGTAAATAAGCAGACAAAATGAAGTATGAAAGTCAACAAAGCCATCTTTATGTATTGGAAAATAGAAGAGGGACTTGGAAGTAAAGAATATTACTCCATAGTACAAGACAAAATGACACCAATCCCAAAAGTAAATCTTGAAAGTCTTTAAAGAAATGAGAGAAGAAGAAGTAGGAGGTTTTCTTTTAGTAGCTTTAGAGGTATTGGAAAAATAAAAGGCAGAGCGTATCTTCATATCGTTCTATGTGCATAGAAAATATGCATCCACAAAGACCAGCCAAAAAAAAAAAACGGAAGAACCAAAAGTTCAAGTCCCACCTCTTAGCATCTTCATGACTGGAATACACCTTTTTCTTTATTAAGTGTACTTTTGTCACTTAACACTATTGCTGAAAACATGAAGGGATGATTAATATTCAGGTAATATTAGGATTAGAAAAAACTTGGTTTTGGTTTTCCTCTTTGTGCTTTTAATGTGTATGTTTGGATTTAACGTCAGCGACTTTTACAGTATGTCTTGGGAAAATTCTTCTTTTTTAAAGAGCTGGCTTACCAAACCAACTTATTCTTGAAGTAGATTGAAATGAGAATTTGAGCAAAATACTTAGAACTAGATAGAGATCAATCCACCTTTTCCCACATAAAATTGAGGTCAAAATAGTGACGCTGAAAGTTTAATGTGCCAACATTTCTTCCACAAAGATTTCAAGTTAATAACTTGAGAGTGAAAACAGTAACAGGGAGAAGACGTTTGGTACTCAATCATCCATTCTGTGTAATCAAGAAAAAATCATCACAAAAATCACAACTCCAAACTTTCCAACACCTAAAAAACAAACTCAAAGTGATTCAACCCTAATAGTAAAAGGGCAAAAATGAAACTTTTTAATTCCAAAGGTTCTAAACGTAAACAAAACTTTTTACATTTCCAAATTATCAAAAGTCCCACATTCCAACTATATATCATACTCTTCTCCGGCCATCGGAATACTGAGAAAGTGGGACCACCTCCGACAACGGCGTAGATAACGGCGTCGGCAACGGCGAGTTCCGACAAACTGGACATGAAGCATTCAATTTCAGCCACGCGTCAATACACATCACGTGAAAATAATGCTTACAGTCCGGCATCATCCTCAGCATTTCTCCATCCTTGTACTCACACAAGCATATCGGACAATCATTGCCGTTACCGTTACCGTTTCTTTTGGAGTAAACCAACTTAGGGTACGAGTTGATTACGACTTGATCAAGACCCAACGTCGCGTTTTGCGATGAAACGTCGTCGTTTTCTTCATCATCTTCCGCTACGAATATGATACGGGGGAGGTAAATTCCATTTTCACTGTTATTGAGGTTTTGAGAATTGTGTTGGGCTTGACGGCGGCGACGACGAGCGGCGGCGGAACGGCAGCAGATGTAAGAAGCAAGGAGGACAGTCGAGAGGAGAACGAGGAAACCAAGAGCTATGGCAATTGCATAACCGAGGCCGATGGTGCTGAGGTTCTGAGAGAGGGAGTTAGAGTTGGTGGTTGGTGTGGGTGTGATGGTTAGAGGTGGTGGGGGTGGTGGTTGGCGGCGGAAGACGGAGGAGGACATTGGGAAGAGAGAAAAATGGGGTTGAGAAGGTCCATGAGAAAGGGAAGGGGGGGGTTTAGGGGGAGAGAAGGTGGGTGGGTAGATTAACTGCTGGTGCAGCTACGGGCATTTAATAGTGTAGTTTGGAAAACAGAGAAGGTCATTTAATGGACAACATGGGGGTTGATGATGACTTTCGCCTTTGCTTTCTTGCTTACTTGGTTTAGTCTTTGGCTTGACCATGGGTGGGTTGGAAGTCTAATTTATTTTTGGCCATGTATGCATGTTGATTCTACTATTAACTTTTCTTTTTTTCAAAAAAAAAAAAATTGTTTGGTATTTAAAATGTATTATCTCGACCATAATTCAATTTTATATTCAGAAATACTCTTAAAAATTCAAAAATATTGCGGTATAATATGCTAGAGTTCGAATTTTTTATATATGAGCTTACAACATAATATGCTGAAATTTAATAATGTGTTGGAGTTCCATCATAATATGTTAGAAGTTTATACGCTGGCTCTATAATCTTGCATATTATGCTGGAACTTTTCGTGTGCTGAAATTCAAACATAATATGCTGGAAGTTTATATGCATGAGCGTCATAATCCAACATATTATGCTCGAATTTTCCGTGTTTCAGCAAAACAATAGCTATTTTTCAATGATTTCGCAAGCGCTGACTATTTTTCAATTATTAGTCCGAAAATTGACTATCACGTGCTATTTTTACAAGTAAATCGTATCAACATTCGTTTTCAATTCTCGAAATTGAAAAATGTAGTAACTAAGAACGAAGAAATTTTAATTATTCCACCACGCCACCAAGAATAATAAACTATTGATTCAATGGTCAGAGTGTCAAACATATATTATAATCTTGGCTCTATGTGTTCATTGGGATTTGATTAGATACGACATATTTATTGTACAATTAGATCGGATCTAATAAATTATCTACCTTCCTTCTCAAATTTGATTAAATGAGTTGTATAGAAAGAATTTACTTTCATACCATCAACGGCATCCAAAATTTATCAAAAGAGTTATCTATGGTAGCCTTTTTGGTAAAGTGACGTGTAGTACAGTCATATCTCTCTGTAATAATATGTTATAGAGAGGTCTGATTGTATATAAATATAGTAAAATTTTCTAACTTGCCAATTCATATTTAATGTACAGACTTACTTGAGTTTGCTTTTAAGTAGCTTGATTAAGTGTATAGGAATTTCTTACAATGTCAATAAAAATTAAAACTCAAAAGAAATGAATTGTTAAGAAGTTTCTCAAAAGGGAATCACAAAGTAAAAAGAAGAATTAACCCAAATAGTCGAGCATCCGATCACTTAAACTAAAAATAATCGGTAAAGATATAATATATACATAAATAATGTATTATATATATATATATATATATATATATATAAAATTTATGTATTATATGTGTATAATTATGTATAATCTATATATATGGCTAAAAAAGTAAACAATAAATATGACCGCCTATCTGTGTAAAGACCCCTATTAAAAAGGGATTTTTACTTACCTATACTACATATGAAATATATTTACCCTCCCTCGTCAAGTTTTAATTTAATTACATGGTCATATACAATTTACCAATTATATACAAATTAGTTTTAAATGAGTATCCCTTGATTGTAGCCTTTTGATTTAGTAAATCCCTAAAAATCCTCACAATTCCTTACTAACCCGGACAAACCTCAATCTTTCTAAAGGATTTTTCTTTTTCTCTCTTTGAAATTAACCCTCTTTGTACACCAATTCTACAAGGTTTTTTCTTTAAAAGCTCATAATTCTCTAACAATGGCGAAGAAAAGGATTAATTTTTTATTGATTTGAATTTTGTCATGGTTGGAGTTTGGAGTTTTTTCGAGCTCCCCCTTTTCTTGTTGGTGTTTCGATGATGGGCTAACAGTAGATGTATATTAATTATTTGGTTGTATTCTTCGAATTGAAATTGTCAATCAATAAATTTTGAAGTTGTTTGACTCTCCACCATTGGCAACCATTAAAAAGTTTCGAAACTTTGAATTTGAATTCAGATTTTCAAAAAATATTATTTGATCGGATTGGGTGTTATTGCAAATGATTGGGAATATTCTATGGAGTTTATATCTCGATTTTGAGAGTATTTGGTGAAGATTAGATTTAATTTAGCTAGATTTTCAGATTGAAATTCGAAGAAGAAGCAGAAGAACACACCACATACAAAATATATACAAAATACATACAAAAGACATATTGTATAAAATTTATATAAAAATTATATTTAAGTTGTATGATGTTGTAGTTGTATTTAATTGGGTAAGAATGATGTATGAAAATTATAGATAAGTTATAAATAAGTTGTATATTGTATAATTAGTTGTATGAAAATTATTTTTAGTATGTATGTTGTTGTAGATATATCAAATTTTGTATTAGATTTGTATAAAATTTATTTTTAATTTGTATGTTGCTGTACCATATATTATTCTTTTCTTAAAATAGATAATTATGACAAATAGAGAGAAGAGTTGCGCTAATTATGACTCAAAATAGGTAACACACAACTGAGAGGAGTCTTATTTAGATGGAAGGACAATTCGAACTTCGTTCCCTTCAATTACGCCCTTTTCCAAGCAAAGAATCCCTTAAACTAAGGCACTAATAATAGATTGTATATAAATTGTAAGAAACACTTGTTTAGGGCGGGTAATATGCAAAACTTGCACAATTTTAATAAATAAGTTTCAAATATTGTATAGGAAGAAAAAAAAATTCCAAATTGAATCATAGTTTGTTTCTTAGTTTGAAAATTACCAATATCCATGTTTACCCGTAAAACGGTGCAATTGAATTTATACGTAGTTTCTAGACAAGTGAACTAATTTGATCCTGAAATAATGCAATAATTGAAGAAATATATAATACTTAACCTTAAAATGTAAATGAAACAACACAAATGATAGTTCGGGGAACAAGGTTTCCGGACACAACAATGATGAGATCAAAAAGCGGAAAAGTAAGATTATATTAAGCTTTGTATAGAATGTGGTGTAAGTTTTGCCAGAAAATTTGTCATTTACAATGATAACTGGGCTCACTATTTATAGTTGCGTCTATGGAAGGAGGTCCTAGGATAGTGCCCTCCTTTAATGTCAATTATAAGGGTCATTGGTGAAGATGTAACGGTGAATATAAATGCCAAATTCTCTGTAACGGATTGTTGCTCTTAATGCTGCATAATATTTCTTATTAAATACTACCGGGCGCAGAGCATTTAAAACACCTTTATGAACGTTATCTCTTCCGGTGACAAGCGGAATGACTGCGTTCGGTCTTCGCCCATCCCTGTCTAGGGTTCCACATGTCTTTCCTTTAGATGACCACGTGTCATATTATATTTCACCCTATACAATCCGGTTATATAATTTCTTCTTCTTTTTCAACAAGGGATAGGAGGGGAGGGAATAGTGGCAAGGTGATGGAATCATGTAAATGTTATAACATTTTTAAAGAAGAAAATTTCATATCAAGAAGTCTGCGCCAAAATTACTGGCCGATACCATCTTTATTCTCAGTTTCGAATCATTGATTCTGCTCATATAACATACACTTTATTTGCGAGCAATAGTTAGAACTTTGTAATGAGAGCCTTACTGTAAAGATTCGGCCGGTCGTTTTGAGTATTACAAACTTATTTTTTTATTTACTGCTCAATTTATGCTTTACAGTTATTATGTGACTCGTCGGGGTAATTGGTTCGGGTCCGGTGAGGTTTTGAAATGGATTGGAACACTTAGTTTCAAGATTTAAAACTTAAGTTAAAATAGTGATCGGGTGCCGACTTATGTGTAAACGATCCCAGAATAGAGTTTTGATAATTCCAATAGCTCTGTATGGTGATTTTGGACTTAGGAGCGTGTCCGTACTAGCTGTGCCCATTATGATTTTGGACTTAGGAGCTGATTTTGGAAGTCCAGATATAGCTGAGCCAATAGGACCAGCTCAGGCACTAGCTGTGCCCATTATAATTCCAGGCCTTCAGGAGGCTCTGGACCAAATATTGACAGTTTGTACTAGCCTTGCTCAAGTGGTTTAGGCTCAGGCCTCAATTGTCACTTCTCAGGCCGGGGGAGGTACTCATACCCCTGTTGCCCGTACTCCAGATCAGGTAGTGCAGGGACTTCAGATACTGGGGGCACTACCAGCCTAGCCAGTTGCAACTGCTCAGGCCTCAGTAGTCCCCATTATGGTAGATAATGAGCAAAGGAGACTTGAGAGATTTATGAGACTTCGATCTCCATCATTTAGCGTTGCTGAGACAGAGGATGCACAGGATTTTCTGGATAAGTGCTGGTGGATGCTTCGGACAACGGGTATTCTAGAGACCAGTGGGGTCTCATTCACAACTTTTCAGTTTCTGGGGTTGCTTTCAGATCGTGGAAGGCTTATGAGATGTACAGGACGGTCAGTGTAGTACCACATATATGGCAGGAGTTCTCTATTCTTATTTTGGAGAAGTTCGTGCCGCAGTCTCGTAGGGAGGAGCTGCGCAGACAGTTTGAGCAGCTTCAGCAGGATGGCATGTCTGTGACCCAGTACGAGATGATGTTTTCTGAGTTGGCTCGTCGCGCAGTTTGGTTGGTTCCCACTGATAGGAAGAGGATTATGAGGTTCATTGATGGCCTCACATATCAGCTGCGGTTACTTATGACTAGGAAGAGTGTATCTGGTGCTACTTTTGATGAGGTAGTTGACATTGCTTGGCATATAGAGGTAGTCCGTAGTTAGGAGCGTGATGAGAGGGAGGCCAAGAGGCCTCGTGGACCATGTGATTTCAGCGGTGTTCCTTCAGGGGGTCAGTTTTATCGCGGCAAGGGTCGTCCTTACAAGCATGCTCAGACGAGTCGTCCAGTTCACCGTGGTGCATCATCCAGCCATGGTTCATACAGTTCTCATCAGGGTCAACCATCTTTCGGTGCCCTTCCAGCCCAGAGTTCGTCCCATGCCCCTTCAGTTCAAGGTTCATTTGCACCGGGTGCTTCTAGCATTTATTCTGGTTCTCGGGGCCCGATTCAGTCCGCACCACCACCAGTACCGGGGAGCTGCTTTGAGTGCGGGGATTTTGGGCATATGTGGAGGCAGTGTCCTCGTCGCCTGGGAGGTCCAGTGTAGTAGAGGAGTCAGACTATGACTCCAGCACCAGTTACTTCGCTACCCGCCCAGCCAGCTCGGGGTGAGGCTCAGTCATCTAGGGGTCACCCAAGAGGGGGAGGCCGATCAGGTGTCGGTCATGCCTGATTCTATGCTTTTCTTGCCAGGCCAGATGTTGTTGCTTCAGATGCAGTGATAACAGGTACTATTTTAGTGTGCCACATGGAGGCTTCTATATTATTTGACCCTGGCTCCACTTATTCGTATGTATCATCGTATTTTGCTCATTATCTGGATATGCCCCGTGAGTTCTTAGTTTTACCTGTTCGTGTATCTACGCCGGTGGGCGATACTATTACTATGGACTGTGTGTATCAGTCTTGTGTGGTAACTATTGGGGGGCTTGAGACTAGAGTTGATATTTCACTGCTCAGTATGGTTGATTTCGATGTAATCCTGGGTATGGATTGGTTATCTCCATGTTATGCTATTCTGGACTGTCACGCAAAAACTGTGACATTAGCAACGCCAGGGTTGCCGAAGGTCGAATGGAAAGGTTCACTAGATTATGTTCCCAGCAGGGTAATTTCCTATTTGGAGGCCCAATGTATGGTTGGGAAGGGGTGTTTATCATATTTGGCCTTTATGAGAGATGTTGATGCAGATACTCCTACTATTGATTCAGTACCGGTCGTGCGAGACTTTCCAGATGTATTTCCTGCAGACCTGCTGGGTATGCCACCCGACATGGATATTGATTTCGGTATTGACTTGGTGTCGGGCACTCAACCCATTTCTATTCCTCCGTATCGTATGGCACCAGCTGAATTGAAAGAATTGAAAGAGCAACTTCAGGACTCCTTGATAAAGGGTTTATTAGGCCTAGTGTGTCACCTTGGGGTGCACTGATTTTGATGGTGAAAAAGAAAGATAGGACTATGCGGATGTGCATTGATTACATACAACTGAACAAAGTTACAATCAAGAACAAATATTATTTGCCGCGTATTGATGATTTATTTTACCAACTTCAGGGAGCGAGGGTATTCTCCAAAATTGATTTGAGATCGGGGTATCACCGGTTGAAAATTCGGGATTCAAATATTCTAAAGATGGCATTCAAGACCCGTTATGGACACTATGAATTTCTTGTGATGTCTTTTGGGCTGACCAACGCCCCAACAACATTTATGCACTTGATGAATAACGTATTTCAGATGTATCTTGATTCATTTATCGTGGTATTTATTAATGATATCCTGGTGTACTCACGTAGCCAGAAGGAATACGCACATCACTTGGGTATTGTATTACAGAGGATGAGAGAGGAGAGACTGTATGCCAAATTCTCTAAGTGTGAGTTCTGGCTTAGTTCTGTGGCATTCTTGGGACACATAGTGTCCAGTGAAGGAATTAAGGTGGATCCAAAGAAGATAGAGGCAGTTCAGAGTTGGCTCAGGCTATCTTCAGCTACGGAGATTCGGAGTTTTCTCGGTTTGACCGGTTATTATCGACGCTTTATGGAGGGTTTCTCGTCTATTGCATCGCCTATGTCTAAATTGACCCAGAAAGGTACTCCGTTCAGGTGGTTGGATGAGTATGAAGAGATCTTTCATAAGCTCAAGATGTCTTTGCCTACACCCCCAGTATTGGTATTGCCTACAGGTTCAAGGTCTTATACTGTGTATTGTGACACGTCTCGTATTGTTCTCGGTGCAGTGTCGATGCAAGACGGTAGAGTGATTGCCTATGCGTCCAGATAGTTAAAGGTACATGATAAAAAATTATCCGGTCCACGACCTTGAATTAGAAGCTATTGTTCATGCCTTTAAGATTTGGCAGCATTATTTGTACGGTGTCTATTGTGAGGTTTATACCGATCACCGGAGTCTACAATATCTATTTAAATAGAAGGATATTAATTTGCGGCAGTGGAGGTGGTTGGAGTTGCTTAAGGATTATGACATCACTATTCTCTATCACCCCGGAAAGGCTAATGTGGTGGTCGATGCCTTGAGTCGTAAGGCGGAGAGTTTGGGCAGCTTAACATACTTACCGGTAGCAGAGAGGCCTTTAGCCTTGGAAGTTCGGGCCTTGGCCAACCAATTTATCAGATTGGATATTTCTGAGCCGAGTCGAGTTTTGGCTTGTGTGATTTCTCAGTCTTCTCTTTATGATCATATCAGAGAACGTAAGTGTGATGACCCTCATATGCTTGTCCTTAAGGACACGGTTCAGCACAGTGATGCCAAGGAAGTCACTATTGGAAATGACGATGTATTACGGATGCAGGGCATGCTGTGTGTGCCTAATGTAGATGGTTTGCGTGAGTTGATTCTCCAGGAAGCTCACAGTTCGAGGTACTCCATTCATCCAGGTGCCGCAAAGATATATCAAGATTTGAGGCAACACTATTGGTGGAGGCGAATGAATAAAGATACATTTGGGTTTGTAGCTCGGTGTTTAAATTGTCAATAGGTAAAGTACGAGCATCAAAGACCGGGAGGATTTCTTCAGAGACTTGAAATTCCGTAATGGAAATGCGAGCGTATTACCATGGATTTCGTAGTTGGGCTCCCATGGACCTTGTGAAAGCTTGATGTTGTTTGGATGATTATAGATCGGTTGACCAAATCCGCGCATTTTATTCCAGTTGGTACTAATTATTCTTCGGAGCGGTTGGTTGAGATTTATATCTGCGAGATTGTTCGCCTACACGGTGTGCCAGTGTCCATAATTTTAGATCGGGGCACGCAGTTTACATCATAGTTTTGGAGAGAAGTGCAACGAGACTTAGGCACACAGGTTCAGTTGAGTACAACATTTCACCCTCAGACGGACAAACAGTCCGAGCGCACTATTCAGATATTGGAAGATATGCTGCGCACTTATGTGATTGATTTTGGGGGTCCTTGGGATCAGTTTCTTCCACTCGCGGAGTTTGCTTACAATAACAGCTACCAGTCGAGCATCTGGATGGTTCCGTATGAGGCTTTGTATGGGATACGGTGCCGGTCTCCGGTAGGTTGGTTTGAACCGGGTGAGACTAGGCTATTGGGTACTAACTTGGTTCAGGATGCTTTGGAGAAGGTTAAATTGATTCAGGAGCGACTTCACACGGCGCAGTCTAGATAGAAGAGTTAAGCCGAGAGGAAGGTCCGTGATGTTGCTTACATGGTTGGAGAGAAGGTTCTGCTCAAGATTTCACCCATGAAGGGTGTGTTAAGGTTCGGGAAGAAGGGCAAGTTGAGCCCTTGGTATATTAGGCCTTTTGAGATACTTAAGAAGATTGGAGAGGTGGCTTATGAACTTGCTTTGCCACCTAGTCTATCAGGTGTTCATCTAGTGTTCCATGTATCCATGCTCCAGAAGTATGTCGGGGACCCGTCTCATATTTTGGATTTCAGTACCGTGCAGCTGGACGGTAATTTAGCGTATGATGTGGAGCCGGTGGCCATTCTAGACCGGCAGGTTCGAAAGCTGAGGTCAAAGAATATAGCGTCAGTGAAGGTACATTAGAGAGGCCAGCCAGTCAGAGAGGCTACTTGGGAGACTGAGCGGGAGATGCATAGCAAATATCCACACTTATTTGAGGCTCTAGGTATAATTTTAAACCCCATCGAGCAAGAACATTTGTTTAAGAGGGGGAGAATGTAACGACCTGACTGGTCATTTTGAGTATTACAACTCCATTCCCCCATTTATTGCTCAATTTATGCTTTACAATTGTTATGTGACTAGTCGGAGTGATTGGTTCGGGTTTGGTGAGTTTTTGGAATGGATTGTAACACTTAGTTCTAAGGTTTAAAGCTTAAGTTAAAATATTGATCGGATGTTGACTTATGTGTAAATGACCCCGGAATAGAGTTTTGATGATTCCAATAGTTCCGTATGGTGATTTTGGACTGAGGAGAGTGTCCGAAAAATTATTTGAAAGTTCGTAGTTAAATTAGGCTTGAAATGGCTAAAATAGAAATTTAAGTTTGGAAGTTTGACCGGGGAGTTGACTTTTTGACGTCGGAGTCAGAATCCAGTTCTGAAAATTTTCATAGCTCTGTTATATCATTTATGACTTGTGTGCAAAATTTGAGGTCAATCAGAATTGAATTGATAGGTTTCGACATCGAATGTAGAAGTTGGAATTCGTTAGTTTTTGTTAAGCTTGAATTGGGGTGTGATTGGTGATTTTAGCGTTGTTTGATGTGATTTGAGGTTTCGACTAAGTTCGTATGATGTTGTAGGACTTATTGGTGTATTTGGTTGAGGTCCCGGAGGCCTCAAAAAATTGGACTTAAATAGTTGCTGGAATTTTCTGATGCCTATGTCTGGTTTCCTTCTTCGCGTTCGCGAGTGGGTTCTCGCGTTCGTGAAGGGGAACTTGAGGCAAGTAAGATTTTCTCTTCGCGTTCACGAGTGGGGTATCGTGTTCGCGAAGAGGAGCTGGGGGCAGACGAGTTTGTTCATCGCGTTCGCGATTGGGCATTGCGTTCGCGAAAGGGAAAATAGCTGGTGAGGATTTTTGCATTCGCGTTCGCGAAGGTTCTCCTGGTAAAGCATCGCGTTCGCGAGCTATGACTCGCGTTCGCAAAGGGCAATGTTGGACAGCATAATTTTGTGCTTCGCGAATGCGAGGGACCTGTCGCGTTCGCAAAAAAGAAAAGTATGGACAGAAAGTTTAAGTTCTTCCTATTTTCTATTTTTGACGGATTGGAGCTCGGGAAGAGGAGATTTTCAAGAAAAATAATGTGGTAAGTATTTCTTAACTCAGTATTGGTCAAATTACCCGAATTTATGGTTATTTTTTAACATTTAATCGGTGGATTAAGTTTGAAAATTTAGAAATTCCTCTTGGTTTAATTTAAAAATTTAAGGGTCGAGTTGATGTCGAAATTTGATAAAATTTGTATGGTTGGACTCATGGTTGAATATGCTTTAGGATTTTGTAAGTTTTGTCGGGTTCCGAGACGTGGTCCCCACAGACGATTTTTGTTTGAAATTTCGGATTTTGATAAAAATTTTGTATTTTCATATGGAATTAATTCCTATAATTTTTATTGACTGAATCATATTATTTATGGCTAGATTCGAGGCGTTTGGAGGCCGATTCGCGAGGCAAACGCATTGCAGAATGAAAAATTACACGGTTTGAGGTAAGTAACAGTTCTAAATTTGGTCCTGAGGGTATGAAACCCCAGATTATGTGTTATTTAATTGGTTTTGAGGTGACACACACGCTAGGTGACGTGCGTGTGGGCGTGCACCATAGGTATTGTTACTTGGTCAATTTCATGGAATCGTGTAGTTGAATAATCTATTGATATCCGTATATTTTTTATGTTTTAGAGAAATCGAACTATAAATCATGTTTAAACCGTGTGTTTACACTGTTGGGACCCACAAAGGTTGTGTATTTATGGAATTATCTGTTAAATTACTGTTTTGCACTCAGTCACAGTTTTATTTGCACATTTCATCTCAGTCTCTATTGTTCATTATTGATGCATCATATCATTGCTGTTGGGCTGCTTATCATGATTTCTGAGAGCCCGAGAGACTGGAGAGGTTGATGACTGAGTGAGGCCGAGGCCCTAACTATGAGGATATTTATGGGGTCGAGCTGCACGCCGTAGCATGTTTCATTAATTATGCCATGATTGGCTTGATATAGCGTTTGGGCTGAAGGAGCCCCTCCGGAGTCTGTACACACACCCTAGTGAGCGCAGGTACTTACTGAGTGCGAGTGCCGAGTGCTGAGTGATTGAGAGGAATGAGTGACTGTGAGGAAAGAGTGAATGTGAGGTTGGAGTGAATTGGAGGTTTGAGTGACTGTTACTCTAAGAGGATGCATTGATTTCATTATTGCTGTATTTCAGCTGTCATATATCATTGTTTTGGAAATTTCTGAAAGACATTATCTTCTGTTTCAGTCAAAGTTGATATGAAATTACTGTGGAATTTCAAATGTTGAACTTGAGAGCATGCCCACCTTTTTTGTGTTGAAAATTACTGTATTTGGACTTAACCGTGAAGTTTCGTCACTACTTTCAGTTCTTATTTATTATTGTTACTTACTGAGTTGGTTGTACTCATACTACACCCTGCACTTCGTGTGCAGATCCAGGTGATCCCGGACACAGTGGATGTTGATTTTTTCGCACAATTGATTTTTCGGAGATTTAGAGGTAGCTGCCGTGTTTCGCAGACCTTGTCTCTCCTTCCCTATCTCCTTGTTTACTGTATTTGGTCTCAGACTATTATAGACCGTATTTTCCAGACTTGTAATGAATAGACGTTCATGTACTCAGTGACACCGGGTTCAGGGAGTGTATTTATATCCAGTATTTGTGGGATTTTCTCTTAAACTTAATTATTATGTTTTCCGTATTTAAAAGAAATTGTGGGTTATTGATGTTGTCGGCTTGTCTAGTATTGAAATAAGCACCGTCACGATGAATGAGATTTCGGGTCGTGACACTTACCCTCGTTACTAAATACTAATATTCTAGTAATACGAGTCATTTTGCTCGAATGTCATAGAAACTGACCCATCATGTAAAAATTAGTGCGCTGTTCAAATGAGTGCTTTACCTAAAGTTAATTTAAGCTCAGTCTTTTTGAATGATTGTTCCCGTCGAATCTCAATTTATCTGCCCCATTCTCTACATAGAACTTTTTCAGCATTCCTAACGAAAAAGACAGAATATAAATAAAGTACATATTATTACAAGGTTCCTTTCCTATTTATACTGTTATGTAGTAATACGTCTTTTTTTATTTATTTAAATTTCATCCATTTTCTTCTATTTCTGATCACATTAACGAGATAGGTATGAGAATTTGATTACTGTCTTTTTGCCAAATATAATAAGTAAATTAATAGATTCTACCATACTGCTTAATTAGCTGTGCGCTCCAGTAGGACCTAATCTAAACTCAAACAATTATGAATAACCTTAATGCACATCACAGCATTGAGTTGCACATGATGGGAATTAAAAACAGCTCCTGCAGTTTTCCCCCCTTTGACCTTCAGTATTAAACAGAATCTGGTCAAACTATGCAAATTTTCCAACAAGGTCTGTCCATCAATGCAGAAAGTCCAGCTTTATCTCAGCAAGGAAGCAACTTTAGCCATGGAGTGAGGTTCTAGTTCCTCCTCATGAGGCTGCAGAATAGAAGGAGGTGAAGCTTCCAATGGGAACACAAAAAGTCTCAACTTGTCCTATGCTGAAAGGACAGCTTCTTATAATTAGGCAATATAAAGACAAAGAAGATCAGAAATCTCAAATCTCTCTTTGTTTGTATCTTATTTTGTCAAACACAAAGCTCTTTAAAATTGCTCTGTCCTGGATTTGATCAGTTTGACTGTTTGAGCGCTCCACTTTCAAACATTGCCTGTCCAAGCCAAGTGAGAAACAAGCTGGGGACCCCCAATTAATTCCACGCACAGGAAAAAAAAATGTTTTACAGATAATAAATTAATAATGGAAGAAAAAGCTTAGACATATTAGATTGACTACAAAAGAACAATGAAAGAAAATCGATCTTTTGATACTAGATTAAAGTAGTATTAATTAGGCAGAATAGCCTCTGGGCCACCTAAACTTGGATCAGATTTTGAAGCCGCTATAAAAACTCTCAGTTTTCTGGTTTTGGCACCTCAACTCGATAACAATACTTATGATAAACCCCTCCCTCAGAGCGTGTATCTCAATTACCAGACATGAACACCACGTTAGACTCTAAGATCATTAATTATTTGACATTTGTAATTCGTTGATCCCAACTTTTTTCAAAATCAATTTATTAAATTTTTACTTTTTCTTCTTTTTCTTTTCTTTTCTTCTTCACCATAGTTCTGCCAGAAGAACTTTTTCCGCCCAACCACCATTTCCCATGCTGAAAGTTATGATCTGGTTCATTAAAAGTGAGACTTCCCGATGTCGAAAAAATCAGAGCCGAAAATACATCAAGAAGAAAGAAAAGATAATCAGAGTCCATTTTTGAAACTCAATATCAAAATAAAAGAAAAATCACTACAAGTTGAAGAAAAATTACTCTTCTCCTCTTCAAAGCATTTGCTAGCCTTTTGTAAAACCAGAAACAATAGGTACGTTTGGACCCCATGAATGCAATGAAACCCGATGTCCTTTTTGCCTTTTTGTTTTGTTTGGCTGGCGAACGTTAAGCCCAAATTCATATTTGGATGTGATATATTTTGAGCTCGATTGTTGACAATTTTATTCTTTGTTGAAATTAAAAGGAGCATACATAAGAAAAAAATGGTAAAGAAAAAATAAAAATGCTTGACTTCATTAATGAAATGGAACATAGGGGGAGGGTGTCACGACCCAAAAATCCCACCACGGGAGTCGTGATGGCACTTAGTCTCTAAGACTAGGTAAGCCAATTACAATTACATTTCGAACTATTTTTTTTTGATAAATAAGTTTAATACAAGTGTCGAAACCAAAAGCGGAAATAATTATAAAAAAAAGCCTCCCAAGACTGATAGTACTGAATCACGAACTCTAACTGATTACATGTAACGATCTCAAAGATCGAGTATATAATACTGTTCGAATAAGAGTGACAGTACAATAAAAAATAGAAAGACTCCAAGGGACTGCAACGACCGAGCAACTCTACCTGGAATTCTTGCGATCAACATACTAACTCTATCGAGTTCGATATCTCCAATACCAGGCTCTACACAAAAATGTGCAAAAATATAGTATGAGTACACCACAGTCGGTACCCAGTAAGTATCAAGACTAACCTCGGTGGAGTAGTGACGAGGTACAATCAAGATACTTATTAGTCAAATAACATGTACAATACGGCATACAAAGATAATAGAAAACAGATAGTAGTGATAACAACAATAATCAACTGGTTATATAAACAACAAAGCAACAAGAACACCATAGATATTGCTCGCACGAATAATAAAGACAAGTACCACGAATTAAGTAAGCCCTTCAAAATATACATCTTATCAATAAGTTTTCCAAATAAAAATCTTTAGAATGTAATCTTTTCTAATTAAATATATCCCGAATATACTTCCTCCAAATAAATATATTACGAATACGAATCTTTCAAACAAATATCTCCCAATATAATCCCTTCAAACAAATATTTTCAAATATAATTCTTTTAAATAAAACCCTTAGAATATAGTTCTTTTAAATAGAAACCTTTCAAATGTAATTCTTTTAAATACAACATTTCGAATATAATTCTTTCAAATAAAATATCTTTTGAATATCATTCCTTTAGATAAATATCTTTCGAATAAAGTTCTTCAAATAAAAGTCACCATGTGACATCTCATTTCAAAATTATAAAAATTACGGGTCTCAGTCCACTTTCATATTTTCACTGCACCGCGTGCCCATATATCTATCACAACCGCACGGACAACTCACGTGCCAATATTATTATCATTTACTCGCGGCACCTCGTGCCCATATTTCATATCATAAATGCACGGATAATTCACAAGGCAGGAGATATAATAATATAATAAAATGACTGAGAAGTGAACAATGAGAATTTACAGAAAGATAACAACACAGCAAATAGAGGTAAACAAAAGGGGTACTCCCGAGGTATCACCTCGTAAACCCAAATGTAAATGCTCAACAGGGGGGATCTCCCGAAGTACCGCCTCAAAGTCCCAAAATAAATATGTAAGACATGGAGATCTCCCGAGGTACTGCCTCGTAGTCCCAAAGTAAATATGCAAGACAAAGGGATCTCCCGAATCGATATTCAAATCCCAAAAATTCATTTTATGAAATTTCTATAATTTTTTCCAAATTTTCATCTCAAAATACTAATTAAATAATGAAAACAATGATATATTCATGTATATTAACCAAATCCGAGTTAGAATCACTTACCCCAATGATTTTCTTGAAAATCGCACGAAACATCGCCACAAACCGAGCTCCAAAAATCCAAAAATAAAAAATGAGATGAAAATCTCGTTTATATGGTACCACATCTGACTTCCAAAGTATTGACCGCATACTTTTTTGTGCGGTCCGCACATTTAAGGTCTCTGCGGCCGCAAACCAAATTGTGCGGCCGCACTTCAGCAGCTACTACACTACTAGACTTTAGTAAATTGACTATAACATTTGGTACAAATGTTCAAATGATGATTGATTTACCATTTCTGGAAACTAGACTCAAAGGGCTACAACTTTCGTTTTTGGATCATCTCCAAATTCCTTATAGATCAAAAGATATAAACTTCCGAATTCGCACCATCGAATCTGCAGAAATCTCAATTCTGCGGCCGCGAGAGGAATTCTGCGGTCCGCACAATTCCTCTGCGGTCCGCACTTTTCCTCTTCCTTAGCACTCCAAAATGTGCCCCCCGCACTTTCAAAGTTCCAAAAAAATATTAGAGTGCCGAAATGGCCAGACTCGCTCAAAATTCACCCCGAAATACATCCGAGCCACCCGGGACCTCAACTAAACATACCAACAAGTCCTAAAACATAACGCGGACCTGCTCGAGACGTCAAACCACATCCAACAACATCGAAACTACGAATCGCACCACAAATCGAACTCATAAATTTTCAAATCTTCCAACTTCTAAAACTCGTGCCGAAACATATCAAATTAGCCCGAAATGACGTCAAATTTTGCATGCAAGTTTCAAATGACATAACGAAGCTAATCCAACTCTCGGAATCACATTCTAACCCCGATATCACCAAAGTCAAGTCTCGGTCAAACTTCCAAACCTTCCAATTCCAACTTTCGCCATTTCAAGCGAAAATCAACTACGGTCTTCCAAATAAATATCCGAACACATTCCTAAGTTCAAAATTACCATACGGAGCTATTGGAACCATCAAAATTCTATTTCGGAGTTATTTGCTCAAAAGTCATCTCTTCGGTCAACTCTTTTCTTTTAAGCTTCTTAAATATGAATTGTTCTTCCAATTTGATCCTGAATCGTCCGAAAATTAAACTCGACCACACATGCAAGTCATAATACACATCACAAAGTTGCTCGGGACTTTATGTCTCTCAATGAGATGCTAATTCACAAAATGACAAGTTGGGTCGTTACAGAGGGCAATAGAAAAATTAAAATGGGAATAAAACTAATTAGGAAGAAGAAGTAAAGAAAAAAGTGAATGGACGGGAATAAGGGGGGAAGGGGAAGAACGATGAAGGGGGAGGGGCAGGTTCAAAGTGATAAGTTTCTTTTTTTTTTTTTTTGCTTTTCCTTCTAGTTTGTATTTTTTTTTACAATTTTTTTAATGAAAATTAATAGATTTACGCGCCATATGAATGTGACTTGCACGCACTTTGTCCACGTAAGATAAGAAACCGTCACATAAGCATAGTCAATGATCAAAGGTGTTAACTAATAGTTATTCTATAAAAGTGTGAGTGTTCAAATGGGAAAATGGAGAGTTCATATATCGGCTTTAAAATTGGGTGCAAGTTTAAGGGGCTAGGAGGCCATTTGGCCTATCTATATCTATATTTATTAGAAAAGCACGAATAATTTATACTAAATATTGAACGACTAAAATATCTCCGAGATATTAATCGACTTTTATAACCTTAAATATTTGTATAATTTAAGGATATAATTGTAAATCACCTAAGGCTAAAATTCTTTTTCGATTTAAACTACACATACGCCAAGCCTACTAAGTTGAATTTGGGTCAAATTCGGTTGGGTCTTTATCGTTTTGCGTCTTTGTGATATAGCCTACTTCTTCTTAGACAACATAAAATTTCAATGTCGTCATACCAATTCTACTTGGATTATAACCGGACAAACAAGGTTAGATTCAAATATTTATCTCGGCCGCAAACATAAAGAGCAAATGAATTAAAACTCGAGTAATTTAAAAAAGAAATATTATGAAAGAACTGCGAAGAAACTAATATAAATACATTTTCTTCTTAATCTATTATTTGGCATGTATAACAAAACTTACTCATAATTTTTTGAAAGCAATATGATTCACTATCACATGACTACTTAATGAGTATCCTCTTCAAATGACTTCATTATTTAATATAGGAAAATTATAATAAAATTGAGGAATAAGTTTCGAAAGACTTTACAGAAAAGACAAACATTGATAATATGATTTATTTTTAAAGCATGCTTTTAATACGGTGTTCATTCGTTCTGAATTCAACTATTATGTTGATAATATGATTGATTTTCAATTTAAAAGATTGTTGTAGTTTTACTAAGACAATTGGTTTTCAATGATTTTTCCTTCTTGTATGTAACTTTTAATAAATCTAATTCCTTGTTCTTTCATATATTTATAATAAATTTAATTTTTACTCTTTTATATATAAATAACTGACTAAACATTTACGTGCAAGACTAGTTGTTATAAAAGTATGAATACAATATCGGTTTACAAAAATAACCTTATAATATTAAGCGTAATAACTCATAATAAAAGGACATAACCGAAATTCTAGATATTAGTCTTATAATCCTATTAGTTTTAGGATATAATACTACACATTAGGAATCCTATATGATTACCTTTAGGAATCCTATCAGTGTAATTACTTTCGTGATGTCTAATTCATATAAAATTGAATAAGTAAATATCTTTAGTCATGCAATCTTATTACTTTTAGGAAACACTTCTTAAAAATTTTAATTACCAGTTTAATTTGAAAATGAATTATAGTGTCCTATTACAAATTTAATTTGAGAATGTTGTAACGACCCGACTTGTCATTTTAAGAATTTAAGCCATGTCTGGTGGCATAAGGCCATGAGCAGCTTCTTATTATGTGTATTGACTTGCGTGCATGGTTGAATTCAGTTACCGGGTGATTCTGAGTGATTTGGGATACTTGGTCCCCAAAACGGAAGCTTAAGTCTTAGAATTTTTATCATAGTCGGAACTATGTGAAGACGACTCCGGAATGGAATTTTGATGATGTCAATAGCTCCGTATGGTGATTATGGTCTTAGGAGCGTGTCCGAAAAATTATTTGGAGGTCTGTAGAGGAATTTGGCTTGAAATGGCAAAAGATGAATTTTTAAAAAGTTTGACCCGGGGAGGTAAATTTTTGATATCGGGGCCGTAATCCGATTCTGAAAATTGAAATAGCTTTGTTATGTCAATTATGACTTGTGTGCAAAATTTAAAGTTATTCCAGATTGATTTGATGTGTTTCGACACAAGATATAGAATTTGAAATTTCAAAGTTTATTATGCTTGGATTGGGGTATGATTCGTGGCTTTGATTTTGTTTGATGTGATTTGAGGCCTCGAGCAGGTTCGTGTTATGTATTGGGACTGGTTGGTACGATTGGACGGGATCCCGGGGACCTCGGGTTTAATTTGGGGTGGTTCTGGACCAAGTTTGGGTGTTTTGATGCTGCTGGTTACTGGTTCTGGTGTTGTTCTTCGCGTTCGTGAGGAGCCTTTCGCGTTCGCGAAGAAGGATTTGTCTGTTGGGGCTTTGTTCTTCGCGTTCGCGAAGAAGGAAATTTTGCTATTCGTTGTCTGATTTTGGAGGCTCATATCTAGCAATCTATAAGGAATTTGGAGATGATCTAAAAATAAAAGTTGTAGCCCTTTGTGTCTAGTTTTCAGAAAAGTAAACCATTTATCATTCAGAGTTGTGTACAAAATGTTATGTTAGATAAATTATAGGCTATCCGGGAAGAGTTTGGAAATCTCGGTTGCACAAGGCTGACTTTGGAAGCTTATATCTCGTAATATAGAAGGAAATGGGAGATAAGCAACAAATGAAAGTTATAGCCCTTGGAGTCTAGTTTTCAGAAAGTTAAACCATTCATTATTTGGAGTTTTGTACAAAACGTTATGACCATTATATTAGAGGCTATCGGAGAAGAGTTTGTAAATGACTTTTGAAGAATTTGTTTATCGCGAACACGAGGGGGTATCGCGAACGCGAAGAACAAACCCCCTGAGCAGCAGAATAAAGTCCAAATTCGTGTCATTCTTCCATTTTTGGATCAAGGAAGCTCGGGTGAGGCGATTTTTCGAGATTTTTTCAAGGAAAATATTGGGGTAAGAATTTCTAACTTGATTTTGGTTAAATAACATGAATCTATTGTTGTTTTTATCACTAAATTAGTGAATTGGGTTGAAAAATTTAGAAAAACCCTCTTGGTTTAAATTTAAGATTTGGAGGTCGATTTGTTTTTGGAATTCGATAAAATTGGTATGGTTGAACTCGTATCGGAATGGGTGTTCGGATTTTATGAAAATTATGTCGGGTTCCGAGAGGCGGGTCCCGCGTTGACTTTTGTTGACTTTTTGGAATAAAATTTTAAGTTGACGTATTATTATCCGAAATTATTTTCGATGAATTTTAATGAAGTTATACAATTAATTTGGATAGATTTGAGCGGTCCGGAGGTCAATTCAAGCAAGAAGGCGATTTTGGAATATTGGCATAACTTCAAAGAGGTAAGTGTCTTGCTTAACCTCGAGTGGGGGAATTACCCCTTAGGCATCGAGTCTTATGTGCCATTTGTGAAATGTGAAAAGCCGTATAGGCGAGGTGACGAGTACATACTCGGCTTAGATGTGTAAATGTTTATTGAGTTAAAGTCTTGAGCATATTGTGTGATAAATTGGGTAATTATTGGTATATATTTAATCATCTATTTCTCGTGCCTAAATCCTTGTTGTTGTTGAATGTGTTGTTATATGACAATTTGATGTGATTGTTACTTGATTATTTATGTAATTCCGTGAATTTGTTGGTTTGATAAGTATTGGAATTGAATTTCATTATGGATTTTTTCTCTGCAAATAATTAATTAAATGAGCTTAAGAAGAGGTGTTTATATAATTATTAAAAATTTAAATTTAATGAAGACTTTGCTTTATGTTGAGTAGTTTCTATCTCTATTGGTTATTTTTGGGTGTTGTACACATTGTGTGTAGCTTTTGGCTATTTGTTGTGAAATTAATTGATTTTGTTATATCTTTAGAATTTGTTGTGGCCATTGAGCAAACTATAACGTGAATTGATTTTGTTATGTTGCCGTGATAATTTACCGTATAAATTGTTGTGTTGTGTGAATTATTATTTTGAGCAGATAAGGGTGGCATTTCACCGTTGATATTATGTGAGTATAGGGGTGGAATTTCACTGTTATTGTGTTGTTGGAATATTATCTGGGCGGAGCGATAAGGGTGGCTATTGATATTGTCTGGGCGAAGCGATAAGGGTGGCTATAGAAGCGATAAGGGTGGCAATAGGAACGATAAGGGTGGCTATTGTTAGGGACGATATGTGATGATGTGGGGTTGTGGTGTTGATGATTTGCATGTGATGTTATGATTTTCTTGTGTTTATTTTTATACCTTATGCAATTTGTCTTGTTGTTGGTAAATTGATAACAATCTGATTTATGTTGAAAATGAGAGCCTGTGGCTATGGCCAGGCGGATTATAAAATAAAATGTGGGCACGAGGTACCGTGAGTAAATAATGAGGATATTTGGCCTGTGAATTATCCGTGCAGTTGAGATATGAAATATGGGCACGAGGTGCTGTGATGAAATGATAATGATATTTCGCACGTGAGTTATCCGTGCAGTTGTGATATGAAATGAGGGCACGAGGTGCCGGAAAATATGATGATTTAATTATGGACACGAGGTGCCGTGAAAACATGAAAAATGGGCTGAGACCCGTGTTTACAAAAAATATGAAAATGGGCCGAGACCCGTATTTTTATGATTTTGAAATGAGGTGTCACATGGTGACTTTTAATTGAAAGAATTATATTCAAAATATTTATTTGGAAGGATTTTTATTCAAAAAGAATTATATGAAAGAATTGTATTTGAAAGATTATATTTGAAGATATTTATTGAAAGAGTTTTATATTCGAAACATGTTTATTTGAGGAAATTATATTTGAAAAAGAGTTTTATTCGTAAGAATTATGTGTGAAAGATATTTAATTGAAGAACTTGATTTAACTGGGTATAAATGTATTTATCAATTATTGAGCGATATTAATGGTGATTTTATTGTCTTACTGTGCACATCATTGGTTGCTTTATGTTGCCCTTATTGTTATTTGTTTCCTATTATTTTGTATATTATATTGCACAGGTTACTAGACTGGTGAGTGTCTTGAATGTAACTCATCTCTACTCCACTGAGGTTAGTCTTGATACTTACTGGATACCGACCGTGGTGTACTCATACTACACTTCTACATATTTTTGTGCAGAGCCAGGTATTGGAGACATCGGACTTGAGCAAGTTAAAGCGGGATTGTAAGGATTCAAGGTAGAGTTGCTTAGTCGTCGCAGTCCCTTGGAGTCTTTTTATTTCATTGTACTGTTAATTTGTAACCAAACAATATTGTATATTCGGTCCTCGTGATCATTTCATGTATTCAGTTAGAGTTCGTGACTCAGTACTACCAGTATTGGGAGGTTGTATATTGTAATTATTTCCGTTGTTAGTTTCAAAAAAAAATCGCTTCAAAATGTAATTGAAATCGGCTTACCTAGTCTTAGAAATTAGGTGTCATCACGACGCCTGAAGTGGAATTTTGGGTCGTGACAAATGTATTATATGGTCCAAATCTATTTAGAAAAATGAGAACCTATATTATTATAAAAGCATAATACAATATTAATATATCAAAATAGCCCTAAAATATTAAATGAAACAACTCATAGGGAAAGGACATAACTGCAATAACCTATTTTTTGGACTACAATACCTTTTATGCTAATTTTTAATATTTAAAATTTTAAAATTAATAAAATCTTGTCTATTAAATTCTTATTAAAAATATGTAAGAAGGTTTAGTAAAATCAATTTCATAAGAATCCTCCGTATTGGTAATACACTACCACTACATAATGTCCAATACGAAGAAAAAATCAAAATAATATTAAATGGAATGCATAAAGAGTTGAAATTGAGAAAACAAATACCAATATATTAAGATATTTTTATATTATATTTGAACTATTTTTCTACTCAAATAATATTATTAATCAATTTTTTGTGTAATATTGAAAAATACCCAATTATTAAACAACAACTAAGAAAATATTTAAGAATATAAATGTGTAAAAAAGAGAAAACAAATGGTTGGTAAGAGCCAATAACTAATGATTCTACAAACATAAAGATCTAAAAGTGAAATGTCATATCAATCTTTTACTCTTTGAAAATAAAATTTATGGTGGATAAAATTATAATTAAAATTAAATATTCAAAACAAGAGATGAACTAATATTAAGATCTGAATCAACATAGAGCAAATTATTTTTTATGTTAAAACCAAATAATTAAATCTTTTAATTAATTATTTAGCAAGAGAATTCAATTCAATTATTTTTTAAATTCATCATATGAGTAAATGTCACGACCCGGAATTTCCACCTTCGGGACTGTGATGGCGCCTAACATTTCACTTGCTAGGCAAATCAACATTAGAGAATCGTTAAGTCAATTATTATTCAATTCAATAGATACAGTCAATTAAACTAAAATGAAATAAAACCGAGTGCGGAATAACATAAATGCCCATAATATCTGATACAATTCAGATCCAGAGTCATAACTCACGAGCTTCTAAGATTTTCTACAAACAGAGTCTGAACGAAATACAACTGTTCTGAATGAAAGAAAACAGTAAAATAATAAAACTAGAAAGGGACTCCAAGGTCTGCGGACGCTATCAGATCTACTTTGAGTCTCCGATAAGCAAGTCCAAACTGCTGAGTCTCGCGATCAGCTAGGGCCGATATCAAAATCTGCACAAGAAGTGCAGAGTATAGTATGAGTACAACCGACCCCATGTACTCGTAAGTGTCGAGCCTAACCTTGATGAAGTAGTGACGAGGCTATGACAAGACACCTACATAATAAACCTGTGCAGATATAATTTATGTACAAGAAAACAACAATAACAGCTAAACATGTACTATTGGGAGGGGGGCATGCTAAAGGGGCACATATATAAGGAATACAACGGAAATGATAACCAGAATAGTCAACATGCTTTTAACCAGTGGAAACAACTAAACACAATGAAGAAAATTGCACGGCATCAACCTTCATGCTTTTACTCTCAACCTCACAATATAATTCAATAGATACGACACGATATCACCCTTCGTGCATTAACTCTCATAACATGGCACGACATCACATTTTCATGCATTATCACTCACAATGTAGCACGACATCACCCTTCGTGCATTAACAATCACAATATGGAACGACATCATCATTCGTGCATTAACAATCATAATATGGCACGACATCATCCTTCGTGCATTAACACTCACATATGGCACGGCATCACCCTTCATTCATTAACACTCTCCCTTACACATAACAATGAGCAAATAATAACAGGGAGATAGGATCAATAAGAACAAACTTGACTTTAACAATAGTTCCACAATACCAACCTCAACATTGGAATCAATACTTAATTATCACAAATCCCATAAACACGGGAAGAACGATCAATATAATGAATAACTAGTCTAAGCATGGATAACATGATCAAAGTAAACAATAATTGCAAGGAACAAGTCCCATCCGCATGCTTTAACCCGAGGACAATGCATAAGTACTCGTCACCTCACATATACGTTGTACCCAATATCTAAACATGTAGCATATAGGCAAACAAGTCCTAATCCCTCAAGTCAAGGTTAACCACGACACTTACCTCGCTCCAAAGGTCCACTCAAAGCTCAATCACAGCTTTTCCTTTCAAACAAGCATGCGAACCAATAGAATCTAGCAAATTACTAACCAAACGATTCAAATTAAGTCTTAGGAACTACCCACGATTGAAAAGGATTCAATTTAGGTCATTATTGAAAAAATTAACAAAAGTCAACTCCCGGGTCTGCTTGGCCCAAACCCGAAATTCGGATCAAAATCCGATTACCCATTCACTCCCGAGCCCGGTTATATAATTTGTTTTGGATTCGGATCTCAATTTGAGGTCTAATTTCTAATTTTACAAAAATCCCTAATTCTACCCAAACCCCCAATTTTTATCGTGAAAACACAAGATTTTTGGTTGAAATCTTAGGAAATATAGTGAAAGATTGAAAGAAACTAGTTTAGAATCACTTACCAATGATTTGGGGAAGAAGGGTTCTTTGAGAAATCGCCTCTAGGGTTTCTTTTTTTGAAAATTTTGAAGAATGAGCAAAATTCCCGTCTAAGTTAAGTTTTACCCGGCTGCAGATGTCGCAATTGCGATATAATGTTCGCAATTGCGAACATCGCAATTGCGAGAAAGAGGTCGCAATTGCGAACTCCTTCAGAAATCCCAGTGATCGCAAATGTGATAAAACAGACGCAAATGCGAACCCTACAACCCTCGCAAATGCGGCCCTACCTTCGCAAATGCGAAGATTCTCAAACAGTGCTGAGTCGCAAATGCGACTCTGCCTTCGTAAAAGCGGAATAGTCAAGTTCACAAATGCGAACTTTAGCCTCGCAAATGTGAACCCATCAGAGGTTGCAAATGCAATGCCTGATCTCGCAAATGTGAGATCAGAGGCCTGCACTAGAACTGAAAACACTAGCAACATTTCTAAGGCAAATTTCACTCTGTAGCCTATCCGAAACTCACCCGAGCCCTCGGGGCTCCAAACCAAACATGCACACAAGTCTAAAAATATCATATGAACTTGCTCGCATGATCAAATCGCCGAAATAACACCTAGAACTACGAATTGAACACCAAATCAAATGAAATTTTTAAGAAAACTTTGAAATTTCTATTTTCACAACCGGACATCCGAATCATGTCAAACCAACTCTGTTTCTCACCAAATTTGACAGACAAGTCATAATATAGTATTGGATCTATACCGAGTTTCGGAACTAAAATACGGACCCGATATCCAAAAAGTCAAACATTGGTGAAACATTTCAAAATCATTAAGCCTTTAACTTTTAGATTTCAACAAAGCGCGATAACTCGGGCTAGGGACTTCCGAATTCGATTCGGGGCATACGCCCAAGTTCCAAATCACGATACGAGCCCATCGGGACTGTCAAAACACGAATCTGGGTTCGTTTTCTCAAAACATTGATCATAGTCAACTCAAATAGATTTTAAGGCAAAATTTTTATATTTTCTCAGTTTTTAACATAAAAGCTTTGTGGAAAAATACCCGGACTGCGCACGCAAATTGAGAAAGGCTAAAATGAGGTATTTAAGGCTTCAAAGCGTAGAATTATGTTCTAAAACATAAGGTGACCTATCGGGTCATCACATTCTCCGCCTCTAAAACAACCGTTCGTCCTCGAACAGCCATAGAAAAGTACCTGGGCTGGTGCAAAGGTGGGGATATCTACTCCGTATGTCCGACTTAGACTCCCAAGTAGCTGCCTCGCTGAGCTGACCTCTCCACTGCACTCGGACTGAAGGATAACTCTTCGACCTCAACTGACAAACCTGCCGGGCTAGAATAGCCACCGGCTCCTCCTCGTAAGTCAAATTCTTGTCCAGCTGGACAAAGCTGAAATCTAACACGTGGGATGGATCGCTGTGATACATCCGAAGCATGAACACATGGAACACCTGATGAACTGCTGATAAACCCGGTGGCAACGCAAGCCTGTAAGCCACCTCTCCCACTCTCTCAAGAATCTCAAAAGGCCCGATATACCTAGGTCTCAACTGGCCCTTCTTTCCGAACCTCATCACACCCTTTATGGGTGATACCCGGAGTAATACTCTCTCTCCGACCATGAATGCAACATCATGAACCCTACGGTCGGCATAACTCTTATGTCTGGAATGAGCTGTGAGAAGTCGATCCTGAATAATCTTGACCTTATCCAAGGCAACCTGTACTAAATCTGTAACCAATAACCGAGCCTCCCCCTGCTCGAACCATCCAATTGGCGATCGGCACCGGCTACCGTATAATGCCTTATAGGGAGCCATCTGAATGCTCGACTGGTAGCTGTTGTTGTAGGAAAACTCTGTGAGCGGTAAGAACTGATCCCAAGAACCTCTGAAGTCTATAACACAAGCGCAAAGCATATCCTCTAATATCTGAATAGTGCGCTCGGACTGCCTGTCCATCTGAGGATGAAACGCCGTACTCAACTCAACCCGCATGCCCAACTCACGCTGTACTGCTCTCCAAAAGTGCGAGGTGAACTGCGTACTTTGTTCAGAAATGATAGACACGGACACACCGTGAAGACGGACGATCTCGCGAATGTAAATCTCTGCCAACCGCTCTAAAGAATAGGTAACTGCCACATGAATGAAGTGCGCTGACTTGGTCAGCCTGTCCACAAGGACCCAACCTACATCGAACTTCCTCTGAGTCCGTGGGAGTCCAACAACGAAATTAATAGTGATACGCTCCCAATTCCACTCAGGAATCTCTAACTTCTCAAGCAAACCACTAGGTCTTTGATGCTCACACTTTACCTACTAACAATTTAGACACCGAGCTACATATACAACTATGTCCTTCTTCATTCTCCTCCACCAATAATGCTGCCGCAAGTCCTGATATATCTTGGCAGCACCTGGATGAATAGAATACCGGGAACTGTGATCCTCCTTAAGAATCAACTCACGAAGTCCATCCACATTTGGCACACAAACATGACCCTGCATCCTCAAAACTCCATCATCGCCTACCGTAACCCGCTTGGCATCACCGTGCCGCACTGTATCCCTAAGGATAAGTAAATGAGGGTCATCATATTGCTGCTCCCTGATGCGCTCAAACAAGGAAGACCGAGCGACTGCACAAGCTTGAACACGACTGGGCTTAGAAACATCCAATCTTACGAACTGATTGGCCAAGGCCTGAACATCTAATGCAAGCGGTCTCTCACCGGCTGGAATGTACTCAAGGGTGCCCATACTCGCATACTTTCTACTCAAGGCATCGGCCACCACATTGGCCTTCCCGGGATGATACAAGATGGTGATATCATAGTCCTTCAATAGCTCCAACCACCTCCTCTGCCTCAAATTGAGTTCCTTTTGTTTGAACAAATACTGCAAGCTCCGATGATCCGTGAATACCTCACACGACACGCCGTAAAGATAGTGCCTCCAAATCTTCAGTGCATGAACAATGGCTGCCAGCTCTAAGTCATGAACAAGGTAATTCTTCTCGTGAACCTTCAACTGCTGCGATGCATATGCAATCACCCTGCCATCCTGCATCAATACCTCACCAAGTCCAATACGAGATGCATCATAATATACCGTATAAGATCCTGAACCTGTGGGAAACACCAACACCGGCGCCGTAGTCAAAGCAGTCTTGAGCTTCTGAAAGCTCGTCTCACACTCGTCTGACCATCTGAACGGGGCACCCTTCTGGGTTAACGTGGTCAATAAGGCTGTTATAGATGAGAATGCCTCCACAAACCGATGGTAATAGCCCGCCAAACCCAAGCAACTCCGGATCTCCGTGGTTGAAGTGGGCCTAGGCTAGTTCTGACCTGCCTCAATCTTCTTAGGATCCACCTGAATGCCCTCTGCTGATACAACGTGCCCCAAGAAGGCGACTGAGTCCAACCAAAACTCGCATTTTGAAAACTTAGCATATAACTGGCTGTCTCTCAGAGTCTGAAGTACAATCCGAAGATATTGCTCATGCTCCTCTCGACTGCGGAAATAGATCAAGATATCATCAATAAACACAGTCATAAAGGAATCGAGATAAGGCTTGAACACACAGTTCATTAAATCCATAAATGCTGTTGGGATATTTGTCAACCCAAATGACATCACTAGAAACTCATAATGCCCATACCGTGTCCGAAAATCTGTCTTAGGGACGTCAGATGCCCTAATCCTCAAATGATGGTAGCCAGACCTCAAATATATCTTTGAAAACACTTTGGTACCCTGAAGCTGATCAAATAAGTCGTCAATCCTCGACAGTGGATACTTGTTCTTGATAGTGACTCTGTTCAATTGCCAGTAATCTATGCACATCCTCATCGATCCATCTTTCTTCTTCACAAACAACACGAGCGCACCCCAGGGTACGACACTAGGTCTAATGAAGCCCTTATCAAGCAAATCTTGCAATTGCTCCTTCAACTCTTTCAACTCTGGCGGGGCCATACGGTATGGCGGAATAGAAATTGGTTGAGTGCCTGGAGCCAAATCAATACAGAAGTCAATATCCCTGTCGGGTGGCATCCCCGGCAGGTCTGTAGGAAACACCTCTGGAAACTCACATACAACTGGTACTGAATCCTTAGAAGGAACCTCTGTATTAGAATCCCGGACACAGTGCTGAGTCGCAAATGCGACTCTGCCTTCGCAAAAGCGGAATAGTCAAGTTCGCAAATGCAAACTTTAGCCTCGCAAATGCGAACCCATCAGAGGTCGCAAATGCGATGCCTGATCTCGCAAATGCGAGATCAGAGACGTGCACCAAAATTGAAAACACCAGCAACATTTCTAAGGCTAATTTCACTCCGTAGCCTATCCGAAACTCACCCGAGCCCTCGGGGCTCCAAACCAAACATGCACACAAGTCTAAAAATATCATACGAACTTGCTCGAGTGATCAAATTGCCAAAATAACACCTAGAACTACGAATTGAACACCAAATCAAATAAAATTTTTAAGAAAACTTTGAAACTTCTATTTTCACAAACGGACGTCCGAATCATATCAAACCAACTCCGTTTCTCACCAAAATTGACAGACAAGTCATAATATAGTATTGGACCTATACCGGGTTCCGGAACCAAAATATAGATTCGATATCCAAAAAGTCAAATATTGGTCAAACATTTCAAAATCATTAAGCCTTTAACTTTCAGATTTCTACAAAGCGCGATAACTCGGGCTAGGAACTTCCGAATTCGATTTCGGGCATATGCCTAAATCTCAAATCACGATACAGACCCACTGGGACTATCAAAATACGAATCCGAGTCCGTTTGCTCAAAACGTTGGCCGAAGTCAACTCAAATAGATTTTAAGGCAAAAAATTTATATTTTCTGATTTTTTAACATAAAAGCTTTCCGGAAAAATACCCGGACTGTGTACGCAAATTGAGGAATACTAAAATGAGGTATTTAAGGCTTCATAGCGTAGAATTAGGTTCTAAAATATAGATGACCTATCGGGTCATCATAGTAAAATTCTTATTCAAGTTAAAAAAAATTTCTTAGGGTAGATAAATATATTCCATAAAAAGTGTGTTAGAACACAAAGTAAAAAGGTTAGTATATTATTAAAAATTAATTTACTATACAAGTGTCTGAGGAAGCACAATCAAAGCTAAATCCTAAACAAGAATAAGTTTTCAAGACTATATTATAAAGAGTCGACTCTTGTATAATGGGATTATTCTTTGTAGATGCTTCCGGCGGAATCGAAATAATATTTCTATGTCATGCATTACTTGCAAATATCACATCAAAAGGCATGACATTGTTAGCAATAATAGCAAGTGGTGTACCAACAACAATTTTATTGTGAGACCACCCATTTTAGGTTTGATATACCTCTTAAAACAACTTAAATAACCATCACAAATATATTAAAGCAGAGAAATAGTGATAAATTTATGGGGAAAGTAAAATTGATAATATGGGATGAAGCACTTATGGCTAAGTGTCAAACGATCGAAATAATTGACCGAAGTTCTAGAGATATATTGGATATTAATGAATCGTTTGGTAAATAATTAATAGTTTGGGAGGTGATTTCTGTCAAGTACTACCAGTAGTTCCAAAATCAACAAAAGCAGAGACTATAAAAGCTAGCTTGCCAAAGTTATACTTTTGGCCTCAAACGAAAAAGATTCAACTGACAAAAAATATAAAGTAAGAACATATCCATTATTTAGTGTCTTCTTGCTTCGTATCGGAAACGAAGAAGGCCATCCAATAAAAGATGATTTGGTTCTTCCTAAATATTTGGTTATCTATCCCAATGGTAATAATAGTGCATTTAATAAGAGAAATATTTCTATCATTAGATTAAAACACAATTTGTGCAGATCGCATGATATAATTAAAAAGATATCTTAGCTAGCAGAAATGAATATGTTGATCAACAAAATAAAAGGTTGATTGCAAAATTTTATAGTAAAAATAAAATATTTTTCAGTTTTTGACTCAGTATAAAATGATACCAATAATTACTACCAAAAAGAATACTTAAATACTTTAATACCAAATGGCCTTCTACCATACATGTTTGTTGTCAAGTTTCTTATTTCTTACATATGTTAGTGTCACCGTATATATAATAGACTAAGTTAAAATTGATCTTCCATTGTATATAGGTTAATTTTGAAGAAAAATATGCCTGTCATGCTACTAAAAAACTTAGATACGCCGAGTAGCTTATGTAATAGCACACATGGTATATAGAAGTTTTGACAATAACGTCATACATGCAAAAATTATGATGCTGGTTAACATGCTTCTAAATATATTCTTATCCCTGAATTCAACTTTCGTCTTCCGAAACTAAGGAATATCTTTTTAAATTTGTGTGAAAATAATTTTTAGTATGTTTATATTTTGCAAATATAATAAATAAAGCATAAGGACAAACATCCTAAATATTGGACTATATTTACCACAATATATTTTCTTGTACGAACAACTGTATGTTGCACTTTCAAGAGGGATATCAAGATCGATAACAAGAGTTCTGGTTAAGGCAGAGCAACCAACGCATTAGGAGGAAACAAACACAAAAAAATATTGTCTACAAAGAAGTGTTCGTTAAGATACCATCACATTAAATATTTTTAAACTATAATATATAATTATCTAACTAACATGACAAAATTGATCATTTGTGTAAGTTTTGATGATGTCCTTTTATTTTAAATTCATGTATTATGCTAATGTAATAATATTTTTTGGCATTTAGATGATTGTTGTATTATTATACATAAAATTTCTCTCATTAATTAAATTTTATTTTTTCTTCATATAAATAAATATTTAAATCATCACGTGCCATTGTTAACGTGCTGACGTATGTCAACTTTTTCCGGGATGCATCTAATAATGTTTAGAAATTGGCGCGCGCGACACATAAACAACATAACCTAAATGAAATAATATTGGTGCACAATAAACTCTACTTGGCGAGAAAGTTGTGCTATATTAAATATTAATCATGTCCTGCCTACCTTATCCCGCTTTACTTTAACTTCTTGCTGCAAGATTTGAATAAGGGTTACAAAATTGAAAATACCCTATCGTTCTAGTTGTTTAATAGGTGCTTAATTTAATGAAGTATGATTACCGAGTAGCAATTTACAAGTACCTTTGCTGACACTCTTTATATATTGTACATTTTGAATTAGTGCCGGCAAATATGAAAAGGTATCTTTAAGCCTCAAACCTTCCCTGGACGGGTATTTACCATATTATTCATTAAAAAATGAGTTGGATAATTAAACTTTTTAAAAACGGGTCAAATATGAATAAAAATTATATTTTTCACTTAAAAAATAAATAATCAATGGATAAATAATGTGTTTAATTTTTATATTTGCAAAACATCAAATTGGGGGTTCCTCAAATTTGAGAAACAAGAAATTTTTCTAAAAGTGATCATATTTAAGAAATCATGGATAATATGAATATTCATATTATCCGCCGATTAACCCATTTTTTATCCGTATTAAATATGGATCAGATCGAATAATTGATCCATTTTTACATTATCTATTTTCGATTCGCCTATATCTGACCCGACCCGCCCGTTTGCTCCCGGGATAAGTCATAACAATTCACTACCAAAGTTTCTATCATGGTTGCTAATTGTCTTTCTCAACTTAAATGTTCTGTTTCCCATAGCAGTCAGCTAATTTAAAGGGTTCACCTTCATTAAAGGTGGTCCCCATATGACAGAAAAAGTAATTTTGAATGCTTTGTTTCTTCAGCTGCTTCCAACGGTTCTTATTTACTCTATCCGTTCACTTTTACTCGGTATTTATACTAAAAATAAATTTTTATTTTTACTTATCACTTTACTCATATCAAGAGAAGATAAATTTTTTTTTCTGTTATACCCACAATATTTATTACTTATTTTAAATTATTTTTTCAAATCCAATAAAATATGCATCAATTAATATGAGTATCATGGTAAATTATGCACTTCATTTATTATTTCTTAAGGGGAGTGAAAAGTCAAAACGTGCCAGTAAAAGCGAACGGAGAGAGTAATTTTTAATGACAAACCTCTTCAACTATGAAACAACCCATAACAACATATTACAAATGAAGGGGAAGTGCACGGTTACTTTACTCTTTAGCCACCATTTAAAATGTATTAATTTTTTAGTTAGTGTTTAATAATTTTTTATCCGTCCGGATAAAAATACCCCTATGCTAATATTAAAGACATCATGTCCTTAACTTCATATGTTCAGTGTAAATGTTAAGGACACGACGTCCTTAACTTCATGTGTGTAGTGTAAATGTTAAGGACATAATGTCCTTAACATATATTTGCACCTTCTGTTGTTAAACTTTAGGACCTCATGTCTTTAACTTCATATGTGTAGTGTAAATATTAAGGACATGGTGTCCTTAACTTCATGTGTGCAGTGTAAATATTAAGGACATAGTGTCCTTAATTTTATGAGTGTTGTGTAAATATTAAGGACATGATGTCCTTAACTTCATAAATACTGTGTAAATATTAAGGACAAAGTATCTTGTATTTGCACCTTCCGTTGTTAAACTTTAAGACATCATGTCCTTAACTTCATATGTTCAGTGTAAATGTTAAGGACACGACGTCCTTAACTTCATGTGTGTAGTGTAAATGTTAAGGACATAATGTCCTTAACTTGTATTTGCACCTTCTGTTGTAAAACTTTAGGACCTCATGTCCTTAACTTCATATGTGTAGTGTAAATGTTAAGGACATGGTGTCCTTAACTTCATGTGTGCAGTGTAAATGTTAAGGACATAATGTCCTTAACTTTATGAGTGCTGTGTAAATATTAAGGACATGATGTCCTTAACTTCATAAATACTTTGTAAATATTAAGGACAAAGTGTCTTGTATTTGCACATTCAGTTGTTAAACTTTAGGACATCATGTCCTTAACTTCAAATGTTCAGTGTAAATGTTAAGGACACGACGTCCTTAACATCATGTGTGCCGTGTAAATGTTAAGGGCATAATGTCCTTAACTTGTATTTGCACCTTCTGTTGTTAAACTTTAGGACCTCATGTCCTTAACTTCATATGTGCAGTGTAAATGTTAAGGACATGGTGTCCTTAACTTCATGTGTGCAGTGTAAATATTAAGGACATAGTGTCCTTAACTTTATGAGTGTTGTGTAATAATAAGGACATTGTGTCCTTAACTTCATGAATACTATGTAAATATTAAGGACAAAGTGTCTTGTATTTGCACATTCCGTTGTTAAACTTTAGGACATCATGTCCTTAACTTCATATGTTCAGTGTAAATGTTAAGGGCATAATGTCCTTAACTTGTATTTGCACCTTCTGTTGTTAAACTTTAGGATCTCATGTCCTTAACTTCATATGTATATTGTAAATGTTAAGGACATAGTGTCCTTAACTTTATGAGTGTTGTGTAAATATTAAGGGCATGATGTCCTTAACTTCATGCGTGTAGTGTAAATGTTAAGGACACGGCGTCCTTAACTTCATGCGTGCAGTGTAAATTTTAAGGACACTATGCCCTTAATATTTACACAACACTCATGAAGAAAGGGTAACAACGTCTTTTCGTATTAATTTTAATAGAGTAGTGGTTATTTGTACTCAACATTAAAAATATTGGATAAAAACTAAATACACGCCATTTCTTCTACAAACGATGCAACAGTTTTAGGCTTTTATCAATTGGCTTCTCACGTCGAGTTGAGACTTTGGGAGTTACTCAACCTAATGGTTCGTGGGTCATAATAGCGGGTCAATTGATTTTTTGGCCTTTTAAGAACTTGTTTTTAGTTTTATGATTATATCTTTTTTTTATATATGAAAAATTTACTTTTACACGTAGGAGATCTTTCTTTTACACGTAAAAAATCTAAAAAAAATATTTTCTTAAATTCAATATTGTAAAAGGCCTTGTAGGCCTAAAACCTCCATAATAGCAAAGAAGAGAAAATATTTAATTTCAAAATTAATTAGCTTTCTTTTATGATGCTTTCTCCTTTGCCTACTATCTAACCTATTCCGATGCCGCGTCTAAAAGACAGAGGCCACATGTTTGGAAAATAAAGTACCACGTAGTTGATTCCAAATTGCTATATTCGCTTCATGTCTGAGTGCGAGTCTTACTATTTAATACAACTTAAGAAAGTAAGAATCCTTGCTCAATTTTCTGATGTGTGCTGCCATATGTCCATTTTTTTGCTCTCGAATCTCACACCTTTCAGACTTGTTTAGCTTTGCAGAAATTAAAGTAAACATGTAGCAACAATAATGTTCCAAGTTCGGGTATAGATTCCTAACTAAAGAGAGAAATCTACATATAAGTATTTAGAGATAAAAAGATCTTGCTTATTTGAAAAATGTGGGATTAAGATTCCTAACTTTTGGAAAACGTGCACATTTAAATTAATTAGAGAGGGAAGAAGTAATAGTGACGGTTAGAGTGGTTATATATTGAATTTCACGACAAGTTTTTTTCCACAAGTAATTAATCAAGAGGAAAATTACCAAATTGTTGAAGGAAAAGAAAATGGAGGGAAAGGCTATCAAGGTTCTTGTGATGCTCGCATTGCTTATCGTTGGAGATCAATGTACGCTGAAGATGCTAAAAAATGCATGTTTTTTTTTATTTTTGTTAAAGCCATTCACCTTATACTATGCTAAAGCTTGAGGTGATGGCCGATGGGGTTTTGGCATTATCACCTCCCTCGTATATATTAATTACAGAAATTAGTACAATAGAGGGGGCATAATATCTAACCTCTAGGAAAAAATAAAAACAACAAAAGAGATTATTAATGGTATAAGTAATAAGACATGCAATGGAGCAAAGTGCCTAGCACTGTATAAAAAAAGGGTTGCATGTTAGATTGCAGGCAACAACTGCTTGATTCTCTGTTGTGAATCAAGATAACTCAAATAATGTGTATGGGCCAGATATTTGGACAGAGGCTGTTGGGCCGGAGGCTAAACTGCGAAGAGGTCCAAGATTTAGAAAGCCCAACAAAAAATTTGTCTGGGATCCAGGTTAAGGAAGCACGTGACTACATGAATAAAAGGGGTTATCGTCTGGGTTTGAAGATTAGGCAAATATTATGTGAAAAGCTCTGTACTTCTCATCTCTTTATGTCTAAGCTTCTCATCTCCTTCTTCTATGGTGTATTTCTGTCCTCTCATCCCTCTATGTTATATATCAATTATCTTTTACTGTTTCATTATAATTTTCAGTTATTTGTAATCCAGTTCAGTGAATCAATATAGCTAGTTGGTTTGGTTGTTATTCAGTTTATTTCATTAGTGATTTCATCTAGAGGTCTTTAATGGAGGACCAAATATTTCGAACTATCGATGATTCAATTAAGGTCGTGAAGGATTCGTGGTCGAAGGATATCGCTAAAATTCGTTCATTGTTACATGAGTTGATTAAAAACCTTGTAACGAGTAAGCCTACTCCGGTGGAATTCCGACGATTCTGTGGTGAGGATCCAGAGTTATGAATTTCTCAGGCTGAACGCTACTTTGAATTCTACGGAACATCAGAAAATAACAAAATATTATGCCGTCTATTTACCTCGAAGGTGAGGCATTAAAGTGGTTTCGATGGCTTCTCCGGAACAAACAATTGACGGATTGGGAACACTTTGTTGTGAAGGTGCGAATTCCTTTTCGTAAACAGCAGCTCGAATCATTGGAAGGTCACATGGCTGCAATCAAGCAATATTCTACAGAAATTGAAGCCCGGGCGTTTGACAATATGTCATATGAATGCTGTTATTCCAAGGTGTTTGCTACTAAGAGATCAAATGTTGAAATCCTTACTGATACAACGGAATCTGCTTTAAACAATGCAAAATCAGAGGAGGTCCAGGTGTTTCATGAAGGTTCTCTGGCAAATGGCAACACACACAAGTCTCACTCTGAGACCTTGCAAACCGAGGTTCTAGTTAATCCAATCGATATTTCTTCAAACTCTATTCCCATTACTTCATTTGTGGGTTTAACTGGTTACAATTATAATGTAACTAAACTATTGGAATATAAACATAAAGAGGAGGAAATTGCAAGAGACAATACATCTCCGGTGTTAGAAATTTCTCCTCTAAGGGATATAACTGGTTATCATATTCCTTTTGCTAGACAAGGATATGTCATGTCGAATGTTATTGGGAGATTTCCTGGGAGAGTATTTCCATTTGTTGGTGCTAATCAAAATATGTTATTCCATCACCATGATGTTAACCTACACAAATGCAATTAGGTTGATACTAGGCAGGAGAGAAAATTTCATGGTTTCTTATTGTCTGTAACATGCGAACCTACTATGGCGGAGAAAGTAACTCCAAGCAGTCACCAAATATTTAGGCTAATAAAACCGTTAGATTGTTTCTTGCAGTGTGTGGTCTAGTTTATAAAGCAAGGTCTACTTCGCCGTACTTTTCATTTGATCCTAGTTTTGGTTTGTTCACCACAGTTGTTGGCGCTGCAAGATATTATTTAGTCATGATTGTAGATGATTTCAAGCAGATTATTAGGATATTAGAGGGTCATATTGATTCCATCCCCTGATCTATGTATTTTAAATCAATTCCCATTTGATCCTGGTGCGTATTTGTTCATGGTAACCACTATCGGACGCCTCCAGGTTCTTCAATTGCAACCTAGGACATCTAAACGCACTCTCTTACTTGTGAAGCTTTACACATTTCAAACTTTTGGGGCATTGTCCTACGTTTGTCGCACTATCGGCGTACGTCACAAAGACATTAAACATCACAATATTTTAGTGAATTTACAGGCTTCTCTAGTCAATTTATGTGACTGGGGACATGCTAAAGTGCTAATTGAAAGAGAACCAAATATATCTTACATATGCTCTCAGTATTATAGAGCGACAGAACTATATTTAGAGAAACAAAGTACACTACTATTGTTGGCATTTGGTCTACTGACAGTGTCCTCGTGGAAAAGAATGCTAAAGAAGAAATAGTTAAGCTTTGGCCTCTTATGGACTTTGCAAGCTTGGATGCTTGGATGCTTTGTCTAAGTTGAGTGAAGATCAGATTTTCTTTGACTAGATGAGTTGCTGCTGTGGTGGAACTGAGAAGAATATGCCTAGCTGCGACGAAAATCTCCTTTTCCCTGACTTTTTTATTTCATCTTGTAGAAATATTAAGTTTCAGCATGCAAGAATAACTGATTGTTATTTACTTGCTCAACAACCTGCGATGAATCTTTTTGTATGGGATCCAATAATACATTCCAAGTTTATGGCTCTAACAAGTTATACGGTGAACATTGCGGCACTATTATTAGTGGGATCTACTGGTAAGTTTTACCTCATTACATATGCTAACCCTATGACTTAAGTATGGGATCTTGGACGGAAATGGGGTACCCATTCTTACCTTTTGCTAACTGATTTTGCCGTAGCAGTTGCTAGATGTGTGCCAATGACTTCATTATTTTATACTATGATCTATTTTAGATCCGGGTGACAGAATTATTGAGTTCCAGCCCGATTCTTTGTTGTATGAGTTTGATGCACTACATGCTTGTAGCTTGACTATGATGGAAAGCGTGTTTTTATTAGATGATGTAGAGGTTGATTTGATGAAAAGAGCTTCAATTATTGTTGCTGATAGTGTTCACAGGACAATGATAATTGAGGGTAAAAGCACTTCTATCTTGGTTGATCCTAAGAGTAGAGTTGGAAAGGTTACAACTATTGGGAGGCTTATGTGTTATCTTGCCTATTTTGTTGGCTGTATAAGCATTGCAGAACACAGTAGGGACCAGCAACTTCTTGAGTCAAATTCACTACGTGAACTAATTAGCAATGCCAAAACAGTACAAACTGACAATTCAAGTTGTGGTGGTATATTTCTGGAGGCTCAGTTTGACAAGTCTAGAAGAGTATCTAGTGTCGAAAAGGAAACGCTTCTCCTTGAAAGATCTCAAGAATTATTATTTTTAGTTCTTGAACAGAATCATCATTGTTTCTATCTTCTCTATGCAGTACCCGCGGAGATGAACAAAAGGTGTAGGTTGGGGGATCCTGAATCATTTGACTACCTCAATCAGTCTTATTGCTATGGACTAGTAAGTGTTACTGGTTCTCATGGCTCTCTTGGTATAAAAAAGGTAATGGAAATTGTTACACTTAGGGTGAAGGAACATGAAGCAACTTTTAGATTTGTGGCTTATGTTTTTTCTCTTGGTAATTTAGAAGTGGCAAAGGGCACTAAATTTGATTCATCAATTCTTAAGATTGATAGACATTGGTCAGCTCTTGACACATATTCAAGTCTTGATAGATTCACTAATACTCCAATATTAGTGTGGCTCTACTCGAACCTTGAGAATAAGGTTACCTTGAGGATAAGGTTCTTTTTGAGGGCGGGAGTATTGTTGTGAACCAAGATAACTCAAATAATGTGTATGGGCCAGATATTTGGACAGAGGCTGTTGGGCTGGGGGCTAAACTGCGAAGAGGTCCAAGATTTAGAAAGCCCAACAAAAGATTTGTGTGGGATCCATGTTAAGGAAGCACGTGACTATGTGAATAAAAGGGGTTATCGTCTGGGTTTGAAGATTAGGCAAATGTTATGTGAAAAGCTCTGTACTTCTCATCTCTTTATGTCTAAGCTTCTCATCTCCTTCTTCTATGGTGTATTTCTGTCCTCTCATCCCTCTATGTTATATATCAATTATCTTTTACTGTTTCATTACAATTTCCAGTTATTTGTAATCCTGTTCAGTGAATCAGTATAGCTAGTTGGTTTGGTTGTTATTCGGTTTGTTTCATTCTCCATTAATTTGCTCTCACAAATGCAACATCTTCTCCATCCAAAATGGTTTCTCTCTTTCCGTACATATTATCAGTAGAGATGGATTTAATTTTTTTAGTTTAAACGGGTGGGATAAACTATCACTTCTTTATATATATATATATATATAAACGTATATCTTTTGAGAATTTTTTTAATATGATGCAACAAGTCAAAGAAAACGCGAGAGAGTTAGCTAAGCCAAAGTAAAACACAAAGCAAAGTCAAAGTTGCCCTTACACGTGTACCTGAACATTTCAAGGCTTCAACCAACTCAGTTATTACAGGGCTAATCTATTCGTATTAATATAATGTCACCTAAACGCTTATAGAAGAAGTGGCGTTTGGCAGCAGCCCAATATTAAAAAAACTTTAGGTTATATACACTAAAATATAATGAGTTTTAATATTAGCAGTGCAAGTTAACCAATTATAGTATATTGTTATTTTAATTTTCAAATTACTTTATTTGGTTTGATATTAAAAGTTATTTGATATTGTAGGTCAATTTAATATTACAAGATAAAAAAATTCATAAATAAAGTTACAATATTACAATAAAGTTATCTGATATAGTTACAAAAGTTCGGTAAATATAATATTCGAGATATTCTTCTGTGGAGAACAAGAAAAGGCAAGAGTCGTGACCCTTAAAATGTGAATAATGCGGGTTTGTAGTTATGACGGCAATTACTTGTCATAATAGATTTAGGAAAAAGATGAAAAGTCAATCTTCCACATTATTTTTGTACTACTTGATATGTTTTTTTTTTGTGGCTTCGAACTTGACATGCTTTTACTACTATCTAGCAACAAGTCGTCCATTATTAAGTGTGGCATTATTAAGACGTCAGCCGTGATTATATATAGTTGGGAGAGATTCATTATCATCATCTAAATGGAGATTGAAATTAAGTGTTAATAATTGCATGGATTGTCACTCAATTTCACTTTATTGCAGCAAAACTCTTGAGCTTGAATATTTGCATTCCGTATTTGCACCAATGACTGGTGATGCATCAATTAAAATGCCAGAGGGTTGAGGATAGTGTTTACTTGCCCCATCTAGCAAAATTTACTCTAATCTTCTCTGTAACTCATCATCATAGGAAAAGTAAAGTATTTGTGATCATACAGAATTGCAAAAACAATTAATAAATCAAGGCAGAGGAATAAGATAATATACAAGTATAGAGCACACAGAATTTCGAAATATGCACTATAGTAACATCTAAGCCATCCCCAGAAACTCCTCATAATGAACAGCAAGAGTATACAAAACTCAAAAGGAAGTTAGATGGGTGTGGAATGGAGAATTGAAACAAAAGGAATATCTAGTAGCAAAAATATCATGACACCATATAATATATATATATCTTAATTAAAGCTTAACCTTTTTCTTGCACCTCTGATCTTGAATTCTCTGGCTAGTAATATTCACAGTGATACTGCAATTCATCTTTACAACCACATGTTTCTTAATCATCCTCAGCAAATTGACCTTCCCACCAACACTTGTGAAGCTATTCATAGTAAGCAAACCAGTGCTTATATCAGCTAGTAAGCTAGGGTGTGACACAATCTTGTCCGTAATAATATCAATCGTTATGTTCATCCTCATAGTCCGACGTGCCTTCGACTTCCCCGGCGGGCCCCGCGCCTCCCCGACCACCGTGTCACGGTAGGAAATTGTGGTGCTTGTGTTACTATACCTAAATGATGCATAATTAGGATTTCTTACTGATACGTCAGCTTTTATTGTCATGTTGGAACCTGGTTTGGGCATGGGTATGGTGCCAGTGTTAACGAGGTCTAATTTATCCACTGTGACACCGTTCATTCTAATAATAGGGTCTTTTATTTTGAACACTGTGAAGATCAAAATGATGATTATTATGGCTAGAATGAGAAGAAGGATAGATACAAAACCACAACATTTGATGCATCTTCTTTTATGAAATCTTCTCTTGTTTAACGCTGTTTCGTCGTCGTCGCTGCTAGGCCGCTCTGATGCTGGAGCTAATGGTCTGACTTGTTCTCTCTCCACCATTTTTATTTGAGTCTTGAAGCTAACTAATTAGGGGAGATATTAAATGGTTATCTTTGAGATATAAAAATTTGGGACTTTTTGTGTTTGTGCTTGTCCTTTATATAATGTATTGTGAATGGAGATGGTGTGTATGCGGCTCATTCTCATGCCAATAATATATCTTGACTCTAAAAAGTCTTTATCTTAACGAATTTCAGTACTAGAAACAGTGAAATGAAAACACATATAGTACAACATATAGAATTCTGATGTCAAACAACAAACAATCTTGAAGTGAATTTTTACCGACAATTGTATGAAATTGCATGCTTTGTATTTCATGGTGGTCAGGTAACTAACCCATTATTGATTTCCAAATAAAATATAAAAGTAAATATTAGTCAATTACTCTATTTCCATTGATCTCCTAACAGTAAAGTTGGAAAAGAAACAACAAAAAAGTGAGAAAATGCTGTATATACTCATGACTTGGCCTCTTAATTGTGTCAATATGCACTACTTATTTTCTTCGTTTATTAATTGCATTAGTAAGCTGTTTGATGTTAATCAGAAGCTTGATTGAAACATTATATAAATAACTAAAAGTGACGTATTGGAAATCGTCAAAATCCAAAGTCCTCAGGGCTAGAGCTACTCCATCCAGTCCACTTTATTTGATTTTTTTGCTTTATTTTGTGATTCATAATATTTGATTTTTTCAGATATCAAGAACGAATTAACTTTTTTTTTCCAAAGTTGCTCATGAAGTAAAAAACCTAGGAGTATTTGTTATATTTTCAATGAACAAATTAAGATTAATATGGTCAATTTCATTATTAATTAATGCTAAAATGTGAATTCCTTGATATGTGTAAAAACAACTTAAAAAAAAAAAGATGGGGAAGTATTTGTTTACATCAAATGCATGAAAATATGGTTGAATAAAGAACGTCTGAATATCCAAAATTATACGAAATCAGAGGATTGTTGGTTGGTTGTTGGAGGAAATGCTTGAGAAGAGCCACCTTATTTATTATGCTAATCCCAAATAGTCAATTCTCTCACTCAGCAGTTGTTCAAAAGTCACCAATGCAGCACTGAAATTAATGAGAGCTTTCCAACATATTTTGACACATGAAAGTCTTCGTATCTTTTTTCAATAATTGAATGATGGTCGTTTGAGAAATTTAAGTGTTTGCAATTTAAGGCAGCTGCTTCGTTTTTATCACGATTACGATGTTTAAATCTGAAATATGTTTAATTATTAAGACACTATTTTTGAATTTGAAAGCTGAATAATTAAGTTAGCTTATTTTCTCAACTTCGGAGTGTGTATAATTCATCTTTATCCAATAAGTTTAGTGCAATATACTACTTTTCTGTAACATTTCGCAGACTAATAATGCATTGTACAATTAAATGATAGTAAAAAATGCGGCAAAAAATTGATAGTAGTAGAAAAGGCGTTTATCTGATATTGACAAAGAACACATTTTTTTTTAGATCTAACTACAAAGTTTGGATAAAATTGTCCTTTCCCAGTGAAGACGAATTAACCCGATTAGCCACTCACTCAATCGCTTAAACTAAATATAGCCGTCGGAGGTATGATATATGTATAATTTATATATAATATATATACAATATGTATAATAAATGTATAATTTATGTATATGACTAGAAAAAATAAACAGTGAATATGGACGACCATTTGTGTAAAAAAACCCATAATTTTTCTCCACAACCAAGATTCCTTTTTTTTTTTATTTTATTTTTTAATATTGCGTTTGAGGATATACTTAAAGATAACTTATCTGTAAAAATAATTCAGCTAGCTTCTGAACACCCTTCAAAGTTGTCTTACAAATTTTCAGGAAAAAATAAGAGGAAAATGCGCTGAGACTTATTCTCTTGTTTTTTCCATAGAGAATATATGTTTATGAAGAAATGGAAAAAACCACACCGTTGCCTCTACTAGTTATTTAAGTCTGCAAAAATAAAAAATAAAATTAAAATTTAGAATACAAAAATATAAAGTAAAAAAGAGTGTCTTGTGCCTTTACGTAAACGCCACAAATATTTTCAACAGTAAACTATTTTATGCTATTTGGAATGTGCCACAACCCAATTTTCCTCCGTAGGATGTCGTGATGGCACCTAATCTCTAAGATTAGGTAAACCTATCAATTATGCGGAATACAAAACTGAAACTCAAATCTCAACATATAAAATAAATCAAACCGCGATTCAAATAGTTACAACTCCAAAACCCGGAAGAAATAAGTCACAAGTTTCTAAGAATTTATTCTAAGTGTCTCTATACATCAGAGTCTAAAGAGAATGAGGAAAACAACATAATACAGATAGAAGGGGACTTCGAGGTCTGCGGACGCTGGCAGATATACCTTGAAGTCTCCGCGTACGGCTAGTTTACTGATGCCTGGTCTGATAGGAACTACCTGGATCTGCGCAAAAAGACGTGCAGAAGCGCAGTATGAGTACACCACAGCGGTACCCAGTAAGTGCCAAGCCTAACTTCGGTAGAGTAGTGACGTGGTCAGGTCAAACCCTACTAGAATAATAAAAGACATGGTGAAAAGTTTAACAATATAATAATAATAATGACAATGGGGATGAATCAAGTAAGTAGTATGTCACAATTTAACTACACAGAATAAGGGCAAATAACACCTCGCGGAAGAAAAATAAAAATTTATAACTTTAAGGAAAACACCAAAATAACCAAAGGCAATGCAACCATAAAGAAATATCAATAAGGGCACTCCCGAGCTACCGCCTCGTAGTCCCAAATCATAAATAAATTCACAATATCTCATTTTCTTATATCACCGCGGGATCCTTCACATTTAATTTTAAAGAAAATATTTTTTCCGAAATAGCATCCCGCATTTTAGCCACCCTTATCACACCGCTTAACTTCTAGTAGTTCCCCTACTAGCAATGCGTATAAAGCCACCTTTATCTCACCGCATGCGTTTCAACACCCAAACCTTATACCACCGCATGCATATCAATATCACAATATATCACAATTTGCACCTCAAGTGCCCAAATATTTTAACTTGCCAAAATAAATCAACAACAGCAATATTTTTTCATAATAAGGAGCTCACGACTCAATCACAATGAATAAAAAATCTCCCAAAATATTCGGAAGTGAATAACTCAACAAATATAGTATTTCACAAATTTAACACATTGCCTCAGTACCAAAATTTTTAATATCAAATACTTCATATTAATAATAATTCAATTAAAAAAAATTCAACTTTCAAATAATGAGCACAGAATAAAAGAAACAAAGTTTCAATTAAACATGTAAAGCAATTAGCAGGAAAAATGTCAGGTAAATTAAAAATAAAAATAGATCAATGATGATGAATATAACCGTATCAAATAATTTTATTAATATGTAACAGAGATCTACACAATTTAAAATCAGAGTTCTTCACATTTATCTCGTGTACACACTCGTCACCTCGCGTACACGACTTTTAACACATCACAATTATCATATCAATACAAATCCTAAGAAAAATTTCCCCTACACAAGGTTAGACAAGTCACTTACCTCAAACACACTCAATTAGTCAGTAAAAATGCCTTCCCCTCGATTTTCCGACTCCGATCGGCTCGAATCTAGTCATAATTAATTCGATTCAGTCAATACAAATTATAGGAATAAATTCCATATGAAAATATTTATTTTCCAACAAAATCTGAAATTTAACTCAAAAACCGCCTGTGGATCCTACATCTCGGAAGTCGAGAAAAGTTACAAAATATGAACGCTCATTCAACCACGAGTCCAACTATACCACAATCACTAAATTCCGACATCAACTCAACCCTTAAATCTTCAATCTAAACTTAGGAATTTTCATAATTTTTTCAACTTAATCCACAAATTAAATATTAAAAACTACCATAGATTCGGGTACTTTAATCAAAATTGAGTTAAGAACACTTACCCCGTTATTTTTCTTATAAATTGCCTCTTTCCGAGCTCCAATTTGTCAAAAATGGAAAATGGGACGTCAGAACTTAAAGTTTCTGTCCGGGCGTTTCTTCTTCGCGAACGCGATAACTCCCTCGCATTCGCGAAGCACATTTTTGTGCTGCCCGTATTTCCTCCTTCGCGAACGCGAGCCCGGTCTCGCGAACACAAAGACCAAATTTCCCCCATGCCGGCTTTCCCTTTCGCGAACGCGGGGCCTCGATCGCGAACGCGTAGCCTTGCCCCTCGAACCTTCGCGAACGCGTGCCCCCGGTCGCGAACGCGAAGCACAACATGGCCAGTCCGAATTTCCTCTTCGCGAATGCGTGCCCCCGGACGCGAACGCGAAGCACAAAATGGCCAGTCCGAATTTTCTCTTCGCGAATGCGAGACTCCCCTCGCGAACGCGATAAAGGAAACCGGATACAGGTATCAGAAAATTTCAGCAGCTATTTAAGTCCAAATTTCGATCCGTTAACCATTCGAAACTCACCCGAGGCCCCCGGGACCTCAACCAAATATACAAACAAGTCCTAAAACATCATACGAACTTAGTTAAAATCTCAAATCACATTAAACAACGCTAAAATCACAAATCATACCCAAATTCAAGCATAATAAAACTTAAAAATTCCAACTTCTACATTCAATGCCGAAACCTATCAATTTAATTCCGATTGACCTCAAATTTTGCACACAAATCATAAATAACATAACGGAGCTATGAATATTTTCAGAACTGGATTCCGACTCCGATATCAAAAAATCAACTCCCCGGTCAAAACTTCCAAACTTAAATTTCTATTTTAGCCATTTCAAGCCTAATTTAGCTACGGACTTCCAAATAATTTTTCGGACACGCTCCTAAGTCCAAAATCACCATACAGAGCTATTGTGGATCATCAAAACTCTATTTCGGAGTCGTTTACACATAAGTCAATATTCGGTCAACCTTTTCAACTTAAGTTTTCAACCTTGAGACTAAGTGTCTCAATTCATTCCGAAATCTCTTCGGACTCAAACTGACTACCCTAACAAATCACAATACAGCTATAAAGTACAGAATGAACAGTAAATAAGGGAATGGGGCTACAACTCTCAAAACGACCGACCGAGTTGTTACATCCTCCCCCTCTTAAACAAACGTTTGTCCTCGAACGTGTTTTGAATTATACCTGGAGTGGTGAAAAGATGAGGATAACAGCTACGCATATCATGCTCAGTCTCCCAAGTTGCCTCCTCGACCGGATGACCCCTTCACTGTACTTTTACTGAAGCAATTTCTTCGATCTTAGCTTTCTAACCTGTCTGTCCAAAATGGCCACTGGTTCCTCAACATAAGATAGATCCTTGTCCAACTGGACTGAGCTGAAGTCTAACACATGAGACGGATCGCCGTGTTACTTCCGGAGCATGAAAACATGGAACACTGGATGAACTGAAGAGAGACTAGATGGTAGTGCAAGTCTGTAAGCCACCTCTCCAACTCTCTCGAGAATCTCAAAAGGTCCGATATACCTCGGGCTCAACTTGCCCTTATTTCTGAACCTCATAACACCCTTCATAGGCGAAACCCGAAGCAAGACCCGCTCACCAATCATGAATGCAACATCACGAACCTTCCGATCCGCATAACTCTTCTGTCTAAATTGGGCGGTACGAATTCGATCCTGAATCAACTTAACCTTTTCCAAAGTATCTTGAACCAAGTCCATACCCAATAGTCTAGCTTCACCCGGCTCGAACCAACCCATTGGAGACCGGCACCGCCTACTATATAAGGCCTCATACGGCTCCATATGAATGCTCCACTGATAACTATTATTGTAAGCAAACTCCGCAAGTGGCAAGAACTGATCCCAAGCACCCCCAAAATCTATCACACACGCACAAAGTATATCCTTTAGTATCTGAATAGTGCGCTCGGACTGTCCGTCCGTCTGAGGGTGAAATGCTATACTCAACTCCACACGAGTACCCAACTCTCTTTGTACAGCTCTCCAGAACCGTGATGTAAACTGCATACCCCGGTCAGAGATGATAGATACCGGTACGCCATGAAGCCTGACAATCTCGCGAATGTAAACCTGAGCCAGCTGCTCCGAAGAGTAAGTAGTAATCATAGGAATGAAATGAGCTGACTTGGTCAATCTATCCACAATCACCCAAACTACATTGAACTTCCCCTGAGTCCGTGGGAGCCCAACAACAAAATCCATAGTGATCTGCTCCCATTTTCATTCTGGAATCTCTAACTTCTGAAGCAATCTACCCAATCGCTGATGCTCATACTTCACCTGCTGACAATTTAGGCACCGAGCTACATACTCCACTATGTTTTTCTTGATCCGTCTCCACAAATAGTGTTGTCTCAAGTCCCGATACATCTTTGCAGCACCCGGATGAATGGAGTACCGCGAACTGTGAGCCTCCTAGAGAATCAACTCACGCAAGCCATCTACATTGGGTACACATAGCCTGCCCTGCATCCGTAATACAGCGTCATCTCCAATAGTGACTTCCTTAGCATCACCATGCTGAACTGTGTCCTTAAGGACAAGCAGATGGGGGTCATCATACTGACGCTTCCTGATACGATCATATAGAAAAGACTGAGAAACCACACAATCCAAAACTCGGCTCGGCTCGGAAACATCCAATCTAACAAACTGGTTGGCCAACACCTGAACATCCAAGGCTAAAGGAATTGGTAGATATGCTAAACTAGCCAAACTTTCCGCTTTGCGACTCAGGGCATTGACCACCACGTCAGCCTTCCCGGGATGATAAAGAATGGTGATGTCATAATCCTTAAGCAACTCCAACCACCTCCGCTGCCGCAAAGTAAGATCCTTCTGTTTAAACAGATGTTGTAGACTCCAGTGATCGATATAAACCTCACAATGGACATCGTACAAATAATGTTGCCAAATCTTCAAGGCATGAACAGTAGCTGCTAATTCAAGGTCGTGTACCGGATAATTCTTCTCATGTACCTTTAACTGTCTGGGCGCATAGGCAATCACCCTACTGTTTGCATCCACACTACGCTGAGACCAATACGCGACGCATCACAATACACAGTATAAGACTCTAAACCTGTAGGCAATACCAATACTGGGGCTGTAGTCAAAGTTGTCTTGAGCTTTTGAAAGCGCTCCTCACATTCCTCGGTCTACCTGAACGGAGCACCCTTCTGGGTCAATTTGGTCATAGGTGTAGGAATAGAAGAGAAACCCTTTACAAATCGGCGATAATACCCCGCCAAGAAAACTCCGGATCTCCGTAGCTGAGGATGGTCTGGGCCAACTTTGCACTGCCTCAATCTTCTTCGGATCTACCTTGATCCCTTCGCATGAAACTATATGACCCAAGAATCCCACTGAATCAAGCCATAATTCACACTTTGAAAATTTTGCATATAACTTCTTTTCTCTCAAAGTCTGAAGCACAGTCCTCAGGTGCTGCTCATGATCTTCCCGGCTCCGGGAGTACACTAGAATGTCATCAATAAACACAATGACGAAGGAGTCAAGATAGGGCTGAAATACACTGTTCATCAAGTGCATAAATGCTGCTGGGGCGTTGGTCAGCCCAAATGACATTACAAGGAACTTATAATGATCATACCGAGTCCTGAAGGCAGTCTTTGGAATATCTGATTCTCGAATCTTCAACTGATGATACCCTGACCACAAATCAATTTTCGAGAACACTCTGGCACCCTGAAGCTGATCAAATAGGTCATCAATACGTGGCAATGGATACCTGTTCTTCATTGTAACCTTGTTCAACTGGCGATAATCAATACACATCCGCATAGAACCATCCTTCTTCTTCAGAAATAAGACAGGAGCACCCCAAGGCGATACACTGGGCCAAAACCCCCTTATTAAGCAGCTCCTGTAACTACTCTTTTAATTCTTTCAATTCTGCTAGGGCCATACGATATGGTAGAATAGAAATGGGCTGAGTGCCCAGTAACAAATCAATACAAAAATCAATATCCCTGTCGGGTGGCATACATGGAAGATCCGCTGGAAATACATCTAGAAAATTGCTTACTATCGAAACTGACTCCACGTTAGGAGTATCAATACTAACATCTCTCACATAGGCCAGATACACATTACACCCCTTCTCAACCATTCGTTGATCCTTAAGAAATGAAACAACCCTGCTAGGAACATAATCTAAGGTACCTCTCCACTCTAGCCATGGTAGACCAGGCATAGCCAACATCACCGTCTTAGCGTAACAATCAATGATAGCATGATAGAGCGACAACCACTCCATGCCCAAAATAATATCAAAATCCACCATACTGAGCAATAATAAATTAGCTCTGGTCTCAAAACCACTGATAACAATCAAACACGACCGATACACGCGGTTAACAATAATAGATTTACCCACGGGTGTAGATACATAAATAGAAGAACTCAAAGAATCATGGGATAGTCCCAAATACGGGGTAAAATAAGATGAAACATAAGAATAAGTGGAGCTTGGATCAAATAAGACTGATGCATCCCTATGACAGACCGGAACAATACCTGTGATAACAGAATCGGATGCAACTGCCTCTGTCCTAGCAGGCAGGCATAATATCTGGCTCGGCCTCCCCCTCTAGGGCGACCTCTACCTGTTCGACCTCCACCTCTAGCTGGTTGTGCAGGTGGAGTGGAAATTGGTGCAGTAATCATGGCCTGAGAAGCCTGAGGGCCCTATGAAATAGGTGGGGCCTGAGAAACCTGTGGGGGTGCACCCCTCTTAAGTCTAGGGCAATCCCTCATGATATGACGAGTGTCACCGCACTCAAAATAATCCCTCGGAGGACGTGGCTGCTGGGACTGGCTCGAGCCTGATTAATTGGACTGTCCGCTGAAAGCACTCCGTACAGGAGGTACAATAGACACTGGCGGTGCATAATATGGAACCCGAGGTTTGGGAGTAGCCGGAGTACTGCTGGCAGCTGGAAATGCTGAATGAATAGGACAACCATATAGCCTCTACCATGACGGGCTACAGCTGGGGCACGAGAACTGTTATATGTGCCAGAATCTCGGGGTCTCTTAGCTTCCCTTTCTTCTCTCTCCCCGATCTGCATACCCTCCAATGTCCTAGCAATTGACACCATCTGTTAGTATGCGATGTCCATCTCCAGCTCTCGGGCCATACTGAATCTGATACAAGGGTGGAGCCCCTATATAAATCGGCGAACCCGTTCTCGAATAGTAGCAACCAAAGTTGGTGCATGCCTAGCCAAATCACTGAATCGGATCGCATAACGGTCATAGAGCCTTGGCGCAACTGCTCAAACTCTGTGCGCCATACATTTCTAAGACTCTGAGGAATATATTCCCTCAAGAACATATCTAAAAACTGAGTCCAAGTGAGTGAAGCTGCCTCAGCCGGACTATCCAACTCATATGCCCGCCACCACTGGTAGGCCGCTCCTCTAAGCTGGAATGCCGTGAAAGAAACTCCACTAGAATCCACAATACCCATAGTACGGAGGATACTGTGACATTTCTCAAGAAAACCCTGAGCATCCTCTGAAGCCAAATCGCTGAAAGTGGGAGGGTGGTACTTCTTGCACCTCTCGAGCCTTAGTTGCCCCCCTCCAAAACTGTTGCCCTAGCCTCGGGCCGAACTGGGAAAACTGGCTGCACTAGTATAACCTCTAGAGCATGGTCAACCTGGGTCTGTGGCTCCGGGGTACGTGCTACAGGAGTCTGTGCTCCTTCCCGGCCTGAGATATGGCAGGAGCAAGTGGAATTAACCCTGCTTGAGCTAGAGTGCAAAACATGCTCAAAAACTGGGCAAGAGTCTCCAGAATTACAGGAGTAGTAACAGGCTTCTCAGGTGCCTGCTCTCCAACTGGAGCTACTGGTGGTTCCTCTGCAGCAGCTCGTGCAGGTGCCCTGACTGCACCACGTGGTCTTCCTCGGCCTCTGCCCTGGCCCCGACCTCTTGCGGCTCCAACATGGGGCATGGGTGTCTGATCATCGGATCCAGTTGTGCGTGTCCTCACTATCTGTTAGAGAATAGAAAGACAAGGGTTTAGAATTTCGATGTCAACAAATGCGCACGATAAAGAATCAAAGAAGTGAACTTTTCCTAACAGTTCCATAGCCTCCTGAAGATATGTACAGACTTATCCGTACCGATCTGCGAGACTCTACTAAACCTGCTTGTGACTCATAACACCTATGAACCTAGAGCTCTGATACCAACTTGTCACGACCCCAATTTCCCTCAGTAGGATGTCATGATGACACCTAATCTCTAAGACTAGGCAAGCCCATCAAATATGCTAAATACAAAACTGAAACTAAAATCTCAACATATAAAATAAATCAAACCGCGATTCAAATAGTTACAACTCCCAAAACCCGGAAGAAATAAGTCACAAGCTTCTAAGAATTTATTCTAAGTGTCTCTATACATCAGAATCTAAAGAGAATAAGGAAAACAACATAATATGGATAGAAGGGGATTCCGAGGTCTGCGGACGCTGTCAGATATACCTTGAAGTCTCCGCGTACGGCTAGTTCACTGATGCTTGGTTTGATAGGAAGTACCTATATCTACACAAAAAGATGTGCAGAAGCGTAATATGAGTACACCACAGCGGTACCCAGTAAGTGCCAAGCCTAACCTCGGTAGAGTAGTGACGAGGTCAGGTCAGGCCCTACTGGAAAATAATAATGGCATGGTAAAATGTTTAACAATATAATAAAATAAAATAATAATGAAAATGAATCAAGTAATAATAATAATAATAATAATAATAATAATAATAATAATAACAATGGGGATGAATCAAGTAAGTAGTATGTCACAATTTAACTAACAAAATAAGGGCAAATAACACCTCGCGGATGGAAAACAGAAATTTACAATTTTAAGGAAAACACCAAAATAACCAAAGGCAATGCAACCATATAGAAATATCAACAAGGGCACTCCCGAGGTACCACCTCGTAGTCCTAAATTATAAATAAATTCATAATATCTCATTTCCTTATATCATCGTGGGAGCCTTTACATTTAATTTTAAAGAAAATATTTTTCCCGAAATAGGATCCCGCATTTTAGCTACCCTTATCACACCACATGACTTATAGTAGTTCTCCTACTAGCCACGCGTATCAAGCCACCCTTATCTCACCGCATGCGTTTCAACACCCAACCTTATACCACCACATGCGTATCAATATCATAATATATCATAATTTGCACCTCAAGTGTCCAAATATTTCAACTTGCCAAAATAAATCAACAACAACAATATTTTTCCACAATAAGGAGCTCGCGGCTCAATCACAATGAATACAAAATCTCCCAAAATATTCGGAAGTGAATAACTCAACAAAAATATTATTTCACGAATTTAACTCATTGCCTCAACACCAAAATTTTTAATGCAAATACATCATATTAATAATAATTCAATTAAAAAAATTCAACTTTCAAATAATGAGCACAGAATAAAAAAAATAAAGTTTCAATTATACAGGTAAAGCAATTAGTAGGAAAAATGTCAGGCAAATTAAAAATAAAAATAGATCAATGATGATGAAAATAACCAGATAAAATAATTTAATTAATGTATAACAGAGATCTACACAATTTAAAATCAGAGTTCTTCACATTTAGTCCGTATACACACTCATCACCTCGCATAGACGACTTTCAATACATCACAATTATCATATCAATACAAATCCTAAGGGGAATTTCCCCCACTCAAGGTTAGACAAGTCACTTACCTTTAACCATGAAATTCTGTACTCCGCTATGCCTTTGTCTCGTGAATTGGCCTCCGAAAACCTCGTATCTAGTCATAATTAATTCGATTTGTTCAATACAAATTATTATAAATTAATTCCATATGAAAATACTATTTTTTCAACAAAATCCGAAATTTAACTCAAAAATCGCCCGTGGGGCCCATATTTCGGAACCCAACAAAAGTTACAAAATATGAACGCCCATTCAACCACGAGTCCAACCATACCAAAATCACTAAATTCTGACATCAACTCGATCCTTAAATCTTCAATCTAAACTTAGGGACTTTCACAATTATTCCAACTTAATCCACCAATTAAATGTTAAAAACTACCATAGATTCGGGTACTTTAACCAAAATTGAGTTAAGAACACTTATCCCGTTGTTTTCCTTGAAAATCTCCTGCAAATCGCCTTTTCCCAAGCTCCAATTTGTCAAAAATGGAAAATGGGACGAAGTCCCATTTTCAGAACTTAAAGTTTCTATCCAGGCGTTTCTTCCTCGCAAACGCGACAGCTCTCTCGCGTCCGCGAAGCACATTTTTGTGCTTCCCGAATTTCCTCCTTAGCGAACACGAGCCCGGTCTGCGAACGCGAAGACAAAATTTCCCCCAGGCCGGCTTTCCCTTTCGCAAATACGAGGCCTCGTTTGCGAACGCATAGCTTTGCCCCTCGACCCTTCGCGAATGCGTGCCCCTTGTTGCGAACGCGAAGCACAAAATGGCCAGTTCAAATTTCCTCTTCGCGAATGTTTGCCCCCGGTCGCGAATGCGAAGCACGAAATGGCTAGTCCGAATTTCCTCTTCGCGAACGCGATGAAGGAAACCAGATACAGGTGTTAGAAAATTCCAGCAGCTATTTAAGTCAAAATTTCGATCCGTTAACCATCCGAAACTCACCCGAGGCCCCCAGGACCTCAACCAAATATACAAACAAGTCCTAAAACATCATACGAACTTAGTCGAAATCTCAAATCACATCAAACAACGCTAAAATCACAAATCATACCCAAATTCAAGCTTAATGAAACTTAAGAATTCCAACTTCTACATTCGATGCCGAAACCTATCAATTCAATTCCGATTGACCTTAAATTTTGCACATAAGTCATAAATAACATAACGGAGCTATGAAAATTTTCAGAACTGGATTCTGACTCCGATATCAAAAAGTCAACTCCTCGGTCAAACTTCCAAACTTAAATTTCTATTTTAGCCATTTCAAGCCTAATTTAGCTACGAACTTCCAAATAATTTTCTGGACACACTCCTAAGTCCAAAATTACCATACTAAGCTATTGAAATCATCAAACCTCTATTCCGAGGTCGTTTACACATAAGTCAATATCCGGTCAACCTTGAGACTAAGTGTCTCAATTCATTCCGAAATCTCTTCGGACTCGAACTGACTACCCTGGCAAGTCACAATACAACTATTAAGTACAGAATGAGCAGTAAATGGGAGAATGGGGCTACAACTCACATAATGACCGGCCGGGTCGTTACATCATGAAGGTAAGAAAAACTTGGGTTGGATTAGGTAAATGGGTCGAAATAAGACCATCTTTATTTTCAGACCAAGATTGCCACGTGGCCTAGTGAAAAATCACCATGTCATTAAATAGAAGGCCCACAGGATCAGTCGTTAGTCGCGGGGATAATTTTGTTAATAAAATTAATGTCGTATATTTTTTTGGACGAATAGGTGGACGTAGGACATCTATAAACCATTTAGAAAACGATAAGGGTAGTGTAAGCCCTTTTCCATTTTTTTATTCATTCCAAAGGCTTCTTTCTACCATATCACCCTTGATACGCTTTAGGGGTCGTTTAGTTGGGAAATAAGTTATCGCAGAATTGATTATTTCGGGATTAGTTATCCGGTATTGTTATCCCACCCTCCAATTGGAATAAAAATAACACTACAATCCTGGGATAACTAGTACTGAAATTAGTTATATCGTGATTTTATCCCAACCAAATGTGGGATAAACTCATCTCAAATTTATTTCCGAGATTATTTATCCCTTATCCCTCGTATCAAACGAGTCCTTAAAGATTTTTCAAGATCATCAAATAGTTGCTTCTCTATATATCTTTGAAAGTTATACCTTTCTTTTTTCGAAAATTAACCATTAATGCCCAAAATTTTAAATTTAGGGATAAAAATTAAAGATCACAAAATTATTGCCCTTACATTATAAGAAAAATCCAGAGAAACAATAATAGGAGGGGAGGGGTGGGTGTTGCTTATAGCCTTTGAATTCAGTTAATTTTCAATAAATTTATGTTATATATATATATATATATATATATATATATATATATATATATATATATATATATATCATGGGAACCGGAGTCTCTTCTGCTTATTAGGATCCGTAGATTTTGTGAAAAATATTTCACATAATTATTTTGAGATTTAAACAGGAAGAAAAAAGAGGAGCAAATTAAAAATACACCCTGGTAGTTAAACAACAACAACATCATACCAAGTATAATCCCACATAGTGAGATCTGGGGAGGGTAGTGTGTATACAGACCTTACTCCTACCTTATGGAGGTAGAGAGGTTGTTTCCAATAGACTGGTTCTATTCGGGACTATGTGACCTTGTTGCTGGACATCTAAAACCTGTCGCATGAGGATAAACTGCACAATTTCATTTCCGGAATGCAAGGTTGGGCACAAAACGAAATTTGTAGGCAGGAAGTTAAAGATCTACCTAGTGCAATTGCAGCAATGGATGCGTTGGTGGATTTTTGCTTAACTGGTCTAACTTCTGATCCTGCTTCTTCTTCTAAGTCAAAGAAAAAGGAGAAGAGTAAGGACTGGATGAAGGACAACTGGGAGAAATATGGAAATGACAAAGGCAAAGGCAAGATAGATGCTTCTTCATCATAAACAAACAGGCCAACGGGTGGTAAAAAGGTTTGTGTCACGACCCAATTCCTCCTATAGGCCGTGATGGCACCTAACGTTACCGCTAGGCAAGCCAACCGGGAACTAACTCTGTGATCCTCTCTTTTAAAGATTTGAAATAGTTGATTTTTTTAGTTTATGCATAAATAAGAAGTAAGAGTTTTATAAAAATGCAAGATCAAAATTTTCAAGCAAGTGAGATAAGTAAAATAACCCCAAACCATCAAGTGTCTAGTAGCATAAATATCCAAGACCTGGTGTCACAAGTGTATGAGCTACTAGTAGAATATACAAACGAGTACTACCCTACTGTCTGAGATGAAATAGACAGAATATAAAGCAAAAGAAAGACTTCGGCTGCTACAGAACGGGCTCGGAAGGCAGCTCACCGCAAAGTCTCGTAGTAGTCAGGGATACGCGCCAGACTGATATCCAGATGCACCTGCCTCAGATCCCACACATTTAGTGCAGAAGTGTAGCGTGAGTATATAAACAACATGTACCTAGTAAGTATCTAGTCTAACCTCGAAGAAGTAGTGAGGAAGGGTCGACTTCGACACTTACTATGGGCCAACAACAAAATATATAAAACTATAATTAAACATGGGATATGTAAATGACTAGAACTCGGAAGCAAGCAACAAATAAATAAATAATCCTTTCACCGATAGTAAGTACCAAATCAATTTCCCTCATTTCCCTCATTTAACCTTTCAAGCCAATGAAACAATATCAATTATAATTGGGCTCCCAGTATTAATACGCACGAATTATACCGAGGACATACGGCCCGATCCCAAAATACATATACATATTCTGTGTACACTACTGAGGGTCAAACAACACGAACCATAGATGCATATATTAACCTGCCGAGGCGAACGACCCTCTCCCATGAGAGTAGTGTAATTTTAACCCGCTCGCGGAATATACTTGCGACGCGGTTGAACATAGATTTCTCAAGTTATCATAATATCCCTCAACTCTTTCCAAAACAAGAAATTCAACTGGAAACTTTTAAAATATTTAAATCCTCAACCTCCGCTCAATTCAAGACAATTAGTAAGCATAATCAATTAACGGTGTCAACAAAGCGTGGTGTAAACTTAAACTACACGGACATAAGCATAATTAGTAGCTACGTACGGACTATCGTCACCTCGTGCGTACATAGCTCCCACAAATAGAAGCACATATTAATTAAATTAACCTATGGAGTTAATTCCCACTTACAAGGTTAGAAAAGAGACTTACCTCGTCTCAAAGCCTACTTTCCGGTCCAAGATTGTGCTTAAACCCTCAATTCGGTGCCAAACGACTTGAAACTAGTCAAATGTTATATAAAACAGTCAATGCATGCTCAAAAGTTCATATCCTAATTATTAAAGTGATTACCCAACCCCAATTGAAGAATTCCTAAAATTCACCCCCGGGCCCACGTGCCCGAATTTCGGAAATTTTTGGAGAAAATCGTCATCCATAACCTTAAGAATTCAAACATGCAATTTTCATCCCATTCCATAACCATTTTCGTGGTTAAAATCTCATTTTTTTAATCAAGACCTAGGTATTTCATCTAAACCCATGTTTTCCACAAATTTACATGTTAATATCTACCCATAATCTATATATTAAACTCACATTAGGTAGAAATTACTTATCCTCAATAGCTAGGTTGAAATCCCCCTTTTTGAAGCTCCAAAATCGCCCAAGAGTGCAATAAATGAACCCAAAAATGGCTAAGTCCCGATTTTAAAACTCTCTGCCCAGCTGCCCTCTTCTTCGCGAACGCGGAAAAAGGCCTTGTGTTCGCGAAGGAAATCGGTCCAGGCATAGGAAAACTTGGCCTATGCGAACATGACAATAGCCTCGCGAACGCGAAGGCTTACCAGCCCTGCCCTACGCGAACGCGAGGCCACCTTCGTTAATGCGAATAGAAATGACACTGACCCTCCCCCCCAGGTCCCTTCCTTCTACGCAAACGCGAAAGGGCTAATTGCCCCACTAATTGCCTCACTACCCAAATCCTTCTTCGCGAACGCAAGAGGGCGTACGCGAACGCGAAGAAGGAAACCAGAACTGAAAAATCTGGTTTCTTTAACTTGTCTCTGGGTGGTCCGAAACACAACCGAGCCCCTCGGGACCCCGTCCAACCACACCAACAAGTCTATAACATAATATGTACCTGCTCAAACTCTCGAAATGCGTAAAATAACAACAAAACCAAGAATCACACCCCAAAATCAAATTGAATCTAGTTTTTGAACTCCAAGTTTCCAAATCGCTCCGAACGCGCCAAATCATACGTAGACTACTCGGAATGATACCAAATTTTGCGTGCAAGTCTTAAATCACCATACAGAATTATTCCTATGCTCGGAATCCCAAACAGACCTTGATTACTCCAAAACCTACTCCAAACTAAATTTAAAGAATTTTAAAACCTTCAAAGAGCCAACTTTCACTATTAGGCGCCAAAACGCTCCCGAGTCATCCAAAACCGGATCCAAACATACGCCCAAGTCCAAAATTATCATACGAACCTATTGGAACCGTCAAATCCCAATTCCGAGGTTGTTTACTCAAAATGTTGACCGAAGTCAAACTTAGCCTTTTTGAAGCCAACTAGGGAATCAAGTGTTTCGATTTCAACCCGAACCCTTACAAATCTCGAACTAACCATCCCCGCAAGTCATAAAATAGTAAAAGCTCATACAGGGAGTCTTATTTATGGGAACATGGTTCTAGAAAGCAAACGACCGGTCGGGTCATTACATTCTCCACCTCTTAAACAAACGTTCGTCCTCGAACGGGTCTAGAATCATACCTGAAGTGCTAAATAAGTGTGGATATCTGCTCCGCATGTCCTCCTCAGACTCCCAAGTCGCTTCCTCGACTGGTTGGCCCCTCCACTGAACATTTACCGCTGAAATCCTTTTGGACCTCAACTGGCGAACCTGCTTATCAACAATGGCAATTGGCTCCTCCTCATATCCCAGGCTCTCATCTAAGTGAATCGTGCTGAAGTCTAACACATGTGACCTGTCGGCATGATACCTCCAGAGCATAGACACATGAAAAACTGGATGAACTCCTGATAGGCTGGGAGGCAAAGAAAGCTCATAAGCAACCTCCCCAACTCGTCTCAATACCTCGAATGGACCTATAAACCTTGGGCTCAACTTGCCCTTCTTCCTGAACCTCATGATCCCCTTCATCGGCGAGACTTTCAAGAGAACCTTCTCGCCCACCGTGAATGATAAATCACACGCCTTCTAGTCCGAGTAACTCTTCTGTATAGAATGTGTTGTGTGAAGTCGCTCCTGAATCAACGTTACCTTTTCCAAGGCATCCTTCACCAAATCAGTACCATATAACTTAGCCTCGCCGGGCTCAAACCATCCGATGGGAGAACGACATCGTCGACCATATAAAGCCTCAAATGGAGCCATATCGATGCTGGACTGATAATTGTTATTGTAAGCAAACTCAGCCAAAGGCAAGAATCGATCCCACTGCCCTCTAAAGTCTATCACACATGCCCTAAGCATGTCCTCCAAGATCTGAACTGTCCACTCTGATTGCCTGTCGGTCTGTGGACAAAAAGCTGTGCTGAGCTCTACCCGGGTCCCCAACTCACTCTGTACCGCTCTCCAGAAATGTAAAGTAAACTAAGAGCCTCTATCTGATATGATGAAAACAGGCACACCATGCAACCGAACTATCTCCTGAATATAAATCTGCACTAACCTCTCCGAAGTATACGTGGTCACCACCGGAATGAAGTGTGCCGACTTGGTCAACCTGTCGACAATGACCCAAACTGCATCAAACTTCCGCAAGGTCCACAACAACTAACTACGAAGTCCATAGTAATGCGCTCCCATTTCCACTCAGGTATAGTCATCTGCTGGAGTAGGCCACCTGGCCTCTGGTGCTCATACTTAACTTGCTGGCAATTTAGACACCTCGCAGCATACTCAACTATGTCTTTCTTCATCCGCCGCCACCAATAATGCTGCCTCAGGTCGCGATACATCTTTGTAGTACCTGGATGAATATAATACCGTGAACTGTGTGCCTCCTCTAGAATCCTCTCCCTCAAGCCATTGATGTTAGGAACACATAGATGACCCTGGAGTGGCAGAACACCATCCCCACCGATAGTAACCTCCTTGGTACCACCCTGTAGTACCGTCTCCCTGAGAACCAACAAGTGCGGATCATCAAACTGTCGAGCCTTGATATGCTCCAATAGTGAAGATTGGGCAACAACGCATGCAAGAACTCGGCTGAGCTCTGAAATATCCAACCTCACAAGTCTATTATCTAAGGACTGAACGTCCAAAGCTAATGGCCTCTCCTCTGCTGAGATAAATGCCAAGCTACCCATACTCTCCGCCTTTCTGCTCAAGGCATCCGCAACTACATTCGCCTTGCTCGGATGATAAAGAATAGTAATGTCATATCCCTTTAGTAACTCAAGCCACATGCGCTACCTCAAATTGAGATCCCTTTGCTTGAACAAATGCTACAAGCTGCGATGATCATTATAAACCTCACAGGACACCCCATAAAGATAGTGCCTCTAGATCTTAATAGCATGAACAATAGCGACCAACTCATCGTGTACATGATAGTTATTCTCATGGGGTTTCAGCTGACGTGAAGCATATGCAATAACTTGCCCCTCCTGCATCAATACACAACCCAAGATAATGCGTGAAGCGTCGCAATACACGGTATACTCCCCGAACTGGAAGGCAACACTAGAACTGGTGTTGTAGTAAGAGCTGTCTTGAGCTTTTGGAAGCTCGCCTCACAATCGTCGGACCAACGGAACGGAGCACCCTTCTGGGTCAACTTAGTCAAAGGTGCTGCAATAGATGAGAAGCCCACCACGAATCGACAATAATAACCTGCTAACCCCAAGAAGCTCCTGATCTCAGTCACTGTAGCAGGACGAGGCCAACTCTGAACTGCCTCAATCTTCTTGGGATCCACCTTAATGCCCTCGCCGGATACAACATGCCCCAAGAATGCTACAGAATCTAGCCAAAACTCACACTTGGAGAACTTAGTATATAACTTCTGTTCCCGCAAGGTTTGAAGCACCACTCTCAAGTGCTGCTCGTGCTCCTCCATGCTGCGCGAGTAGATCAAAATGTCATCAATGAAGACAATGATAAACGAATCAATATAAGGCCTGAACACCCTGTTCAACAAATCCACAAATGCCGCTGGGGCATTAGTTAAACTGAAAGACATCACTAGAAACTCATAATGGCCATATCTAGTTCGGAAAGCAATCTTCAGAACATCCGAATACCGAATGTTCAACTGATGGTACCCCGATCTCAAGTCTATCTTAGAGAACACCCTGGCACCCTGCAACTGGTCAAATAAATCATCAATCCGCGGTAACAGGTACTTGTTCTTAATGGTAACTTTGTTCAACTAGCGGTAATCAATGCACATCCACATAGTCCCATATTTCTTCTTCACAAATAATATTGGTGCACCCCAATGTGATACACTCGGCCTGACGAACCCCTTTGCTAGCAACTCCTCAAGATGTTCCTTCAACTCCTTCAACTCTTTTGGAGCCATACGGTACGGTGGGATGGATATAGGCTGGGTACTTGGCGCCAAATCAATGCAGAAATCGATGTCATGATCTGGTGGCATGCCTGGAAGATCAGAAAGAAACACATCGGAGAACTCCCGCACTACGGGTACTGAATCAATCGCCGGAGTCTCCGCGGTAGTATCACGAACATAAGCTAGATAAGCCAAATAACCTTTCTCGACCATGTGTCTAGCCTTCATAAAAGAAATGATCTGACTAGGTGTGCTGATAGACGAACCCTTCCACTCCAATCTAGGCAACTCTGGTATTGCCAAGGTAACAGTCTTGGCATGGCAATCTAGGATGGCATGATATGAAGATAACCAGTCCATGCCTAGGATAACCTCAAAGCCAGTCATATCGAGCAGCAGAAGATCTACTCTAGTCTCATAACCACAGAATGTAGCAATGCATGACCGATAGACCCGATCCACAATAACAGAATCACCCACCGGAGTGGACACATAAACAGGAGTACCCAAGGACTCACGAGGAACATCCAGGAAATGAGCAAACAAAGATGACACATATGAATAGGTAGACCCTGGATCAAATAATACCGAAGCATCCCTACCGCATACAGAAATAATACTTGTGATCACGACATCTGAGGCCACTGCATCTGGTATGGCCGGGAAAGCATAGAATCTAGCTGGAGCACCACCGGCCTGGCCTCCACCCGCCTGACCTCTATTTTTAGGATGTCCCCTGCCCACCTGCCCTCCGCCTCTGGGCGGACGGATGGCTGGTGCGGCTACTGTTGCTGTAATCATGGGCTAATGACCCTGCTACACTACCTTGCCTCGAAGTTTGGGACAAAATCTGTTCATGTGGCTAGGATCACCACACTCGTAACAACCCCTCAGAGTGGTGGATTGCTTCCCTGAGGTCTGACCCTGATGGCCTGAATACCCACTAGAAGAACCCTGGATAGCTGGTGGGTGGTAGGAACTCTCTGGCATGGCACTTGAATAGGGATAAACTAGAGCACCCCGAGGAGGCGGCGATGCTGGATATGTAAGCCTACTCGGTTGACCTCTCCCAAACTGACCTCTGCCCCCAGATGGAGCACCATTGAATCCTCCCGAATGATGGAACCGCTTGCCCCGCAGCATCTACTCTCGATTTCACTGGCGATAACCCTTAATTCTAGTCTAACCTCGAAGAAGTAGTGACGAGGGGTCGACTTCGACACTTACTATGGCCCGAATACCGGAGTGTAACCCCGCAACGAACCTCCGTACCCTCTCTGTCTCAGTAGAAAGTATCATAAGTGCATGGCGAGACAATTCAAAGTACCTCGCCTCATAATCGGTCACTGACATCTGGTCTTGCCGGAGCTGCTCAAACCGAAACTGCAACTCTTCCCTCTGGGAGGGTGGAATATACCTATCCAAGAAAAGGCGTGTAAACTGATCCCAAGTCATGGGAGGAGAACCTATTAGTCCGCCGAGAAGATGTGACTGCCACCATCTACGGGCCCTGCCCTCCAGCTGGAAAGTAGTGAAATCCACCCCGGGGGACTCAAATATACTTATGTGTTGCAGTCTGTCTCTACATCGATCAATAAAGTCCTGGGGATCCTCATGTCGCTCACCCTTGAAGGCAGGAGGGTGTAGCCTAGTCCATCTGTCCAGTAGCTTCTGCGGCTCACCGGCCGCAACTGGTCTGGGCTCAGGTACGGCTGCTGCCACTGGCTGGGTTCCACCCATGGGTAGTGTTCCAGGAGTCTGATATACAACAGCTGCATGCCCAGGAGCCTGAGCAGTAGGGGTATGTGCTCCCCCTCCCGCCTGAGATGTGGCTGGGTCTGTTGGAAATAAACCAGCCTGGGTCATAGTATCCATGAACCGTAGCATATGACCCATAACCTCCTGAAATCCCGGTGCGGACATAAAATCCACCAGGGCTGGATCTGCTATAGGCATCTCGCCCTACTCCTCGATAATAGGATCCTCTACTGGATCCGCTGGTGGTATAGCTGGGGCCACTCTAGGACGTCTTCATCCCCTACCTAGGGCCGGTGCCCTCCCCCGGCCTCTGGCAATAGGGGGAGCAGCTCGTCCCGGGTCTTAAACATTCGTCGTGCGCATTCTCACTATCTGTGAGAGAATAAGATAAAGACACTTAGTATAACATCAACTGCACGATAGGAGATGAAGAAAGCGTAGTTTCCTAACACCCTATAGCCTCTCAAAGATAAGTACAGACGTCTCCGCACCAATCTGCAAGACTCTATTAGGCCTACTCATAACTTGTGAGACCTATGAGAACCTAAAGCTCTGATACCATGTTGTCACGATCCAATTCCTCCTATAGGTCGTGATGGCGCCCAACGTTACCGCTAGGCAAGCCAGTCGGGAACTAACTCTGTCATCCTCTTTTTTAAAGATTTGAAATAGTTGGTTTTTTTTTAGTTTATGCATAAATAAGAAGTAAGAGTTTAATAAAAATGCAAGATCAAAATTTTCAAGCAAGCGAGATAAGTAAAATAACCCCAAACCATCAAGTGTCTACTAGCATAAATCTCCAAGACCTGGTGTCACAAGTGTATGAGCTACTAGTAGAATATACAAAAGAGTACTACCCTACTGTATGAGATGAAATAGACAGAATATAAAGCAAAAGAAAGACTTCGGCTACTACAAAATGGGCTCGGAAGGCAGCTCACCGCAAAGTCTCGTAGTAGTCAAGGATGCGCACCGGACTGATATCCAGATGCACCTGCCTCAGATCCTGCACATTTAGTGCAGAAGTGTAGAGTTAGTACATAAACAACATGTACCCAGTAAGTATCTAGTCTAACCTCGAAGAAGTAGTGACGAGGGGTCGACTTCGACACTTACTATGGCCCGAATACCGGAGTGTAACCCCGCAACGAACCTCCGTACCCTCTCTGTCTCAGTAGAAAGTATCATAAGTGCATGGCGAGACAATTCAAAGTACCTCGCCTCATAATCGGTCACTGACATCTGGTCTTGCCGGAGCTGCTCAAACCGAAACTGCAACTCTTCCCTCTGGGAGGGTGGAATATACCTATCCAAGAAAAGGCGTGTAAACTGATCCCAAGTCATGGGAGGAGAACCTATTAGTCTACCGAGAAGATGTGACTGCCACCATCTACGGGCCCTGCCCTCCAGCTGGAAAGTAGTGAAATCCACCCCGGGGGACTCAAATATACTTATGTGTTGCAGTCTGTCTCTACATCGATCAATGAAGTCCTGGGGATCCTCATGTCGCTCACCCTTGAAGGCAGGAGGGTGTAGCCTAGTCCATCTGTCCAGTAGCTTCTGCGGCTCACCGGCCGCAACTGGTCTGGGCTCAGGTACGGCTGCTGCCACTGGCTGGGTTCCACCCATGGGTAGTGTTCCAGGAGTCTGATATACAACAGCTGCATGCCCAGGAGCCTGAGCAGTAGGGGTATGTGCTCCCCCTCCCGCCTGAGATGTGGCTGGGTCTGTTGGAAATAAACCAGCCTGGGTCATAGTATCCATGAACCGTAGCATATGACCCATAACCTCCTGAAATCCCGGTGCGGACATAAAATCCACCAGGGCTGGATCTGCTATAGGCATCTCGCCCTACTCCTCGATAATAGGATCCTCTACTGGATCCGCTGGTGGTATAGCTGGGGCCACTCTAGGACGTCTTCATCCCCTACCTAGGGCCGGTGCCCTCCCCCGGCCTCTGGCAATAGGGGGAGCAGCTCGTCCCGGGTCTTAAACATTCGTCGTGCGCATTCTCACTATCTGTGAGAGAATAAGATAAAGACACTTAGTATAACATCAACTGCACGATAGGAGATGAAGAAAGCGTAGTTTCCTAACACCCTATAGCCTCTCAAAGATAAGTACAGACGTCTCCGCACCAATCTGCAAGACTCTATTAGGCCTACTCATAACTTGTGAGACCTATGAGAACCTAAAGCTCTGATACCATGTTGTCACGATCCAATTCCTCCTATAGGTCGTGATGGCGCCCAACGTTATCGCTAGGCAAGCCAGCCGGGAACTAACTCTGTCATCCTCTTTTTTAAAGATTTGAAATAGTTGGTTTTTTTTTAGTTTATGCATAAATAAGAAGTAAGAGTTTAATAAAAATGCAAGATCAAAATTTTCAAGCAAGTGAGATAAGTAAAATAACCCCAAACCATCAAGTGTCTACTAGCATAAATCTCCAAGACCTGGTGTCACAAGTGTATGAGCTACTAGTAGAATATACAAAAGAGTACTACCCTACTGTATGAGATGAAATAGACAGAATATAAAGCAAAAGAAAGACTTCGGCTACTGCAAAACGGGCTCGGAAGGCAGCTCACCGCAAAGTCTCGTAGTGGTCAAGGATGCGCACCGGACTGATATCCAGATGCACCTGCCTCAGATCCTGCACATTTAGTGCAGAAGTGTAGAGTTAGTACATAAACAACATGTACCCAGTAAGTATCTAGTCTAACCTCGAAGAAGTAGTGACGAGGGGTCGACTTCGACACTTACTATGGGCCAACACTAAAATATATAAAATTATAATTAAACATGGGATATGTAAATGACACTAGAACTCAGAAGAAAGCAACAAATAAATAAATAATCCTTTCACCGATAGTAAGTACCAAATCAATTTACCTCATTTAACCATTTAACTTCTCAAGCCAATGAAACAATATCAATTATAATTGGGCTCCCAGTATTAATACGCACAAATTATTCCGAGGACATATGACCCGATCGCAAAATACATATACATATATTGTGTGTATTGTTGAGGGTCGAACAACACGAACCATAAATGCATATATTAACCTGCCGAGCCAAACGGCCCGCTCCCATGAGAGTAGTGAAAATTTACCCCGCTCGCGGAATATTCTTGCGACGCAGTTGAACATAGATTTCTCAAGTTATCATAATATCCCTCAACTCTTTCCAAAACAAGAAATTCAACTAGAAACTTTTAAAATATTGAAATCCTCAACCTCCGCTCAATTCAAGACAATTAGTAAGCATAATCAATTAACAGTGTCAACAAAGCATGATGTAAACCTAAATTACCCGTACATAAGCATAATTAGTAGCTACGTACGGACTCTCGTCACCTCGTGGGTATGTAGCTCCCACAAATAGAATCATATATTAATTATATTCACCTATGGGGTTAATTCCCACTTACAAGGTTAGAAAAGAGACTTACCTCGTCTCAAAGCCTACTTTCTGGTCCAAGATTGTGCTTAAACCCTCAATTCGGTGCCAAACGACTTGAAACTAGTCAAATGTTATATAAAATAGTCAATACATGCTCAAAGGTTCATATCCTAATTATTAAAGTGATTACCCAACCCCAATTGAAGAATTCCTAAAATTCACCCCCGGGCCCACGTGCCCGAATTTCGGAAATTTTCGGAGAAAATCGTCATCCATAACCTTAAGAATTCAAACATGCAATTTTCATCCCATTCCATAACCATTTTCGTGGTTAAAATCTCATTTTCTTTTATCAAGACCTAGGTATTTCATCCAAACCCATGTTTTTCATAAATTTACATGTTAATATCTATCCATAATCTATATATTAAACTCACATTAGGTAAAAATTACTTACCCTCAATAGCTAGGTTGAAATCCCCCTTTTTGAAGCTTCAAAATCACACAAGAGTGCAATAAATGAACCCAAAAATGGCTAAGTCCCGATTTTAAAACTCTCTGCCCAGCCGCCCTCTTCTTCGCGAACGCAGAAAAGCCCTCACGTTCTCGATCGAAATCGATCCAGGCCCAGGACAACTTGGCCTACACGAACGCAACAGGGGACTCATGAATGCGAAGGCTTACCAGCCCTGCCCTACGCAAACGCGAGGGAACCTTAGCGAACGCGAAGAGCAATGACACTGACCCCCCCATGTCCCTTCCTTCTACGCGAACATGTGGGGGACTTCGCAAACGCGAAGGGCTAGTTGCCCTACTGCCCAAATCTTTCTTCGCGAAAGTGAGAGGGCATACGCGAACGCGAAGAAGGAAACCAGAACTGGAAAAATCTGGTTTCTTTAACTTGGCTCCGGGTGGTCCGAAACACACCCGAGCCCCTCGGGACCCCGTCCAACCACACTAACAAGTCTATAAACATAATACGGACCTGATCGAACTCTCGGAACGTGTAAAATAACAACAAAGCCAAGAATCACACCCCAAAACCAAATTGAATCAAGTTTTGAACTCCAAGTTTCTAAATCGCTCCGAACGCGCCGAATTATACTTAGCCTACTCGGAATGACACCAAATTTTGCGTGCAAGTCTTAAATTACCATACAGAACTATTCCCTATATCAGAATCTGAAACAGACCCCGATTACTCCAAAACCTACTCCAAACTAAATTTAAAGATTTTTAAAACCTTCAAAGAGACAACTTTCAGTATTCGGCGCTGAAATGCTCCCGGGTCATCCAAAACTCGATCCGAGCATATGCTCAAGTCCGAAATCATCATACAAACCTATTGGAACTGTCAAATCTTGATTCTGAGGTTGTATACTCAAATGTTGACCGAAGTCAAACTTAGCCTTTTTGAAGCCAACTAGGGAACCAAGTGTTCCGATTTCAACCCGAACCTTTCCAAATCCCGAACTAACCATCCTCGCAAGTCATAAAATAGTAAAAGCACATACGGGGAGCCTTATTTAGGGGAATGTGGTTCTAAAAAATAAAATGACCGGTCGGGTCGTTACAGTTTGCGGGACATGTCAAAAACCTAGACATCATGCACGAAACTGTCCAAATCAAGGGAATATAAATGCTCTTCTTGTTGAAGAGGAGAAACAAGGAAAGGGACAGGAAGTTGCTACCTATGTGAATCCGTTGCAGCTGTTGAACACTTTGGCTTGCATGACTGTGGCAGATGATGAAGAAAATGCTGCCTAGGAAGAAGTCGCATACGTGAATGCTACGGGGAATGATTTGACTGATGCTTATTCCACATTAATGTATGTAGATCTGAAAATCGGAAACAAGAGTGTCGTGACAATGGTTGATACCGGATCCACGTGCACCTTTGTTGCCTCCAAAATTGTTCAAGAGTATGGGTTGCAAGTGACAAAGTGTCCGACGAAGATGAAGGCTGTGAACTCAAAGGCGCAAGGTGTTATGGGGTGGCGCTGGATGTCCCGATGATATTGGGTCATTGGTCTGGAAAGTTCAACATGTCTGTTGTGCCATTGGATGACTTTAATGTGCTGTTGGGAATTGATTTTCTGAAAAAGAATAAAGTTGCTCCAATTCCTCATTTGGATGGACTTATGTTCACGGGGGAGACAAACCCTGGCTTTGTGAAAGGTATTTGGCCCTACGGGGATGAAAGGACGAACACTGAGATTGCTGCTTTGATTTTTGTCTACCAGGGTGTATTTTAAATTTTCTCCTCTCTTTTCTTCCCGTTTAAATCTTAAAATATTTATGTGAAATATTTTCCACAAAATCTACGGATCCTAATAACAATAGTGCTTACTCATACATGATATATTTAAAATAATTTATTGAAAATTAACTGAATTCAAAGGCTATAAGCAACACCCACCCCTCCCCTCCTATTATTGTTTCTCTGGATTTTTCTTATAATGTAAGGGCAATAATTTTGTGATCTTTAATTTTTATCCCTAAATTTAAAATTTCGGGCATTAATGATTAACTTTCAAAAAAAAAGGTATAACTTTCAATGCTATATAGAAAAGCAACTATTTGACGATCTTGAAAGATCTCTAAGGGCTCATTTGGTACGAGGGATAAGGGATAATTAATCTCGAGGTCTAGCTCGATGGGACTCAAGGTCTATCTTCAGTCCTTGGTCACCACGTTCTAATCCCAATCTACCAAGTTGTAGTCGAACTCAACTTCGACCGTATACAGATAGTCCCCTCGTTTTTCAGAGAGTAGATGACGAGAAACGACATGAACTTCCGAACTTGACTTCGATATTTTGTGACAGAAATGACCAAACAATCAAAATATCTCGTCAGTCAAGTCTTAATGGCTTTAAATTCATGTCAGTTGTCGGTCGGCCACTCCCAGATGTGAATAGTTACTAAGAAACTATAAATACTCCCTTATTAGTTCATTCAAACTTTACTTTCAAACCTTCTGCCCTCGTACCTTAGATATTTCAACATTTCCAAGCGTTAATTTTCTGATTACCCTAAAATCCTTTTATAAGAACTTCTGTTCTTTATCCCAAACTATCAAGCTTACTCTCCTAACTTCCTCTTTTTCATTTATTTTCCAAAGAAATGGCGAAGACTTTGTCACGACTCAAACTGATGGGCCGCGACGGGCACCCGGTACCTTATTCAATAGAGTGCCAATGTTACATATCATTCTTATCGTATTGTCATTTGCAAATGGGCCAAACGGTCCGTCATGGGTTAACTAGAATAAACATAAGGGAATACTCAATATAGGACGACCCAATCTGACATAAAAACTTATACATGTGACAAAGGGCCTATAAGACCAAAATTACACTGAACATAGGCCGACAAGGCCGTACAATCTTTCACGTATATGACATATGTCTACAAGTCTCTAGGGATACCTAAATGTCATAAAGGTCGGGACAAAGTCCCGCTATACCAATCAACACATGTCCTAATCATACTGACCAATAACAACTCCGGAGTAAATGGAGCACACCAACATCTTCCGCTGAGTTGATAGCCTACTTGGAGGACTCTCGACATGTCTATCGAGACATGCGGGCATGAAACGCAGTGTCCCCAGGCAAAAGGGACGTCAGTACAAATAATGTACCGAGTATGTAAGGAATGCAAATCAGTAAATAATAGACATGAGAGAAACATGGAGTAAAAGACTAGACATGTACATCTACATAGCTCTGTGAATCATTTCATTTTTTATAATGTCATGCATATACGTATAAATATCATACCATGAATAGGTATATGTGTTCATAACATCATCAAGCCTCTGAGGGCATCCCATCATATCATTTCGGCCACTGTGGGTAAATTATCAACGTATACCAGCTGATCAGGTGGTGGTGCATATATAACGCCATAACCTTTTTTCATATCCCATATACATATAATATACATATATACACGTATATAACGCCATCTGATCATGGGTCAATGTACATGTATAAATGAATGAAATGCATATGAAATATGTCAATAAAATCTCTCGGAACGTCATAAAAATAATATGCATGTCGGATAAATTTTATCAAATACGTATTTTTCTGAGACCCATGAACAGAAGATATAATAATAATTCATCTGGGGAATCAAGAATATAGACACCCCTAATATTTCTATGAATAGAGTCATTTATGGAAATTGTGCATTTGCTCGTTTCGTTCGTGTCGTATAGATCACGCCAAAAGAAAGAAGGGATAGCCTTAACATACCTGAGTCGATTCTCTTGACAATTCTTCTAACACACGTCAATTTCGACAACACGTAACGGTGGATCGAAGTAAGGGAAAATCCGTATGATGTTCTTGAGAAAGATTGCATCGTACTACCTTAATATTGCAAAATCTCACGTTAATTAAGGTGCTCTGAAATCTCGGGTTTTGAAGTGTTGGAGACGCTATGGGACATCATATTTTGAATTCCTTAAGATTCTTGAAATCTCACGTCAATTAAAAATGGAGATGTGATTTTTATGTCTTTAAGACATATACTGGTTCTCTTTTTCCAAAGTGATATATGACTTACTTTATAAGACTTGTCCAATTCTCATATTCTAGTCTTGCCAGATATTTTGATGACTTAAGAGTCATACATGGGGATGGAGGGGGCTGCCACGTAATTGGTCATAAGACTTATCAAAAAGTCATCCACTTAATTCCTTAATCACTTTATTAATCCTCCACTAGTCCAATAATTAACCAATTATTCACATAATTAAAAATTATCTCAAATTACATAAAATGATACTCACTTTTAATACATTTTATACACCTTACTATCATGGCCATGTGATACCTTGTATGGCACTAGTCCATAAATACCGGGTATTTTAGCTCGGGCCGTATTTTATCCCAAAATATCAAACTTCGACAAAATTCATTTTCTTCGATTTGCTTACCCTCTCACCTTCACGAATTTACTCATCACTTGATTGAAATAGCATAATGCTTATAATCTCCATAATAATCTCATTCCCGAACTTACGTCGATTAACTTACGACGAAACCTTAACGTACAAAAATGCAGAATGTAACATCTCATTTCCGAGCTTTTATCAATTTACTTATGGCGTACTTCCATGTACGAAAACATGGGGTGTAACATACTTTAAAATCCGTTCCTCAAAAAGAGAATTCTTCCGCCTCGCGGCCCGCTACTGAAGAGACCGCTTCACGTACAACTGTCGAGGAACCAGCACCGGAACCTCCTCTAAAAATGTTCATCACGGGGGGACACCCGGTCAATGCTGATTTTAAAATCGAAAAGCCCTCCTCCGTACCAAGCCGGTGTGAGGAGGTCTCGAGGTACATCTGTTCGATCACCGAGGACATTCTCTCCGAAGTCAAGAGGGATTGTAACTGGGCTGACAAACATGAGGTGGTTCCCAAACCTGACGAGGCCATCACCACCCACGTCGAGGGATTTTTAAGTGTTTACACTTATCCCTTCACGTTGGGTCCCTTAGACACGGTCATCATCGACTTCTGCAAGAGATACGAGGTAACCCTCAGCTAGATTCACCCTTCTTTCTGGAGGATCATAATCCTCCTCCGTTTCTTCGTGAGCAAGATCGAGGGGTGCCCTTTCATGATCGACCACCTTATGCGTTTGTACAACCCCCAACTCTACCGGGGAGGATTGATCAAGCTCGCCCGTCAGGCTAGTAAAGCTGCGTTCTCGATTGATCCCGGCCGAGTACATGTTAGTCCTTGAGAAGTGGAACATGAAACGTAAGCACCTAATTTTGCTTTCAAGGTTTAATTTATCGCCCCTTTTCCTTCTTTCTTATCGGTGTTCTGTGACGGTGCAGCTGTTGCCCGGATCTCGAATGCGGTTCCTCGACTCAAGGAGTGGGTCGAGGGTATAGTATCGTAAAGGCCTTATTTCGAGCGCTCATGGTGGGAGATTTCGAAAGGTCGATGGGAGGCCCGTTCGCATAGTGGGATCTCTTTTACGAGTACTTTTTGGTTTCACTTTTGCACGACTAAGTCCTCACTTGTTTTATTTCTTATTGTAGGTTTACCCAAGGATGTCCAAATAAGACCTCCATCTGATAATGACGATCTCCCCACCGAATCCCTGCTCTGAAATAGGGCGAAGAGAAGAAGAGAAAAAGGGCTCCGAGTTCTCCGGGCTCGGAGAAAAAGAAACCAAAGAGAAGGCTGGTGCGCAAGTCCAAAGAAAGCACCAACGCTCGAGCACCACCTTCGAATTCCCTCTATCAGCTGAGGGATGAATCCGAAGGAGAACAAGAAGAGGAAACCTTCAATCTGGTATCCCGAGTATCGACATGACTCAAAGGGCAAGGGGCCTCTAAACCATAGGGAGGCGATGCTGATATTCATCGAGCTAGGGAGGTCGAGGAGGAGGCCGAGACCAAAGTTTCCCGGGACGTGGGCATTGCACCTAAGGAAGCTCTCGATGCGATAGAGATCACCGAATCACCTTCATTCCCTGAATCCATGTACAATGAGGCTCAGACGGTGAAAACATGTCGCAATGAGGGAGTACTAGGAGGGAACAATACCTTACGCGACTTCTTTGATAGAGTGGACTCTACGGACATGGAGGGTGTCACCGGGTTGGGTGATTTAGAGATACCGAGGAAGAGCCCATCTTCGAGAGCAAGCAAACCTTCCTCGAGTCCCAAACTGGTCAATTGATTCCCTGCCCCGAGTGCGGATCCTGGCTGGAAGCGATTCATCACTTTCTCCCTTCCGGAGGACTCCCGGGTCCTCTCCGCCCCCGTAGGGGTATCTAGTTATCTTTGGTGTCTGGTGACCGAGGATGATCAAGCCAAGATGAATGAGGTAGATGCACCCTGCCTGTTCAACGAAGCGCAACAGACGTTAACCCGGGTAACTTTAAACATTCCTCAATGGTTTTCAATTTGTACTTAGGCTATTTTTTAGATAGCTCTAACATTTTCTCTTCGTATTTGTAGGCCTCGATGCTTCACCACGAGACTTTTCTCCAATACCGGAATGAGCTGAAATGGATTGAGGCTCAGGTCCGAGGGCTCACTGAGAAGAGAGATTCCTACAAACTTCTTAGTGAGAACCTTGAGGTGGCTCAGAAGGAGCATGCCGATTTGGCCAAGCAGGTAAAGATATTTGAGGTTAGCACTGACTATCTAGGCTCGGTAACTGACGATCGGAATCCGCAGGTCCAACAAAAATCAACCAAGTTGCCCAACTTCGAGTTGAAATGACGCTGTCAAGGTCGAGACCGATGAATGGAGGGGTAGGATGGATCGTCTGGCCTCGAAAAAGAAGGCTGCTCGGGCGCAACTGACTTCGGCTAAGGTCCAACTTCGAGCAGCAAAAGAAAGGGCCAAGAAGCAGGCTAAAAGGATTGAAGAGCTCTAGTCTCAGCTAAGTTCGGCTGCCTCTGAGTGAAAAATTATGGCCAGGGAACTTGAAACAGCCAAGTCAGTGGTGGCAGTAGTTAAAGTCGATACCGACGAGATGGTGGCCCAATACAAGGCCGATGCCGAGACGTCCTAGGACCGCTTGAACGATATCGTTAAATATGAGAAGCGGCAGTCACGAAGAGAGGCCCTCGAGGAGATCCATGCTTAGGGTTTCGATCTATCGGCCGAGATCGAGACTGCTAAGGAGCCAAGAAATTAGCCTGCCCAGAAGAAGAAGAAGAAGACTCCGATGGTTCCGATGGAACCGTGGGCAAAGTAGACCAGGCTGTTTAGATGCCTTTGTAAAAAAATTTTAATTCTTTGCTTTTTGTACTCGTGTACTTTTGTATTTTTGTTAGGGCCATTTGGACTTTGTAAATATTGTGTATAATATATGAGGCTCATTTTCCCTTTCGGCTGTTTATATATTTTGCTTTCCTTTGCTTTATTTTTTATGTTTGCAAAGGTCGAAATGCCTTAGCATAAAATAGTTAGGTCTTGTTCGGAGGTTCGAATAGGCCTTCCTTTCGACATTATTTTGTTTAAGGCATTGTGGGGGTTCGACATGATCAAAAACTTTTTCCCTAAAGTACTTATGACTTTTTAGATTGTAGTTTGCCGAGGGTAGCCTTTAGAACCGGTTATGAAATGTTTCCAAGGCCTTGTTTTTGTTACTGATCTCAGACATCTCCAAGCCATTTTAGTATGGCCGTAGCCTTTTTAGTTCGGGTGTTTCCCAATGGGCTTGTTACCTCGAGTTATCTGGGCTTGCCTAAGATAACAGTCCCCGAATGGGGGCGGCCGTAGCCTTTAAGGTTTGGGCGTTTCCTAATAGGTATTGTGCCCTCGGGCTCTGATAATCAGAGTCGTCCTAGTTTGTTTTCGGATGGCAGCCTCCGATTATGAGTGATCATTTGAACCCGGATAAAGGAAGCCCTTGGGCTCGATACCTTTAGGGAATCGAATGTAAGAAATTCCTTAAAAGAAAAAAGAGAAATTCTTAAAGGACAAGATACTTATCCGCAAGGTAGAATATTTTATTCTTGTGCGTGATAGTTACACATGTGTACAAGTTTTGTGCCAGGGCTCGAGTAGTCTATGCGGGCATGGTTGATGTGGCCGTTTGGCCCTTACAATAAATCCTATCGATCAAGCCAGGATCGTTCAATCATAAAGTTTCCTTCCTTGCTATAGTCGTTAACCGAGGGTGATGCCCCCCAGTGTTCGGGGCCGAGCATGGAGAGGCCTCGAATACTATTGTCGTGATCTTTGATACCGGTTCGTAACTAGCCTTCAATTCTAAGTTAGCATGATTTACCGCTGCCTCGTTAAAAACCTTGCCGGAAAACCCACTTGGGACAAAACCGATTCAAGGGAAAAAGAATGCAACGCCTGCTTTCAGACCTATAAATTGTATCATTCCTTGATGATTCCCTGCAAGTTTAGTTCGGAATGTAAATAAACAAAGGGGAATGAATGGAATCGTACCTTAGCAATAGTACTACTTCAAGTGACCTATGTTCCAGTTGTTCCGTAGTTGCTCACCATTCATCGTTCCGAGTTTGTATGATCCTTTACCGGTGATCTCGATAATTTGATAAGGGCCTTCCCAGTTAGGCCCCAACTTCCCTTCGTTCGGGTTTCGGGTATTTAGTGTAACCTTCCTTAGTACCAAGTCCCTGACATTGAAGTGTCGAAGGTTGGTCCTTCGATTGTAATATCTCTTGATCCGCTACTTTTGGGCGGCCAACCGGACAAGGGTTGCTTCACGCATTTCATCTAATAAATCTAGGCTTATGTTCATAGCTTCGCCGTTTGATCCCTCGGTTGCATATTGGAAATCATAGGCTTGGCTATTCGACTTCAACCGGTATTAAAGCTTCGGAACCGTAAACTAGTGAGAACGGGGTGGCCCCGGTACTGGACTTCGAGGTCGTTCGGTATGTCCATAAGACTTCGGGCAGGATATCCTTCCATCTTTCTTTGGCGTCAGTTAACCTCTTTCTGAGGTTTTGGAGTATGGTTTTGTTGGTCGATTCTACTTGCCCGTTCCCACTAGGGCGGTAGGGTGTTGATAGGATCCTTTTGATCTTGTGATCTTTGAGAAACTTGCTTACCTTGCCGCCGATGAATTGTTTCCCGTTGTCGCACACGATCTCGGCCGACATTCCGAATCAGCATATGATATGATCCCAAATGAAGTTGATGACTTCTTTCTCCCTGACCTTTTTGTATACCTGGGCTTCCACCCGCTTAGAAAAATAATCAATCATAAATAATATAAATTGAGCCTTACCGGGTGCCCATGCAAGGGGGCACACAATATCCATCCCCCACTTCAAGAATGCCATGGTGAAAGAACTAAATGCAGCAGCTCCCCGGACTGATGAATCATCGGAGCGTGTCTTTGACATTCATCACATTTTCGTACGAACTCCTTCGCGTCCTTTTCCATATCGATCTTGTAATAGATGACTCTGATTATTTTTTGAACCAATGATTTGGCACCTGAATGATTTCCACAGGTACCTTCGTAGATTTCACTCAAAACGTACTCTGTATCCCCCGGCCCTAGATATATTGCAAGTGGGCCATCGAATGCTTTTCTGAACAGGGTTCCATCTTTGGACAGGCTGAACCGGGCTGCCTTTGTATGTAGGGCCCTCGATTTTTTTGGATCCGAGGGCAGTTTCCCGGTCTTCAGATATTCCACAATTTTATTTCTCTAGTCCCAAGTTAGGCTCGTTGAGTTAATCTCGGCATGACCTTCTTCCACTACCGATCTTATAAGTTGTACGACTGCCCCGAGTTGAACTCATCATCCTCGACCGATGACCCTAGGTTAGCAAGGGCATCGACCTCACTATTTTGTTCCTGAGGTACGTGTTGCAAAGTCCATTCTTTGAATCGATGTATTGTTACATGTAGTTTATCCAGGTACCTTTGCATTCGTTCTTCTCTGACCTCAAACGTCCCATTAACTTGGTTTACCATAAGGAGGGAGTCGTACTTAGCTTCAATTACCTCTGCCCCCAAGATTTTGGCTAGTTCGAGACCTACAATCATGACCTCATATTCGGCCTCATTGTTAGTCAATTTCATAGTCCTAATAGATTGTCTAACTATATTGCCTATTGGTGGCTTCAACACGATGCCAAGTTCGGATCCTTTTGCGTTCGAAGCACCATCCATAAAGAGGGTCCATATCCTCGAGGAGGTCCCTGAGTTTATTAATAACTCTCTTTCGACCTCAGGTATTAGGGTCGGTGCAAAGTCGGCCACAAAATCTGCCCAAATTTGAGGCTTAATGGTGGTTTAGAGTCGATATTCAATATCGTACCCACTAATTTCCACGGCCCATTTGGCCAACTGGCCTGAGAGCTCGGGCTTATACATAATATTCCTCAATGGGTAAGTAGGCACGACACATATGGGGTGACACTAGAAGTATGCTTTTAGCTTTCTTGAGGCGCTTAGCAAAGCGAGCGCCAGCTTTTCTAGGCGAGGGTACCTAGTTTCGGCCTCACCTAGGGTCCTGCTAACATAGTAAATTGGAAATTACGTACCTTGTTCTTCCCGGACCAGGACTCTACTTACAGCTATTTCTGATACTGCCAAGTAAAAGTATAGTTGTTCGTCTGTCTTTGGCGTGTGAAGCAGCGGTGGGCTCGATAGATACCGCTTGAGTTCCTCCAAAGCCCGATGGCACTCCGGGGTACATGAGAAGTTATTCTTCTTATTCAATAGTGTGAAAAACTGGTGGATCTTGTTGGATAACCTCGAGATGAATTTCCCAAGGGCGGCTATGCGCCCGGTTAATCTTTGCACGACCTTTACATTGTCCACAACCGTGGTATCTTCGATGGCTTTTATCTTGTCGGGGTTGATCTCGATTCCCCTGTTGGATGCCATGATTCCGATGAATTTACCTGACCCAACTCCTAATGCACATTTCTCCGGGTTCAGCTTCATATTGTATTTCTTTAGTATGCTGAAGGTTCCCTGCAAATGTTTTATATGGTCCTCTGCTCGCAGGGACTTGACCAACATATCCTCAATATAACCCGATTTGTTCCTCGAACATCCGATTTACTAGGTGTTGGTAAGTGGCACCGGCATTCTATAACCCGAATGACATCACGTTATAGCAGTAGGTGCCGTATTTAGTGATGTAGAAGGTTTTTTCCTGGTCACCCGGGTCCATCCATATTTGGTTGTACCCAGAATAGGCATCGAGAAAACTGAGGATCTCGTGGCCGGCCGTGGCATCGATCATGCGATCAATGTTGGGCAAAGGGAAAGAGTCCTTGGGACATGCTTTATTCATATCCTTATAGTCTACACACATTCTTAATTTATTCCCCTTTTAGGGACTACCACTACGTTTGCTAACCAATTCGGGTATTCTTAGTTTAGATACCTCGTCCTTGATGAAAGCATGTTTGATCTCAGACTAGGGTCTCCTTTTCTTCTTCACCGGATGGGACTTCGGGTCCAGGCTTAGCTTATGAGTGGTTATCTCTGGCGGAATCCCAGTCATGTCAAGGTGGGACCAAGCGAAACAATCTATGTTAGCTATAAAAAACTGAATGAGTTTTTTCCTGAGCTCGGGATTTAACACTGGGGCCAGGTATACCTTTTGATCGGGTAGGTGCTCGACCAATATGCCTGTTCCAAATCCTCTACTGTTGATTTTGTGGCGTCAGAATCATCGAGGGCTATAAAATACATGTGTACCCCATAATCATAATCATCGTCTTCATCAGTCCCCTGTTTCTCCGGTTGGGTCGGAGCTGGTGTCGATAATTGCTATTTAGTTTCTAGCTTTGTGATCGAACTCGGCCCCTTTGTCGATGCAAGTTCGGATATCGAAATTGCCTCTTTGACCGTAAATATCTCCTTTACGGCTGGCTGTTCTTCGTAGATTGTTTTAATTCTGCCTGGTGTTGGGAATTTTTACACTTGGTGCAGAGTTGAGGGTACTGCCCTCATGTTGTGGATCTATGGCCTTCCGAACAAAGCGTTGTACCTTATGTCTCCTTCGATTACATAAGAATTAGCTTCCTGGATAGTACAGACGGTGTTCACCGGTAATGTTATCTCACCCTTAGTGGTTTCGCATGCCATGTTGAATCCGTTTAGAACTCGGACTCCAGGCACGATTTGATCTTGCAGACCGAGCTGCTCCACGACCCTCGATCGGATGATGTTGGTTGAGCTACCTGGATCAATTAATACATGTTTAACCTGAATTTTATTTATGAGCACAGATATTACTAGTGCATCATTGTGGGGCTGCACGATCCCTTCCGCGTCCTCATTGTTGAAGGACAGGGTTCCTTCTGGTATGTAATCTCGAGTTCGTTTCTCCCTCGTGATGGATACTTTGGTGCGTTTCAACATCGGCCGCTGAAGGACATCGACCCCACCAATGATCATGGTAATGACGTGTTGAGGTTCTTCTTGTTCGGTTTGTTTGTTAGAATCCCTATTCCTGAAATGATTCTTGGCTCGGTCACTCAAGAATTCTCGAAGATGCCCGCTGTTGGATAATCGCGCTACTTCCTCTCTAAACTGTCGGTAATCCTCCGTTCTGTGGCCGTGAGTGCTGTGATATTTACTTATCTGGTTAGGATCCCTTTGGGTTGGATCGGATTGTAGAGGTCGAGGCCATTTGGTATCTTTGATGCGTCCGATAGCTGATACAATGGCGGCAACATCGACATTAAAATTGTATTCCGATAACCTCGGTGCTTCTTTGGGCCCGATGGGCCTATCAAAGCTGGTTTTGCTCATGAGTCCTCGATTTCTCTGACCTCGATCACTTCTTCTTTCATTTCTCATTGAGTTCCGCCCGGACCCGCTGCTTCTTCGGTCTCCATTATACGGCTGGTACTGATCCATGTTTGATCTCGATTCACGATCGATGTCTCTCTTGATTTTGTCGATGTTTCTGAATGGATAGATAGACCCAAAGGGGCCCCGAGTTGATCATCTTCCACTCTGATCTTTGACTGATGCCAGTTATGCACGTCGGCCCCAGTAACGACCGGATATTCTATCAGGTTTTGTTTCATCTGCTGTGAAGCCACCGAGCTTCGAACATTGAGCCCTTGAGTGAACGCCTGAATGGCCCAATAATTAGCGATAGGTGGTAGGTCCATTCGTTCCATTTGAAACTGGGACACGAACTCTCTGAGCATCTCGTTATCTTTTTGTTTTACTTTGAAAAGGTTTGATTTCCTGGTTTCGACCTTGATGGCCCCGGCGTGTGCTTTCATGAAAGAATCCACAAGCATATCAAATGAATCAATAGAATTAGGAGGTAAATTGTGATACCATATCATAGCCCCTTTTGACAGGGTCTCTCCGAACTTCTTCAATAGGACAAACTAGATCTCATCTTCCTCCAAGTCATTCTCTTTGATGGCACATGTGTAAGAGGTCACATGTTCATTTGGGTCGATCGTTCGGTTATACTTAGCAATCTCGAGCATGAAAAATTTCTTAGGGATCGGCTTCGGAGCCGCGTTCGGAGGAAAAGATTTTGCACGAACTTTTTCGAATCCAGGCCTTTCAATATCAGTGGTGTTCCTGGGATCTGGTCTACCCTGGAATTGTAGGTTTTCACCTTTTTGTCATTAGCTTCGATTTTCTTCTCCTCTGATTATATTCGTTTTGTCAGCTCTTCGAGCATCTTTATGATCTCGGGGTTAGCCCCCGATTCATGTTCATTCGACCTTTCTGCAACCGGTTCATCCCTGCGGGTGACTTCCCAGGGTGGATCAGGTTCAACTCTGCTCGGTGCACGGCTTTGGTTCTGTAACTGAGCTATCACCGCCTGTTGAGCCTGCAGCATTTTGAAGATCACCCGTAAACCGATCCCGTCCCCACCAATATTTTGTGTATTTTGAGTTGCCGATCGGGCTCCACCACAGACACTATTCTCAGGGTCAGTTGGCAAGTTTGCGTTGATAGCCACATGTGAATTAGTGTCAATTGGGTCTGCGACCGAAATTTCGATGGGATCAGCGGGCGGTATCTCGTTACCGGGTGCTATGTTGTTATTTTCACCGTGGTAACCGAACTTGTTGTCAACATGTAGGGGTGCTGATGAGAGTTTGACATTTTGTGTTTTAACCTGAAATCAGAGACACTTCAAAGAGCAAGCATAAAGTAGTGTGTGTTATGGAGATTTGTATCAAATAACCACTATTATCCTTAGCCCCACGGTGGGCGCCAAACTGTTTACCCATAAAATCGGATAACAATTGAATTTTAAGTGATTTTAAGGATACGTGATCTAACTTGATACAAAATGATAAATCAGATTGTAATTGAAATAAGCAATGGAAAAGTAAATGCAAACCACACTAGTTAAACAGTCTTAGCCTTGGAAGGTTAGCTACCTTCGAGCCAGAAGTGCTTTAATCGATATCAGAACAACAAGAGAATACTGAGAACTTAAAGAGAATAATAATATATTGCTTTGGGATGCGTGTTATAATGTATCCAATGAAAAATCAAACAACCCTTTATATAGTAGAAGAATCCTACTTTAGGTACAATTCTATAAAAGGTAAAAGATCTCTTCATTCGCTGATTACCGGTTCTGTATTGATTCGTGCCGAGATTTCCGTCATAATATCTGACCAGTCACAGATATTTCGGGCTTCTGTTAGTTACCTCAACAATATTTCTCCGAGCTCGTTCGAGGCTAAAGGTCAACACCGGACTTAATGTTCCTCGAAGGCAGTCTTTTTGACTTCGGGTTCTAGCTCAGTGGGACTCGAGGTCGATCTTCAGTCCTTGGTCGCCACGTTCCAAGCCCAATCTACCAAGTTGTAGCCGAGCTCAACTTTGACCGTATACAGTTATTTTCTTTATTTTTGGATAGACTTATCTTAGGATATACGTGTTGCGTGTGTTTCTTGTCTAAATGATTATAAAAATTCAAAAGTTTACATAAAATTTTTATTAAAAATTGTGTGCATTATAAAACAAAAAATTAGAAAGTAATTCTCAAAATGATGATTGTTGACCCTATTTAACTAACTCAATAAAGTAAAAAAATGTGGCCCAAGATAGAAACTTTAATTTTTCTTCCTATACAATAATTGAAACTTATTTACTAAAATTGTCCATATTTTGTCTATTACCCGCCCTAAGCAAGTTTTTCTTACCATTTATATACAATCCATTATTAGTACCCTAAATTATGGGATTTAGTTACACCATTTTTCTTTTTTTTTTTTCTCTCCTCCCCTCAATTTCCCTATTCTCTGCTACGTTGGGATCCCCTCCAGTTCCAGTACCCATCCGTCTAGTATTTCTCAATGGAATGTTACGATATTGCCACGTTTCAAATTAAACTTTTAAACGCTATCAAGACCCATTTTTGTAGTACTTTAAGATCAAAGAAAAAATCTTTTCTGGAGTTCGATTGCCGCGGACAATTCGATGCCAATGCCGGAAGCATAAGTGCGTAACCCAATAATCTAACTTACTCCAAGATTCCACATTTTTTCAATAATTCTTTATTTCATCTCTGCAGAAATATATCAATTTCATATTCTAATTATGAGTGAAAGCCACTAAGCATTAGATCATAGCATCATATACGCATTGCAAAATCATCACTGCTATAACAGTAAATCTTACCTTTGATGTCTCCTTCGACCATTTAGGGAAGTTTCCCCCCAAAAAAGTACAAGAAGATCAAGACAAATCTTCACAAACAGAGAAAAGAGGGGTGGGAGAGAGAGCCATCGCCTAAGCTAATAATCTTCATGATTAATTCTAGTATATTAGCGATGTGTTATCTTTAGAATTCATGATTTGGAATTCATTCTCTACTTTTATTTCCTTAATAAATCAACTTAGAAAAGAACAATATATGGTACATCAACATACAAATTAAAAATAAATTTCATACAAATTTAATGCAAATTTGAATATGTACAACAACATACATAGTAAAAATAAATTTCATACAACTAATTATATATTATACAACTTATTTACAACTTATCTACAACTTTTATACATTATTTCTACCCAGTTAAATACAACTTAAATATAATTTTTATATAATATGTCTTTTGTATATTTTGTATCTGATTTATACATATTAAAAATAAATTTCATGCAACTAATTATATATTATACAACTTATCTACAACTTTCATATATTATTTCTACCCAGTTAAATACAATTACAATATCATACATCTTAAATATAATTTTCATACAAATTTAATACAATATGTCTTTTGTATATTTTGTATCTGATTTGTATATATTTTGTATGTGGTGTGTGTTTCTTCCTCTCTAAAATTCCAATCAAAACTTTCTCTCTTAATACAATTTTGATACATATCAATAACTTTATGTAAAAAGATTGTATTGATAACTTAAATACAAATTTTATACAACGATTCATACATTATATAACTATTTTTCAACTTTCATACAACATTCACATAAAAAAGAAAATTAACTCAAATTGCCATACACCTAATTTTTAAATTAAACTACAACTTTACTAAAATTTTGTAAGTATATTGTATGTCATGTCTATTCAATTTGAAATTCAGCCAAAATCAAGTCTAATCTTCACCAAACACCTTCAAAATTGAGATATAAACTCCAAATAATATTCCCAACTGTTTGCAACAACACCCAATCCAAACAAATAATAATTTTTAAAAATCCAAATTCGAATTCAAAGCTTAAAAGCTTTTTAATGGCTGTCAATGGTGGAGAGTCAAACACCTTCAAAATTTATTGATTGTCAATTTCAATTTGAACACCAATTGTGCAACATGAAAGGAAATTCCTAAGTTAAAACAATTGAAATCCATTGATGAATTCCATTAAAACTCTATACAACAAGAAAGCATAAAAAATAGAGAATATTAAATGAAGAAAAATTGGGAAAAAAATAGAGAAGGAGAGTAAAGAGAGAGAGAGAGAGAGAGAGAGAGAGAGAGAGAGAGAGAGAGAGAGAGAAATAGAGCGAGAGTGGGCAAGTATAAATGTATAATGAAATAACTGATATTCCTTATTCAATTCATAATATAAATGAGTATTCATTTAAAATTTATTTGTATATAATTGGTAAATTGTATATGACCATGTAATTAAATTGAAACTTGAGTAGAGAGGGTAATAAGGTTTCAAATAGCGTATAAAAAAGTAAAAATTCCATTGATATATTCAATTTAAATTTCATTACAATCTTAGATAATTTCACTACTTTAATTTCACACGTTATCATCCTAATATTAAGCAAGAAGACGTGCTTCACTCGTCTAGTCACAAATATAAATCTCTCTCGTATACCTCAGATGGGTGGGTGATAGTGGTGGTTTCTGAAAAATTGCAATATAGAAAGAAAAAATGTCAAGAGCATGAATCGAGATGATGAGCTTATTTTTGCCAGCTTTCTCGACACAATTTATTCCCTGAAACCATATATTTTAGGCACTAAATTCAAAAATAAAATTATAAATTTGTATGATAAACTAAAGAAAAAGAAAAATAATTCCGATATAGGGCACGGAACCGTGTCATTGGCATGGGCTTCACTCATCTAGTTTTTTTTATTATTTAGAAGAGAGAAGAGCTGAGACGACAAATGGCATATATGTCATTTAATGAAAGCTCTTGCATTATTTGCATTCCTCAAATGCAAATTGTGTTCTCATTGATATACATAGGGACCCTACATTTTCTCAAGCCACAACTCTTCTATGTGCTCTGCCGGTGCTGATAAGCATTTATGCAGGGAGTACACACAAATACTCATTTCAAATGTTCTTTTTCTCATTTGATAAAATTATTATTTGTTTTAGTCAAACGAAAGTGTCCAGAGAGAATTAATTTTTAACTAATAGAACAACAAAAAGAAGTACAGAAATATTTACAAGATTTTCATAATCACCCACACTCTTTTAAGGCAATTAAAAATAAAAATTAAAAGGTTTTCATCTATCCACATTGTTTGAAGGCGATTTCAAACTGAAAAATTTTTCAATTTAAAATTATGATTTGTTAAACCTCAAAAGTTAATTTTAAGTGACAATATTTGTAGGCTATATTTTATATGCTTAATTGATGTGAAAATTTAATTTATATGGTTTGAACTCCATTCTTCCATGATAAATTTTCAACTATCAATAAATTGTTTTAAATATTATCTATTGATTTTTATATAATTTCATTACGAAAATTAACATGTGACAAATCTATAGAAAAATGAAAACAATTCTTTTATTTCCTTAATTGAGAAAAAAAATCCGTATAATTTATATAGATTTCTATTCAAATGTTTATCATTTTATCACCAGTACATCATTTTAAACGAGTTATAATAAAATATAATATGAACTAATATATTGGATTACTCCAATTTATATCATGTTAATATTTATGTAGTGCTTTTTGGTTCTCTTTGTTAAAAGTAGTAAATTGTCTCATTACGGATGAAAATCCTCTTGGAAGTTCTCTTTGCTCACTGCGCTAAAATTTTCTCTTGATTTTGTTGTATACAAGACATGATGTAAAATCATAATTTTTTTTTCATCTTTTATCATGTTGTAAAGAATGATGTTATTCATTTAAAATGTCATCAAGTAGCTGATTATTTCCACTATTGAAATACTTGCAAGACTAATTTGGATGTATTCAAGATTAGTTTACAGATAGATTGGTATGCTCTTTATTCAAGAAAATAGGTTAATATAGATGATATATGTAGCTTTAATGTATTCTCTTGTAATATTCAAATATAATACGGAAATAATATCATTGAAATCAGTTTTCTAATTTTGATGTCTATGTTTGACGGTGACCGGATGTTAAAATGAGTATTATAGCACATAGTTTTTACATGTTAATGGGAGCATATTAAACAAGTTATAATTTATTGTTTAATTTTATATAAATTATTGTTATTTTGTGGCTTGAATTATTTCCTTGTATGTTTAGGAAACCCATAATCCTTATACGTTAAGGAAAACTCATTGTCCTAATAGATTTGGGAAAGGAAAACCTATTTTCCTTGTCAAATTGAAAAACCTTTCTCTTATAGGTTTGAGACTATTTGGGATCTATATATAGGGGTTGAAGTTGAGAATTTTATAGATTGTATTGTGTTTTTCTTCTCATTCATAGTGAAAAACTCTCTCTGCTTCTGCCCCAAGGATTAGGCTTAGCCGAACATCGTTAAATCCTTATGTTGATTTTTCTTCTCTATTTTCTTTGTGTGTAATTGTTTCACGACCCAAAATCCACTATACGTAATGATGGCGCCTAACGCCACCGTCAGGCAAGCCAACAATAATTTACCAATTTTATTACTCATTTTAGAAATTTGAAATCAATACTTTTTGTTAATCAAATAATGTGAAATATAATTTACATGGTGAATGATAATATGAGCACGAGCTATAATGACGAACAACCTGTAGTAACCCCCAAACCCAGTGTCACAAGTGCATGCGCATTTTCTAAGGAGTACAATAATAAATACAACGCATGTCCCGAATGTAATAAGACAGAATAAAGTAAATTGTACAATGCAGACTCGGAGGGCTGCGATGCGTAGTCTGAAATGCAGCTCACATAAGGTCTCCTCAACAGGTGCGCCTACAAGCCAAGGTGATCATCAAATAGACATGTCAATCCCTGCACATTTAGTGCAGAAGTGCAGCATGGGTACGTAAATCAACGTGTACCAGTAAGTATCTAGCCTAACCCCGGAGGAGTAGTGACAAGGGATTTACATCGATACTTACTAGAGGTCCAAATGAATAATAAGATAACTCATAACATATATGAAGTATACAGCTGTAGTGAAGCAAATTCTGAAATCTCAAAATTTTTTAATTATTCCCTTTAGAGCATAATTTCTTAGTCTTGTATTAATTTTCTTAATATCTCAGAATATGTCGAGTGTCAATACCAAATAAATAATAAATACCCTAAAATATCGGGCGTCAGTGGAAAGACTAGCTCGTGAATATTTGACTACTAGCGATATAATGCATGATACTGCTGGGGGACGTTCGACCTGAACTGAAATAATGTGGACACTGTCGAGGGTTGAGCAGCACGAATAGATGCATCTATACTGCTGAGGCGTTCGGCCTACTCCACAAGAAAGGGAAGGAAGTTCCTAGAATTTCGAGACGCGTGTCTTACATTATAGCACATGAACTTAATATGAATATAAACTTACCGTTTTTTCAAATGACTAGCCAATAACTCAAGGTGATAAGGCTTGGCCTAAGATATATGTAATTTCTAAATAAAGTTTAATTATAATTTCAATTAATTAAGCCAGCAGAACAAGTTCAAGTAATTCAAATATTTCATGATAAAATCCTAAGTCTACCCGTACATAAACATACTTTAGCTACGTACGGACTCTCTTCACCTCGTGCGTACGTAGCGCCCACAACTAGTACACATAACAATAATATCACCTATGGGGTAGTTTCTCCCTCACAGGGTTAGGCAAGAGACTTACCTCGCTCCGAAGTTTCATAGCCGGCTCCAACGCCACTCTAACACCTCAAATCAATGCTTGTCGATCCAAAACTATGCAAACAATGTGCAAACCAATCAAAATGTATTCTAATACCCATAATTAATCAATTTAAACAATTTCCAACTCCGCTTGAAAAGTCGATAAAATTCACCCTCGGGCCTGTCACGACCCAAAATTAACGTGACCGGCACCCGACACACTACCCGACCCGAGCGAACCAAACCATGTGATGCACCCAAATCATATGCATAAAAATTATTTAACTGCGGAAGCTCCTTGAAAATCATATACATTTTCAAGTTAAATGATAAAATATTTTTCAATTCAAAATCACACATGATGTCTTTCATGATAATAACAATGAGACTAAGTAAAATAAATATACTTTCATGTATGTTGTGTACAACTCCGTTATTATAACCTTTCACAACTATCTATGAAGCCTCTATACCAAAGAATAGAACCAACGGTTGGAGTAGTTCCAACAAAATAAAATAAGGAAAAACATGATAACTACCACGAAATAAAAGTGGTGCTTCATAATACCTCGGAAAGAGAGTCATCCTGGCCTGACCACATGCCACGTATCATATATCATCCTGAAACATGTAAAGTAAGCAGGGCCCTGGAGGGCCCCCCCTAAGGGCTGAGTACACCACAGCGGTACTCAATAAGTGTCATAGACTCTCTCTACTTAAGTTCTTAGGACAAACTTTATACAAACAATGCACCAATATTTGATATGAAACGATAAGAAATTTTATCAATTCACGACCCTTGTTATTTTAAATAACAACCAAGTGAGATATAACCCACAATATAAACTTTTAAAATATTTACATCAATCCACAATTTAGGATAAAATCATACAAAATCATTCCATTTGCTTTAAGTCATCGAAATCACTTTCGACTCCTTAGGCCTAAACATAAGGAAATCATCCTTACCTTTCACTGGGAGTACTATACCATCACCGACACAAGAAGGTCAACTAGGTAATGTACCTAGCGGCAAGTATCATATACCCTACTTGCTGAGGTCGTCTCAGTCATGCTAATAATAGTACAAAATAGTACTCTCTCGAGGGAGAGCACTCTGCGTAGTCTATACCACAAAGTGGCCATCTACGCCTACACAAGCACATATAGTTTTATGACAACGAACACGATATATCCGAAGTCAATCTCGGTGAACACGAGTAACTCCCAAAATATTTGATACTTCAAAAAAGATTCATAGCATAGTAGCCTCAAATGATCTATTTTTATCAAATTATAACATTTATAGAAAATCCAAATCCTTTGAACAAAATTTGAATAAATAACCTTTTACATGCTAAAGCCTTTAGTAATTTAACATCAATCTTTAAAAGATACCAGAAGTGCTATTCTGTTCGTCAATTACCAAAAAAAATACTTTTCATGGAAACTTATCTTTAGCACTCAAATATGCATACTCTTGTCAATACGTAAGTTTTGATAAAAACTTATAACATTTACCTAGAGTGTCACTTTGCCAACAAGATTTAAAATAAAATTTTATAAAACGGCATGACACTACATATACAACATAATATTCTAGTACATGGAGACATCTGTACTTATTTTTCCCCACAAGCACGAAAGCACATTTGCAATCAACTTAAGTATTAACTCGAAACATGCTTTTAGAGAAAGTCCCTCAAGAAGAGTAAGTTTTAATCAACTTACCTCCCTTTCTCTTTATTAACATTCACAAGCTTTCAATCCTCCTCCATCATTCCAATGTTGATTAAAATGCTCAACATCACCAACAAGTCGATATCTACAATTAGATATCCTAATTACATCAAAATATGACCTAAGATATTGATCAACATCCATATATGGCTCACAAGTTGGCTGCAAACCTCCAACAACTCAAATCGCCAAATAGTTTTACATGCTAGACCATTCAACTTCACTCTTATATTTTAATACCCATTAGAAGTCATTAATGATACTACATCAATTGTCCATTGCCACCAATTTACTATTCATGGTCTTCCATAATCAACACTTGCAAAATATACCATTCGGGTGATTACTTAATTGATCACTTCCATCTTTTGCTAACAATTATTTCCATAGGTTCATTGTATTCATAAATTTCATCATCAAGATTACCATTCATCTTCTCTCTTATTTTCTCAAAAGTACTATTCATGCCATGAACTAGAGTTTTATAATCCAATCTTTCAACCATTAAACTTTTAACAAATGCTTCAAATACTTCTAACTACTCATAATAAATAAGTTTGAAATATCGGAATTACCTCTAGTAGATCAATCTTGAAAAATCACAACTTTGGTGATTTTTGTGTTCTTGAGGATTTGATGAAGAAATCTAGTATTTGGATGTAAGAATGATGTTAGAACTCATGTATATTGAGTAATAATCAACCCAAAACATCATTAACAACTTACCTTGGTTTATTGGACTTGATTTGAGCTCAAAATCGTCCATTCACTTCAAGAACCCTAACCCCGAAATACTCAAAATACTCCCCTCCCCCGACCTTGTATTTATAGGCCTAGATTTCTGGGTTTCGGATGCGGACATGGATGCTTTGAATCCCCACTTCACTCCTCTTTGAAGCTCGGATGCGGACCTGGACACTATGGCATCACTTCACTGCTAGTCTCTCTTTCGGACGCGGTCTCGGATGCTTCGCATCCGCAGGCTCCTCCGCCAGCCTTTGGTTATTTGGTCATAACTTCTTGTAGGAATGTCCAAATGACAAACGGTTTGAAGCGTTAGAAACTAGACTCGATGATATTTTATTTAATAGGGTTTACATCACATAACTATATATATATATATATATATATATATATATATATATATATATATATATATATATATATATATATATATATATATATATATATATATATATATATATATATATATATATATATATATATATATCCAAAGTGTGGTCTTGTGCGTACTCATTTGGAACTTTAGTCCATCATGTAATCTCCAACTTGACTTAGACTTAGGGCTCTACTTAGACCCCACGTCACTTATTATCATATCCAATTGATATCTATCAAATTAATAGTCCTTGTCTGCACACAAAATAATATAATTAGCGCACATAAACTTTCTTAAAAGCGCTTAAGTACTTCGAAATTTTTCGAGGTGCTACATTCTTCCCCACTTAAGGACTTTCGTCCTCGAATGTTTTACAAGTCATTTATAAGAATAGAGTTACCATCCTTTTACCTTTAACCATTATGCATAGGCACTTATGACTACATGGGTCTTATACTTTCTTTCTGAAATCTCAACTTACTTATGGCCCTCAAAATTTGGCTATCTTTACGAATTCTTAAAAATTTCGGCAGAGTTTCCCCTATAATTAGGATTATCCAAAAACTTTAACCTGTCCAAACAAGCCCCCACACGGGCACCAATAATAATATCGCTCAACAGCCAACAATACACAATATAATGTACCATCTTGACCTCATTCGGCCGTACATATACCATAAGTGCATCAAATGTATATCTTTAAAACTTTTAACTTGTAACATATATGAATACCATTCAATATCAATAATTGCTATTATACATAGCTCCCATATCACTATTATACATGCCTTCATTTTCTTTAGTCATGCATATGTCAAATTGTACTTGAAAAGTATCTTCAAGTAAACTAAAATCTCTCTATGATTGGAACTTTTACAAATTTTATAATGTAGAACGGCACATATCCATGCTGCCTAAATTCTCAGCTTCCTCGAAGCTATGGCTCATGCTTGGTGAGAGCAAAATTATGTTGCCCACTTGGTACCTGTAAACTTATCCATTTTGACTCATAGTCTCGAAATTTTCTTATAACCAATACTTTCAAATTAAAGTTTAATTATAATTTCAATTAATTAAGCCAGCAGAACAAGTTCAAGTAATTCAAATATTTCATGATAAAATCCTAAGTCTACCCGGACATAAACATGCTTTAGCTACGTACGGACTCTCTTCACCTCGTGCGTACGTAGCTCTCACAACTAGTACACATAACAATAATATCACCTATGGGGTAGTTTCTCCCTCACAGGGTTAGGCAAGAGACTTACCTCGCTCCGAAGTTTCATAGCCGGCTCCAACGCCACTCTAACACCTCAAATCAATGCTTGTCGATCCAAAACTATGCAAATAATGTGCAAACCAATCAAAATGTATTCTAATACCCATAATTAATCAATTTAAATAATTTCCAACTCCGCTTGAAAAGTCGATAAAATTCACCCTCGGGCCTGTCACGACCCAAAATCCACGAGACCGGCACCTGACACACTACCAGACCCGAGCAAACCAAACCATGTGATGCACCTAAATCATATGCATGAAACCAATTAACTGCGGAAGCTCCTTGAAAATCATATATATTTTCAAGTTAAACGATAAAATATTTTCCAATTCAAAATCACACATGATATCTTTCATGATAATAACAACGAGATTAAGTAAAATAAATATACTCACATGTATGTCGTGTACAACCCCGTTATTACAACCTTTCACAACTATCTATAGAGCCTCTATACCAAAGAATAGAACCAATGGTTGGAGTAATTCCAAAAAAATAAAATAAGGAAGAACATGATAGCTACCATGAAATAAAAGTGGTGCTTCATAATACCTCGGAAAGAGAGTCATCCTAGCCTGACCACATGCCACGTATCATATATCATATTGAAACATTTAAAGTAAGCAGGGCCCTGGAGGGCGCCCCTTAAGGGCTGAGTACACCACATCGGTACTCAATAAGTGTCATAGACTCTCTCTACTTAAGTACTTGGAACAAACTTTATAAAAATAATGCACCAATATTTGATATAAAACGATAAGAAATTTTATCAATTCATGACCCTTGTTATTTTAAATAACAACCAAGTGAGATATAACCCACAATATAAACTCTTAAAATATTTACATCAATCCAAAATTTTGGATAAAATCGTACAAAATCATTCCATTTGCTTTAAGTCATCAAAATCACTTTCGGATTCTTAGGCCTAAACATAAGGAAATCATCCTTACCTTTCACTGGGAGTACTATACCATTACCGACACAAGAAGGTCAACTAGGTTATGTACCTAGCGGCAAGTATCATATACCTTACTTGCTCAGATCGTCTCATCGTAGTGTCGTACGAATCGACTCAGCCATGCTAATAATAGCACAAAATAGTACTCTCTCGAGGGAGAGCACTCTGCCGTAGTCTATACCACAAAGTGGCCATCTACGCCTACACCGACACGTGTAGTTTCATGACAACAAACACGATATATCCAAAGTCAATCACGGTGAACACGAGTAACACCCAAAACATTAGATACTTCAAAATAGATTCATAGCATAGTAGCCTCAAATGATCTATTTTTACCAAATCATAGCATTTATAGAAAATCCAAATGCTTTGAACAAATTTAAATAAATAACCTTTTACATGCTAAAGCCTTTAGCAATTTAACATCAATCTTTAAAAGATACCACAAGTGCTATTCTGTTCGTCAATTTCCAAAAGAAAAACTTTTCATGAAAACTTATCTTTAGCACTCAAATATGCATACTCTTGCCAATACGTAAGTTTTGATAAAAACTTATAACATTTACCTTGAGTGTCACTTTTCCAACAAGATTTAAAATAAAATTTTATAAAACGGCATGACACTACATATGCAACATAATATTCTAGTATATGGAGACATCCACACTTGTTTGTCCCCACAAGCACGAAAGCACATTTGCAATCAACTTAAGTATTAACTCGAAACATGCTTTTAGAGAAAGTCCCTCAAGAAGAGTAAGTTTTAATCAACTTACCTCGCTTTCTCTTTATTAACATTCACAAGCTTTCAATCCTCCTCCATCATTCCAATGTTGATCAACATCCATATATGGCTCACAAGTTGGCTACAAGCCTCCAACAACTCAAATCGCCAAATAGTTTTACATGCTAGACCATTCAACTTCATTCTTATATTTTAATACCCATTCGAAGTCATTAATGATACTACATCAATTGTCCATTGCCACCAATTTACTATTCATCGTCTTCCATAATCAACACTTGCAAAATATACCATTCGGGTGATTACTTAATTGATCACTTCCATCTTTTGCTAACAATTATTTCCATAGGTTCATTGTATTCATAAATTTCATCGTCAAGATTACCATTCATCTTCTCTCTTATTTTCTCAAAAGTACTATTCATGCCATGAACTAGAGTTTTATAATCCAATCTTTCAACCATTAAAACTTGTAACAAATGCTTCAAATACTTGTAACTATTCATAATAAATGAGTTTGAAATATCGGAATTACCTCTAGTAGATCAATCTTGAAAAATCACAACTTTGGTGATTTTTGTGTTCTTGAGGATTTGATGAAGAAATCTAGTATTTGGATGTAAGAATGATGTTAGAACTCATGTATATTGAGTAATAATCAACCCAAAACATCATTAACAACTTACCTTGGTTGATTGGACTTGATTTGAGCTCAAAATCGTCCATTCACTTCAAGAACCCTAACCCCCAAATACTTAAAATACTCCCCTCCCCCAGCCTTGTATTTATAGGCCCAAATTTTTGGGTTTTGGATGCGGACATGGATGCTTCGCATCCCCACTTCACTCCTCTTTGAAGCTCGGATGCTGACCTGGACGCTATGGCATCACTTCACTGCCAGCCTCTCTTTCGGACGCGACCTCGGATGCTTCGCATCCGTAGGCTCCTCCGCCAGCCTTTGGTTATTTGGTCATAACTTCTTGTAGGAATGTCCAAATAACAAACGGTTTGAAGCGTTAGAAATTAGACTCGATGATATTTTATTTGATAGACTTTACATCACATAACTCCTTATATATATGTAGATATACTCATCCAAAGTGTAGTCTTGTGCGTACTCATTTGGAACTTTAGTCCATTATGTAATTTCCAACTTGACTTAGACTTAGGGCTCTACTTAGACCCCACATCACTTATAATATGCCTCGTACACTTATTATCATATCTAATTGATATCCATCAAATTAATAGTCCTCGCCTGCACACAAAATAATATAATTAGCGCATATCAATTTTCTTAATAGCGCTTAAGTACTTCAAAATGTTTTGGGGTGCTACAGGGCCCACGTGTCCGGATTCCAAAAATGTTCAAAGATAAACTTTACCCATAAGATTATGAACTCAAATATATGATTTATTCCCAATTCCATGCCCAATTTCTTGGTAAAAATCCAAAAATACCAGTTTCTAGGTTTTTCTTCAAAATCCCAAATTTTTACTAATTTTCATGTTTAAATCCACATATAATCCATGCACTTCACTAACATAATGTGGGAGTCACTTAACTTGCATAAGATGATTAAAATACCCTCTTGAAAAGCTCCAAAAATCGCCCAAGCTGTGTGAAAAATGGGTGAAATGAACCCAAACCCCTTTTTAAAACCAGTCTGCCCAGGCCTGCTCCTCTTCGCGTTTTTGGAAGAAGGCCAAAACATCTCAGCCTCCAAATTACTCTACGTGTTTGCGACCTCTTCGTCGCATTCGCAAAGCCTTGTGACCAGTACCCTTCACGTTTGTGGGCCACTAGCCGCATTCGCGAAGGCTTAACGCCTGGTAGCCCCCAACTCTCCCTTCCTTTTCGCGTTCGCGGACTCCAGCTCGCGTTCGCGCATGCTTCCCAACTTCTGCCTCGCGTTCGCGTCTCCTTCATCGCGTTCGCGATGGACAATTCCAAGTAGCCCCAAAGTTCCTCTTCACGAATGCATGAGACCCTTCGCATTCGTGAAGGAGGAAACCAGACACCAGCACAGCAGTGATAAAACAAGGAGAATCAATCAGAAACAACCCCGAAACTCACCCGAGGCCCCCGGGACCCCGTCCAATCATACCAACCAGTCCCAATACATGATAGAAACCTACTCGAGGCCTTAAACCGCACCGAACAATGCTAAAAACATGAATCGCACCCCAATTCAAGCTTAGTGAACTTTAGAACTTCAAACTTCTACATTCGACGACGAAACCTATCAATTCAAGTCCGATTGACTTCAAATTTTGTACACAAGTCATAATTGACATTACAGACCTACTCCCACTTCCGGCATCGGAATGACCGATATCAAAAAGTCCATTCCCGGTCAAATTTTCCCAAAAATCATCCAATTTCCAACTTTTGCCAATTGACGCCGAAATGACCTACGGACCTCCAAATCAACATCCGGACACGCTCCTAAGACCAAAATTACCATACGAAACTATTCCCAGGCTCGAAATCCTAAACGGACATCGATAACATCAAAATTCACTTCAAGCCAAACTTAGGAAATTATTAAACCTTCAAAATGCCAACCTTCCGTAATAGGCGCCGAAATACTCCCGGGCCACTCGATACTCGACTTGAACATATGCCAAAGTCCGAAATCATCATACGAACCTATTGGAACCTTAAATTCCTGATTCTGAGGTCGTTTACTAAAAATCCAAACCTTAGTCAATTCTTCCAACTTAAAAGCTTCCGAATTTAGAATTTTCTTCCCAAATCAACTCCAAAGCTCCCGAAATTCGATTTCGACCACACGTACAAGTCATAATACTTGAAGTGAAGCTATCAAGGCCTCAAACTGCCAAACGACGCGCCCGAGGGGTCCAAATGACCGGTCGGGTCGTTATGTTCTCCCCCACTTAAACATACGTTCGTCCTCGAACGTGCTAAGGACTGCTCCGGAGATGTCCAAAATCACTGTACAATATCTTGTGCACCTACCTATGCCACCACATTCCAGTTGAACGCATTTGCTCGAGCCATACTGAAAATCTTCCATATAACCTTAGCTAACAAGCTTTAAAACCAAGTTCCAACTCCCGAATTTCCTTACAAGGCCTGATTCTAACACACGAACATCGTACCAATCACCACGCACTATACTAAAACATGATCATGCATCTAAGCTGAAATCACAACATGCACTACATAAGTCGGTTGCCCATAATAACATCCTCCGACCACAATAGCTGAAAGTTCACGAATTCGGTGCCCGCATTACATCTCATGTCGCATATAAATCTTGTTCCAACTCTCAAAATACTACCACGACAAAAAGACGTGTAGAGACTCATAACCACCTGCCGAATCTATAATTCATGGAGACTCTCCTCCTATCAAGAACCATTACCTCATTCTGAACTAAATAACAATATCTTCTCTTTAATGTACCATATATAAATCTGATTGCACTAACTTCAGATCCAAAAATCTCGTCTCACCTAGTACAAGCTGCTCAGGCAATAAACCATCTCCGACATTGCCAAAAATCCTATATGTAGCCCACGACGTGCCAACAAGCTACAACTCGAATGTGATACATAAGGAAAAGCGAAATTTTAAAAAGATTACCCAGCCAGTGCAACGAATAAAACAGCCGAATAAATGCTATGAACTTAACTCGGGGGTGAAAACAAGACACACGGAATGAGTGTAAGAAACTATGCTCAACATCTCCCTGTTGCGGCGTGCAACCCGATCCATCATGACATTGTTACGATGTGTAACCCGATCCAACTATGACACTGTTACGGCATGCCACCCGATCCAAACAATATACTCGTGGCGGCGTGCCACCCGATCCGCACATAACAATTAAGAAGAAAACACACATCAACCCATATCGCTTATACTTACGAAATACCTGAATATCGATCACAAGCACGCCAAGTGAAAAAATAAAACTCTGGGGAGACGGATAGCGCAATATGCCGCAAACCCAAACACAACTAAGGCATAATAAATGACCTACATCTCGAGAGCCATCTGGCATATATAATACCACAAGCTACACAGGACCTCGACACATGGGCGAATTATCAAGCCGTCTCAATCTGGAACAACTCCCACAGTTCACAACCAAAGGAATAAGATGCCTTCCAGGCACAAACTCTGACATTAACGATAGTGCCAGAATCTCCATACCCGATTTTTGATTCCTTAATAATCAAATAACTAACATGTCACACTTATACGATCTTCCTGTGGGATATACTCCCACAACCTTCCGCATCAGGCAGCCAAATCTGAACATCAATGGCAATCGACCATGCTATTTCTATAGTACTAGCCAAGCATCTACGTTTCAATACCCCAACACTACTACCACAACATAGACCATCCTCCGACTGCCCGGCAATAGTGCCACCATACACTGAACATCTAAAATCCTCCCCCGCTCCTCCGAGCTTTGTGACATTCTTATCAAAACCAAATAACAACCTTGATCCTCAACTTCCAATTTCCATACCGCTTATCGCACTTATCATGCCGCTACGTGACAATACACGTATTCACCATAACCCTTGAACTACTAGTAGAATAAATACTTCACTGGCTAGAAACCTTTCACTTAGCTCATTTCATAAGGACCAATGCAACACGCAACCGAATTCCCAAATCGTAGGAAAAAATAACACAACCTCAAACCGTGATCTAAACCGTCATAACTTTTTCGGAATCCATTTACACAACAAAGCCATTTGAATCTACTACCTCCCAAATCAATCAGGTTATGATGGCTGTGAAGCCCTTACGTACAATCACAAACCACATGTATAACTTCACACACCGAAGGAACTGATCATTGCCATAACCATGCAGATTCAACCATTACTAACCGACCCAACTCCTTTCAATGTACTCTTGACCTGTCTTAGAAATTATAATAGTTCCATTCACAATATAACAAACTCGATCTGCACTCATCCTGAGCGACCCGAATCGCGAGACCACATCATCTCAATACCCATGGATCGTCTCATACCTCCTTATGCGCACAATAGCATCTCCAACTGGTACACCCTTTCTGCAACACCTTCGGTGAATCCGAAGATATTTTTTCCTTTCCTCCGATACTGCACCGCATACGCGATGATGACATAGAACATTCCATGTTCCGTTCGCAATCCACTACGAAAACTCGGTCCTTAACTACACAACGAACCTGAGACCCTTAGGCACTGCACTTAAATTAAATTCTTGAACCCACTAGGACCGTTGTTAAGAGTCACCCACTCTGACCTGGTCTCGAATATAACCAAACTCCATTGCTCTGCTAGTATATGAATACCATATCAAATAAGCCACCGGCTAAAACTTTTTTCTCTGTACATTACATCCACAAGAAGTATAGACTCTAAGTCTTCCCAAAACCTGCACCTGAATCGATAAGACGATGTTTTGCACACATTCATTAAGTTCCTTGCTCGAATTACTCCTGGTGTTTTCTATTCTTCGTCATAAATAGTTCACCAATGTACCGATAGCCAGAACCCGCACAAGCAGACAACCATATGATCCAATCATAGATGGTGGGGCTCCCCCACTTAGCTCTAAGCTATAATCACATAATGTTGATCCCATAATGATTCCTCTTTCTCAATTACTATGATCTCGCACTGATATCTTGCTCACAGGAGATAACCCACATGTGGAATCCTTTACCGACATCTTTCTACGACGCCGTACGGGGTATAACTACCACGAAATCCGTAAATGCCCCTGAGCCCATACTCGTCCACCAGCAACTCCTTTTGGCCACATTAAACTTTCCTTCGTGCAGTAACCATCATTCCCAATAAGATATGTAGACCAAATCACCTTCAATTACGATTTCCAAACCGTTCAACTCTTTCTCAAGGTATGTAGCTATCATGCCGCATATATATATATATATATATATATATATATATATAAAACACACAACCCGATATACATATATATAGTCATAAGGCTCGTCGCGGCATGCAACCCGGTTATATTCTACCCCGCCTCTCCCACTTCGGTCCAACCATTCTTCCCGACTTTTGCTTCTCATACTTGACCTACTAGTAGTTCCACCACCGCAAGACACCTCCCACTTGTCCTTCCTCATTCTTCATTACATAATTGTTGCATCAAATCAAAATTCTTCTCTGTAGCACCTGAGCTAACAAATTGCTACCAACTCTAAACCTCTTCGAAGATCATCTCTCTTGAGCCATCAGCATTAGAAATACCAATTCGATACTGAAAAACGGCACACCACTATCTCTGACAACTGCCCCTCAGGCACCACTTTACACACCCTTCTCCGAAGGCAACATCAAAGAAGATTGCAACACCATCAAACCGTGATGCGTTCAAACAAGGGCTACGACACCGCATCACAATGAAAAATTCCACCACGCTCGAAAATTCCAAGTCTCGTTACTCCATCAACCCAAACCTAAACATTCATAGTCCAATCGCCTTTCCTTTGCTCGAATTAAATACTGAATCTCTAAATCATGCACTGAGAAATCCTTCTTTCGAGTCATTCACTAGCTTGACACGTAGACAGGCACCCTACCATTACACCAACACTATGCATAGCCTCAAAACCATAGAAAATACCGATACTGAGCTGAAATGACATAACCTCCTTCCGCAAGAAGATGATAATAACTTGTTTGAATGCGCAGGGAGAAACATCCTGCTCCACGTCTGTAATACCACTGAAACTCCTCGATGACCAATTGACATGAGCGCTTCGCATCACGTAAGATCGAGTAGGGAGGAAATAAAGTCATAAGCCTCAAAGGAATCAAACCGCAGAGGAAATCAAGAAGTGAAATGCTCCTAACAGCCCTGTAGCCTCTCGAAGATAAGTACAGACGTCTCCGTACCGATCCGTAAGACTCTACAAGACTTGCTCATGACTCGCGAGACCTACGTGAACCTAGGGCTCTGATACCATGTTATCACGACATAAAATCCACTATAGGGCGTGATGGTGCCTAACGCCACCGTCAGGCAAGCCAACAATAATTTACCAATTTCATTACTCATTTTAGAAATTTGAAATCAACATTTTTTGTTAATCAAATAATGTGAGATATAATTTACATGGTGAATGATAATATGAACACGAGCTACAATGACGAACCACCTGTAGTAACCCCCAAAACCCAGTGTCACAAGTGCATGAATATTTTCTAAGGAGTATAATAATAAATACAACGTCTGTCCCTAATATAATAAGACATAATAAAAAAAAATTTACAATGGGGACTCGGAGGGCTGCGATGCGTAGTCTGAAATGCAGCTCACATAAGGTCTCCTCAACAGGTGCGCCTACACGCCAAGGTGATCATCAAATAGACCTGCCAATCCCTGCACATATAGTGTAGAAGTGCAGCATGAGTACGCAAATCAACGCGTACCCAGTAAGTATCTCGCCTAACCCCGGAGGAGTAGTGACGAGGGGTTGACATCGACACTTACTAGAGGTCCAAATGAATAATAAGATAACTCATAACATATATGAAGTATACAACTATAGTGAAGCAAATTATGAAATCTCAAAATTTTCCAATTATTCCCTTTAGAGCATAATTTCTTAGTCTTGTATTAATTTTCTTAATATCTCAGAACATGTCAAGTGTCAATACCAAATAAATAAGAAATACCGTAAAATGTCGGGCATTAGTGGAAAGACTAGCTCGTGAATGTTTGGCTACTAGCGACATAACGCATGATACTGCCGAGGGACGTTCGGCCCGATACGGAATATACACTGCCGAGGGTCGAGCGGCATGAACCATAGATGCATCTATACTGCCGAGGCGTTTGGCCCGCTCCACAAGAAAGGGAAGGAAGTTCCTAGAATTTTGAGACGCGTGTTTTACATGATAGCACATGAACTTAATATGAATATAAACTTACCGTTTTCTCAAATGACTAGACAATAACTCAAGGTGATAAGGTTTGGCCTAAGATATATGTAATTTCTAAATCAAGCTCAATTATTATTTCAATTAATTAGGCCAGCAGAACAAGTTCAAGTAATTCAAATATTTCATGATAAAATCCTAAGTCTACCGGGACATAAACATGCTTTAGCTACATACGAACTCTCGTCACCTCGTGCTTACATAGCGCCCACAACTAGTGCACATAACAAAAATATCACCTATGGGGTAGTTTCCCCCTCACAGGGTTAGGCAAGAAACTTACCTCGCTCCGAAGTACCATAGCCGGCTCCAACGCCACTCTAACACCTCAAACCAATGCTTGTCGATCCAAAACTATGCAAACAATGTGCAAACCAATCAAAATGTGTTCTAATACCCATACTTAATCAATTTAAACAATTTTCAACTCCGCTCGAAAAGTCGATAAAATTCACCATCAGGCCCACGTGCTCGGATTTCGAACATTTTCGAAGATAATCATTACCCATTAGTCTTATGAACTCAAATATATTATTTATTCCCAATTCCATGCCCAATTTCGTGGTAAAACTCCAAAAATACCAATTTCTAGGGTTTTCTTCAAAATCCCAAATTTCTACTAATTTCCATGTTTAAATCCACATATAATCCATGTATTTCAGTAACATAATCTGGGAGTCACTTACCTTGAATTAGATGATTAAAATACCCCCTTGAAGAGCTCCAAAAATCGCCCAAGCCGTGTGGAAAATGGGTGAAATGAACCAAAACCCCAATTTAAAACCAGTCTGCCCAGGCTTGCTCCTCTTCGCGTTCGCGGAAAGGCCATTGCGTTCGCGAAGGCCAAAAATCTCAGCCTCCAAATTACTCTACACATTCACGATCTCTTCGTCGTGTTCGCGAAGCCTTGTGACCACTACCCTTCGCGTTCGCGGGCCACTAACCGCGTTCACGAAAGCTTAACGCCTGGCAGCCCCCAGCTCTCCCTTCCTCTTCGCGTTCGCGGCCTCCATCTCGCGTTCGTGTAGGCTTCGTAGCTTCTGCCTCGCATTCGCGATGGACAATTCCCAGTTGCCCCAAAATTCCTCTTCGCAAATGCATGAGACCCTTTGTGTTCACGAAGGAGGAAACCAGACACTAGCACATCAGTGACAAAACAAGGAGAATTGATCCGAAACCATCCCGAAACTCACCCGAGGCCCCCGGGGCCCCGTCCAATCATACCAACCAGTCCGAGTACATGACACAAACCTTTGCGAGACCTCATATCGCATCGAACAGTGCTAAAAACATGAATCACAGCCTAATTATCCAACCTAATAAGTCTGTTCGCCAAGGACTGAATATCCAACGCTAATGGCCTCTCCTCTGCTGAAATAAAAGCTAAACTACCCATACTCTCCACCTATCTACTTAAGGCGTCTGCAACTACATTTGTTTTTCTCGGATGATACAGGATAGTAATATCATAATTTTTTAGTAATTCAAGCCATCTGCGCTGCCTCAAATTTTGGCCCCCCTGCTTGAACAAATGCTGTAAACTGCGATGATCAGTGTAAACTTCACAAGACACTCCATAAAGATAATGCCTCCAAATCTTAAGAGCGTGAACAATCGCAGCTAACTCCAAATCATGTACCGGGTAATTCTTCTTGTGGGGCTTCCGCTGACATGAATCATATGCAATAACTCGCCCCTCATGCATCAATACACAACCCAAACCAATGCGTGAAGTGTCACAATACACTGTATACATCTCTGAACCGGAAGGCAATACTAACACTGGTGCTGTAGTCAATGCTGTCTTGAGCTTCTGAAAGCTCACCTCATAATCATCGGACCATCGGAAGAGAGCACCCTTCTGGGTTAATTTGGTCAAAGGTGCTGCAATAGATGAAAAACCTTCCATGAACCGACGATAATAACACGCTAACCCTAGGAAGCTCCTGATCTCAGTCACTGAAGTGGGACGATGCCAATTCTGAACTGCCTTGATCTTTTTGGGATCAACTTTAATACCCTCACCCGATACAATATGCCCCAAATATGCTACAGAATCTATCCAAAATTCACATTTGGAGAACTTAGCATATAGCTTTTGTTCCCGCAACGTCTGAAGCACCAATCTCATATGCTGCTCGTGCTCCTCCTTACTGCACGAGTAGATCAAAATGTCATCAATGAAGACAATGACAAACGAATCAATATATGGCCTGAATAATGATCGTATCTAGTCGGAAAAGCAGTCTTCGGAACATCCGAATCCCGAATCTTCAACTGATAGTACCCCAACCTCAAGTAGATCTTAGAGAACACCCTCGCACTCTCTAACTGGTCAAATAAGTCATCAATACGTGGCAACATGTACTTGTTCTTAATAGTGACTTTGTTCATTTGCGATAATCAATATACATTCGCATTGTTCCATCCTTCTTCTTCACAATTAATACCGGTGCACCCCAAGGCAATACACTCGGTCTGACGAACCCTTTGGCTAGCAACTCCTCAAGCTGTCCTTTCAACTCTTTCAATTGTTTCGGACCCATGTGATACGGTGGGATAGATATAGGCTGGGTATCTGGAGCCATGTCAATACAGAAATCAATATCACAATTGGGTGACATGCCTGGAAGATCTGAAAGAAATACATCGGAGAACTTCCGTACTACAGGCACTGAATCAATAGCCGGAGTCTTTGCAGTAGTGTCCCGAACATAGGCTAGATAAGCCAAACAACCCTTCTCGACCATGTGTCGAGCCTTCAGAAAGGAAATAACCTGATTAGATGAACTGACAGACGAACCCTTCCACTCTAACCTAGGTAATTCCTGCATTGCCAAAGTAACAGTCGTAGCATTGCAATCTAGGACGACATGATATGGGGATATCCATTCCATGCCCAGGATGATCTCAAAGTCGGTCATATCAAGCAGCAGAAGATCTGCTCTAGTTTCATAACCATAAAATGTAATAATGCAGGACCGATAGATCCGATTCACAATAACAGAATCGCTCATAGGAGTGGACACATAAATAAGAGTACTTAAGGACTCACGAGAAACACCCAAGAAATGAGCAAATAGAGATGACACATAGGAATACGTAGACCCTGGATAAACTCAGGTGTAGCTGCCGCCACTGGCTGGGCTTCACCCACGGGTAGTGCACCCTGGGTCTGATATACAGTAGCTGCCTGTCCCATGAGCCTGTGCGGTAGGGGTCTATGCTCCCCCGCCCACCTGAGATGTGGCTGGGTCTGCCGAAAATAAACCGGCCTGAGTCATATTGTACATAAACCGCAGTATACTGCCCATGACCTCCTAAAATCCCGATACAGATGTGAAATCCACCGGAGCTGTCTCGGCTACGGGCACCTCTCCCTGCTCCTCGATAGTAGGATCCTCCACTGGATCCACTGGTGGCATAACTGGAACAACTCTGAGACGTCCTCGTCCCCTACCACCGGCTGGAGCCCTCCCTCGGCCTCTGCCTCGGCCCGCTCCACAAGAAAGGAGGATATTTTTTTATGAACCTCCGGAATGAGAAGTTCTTATAAGGCTAACACATAAGGATGTACAATTTCTATTAACTATAAAATAATTTGCACAAAAATTCAAGTATGTGAAATTTCGTTCTTTTACTATTTCCTCCAATAATTTACAATATAATTCCAGTACTTTAATTAAATAAAGGATGCAATTATCATAAGTAATTCATGATTTGAGTCCTAAACTACCCGGACATAGCATAATTAGTAGCTACGCACGGACTCTCATCACCTTGTGCGTACGTAGCCCCCACAATTAGCAATAATTATTAATTTAAATCACTTATAGGATAAATTCCCTCTTACAAGGTTAGATAAGAGACTTACCTTGTCTCAAAGTCCACTTTCCGATCACAATGTCGCGTTAAAGTCTTAATTCGATGCCGAAAAATCCGAAACTATCCAAATGTTATACAAAATAATTACTACATGCTCAATAATTCGAAATTAGACTATTAAATTAATTACCCGACCCAAAATGGTAAAATTCCTAACATTCACCTCGGGCCCACGTACCCGGATTCTGAAACTTTTCAGAGAAAAATGTTACACATAATCTCAAGAACTCAAATATACAATTTTCATCCAATTACATAACCTTTTTCGTGGTTAAAATCTCATTTTTATCAAAACCTAGGTTTTTCACCTAAACCCTTGATTTCCACGATTTACATGTTATAATGTAACGACCCAACCGGTCGTTTTGACTATTAGAACCCCGTTCCACTAAATAAGACTCCCTGTATGTGATTTTATTAATTTATGACTTGCGGGGATGGTTGGTTTGGAATTTGAAAGTGTTCGAGTTGAAATCGGAACACTTGGTTTCTTAAGTTTGCCTTAAAATGCCAAGTTTGACTTCGGTCAACACTTTGAGAAAACGAGCTCGGAATCGGGATTTGACGGTTCCAATAGGTTCGTATGATGATTTCGTACTTGGGCGTATGTTCGAATCGGGTTTTGGATAACTCGGGAGCGTTTTGGTGCTTAATGGTGAAAATTAACTAATTGACGGTTTAAAATTCTTTAAATTTAGTTTGGAGTAGGTTTTGGAGTAATGAAGGTCCGTTTGAAATTCTGAGTTTGGGAATAGTTCCGTATAATGATTTAAGACTTACACGCAAAATTTCGTGCCATTCGTAGTAGTTTAAGAACGTTTCGGCGTATTGGAAGAAAATTGAAGAACTTGAAGTTCTTAAGTTTGATTCAATTTGATTTGAGGTATGATTCTTAGTTTTGATATTGTTTTACACGTTCTGAGAGTTCGAGCGAGTCGATTTTATGATTTCAAACTTATTGGTATGTTCGGGCGGGGCCTCGAGTGTTAACCGGACGAGGCTTGGATCAATTTTGGAATTTCTAAGAAGAGCTGAAGCCTTCTGCTTCTGGTACGTTCGCACCTGCGCTTGGACAGCAGCAGGTGCGACTCTCGCAGATGCGAGGTTTATGCACATAAGCGGAAAAAAGGAAGGGGAGGCCATTGCCGCAGATGCAGAATTTTGGCGCACCTGCGAACGCGCAGGTGCGAGAGGGGGCAGACGATCGAAACTCACACCTGCGAGGCTTTTCCGCAGGTGCAAAACCAATACTTGGCAGAATGGTTAAAAATCGGGGCTCAGACATTTTGAGCCCATTTTTCCTCCATTTTCGGGCGATTTCAGAGGTTTTGAGAAGGGAGTTCAACTAACAACTTGGAGGTAAGTTAATTCTACACACTTTGAGTTAAATACATAGATTATGGGTAGATTATAACTAATAAATCTTAGAAATCAAAGGTTTAGATGAAAAACCTAGATTTTTATAAAAATGAGATTCTAACCCCGAAAATGGTTATGGAATTAGATAGAAATTATATATTTAAGTTCTTGAGATTATGGGTAACGTTTTCATCCGAAAATTTCCAGAATCCCAGCACGTGGGCCCAGGGTGAATTTTAGAAATTTTACTATTTTGGTAAGGGTAATTTATTAATAGCCTAAATTCGAATTATTGAACATTTATTTATTATTTGTATAATATTTGGATAGCTTCGGATTTTTCGGCATCGAATTGAGAAATTTAGGCGATGTGATAATCGGAAAGTGGACTTTGAGACGAGAAATTCTCTTGTCTAATCTTGTGAGTGAAAAATTACCCCATAAGGAATTGAATTAATAATTGTTGCTAATTGTGGGGGCTACGTACGTATGAGGTGACGAGAGTGTGCGCGTAGCTACTATTAATGCTAAAGTCCGGGTAGTTTAGGACTCAAATCATGAATTACTTGTATAAATTATATTCTTTATTTAATTAAATTATTTGATATATATTGTGAATTGTTAGGAAATATAATAAAGGTGGAAATCTCATATACTTAATTTTTGTTTAAATTAATTAATTATTTAAAGAAATTGTTCATCCTCTCGAATTTATCTTATAATGAATATACTCTTCGTCCGGAGGTACATAAGAAAATGTCTTCCTTTCTTATGGAGCGGGCCGAACGCCTCGGCAGGATTGATGCATCTATGAATCGCGCCGCCCGTCCCTCGGCAGTGCACACGACACTCTGGATCGGGTCGTACGACCTCGGTAGAAATCGTGCCTAATCATAATAATAATAATTACTCGATACTTTGCTATTTTTAATTGCAGCTTGTGAATTTAATTAACAGTTTGAGAATTATTGCATTTGAAGGAATTTAATTGATAAATTGGAAATTATTGGAATCGAAAGAATAAATTATCTCTTCTTGTTAAGGAAATTATTGTTATTCCTATAAATGAGGCAAATTGATAAATTGAAAATTTATTGGAATTGAAGGAGTTTAATTATTTCTGCCGGTTAAAGAAAATTATTGTAAATTCTATAAATCATGTCGATCTAGATATTGCTATTTTTATTTTATCTATTATTATAGATTCTTAGTAAGTGTCAAAGTCGGCCATCTTGTCTCTACTTCTTCGAGATTAGGCTTGATACTTACTGGGTACACGTTGTTTTTCGTACTCATGCTGCACTTGCTGCACATTTTATTATACAGGTACATATATGTCGAGTGGCCTTGTGGGCGCAGAGGAGTGATTAATAATTGTGGGGACATAGGTGAGCTGCATTCTGTATTACGATCCATAGCCAACCGAGTCTTCTTCAGAGTTATTACATTTTTCTGTCTAATTTGTATTTTTGACAGATGCTGTATTTTATTCTTAATTCCCTAGTAAAAGCTCATGCACTTGTGACACCGGGTTTTGGGAATGGTTGTGGATTGTTTAGAAATTTAGTTGCTAAAAATATTTATCATTTACTCTATGAGGTTTATCTTTATTATTTCATTGAAGAAATTTTGATTTTAAAAATACTAAAATGGGTAATTAAGCTAAGTATGTATTGTTGGCTTGCCTGACAGCGGTGTCCGGCGCCATCACGACTTTAAAGGATTTTGGGTCGTGACAACATGGTATCAGACCCCTAGGTTCACTTAGGTCTCACGAGTGGGCGAGTCTAGTAGAGTCTTGCGGATCGGTACGGAGATATCTGTGCTTATCTTCGAGAGGCTACAAGGTTGTTAGGAATACTTCCCTTTTTTTGATTCCTCATCGTGCGATTTGATTCCTTCAAGGCTTATGCCTTCATTTCCTTCCTATTTAATCTTATGCGATGTGAAGCACTTGTTATAAATTGGGGATCGAGGAAATATTTAATGGTACTACAAATGTAGTGCAGGATGCTTCTCCCTATGTAATTAATTAGGCTATTGTCGTTGCCTTGCAGAAGGCCGCTCTGTCATTTCAAGTTAAGTATCAATACTACCTAAGGTTTTGAGATTTGGCATTGATTGTTATGACGATTCATGCATGGTTATCGCACATTGCTTATGTAATGGTAAAATGCCTGTCTATGTGTCATGGCAGTAAACGACTTGAAAGAAGGTTTTCCTCAGTACATGATTCAGAGGTTCCATGTTTTAATTCCAGCGGAGAAAAGGCAATCGAACTATGAATGTTCAGGTTTGGGGTTGATGGAGTAGCGAAGCTGGATAATTTCGAGCGTGGTAGAGTTCTCAATTGTGATGTGATGTCATCGCCTTGATAAATGCATTAAGGTTCGCCGGTGTTATGGTCTTCTTCAACTCGCCTTCACGCCGGGGTGTTAGGAATTAGTGTAGGGGAAGCAGTTGTTAGAGATCGCGGTGTGCAGTGGTTCAGGATCGAAGCAGTGTTCCTAGTATTGATGGATGATCCTCGGAAAGGTTTAAAGCTAGTTACGGCCTATTGGTTCGAGTGCTACAGAGACGGATTTTTAGTTAAGGCAACAACTGGGCAGCGAAGGATGAGGAAGGACATATGGAAGGTGTCTTGTAGTGGTTAGGTTCCGAGAAGGCCAAGTGTAAGAAAACAAAAGTCAAGTAGTTGCTTAAAGAAGATGGTTGACCAAAGTGGGAAGTGGCAAGGTAGCACATGGGATACGTGGTAGGATGATTACACGTCTTGAGGAAAGTTTGGAGTGATTTGGGACTTAGGATGGACAGTGACTAGGTCTACGAACTTAAGTTGTAATATTAGCTGCTATATTGAGGAAGATTGGATACAACAGGAGGGAATTTCTTAATATAAAGAGGGATGCAACATATCTTTGGGTTAGAATGTATCATCGCACCTTTAGTTGAGGTCAACAGGGAGTGAACGGACTGGTACAGCTGGTAAACGAGCACAGGCTCAGGATGGTTTATTGGTTTCATGGTAATAATACTCGGTGCAGCATTGTTGGAGGATGTCAGTATGGACTTTTCACAGGTGGGATATCTCCTGTGAGCAGGTTAGCGGTTGCGTGGTATTGATGGAGCTTCTACGAAGAATTTTACTTATTACCTGGTAAGAGGTCGAATAGGTGATTGTGGCTAATGGTTCAGACTGTTCGGGGAAAGCTTAACAAAAGGATTTTTAGAAATTGGCAGTTAACGGCACGGGATCATGGTAAATGAGGAGGAGGAATAATTTTGGGCTCAATATTATGTGATGGTATCTTAAAGCTAAGTGGGAGAGCCCCGCCGTCTACAATTGGATTGCATGGTTGTCTATTTGTGAGGTTTCTGGTTATTGACATATTGGTGGGTCATTTCAACTAAGGAAAGAAAACAACACTGGTAATTTGAGCAAAGTATTTATGGAATGTATGCCACATTTGGCCTTATCGATTCATATTTAGGTTTTGGGAAGACTCAGAGTCTATGCTTTGTGTTGATGTGATATACGAGGAAGGTGATTCGGTCGGGTGCTTCTTCGAGAGAGTGTTTAACTGATAGCAGAGCCTTGGAGTTGATTTTATTCGGGACCAGGTCGGAATGGGTGACTCTCAACAGTGGTCCTAGTGGATTCAAAAAGTTAAAGTGTGGTGCCTAAGGATCTCGAGTCCGTAGTATGGTTAAGTATCGACTTTTGCAGCAGATTATGAAAAAAGGTTTGGACTGTTCTATGTTATCTTCAGTCTACGGTGTAGCATTGGAGGAATGGGAATGGAAATGACTACGGATTCATAAAGGAAATATCGGAATAGGCGTATCAGTTGAAAATGCGAATGTGTGCACAAGGAGGGTATGGGATGGTTTGTGGATTTTAAGACAATGTGGGCTCGTGAAATGTAGTCACTCGGGGCAAGTGCGGATTGAGCTCTATATAATTGGAAAGGAGTTATTATTATTTCTAAGGAAAACAAATCTAGGGTAAGTTTAGAAACAGTCGGATCGGTTAGCAATGGTTGAATTGGCATGATGGTGGAATTGATCAACTCCTTCAGCGTGTAAAGATGTACATGTGATTTGTGGCAGTACGTGTGAGGATTGACGGCCGCCGTAATTGATTTTATTTGGAGGAATTCAAGTATTATGGCATATTATGTGTAGATGGATCTCGGGAGAGTTATAGTGGTTTAGACCACTACTTGAGGTTGGTATTTTTCTACGGATATGAGAATCCAGTCGTGTGTTGCAATGGTTCTCCTGAATTGAGTTAAGCCAAATGTTGTTATATGATGAAGTATTTGGTATATTAGTGGTTCAAGAGTTATGATGGAATTCTTGTACTCTCGTGTATTGGCATGCTAGGTGCAGTGAACGACATGGGAATTTGAAAATTGAAGATCGAGGTTGCAGTTCGGTTTTGACAAGAATGTCACAAGCTCGGACGAGCAGAAAAGGATTTAGAAGTTTAAAGCAAGCTGGCATTGTCTTCAGCATCACCTGAGATCGGTGTTATGTGTAAGAGGCTTTGTGTATTGATTTATGGATCCTTGATTCGCTTTACAGCACTAGTATGGTTGGTGGTATGGATGTGCAGACTTGTTATCTATTGCGGAAGGTCATGGGAGCGTATTCCACGGGAATATTATATAAGAGTGACAAGTAGTCACCTGATTGATTAAATATTTAACAACCAAGTATGAAGATTGTGACAATATCGCTAATTCGGGAATTTATGCCTGGAGGGCCCTCGGTTCATTTGGTTGCGGACTGTGGAAATTTGTTCTGGTTATGATAGCTCTTGAAGGGTTGTTAGCCTAGTACGGTACGATCAGAATCGGCTTGAGGTATGTGGATGGATTTAAATATGAATATGGGCTCTATATCAGGCCAGATGTGTTCATTTTAGCATAGCGCTCCTTATGGAGGAGTATTCGGATGTTGGATGTCGTTTCGTCGTCGGCTATTTCATGTAATACTATATTGTGCCGTGTGAGTTGTGAAACAGCTTGATAAATTTCTTATGTGTTGAGGTTCCGCGTAGCGATGGTGTTATGTGAGCAGGATGGCTCTCGAGATTCAGATCATATATTGCACCTTAGTTTTCCTTGAGTTTTGTAGTGTATGGCGCTATCGGTCCTTCTAGGGATGGTATTATGCACTTAGCGTGCTTGTGTCCGATATTCGGATATTTTTTATTAATGAGCATTCTAGCTCGGTAAGTATTTCCTTATAGATTCTTTTGTGCAGATCGGTGGCACGCCGCCACGGGTATGTTGTTTGGATCGGGTTGCATGCCGCAACAGTGTGATGTTGAGTACAGTCCCCTATATTCTATTATATGTGTTTTATGTCCCATTTTCTGAGGAAGGTTCATGACACCTTTTCAGTTATTTAATTAGTCATGTGGGTTGCGTAATCCTTTCCAGAGTTCGTTTTCCTTATGTATCGCAATCGAGTCTGTAGCTTATTAGCTCATTGTGGCATCATATGAGGCTTTTTACCGTGTTTGAGGTGGCTTATTGCCTGAGTAGCTCATGCTAGGGGAGATAAGATTATTGGATCCGGGATCAGTGCGATCGGATTATATGAAGTATAATAAAGAGTAAATACCGTTATTTGGTTATAATGGGGTGATGATTCTAGTCAGGAGGAGAGACTCAATGATTTGTCGACTCGGTAGTTGGTTATGAATTTCTACACATTTCTTCCCTCGTGGAAGCATTTCAAGTGTTGGAACATGACTTATATGTATCATGAGGTGTGTTGTGAACATCAGATTCGTGGAATTTTGGCTATTGTTATCGGAGGATGTTATTATGGTCATGTAAATGATGCGGTGCATGGTCTAAATTCAACAAAGGCATGTAATCCAGTATTTGGGGCATCGTGTAGTGATTGATACAGTGTTCGTAGGTTGGAAAGAGGCATGGTAAAGAATTATGGATGTTAGAATTGGGCTCTAAGGCGTAATCGCCTAAATAAAGGGGAGAATCTTCAGATTGGCTCGAGCTAATGTGCTCAATTGGGCGTGGTATCACGGGTAGTTGCTCGAAGTGTTAAACGGTGATTATGGACAACTCCGAAACAGTCCTTAGCACGTTCGAGGACGAACATATATTTAAGTGGGAGAGAATGTAACGACCCAACCGGTCGTTTTGACTGTTAGAATCCCATTCCCCTAAATAAGACTCTCTGTATGTGCTTTTATTAATTTATGACTTGCGGGGATGGTTGGTTCGGAATTTGGAAGTGTTCGAGTTGAAATCGGAACACTTGGTTTCTTAAGTTGGCCTTAAAATGCCAAGTTTGACTTCAGTCAACACTTTGAGAAAACAACTTCAGAATCGAGATTTGACGGTTCCAATAGGTTCGTATGATGATTTTGGACTTGGGCGTATGTTCGAATCGGGTTTTGGATAAATCGTGAGTGTTTTGGCGCTTAATAGTGAATATTAACTATATGAAGGTTTAAAATTCTTTAAATTTGATTTGGAGTAATGGAGGTCCGTTTGAAATTTCGAATTCGGGAATAGTTCCGTATAGTGATTTAAGACTTGCATGCAAAATTTCGTGTCATTCCGAGTAGTTTAAGAACGTTTCGGCGTATTGGAAGTAAATTGAAGAACTTGAAGTTCTTAAGTTTGATTCAATTTGGTTTGAGGTGTGATTCTTAGTTTTGATGTTGTTTTACACGTTTCGAGAGTTCGAGCGAGTCCGTTTTATGATTTCAAACTTGTTGGTATGTTCGGGCGGGCCCCTAGGGCCCCCGAGTGTTAACCGGATGAGGCTCAGATCAATTTTGGAATTTTGAAGAAGAGCTGAAGCCTTCTGCTTTTGGTACGTTCGCACCTGCGCTTGGACAGCCGTAGGTGCGACTCTCGCAGATGCGAGGTTTATGCGCAGAAGCGAAAAAAGGGGAGGGGAGGCCATCGCCACAGATGCGGAATTTTGGCGCACCTGCGAACGCGCAGGTGCGAGGCAGCGTGCGCAGATACGAGAGGGGGCACGCGATCGAAACTCGCACCTGCGAGGCTTTTCCGCAGGTAGGGTACACCTTCCGCAGGTGCGGTACACCTTCCGCAGGTACGAAACCACTGTTTGGTAGAATGGTTAAAAATCGGGGCTCAGACATTTTGAGCCCACTTTTCCTTCATTTTCGGGTGATTTCAGAGCTTTTGAGAAGGGAGTTCAACTAACAACTTGGAGGTAAGTTAATTCTACACACTTTGAGTTAAATACATAGATTATGGGTAGATTATAATTAGTAAATCTTAGAAATCAATAGTTTAGATAAAAAACCTAGATTTTTATAAAAATGAGATTTTAACCACGAAAATGGTTATGGAATTTGATAGAAATTATATATTTAAGTTCTTGAGATTATGGGTAACGTTTTCATCCGAAAATTTTCAGAATCCGCGAATGTGGACCCGGGGTAAATTTTAGAAATTTTACTATTTTGGTTTGGGTAATTTATTTAATAGCCTAAATTGAATTATTGAACATGAATTAATTATTTGTGTAATATTTAGATAACTTCGGATTTTTCGGCATCGAATTGAGAAATTTACGCGACGTGATAATCGGAAAGTGGACTTTGAGACGAGGTAAGTCTCTTGTCTAATCTTGTGAGGGGGAAATTACCCCGTAAGGAATTGAATTAATAATTGTTGCTAATTGTGGAGCCTAGTACGCACGAGGTGACGAGAGTCCGTACGTAGCTACTATTAATGCTATAGTCCGGGTAGTTTAGGACTCAAATCATGAATTACTTGTGTAAATTATATTCTTTATTTAATTAAATTATTTGGTGTATATTGTGAATTGTTAGGAAATATAATAAAGGTGAAAATCTCATATACCTAATTTTCTGTTTAAATTAATTAATTATTAAAAAAAATTATTCATCCTCTTGAATTTATCTTATAATGAATATACTCTCCTTCCGGAGGTACAGAAGAAAATGTCCTCCTTTCTTGTGGAGCGGGCCGAATGCCTCGGCAGGATAGATGCATCTATGGATCGCACCGCACGTCCCTCGGCAGTGTACACGACACTCCAGATCAGGCCGTATGACCTCGGTAGAAATCGTGCCTAATAATAAGAATAATTATTCGATACCTTGCTATTTTTAATTGCAGCTTGTGAATTTAATTAACAGATTGAGAATTGTTGCATTTGAAGGAATTTAATTGATAAATTGGAAATTATTGGAATTGAAAGAATTAATTATCTCTGTTTGTTAAGGAAATTATTGTTATTCCTGTAAATGAGACTAATTGATAAATTAAAAATTTATTGGAATTGAAGGAGTTTAATTATTTTTGCTGGTTAAAGAAAATCATTGTAAATTCTATAAATCATGTCGATCTAGATATTGCTATTTTTATTTTATTTATTATTATTGACTCTTAGTGAGTGTCAAAGTAGGCCATCTCGTCTCTATCTCTTCGAGATTAGGCTTGATACTTACTGGGTACACGTTATTTTTCGTACTCATGCTGCACTTGCTGCATATTTTATTGTGCAAGTACATATATGTCTAGTGGCATTATGGGCGCAAAGGTGTGGTTAATAATTATGGGGACATAAGTGAGCTGTATTCTGTATTACGATCCGCAGCCAATAGAGTCTCCTTTAGAGTTATTATATTTTCCTGTCTAATTTATATTCTTGACAGATACTGTATTTTATTCTTAATTCCCTAGTAAAAGCTCATGCACTTGTGACACCGAATTTTGAAAATGGTTGTGAATTGTTTAAAAATTTAGTTGCTAAAAATATTTATCATTTACACTATGAGTTTTATATTTATTATTTCATTGAAGAAATTTTGATTTCAAAAATACTAAAATGGGTAATTAAGCTAAGTATGTAGTGTTGGCTTGCCTGACAGCGGTGTCCGGCGCCATCACGACTTTAAAGGATTTTGGGTCGTGATATATAATCTACCCATAATATATGTATTTAACTCAAAGTGTGTAGAATTAACTTACCTTCAAGTTGCTAGTTGAAATCCCCTCTCAAAAAGCTCCAAAATCGCCCAAAAATGGAGAAAATATGGGCTAAAATGAATGAGTCTCGTTTTCTTTAAAACATTCTGCCCAGCAGTATTTTCGCACTTACGGAGGTACGACCGCATTTGTGGTTCCGCATCTATGCATCCGCAGGTGCGCCCATGCCTTCGCACCTGCGCATTTTTCCGCTTCTACGCGCCAAGCTTCGCACCTGCGTGCTCGCAGGTGCGCCCAAAATTTCGTACCTGCGGTTGATGGCCTGCCCTCTCCTTTCCGCTTCTGCGAGCAAAAATATCGCATCTGCGATGCTCGCACCTGCGACTGCCCAAACGCAGGTGCCATTGCAGCAGAAGCTTGAAGCTTCGGTTGCTGCTCTAAACTCTAAAATTGGTCCGAGCCTCGTCCGGTTGACACCCGGGGCTCCTGGAGCCCCGCCCGAACATACCAACATGTTTGAAATCATAAAACGGACTCGCTCTAACCCTCGGAACGTGCAAAACAACATCAAAACTAAAAATCATACCTCAAACCAAATTGATTCAACTTAGAATTTTCAAATTCTTCAAACTTACTCCGAACGTGCCGAAACATACTTAAACTATTCGGAATGACACCAAATTTTGTGTGCAAGTCTTAAATCACCATACGGAGCTATTCCCAGGCTCAAAATTTCAAACGGATTTCGATTTCTCCAAAACCTACTCCAAACCAAATTTAAAGAATATTAAAACATTTAAATAGCTAGTTTTCACTATTAAGCGCTGAAACCCGATTCTAACATATGGCCAAGTCCAAAATCATCATACGAACCTATTGGAACCTTCAAATTCCGATTCCGGGGTCATTTTCTAAAAATGTTGACCGAAGTCAAACTTGCCCTTTTAAAGTTAAATTAAGGAACTAAGTGTTCCAATTTCAACTCGAACACTTTCAAATCTCGAACCAACCATCACCGCAAGTCATAAAACAGTAAAAGTACATACAGGAAGTTTTATTTAGGGAAACTGGGTTCTAAAAGTCAAAACGACCGATTGGGTCGTTATAAAAAATGAAGAGCCAAATCACTAAAGACATTCGCTGAATTCTTGATATTTCATATATGGATAGTATCTGTCCAACTCAAAAAGGTATTGTTTCTGGATACCTGAACTAAAGTATACCGTTGCATCAATATTATTATTGTTGCATTTTGTAAGTGTCTTTACAAATTTAATCACATAACTTTAATTGTGTCAAAACTTTATTAACAAATTGGTTTGGTTTATTTGTATATTTGTTTCTTAATGCTACGAAATTGGTTATTGAATCTCATATATATTTGAGTAAAAATTAAGAATATCTATGCAATTGAAGGTTTATTACTTTCGATACGCATTTCATACTATTTGACACATATCTACATATTATTATTATTAGTACAAAAATATAAATTTTCAAGGCGAAATGTTGATTATTGACCAAATATCTACGTGCAATTATTAAAAATTTAACTAATCTAAATAAAATTTAAAAAAAAAAAACCATCAAGGCAAAATATTGATTATTGACTAAATATCTATATGTAATTAATTATTAACGTGGAACGCGTTCATAGAGACTAATACTCTAAAAAGACGTTTCATTTAAAAGTATCAAAGAGTTATACTACGTAAAAGTGAAAGAGAATTTTGCAAATACATTGTGGAACCTACCATCCGTCTTAGTTATTTTGTGGCAGATGAGGATAACAAAGAGTTGTAGTATAGGAATTAATAATTATCTCCTTCCTTTATACAAATTAATTGATTGTATATTTTTAGTTTAGTTTTCTGACTCCATTTTCATCCATTAAATAATATTTAAATTTAATCACTTAAAAAGTCGGTTTTAAATTGTCAAGTTGCAAATAATTAGTTACTAAGATCTAATTATGAGTTATTAAATGGTAAGATGAATAAAAATTCTCAACGGGAAGGGATGTTCCTAAAGGGCCCAATGAGTTCCTAATTGGAATTAGGGGATCTTTTTTAATTGATTCTTTTATTATACTGTGATATCTATTACTCTTGTAAAAACTCCCATGAAATTATTGTTCGTCATTCTTTTGGAAATAATTCTATAAAATAATTTTTTTTAATCTTAAATTTTTTCCAAGAATTTTTTTATGATAAACTACACTGCAAAAAAAAAAAAAGGGTTTTTCTTCTCCTTCCCTTACTATTCTCTTCTTTGAAACTACTCTCTCTTTTGGAGAGTGACAAAGATATCGACATAAAAGGAAAATTTATTTTATATTTTAAAGGAAATTAAGAGAAGAAAATAGAAACTTGTAAACATGAAGAATGGAGTAACTGTTGGAGAAAGGGAGGAAAAAAAAAGAGAAAGTAATTCATTTTGGAAGTAACAGATGGAGAAAAGGAAAAGAAAAAAAAAACAAAGGATAGAGAGGCAATCGATAATAAAGGTTATTTAGACGATTGAGAAATTAAGAGGGATTAAAAAATAGAAAAAGAAAGTAAAAGAAGATCAATGGAAGGAAAAAGAACTAAAAAAGCATGTATTAAAATGCTTGTGTGATTGAGAAAAATAAGGCAACATTACAATAAGGATGTATTCATATATTTCCTCTGTCAAATAAGTTTTACCCAAAGAAAGAAAAGAGAAGAGAAGGCACTATAAAAATAAACTTTAAAACGGCTACATAAACGGATGTTAAAATATCTAGTAAATAAACTATAAAAGGGGAAGGGAAAAATTGTGAAAAAATATAATTAGGTGTTAAAACATCTAAAATAAAACAATTATGGGGGAGGGAAAAAATTAAATAAAGAAAATTGGAAGACACACCTCAATACGTCAATACACAATAGAAATTGATGTTGTAGTACAGTGCTATTAGTTAAGAAAAGAACAACGATGAAAAGGGCAAGGAGTTGACGTTTTTCCCCAATGGAAATGCAACGAATACAAGAACAGAACTCAAATAGCAATATCCAAATAAATTCTGTATACATTAAGAAATCTTAACATTACATAAAATTTTCCAGGTCGTACAACAGCATTCCCTTATTCTTAAGAAAAGATACGGGAGAAATATAGGAAACCTTCCCAATGAGGATATAATTCAGAACCCATTTGATAGGTAGAAAACTATTGGCCTTTATCTTTTATGCGTTACCTTTTTTTTTTTTTGCCCTTGTTTTTGTCATTAATGCAAATATATAGGGACCATTAATGTGGAATAGTAATGGAATCAGTTCGTGGGTATTGGTTTACAGTAAAGAAGATGAAATGTTGGAGTAACAATAATGAAGACTTTTATTGCTACAATAAAAATAAAGATGGAATAAAAAGCAAAAAATGGAGAAAAAAGATAAATAAGATTATATATATATATATATATATATATATATATATATATATATATATATATATATCGTGGGTTAACTAGCACACAATCACACAAGCAAATAGAGAAGAAAAATCAACACAAGGATTTAACGAGATTCGGCTAAGCCTAATTGTAACGACCCGACCGGTCGTTTTGATCTTTATCGCGTCATTCAGCGATTTGAGACCCTGAGCAGCTTCACTTCAGGTATTATGACTTGTACGCGTGGTCGGAATTTAATTTTGGGAAGTTCGGAGTTGATTGGGAAAAAGAATTCTAATTTCGGAAGCTTTAAGTTGGAGGAATTGACTAAAATATAATTTTTGAGTAGACGACCTCGGAATCGGGATTTGAAGGTTCAAACAGGTTCATATGATAATTTTGGACTTAGGCGTATATCCGGATCGGGTTTTGGATGACCTGGGAGCGTTTCGGCGCCTATTGTGGAAGTTGGCATTTTGGAAGAATTTCATAAAATTGGGTTGAGGCGTAGTTCAATATTATCGATATCCGTTTGGGATTCCGAGTATGGGAATAGTTTCGTATGGTGATTTTGGTATTGGGAGCGTGTCCGGAAGTGGATTTGGAGGTCTGTAGGTCATTTCTGGGTCATTTGGTGAAAGTTAGAAATTTGAAGGATTTTTGAGAAGTTTGACCGAGAGTGGACTTTTTGATATCGGGGTCGGATTCCCATCCCAGAAGTTAGAGTAGGTCCGCAATGTCAATTATGACTTGTGTGCAAAATTTGAGGTCAATCGAACGTGATTTGATAGGTTTCGGCACCGGTTGTACAAGTTTGAAGTTTCAAAGTTCATTAAGTTTGAATTGGAAGGTGATTCATATTTTTAGCGTTGTTTGATGTGATTTAAAGGCTCGAACAAGTCTGTATTATGATTTCAAACTTGATGGCATGTTTGGATGGGGCCTCGGGGGGCCCCGATGCCGTTCGGATGATGCGCGGATTGAGTTGGGAATTCAAAAGGGCTGCTGGTTGCATCAGTTCTGGTGTAACCGCACCTGCGAGCTTTGGGCCGCAGGTGCGAGGAGGAAAGGCGCAGGTGCGGGACTGGGCGTAGAAACGGCACGCTTGCCGTAAAAGCGGGCTCTCATCCGCTGAAACGGCCCTCCCTGGGCTTGAAGGCCTCCGTAGAAACGGACCAGGCACCGCAAATGCGGCCAACGCACCGCAGGTGTGAAGATCGCTAGGCAGTGAGATTTTTATAAAACGGGATTTTGGCCATTTTCATTTCATTTCCTCCATGAGAGACGACCTTGGAACGATTTTGGAGCACCATTTTCACTGTCCATAATGAAATAAGTGATTTCTACCATTTGTTAGTTAAATATACGAATTTAGGCTTGAAAATTCATGAAACATTTGTAGAAATTTGAGTTTTTGAAGAAAAACCTATAAATTGGTATTCTTGGATTTTGATCACGAATCTGGGCATTAAATTGAGAATAAATTATATATTTGAGTTCGTAGTGCTATGGGTAGTGCTTGTCTTCGAAAATTTTCGGAATCCGAGCACATGGGCCCAAGGGTTGCTTTATCGATTTTTCGAGCGGAGTTGGAAATTATTATAAATTGATTAATTATGAGTATTATAGTATATTTTGATTGGGTTGCATCTTATTTGACTAGTTTTGGATCGGCGGTCATCGGTTCGAGGTGTTAGGGCGGTGTTGGAGCTAGTTTTGGAACGTCGGAGTGAGGTAAGTCTCATATCTAACTCTGTGAGGGGGAAACTACCCCTAGGTGGTATATTTGATGTGTACAACTTGTTGCGGGGACTACGTACGCACGAGGTGACGAGAGTCCGTACGTAGTTAGATTCATGTTATTGTCCGGGTAGACTTAAGTTCACACCATATTGTACTTGTACTATAGGGATTATCCTTGCTTGTTTAATTCCTTATTTTATATTTCTACTTGAGACTAGACTTGCTATTGTAGAGACTTCATGATTTCACGATTAGTCACCGAATAACTTTACTCCTCCTACGGCATGTTTCCATGCTATATATATACTTTATTGAAAGGTTTTTGTTAAAGAAATTACAACTCATACGTTTATTCGTGAGTGAGATTAAGGACCCATCAAAGCTTCTTATTCTTATGGGATCGGGCCGTTCGCCTCGGCAGGATTATGTATTTCACTCTTATGGGATCGGGCCGATCGCTTCGGCAGGATTTATGTACCACACTCTCATGGGAGCGGGCCGTTCGCCTCGGCAATTTAATAGATGCATCTATGGTTCGTGTCTTTCAACCCTCGACAGTGCACCGTTTAAATATTTATGTTGGATCGGGTCGTACGCCTCGGCATTTCCTATATCATATCCTCATGGAATCGTGCGTAATATTTGGCAAGAAGCCAGGGTATCTGTAAATTTCCCCCTGATTCGAATTATAACAACCTACTTGGTGAGATCCAGTATACACACACACACACACACACACACACACACACACACACATATATATATATATATATATATATATATATATATATATATATATATATATATATATATATATATATATATATATATATGTATGCTCCGGTTGAGGAGGAATTTGCTAGTTAAGAGCTTGAGTTTATTGTAAGGAGGATAATTGTACCACATATTTACACTTGTTTATTCCATTTATTTACTTTGCTTCGTATTTGCTAACCTCCTTACTGTACATTATATTATTGGACCACTAGTGAGTGTCGATGTCGATCCCTCGTCACTACTTCTCCGGGGTTAGGCTAGATACTTACTGGGTACATATTGATTACGTACTCATACTACACTTGCTGCACAATTTTATGCAGGTACATATGTGACTAGTGGCCTTGTGAGAGCAGATGCACGTATGTATGCGGGGACTTATGTGAGCTGCATTCCATATTACGACCCGCAGCTAGCAGAGTCTCCTTCAGAGTTATTTGTATCTTTCCTGTCTAAGTTGTATTCCGGACAGATGTTGTACTTTATTTTTACTTCCTAGTTGATGCTCATGCACTTGTGACACCGGGTTTTGAGGTGATTATGGGCTGTTCTGTATTGATACTGTTAAGAATATTATTATTTACACTGTGAATTCCATCTTTTACTATTTAATCGAAGGAAAATATGATTTCAAAAATATTAAAAATGAGAACCAAATTAAGTATTTATTTTTGGCTTGGCTGACAGCGGTGTCCGGCGCCGACAAGACCTTTAATGGATTTTGGATCGTGACAGCATAGTATCAGAGTGTTTGGTTCACTTAGGTCTCACGAGTCATGAGCGAGTCTAGTAGAGTCTTGCGGATCGGTACGGAGACGTCTGTACTTATCTTCGAGAGGCTACAAGGCTATTAGGAGTACTTCCCTTCTTGATTCCTCATCGTGCGAATTGTTTCTTTTTGAGGTTGGTACCTTTATTTCTTTCCTATTCAATCTTATGCGATGTGAAGCGCTTGTTATCGATTCAGAATCGAGGAATTGCCATGGTACTACAGAGGTGGTGCAGGATGTCTCTGCCTGCGTGTTTGATTGGGCTATTATTGTGGCCTTGCGGAAGGTCGTCCTATCGTTTCAGCTCAGCATCAGTATTTCCTATGGTTTTGAGATTTGGCATTGATTGTTATGACGATTCGTGCATTGTTATCGCACCGTGATTGTATAATGGTAGGATGCCTATCTATGTGTCGAGGCAGTGAATGACTTGAAAGGAGGTTTTACTCAGTGCATGATTCAGAGGCTCGGTGTTTTATTTCCAGCAGAGGAAAGGCAATCAGACTGTGAGTGTTTGGGTTGATGGAGTAACGAGGCTTGGTATTTTGAGCGTGGTGGAATTTTTATCTGTGATGTGGTGTCGTCGTCCTTGATTGAAAGTGTTAAGCTCGCCGGTGTTATGGTCTTCTTCAAATTGCCTTCGGGGCAGGGTGTTGTGAAATGGCGCCTGAGATGCGGTTGTCAGAGATAACAGAATGTAGCGGTTTCATAATCGAATTGGTACTTCTAATATTGATGGCTCGAGAAAGTGATCTTCTAAGAGGTTTAGTGTCAAGACCCGGAATCCCCACCGTCAGGACTGTGATGGAGCCTAACATTTCACTTGCTAGGCAAGCCAACGTTAGAGAATCATTAAACCAAATCCTTATTTTCATTCAGTAAAAGTAAATAACAATAATTAGCTAAGGTGAAATATAATAAGTGCGGAATAATATGAAAACTATATTAATTACTACCATCCGGATCTGGAGTCAAAATTCACGAGATTCTAGAATTTACTACAAGTAATAATCTGAAAGAAATACAACTGTTTGAATGAAAAAAACAGTAAAACAGAAGGATAGACGGGGACATCAAGGTTTGTGAACGTCGATAGATCTACCTTGAGTCTGCGGATAGCGGGTCCAACAGCTAAAATATCGATCAACCCGAGCAGGTACCAAAATCTGCACAGAAAGTGCAGAGTGCAGTATCAGTACAACCGACCTCATATACTGGTAAGTGTCGAGCCTAACCTCGACGAAGTAGTGATGAGGCTAAGGCAAGGCACCTACAAATCAACCTGTACAATTTAACAGTGTATATACCAATAACAATAATGAAGAGCTAGACAAGAAATATCGGGAGGGGGAAACATGCTGGGGGAAATACGAGATAAAGAACTACAACAGAATGATAGCTGGAAAAACTAATATATTGTGAATCAACAAGAATGGCGAATACAGTAAAGGAAAAATGCACGGCATCAACCTTCGTGCTTTTACTCTCAATCTCACCATAAAATCAACAGAAACGGAACGGCATCACCCTTCGTGTATTCACTCTCATATCATGGCACGACATCACCCTTCATGCATTAACACTCACAATATGGCACGACATCACCCTTCGTGCTTTTACACTCACAATATGACACGGCATCACCCTTCGTGCATTAAAACTCTCCCTTACCATAATGCAATGAATAAATAATAACAGGGAGATAGAATAACAAGTACAAACCTTCAACATTTGGTTCCACAATATCAATCTCAACTTTGAAATAAATACTCAATTATCACCAGAAAATCCGTGAAAAAAATTCGTAAACATGATAAGAACGATCAATTTAACAACACTAGTATAAAAATGTAGCAATTAGGCATAGGAAAGAGACAATATAAGAAAAATGGGAGAAACAAAGAAAACAAGTAAATTGGCAGCACATAAGTACTCGTCACCTCACATATATGCCGCTCAAATAAATTTCACATAACAAATAGTCTGAAGTTCCTAATTCCCTCAAGTCAAAGTTAGACACAACACTTACCTCGCTCCGAAGGCCACTTAATACTCAATCACAGCTTTTCCTCTAGAATTCATCTCCAAACCACTCGTATCTATTCAAAAACGACTCAATAATATCAAATATTGCTAAAGGAATCAATTACATTGCATAAATATAGATTTTCCAAATTTTTCTCCAAAAAGTCGAAAATCGATCCCGGGCCCGCTTGGTCAAAACCCGAGGTTCGGACCAAAATTCATTTACCCATTCACCTCCGAGCCCAGATATATAATTGATTTTGGAATCCGACCTCAAATTGAGGTCTAAATCCCCAAATTTTTGAAATCCCTAGTTTTTTCCTAAACCCCTAATTCTACCATGAAAACTCTAGATTTTAGGTTGCAAAATTTATGAAATGAAATGGGTAATTGAAAGAAAATGGTTTTGAATCACTTACCAACACTTTGGGGAAGAAATTATCTCTTGCAAATTGCCGCTAGCCTGTTTGTTTTATGAAAAGTTGGAAAAATGGCTTAATCATGTGTTTGATTCTATTTTAAGTACTGGGCGACAGTGTTCATCGCGATCGCGTGATCACTGTCGCGTTCGCGAAGAGCAACCTCCAATGGAGTTACGCAATCGTGGGAAGCCTTACGCGTTCACGAAGGTTTAGCCTGCCTTACCTTCGTGTTCGCGAGACAGGGCTCGCGTTCGCATACAGTTTCCCAGGTCCCCTTGCCCAGCCTAGCTAAAGCTTCGCGTTCGCGTTTGACGGGTCGTGTTTGAGTAGAGCAACTCCCCCCAATGCTCCGTATTCGCGACCATGGTCTCGCGTTCGCATAGAGTAAAATCCTCCCCAGCCCAATTTCCCCTTCGTGATCGCGAGAGTGACTACGCGATCGCGAAGCACAACATAGCAGACACCAGATACAGCATAGACACACCAGATTTTCCAAGTCTAAAACATCCCGTAGCCTATCCGAAACCCAGCCGAGCCCTCGGGGCTCCAAACCAAACATACACACAAGTCTAAAAACATCATACGAACTTGCTCGCGCGATCAAATTGCCAAAATAACACCTAGAACTATGAATTTAGCACCAAATCGAATGAAATTTTCAAGAAAGCCTTAAAATTTCTATCTTCACCACCGGACGTCCGAATCACGTCAAACCAACTCTGTTTCTCACCAAATTTCACAGATAAGTCATAAATATTATACTGGACCTATACTGAGCTCCAAAACCAAAATACGGACCCGGTATCAACAAGGCCAAACATCAACCAATTCTTAAAAATAATTAATTTTTAGACTTTTAATTTTCATCAAAAATTCATAACTCGAGCTAGGGGCCTCCGTATTCGATTCCGGGCATACGCCTAGATCCCATAATTCGATACGGACCCACCGGGACCATCAAAATACGGATCCGGTCCTGTTTACAAAAAAATTTGACCGAAGCAAGTAAAATTAACTTTTAAGGCAAAAATTCTTATTTTCATCAATTTTCAACATAAATGTTTTCCGGAAACATGCCCGGACTGCGCACGTAAATCGAAAATGAGATTTTAAGGCTTAAGAGCGCATAATCGAGTTCTAAAACATAAGATGACCTTTTGGGTCATCACATTCTCCACCTCTAAAACAACCGTTCGTCCTCGAATGGACATAGAAAAGTACCTGGGCTAGTAAAAAGGTGGGGATATCTACTCCGCATATCGGACTCGGACTCCCAAGTAGCTGCCTCAACAGGATGACCTATCCATTGCACTCGAACTGAAGGGTAACTCTTTGATCTCAACTGGCGAACTTGCTGGGCTAGAATAGCCATCGGCTCCTCCTCGTAAGTCAAATCATTGTCCAACAGGACAAAGCTGAAATCTAACACATGGGACAGATCGCCATGATACTTTCGAAGCATGGATACACCAGATGAACTGATGATAACCCCGGTGGCAATGCAAGTATGTAAGCCACCTCTCCTACCCTCTCTAGAATCTCAAAAGGTCCGATATACCTAGGGCTCAACTTGCCCTTCCTTCCGAATCTCATTACACCCTTCATGGGTGATACCCGAAGCAACACTCTCTCTCAGACCATGAATATAACATCACAAACTCTGTGGTCGGCATAACTCTTCTACCTGCACTGAGCTGTGCGAAGTCGATCCTGAATAATCTTGACCTTATCCAAGTCATCCTGTACTAAGTTTGTGCCCAGCAACCGAGCCTCTCCCGGCTCGAACCACCCAACTGGCGATCGACACCGCCTACCATATAATGCCTCATAGGGAGCCATCTGAATGCTCGACTGTTAGCTGTTGTTGTAGGCGAACTCTACAAGGGGCAAGAACTAATCCCACGATCCTCCGAAGTCTATAACACATGCGCGGAGCATATCCTCCAAGATCTGAATAGTGCGCTCGGACTGCCCGTCCATCTGAGGATGAAATGTTGTGCTCAACTCAACCTGCATACCCAACTCATGCTATATTGCCCTCCAGAAGTGCGAGGTGAACTGCATACCCCGTTCAGAAATAATAGACATGGGCACACCATGAAGAGAGACAATCTCACGAATGTATATATCTGCCAACTGCTCTGAAGAATAGGTAACTGCCACAGGAATGAAGTGCGCTAACTTGGTCAGCCTGTCCACAATGACCCAAACTGCATCGAACTTCCTCTGAGTCTGTGGGAGTCCAAAAACAAAATCCATAGTGAGACGCTCCCACTTCTATTCAGGAATCTCTAACCAAAACTACCAGGTCTTTGATGCTCACACTTACCTGCTGGCAATTTAGGCACTGAGCTACATATGCAACTATGTCTTTCTTTATCCTCCTCCACCAATAATGCTGCCGCAAGTCCTGATACATCTTGGCGGCGCCCGGATGAATAGAGTACCGGAAACTGTGGGCCTCCTTAAGAATCAACTTATGAAGTCCATCCACATTAGGCACACAAATACGACCCTGCATCCTCAAAATTCTGTCATCTCCAACAGTAACCTGCTTGGCACCACCGTGCCGCACTGTGTCTCTAAGGACAAGGAAATAATTATCGTCATTCTGCTGATCTCTGATACGCTCAAACAAAGAAGACCGCACAACTGTACAAGCTAAAACTCGGCTAGACTCAAAAACATCCAACCTCACGAACTGATTGGCCAAGGCCTGAACATCCAATGCAAGCGGTCTCTCACCAATGGGAATATATGCAAGGCTACCCATACTAGCTGACTTTTTACTCAAAGCGTCGGCCACCACATTGGCCTTCCCGGGATGATACAAGATGGTGATATCACAATCTTTTAATAGCTCTAACCACCTCCTCTGCCTCAAATTGAGCTCCTTCTGTTTGAACAAATACTACAAGCTTTGATGATCCGTGAATACCTCACATGGCATGCCGTAAAGATAGTGACTCCAAATCTTCAGCACATGAATAATGGCTGCCAGCTCTAGATCATGAACAGGGTAATTCTTCTCGTGAACCTTCAACTGCCGCGAAGCATATGCAATAACCTTGCCTCCCTACATTAATACCACACCCAGACCAATACGAGATGCGTCACAATATATTGTATAAGATCCTGAACCTGTAGGTAACACCAATACCGGTGCCGTAGTCAAAGCTGTCTTGAGCTTCTAGAAGCTCGCCTCACACTCGTCTGACCACCTGAACGGGGCACCCTTCTAGGTTAACCTGGTCAACGGGGCTGCTATGGATGAAAACCCTTTCACAAACCGATGATAATAACCTTTCAATCCCAAGAAACTATGGATCTTTGTAGCTGATGTGGGTCTAGTCCAGTTCTGGACTGTCTCAATCTTCTTAGGATCCACCTGAATACCCTCTGCTGATACAGCGTGACCCAAGAAAGCAATTGAACTCAACCAAAACTTGTATTTTGAGAACTTAGCATATAGCTAGCTGTCTCTCAGAGTCTGAAGAACGATCCGAAGGTGCTGCACATGCTCCTCTCGGCTGTGGGAGTAGATCAAGATATCATCAATAAACACAATCACAAAGGAATCCAAGTAGGGCTTGAACACCCAGTTCATCAAATCCATGAATGCTGCTGGGGCATTTGTTAGCCCAAATGATATCACTAGAAACTCATAATGCCCATACCGAGTCCGAAAAGCTGTCTTTGGGATATCAGATGCCCTAATCCTCAACTGATGGTAGCCAGATCTCAAATCAATCTTTGAAAACACCTGGGCAGCCTGAAGCTGATCAAATAAATCATCAATCCTCGGCAATGGTTACTTGTTCGTGATGGTGACTTTGTTCAACTGCCAATAATCTATACACATCCTCATCGATCTAGCTTTCTTCTTTACAAATAACACAGGTGCACCCCAGGGCGAGACACTAGGTCTAATGAAGCCCTTATCAAGCAAATCTTGCAACTGCTCCTTCAATTATTTCAACTCTGACGGGGCCATGCGGTATGGCAAAATTGAAATGGGTTGAGTGCCCAGAGCCAAATCAATGCAGAAATCAATGTCCCTATCGAGTGGTATCCCCAGCAAGTTTGCAGGAAACACCTCTGGAAATTCACGAACAACCGGCACTGAATCCATGGAAGGAATCTCCGCACTAGAATCGCGGACATAAGCCAAATAAGCTAAACACCCCTTCTCGACCATATGCCGAGCCTTCATATAAGAGATAACCCTACTGGTAGAATGGCCAAGAGTCCCTCTCCACTTTAATCGAGGCAACCCAGGCAAGGCTAAGGTCACCGTCTTGGCGTAATAATCCAATATAGCATGATAAGGTGACAGCCAATCCATACCCAAGATGACATCGAAATCAACCATATCGAGAAGTAGAAGGTCTACACAAGTCTCAAGGCTCCCAATGGTGACTACACATGAACGATAAATACGATCTACAACAATAGCATCTCCCACAGGTGTGGATACATGCACAGGAGCACTCAAAGAATCATGAGGCACAACTAAATATGAAGCAAAATAGGATGACACATAGGAGTAAGTAGAACCCGGATCAAATAGAACCGAAGCATCTCTACTGCAAACTGAAACAGTACCTGTAATAACAACATCGGATGACTCAGCCTCAGCCCTGGCTAGAAAAGCATAACACCAGGGCTGGGCCCCACCACCCTAAACTACGTTCTTGGGATGACCTCTAGCTGGCTGGTCTCCACCTCTAACGGCCTGACCTCCACCTCTAACAGTCTGGCCTCTACCTCTGGTTGCCTGACCCCTGCCTCTGGCTGCCTGAGCAGGTGGTGCAACAACTGGTGCCGGAACTATGGCACGAGAACCCTGATGCTGTGAGCTGCCCGATGCCCGAGGGCAAAATCTCGCAATGTGCCTCGGATCACCACAAGTATAGCAAGACCTCGGCTGCTGTGACTGCTGGCCGTGAGACTGACCCTGTCGACCTAAGTAACCACCTTGAAAACTCTGGAGTAGAGGTGCACTAATAGGGGCTGGTGGTGTACTGTAAGCTAGCTAGTCGGAATAGGGCATATGAGGACCACGACCATCTGAGGCACCGTAGGATGCCTGGAGTGCTGAATGAAATGGCCAGGGAGGATGGCCTCTGCCATAAGTACCCCGGCCTCCAGATGAGGCTCCACAAAATCAACCGGAGTGACGAGGCCTCTTGTCAGACCCCTGACCACTCCCCTGAGCTAAAACCATCTCGACTCGCCTGGAAACATTTGCAGCCGCCTGAAAAGAAATCTCACTCCTAGTCTCCTTAGCCATCTGCAATCTGATAGGCTGAGCAAGTCCATCAATAAACCTCCTCACCCTTTCTCTCTCTTGGTAGGAAGCAGAAGAATAGCATGATGGGCCAAATCCACAAAAAAGGTCTCATACTGAGTAATAATCATACTTCCCTACTGGAGACACTCAAACTGACGGCGACGCTCCTCTCTCAATATGATAGGCAGAAACTTCTCTATGAAGAGCTGAGAGAACTGGTCCCATGTAAGAGCAGGCGACCTCGCTGGTCTGGTCAGCAAATAATCTCTCCACCATTTCTTGGCAGAACCAGTCATCTGAAATGCAGCAAAATCGACCCTATTAGTCTCCACTATACCCATGTTCCGTAGAACCTCGTGACAACTATTAAGATACTCCTGGGGATCCTCTGAAGTAGCACCACTGAAGTGAATAGGAAAGAGCTTGGTAAACCTGTCCAGTCTCTACAAAGCCTCAAAAGACATAGCCGACCCATCACCGGTCTGTGCCGCAACAACCAGCTGAACTACTCCGACTGGATGGAGCAGTTGGAGTCTGATACTGGGGAGCCATCTGCTCCAGAGTGTGAGTAGCAGGAGTCTGGGCTCCTCCTCCAACCTGAGAGACAGCTGGTGCCATGGGAAATGTGCCAGTTTGGGCCACACTCTCCATAAGGCCCACCAAACGTACCAAAGCGTCCTAAAGCACTAGGGTGGTAATTAACCCCTCCGGAACCTGAGCGGGTCCGATAGGTACAGCCTGGGCTGGAACCTCCTCGTCAAGCTCTACCTGAGGCTCCACTGCTGAGGCTACTGCTCGGGCTCTGGGCTGAGCCCTACCCCTGCCTCGACCTCTGGCACGGCCTCGAACTCGCCCTCTGCCCCTCGTAGGAGCTGCCACTGGAGGCTCTGGCTGCTGCTCAGCTGAGGAAGCGGTACGTGTTCTCACCATCTGTGAGAGAATAAGAGTAGAAGAGTTCAATCAGTATTGAGAAAACAAAAACGCATGACAGAGAAGAATAGCAGTGAAATTTGTTCCTAAATTTCATAGCCTCTGGAAGATAAGCACAGACATCTCCGTACCGATCCTCCAGACTCTACTAAGCTTGCTCGTGAATCATGAGACCTAGGTAACCTAGTGCTCTGATACCAACTTGTCACGACCCAGAATCCCCACTGTCTGGACCGTGATGGCGCCTAACATTTCACTTGCTAGGCAAGCCAACATTAGAGAATCATTAAACCAAATCCTTATTTCCATTCAGTAAAAGTAAATAACAATAATTAGCTAAGGTGAAATATAATAAGTGCGGAATAATATGAAAACTGTATTAATTACTACCACCCGGATCTGGAGTCACAATTCACGACCATTCTAGAATTTACTACAAGTAATAGTCTGAAAGAAATACAACTATTTGAATGCAAGAAACCGTAAAACAGAAGGATAGACGGGGACTTCAAGGTCTGTGAACGCCGACAGATCTACCTTGAGTCTCCGGATAGTGGGTCCAACAGCTAAAAGCTCGATCAACACGAGCCGGTACCAAAATCTGCACAGAAAGTGCAGAGTGTAGTATCAGTACAACCGATCCCATGTACTAGTAAGTGTTCAGCCTAACCTCGACGAAGTAGTGACGAGGTTAAGGCAAGGCACCTACAAATCAACCTGTACAATTTAACAGTGTATATACCAATAACAATAATAAAGAGCTAGTCAAGAAATATCGGGAGGGGAAAACATGTTGGGGGAAATACGAGATAAAGAACTACAGCAGAATGATAGCTGGAACAACCAATATACTGTGAATCAACAAGAACGGAGAATACAGTAAAGGAAAAATGCACGGCATCACCCTTCGTGCTTTTACTCTCAATCTCACCATAAAATCAATAGAAACGGCACGACATCACCCTTCGTTCATTAACTCTCATATCATGGCACGACATCACCCTTCGTGCATTAACACTCACAATATGGCACGTCATCACCTTTCATGCTTTTACACTCACAATATGGCACGGCATCACCCTTCATGCTTTTACACTCACAATATGGCACGACATTACCCTTCGTGCATTAACACTCTCCCTTACCATAATGCAATGAATAAATAACAACACCGAGATAGAATAACAAGTACAAACCTTACTTCAACATTTGGTTCCACAATATTAATCTCAACTTTGAAATAAATACTCAATTATCACCAGAAAATCCGTGAAAATGATAAGAACGATCAATTTAACAACACTAGTATAAACACGTAGCAAGTAGGCATAGGAAAGAGACAATATAAGAAAAACGGGAGAAACAGGGAAAATAGGTAAATTGGCGGCGCATAAGTACTCGTCACCTCACACATACGCCGCTCACATGAATTTCATATAACAAATAGTCTGAGGTTCCTAATTCCCTCAAGTCAAAGTTAGACACAACACTTACCTCGCTCCGAAGGTCACTTAATACTCAATCATAGCTTTTCCTCTAGAATTCACCTCCAAACCACTCGTATCTATTCAAAAATGACTCAATAATATCAAATATTGCTAAAGGAGTCAATTATATTGCATAAATTTAGATTTCCCAAATTTCCCTCCAAAAAATCGAAAATCGACCCCGGGCCCGCTTGGTCAAAACCCGAGGTTCGGACCAAAATCCATTTACCTATTCAAACTCGAGCCCGGATATATAATTAATTTTGGAATCCGACCTCAAATTGAGGTCTAAATCCCCAAAATTCCGAAATCCCTAGTTTCTACCCAAACCCCTAATTCTACCATGAAAACTCTAGATTTTAGGTTGAAAATTTATAAAATGCAATAGGTAATTGAAAAAAAATGGTTTAGAATCACTTACCAACACTTTGGGGAAGAACTTATCTCTTGAAAATCGCCTCTAGCCCGTTTGTTTTATGAAAAGTTGGAAAAATGGCTTAATCCCGTGTTTGATTATGTTTTAAGTGCTGGGCGACAGTGTTTATCGCGATCGCATGATTACTGTCGCGTTCGCGAAGAGCAGCCTCCTAAGGACTTACACGATCGTTGGAGGCTTTACGCGTTCGTGAAGGCTTAGCCTGCCTTACCTTCGCGTTCACGAGACAGGGCTCGCGTTCGCATAGAGTTATCCCAGGTCCCCTGCCCAGCCTAGCTAAATCTACGCGTTCGTGTTCGACGGGTCGCGTTCGCGTTCGGGTAGAGAAACTCCCCCCAATGTTCCGCATTCGCGACCATGGTCTCGCATTCGCGTAGAATAAAATCCTCCCCAGCCCAGTTTCCCCTTCGCGATCGCGAGAGTGACTACGCGATTGCGAAGCACAACATAGCAGACACCACATACAACATAGACACGCCAGATTTTCCAAGTCTAAAACATCACGTAGCCTATCCAAAACCCACCCGAGCACTCGAGGCTCCAAACCAAACATGCACACAAATTTAAAAACATCATACGAACTTGCTCGCGCGATAAAATTACCAAAATAACACCTAGAACTATGAATTTAGCACCAAATCGAATGAAATTTTCAAGAAAGCCTTTAAATTTCCATCTTCACCACCGAACGTCCGAATCACGTCAAACCAACTCTGTTTCTCACCATATTTCATAGATAAGTCATAAATATTATATTGGACCTATACCTGGCTCCGAAACCAAAATACAGACCCGGTATCAACAAGGTCAAACATCAACCAATTCTTAAAAATAATTAATTTTAAGACTTTTAATTTTCATCAAAAATTTATAACTCGAGCTAGGGGCCTCTGAATTCGATTCCGGGTATACGCCCAGGTCCCATAATTTGATACGGACCCACCAGGACCATCAAAATACGGATCCGTGCCCGTTTACCAAAAATGTTGACCAAAGTCAAGTAAAATTAACTTTTAAGGCAAAAATTCTTATTTCATCAATTTGCAACATAAAACTTTTTTGGTAACATGCCCGGACTGCGTACGTAAATCGAGGAGGGTAAAAATGAGATTTTTAAGGTTTAAGAGCACAGAATCGAGTTCTAAAATATAAGATGACCTTTTGGGTCATCATATTTAGAGTTGGTGGCAACCCATGTGTTCGGATATTACAAAGAGGGATTCGGGTTTGGAGAAACAATTGGGCAGTGAAGGACGAGGAAGTACACATGGGAGGTGTCTTGCAGTAGTTGAATTGATAGGAGGTCAAGTGTGAAAAGTAGAAGTTGAGGAGTTGCTTAAAGGAGAGGGTTTGACCAAAGTGGGAGAGTGACAGAGTAGCATATGGGTTCCGTGGTAGGATAGACACACGCCTTGAAGGAAGCTTAGAGCAATTTGGGAATCGTTATGGGCAGTGACTAGGACCATGGATTTTATTTGGATGCAATATGACTTCGAGTTAGAATGCGTTGTTAGACTTTTAGCTGATATCAATAGGAAAGAAGGAACCTTGGCGGGTCCCAGGGTTATGTAATTGTAGCTTCAAGCTAAGTGGGAGAGCCGCACCTTCTATGATTGGATTGCGTAAGTTGTCAACTTGTGCGGTTTCTTGTTATCGGTGTATTGGTGGGTTATTACGACTAAGGAAAGAAACAATCAGTGGTAATTTGAGCAAATCATTTGGGGAAATGTGTGCTATATTTGGCCTTGTTGATTCATGCTCAAGCTTTGGGAAGACTCAGAGTTTATGCTTTGTGTAGATGTGATATACAAGGAAAGGAATTTAGCCGGTTGCTTCTTTGAGAAAGTGTTCATGTGCTAGCAGGGCCTTGGAGTTTGATCATAATTGGGAAAAAGTCAGAGTGTGTGACTCTCAACAATGGTCCTAGTGGGTTCAAAAATGTAAAGTGCGATGCCTAAGGATTTCGAGTCTGTAGTATGGTTAAGTATCGAGCTTTTGTAGTGGTTTATGAAAAGGGCTTGGAGTGTTCTATGTTATCTACGGTCTACGGTGTGGCATTGGAGGAATGGGAGAAAATAACTTCGGATTCATAGAGGGATTTTTAGAATAGGTGTACCAGTTGAAGATGCGAATATGCGCATAAGAAGGGTATGAGATGGTTCGTGGGTTTTGGAGACAATGTGGTCTCGTGAAATAAGGTCACTCGGGATGAGTGCGGATTTTGGTTCATGATGTTTTAAATGGAGCTATTATTATTATTCCTAAGGCAAGTCTGGAGTAAATTAGAAGAAGTCGGATCGGTTAGCAATGGTTGAATTGGTATGACGGTGGCAATGATCAGTTCCTTCAGCATGTTGAGTTATGCATGTGATTTGTGGCGGTGCGCGCGAGGCTTGACGGCCGCCGTAATTGATTTATTTGGAGGAATTCGATTATTAAGGCTTGTTATGTATAGATGGGTCCTGGGAGAGTTATTGAGGTTTAGACCACTACTTGAGGATTGTATTTTCTGCAGTTATGGGAATTCAGTAACGTGTTGCAATGGTTCTCCTGAAATGAGTTAAGTAAAAGGTTGCTATGTGATGAAGTGTTTATCCTATTAGTGGGTCAGGGGTTATTATGAAATTCTGGTACTCTCACGTATTGGCATGTTAGGTGCAGTGAGCGGCAGGGGAAATTGGAAGCTGAGGATCAAGGTTGCGTTTCGGTGTTGACAAGAATATCATGAGCTCGGATAAGCAGGGAAGAATTCAGATGTTTAGAGTAAGCTGGTATTGTCCTTAGCATCACGTGAGATCGGTGTCCTGTGTAAGAGGCTTTGTGTACTGATTTGCAGCTTTTTGATTTGCTTTACAGCATTAGTGTGACCGGTGGTATGGATATATAGACTTGTTACCTGGTGCGCAGGGTCGTGGGAGTGTATCCCACGGAAAGAATGTATAAGTGTGATATGTAGTCACTTGATTGATTAAATATTTAAAACCAAGTATGGATATTGTGGTACTAACGCTAATGTAAGAAAATTATGCCTGAAGGGCGCTCGGTTCATTTGGTTGTGGAATGTGGAAGTTTGTTCTGGATTTGATGGATGTTCTTATGTATCTTGAATAGGTCATTGTGGGCCCTTGAGAGGCTATTTAGCCAAGCATGGTATGATCAAAATAGATTTGAGGTCCGTGGATGGATCTACATGTGAATGTGGGCTCTATATCAGGTCGGATGTGCTCATCTCAGCATAGCGTTGTTTTCGGAAGGGTCTTCGGGCCTTGGATGTTATTTATGTCATCAGCTATTCCATTTAATCTATATTATACCAGGTGGGTTGTGAGGTGGTTTGATTATTTGCACTCGTATTGAGATTCCATATGGTTTGTGGTATTATGTGAGAAGGATGACTCTTGAGATGCAGATCATATATCGCACCTTAGTTGTGCTTGAGTTTTGTAATGCGTGACGCTACCCATCTCCCCAGGATTTGTATTATGCACTTGGCGTGATTATTTTTGATATTCGGGCATTTTGCGAGTATAAGTGTTACGACTCGATGTGTGTTTTCTTTAGATTATTATGTGTGGATCGGGTGGCACGCCGCCATGGGTATATGGTTGGATCGGGTGGCACGCCGCCACCGATATATTGTTTGGATCGGGTGGCATGCTGCCACAGGTATCATGGTTGGATCGGGTTGCATGCCGCAACAGTATCATGTGTGGATCGGGTTGCACGCCGCAACAGTGTGGTATTGAGTACAGTTTCCCATATCTATTATTGTGTGTTTTGCTTCTCATTTCCTGAGAAAGGTTCATAACATCTTTTCGGTTGTTTAAATTAGTTACGTAGGTTGAGTAGATCTTTCAAGAGTTTGTTTCCTTATGTATCACATTCGAGTTTGTAGCTTGTTGGCACATTATGGCATCATATGAGACTTTAGGCAGTGTCTGAGGTGGCTTACTGCCTGAGCAGCTTGTACTGGTGAGACAAGATTATTGGACCTGGGATTAGTGCGATCAGATTTATATGAAGCATATTAAAGAGTAAATATTGTTATTCAGTCTAGAATGAGGTAATGGTTCTTGTCGGGAGGAAAGACTCCCTAAATTGTGATTCGGCAGGTGGTTATGAGTTTTACCCATCTTCTCTGTCGTGGCAGTATTGTAACGACCCGACCAGTCGTTTTGCTTTCTAGAACCCTGTTCCCCTAAATAAGATTTTCCGTACATGCTTTTACTGTTTTATGACTTGCGGGAATGGTTAGTTCGGGATTTGGAAGGGTTCGGGTTGAAATCGGAACACTTTGTTCCTTAAGGTTGGCTTAAAAGGCCAAGTTTGACTTCGGTCAATATTTTGAGTAAACGACTGATAAGTAGGGATTTTAACCTATTATTTGCTCTCTTTTACTTGTATTTTAGGACAAAAATGCTTGAAGGTATTCCCGAAAACTAATGAAATATTCTTGCTTGCAGAAATTGTTCAAAATGAGCCAAAGGAATCAAAATCAACTTACAAAGGAATCAAAAGTTGAACAAAAACTAAGGCTAGGCAAAGAGGTCTGAAGTACGGACCGCACAAATATTGTGCGGCCGCGAAAGCCATGATACGGCCGCGATCACAATTATTCGGTCCGCAAGTGGGAGATTCAGAGAGTGTGATTTTGGGCTAAATGATGAGCGCGGACTGCACTAGAAATGTGCGGCCGCGAAAGTCCCTGTGCGGCCGCAATTGAAATTACATAGACCGTGATGACTGAGATTCAGAGAGCTGACAACTTGTGCAAAATAGAGAAGTGCAGACCACACCAGAATTGTGCGGCCGCGGAAGTCCCTTGTGCGGCCGCGATCGAAATTATGCGGGCCGCAAGATGAAGAATCAGAGAGTTGATTTCAAGCAAAACTCAAGCAAGTGCGGACCACATCACATTTATGCGGCCACATAATCTAAAGCGCGGCCACACTTAGAATTATGCGGTCCGTGAAAGTTCAGCTCAACCCAGATCCAAAAGAAAAGAACGGGGACCGCATCAGAATTATGCGGCCACGAAAGCAAGAGTGCCACCGCACTCAGAATTACGCGGCCGCACAACCTCCGCAGGGACATTTTTGTCAGATATTTTCAGCTTAGTATAAATAGAACGTTTAGTCATTTTTAGGTTATGTTATGTTTTGTATGAGCACCTGAGACGGCTGACTTTTCTGTTTTCGGAAAGTTTGTACTAGATTCACTTCTTAATATTAGATTTTCATTCCATAAATTAATATTATGGATTTTATCTTCATTTCATCTTTAATTTCTGTTATTTCCATGAGTAGCTAAACCCATAGCTAGGGTTGTGACCCAACCCTAGTGTGGGTATTTAATGGGTATTTGGTTTTAGGGCTTGAATGTGAATGGGTTAGTGATATTTAGCCTACTTCTTGCTAGAACTCAAGAATTAATGGTTGCAAACATTGATTCATGCCTTTATGGCTTAGTCTCTACTTGAGAAAGAAGGACTAAGTCTAGGAAAACTAGGCTACCAAGGAATTGGGATGAACACAAGAAATTGATAGCCCCAATTAAAGGGTTAAACCTAGAGATAGTAATACCCAACTTGAGCTAATATCACATGATTTGCATGAATACCCATATTTGGACTTGAGAAAGCCAAATTGGGCAAAATCACTCAAACTACCGAGAGGTATAGAGTGATTACCCGGGTGTGATAGCTATATTACAATTCCAACTAATCAAGCTTGCCCTAGATTTTGCTACCCGTTAGATATCCACCTAGGTAGAAGTCACTACCCTAGTTTCTTTAAACATTTGAAAAACAACAACAAAAATATTGTCCTTACTTTCAATTATTGCAATCTTTAGAGTAAAGTTAGAAGTAGAAATCAAACTCAAACTTGTGGAAGTGTAATTAGATTCAAAACCCGCAACTAGCTTGGATATAAACCTAATTCCAAACATTGACTCCCTGTGGATTCGATCCCGACCTAGTTGGGTTAAAACTTTATCGACCACCCTCGCTACTCAACAATAGTGTAGGCTTGGACCCGATCAACGACCTCGGAATCAGGATTTGACGGTACCAATAGGTTTGTATGATGATTTCGGACTTGGGCGTATGTTCGGATCGGGTTTTGGATGACCCGGGAGCGTTTCGGCGCCTAATAGTAAAAGTTGGTTCTTGAAGGTTTTAAAAGTTCTTAAAATTTGGTTTGGAGCGGGTTTTGGTCATATCGAGGTCCAAACGGAATTCCGAGACCGGAAATAGTTCTGTAATGTCATTTAAGACTTGCACGTAAAATTTGGTGTCTTTCTGAGTAGTTTAAGTACGTTTCAGCGCATTGGAAGTGAGTTGAAGAACTTGAAGTTCTTAAGTCTGATTTAATTGGTTTTGGGGTGCGATTCTTAGTTTTAATGTTGTTTCGGGCATTCTGAGAGTTCGAGCGAGTCCGTTTTATTATTTCAAACTTGTTGATATGTTCAGGCGGGTCCCGGAGTCCCCGATTGTCAATCGGACGAGGCTCAGACCAAGATGAGAATTTGGAGCAGCAGTTGATGCACTTGGTCAGCCTTGCAGAAGCGGCCAAAGGAGGCAGCCTAGGTTCTGCAGATGCAGCCCATCCTCCGCGGAAGCGGGACCATAGAAGCAGGTACCCTTCCGCATAAGAGGTCCCAGCCGGCCCGATGAATTCCGCAGAAGCGGACCCTTGTCCGTAGAAGCGAGGGCACAAGTGCGGCCCTATGACCGCAGGTGCGGAAACCGCTGGAGGTAGTGAGCCTCATTTATTACGGGTTAGGACCATTTTTATCACATTTTCTTCCACTCTTGGGCGATTTGGGAGCTTCTTAGGAGGGGATTTCAACCTAGCTTTGTGAGGTAAGTAATTTCATCTAAATATGAGTTTAGTACATATATTATGCGTAGATGTCCACATGAAAATTGGTTGAAATCATGGGTTGAGATGAAAAATCTAGGGTTTAATAAAAATGAGATTTTACCACGAAAATGATTATGAAACTTAGTGAAACTCATATATTATGCTCCTAAGGTTATGGGTAACAACTTTCTTCAAAAATTTCCGGAATTCGGGCGTGTGGGCCCGGGGGTGAATTTTAGGAATCTTGCAATTTTGGTTGGGTAATCACTTTAATAGTGGAGATATGAAATTTTGAGAAATAGATTGATCGATTTATATTATGTTTGGCTAGTTCCAAGTCGTTAGGCATCAAATTTGGAGGTTTGAGCACATTTTTGAATTGGGAAGTAAGCTTTGAGATGAAGTAAGTCTCTTTTCTAACCTTGTAAGAGGGAAGTTACCCCATAGGTGAGCTTAGTTAATATGTGTTGTTATTTGTGGGGGCTACGTATGCATGAAGTGATGAGAGTCCGTACATAGCTAATATTCCTGTTTATGTCCGGCTAGTTTTAGGTTTACACCATGCTTGTGGACACCGTTATTTGATCATAATTGCTAACTGTATCAAATGGAACTGAGTTGAGGATTTTTTAAGGATTTAAAAGCTCCAAGTCAAGTTGTCTTTATTTTGAAAAGAATCAAGGAAGAGTTATGATTTATTGATAAATTTATATTTGACCGCGTCGCATGTATGATTCGCGAGCGGGGTAAAAGATGCATCTATGGTTCGCGCCGTTCGACCCTCGGCAGTGCACACTGTACATTTATATTGGATCGGGCCGAACATTCTCGGTGGTATTCGTGTGTGATAATAAAAAATGGAAGTTTCTTTCATAATCGGTATAAATTCATTGTTTGTGTGATCATAGGTTTTAAAGGAAGGAAGTGATTCAAGCTTTTAAATATTTATGAAGACTTGCTCAGTTTCTTCTTGTTCTGAGTCTTATTGTTGTATATCATGCTTAAATTAGAATTTCATATTATCATGTTATTGGCCCTAGTAAGTGTCGGAGTCGGCCCCTCGTCACTACTTCTTCGAGGTTAGGCTAGATACTTACTGGGTACATATTATTTATATACTCACGCTATTCTTCTGTACTTAATTGTACAGGATCTGAGGCAGGTGCATTTGGTTACCAGTCTGGTGCGCAGATTTGATCCCCATCTCGAGGCTTCACGGTGAGCTGTCTTCCGAGTCGTCCTGCAGCAGCCGGAGTCTCCCTTATTATTTATTTTGTTTCTGTCTATTTCATTTCAGACAGTAGGCTAGGGTTCTTTTGTATATTTGTTGCGACCAAACACACTCACGCAAGTATACGCGGTCGTCAAGTAATAAAGTGACTAAAAGTCGGATGTCGAACCCACGAGGACTTATGATTAACTATTAACTAAATTAGACTATCCTAATTATCTAAACAAGAATTAAACCTAAAAATATTTTATTCTAAACTAATTAAATAAGAAAAATATAAATAATGAACTTTGAACAGAGAAAGAGCAGATTTTTATGATATCAATGTAATGAAAACGATTTAGGGTTATGGGCTATCTAACAATCCTATTGTATTCTTCAATTGAATTGACCGACTAATTTATCTAGCTTATTGGTTGACAGGGTTAATATTGCTCATAAGAATCTGTCGAGTTCTTACTCGCCTATTCAAGCTAACCTAACGCCTATATGTCTATGGAGTTAGAATCAACAAGAACGCATTTATAATTCCTGTAAATCAACCAAGCAAGGCAATTAGGTATATGTCTATCCTAACCACGAATCCGTTCCCCGATGCCCGAGTTCAAGAACTTGCCCTACTCAATCCTATATGCAATATAGAATTCCCACTTTCGAGTTCAATTCTAGATTCGTAGATAGTATTCAATTGGTGATCAAGCAATTAAATAATTAAGCGCAAGATTGAATAAATAAACTAATATGATAAATCAAGAAGTCAAAATCAATATCCGAATAACAATAGTCATGAAAGAACCACAACCCTAGAACGTGAAGTTTAGCTCCATATAGACATGGTAGCCAAACAACAAATCATACAAAGAAACATAAAGATTACTAAGTTTGGTGGGAGAAAGATGGAACTTGATGAATTCCGGCCTCCACAGCTTTTTCGTGGCTTTTTTCCCCCTTCCCAATATGTTAGATAACCTAAAAGAGGCGTTTTTACCTTATATATTGCGTACAAAAGTCGTGGGCCAAAGTTCTCCTATTTCTAATCCAAATAAGCTTCAGGGATTGATGCTAAGGTGGATGCGACGCATCCACCTCGTCCTCCATTTCAATTTTGCCTGCGAAGGTGGATGCGACGCATCCACCTTGTCCTCTATTTCTCAGCTTTGCATGCGAGGGTGGATGCGACGCGTCCACCCCTAGTTCCTCCATCTCAGCTTTGCCCAGGTGCGGATGCTATGGCGGATGCTATGGGCTGACTTCACTGCTAAGGGTGCGCGAACTGATCTTTTTCTAGATTGGATGCGACGCATCCAATCTCTCTTCCTCTACCTAGAGCACCTTTTCTTCATATTTTTGCACTCCACACACCCTAATTCACCACACACAACTCAATTAGTTATAAAACCAATAATTAAACCATGTTGGGCATTTTAAAGATCAAATAGCATCAAAAAGCGGTTAAAACATGGGTAAAGTAACATCAACACATATCGAAATATGCCAAACATCACTACCCCACACTTAAACCTTTGTTCGTCTTCGAACAAACCATCACTATAGTAAACAAAATAAAATTAAGCTCTTATCATTCAAAGCATACTACACCTATGACCATGGTTATTTGCTACAATTAGGCTCTAGACTATGCATCAACACACACTTCCCTTTACTTATGCCCTTCTTTAAACATATTCGAACAAAGACAACATGCTCACAACAATCCTAACCTCAAAAACCGACTCAATGTCACAATGCACTCATGGCTTGAACACCCAACATCATAGAGAAGTCTAATAACGTTACCTATCCCTCGTGAAACCATGTGCCCTCACAACAAAAGCAGAGAGAGTAAAATCAATCCACACATTCGAATCTCATGCTCACAAAGAAAATTGCTCACTCTCACAAAAGAAGTCACATGCATGTAATTGGTACCATAGGCTTGCCCTTAATGTAAATCTCTACTAATGTAAGCTCGCTCGATCTAAAATCAATTAGGACTTTTTCATGGTTGTAATGTGGGCTAAGGGAAAGGTAGGATATATTTTAGGAATAGTGACTCAACCTCCTAAGCACTTTAACACATCATTAAATAACTTAAGCGCAAATTCTTCAACACCACTTCAATTTCACAAACAATATCACCCCCAAAACAATCCCTTTTTTCTTTAAGCACTACTTTAGTTCATACCCACTAGCAAGAACAAGATAACAATTTATTCATTTATATTTTTCTTTCTTTTTTTTTCCAGATTTTTCTCTTCTTTTTTTTTCTTTTAATTTCCGCTAGTGGTGTATTATTTTACAAAATAAGTGCACCCTTCTTTCTTTCATTGGTTCCACTCAAAAGTCACCCCACACTTAGTCCCTTCTTACTTCTTTTAGCGCTCATCTAACAATTAAAGTGTTTTAAGAGGTAAAAGGATCAAAACAATGTCAATTAAGAATAAAAAGGGTATAGGCTTGTAATGTGGGTACCAAATAAAAGGTCTACAGGCTCAAAAGGGTTAACTAGGGATAGATTTTATTTGTGATAAGCAATAAGCTCAAAAAGATCAAAGAAAGCCTAAAATCATTTTTCAAACCGAGCATCACCTAAAATTTCGCTTCAACTCACATACTGGGCAAGTTCTAGACACAAGTACACTACATGGACAACACAAAAAACCTCACCACACATGGCACATGACTCACTAAGGACGATCACATTCCGACTCTCAAGTAATGCAAGTATTCACGGAGCCACGAGATATTAAGTATTAAACACAAGGTGAACATAAGTCATGTAAACGAGACATAGGCGCCACAAAACATGCTATCCAATTTAACAAGGCATCATCAATAAATTCAAATCATACAGAAGATACTACACATGCGAAAGTATAAATATGTTACTATCAAACAAGTCAAGGGCGCCTAGGTTCATCATTCTTGCTCCTTTTATTCCCTAAATTCCTAATCTACTCGGAAAGAAAAAAACTACCCGGTTCAAACTACATCCCATGGAAAAGAACCGAGGCACAAAGAAAAACCACAGGGGATTATTACTACCTAAAGAAAGCTAAAAGACATATTTTGAATTTTTGTTTAGACTTTAATCCCTCAAGAAAACTGTCTAGGAGATCAATCGTCGGGAAAAGTCCAATTTTTCTACTTTTTCATTTTTTTTTTAATTTCTTTTTTTCTTTTTTTCTTTTTTTTTCACAAAAGCTACTACACTTAAGAATGAGTACTACAACTAAGCTAAAATAGCACAGAAACTCATCCAAACGATCTCCTCACCCCACACTTAAAATTTTGCAATGTCCTCAATGTACATTATAAATAATAAGAGGGTAAACGAGACTCCCTGGTGGGCCAAAGGCCAAAGCAATAGCGGCTCACGAGATACTCAGACTTCCCCCAGGCATCGTCCTTTATGTGGGCACCCCACACTTAGTCCTCACCATCTAGCTCGCTTTTGCACTCTTCTAATGGCTTTGCTTCCTATGCTCATAATCCTACAAAACAAAAATAAATACTACAAAATAATAAAAATAAAATAAAATAAAAAGTAAACAAAAATAAAAGAAAGCAGTAACGCTGGGTTGCCTCCCAACAAGCGCCTGATTTAACGTAGCGGCACGACGTGAACCACTTTTTGCCTCCACCTCGAACTTATGAATTGAGCCCCTAACATGGCATCCAGTTTGCGGCTATGCTCCAGTGGTGGGGCTACAAAGATAACCAGGCCAAGTAATAAATTTTTCACTCTACACTTCTCGGCCTTTAGATGAGGAATGTATTTTTTGCTTTTTGGCATGACAAATTCAAAAATATAGGCATCATCTTCCTCTTCCATTGACTCCTCCAAAGGCTTAGATGACTCGATTTCCATGTCATCATCCAAATACAATGTCGAAAAATGTTTAGAATGAGGACCAACACGCCCCAACTTTAGAATTGTATTACTATTTATATCCTCATATGTGCACACATTAGAGTCTTCAAATATAACATTATCTGCTACCTCGCATGGCTCTAGTGTACTTTTCTCAACATGGGCATCATCAACAGAAATATGCTCGAATGATTGGCTCTCCACTTTTAGCTCCTCAATTTGGCGTATAAGCTCCTTTTCAGCTTCTGACAACTCATTACTATTTTGTTGGGCGATAGACGCAACAACCTTTGCATTTAATTTATCTTGCAAGTCGTGAATAGTAGTGACAAATTTATAGATCCCTTGTCCCAGTTTAGATCTTCCCTCTATAAAGTGTCTCATCCCATCAGTAAGTTCCTCATGTTGAGCTTCATATATTTCTAACTTTTCAGCCTGTTCTGCCAGCCAAGTTTGGCTCAAAATCTCCTCTTTTTCAAAAATTTTCTCTTGCTGGTACTCGCTCTCTTCATTCAATTCTTCCATATTGGCCTTCATTCTTGTGATTGCTGCCCTCATTCTTTTCATATCTTTTTTGAGTTCATCCTGTTGCTCTGCTACTTGCCTCAGAATATCCCTAATATATGCATCAGGCTCCATATCCTGCACTTCATTGCCCCTATCAAACTCAGAAATATCATTAGAAAGATCATAATAAGGGCTCAGAGAAGGATGAACAAAATTAGGACAACCATCCCAATGGCCATCTTGACCACCACACATATTACAAATATTCCACTCAAAGGATTGAGATTGTGCGCACAACTCGCTCCTGGGAACATTCTGACAATTTTTTCACCAGTGGGGTCCTCCACAATATGGACAAGGATCATCAAAATAAGAATAACCATCATTCGAATAATTTTTATTCCAAGATGCCATGCTAAAATAAATAAAAAATACTAACTAAAATAAAATAATAAAAAAAAACATGAATAGATAAAAAAAATGTCTAATCTAGAAAAATAGCAAATTTCTAAGTCCCCGGCAACGGCGCCAAAAATTTGTTGCGACCAAACACACTCACGCAAGTATACGCGGTCGTCAAGTAATAAAGTGACTAAAAGTCGGATGTCGAACCCACGAGGACTTATGATTAACTATTAACTAAATTAGACTATCCTAATTATCTAAACAAGAATTAAACCTAAAAATATTTTATTCTAAACTAATTAAATAAGAAAAATATAAATAATGAACTTTGAACAGAGAAAGAGCAGATTTTTATGATATCAATGTAATGAAAACGATTTAGGGTTATGGGCTATCTAACAATCCTATTGTATTCTTCAATTAAATTGACCGACTAATTTATCTAGCTTATTGGTTGACAGGGTTAATATTGCTCATAAGAATCTGTCGAGTTCTTACTCGCCTATTCAAGCTAACCTAACGCCTATATGTCTATGGAGTTAGAATCAACAAGAACGCATTTATAATTCCTGTAAATCAACCAAGCAAGGCAATTAGGTATATGTCTATCCTAACCACGAATCCGTTCCCCGATGCCCGAGTTCAAGAACTTGCCCTACTCAATCCTATATGCAATATAGAATTCCCACTTTCGAGTTCAATTCTAGATTCGTAGATAGTATTCAATTGGTGATCAAGCAATTAAATAATTAAGCGCAAGATTGAATAAATAAACTAATATGATAAATCAAGAAGTCAAAATCAATATCCGAATAACAATAGTCATGAAAGAACCACAACCCTAGAACGTGAAGTTTAGCTCCATATAGACATGGTAGCCAAACAACAAATCATACAAAGAAACATAAAGATTACTAAGTTTGGTGGGAGAAAGATGGAACTTGATGAATTCCGGCCTCCACAGCTTTTTCGTGGCTTTTTTCCCCCTTCCCAATATGTTAGATAACCTAAAAGAGGCGTTTTTAGCTTATATATTGCGTACAAAAGTCGTGGGCCAAAGTTCTCCTATTTCTAATCCAAATCAGCTTCAGGGATTGATGCTAAGGTGGATGCGACGCATCCACCTCGTCCTCCATTTCAATTTTGCCTGCGAAGGTGGATGCGACGCATCCACCTTGTCCTCTATTTCTCAGCTTTGCATGCGAGGGTGGATGCGACGCGTCCACCCCTAGTTCCTCCATCTCAGCTTTGCCCAGGTGCGGATGCTATGGCGGATGCTATGGGCTGACTTCACTGCTAAGGGTGCGCGAACTGATCTTTTTCTAGATTGGATGCGACGCATCCAATCTCTCTTCCTCTACCTAGAGCACCTTTTCTTCATATTTTTGCACTCCACACACCCTAATTCACCACACACAACTCAATTAGTTATAAAACCAATAATTAAACCATGTTGGGCATTTTAAAGATCAAATAGCATCAAAAAGCGGTTAAAACATGGGTAAAGTAACATCAACACATATCGAAATATGCCAAACATCACTCTACTAGATTGCCCACACACTTGTGACACCAGATCTTGGAACACACACTAGTAGACTTATGATTTTGGTTTTGTTTTCATGATTATGATTTGTACTCGTTTGCTTCCATTTAATTATGTCACATTGGCAAATTTCTAAATCTCTTTAACAAATGAGGACATGTTATCCACTTAGTATTTTATTTAAACGGGAAACTATTTGTTTGATTAGTGTTGGCTTGCCTAACAATGGTGTTGGGCGCCATCACAGCCTAAGATGGAATTGGGTCGTGACAACATGGTATCAGAGCACTAGGTTCACGTAGTTCTCACAAGTTATGGGCAGACTTAGTAGAGTCTTGTGGATCTGTGTGGAGACATCCGTACTTATCTTCGAGAGGCTATAAGGTGTTAGGAAATTACTCTTTATTCATCTCCTATCGTACAGTTGGTGGTCTACTAAAACCCTTTCTATCATTCTCTCACAGATGGTGAGGACGCGTACGGAGGACATTCCAAACCTGGGACGAACTGCTCCCCTATTGCTAGAGGCTGAGGCATAGGCTGGGGGAGGACACCGGCTAGAGGTAGGGGACGAGGGCATCCTAGAGCTACCCCGGTAGCACCACCAGCGGATCCAGTGGAGGATCCCATCATTGAGGAGCAGGGCGAGGTGCCTGCCATAGAGCCAGCCTCGGTAGATTCATGTCAGCACCGGGTTTTCAGGAGGTCATGGGCCGTATGCTGCGGTTCATGGACACTATGACTCAGTCTGGTTTATTTCCAGCAAACCCAGCCACATCTCAGGCGGGAGAGGGAGCGCAGACCCCTACTGCCCAGGCTCCGGGGCATGCAACTGCAGTATATCAGACGCTAGGTACATTACCCGTGGGCGGAGCCCAGCCAGTTGCAGCGGTTGCACTTGAGCCTAGACCAGTTGCAGACGGCAATCCGCAGAAGCTATTAGACAGATGGACTAGGCTACACCCTCTTATCTTTGGAGGCGAGCGACATAAGGATCCCAAAGACTTCATTGATCGGTGCAGGGACAGACTGCACAACATGAGGATATTGGAGTCCCATGGGGTGGATTTCACTACTTTCCAGCTGAAGGGCAGGGACCGTAGGTGGTGGTAGTCTTATCTTCTTGGAAGACCAGCGGGTTCTCCTCCTATGAATTGGGACTAGTTTACACAGCTTTTCTTAGACAGGTATATTCCATCCTCTCAGAGGGAAGAGTTGCGAGGTCAGTTCGAGAAGCTCGAGCAGGGTCATATGTCAGTGACCGATTATGAGGCGAGATTCTCTGAGTTATCTCACCACGCACTTATGATACTTCCTACCGATGCAGAGAGAGTGCAGAGATTTGTTGCGGGGTTGCACCCCAGTAGTTGGGCTAGTATGTCCCGGGAGGTTAAGATGGGTACTGATTATCAGCTAGTAGTGGAGATTGCTTGGAGGATTGAGGGCTACCGCTAGAGAGGTAGAGAGCAGATGTAGCAGGACAAGAGGACCCGTTTCTCTAGAGAGTTTAGAGGTGCCCCGACTAAGGGCAGAGGTCAGTTTGGGAGGGGTCAGCCTAGTAGGCCCACATATCCAGCACTACCACCTCCTCGGGGTGCTCCAGTGCGACCTTATTTTGGTGTTATGCTAGAGAGTTCTTATCGCCTACCAGCTCATCAGAATTCTTCCAATGCCTATTTCAGTGCCATGCCGGAGAGTTCATACCGCCCACCAGCCATCTAGGGTTCTTCTAGCGGGTACTCAGGCTATTAGGGTCAGACTTCGGGGCAGCAGTCTATGGTACCGAGAGGTTGTTATGAGTGTGGAGATACAGGGCATATGAAGAGAACCTCTCCCAGACTACAGGGCAAGGCAGTACAGCAGGGTCATCAACCCATGATTGCAGCACCAACCATCCGACCACCCAGAGGTGGGGGACAGGCGGGTAGGGGCCGTCCTAGAGGTGGAGGCCAGGCAGGGGGAGGTCAGCCAGGTGGAGGCTAGCCAGCCAGCGTTCCAGCTAGATTTTATGCTTTTCCGGCCAGACCAGATGCAGTGGCCTCGGATGCCGTGATCACAAGTATTATTGCTGTCTACGGTAGGGATACTTCGGTATTATTTGATCCAGGGTCTACCTATTCATATGTATCATCTTTGTTTGCTCATTTCCTGGATATTCCCCGTGAGTCCTTGGGTACTCATGTTTTTGTGTCCACTCCTATGGGCGAATCTATGGTTGTGGATTGGATCTATTGGTCCTGTGTGGTCGCATTTTGTGGTTACGAGACTAGAGCGGACCTTATGTTACTTGATATGACCGACTTTGAGGTCATCCTAGGCATAGACTGGTTATCCCCATATCACGTCATCCTTGATTGCCATGCCAAGACTGCTACCTTAGCAATGCCAGAGTTTGCCTAGATTGGAGTAGAAGGGTTCATCTGTCAGTACATCTAGTCGGGTTATCTCTTTTCTTAAGGCTCGACATATGGTCGAGAAGGGTTGTTTGGATTATCTATCCTATGTTCGGGATACCACCGCAGAGTCTCCGATGATTGATTCAGAGCCAGTAGTCTGGGAGTTCCTCGATGTATTCCTTTCTGACTTTCCAGGCATGCCACCAGATCGTGATATTGATTTTTGTATTGACTTGGCTCCAGGCACTCAGCCTATATCCATCCCACTATATCGTATGGCTCCAAAAGAATTGAAGGAGTTGCAGGAACAACTTGAGGAGTTACTAATAAAGGGGTTCGTCAGGCCGAGTGTATCACCTTGGGGTGCGCCAGTATTATTTGTGAAGAAGAAGGATGGGACTATGCGGATGTGCATTGATTACCGCCAGTTGAACAAAGTCACCATTAAGAACAAGTACCCGTTGCCACATATTGATGATTTGTTTGACCAGTTGCAGGGTGTTAGGGTGTTCTCTAAGATCGACTTGCGATCGGGGTACCATCAGTTGAAGATTCAAGACTCAGATGTTCCGAAGACTGCCTTCCGTACTAGATATGGCCATTATGAGTTTCTAGTGATATCCTTCGGCCTGACTAATGCCCCAGCGACATTTATGGATTTGATAAACAAGGTGTTCGGGCCTTATATCGATTCCTTTGTTATTGTCTTCATTAATGACATCTTGATTTACTCACGTAGCATGGAGGAGCATGAGCAACATTTGAGAGTGGTGCTTCAGACCTTGAGGGAACAGAAGCTATATGCTAAGTTCTCCAAATGTGAGTTTTGGTTAGATTCTGTGGCATTCTTCGGGCATGTGGTATCAGGCGAGGGTATTGAGGTGGATCCCAAGAAGATTGAGGCGGTTCAGAGTTGGCCTCGTCCTACTTCGGCAACTGAGATCAGGAGTTTCTTGGGGCTAGTAGGTTATTATTGCCAATTTTTGGAGGGCTTCTCATCCATTGCAGCACCTTTGACTAGATTGACCGATAGAGGTGCTCCGTTCTGTTGGACCGATGATTGTGAGGCGAGCTTTCAGAAGCTTAAGACAGCTTTGACTACAACACCAGTTCTAGTGTTGCCTTCTGGTTCGGAGATGTATACGGTATATTGCAATGCTTCACAAGTTGGCTTGGGTTGTGTATTGATGCAGGAGGGGCGAGTTATTGCATATGCTTCACGTTAGCTGAAGCCCCATGAGAACAATTATCCTATGCACGATTTGGAGTTGGCCGCGATAGTTCATGCTCTTAAGATCTGGAGGCATTATCTATATGGGGTGCCTTTTGAGGTTGACACTGATCAACGTAGTTTGCAACACTTGTTCAAGCAAAGGGATCTCAATTTGAGGCAGCGCAGATGGCTTAATTTACTGAAGGACTAATACATCACTATTCTTTATCATCCGAGCAAGGCGAATGTAGTCGCGGATGCCTTGAGCAGGAAGGCAGAGAGCATGGGTAGCTTGGCATTCATTTCAACAAAGGAGAGGCCACTTGCTTTGGACATTCAGTCCTTGGACAACAAACTTGTGAGGTTGGATATTTCAAAGCCCAGCCGAGTTCTTGCATGTGTTGTTGCCCAGTCTTCACTATTTGAGCAGATCAAGGCTTGACAATTTGATGATCTGCACTTGGCAGTTCTCAGGGAGACTGTACTACAAGGTGTTGCCAAGGAGTTTCTATTGGCGAGGATGATGTCCTGCTACTCCAGTGTCGTCTATGTGTTCCTAATGTCGATGGTTTGAGGGAGAGGATCCTAGAGGAGGCATAGAGTTCTCGATATTCCATTCATCCAGGTGCTACGAAGATGTATCAAGACCTGAGACAGCATTATTGGTGGCGACAGATGAAGAAAGACATAGTTGAGTATGTAGCTAGGTGCCTAAATTGCCAGCAGGTTAAGTATGAGAACCAGAGGCCAGGTGGCTTACTCCAGTAGATGACTATACCATAGTGGAAATAGGAACGCATTACTATGGACTTCGTAGCTGGGTTGCCGCGGACCTTGCGGAAGTTCGATGCAGTTTGGGTCATTATTGACAGGTTGACCAAGTCATCACACTTCATTCCAGTTGCAACTACTTATATTTCAGAAAGGTTGGCCCAGATCTATATTCGGGAGATAGTTTGGTTGCAAGGTGTGCATGTTTCCATCATATCAGATAGAGGCCCTCAGTTCACTTCGCATTTTTGGAGAGCCGTACAGAGTGACTTGGGGACTCGTGTAGAGCTCAGCACTGCGTTTCATCCACAGACTGATGGGCAGTCAGAGCAGACAGTCCAGATCTTGGAGGAAATGCTCGGAGAATGTGTGATTGACTTTGGGGGATAGTGGGATCAGTTTTTGCCTTTGGCCGTGTTTGCTTACAACAATAGTTATCAGTCCAGCATCGAGATGGCTCCATTTGAGGCTTTATATGGTCGGCGATGTCATTCTCCTATCGGGTGGTTTGAGCCCGGCGAGGCTATGTATGGAATTTAATTTCGGGAAGTTCGGAGTTGATTTGAAAAGAAAATTCTAATTTCGGAAGCTTTAAGTTGGAGGAATTGACTAAACTGTGATTTTTGAGTAGACAACCTCGGAATCGGGATTTGAAGGTTCCAACAAGTTTGTATGATAATTTTAAATTTAGGCGTATGTTCGGATCGGGTTTTGGATGATCCGGGAGCGTTTCGGCGCTTATTATGAAAGTTGGCATTTTGGAAGAATTTCATAAAAATTGGGTTGAGGCATAGTTCAATATTATCGATGTCCATTTGGGATTCTGGGAATAGCTTCGTATGGTGATTCTGGTATTGGGAGCGCGTCCGAAAGTGGATTTGGAGGTCCGTAGGTCATTTCTGGGTCATTTGGCGAAAGGTAAAAATTTGAAGGGTTTTTGAGAAATTTGACCGATAGTGAACTTTTTGATATAGGGTCGGATTCCGATCCCGGAAGTTGGAGTCGGTCCAAAATATTAATTATGACTTGTGTGCAAAATTTGAGGTCAAACGGACGTGATTTGATAGGTTTCGGCATCGATTGTACAAGTTTGAAGTTTCAAAGTTCATTAAGTTTGAATTGGAAGGTGATTTGTTTTTTTCGCATTGTTTGATGTGATTTAAAGGCTCGAACAAGTCTGTATTATGATTTCAAACTTGATGGTATGTTTGGATGGGGCCTCGGGGGGCCCCGATGCCATTCGGACGATGCACGGATTGAGTTGGGAACTGAAAAGGGCTGCTGGTTGCATCAGTTATGGTGTAACCGCACCTGCGAGCTTTGGGCCGCAGGTGCCAGGGTTCGGTCGTAGAAATGGCTCTGAAACATTTGGCCAGGGACAGCAGGTGCGGCATTTCGTGCGTACCCGCTAATGCATAGGTGCGGATCTAGGCGCAGAAGCGGAACGCTTGCCGCAGAAGCGGGACCGCAGAAGCGGGCTCCCGTCCGCAGAAGTGGACCAAGCACCGCAAATGCGGCCAACACACTGCAGGTGCGAAGATCGCTGGGCAGTGAGTTTTTTATAAAACGGGGTTCTGGCCATTTTCATTTCATTTCTTCCATGAGAGCTGACCTTGGAATGGTTTTGGAGTACCATTTTCTATATTCATAATGAGGTAAGTGATTTCTACCACATGTGAGTTAAATACACGAATTTAGGCTTGAAAATTCATGGAAAATTTGTAGAAATTTGGGATTTTGAAGAAAAACCTAGAAATTGGTATTCTTAAATTTTGATCAAGAATCTGGGCATGAAATTGAGAATAAATTATATATTTGAGTTCGTAGTGCTATGGGTAGTGCTTGTCTTAGAAAATTTTCGGAATCCGGACACGTGGGCCCGAGGGTTGCTTTATCGATTTTTCGAGCGGAGTTGAAAATTATTATAAATTGATTATTTATGATTATTAGAGTATATTTTGATCGAGTTGCATCTTATTTGACTAGTTTTGGATCGGCGGTCATCGGTTCTAGGTGTTAGGGCGGTGTTGGAGCCGGTTTTGGAACGTCGGAGTGAGATAAGTCTCTTCTCTAACTCTGTGAGAGGGAAACTACCCCTAGGTGGTATATTTGATGTGTGCAACTTGTTGCGGGGACTACGTACGCATGAGGTGACGAGAGTCCGTACGTAGTTAGATTCATGTTATTATTATGCTATAGTTGTATTATTTGAGCAGTCTCTCGCCTATTAAATTTCTCTATTTTACATTACTACTTGAGACTAGACTTGTTATTGTAGAGACTTCACGAGTTCACGATTAGTCGCCGAATAACTTTACTCCTCCTATGGCATGTTTCCGTGATATATATATATATATATATTTTAAGGTTTATATATATATATATATATATATATATATATATATATACACACACACACACACACACACACACACACACACACACACACACACACACACACACACACAGGTTTTTGTTAAAGAAATTACAACTAACACGTTTATTCGTGAGTGGGGTCAAGGACCTGTCAAAGCTTCTTATTCTTATGGGATCGGGTCGTTCGCCTCGGAAAGATTATGTATTTCACTCTTATGGGATCGGGCCGATCGCCTCGGCAGGATTTATGTACCACAGTCTCATGGGAGTGGGCCGTTCGCCTTAGCAGTTTAATAGATACATCTATGGTTCGTGCCACTCGACCCTCGGCAGTGCACAATTTAAATATTTATGGTAGATCGGGCCATACGCCTCGGCATTTCCTATATCATATACTCATGGAATCGTGCTTAATATTTGGGGAAAATCGGGGTATTTGTATATTTGCCTCGTATTTGCTCACCTCATTACTGTACTTGATATTATTAGACCACTAGTGAGTGTTGATGTCGACCCCTCGTCACTACTTCTCCGGGGTTAGGCTAGATACTTACTGGGTACACGTTGATTATGTACTCATACTACACTTGCTGCACAATTTTGTGCAGGTACATATGTGACTAGTGGCCTTGTGAGAGCAGAGGCGCATATACATGCGGGGTCTTACGTGAGCTGCATTCAATATTATGAGCCGCAGCCAGCAGAGTCTCTTTCAGAGTTATTTGTATTTTTCCTGTCTAAGTTGTATTCCGGACAGATGTTGTACTTTATTTTTACTTCTTAGTTGATGCTCATGCACTTGTAACACCGAGTTTTGGGTGATTATGGGTTGTTCTGTATTGAAATTGTTAAGAATATTATTATTTACACTGTGCATTCCATCTTTTACTATTTAATCGAAGGAAAATATGATTTCAAAAATATTAAAAATGAGAACCAAATTAAGTATTTATTTTTGGCTTGCCTGACAGCGGTGTCCGGTGCCATCACGACCTTTAATAGATTTTGGGTCGTGACACTAATCCTCTGGGCAGAAGCAGAGAGAGTTTTTCACTATGAATGAGAAGAAAAGTACAATACAATCTATAAAATCCCCATACAACCCCTATATATAGGTCCTAAATAGTCTCAAACCTATAGGAGAAATGTTTCCCAATTTGACATGGACAATAGGTTTTTCCTTCCCAAATCTATTAGGACAATGAGTTTTCCTAAACCTATAAGGATTATGGGTTTCCTAAACATACAAGGAAATAATTTAAGCCACAAAATAACAAATCTTCCCCTTGGCTTGAATTTTTGTCATCAACAGGAACAACGTCTCTCTACCTTGCCCTCAGCCCTCGTGAGGGCTCTACCCATTGTCGCACACATCAACCAAGTCTAGGCAACGCCTAAACTTGTTAAGAGACTCAATCTCTTCAGCCATAACAATAATCCATCGATTTGGTTCTGTAACCGGAATAACTTCTGGATAGATATAACACTCAAATACACCAACGGTCTCTGTAACTACCATAGCCCAGATAGTTCTCGACAAAGGTACAAATACGATAAACGTTATAACTTTACGCTTAACTGTCAACTCTAGGCATATCTTTGCCTAAGCATTCTTCCGAGTATGAATACTTGCCCTGATACCCGCACATGGGCTCAAACCTCACATATATGCACACTCATAGCACGTAGCTATCACAATTAATTAACGCAACTGGTGCCTCCACTGAGTTTAAATAAAACACTCACCTCAAATCGGCCGCAACCCTGAAACAATATGCTTCGGAGAACTCCCAGTCTCCAAATTCATAGAATACATGAACCACCGTAACTAATCCCAATCCAGAACTCGAATGACTAACACATCCTTCATGCACGATCATCCCACGAGGAAATCTTTCATAATTCTTCCGTGCCACATAGCAATAATTTGAATATCAGTAGTCTATCAACCATGTGAGTACCGCAATACTAATTAAACATCCGTAAGTCAAAATACAATGCGCTTTCTGAAATCCGTACCCTTCTCATACAACACCAAGTAGTAATAGTTCTCATCTAGTCATTTGGAACCGCCCATATTGTCTAAGAATTCATGACCATTCTGCCCAAACTTTGTGACCTTCCTTCAAGACTGAACTGCCACCTTGTACATGTAAATCTAACTTCTGCAGAACACATAACATCTATCTTGCCATCATGTGAAAAACACAAGAATCTCATTATCAACTCTGGGTCACCAGCAATTTATATGTCCGGTTAGTTAGAAATCTCTCTCTTGCTTCTTTCCAGGAGAAAATCACAATATAAAATGCGTTCCCCACACTGATAGAGAATATCCGGCTCAACCCATGGTAGAAACCATCAAGAACTCTTCGAAATCCATTTGCACCTAACCTAGCTATCGGAATTGAAATCCTCTAACTCGACCAAGCCACACAGGTCACCAAACCCAAGAATATTGCCACCGAAACATTTGTAAAAATCTCACTACATCTTAATTACCAAAAGAACCGAGCATACCATTACCATACTGATCCAACTTGTTACCAATTTTTCATATTATCTCCGAGTTTCTTCTGAATTACCCTCAAGTTGACATTTCTCCTTGTCAGAACACTACTATCCTTACCCACGGCTCACTATAAGACATCCTAACATAAAACCATACTGCCCTAAGGCCCATAAGTGACTGTATTCTTCTCAAGCACCACAAAATTACCACAACCGAGACCCCCCACTGAAAAGACCTTATGCAGACTTAAAATTGTTCCTTTTTACCTTTCTTGCACTGAAATATAGAATCCATAGTCATACAGAATTAGCGCAAGTCCCGACACCATCCAATGTAAATAATCGATTATGGCAATATACAAATTTCAAATTTCAAATTTCAATTGACACATATACATTTTGAATCCATTAGAACCTATTTGAAAGTCACCCACTATGCTCAAATCTAAATTGCACTGCCCAAACGGTCCGAAAGACACAAGCCCCATTAGCACACAACCCCCAAAGAAGTAACCCTGCCTTAACACCACCAATCAAATTCATACTTCGTGCGCACTACATCTTTCAAAATAACAATTTAATCATTTCATGATTTATTTTTATTTTTTTATAAAGTGCAATATAACCCGCATTCAAGAAATTTTCTTACTTGAGTCATCCCCGATATCAACCTCTGCAAGTCATAACTAATCAACAAGTATGCCTCAGACCAAAACCAATACATCACATAATCATGTAGTCAAATTGTAGATAGAAGACTCCCCCACTTGGCTCAAAGCCATATAATAAAACATCTGATAACTCACCATACCCATACTCTACTATTGTCATAATCCCGCAGTCAATTCAACGAAAATTATTCTTCACGAGCTCAGGTAACACAAACCATAAAGTACCTCAATCATCCGCTAAGCTCGCATTTATTCTCTTGACAATCAAGTAAACATTCTCACCCAGATTCAAATTCAAATCTCAACACATATACTCCACTGGTAGAAACGAAACTCTCCACTCAACATTATAAGGAACACACCTACGTAGATTGCTCTGCAAGAGATAACCCCCTGCTTAGCCTCAAATTGGCATCTTGATATACCTTTTCGCAACCATAATTACTACGCAGTCACTTAATATTTCTGAGTTTGAACTCATCAACACGACATGAAAATCTACTTTGCTCCATAATTAAACAGCATGACAGATCCCTCAACGCACTCACAACTCAAGACTGTACGTCACATCAAAACAGGAATCAAGTACCCAATAACAAACTATTGAGTGACAACTAAACTTTATTCATCTCATTCAACCCACATGAACACATCCCGCATTCACATCATACTCATTATATACTCATTCAACCGCTCATCGAGCCACAAATTCCACTCATAGGATTACTACCGAACGCATAAGTCCAATTGCATTGGTTCTCACAACCGAAACTACCGAGCTTAAGCCGCGTTCTAACTCCAGCCTCAAGTCCTCCAGACTGGCCCATCAACAAAATACAGAAGACTCATCTCAAACCTCGTTCATGGAATCACAAGCCAGCAATACACAGCTGATACTGAGCGCTCACATGTGCACACGAATGCGTGGAAGGAATTCAAAGAGTTATGTTTCAAGCTGAATCAATTCTGCACGATAGAAGACAAAAAAGTGAAATTTTCCTAAGTGTTCGGCAGCCTTTCGAAGATAATTACAGAGATCTCCGTACCGATCCGCAAGACTCTACTAAACCTGCTCATGACTCATGAGACCTATGTAACCTAGAGCTCTAAGACCAACTTGTCACGACCCAAAATCTCACCTGTCGTGATGGCGCCTATCCCAATACTAGGCAAGCCGACAATCTCAATAAAATATCATATCTTTTATATTTGAAAACATAATATTTAATTTCAGTGGAAGAAATCTCACAAATACAAATATAAATACTCTCAAAACCCGGTGTCACTGTGTATATGAGCTTCTAAATGATAGTAAAGTCTGACTGCTAAAAACACTGTCTGAAAATATAGAACAGTACAAAAACTAAAAGGAAAGAAAGTCAAGGTCTGCTGATGCCAAGTAGCTACCTCGATAATCTCCAACAGATAAAACTCTGAAAAACTAGCAACGGTCGTGTCCAGATGTACCTGAATATGCACACGAGGTGCATGGTGCAGTATGAACAACTCAGCAAGTAACAACAATAAATAAGGAATTGAAAATAGTGATGAGCTTCATAGTTGAGTCCAATTACAGTAATTTCCAACATAATAATGTAGGCATGCTTTCAAGTTTAACATTTTAAGCCTAAAACAGTAATTTCGTGTCAAGTTCAACTGAAACATAAGATAATGTCTCTCAAAAATTTTCCAAACAATGATATATGACAGCTGAAGTGCAACAATAATGAAATCATATGCATCTTCTCAGGACCACAGTCACTCAGCCATTTCATTCACTCAACACTCATAACTCGCACTCAGTAGGTACCTGCGCTCACTGGGGGTGTGTACAGACTCCGGAGGGGCTCCTACAGCCCAAGCGCTATAATCCGCACGGACAACTCACATGTTGTACAGACAACTCACGTGCTATAGTATCAATATCTGGATCCGCACAAACAACTCACTGCTGCACGGATAACTCATGTACTATGTATCAATATATGGATCCGCACGGACAACTCACGTGCTGTACGGGCAACTCACGTGCTGTACGGACAATATATGGATCCACACGGACAACTCATGTGCTATAATATAATATCTCACAATCAGGCCATCGGCTTCACTCAGTCATAAATCTCTCCAGTCTCTCAGGCTCTCAATAATGATGAAAAATCAGCCCAAACAACAATGATATGATGCATCAATAAGGAACAATAGAGACTGAGATAAAATAAACAAGTAAACTGTGACTCAGTACAAAAAAATAATTTAGCAAATAATTCAACATGCGCACGACCTTTGTGGGTCCCTACAGTGCTAACACATAATCTAAGCATGATTTGTGGTTCAATTTCTCTACTACATGGAAAATATACAGATAACAGATTATTCAACGATACAGTTCCATAAAATTTGACTAAGTCATAATTCCTACGGTGCACGCCCACACGCCCGTCACTTAGCATGTGCGTCACCTCAAAACCAGTCATATAACATATAATTCGGGGTTTCATACCCGCAGGTCCAAATTTTGAACTAATATTTACCTCAAGCCGTGTAATTCTTTAGTCTGCAATGTCTTTGCCTCGTGAATTGGCCTCCAAATGCCTCGAATCTAGCCACAAATAATTCGATTCTGTTAATAAAATTTATTGGAATTACTTCCACAAGAAAATATAAATTTTCCAACAAAATCCGAAATTGCACTCAAAAATCTCCCGTGGGGTCTACGTCTCAGAACCCGACAAAAGTTATAAAATATAAATGCCCATCCAACCACGAGTCTAACCATACCAATTTTACCAAAATCTGACCTCAACTCGACCCTCAAATCTTTAAATTAAACCAAGAGGGTTTTCTAAATTTTTCAACTTAAATCACCCATCAAATGATGGATTCAAAGGCATAATTATGGAAATTAATCAAAACAAGATAAGAATCACTTATCCCAAACACCCACGCAAGAATCTCTCTAAAAATCGCCTTCCATCAAGCTCCCAATTTGATTTTGTATTATGAACTCAAAACCCCTATTTTGGAACTTTTAATTCTGCCCAGAAATGCCTTCATCGCATTCGCGACCATAGCTTCGCGTCCGCGAAACACAAAAAAATGTGCTGCCAAGATTCCTTTTCGCGTTCGCGATCTCATCACCGCGTTCGCAATGCCTTCCTACCTTTTCCCTTCGCGTTCGCGAAGTCTTAACGCCAGGCATGCCCCCAACCCCCTTTCCTCTTCGCGTTCAAATCCGCCCACTCGCGTTTGCATAGGCTTCCCCAGTCTCCTCTTCACGTTCGCGTCTCCTTCATGCGTTCGTGATGCGTAAATCCCAGCAACCCAAAATCCTTCTTCGCGAACGCGTCAGACCTTTCGTGTTCGCGAAGAACAATACCAGACACCAGTTCCAGCAGTTGCAAAACAAGGAAAAATGATCTGAAACCATCCCGAAACTCACCCGGGCCCCCCGGGACCCCAACCAAATACACCAACAAGTCTTAAAACATCATACGAACTTAGTCGAGTCTTCAAATCATATCAAACAATGCTAAAACCATGAATCATACCTCAATTCAAGCCTAATATACTTTGAAATTTCAAATTTCCATAAACGGCGCCGGAACCTATCAAATCGAGTGTGATTGACCTCAAATTTTGTATACAAGTCATAAATGACATAACGGACCTATTATAATTTTCAGAATCGGATTCCGGCCCCGATATCAAAAAGTCACCCCCCCAGTCAAATTTCCTAAAAATTCGGTTTTCGCCATTTCAAGCCTAATTCCACTACGGACCTCCAAGTAATTTTTCGGATACGCTCCTAAGTCCAAAATTACGATACGGAGCTATTGGAATCATCAGAATTAAAATTCGAGGTCGTTTACATATAAGTCAATATCCGGTCAATTTTTCCAACTTAAGTTTTAAATTGTGAGACTAAGTGTCTCATTTCACTCCGAAATCCTTCCGGACCCGAACCAACTAACTCGATAAGTCATAAATCAACTGTAAGGCATAAATTGAGCAGTAAATGGGGGAACGGGATTATAATACTCAAAACGACCGGCCGAGTCATTACAGTTTGCTTGTAACCGTTTTCACAATTCTAAGGCCCAAAAAAAATTTTAATATGTTATTATTCTTAAACTTAATATATAAATATATTTTTCACATGTAAATTTATTCGGTACGGTTCGGTATTTTTTCGGTTTAGTTTTATAAAATAAAAACCTACCCTAATTATCGGTATGGTTATAGATTTATATAAAAACCTACGGTTTTATTAAAAGAAACCTAAAAATGATTCGGTACACTACGGTACGGTTCGATTGGTTTAGTCGATTTTTAAATATCCATTGACACCCCCTCTTCTTGGTATTACTTTTATCTCTAGCGTAAAAATTGATACTTTAAAGGAGAATCAAATTGGATTTATATGTAGACTGTGATATTACTCTTTCCATAAGGATGTAAAATATAATTTAGAACTTTGAAAGTGGTTCAAAAGCAGATACCTAGAATTTAGAAATTTCATAGAACACTATCCTATAAAGTATAAATAAAATATCGTGAATAAAATAATAGGATAATTAAATTGCTTCTGCGATACAAATCTATGTGAGTTTTAGCGCAAAATCATTAAGGAGGTTAGAATTTTTTAAACCATAATCACTTATATAAAATAAAGAAGACAAGTACAAATAAAGTTTATGGATAATTCAAATAAATAAACGGAAAAGAAAAAAAAATACGTAATGTCCTCCCTTTCTAGAATTTCTTAATCAGAAGAAGAGACAATATCTTCTTCTTTGTTTAGTTTTTTAACAAACAAATAAAGAAAAAAAACGTACAAAAGAATATCATATTATATTTTTTGAAATTTAAAAGGATAGTATTGAAAAAATCAAGAAAAGTTCACACGGTACAAATCTCATGTAAGCATTGATCATTCTCTCCCGAAAACTTTCAGTTAAGAGAATATCGTCACTTTTTTTAAAACAAACCAAAAGAGAAAAAAAGCACTCTTCGTTAAGAGAATATGGTTATCTTTTTGTTAAACTTCTACAAAATAATATGTAGATGAATATCACATTATATTAATTTCTTACTATTTGTTTTGAGGGAAATTGATTTGAAAAATAATAATGGTTAGATAACAGGGATAAAATTACGTAGACTATCCGTATTTGTGATGAAAAGAGATGAGCAATATAAACTTTAAATCTTTTATGTTATTCCGTGTACATCATTATGTGAATTGTGTAATGTACGTTTCCTATTCAAATTCGTACTTGGTCAAACTGCAAAGTAACTCTAATTCAACTACTAAGGATATGAATTCTTTTTGGAATTAACTTGAATTTATGTCTCAAACCAAAATAAATTTAACTTTATATTACGAATCCTTGTTATTCTAGAAAGTAACTATGATATTTTTTAATTACCAAAAAACCAATAGAAATATAGTAAAATAAGACTAAAAGGGTATAAAAGTTGCTCAATATTTCAGGTATATTTTAGTCGTTCAATATTTAGCGAGAAACATTCGTGCTTTTATAATAATATAGATTAGTTTTTGAAAATAATTTAAATATTACTTTTGTTTTATAAAGTGGAAATAAAACAGAACTATGAGTTCAAATAGACACTTTTAGTAAGAAAACTTTATAAATGGTTTCTACATTTTAATCGTTGTCCTTTCATTCATTAAAAAACTTAAAATTAATAATTCTGATAATTTTTAAAAAGTTTATCTTCCAAAGATTTTAATTACAGAGAGGTAATTGTTGTGTTTTATTGCCATAATGTTTTTAGCGATAAGAGTTATGCCACATAGTATTTCTCTATAAAATGAGCAGTAACTTCTTTTCCCCAATGAAAAAGAACCAAAAAACAAATCTCTTCCCCAATTGAGAAGATTTTTCCACGCCATTATTTAACTACAAAAAGGTAAGCATTGTTTTATTTATTTGGATTTATTCTTTTATACATGTACTTTTTCGTATATAATTGATCTTTCGGAATTATAATATGTATGTCTTAAATTAAATTTAATTGATTTTTTAATACGATAAAGATTTTATCTCTTCTATAGCATCAACAAATTTACAAAAAGGAAATGTCTAACCGCGCGAAGCACGAGTTTGTTAACTAGTTAATTGTAAATTGGGATCCCAGATATCATTATCTATCCTTGATTAAATGAATATGATGATAATTACTTTATTTATCAAAACATTAACTAAACACCTATAAACAATCATTTTAAAATTGCAAACTTAGGCCCATATACGGGGCCTTACTCATCTAGTAAAACTACAAAAAAAAAAAAAAAAAAAAAAAAAAGATGAGGTAAATTCACAAGTTGGTAAGATACGGACGGCTTCAAAACTGTTGTACATTACTGTTATAGCTCATTGAATTGACTCTTTCGTTATTTTGTAGTAATCTTCGAATAAATCAATAAATCAAAAGTTACGGACGGCTTCAAATATCGTTTTAGTCTAATGTAATCGTAATTTCTCTCTAAGGCGCTCACGATCTCGGCGGAGAAAGCTACAAGATAAGTAGTTAACTGAACTTTCGGATTTTTCTCGAGAGACTTCCACTTACGTATGCTTTGATTTCCATAGTAATTACTCTCTTAACATTACTCAAAACCTCAAATTGGAGGTAAGGCCGCCAAAAATTTGAAATTCAGCCACTAGGGTTTACAAAGGCGGTAAAAAGAAGTATGGAACAATACATTACACTCCTTCCTTTAGATGAAATATCATTTATTTCGTTCAATCCATGATTCCATGAACACTAGTAGATGCTAGTTTCAGCATTTTTTTGCTTAGTTCTTCAATTTAGATTACCGAAAGTTGTTATTATTAGATTTTGGTGTTGTCATTTGAATTCAAAATTGTAACGATCCAACCGGTCGTTTTTCCTTCTAGAACCCCGTTCCCCTAAATAAGACTCCCCGTACGTGCCTTTACTATTTTATGACTTACGGGGATGGCTGATCGGAATTTGGAAGGGTTCGGGTTGAAATCAGAATACTTGGTTCCTTAGTTTGTCTTTAAAAGGCAAGTTTGACTTTGGTCAATATTTTTAGAAAACAACCCCGGAATCGGGATTTAATAGTTCCAATAGGTTCGTATGATGATTTTGAACTTGGGTGTATGTTCGAATCGAGATTTGGACAACCAGGAAGCGTTTCAGCGCTTAATAGTGAAAATCAACTATTTAAAGGTTTAAGGTTCTTTAAATTTGGTTTGGAGTAGTTTTTGGAGTAATCGAGGTCCGTTTGAAATTTCGAGCCTGGGAATAGCTCCATATGGTGATTTAAGACTTGCACGCAAAATTTGATGTCAATCCGAGTAGTTTAAATATGTTTCGGCGCGTTCAGAATAAATTTTAAGAATTTAAAAATTCTAAGTTGAATCAATTTGGTTTAAGGTATGATTCTTAGTTTTGATATTGTTTTACATGTTTCGAGGATTCGAGCAAGTCTGTTTTATAATTTCAAACTTGTTGGTATGTTTGGGCAAGGCCTCGGGTGTTAACCGGACGAGGCTCGGACCAAGTTTGGACTTAGGAGGAACAACTGAAGCTTCCAGCTTCTGGTGTAACCACATCTGCGCATGGGCAGCCGCAGGTGCGAGCTCGCAGAAGAGAGCTACGAGCCTGTCACGACCCAAACTCCCTCCGTATAACATAGTGACGACACCTAGTCTCTACGACTAGGTAAGCCTAACAAATTGCGAAAAATAACAAAACGAAAGTAAAACTTGGCAACTAACAGTAGTGGATAACTGAGTAACTAGTAACAATGCCACTTGACATGTACAATAACCAATACTCTATAAATACACAGTCTTCCCAAAACCCGAAATATCGTAAGTCACAAGCTACAGAAGGAAACTAGTATCTCTATACCCCAGAGACTAACAAAAGAAATATGGAAGGTAAATGATAGGAGAGAATAGAGGGGGACTCCGAGGTCTGCGGACGCGTCAGATGTACCTTGAAGTCTCCGAACAACAACAAGCACTCTCAGCTAGTAGCGGGGCTGATAAGAAGCACCTGGATCTGCACACAAAATATGTACAGAATAGTAGCATGAATACCCCACAACGGTACCCAATAAGTGCCAAGCCTAACCTCGATCGAGTAGTGACGAGGCCAGGTCAGGCCCACTAGTAAATAATAAATAAGGCAGGAGAATATACAGTATAATAAGAGACTAGAATTTAACAAAAGGAAACACATCAAGGCAACAGTACAATGCACATGTGTAAACAACAGGGAATCTCCCGAGATACCGTCTCGTAGTCCCAAAATAAATATATAGGGAGAACTCCCGAGGTACCGCCTCGTAATCTCAAAAGTAAATATATAGGGAGAACTCCCGAGGTACCGCCTCGTAGTCTCAAAAGTAAATATGCAGGGAGAACTCCTGAGGTACCGCCTCGTAGTCTCAAAAGTAAATGTGCAGGAAGAACTCCCGAGGAACCGCCTCGTAGTCTCAAAAGTAAATGTGCAGGGAGAACTCCCGAGAAACCGCCTCGTAATCTCAAAAGTAAACACACAGCTCAAACCGATAAATACAATAGTTAACAGCAAGATTCTACAGTTATACTGATAAAGAATAAGGAAAAGCAGAAAATCAACTAGGCATGCTTCACAGAGTTCAAATAAGCAGTTAAAGCACGTAGACATGTGATATTAAGCTAAACAGGATAACTACACATATATAAATAGCTCAATTAAGAATGAAAATAGACTAATATTCATTTAAAAGGTATAACTCAAATTAAAAGAAAAATAGGTTGCTACTCAGTAAAATAAATTGGGTTTTACAACAAATAGTCCGTGTACGTACTCGTCACCTCACGTACACGGCGCTCACATATCACAACAGTACCAAATCCTAAGGGGATTTCCCCCACACAAGGTTAGACAATCCACTTACCTCGAGCCAAGCTCAATCAATCGGTAACAATGCCTTTTCCACGAATATCCGACTCCGAATGGCCGAAATCTAGCCAAAATCAATTACATACCATAAATACAACTATAAGAAACTAATCTAATTAATGAAATCAAAGCTAAAGAAAGAAATTAGAAAATCGTCCCAAAAAACCTCCTCGGGCCCACGTCTCGGAATTGGGTAAAAGTCACAAAATATGAACACCCATTCACTCACGAGTTCACTCGTATCAAAATTAGCCAAATCTGATATCAAAATCCCAATCAAAACTCAAAAACTTAGTTGAAGAACTTCTCCCATTTTTCCCAAATTTTTCAACCCAAATCCAAAATTAAAGGATGGAATTAATGATAGATTAGTGGGATATAACCAAAAACAAGTTAAGAATCATTACCCAATCGATGTCTCTGAAAATCCCTCAAAATCGCGTCCAAATCCGAGCTCCCTATCTCAAGTTTGATAAAAATGGCCAACCCTCGTTTTTGGAAACTTTAATACTGCCTAGGCATCCCTTCTTCACGAGCGCGGCCACACCCTCGCATTCGCGAAGCACAAAATTGCCTCAGTCCAAAATCCTTCATCGCGAACGCGATGGTCTACTCACGAACACGAAGGTTACTCAGCTCAACCTTACGCGAACGCGGAACCAACATGATGAACGCATAGGCAAAATGGCCTGGAGACTCAGTCGACCAACTTCCTCAACGTGAACGCGTAGACCAATTACCTCAGAGCTTCACGAACGCGGGACCTCCATCGTGAACGCGAAGCACAAATCCCACCTGCCACCAGTTCCTCTTCGCGAACGCGGATATCCCCTCGCGAACGCGAAGAAGGAAACCAGCAACTGGAGAACCAGAAAATTCTGCAATTCTTCACAAGTCCAAAATGATCCGTTAACCACCCGAAATCAACCTGAGGCCCCCATGACCTCAACGAAACATACCTATAAGTCCTAAAACACCATATGAACTTAGTCGAGCCTTTAAATCACATCAAACAATGCTAAAAACACGAATCACCCTCCAATTCAAACTTAATGAACTTTGAAACTTCAAACTTCTACAACCGATGCTGAAACCTACCAAATCACGTCTGATTGCCCTCAAATTTTGCACGCAAGTCATATTCGACATTACGGACCTACTCCAACTTCTAATTTGGAATCCGGCCCCGATATCAAAAAGTCCACTACCGGTCAAAATCTCCAAAAATTTGACTTTCGCCAATTCAAGCCTAAATCAGCTACGGACCTCTAATTCACAGTCTGGACATGCTCCTAACTCTTGAATCACCCAACGGAGCTAACAGAACCGAAAAAACTCTATTTCGGAGTCGTCTTCACACAGTTCTAACTACAGTAAAAAATCATAAGACTTAAACATCCATTTTAGGGACTAAGTATCCCAAAACACTCTGAAACCATGAACAAAAACCTCCTGACAAGTCACATAAGCAGTAAATGATACGGGGGAAGCAGTAAATAAGAGATCGGGGCTAATACACTCAAAACGACTGGCCGGGTCATTACAGAGCCGCAGAAGCGGCCAAGAGCGGGGCTGCCAGGGACCGCAGAAGGGGGAATTGGACCGCACCTGCGAAGGCGCAGGTGCGAGGAAGGCAGCGCAGAAGCGGACGAGTCAGCTAAGGGGAAAGCCGCATCTGCGAGGGCATTTTCGTAGATGCGGAGCCGTAGATGCGAAAATGTTGCTGGGCAGAATGTTTTAAAAAGAACGAGGCTCATCCATTTTAGCCAATTTCTTCCATTCTTGGGCGATTTTGGAGTTTTTTGAGAGGGGATTTCAACTACCAACTTGAAGGTAAGTTAATTCTACATACTTTGAGTTAAATACATAGATTATAACCTGTAAATCGTGAGAATCAAGGGTTTAGATGAAAAACCTAGGTTTTGATAAAAATGAGATTTTAACCACGAAAATGGTTATGATATGGGATGAAAATTATATATTTGAGTTCTTGAGATTATGGGTAACGATTTTCTCCAAAAATTTTCGGAATCTGGGCACGTGTGCCCGAGATGAATTTTTGGAATTTTACTATTTTGGGTTGGGTAATTAATTTAAGAGTCTAATTACGAATTATTGAGCATGTATTATATAACATTTGGATAGTTTCGGATTTTTCGGCATCGATTTGAGACTTTAATGCGACGTTGTGTCACGACCCAAAAATCACACCTGTCGTGATGACGCCTATCCCGATACTAGGCAAGCCGACAACATCAATAATCCACAATTTCTTTGAAATAATGGAAACATAATAATTAATTTAAGGGGAAAAATCCCACCAATATTAAATATAATTTACTCCCAAAACCCGGTGTCACTAAGTACATGAGCATCTACACATTACAAGTCTGAAAAACATGATCTATAATAGTTTAAGACCAAATATAATAAACAAGAGGATAGGGAAGGAGAGACAAGGTCTGCGAAACATGACAGCTACTACTGAGTCTCTGAAAAATCGACTGTGTGAAATAATCAACACCCACTGTATTCGAGATCACCTGGATCTGCACACGAAGTGCAGGGTATAGTATGAGTACAACCAACTCAGTAAGTAACAATAATAAATAAAGAACTGAAAGTAGTGACGAGCTTCTTAGCTAAGTCCAATTACAGTACTTTCCAACATAAAGGGGTAAGCATGCTTTCAAGTTCAACATTTTAAACTCCACAGTAATTTCATATCAACTTCGACTGAAACAGAAGAGAATGTCTTTTAGAAATATTTCCAAATCAGTGATATATGACAGCTGAAACGCAACAATAATGAAATCAATGCATCCTCTCAAAGCAACAGTCACTCAGTCCTCCCATTCACTCCAACCTCACAGTCACTCTTTCCTCACAGTCACTCTTTCCTCACAGTCACTCATCACTCGGCACTCGGTACTCGCACTCAGAACTCGGCACTCGGCACTCGCACTTAGTAGGTACCTGCGCTTACTAAAGTGTGTATAGACTCCGGAGGGGCTCCTTCAGCCCAAGAGCTATATCAAGCCAATTATGTCATAAATCAATAAAACATGTTGCGACGTGCAGCCCTATCCATAAATATCCTCACAATTAGGCCCTCGGCCTCACTCAGTCATCAACCTCTCCAGTCTCTCGGGCTCTCAGAAATCATGATAAGCAGCCCAACAACAATGATATGATGCATCAATAATGAATAAGAGAGACTGAGGTAAAAATGTGCAAATAGAACTGTGACTGAGTGCAAAACAACAATTTAGCAAATAATTTCACAAGTACACGACCGTTGTGGGTCCCAACAGTGTAAACATATTATTTAAACATAATTCGCAGATTAATTTCTCTAATACAGAGAAAAATATACGGATATCAACAGATTTTTCAACTACACAGTTCCATGGAAGTGACCAAGTCATAATTCCTACGGTACACGCCCGTCACCTAGCATGTGCGTCACCTCAAAACCAATCACATAATACATATTCCGGGGTTTCATACCCTCAGGACCAAATTTAGAACTATTACTTACCTCAAATCGTGTAATTCTTTATTCCGCTAGGTCTTTGCCTAGTGAATTGGCCTCCAAACGCCTCGAATCTAGCCACAAATAATTCGAATCAGTCAATAAAATTTATTGAAATTAATTCCATAAGAAAATATTAAATTTCCATCAAAATTCGAAATTTAGCTCAAAAATCGCCTGTGGGGACCACGTCCCGGAACCCGACAAAAGTTACAAAATTCCGAAGCCCATTCAACCATGAGTCTAACCATACCAATTTTACCAAAATCTGAACTCAACTCGACCTCCAAATCTTCAAATCTTATTTTCAAATCCCTAAGTTCAAATCCCCGATTTACACCTCAAAAACATGTAATCTAGTCGGATTATTCAATGATAATTCAATATTATGAAGTAGAAATGATCACAAGCGACTTACCTCAAGATTTCCCATGAAAAACCTCGCTCAAAATCGCCCAGCCCGAGCTTGAAATGCCCAAAAATCGCAAAAGCTCGGAACCTCTCTATTTTTGTACTGCCCAGGGGTTTCCGCTTCTGCAGGACTTTGTGCGCATCTGCGGACATGCTTCTGCGAGGAGCTATCCGCTTTTGCAAAGCTGCCTCACCAAGCGCCCTTGCGCTTCTGCGATAAAGAGCCCGCAGCTGCGGGGCCGCTTCTGCAGCTACCTGCTGCTTCTGTGATCGAAGCCCCAGCCATTCCTGGACGCATTTGTGATGGAAGGCTCGGTTCTGCGAGCTCGCACCTGCGATGGAAATTCCGCAGGTGCGATTACATCAGATGGCAGAAACCTTCAGATTTTTTTCTAAGTCCAAATTCGATCCATTAACCCTCTGAAACTCACCCGAGGCCCCCGGGGCCTCAACCAAATATACCATCAAGTCCTAAAACACCATACAAACTTAGTCAAATCCTCAAATTACCTCAAACAACGCTAAAATCATGAATCATACCCCAATTCAGGCCTAATGAACTTTGAAATTTCAAGTTTCCACAAACGACGCCGGAACCTATCAAATCAAGTCCGATTGACCTCAAATTTTGCACACAAATCATAAATGACATAACGGAGGTATTCAAATTTTTAGAATCGGATTCCGACCCTGATATCAAAAAGTCAACACCCCGGTCAAACTTCCCAAAAATTTGACTTTCGCCATTTCAAGCCTAATTCCACTACGGATCTCCAAATAATTTTTCGAAAACACTCCTAAGTCCAAAATCACCATACAGAGCTATTGGAATTATCAGAATTAAATTCCGATGTCGTTTACACATATATCAATATCCAGACAACTTTTTCAACTTAAGTTTTCAATTATGAGACTAAGTGTCTCATTTCGCTCTGAAATCCTCCCGGACCCAAACCAACTAACTCGGTAAGTCATAAAATAACTGTAAAGTATAAATTGAGCAGTAAATGGGGGAACAGGGTTATAGTAAACAAAATAGATATGGATATTTGCTCCGCATCTCCTGCTCAATCTCCCAAGTAGCTTATCCGACTGGCTGGCCTCTCCACTGTACCTTTACTGATGCTATGTTCTTTCACCTCAGCTTTCGAACCTGTCGGTCTAAAATAGCCACCGGCTCCACATCATAAGTCAAATTACCATCCAGCTGCATTGTACTGAAATCCAGAATATGAGACGGATCCCCGACATACTTTCGGAGCATAGATACATGGAATACTAGATGAACACCTGATAGACTAGGTGGCAAGGCAAGTTCATAAGCCACATCTCCAATTTTTTTAAGTATCTCAAAAGGCCCAATATACCGAGGGATCAACTTGCCCTTCTTTCCGAACCTCAACACACCCTTCATGGGTGAAATCTTGAGCAGAACCTTTTCCCCAACCAAGTAAGCAACATCACGGACCTTCCGGTCAGCATAACTTTTCTGTCTAGACTGCGCCGTGCGAAGCCGCTCCTGAATCAATTTAACTTTCTCCAAAGCATCCTAAACCAAATCAGTACCCAATAATCTAGTCTCACCCGGCTCAAACTAACCCATCAGAGATCGACATTGTCTCCCATATAAAGCCTCATATGGAGCCATCTAAATGCTCGATTGGTAGCTATTATTGTAAGCAAACTCTGCCAGTGGCAGAAATTGATCCCAAGAACCTCCAAAATCAATGACACAAGTGCGTAGCATATCCTCCAATATCTGAATAGTGCGCTCGGACTGTCCGTCCGTCTGGGAGTGAAATGTTGTACTCAATTGAACCTGTGTGCCTAATTCTCGCTGCACTGCTCTCCAAAATTGTGATGTAAACTGCGTGCCTCTATCTGAAATGATGGACACTGGCACACCGTGTAGGCGAACAATCTCGCGGATATAAATTTCAGCCAACCGTTCCGAAGAATAAGTAGTACCAACTGGAATAAAATGCGCGTACTTGGTCAACCGATCCACAATCATCCAAACATCATCAAACTTTCTCAAGGTCCGTGGGAGCCTAACTACAAAATCTATAGTAATATGCTCCCATTTCCACTCCGGAATTTCAAGTCTCTGAAGCAATCCTCCCGGTCTCTAATGCTCGTACTTTACCTGTTGACAATTTAAACACCGTGCTACAAACCCAACTATATCTTTCTTCATTCGCCTCCACCAATAGTGCTGGCTCAAATACTGATACATCTTCGCGGCACCTGGATGAATGGAGTACCGCGAACTGTGAGCTTCCTAGAGAATCAACTCACACAAACCATCTATATTAGGCACACATAGCCTGCCCTGCATCTGTAATACATCGTTATCCCCAATAGTGACCTCCTTGGCATCACCGTGATGAATCGTGTCCTTAAGGATAAGCAGATGGGGATCATCATACTGGCGCTCTCTAATGCGATCATATAAAGAGGACCAAGAAACCACACAAGCCAAAACTCGACTCGATTTCGAAACATCCAATCTAACAAACTGGTTAGCCAACGCCTGAACATCCAAGGCTAAAGGCCTCTCTACTACCGGTAAATATACTAAGCTGCACAAACTCTCCGCTTTAAGACTCAAGGCATCGGCCACCCCATTGGCCTTTCCGGGATGATAGAGAATTATGATATCATAATCCTTAAGCAACTCCAACCACCTTCGCTATCACAAATTAACATCCTTCTATTTAAACAAATGTTGTAGACTCTGATGATCAGTGTAAATATCACAATGGACCCTGTACAAATAATGCCGCCAAATTTTCAAGGCATGAACAATAGCTTCTAACTCATGGTCGTGGACCGGATAATTCTTTGCATGTACCTTTAACTATCTGGATGCATAGGCAATCACCCTACTGTATTGCATAAGCACTGCACCGAGATCAATATGCAACGCGTCACAATACACAGTATAAGACCCTGAACCTACAGGCAACACCAATACAGAAGTTATAGTCAAAGCTGTCTTGAGCTTTTGAAAGCTCTCTTCATATTCATCCGACCACCTGAACGAAGCACCTTTCTGGGTCAATTTGGTCATAGTCGATGCAATAGATAAGAAACCCTCCACGAAACAACGATAATAACCGGCCAAGCTGAGAAAACTCTGAATCGCAGTAACTGAAGATGGCCTGGGCTAACTCTTAACTGCCTCTATTTACTTTGGATCCACCTTAATCCCTTCACTGGACACTATGTGTCCATAGAATGCCACAGAACTAAGCTAGAAATCACACTTAGAGAATTTTGCATATAGTTTCTCATCGCTCAGCCTCTGTAATACAATACCCAATTATTGTGCATGCTCCTCCTGGCTACGTGAGTACACTAGGATATCATCAATAAATACCATGACAAATAAGTCAAGATACGACTGGAATACACTATTCATCAGGTGCATAAATGCTGCTGGAGCATTGGTTAGCCCAAATGACATCAGAAGAAATTCATAGTGACCATAACGAGTCCTGAATGCCGTCTTTAGAAAATTCGAATCCCAAATTTTCAACTGGTGATACCCAGATCTCAACTCAATTTTGGAGAATACCCTCGCTCCCTGAAGTTGGTCAAATAAATCATCAATACGCGGCAAAGGATACTTATCCTTGATTGTAACTTTGTTCAACTACCTGTAATCGATACACATTCGCATAGTACCATCTCTCTTTTTCACAAATAGAACCAGTGCACCCCAAGGTGACACACTAGGCCTAATAAACCCCTTATCAAGAAGCTCCTGAAGTTGCTCTTTCAATTCTTTTAACTCAGTTGGTGCCATACGTCACGGAGGAATAGAAATGGGCTGAGTGCCCGACACCAAGTCAATACCAAAATCAATATCCCTGTCGGGTGGCATACCCAGCAAGTCTACAGGAAATACATCCGAGAAGTCTCTCACTACCGGTACTTAATCAATAGTAGGAGTATCTGCATCAACATCTCTCACAAAAGCCAAATATGACAAACACCCCTTCCCAACCATACGTTGGGCTTTCAAATAAGAAATTACCATGCTGGGAACATAATCTAGAGAACCTCTCCATTCGACCCTCGGCAACCACGGCATTGCCAACGTCATAATTTTTTGCGTGACAGTACAGAATAGCATGACATGGAGACAACCAATCCATACCCAATATTACATCGAAATCAACCATACTGAGCAATAAGAGATCAACTCTAGTCTCCAGTTCCCCAATGGTTACCACATAAGACCGATATACACGGTCCACAATAATAGTATCGCCCACCGGCGTAGATACACGAACATGTGAAATTAAGGACTCACGGGGCATATCCAAATAATGAGTAAAGTACGATGATACATACGAATAAGTAGAACCAGGGTCAAATAATATAGACGCTTCCCTGTGGCACACTGAGACAATACATGTGATCACTGAATCTGAGGCAGCGGCATCTGGCTTGGCAGGAAAAGTATAGAATCGGGCCTGACCACTACCTGATCGGCCTCCCCCTCTTGGGCGACCCCTAGCTGACTGACCCCCACCCCGAGCTGGCTGGGCGGGTGGTGTAACTGGTGCTGAAGTCGTAGTCTGGCTTCTCTGCTGCACTGGACCTCCCGAGCAACGAGGTCATTGCCTCCACATATGCCAAAATTCCCCGCACTCAAAGCAGCTCCCTGGTACTAGTGGTGGTGCTGACTGAATCTGGCCCCGAGAACTAGAATACTGCTAGAAGCACTCGGTGCAAATGAACCCTAAACTGAAGGGGCACAGGACGAACTCTAGGCTGGCAGGGCACTGAGAGATGACTGACCCTGATGAGAACTATATGAACCCTAGCTAGATGATGCACCACGGTGAACTGGACGACCCGTTTGAGCGTGTCTGTAAGGACGACCCCTGCCACGGTAAAATTGACCCTCGGAAGGAACACCGCTGAAATCACCTGGACCACGAGGCCTCTTATACTCCCTCTCTCCACGCTCTTGGCTACGGACCATCTCTATCTACCGAGCAATGTCAACTACCTCATCAAAAGTAGCACCAAATACTCTCTCCCGAGTCATAAGTAACCGTAGCTGATATGTGAGGCCATCAATGAACCTCCTAATCCTCTCCCTATTAGTGGGAACTAACCAAACTGCGTGACGAGCCAACTCAGAAAATCTCATCTCGTACTGCATCATAGACATACCATCTTGGCATAACTGCTCAAACTGTCTGCGCAGCTCCTCTCTGCGAGACTATGGCACAAACTTCTCCAAAAATAGAACGGAGAATTCCTGCCATGTAAGTGGTACTGCACCGACCGGCCTGTACCTCTCATAAGCCTCCCACCATCTGATGGCAGCCCCAGAAAACTGAAAAGTAGTGAACGAGACCTCACTAGTCTCCAGAATACCCGTTGTCCGAAGCATCCGCTGGCACTTATCCAGAAAACCCTGAGCATCCTCTGACTCAGCACCGCTAAATGATGGAGGTCGAACCCTCCCAAATCTCTTAAGTCTCCTCTGCTCATCATCTACCATAACGGGGACTACTGGGGCCTGAATTGCTGTTGTCGGCTGGGCTGGTAGTGCCCCCGATATCTTAAGTCCATGTACCACCTGATCTGGAGTATGGGCAACGGGGGTATAAGTACCTCCCCCGGCCTGATAAGTGGCAGGTGCGGCTTGAGCTGAATCCACCTGAGCAAGGCCAGTGCAAACTGTCAATATATAAGCCAAAGTCTCTTGAAGGCCTGGAATCTCAATGGGCATAGCTGGTGCCTGAGTTGGTCCTGTCATCTCAGCTATATCTGGAATCTGCTCCTGAGCTGGAGCAACTGGTGGTTCTATAGGTGCTGCTCCAACTGTTGTACGAGCTACACCTCGACCTCTACCTCGGCCCCGGCCTCTCACGACCATAACTGGTGGCACTGGTGGTTGATCATCTGATCCGGTAGTACGTGTCCTCACCATATGTAAGAAAATAGAATAACAGAATTTTTAGTTTCCCGGAATCAACAAGTTTGTACGATAGAATACAAGAAAGTAAAATTTTCCTAAGGGTTCGGCAGCCTCTCGAAGATAAGTACAGACGTCTCTGTACCGATCCGCAAGACTCTACTAAACTTTCTCATGACTCGTGAGACCTATGTAACCTAGGCTCTGATACCAACTTGTCATGACCCAAAAATCACATCTGTCATGATAGCGCCTATCCCGATACTAGGTAAGCCGACAATATCAATAACCGACAATTTCTTTTAAATATTGGAAACATAATAGTTAATTTAAGGGGGAAAATCCCACCAATACTGAATATAATTTACTCCCAAAACCCAGTGTCACTGAGTACATGAGCATCTATACATTACAAGTCTGGAAAACACGATCTATAACAGTCTAAGACTAAATACAGTAAATAGGAGGATAGGGAAGGAGAGACAAGGTCTGTGAAACATGACAGCTACCTCTGAATCTCCGGAAAATCGACTATGTGAAATAATCAACACCCACTATTTTCGGGATCACCTGGATCTGCACACGAAGTGAAGGGTATAGTATGAATACAACCAACTCAGTAAGTAACAATAATAAATAAAGAACTGAAAGTAGTGACGAGCTTCTCAGCTAAGTCCAATTATAGTACTTTCCAACATAAAGGGGTAGGCATGCTTTCAAGTTCTTTATTTATTATTGTTACTTACTGAGTTGGTTGTACTCATACTATACCATGCACTTCGTGTGTAGATCCAGGTGATCCCGGATACAGTGGGTGTTGATTATTTCACACAGTCAATTTTTCGGAGATTCAGAGGTAGCTGTCATGTTTCGCAGACCTTGTCTCTCCTTCCCTATCCTCTTATTTACTGTATTTGGTCTTAGACTATTATAGATTGTGTTTTCCAGACTTGTAATGTATAGATGCTCATGTACTCAATGACACCGGATTTTGGGCGTAAATTATATTCAGTATTGGTGGGACTTTTCCCCTTAAATTAATTATTATGTTTCCAATATTTAAAAGAAATTGTGGGTTATTGATGTTGTCGGTTTGCCTAGTATCGGGATAGGCGCTATCACGACAGGTGTGATTTTTGGGTCGTGACACGTTGTGATCGGGAAGTGGACTTTGAGACAAGGTAAGTCTCTTGTCTAACCTTGTAAGAGGGAATTTATACCATAGGTGATTTAAATTAATAATTATTGCTAATTGTGGTGGCTACGTACACACAAGGTGACGAGAGTCCATGCGTAGCTACTAATTATGCTATGTCCAGGTAGTTTAGGACTCAAATCATGAATTTCTGTAATAATCGCATCCTATATTAAGTTAAAGTACTGGAATTATAATTGAAATTGTTAGAAAAATATAGTAAAAGACTGAAATTTTCATATACTTGAATTTTTGTGCAAATTATTTGACTGTTAATAGAAATTGTACATCCTTATATGTTAGTTTTATAATAACTTCTCATTTCGGAGGTTCATAAGAAAATGACCTCCTTTCTTGTGGAGAGGGCCGAACGCTTCGACAGTATAGATGCATCTATGGAATGTGACACACGTCCCTCGGCAGTGTACACGACACTCTGGACCGAGCCGAACGATCTCGGCAGAAATCATGCCTAATAATAATAATTACACGATGCCTTGACATTCTATTGCAGCTTGTGAAGCTAATTGATAAATTTGAAACTTTTGAATTTGAAAAAATTATTTATTCCCGCTTGTTAAGAAAAATTATTGTTATTCACATAAACCATGTTTATTTAAATATTTCTATTTTAATATTATTGACCCTTAGTGAGTGTTAAAGTCGACCTCTCGTCACTACTTCTTCGAGATTAGACTTGATACTTAGAGGATACACGTTGTTTACGTACTCATACTACACCTGCTGCACTTTTGTGCAGGATCTGAGACAGGAGTTTTAGATGGTCCTACCGGAGCGCACCCACGTTACCCCGAGGCCTAGTGGAGAGTTGCATTTCTGAGTCGTTCTGCAGCAACTAGTGCCTCTTCTTGTATTTGTATTCTGTCTATTTTATTTTATACAGCATTTAAACTTTTTTGTATAATCTACTAGATGCTCAAATACTTGTGACACCAGGTCTTGGCATATACACTAGTAGAATTGTGGATTTAATTATTTTTCTTGGTTTTTATTTAATCAGAACCTTTATATTTTCTTAAATATTGCAAGTAAGAAGAGTTTAATTACTCAGAAATTTATTAAAAGAATAAATATATGTTTAATTCACTAGTTGGCTTGCCTAGCTGTGATATTGCGCTCCATCACGACCTATAGGAGAAATTGGGTCGTGACAACATGGTATCAGAGCACTAGGTTCACGTAGGTCTCACAAGTTATGAGCAGGCCTAATAGAGTCTTGCGGATCGGTATGAAGATATCTATACTTATCTTCAAGAGGCTATAGGGCGTTAGGAAATTACCTTTCTTTATCTCCCATCGTGCAGTTGATGTAGTACTGAATATCTTTCTCTTATTCTCTCACAGATGGTGTGAACACGCTCTAATAAGGTTCCAGACCAGGGAAGAGTTTCTCCCCCTGTTGTTAGAGGCAGAGGCCGAGGGAGGGCTCCTGCCTGTGGTAGGGGACGAGGACGTCCCAGAGTGGTTCTAGTTATGCCACTAGTGGATCCATTGGAGGATCCTATCATCAAGGAGCAAGGCGAGGTGCCCGCAGCTGAGCCAGCTCAGGTGGATTTCATATCCGCACCGGGATTTCAGGAGGTCATGGTTCGTATGCTGCTGTTCATGGACATTATGACTCAGGCCGATTTATTTTCGCCAGACCCAGCCACATCTCAAGTGGGCGGGGGAGAAAAGACCCCTACCGCACAGGCCCATGGGCAAGCAGCTGCTGTATATCAGACCCAGGGTGCACTACCCATGGGTAGAGCCCAGCCAGTGGTGGCAGCTACACCTGAGCCCAGACTAGCTGCAGCCGCCCAGCCACAGAAACTATAGGACATATGGACTAGACTACATCCTCCTGTCTTTGGGGGTGAGCGACATGAGGATCCCTAGGACTCCATTGATCGGTGCAGGGACAGAGTGCACAACAAGAGGATATTGGAGTCTCATGGGGTAGACTTTGCTACTTTTCAGCTGGAGGGCAGGGCCCGTAGGTGGTGGAAGTCCTATCTTCTTGGCAGACCAGCGGATTCTTCTCCCATGACTTAGGACAGGTTCACCCATATTTTCCTGGATAGGTATATTCCACCCTCCCAGAGGGAAGAGTTGCAGTTTCAGTTTGAGCAGCTTTAGCAGGGTCAGATATCCGTGATCGATTATGAGGTCTCGCCATGCACTTATGATACTCACTACTGATGCGGAAAGAGTACGCAGATTTGTTACGGGTTTGCATACTGGCATTCAGACCACTATGGCCCGAGAGGTAGAGATGGGGACTTCTTATGAGCTGGTTGTGGAGATAGCCCAGAGGATTAAGCGTGTGCGTTAGCATAGCCGAGAGCAAGTTATGAGAGATAAGCGGTTTAGATATTCTGCAGAGTTCAGAGGTGCTCCGTCTGGGGGTAGAGGTCAGTTCGTGAGAGGGCAGTCCAGCAGGCCCCCATATCCAGCACCACTGCCTCCTCGGGGTGCTCCAGTAATACCTTATTTCAGTTCTATGCCAGAGAGTTGTTACCGCCCACCGGATATTCAGAGTTCTTCCAGTAGGTATTCAGATCACCAGGGCCAGACTTCAGGTCAGTAGCCTATCGCACCGAGAGGTTGTTTCGAATACAGTGATTTCAGTCACATGTGAAGATTTTGCCCCAGGCTTCGGGGTAGACCAGTGCAGCAGGGTCAGCAGCCTATGATTACCGCACCAATTGCTCCACCAGTCTTTCAGCCGCCTAGAGGTAGAGGGCAGATGGGTAGGGACGTCCTAGAGGTGGAGGCCAGCCAGGTGGCGCTCCATCTCGGTTCTATGATTTTTCGGCCAAACCAGAAGCAGAGGCCTCAGATGCCATGATCACATCTATTATTTTTGTCTGCGGCAAAGATGCCTCCGTATTATTTGATCAAGGGTCTACATATCCCTATGTGTCATCTCTATTTGCTCATTTCCTAGGTGTTTCTCCTGAGTCCTTGGGTACTCCTGTTTATGTGTCCACTCCTTTGGGCGATTCTGTTGTTGTAGATCAGATTTTGTTACACCTCACGTTTTCATACGTGGAAGTACGCCATAAGTAAATTGATATAATCTCGGAAATGAGATGTCACATCCCGTATTTTTGTAGGTCAAAGTTTCGTCGTAAGTTAATCGACGTAAGTTCGGGAATGAGATTATTTGGAGATTATAAGCATTATGCTACTTCAAACAAGTGATGAGTAAATTCGTGAAGGTGAAAGGGTAAGCAAAGCGAAGAAAATGAATTTTCATCAAAGTTTGACATGAGATAAAATACGATCCAAGCTACAATACCCCGTATTTATGGACTAGTGTCATACAAGGTACCACATGACCATAAGAGTAAGGTGTGTAAAGTGTGTTAAAAGTGAGTAGTATTTAAAGTAATTTGAGATAATTCCTAATTATGTGGATAATTGGGTAATTATTGGTTAATGGGGGATTGACAAATTAATTAAGGAATTAAGTAGCCAATTTTGGATAAGTCTCTCCCCACGTGGCAGCAACATATGGTCCATTAGTGACTCTTGAATTAAAATTGCAAGATGGCACGTTTAAGAGGGGTTGGTGCCTAGGTCATCACTTTAGACTACCCTTTCCGTAATTCCAATATGAAAATTCTAACGTATTTCACGTCAAATCCAAATGCTCTTTGAATTTTATAACGCATGAAAAGAGAATCAGAAGATGTCGGTTTAGCCTTCTATACATCGCAAATTCATGAAAAATGGTAGGCAACTTAGTAACGTGACATTTCTGCTTCAACAAGAATTCGAGCAAGAATATCATACTTATTTTTTCCCTACTCCAGGTATGTTAAGGCTAAGCCCTTCCTTCATGTTGGCATGATCTCATAATTACATGTGTTTGATGACAAGGCATAAAGAAAAGTTCATACTCCCGAATTTATATACATTATCCTAGTCTCATAAATTACAATATTCTCCTTATCGGGACTTCATATTTAATTGAGTATTTTCTTCTTCCAGTCAAGAGAGCAGAGAGCCTATATGTACAGTATTACAATATTTTCATTACCATCGAGCTGTAATCGATGGGCATGCCCCTATTGGACAACCTCTGATCAGATGGTAAGTTATATATCGAGCCTACTGCGGCAAAGCGCCTATGAGCGAGCCCAGTTGGCCGAGATACAGAGCCTAGTATGGTTGAGCGCCTATGAGCGAGCCTACTACGGCAGAGCAGTTGTATATATACCGAGCCTTATAAGGCCAGACAGCTATTTTACTTACTATATTGAGAGACTTGAGTCAATATCAGCAGGTAAGCATATCTTCAGATTATCTTTGACTCCCAGTTACTTTCAATTATTATATTATCAGTTCAGTTTCAGCTTTCAGTTATTCTGTTGACTTACATACTCGGTACATTATTTCGTACTGACGTCCCTTTCTCTGGGGACGCTATATTTTATGCGTGTAGGTTCAGACAGACAGGCGGGTAGACCTCCTCAGTAGGTATTGCCCGATTTCAGCTTTATCGGTAAGCTCCACATCCTTCGGAGTTGCCGGGTCTAGATGTTTTGTGTACATCTTTTGTATATATGTATATAGGTTATGGGTAGGTCGAGGCCCTGTTCCGATCACGGTACATCCATCAGTAGAGGCTTGTAGACATAACCTGTTAGTTAGTGCGGTATGTTTGGCTTGTAGGCCTTGTATGTATATTTTGTTGGATTGTCAGCTGTAGTAGTTATGACAGCCTTGTCGGCCCAACTTTATATTTATGTTTAGTCAGTGCTGGTTTCCATTCAGTTTTATATTTGGCTTCACAAATTGTCTTGCAATGTGGCCCATGGCCAAAGTATGATATTATATGTTCAGAGCCCCTTAATCGTAGGTTGGTACGCAAAGATAGATGAGGCACCAGGTGCCGGTCTTGCCTCCCAGGCTCGGGGCGTGACAAAAGTGGTATTAGAGCAGTTCTCTCCTAGGGAGTCTACAAGTCGTGTCTAGTAGGGTCTTGTTTATAGATGTGTTGTGCACAACATTATATAAATAGGGGACTACAAGGCATTTAGGAGTTGCTTACCCTTCTTCCAAATCTAGATCGTGCTATAGAACTTAGTTATAGGAAATTTGAGTTAAACTTACGTGTTGGAATTTGCATGCACAGATGATGGTGACTAGGAAGACTACGGCTAGTCATAGGAGAGATACAACAGTAGGTGAGGGGACCAGCAGGGTACCCCAGTAGATGGGGCCTAATCGGAGGCCCAGGGATAGACCCCTACTCAGCCATTACCGACTCCTCCACCACCTGAGGAGATTCCTAGTAAGACCGCATATCTAGTTCCCCCTCCGGTTCCATCGAATTAGGACTTGAGGAGTGCGGTGCATTTGTTGACACAATTGGTAGCTACCCAGCAACAGGCTAGGGCATCTGCTAGTGAAGGATCTTCTGAGGGGTCTAGGAGTTCAAGGGTCCGAGAGTTTATTTCTTTGAGTCCCCCAGAGTTCACGGGGACAGATCAGAGGGAGGACCCGCAGAATTTCATAGATCAGCTTCACAGTATCTTTCAAATTATGCATGCCACAGAGAAAGAGGAAGTTGAGCTAACAGCTTTTCGACTCCGAGATATAGCCATCCTTTGATACGAGGGATGGGAGGGGTCCAGGGGATGTGATGCACCTCCAGCTATTTGGGAGAATTTTTCATATGCCTTCCTTGACCAGTACTTATCGCGGGAGATCCGACAGGCTCAAATCGATCAGTTTCTAGCCCTCAAGCAGGGCAATATGAGTGTTCGAGAGTATAGTCTCCATTTTTACGCATTGGCCAGATATGCACCATCCATAGTTGCTACTATGCGGGACAGGATCCACAGGTTAATAGCAGGATTGGCCCCAGAGTTGATCGAGGCATGTGCCACCGCTGCATTGCAGGATAGTATGGATATCTCCCGGATTCAAGCATTCGCCCAGAATATAGAAAGGGGTAGGCATCGGCAGCAGGGTACAGAGAGGACTGAGTCAGGGCAACGTAAGAGAATAAGATTTGCCCGGTCTCAGGAGCAGTCTCAGGGTAGTTATAGGCCAAAATACTTCAAACGGCCACCTAGGCCTCCGCCACCTCAGTTACAGGGTTACAAGTATGACCGTTATACTCAGTCAGGACCAGGTCAGAGCTCACGGGCGTCGGGTTTGCAATGACAGTAAGGTTCAGGGCAGACATGGTCATTTCCGCTGCAGTGTGACATTTGTGGTAGAGGACACTTGGGCCAATACCGAGCTGATTTCGATGCTTGTTATACATGTGGACTCCTGGGGCATATGATGCGAGATTTCCCAAATAGAGATTTTTGGGGTATGGCAAAACCAGCAAATTCAGCAACAGGATCATCTATGTTTGTGCATCCTTCAGGGCGCGAGTCTTAGTCTTTGGCTGGTAGAGGTCGAGGCAGAGGTAGAGGTTCCAGTTCAGGTGGTAACCACAATCGTAGCTATGCTTTAGCGGGTCAACAGAACCAGGAGTCTTCACCAGACGTTGTGACAGGTATGCTGACCATTTGCTCTCACGATGCTCATGCCTTGATAGACCCACGATCTACTTTATCGTGTATTACCCCATTTGTTGCGGGGAAGTTTGGTTTGGTGCCTGAAGTACCAAGTGATCTTTTTGCTGTATCTACACCGGTTGGAGAATCGATTATTGCTAGATGGGTTTACCGAGGTTGTACGGTGTCAGTTTGTGGTAGTCAGACCTCAGCCGACCTAGTTGAGCTAGAGATGTTGGATTTTGATGTTATCATGGGCATGGACTGGTTGGCATCTTGCTATGCCACAGTTGATTATCGAGCAAAGACAACTAGATTTCATTTTTCGGGTGAGCCAGTCCTTGAATGGGCAGGTAATACGACACCCAGAGGTAGGTTTATTTCCTATCTGAAGGCGAGGAAAATGATCGCCAAAGGGTGCATTTATCATATTGTGCGAGTTAGAGATGCAGATGCTGAGATACCTACAATTCAGTCTATTCCAGTAGTCAAAGAGTACGTAGATGAATTTCCAGATGAACTTCCAGGTATTCCTCTAGAACGAGAGATTGGTTTTGGCATCGATTTGCTTTCGGGAACTCAACCAATATCCATCCCTCCATGTAGAATGGAACCTGCCAAATTGAAGGAGTTGAAGGAGCAGTTAAAAGATTTACTGGAGAAAGGTTTCATCAGGCCCAGTACCTCACCTTGGGGTGCACCGGTACTATTTGTACGGAAGAAAGACGGCTCGCTGAGGATGTGTATCGATTATAGGCATCTAAACAAGGTAACTGTTAAGAATAAGTATCCCCTTCTAAGGATAGATGACTTGTTTGATCAGTTGCAGGGAGCTAGATGCTTTTCAAAGATAGATTTGAGGTGGGGGTACCATCAGGTCAGAGTTCGGGAGAAAGATATTCCCAAGATAGCCTTCAGGACCCGCTATGGCCACTTCGAGTTCCTTGTCATGTCCTTCGGGTTGACGAATGCACCTGCCGTATTCATGGACTTGATGAATAGCCTATTCCGGCCATATTTAGATCTATTCGTGATAGTATTTATTAATGATATTCCAATTTATTCACGTTCAGAGGATGAGCATGCGGACCACCTACAGGCGGTACTCCAAACCCTCCGTGATAGTAAATTATATGCTAAGTTCTCTAAATGTGAGTTTTGGTTGAAATCTGTATCATTCTTGGGGAACATTGTATCCGATGGAGGTATAAAGGTAGACACTCAGAAGATTGAGGCTGTGAAATCCTGGCCTAGACCTACCACTCCGATAGAGGTTCGTAGCTTTCTAGGCTTAGCAAGATACTACCGGAGGTTCGTAGAGGGTTTTTCTTCCCTTTCGGCACCATTGATGAAGCTGACAAAGAAAGCAACTAAGTTTCAGTGGGCAGAAGCTTGCTAGCAGAGTTTCCAAGAACTTAAGAATAGGTTGACCTCAGCGCCAGTTTTAACACTTCCAGAGGGTCCAGATGGTTATGCCATGTATTGTGATGCCTCAGGTGTCGGGTTAGGATGTGTCCTGAGGCAACATGGGAAGGTAATTGCGTATGCTTCAAGGCAGTTAAGGAAGCACGAGCGGAATTATCCAACCCACGACCTCAAGTTAGCTGCAGTTGTCCAAGCACTTAAGATATGGCGGCATTATTTATATGGTGTTCATGTTGATGTATTCACAGATCATAAAAACCTGCAATATATCTTCAAGAAAAAGAGTTGAATTTGCAAGAGAGGCGATGGCTTGAGTTATTGAAAGATTACGATGTTAACATTCTCTACCACCCAGGGAAAGCTAATGTTGTAGTAGATGCCTTAAGTCGACAATCTATGGGTTGCTTAGCACATGTAGAGGCCGAGAAAAGACAGTTAACTAGAGAGATTTATCAATTGTCTTGTTTGGAGGTTCGGTTAGTAGACTCTGGCGATGGTGGAGTTGTACTCCAAAATACTACAAAATCATCTCTAATAGCTGAATTAAAGGAGAGGCAGTACGAGGACCCAGAGTTGGTCAAGTTGAGAGAGCGAGTTCCGCAACAGAAGAAGCCGTTATTGGAGCTTAAGGGATATGGGGTTCTCAGATAGAGGGGTCGTCTGTGTGATCCAGATATAGCAGGGCTAGGAGACAGGATTATGTCAGAGGCACATTATTCGTGGTACTCCATTCATCCTGGGTCGATGAAGATGTATCATGACATTAAGGATGTGTACTGGTGGAACGATATGAAGAAGAACATTGCTGAGTATGTTGCTCAGTGTCCTAGTTGCCAGCAGGTGAAGGTAGAGCACCAGAAGCCCGGAGGGCTAGAGATCCCGACGTGGAAATGGGAGGCGATAAACATGGACTTTATCATGGGTTTACCTCGTTCTCATCGTAAGTTTGATTCCATATGAGTGATAGTAGATAGGCTCACGAAATCAGCTCATTTCCTACCGGTCAGATCTACATATACAGCAGAAGACTATGCAAAGTTATATATTAAGAAGATAGTGCAGCTACACGCAGTACCAGTATCTATTATATCTAACCGTGGGGCCCAGTTTATAGCACATTTTTGGAGGTCATTTCAGAAAGGTCTAGGGAGTCAGGTGAATCTCAGCACAGCTTTTCATCAACATACTGATGGACAAGCCGAGCGCACAATTCAGACGCTCGAGGATATGCTACGAGCGTGTGAGTTAGATTTTAAAAGAAGTTGGGATGAACATTTACCTCTTATTGAGTTTGCATATAATAACAATTACCACTCCAGTATCCAGATGGCTCCGTACGAGGCGTTGTCTGGACGTAAGTGCAGATCTCCTATAGGGTGGTTTGATGTTGGAGAATTTGGGTTACATGGGCCAGACCAGTTTCAGCAAGCCATAGAGAAATTAAAGCTTATCCGGGAGCGACTGTTGACAACCCAGAGTCGTCAGAAGTCATATTTTGACGTGCGGCGACGAGACGTAGAGTTCGGGGTTAATGAATGGGTATTCTTAAAGGTGTCACCTATGAAGGGCGTGATGAGGTTTGGCAAGAAAGGAAAGCTTAGCCCACGGTATATTGGGCCTTATAGGATCATTCGAAGAGTGGGCCAAGTAGCTTATGAGTTAGAATTGCCCTCGAAATTAGAGTCTGTCCATCCAGTTTTTGACGTATCTATGTTACGAAAGTGCATTGGCGATCCTACCCGAGTGGTGCCCACGGACGATGTACAGATTACGGAGGACTTGTCATACGAGGAAATTCTAGTTGCCATCCTAGACCGACAAATCCGTAAGCTACAAATAAGGAGGTAGCCTCCGTGAAGGTTTTATGGAGAAGAAAGAATGTGGAAGAGATGATAAGGGAAGCGGAGGAAGAAATGAAGTCTAAATACCCCTACATATTTCAAACTGAAGATATGGCTCGAGGTGGGATACCTCAGTACAGCTCTATTCAGGCCAGTAGGCCATCAGGTAAGCTCTTATTTTTGACTTTCAGAATTTATAATGGACAGCTGTGTGAGGCCAAGTGTTGCTATTTATAGACATTGTCCATATGTGGCATGTATAGTATGTTTTCTGGTTGCGTACAGGTTGGTTTTAGTCTAGTGTACGGAGGAGACTCTGGTAAAATTTTTCCAAAGTCTCTATCAGTAAACATTCAAGGACGAATGTTCCAAAGGGGGGAATGATGTTACACCCCATATTTTTATACGTGGAAGTATGCCATAAGTAAATTGATATAAGCTCGGAAATGAGATGTCACATCCAGCATTTTTGTACGTCGAAGTTTCGTCGTAAGTTAATCGACGTAAGTTCGGGAATGAGATTATTTTGAAATTATAAGCATTATGCTACTTCAAACAAGTGATGAGTAAATTCGTGAAGGTGAGAGGGTAAGCAAAGCGAAGAAAATGAATTTTCGTCAAAGTTTGACATTTTGAGATAAAATACGGTCCAAGCTACAATACCCCGTATTTATGGACTAGTGTCATACAAGGTACCACATGACCATAATAGTAAGGTGTGAAAAGTGTGTTAAAAGTGAGTAGTATTTAAAGTAATTTGACATAATTCCTGATTATGTGGATAATAGGGTAATTATTGGATAATGGGGGATTGACAAATTAATTAAGCAATTAAGTGGCTAATTTTGGATAAGTCTAAATCTCCCCACATGGAAGCAACATATGGTCCATTAGTGACTCTTGAATTAAAATTGCAAGATGGCACGTTTAAGAGGGTTTGGTGCCTAGGTCATCACTTTAGACTACCCTTTCTGTAATTCCAATATGAAAATTCTAACGTATTTCTCGTCAAATCCAAATGCTCTTTGAATTTTATAACGCATGAAAAGAGAATCAGAAGATGCTGGTTTATCCTTCTATACATCGCAAATTCCTGAAAAATGGTAGGCAACTTACTAACGTGACATTTCTGCTTCAAGAAGAATTCGAGCAAGAATATCGTACGAATTTTTTCTCTACTCCAGGTATGTTAAGGCTAAGCCCTTCCTTCATGTTGGCATGATCTCGTAATTACATGTGTTTGATAACGAGGCATAAAGAGAAGTTCATACTCTCGAATTTATATACATTATCCTAGTCTCATAAATTACAGTATTCTCCTTATCGGGACTTCATATTTAATTGAGTATTGTCTTCTTCCAGTCAAGAAAGCAGAGAGCCTATACATACAGTATTCCAGTATTTTCATTACCATCGAGCTATAATCGATGGGCAGGCCCCTATTGGACAACCTTTGATCAGATGGTAAGTTTTATATCGAGCCTACTGCAGCCGAGCGCCTATAAGCGAGCCCAGTTGGCCGAGATACAGAGCCTAGTATGGGCGAGCGCCTATGAGCGAGCCTACTACGATAGAGCAGTTATATATATATAAAGCCTTATAGGGCTGGACAGCTATATTACTTACTATATTGAGAGAGTTGAGTCAGTAGCAACAGGTAAGCATATCTTCATATTATCTTTGACTCCCAGTTACTTTCAGTTATTATATTATCAGTTCAGTTTCAACTTTCAGTTATTCTGTTGCCTTACATACTCAGTACATTATTTTGTACTGACGTCCCTTTTTTGGGGATGCTATATTTCATGCGTGTAGGTTCAGACAGACAGGCGGGTAGACCTCCTCAGTAGGTGTTGCCCGATTTCAGCTTCATCGGTAAGCTCCACGTCCTTCGGAGTTGCCGGGTCTAGAAGTTTTGTGTACATCTTTTTTATATATGTATATAGGTTATGGGTAGGTCGGGGCCCTGTTCCGATCACGGTACATCCATCAGTAGAGGCTTGTAGACATAACCTGTTAGTTAGTGCAATATGTTGGGCTTGTAGGCCTTGTATGTATATTTTATTGGATTGTCAGTTGTAGTAGTTATGACGGCCTTGCCGGCCCAGCTTTATATTGATGTTTAGTTAGCGTTGGTTTCCATTCAGTTTTATATTTGACTTCGCAAATTATCTTGCAATGTGGCCCATGGCCAAAGTATGACATCATATGTTCAGAGCCCCTTAGTCGCAAGTTGGTACGCAAGGATAGATGAGGCACCGGGTGCCGGTCTCGCCCCCCAGGCTCAAGGCGTGACAAAAGTGTTATTAGAGTAGTTCTCTCCTAGGGAGTCTACAACTCGTGTCTAGTAGGGTCTTGTTTATAGATGTGTTGTGCTCCACATTATATAAACAGGGGACTACAGGGCATTTAGGAGTTGGTTACCCTTCTTTCAAATCTAAATCGTGCTATAGAACTGTGTTATGGGAAATTTGAGTTAAACTTATGTGTTGGCATTTGAATGCACAGATGACAGTGACTAGGAAGACTACGGCTAGTCAGATGAGAGATACAACAGTATGTGAGGGTACCAGCAGGGTACCCCCAGTAGATGGGGCCCAATCGGAGGCCAAGGGAGAGACCCCTACCCAGCCATTACCGGCTCCTCCACCACCTGAGGAGATTCCTAGGGAGACCGCACATCCAATTCCCCTTCCGCTTCCATCAGATTAGGACTTGAGGAGTGTGGTGCATTTGTTGACACAGTTGGTAGCTACCCAGCAACAAGCTAGGGCATCCGCTAGTGCAGGATCTTCTGAGGGGTCTGAGAGTTCAAGGGTCCAAGAGTTTATTACTTTGAGTCCCCCAGAGTTCACGGGGACAGATCAGAGGGAGGACCCGCAGGATTTCATAGATCACCTTCACAGGATCTTTCAGATTATGCATGCCACGGAGAAAGAGGCAGTTGAGCTAGCAGCTTTTCGACTTCTAGATATAGTCATCCTTTGATACGAGGGATGGGAGAGGTCCAGGGGACGTGATGCACCTCCAGCTATTTGGGAGAATTTTTCAGATGCCTTCCTTGACCAGTACTTATCGCGGGAGAACCGACAGGCTCAAATCGATCAGTTTCTAGCCCTCAAGCAGGGCAATATGAGTGTTCGAGAGTATAGTCTCCATTTTTATGCATTGGCCAGATATGCACCACCCATAGTTGCTACTATGCGGTACAGGATCCACAGGTTTATAGCAGGATTGGCCCCAGAGTTGATTGAGGCATGTGCCACCGCTACATTGCAGGATAGTATGGATATCTCCCGGATTCAAGCATTCGCCCAGAATATAGAAAGGGGTAGGCGTCGGCAGCAGGGTACAGAGAGGACTGAGTCAGAGCAGCCTAAGAGGATAAGATTTGCCAGGTCTCAGGAGCAGTCTCAGGGCAATTATAGGCCACAATACTTTGAACGGCCATCTAGGCCTCCGCCACCTCAGTTACAGGGTTACAAGTATGACCGTTATACTCAGTCAGGACTAGGTGAGAGCTCACGGGCGTCGGGTTTGCAGTGACAGCGAGGTTCAGGGCAGACGTGGTCATTTCCGCCGCGGTGTGACATCTGTGGTAGAGGAAACTTGGTCCAATGCCGAGCCGATTCCGATGCTTGTTATACATGTGGACGTCCGGGGCATATGATGCGAGATTGCCCAAATAGAGATTCTGGGGGTATGGCACAACCAGCGAATTCAGAGACAGGATCATCTTTGTCTGTGCATCCTTCAGGGCGCGAGTCTCAGTCTTCGGCTGGTAGAGGTCGAGGTAGAGGTAGAGGTTCCAGTTCAATTGGTAACCAGAATCGTAGCTATGCTTTAGCGGGTCGACAGGACCAGGAGTCTTCACCAGACGTTGTGACAGGTATATTGACCATTTTCTCTCACGATGCTTATGCCTTGATAGACCCAGGATCTACTTTATTGTGTATTACCCCATTTGTCACAGGGAAGTTTGGTTTGGTACCTGAAATACTAAGTGATCCTTTTGCAGTATCTACACCGGTTGGAGAATCAATTATTACTAGACGGGTTAACCGAGGTTGTACGGTGTCAATTTATGGTAGTCAGACCTCAGCCGACCTAGTTGAGCTAGAGATGTTGGATTTTGATGCAATCATGGGCATGGACTGGTTGGCAGTTTGCTATGCCACAGTTGATTATCGAGCAAAGATAGCTAGATTTTATTTTCCGGGTGAGCCAGTCCTTGAATGGGTAGGTAATACAGGGACACCCAGAGGTAGGTTTATTTCCTATCTGAAGAAGAGGAAAATGATCGCCAAAGGGTGCATTTATCATATTGTGCGAGTTAGAGATGCAGATGTTGAGATACCTACACTTCAGTCTATTCCAGTAGTCAAAGAGTACGTAGATGTATTTCCAGATGAACTTCCAGGTATTCCTCCAGAGCGAGAGATTGGTTTTGGCATCGATTTGCTTTCGGGAACTCAACCAATATCCATCCCTCCATGTAGAATGGCACCTGCCAAATTGAAGGAGTTGAAGGAGCAGTTAAAAGATTTGCTGGAGAAAGGTTTCATCAGGCCCAGTGCCTCACCTTGGGGTGCACCGGTACTGCTTGTATGGAAGAAAGACGGCTCGCTGAGGATGTGTATCGATTATAGGCATCTAAACAAGGTAACTATTAAGAATAAGTATCCCCTTCCAAGGATGGATGACTTGTTTGATCAGTTGCAGGGAGCTAGATGCTTTTCAAAGATAGATTTGAGGTCGGGGTACCATTAGGTCAGAGTTCGGGAGAAAGATATTCCCAAGATAGCCTTCAGGACCCGATATGGCCACTTCGAGTTCCTTGTCATGTCCTTCGGGTTGATGAATGCACATGCCGTATTCATGGACTTGATGAATAGCCTATTCCGGCCATTTTTAGATCTATTCATGATAGTATTTATTGATGATAATCCGTCTTATTCACGTTCAGAGGATGAGCATGCGGACCACCTGAAGGCAGTATGCCAAACCCTCTGTGATAGTAAATTATATGCTAAGTTCTCTAAATGTGAGTTTTGGTTGAAGTCTGTAGCACTCTTGGGGCACATTCTATCCGATGGAGGTATAAAGGTAGACACTCAGAAGATTGAGGCTGTGAAATCCTGGCCTAGCCCTACCACTCCGATAGAGGTTCGTAGCTTTCTAGGCTTAGCAGGATACTACCGGAGGTTCGTAGAGGGTTTTTCTTCCCTTTCGGCACCATTGATGAAGCAGACAAAGAAAGCAACTAAGTTTCAGTGGGCAGAGGCTTGCTAGCAGAGTTTCCAAGAACTTAAGAATAGGTTGACCTCAGCGCCAGTTTTAACACTTCCAGAGGGTCAAGATGGTTATGCCATGTATTGTGATGCCTCAAGTGTTGGGTTAGGATGTGTCCTGATGCAACATGGGAAGGTAATTGCGTATGCTTCAATGCAGTTAAGTAAGCACGAGCGGAATTATCTAACCCACGACCTCGAGTTAGCTGCGGTTGTCCATGCACTTAAGATATGGCGGCATTATTTATATGGTGTTCATGTTGATGTATTCACGGATCATAAAAGCCTGCAATATATCTTCAAGCAAAAAGAGTTGAATTTGCGACAGAGGCGATGGCTTGAGTTATTGAAAGATTATGATGTTAACATTCTCTACCACCCAGGGAAAGCTAATGTTGTAGCAGATGCCTTAAGTCGACGATCTATGGGTAGCTTAGCACATGTAGAGGCTGAGAAAAGACAATTAACTAGAGAGATTCATCAATTGGCTTGTTTGGGGGTTCGGTTAGTAGACTCTGGCGATAGTGGAGTTATACTGCAAAATACTGTAAAATCATCTCTCATAGCTGAAGTAAAGGAGAGGCAGTACGAGGACCCAGAGTTGGTTAAGTTGATAGAGCGAGTTCCGCAGCAGAAGAAGCCATTATTAGGGCTTAAGGGAGATGGGATTCTCAGATATAGGGGTCGTCTGTGTGTTCCAGATATAGTAGGGCTATGAGACAGGATTATGTCAGAGGCACATTATTCGTGGTACTCCATTCATCCTAGGTCGACGAAGATGTATCATGACATTAAGGATGTGTACTGGTGGAACGATATGAAGAAGAACATTGCTGAGTATGTTGCTCAGTGTCCTAGTTGCCAGCAGGTGAAGGTAGAGCACCAGAAGCCCGGAGGGCTAGAGATCCCGAGAGATCCTGACGTGGAAATGGGAGGAGATAAACATGGACTTTATCACGGGTTTACCTCGTTCTCATCGTAAGTTAGATTCCATATGGGTGATAGTAGATAGGCTCACGAAATCAGCTCATTTCCTACCGGTCAGATCTACATATACAGCAGAAGACTATGCAAAGTTATATATTAAGGAGATAATGCGGCTACACGGAGTACCAGTATCTATTATATCTGACTGTGGGGCCTAGGTTACCGCACATTTTTGGAGGTCATTTCAGAAAGGTCTAGGGAGTCAGGTGAATCTCAGCACAGCTTTTCATCTACATACTGATGGACAAGCCGAGCGCACAATTCAGACGCTCGAGGATATGTTACGAGCATGTGTGTTAGATTTTAAAAGAAGTTGGGATGAACATTTACCTCTTATTGAGTTTGCATATAATAACAGTTACCACTTCAGTATCCAGATGGCTCGGTACAAGGTGTTGTATGGGCGTAAGTGCAGATCTCCTATAGGGTGGTTTGATGTTGGAGAATCTGGGTTACATGGGCCAGACCTGGTTCAGCAAGCCGTAGAGAAAGTTAAGCTTATCCGGGAGTGACTGTTAACAGCCTAGAGTCGTCTGAAGTCATATTCTGACGTGCGGTGATGAGACTTAGAGTTCGGGGTTAATGACTGGGTATTCTTAAAGGTGTCACCTATGAAGGGCGTGATGAGGTTTGGCAAGAAAGGAAAGCTTAGCCCACGGTATATTTGGCCTTATAGCATCATTAGGAGAGTGGGCCAAGTAGCTTATGAGTTAGAATTGCCCTCGGAATTGGAGTTTGACCATCCGATATTTCACGTATCTATGTTACGGAAGTGCATTGGCGATCCTACCCGAGTGGTGCCCACGGATGATGTACAGATTACAGAGGACTTGTCATACGAGGAAATTCCAGTTGCCATCCTAGACCGACAAATCCATAAGCTACAAATAAGGAGGTAGCCTCGGTGAAGGTTTTATGGAAAAGAAAGAATGTGGAAGAGATGATGTAGGAAGAGGAGGAAGAAATGAAATCTAAATACCCCCACATATTTCAAACTTAAGATATGGCTCGAGGTGGGATACCTCAGCACAGCTCTATTCAGGCCAGTAGGTCATCAGGTAAGCTCTTATTTTTTACTTTCAGAATTTATAATGGACAGTTGTGTGAGGCCAAGTGTTTCTATTTATAGACATTGGCCATATATGGCATGTATAGTATATTTTCTGGCTGCGTACAGGTTGGTTTTAGTCTAGTGTACGGAGGAGACTCTAGAAAAATATTTCCAATATCTCTAAGAGTAAACATTCAAGGACAAATATTCCAAAGGGGGGAATGATGTTACACCCCATATTTTCATACGTGGAAGTACGCCATAAGTAAATTGATATAAGCTCGGAAATGAGATGTCACATCCCGCATTTTCGTACATCGAAGTTTCGCCGTAAGTTAATCGACGTAAGTTCGAGAATGAGATTATTTGGAGATTATAAGTATTATGCTACTTCAAACAAGTGATGAGTAAATTCGTGAAGGTGAGAGGGTAAGCAAACCGAAGAAAATGAATTTTCGTCAAAGTTTAACATTTTAAGATAAAATACGGTCCAAGCTACAATACCTCATATTTATGTACTAGTGTCATACAAGGTACCACATGACCATAATAGTAAGGTGTGCAAAGTGTGTTAAAAATGAGTAATATTTAAAGTAATTTGAGATAATTCCTGATTATGTGGATAATTGGGTAATTATTGGTTAATAGGGGATTGACAAATTAATTAAGGAATTAAGTGGCTAATTTTGGATAAGTCTAAATCTCCCCACGTGGCAGCAACATATGGTCCATTAGTGACTCTTGAATTAAAATTGCAAGATGGCACGTTTAAGAGGGGTTGGTGCCTAGGTCATCACTTTAGACTACCCTTTCCGTAATTCCACTATGAAAATTCTAACGTATTTCACGTCAAATCCAAATTCTCTTTGAATTTTATAACGCATGAAAAGAGAATCATAAGATGCTGGTTTATCCTTCTATACATCGCAAATTCCTGAAAAATGGTAGGCAACTTACTAACGTGATATTTCTGCTTCAACAAGAATTCGAGCAAGAATATCATACGGATTTTTTTTCTACTCCCGGTATGTTAAGGCTAAGCCCTTCCTTCATGTTGGAATGATCTCGTAATTACATGTGTTTTATAACGAGGCATAAAAAGAAGTTCATACTCCCAAATTTATATATATTATCCTAGTCTCAGAAATTACAGTATTCTCCTTATCGGGACTTCATATTTAATTGAGTATTGTCTTCTTCCAGTCAAGAGAGCAGATAGCCTATATATACAGTATTACAGTATTTTTATTACCATCGAGCTATAATCGATGGGCAGGCTGCTATTGGGCAACCTCTGATCAGATGGTAAGTTATATACCGAGCCTACTGTGGCCGAGAGCCTATGAGGAGCCCAGTTGGCCGAGATACAGAGCCTAGTATGGCCGAGCGCCTATGAGCGAGCCTACTACAGCAGAGCAGTTGTATATATACCGAGCCTTATAGGGCCGGACAACTATTCTACTTACTATATTGAGAGAGTTGAGTCAGTATCAGTAGGTAAGCATATCTTCAGATTATCTTTGACTCCCAGTTACTTCCAGTTATTATATTATCAGTTCAGTTTCAGCTTTCAGTTATTTTGTTGCCTTACATACTCAGTACATTATTTCGTACTGACGTCCCTTTCCCTGGGGACGCTACATTTCATACGTGCAGGTTCAGACAGACAGGCGGGTAGACCTCCTCAGTAGGTGTTGCCCGAGTTCAGCCTTATCGGTAAGCTCCACGTCCTTCGGAGTTGTCGGGTCTAGAAGTTTTGTTTACATCTTGTGTATATATGTATATAGTTATGGGTATGTCGGGGCCTTGTTCTGATCATGGTACATCCATCGGTAGAGGCTTGTAGACATAACTTGTCAGTTAGTACAGTATGTTGGGCTTGTAGGCCTTGTATCTATATTTTGTTGTTTTGTCAGCTATAGTAGTTATGACGGCCTTGCCGGTCCAGCTTTATATTGATGTTTAGTCAGCGTTGGTTTCCATTTAGTTTTATATTTGGCTTTATAAAATGTCTTGCAATGTGGCCCATGGCCAAAGTATGACATTATATGTTCAGAGCCCGTTAGTCGCAAGTTGGTACGCAAGGATAGATGAGGCGTCGGGTGCCGGTCTCGCTCCCCTCCCTCCCCTCCCCCCCAAGGCTCGGGGCGTGACATTACCAGTCCTGCATTATTACATTCTGTGGCTATGAAACTAGAGCAGATCTTCTGCTGCTTGAGATGACCGATTTTGAGATCATCCTGGGCATGGACTGGTTATCTCCATATCATGCCATCCTAGATTGCCATTCCAAGATTGTTACCTTGGAAATTCCAGTGTTGCCTAGATTAGAATGGAAAGATTCATCTGTCAGCGCATCTAATCAGGTTATTTCTTTTATGAAGGCTCGACACATGGTCAAGAAGGGTTGTTTAGCTTATCTAGCCTATGTTCGGGATACTACAGCAGAGACTCTGGTGATTGATTCAGTGCCTGTAGTCCGAGAGTTCTCCGATGTATTTTCTTCAGATCTTCCAGGCATGCCACCAGATCGTGACATTGATTTCTGTATTGACTTGGCTCCAGATACCAAGCCTATATCTATCCCACCGTATTGCATGGCTCTGAAAGAATTGAAGGAGTTAAAAGAACAGCTTGAGGAGTTACTAGCCAAAGGGTTCGTTAGACCGAGTGTATCGCCTTGGGGTGCACCGGTATTATTTGTGAAGAAGAAGGATGGAACTATGCGAATATGTATTGATTATCGCCAATTGAACAAAGTCACTATTAAGAACAAGTACCTGTTGTCGCGTATTGATGATCTATTTGACCAGTTGTGGGGTGCTAGGGTGTTCTCTAAGATCGACTTGAGGTCGGGATACCATCAGTTGAAGATTCGGAATTCGGATGTTTCGAAGACTGCATTCCAGACTAGATATGGTCATTATGAGTTTCTGGTGATGTCCTTCAGTTTGACTAACACCCCGACAGCGTTTATGGATTTAATGAACAGGGTGTTCAGACCATATATTAATTCGTTTGTCATTGTCTTCATTGATGACATTTTGATCTACTCGCGCAGTAAGGAGGAGCACGAGCAGCATATGAGAGTGGTGCTTCAGACGTTGCGGGAACAAAAGCTATATGCTAAGTTCTCCAAATGTGAATTTTGGCTAAATGCTGTAGCATTTTTGGGGCATATTGTATTGGGCAAGGGTATTAAAGTTGATCCCAAAAAGATCGAGGCAGTTCAGAATTGGCATCATCCCACTTCGGCGACTGAGATCAGGAGTTTCCTAAGGTTAGCAGGTTATTATCGTCGGTTCGTGGAGGGTCTTTCATCTATTGTAGCACCTTTGACCAAATTAACCTAGAAGGGTGCTCCGTTCCGATGGTCCGATGATTGTGAAGTGAGCTTTCAGAAGCTCAAGACAACATTGACTACAGCACCAGTGTTAATGTTGCCTTCCGGTTCGGGGATGCATACAGTGTATTGTGACGCTTCATGCGTTGGTTTGGTTTGTGTATTAATACAGGAGGGGCGAGTTATTGCATATGCTTCACGTCAGCTAAAGCCCCACGAGAAGAATTACCCGGTACATGATTTGGAGTTAGCTGCGATTGTTCACGCTCTTAAGATTTGGAGGCAATACCTATAGGTAAAATTGGGTCGTGACAAAAATATGAAAATACCGGAAAGGGAAAAAAGTTAATACATGTTGTATTGTGATCCATACAAGATTTGGGGATAGTAGAAGTTATAGGATTGTTTTCCCTTGTATCTTTTTGTAATTGATTGTCCCCGTGATCTTTTTGAATGGTTATTGTTTGCAGTCGACACATACTAAATCTGAAGGATAACAAATTATTTAGTAGTAATTTTCTCTTGTTATGTAGATATACATACACATACAAAACGTTATTTTTCTTCTTTTTTGGTACTTTTTATTTTATAGTGTAGTATTCTTATAAGACATAAAACTTTTAACATTACATTGTAATATTATTATTTATATCGGTAAAATTTTAATTCAATATAATAAGTTGTTAGTCATATATTTACAATATATTATCTTAGATCTTGTTGTGAAAAATATTATTTACTAATACAAATATTTGAGTAGTTTAATTAGTTTTAAGATATTTCTACTATTAAAAATAGGCAGTCTTGTCTTTTTCTTCTTTTATAAATTTTTTGTATCTACTCTCTTTTTTCTACAAGTTTAAATTATCTAAACGAACATAAAATCATAAAAACCCATAATTAAGGGTGTAAAGCAAAAGATTTACGCCCCCATCCAATTTCTTGAACATAGAGGTAACTTTTGTATAGAATGGAGTATTTATAAATACTTCACAGTGTTATTGCCTTCCCAGTTCAAATGCATTTACCTCATCTCAAAATGTAAAAAGGTAAGTGGGTCTATCTTTCAAGATGAACTAGGGAGGAGATGTTGCTACTCCCTTCACTCAATGTACTCTTTTGGAGATGAATAACAGGTATTGTTTGTTAAAAAAAACAAAAAACAAATACACTATCAGACTGAAAAGAGAAGCTCAAAAAGAAAAAAAGAATCGGTTCACTCTCGAAGTGACTGCTATAGATATACATTCACTTTTGCATCCAACAATAATTACCATATTATACTTTCAACAACCCAAATTCTTGAGTAATTCAAATTTCAAAGAACGACTTGTTAGTTTAATAAACATAATGGAGTAAAATAAATAGCAAGAGATACTCTTTTCTTTAATTACTGAGTTCAAGCCAACTTGTACGCACCTCGATTAATTTTACGAGATACTTGCGGCCTTCTACCGACAACAGATATCAGAAAACTCTATCCACCAATATTTGAATAAGACTTAGACAAATAAGAAATCACCTAATGCCTCTGCTGAAATTTAAAACCTGAGGTCTCATGGTTCTCACCAACTTTATTGACCACTAGACCACTCCCTTGAGCGGAAAACAAAAAAGAGAGATACTATAGGGTATACAATCTCGTTCAAAGTAATTTTGATCACCTCATATCTGAATGCTTTTCAACTCATTATTTGAAAGTTAAATTTCATCAACTACATATTAGAAAGAGGTAACGCATATTCTTTGCTACCACGAGGTACTAATTTCATGGAGTTAATGTATTTGAGTGTGTATACAAAAACTTTCCGTATTTCTATGTTTAGACTATTCTTCAAAAACTAACAAACGTTGGCTATTCATCGATTAGCGCTAGGGGTGTTCATGATTTGGTTTGGATCAGTTTTTTCAATAAAAAACAAACTAAGGAAGTCGGTTTTTCAAATATTGCAATCAAACCAAATCAATTAAGTCGATTATTTATCGATTCAATTTTTGTCGGTTTTTTCTTAAGTAAGAGACATACACTACCAAACGCATATTTCGGCGACTACATTTTCAACGTAATACTATCAAACCAATTGCTTTTTGAGAAATTTATTATTTACCAAGATATATTTATAGTAATTGAATCAAATAGTGATGAATAATTTAAGGGCACAATTAGAAATAGATTATTTATAACATAAAATTAATTTTTCTACTTAGCAAAAGAAAACTAACAATTAAACTAGAATATAAAGGCAAAGAACTAGATTATTATAATAGCAAAGAACTAGACTAAAAGTGCAAATGATTAACATATACCATAAAATTTTAGAAACTTTGTATAAAATACACACACACACACACATGTCCTGTATGTTGTTAAACTTTAGGACATCATGTCCTTAACTTCATATGTGCAGTGTAAATGTTACGGACATGGCGTTTTTAACTTCATGTGTGCAGTGTTTGTTAAGGACATAATGTCCTTAACTTGTATTTGCACCTTTTATTGTTAAATTTTAGGACGTCATTAATTTCATATATGCAGTGTAAATGTTAAGAACATGGTGTCCTTAACTTCATGTGCGCAGTGTAAATGTTAAGGACATAGTGTCCTTAACTTTATGAGTGTTGTATAAATATTAAGGACATGGTGTCCTTAACTTCATGAATGTTGTGTAAATATTAAGGACAAAGTGTCATGTATTTGCACCTTCCGTTGTTAAACTTTAGGACATCATGTCCTTAACTTCATATGTGCAGTGTAAATGTTAAGAACGTGGTGTCCTTAACTTCATGTGTGCAGTGTAAATGTTAAGGACACCACGTCCATAATATTTACACAGCACTCATGAAGAAAGGGTAACAACGTCTTTTCGTATTAATTTTAATAGAGTAGTGACTATTTTGACTCAGCATTAAAAATACTGGATAAAAACTAAATACCATATTAAAAAGTGGCTATCCCACGCTATTTTTCAGTCTTTTTGTTGGTTTGGTTCGATTTTAGACGGCAGTTTTACCCCATCAAGGTTGTTAAATTTAGGCCCATTATAACCCCAAAGGGCATTTTATGAATAGAAAGAAAAGAAGGAGAGACGACAGGGAAATATGAGAATAATTTAAAACTTCATACTTTTTTTTATCTTTGCAAATGAGTAAAGCCTAAAATCTCGCTTAACATAATAAGTACTAATTACATTTGTTCTGAATGTATTTCCAACTTTTCATTCGAAAGTTAGATTTCATCAACTGCATACTCGAAAGAGGTAACACCTATAACCACGAGGAACTGCTTCCATGGAGTTAATGTATTTTGGGAACTCAAACAAATCTGCATGTAAGAAAATACTGTTTTCATGGGTTTACTAAGGGATATAGCCCTTTTCACTAAGAGATTCACCATTCTCATGTTTAAACTTGAAATAGTGAGGGGGAGAGATTCTAAACTATTTCAGCACACATGCCTCTCGTGCATGTGTAGATTATAGTTTTTAACTTAGTGATATTTATGCCTAACACAACTAACACTAATTGTGTCAGATTTTTTTTTGTTTACCGTAATGACTTGTCACCTTATAAACCTGGTCTAGCATGGTATATATATATCCTCTAACCCATCTAGAGACATTTGGCTGGGTGTTTGCCCAAGAAAAAGAAAACAATTCCCCTGAGGTAGAAGTGGAATCTAAGCTACTAATGGTTAATCTCATATTCCGAATTTTACAAATAAGAATTCTTTTGACAAAGAAAACCCATCCTTCAATAGGAGAGAGGAGTTTTTGCAGGTCCACACTTTATTTGATCGTCTCCTAAGAAGAATTTTTGTGACAAAGAAAGTAAATTCGGCAGGGATTAAAAGAAACAAAGTTTTTGGAGGTCCACGGTCTATTTGATCACTCCCCTAAAAGTTAGCACAACTTTTTAGTGGTCGCGTTCTTTATAAGCAGGAATAATTCAAAGCATCTTCCATATATCGTAAATTCAAAATAATGGCACCAGCCCAAAAGCCAAAATAATCAAGGTCGGCAAATCCCTACCCCTTGTGTTAATTGTGAGAGTGGGTGTTTGGATTGGCTTTTAAGCTGGTTATATCAGTTTTTAAGTTTTTTTCAGTATTTGGCAAAGTCAAAAAGTACTTAAAATAAGTTAAAAATTATTTAAACAAGCCAAAAGCAAGAAGATGGTCAACCCCAACGTATTGTTTGTTTTTTGGCTTAAAAGTTACTTATGCTGAAAAATCACTTTTTTTTAAGCCATCCAAACGGGCTCTAAATCGACCCATAACAAAATGAGTATTTGAAATTGAGAAAGGGCAGAGGTTAGAGCTGATAAAATGTATGTACGCAAACTTTCATTCGGCCTGCCTATGACCAACTTCGCCAACCAGTTATTACTAACCTAAAAATTGTGAATTCATCTCTCTAAAGAGGGTTAACTTGTTCTCTTGATCTCACCATAGCGGGGTATATGCGATATCTGAGTGACAAATTCATGTTTGGCAAGGTAATTTAATTGGCAAAAATTGATACATCTATGAAAAAGATCAAAACTCAAATTCATGTAATTAGAAGATGCATAATGTATAGCTGGAAACTTTGTACCCTCCAGAAGAAACAAGGTACAATCTTCTATGTTGAACAATTGAATTAAAAATGGCAAATAGAAGCCATAGTTATTACATAGCTAAAATGGTACTTCATATCTCTCTAACCTTTTCAGTCTCTTCTTTCTCTTCTTCTTCTTTCCCAGTACCCTTCCATAAATCGGACAAGGTAGGAAGCTTATACTCGCCACTATAAGAGAGAGGAATGGTGAAATTGCCAATGACAGGAAGGTCAATGATGAGACCTAATTCGAGTGTATAGTCAAGGTCCCAATCTCCACCAACGTCCTTAACCAAGCTCAATAACACACTGTGTGGAACCTGCACTGGCACATCTAACATGGTCGAGTCATTTGCCTTTATATTCCCTGGGTCTGGAATTCTTCCTGATGCTATTACCCTGTGTTCCATCGTCAATTAAATAATACAAATCAGAATTTAGTAGAAGTATCTTCGACTAAATTACTTACATCAATCAATGAATCGCGACTCAATTCGAAACTAGTTGTCTAACTATATGAATCATCTATATCAATTTCTACCTATATCAATCAATGAACATATTCTCTTTAATTCTAACTTTTCTTTTTGGGAGAGAACATGTTCGCAAATAGTGGGAGAAGCAGTGAACTGTTGAAAGAAAAAGTCAATTATGATCTTTTAAAGTTTTCCTAATATTGACTTCATCCCATGTTCCAACTACCAATCTTACCGAACATTCACCCTCCCATCTCTCAACCTTACCAAAGATTTAGTCACACATTTTGTTTTCCTCTATTCATGGTCCATTCCAGTCAAAGAAAAAAAAAATTAATATGATGCGGATCGAGAATTTAAACATTAGTGTGTTTTCAATCGTTCTAAAATGTATATCTAACTCTATTTGTAGAAATCCGCCACTGTGAATCTAAAAATCTAATTGGCTGGAGACAAAGCCAGAGCCTACATAAACTATGCAGAAATTAGGTACATATGGTAAGGTAATTTAGGTAATTGAAAAGTGGAGAGAGAAATAGGAAGAGGGAATGGAGTTGGGGGGAAAGTAGAACTAACCTGGAGGCGCTTTTGAGGACATAATCAATCTCCATGATAGGAATAGGAACAGAGTAAGGATTCTTAACGGCGACTTTAGCGTGAAAGGTAAGGCCACCGAGACCGATCTTCTTCAGATCCACATCGGTGATGCTTGCCTCCGGTTTCTCCATGTTCGCTATCTTCTCCGTCACAAAATTCTTCGCCTTGTCTATCAGATCCATTCTTCTTCTTTTGTTGAATCGGGGGAAAGTGCTGTTTTGTGCTCAACAAATCATTCTCACTGGGGTTGGTATAAAGAGTCTATTTATAAGACATGACTACGCGTTTGAGTCAGAATTCACGCGCTACCCTCATCTAAGTCACAATAGTTGTTCCTACTTAGACAGAATCTAATAATAATGCTGTTTAAACGATGAAAGATCACCAATCAAACTATATTATCACCAAGTTGACATTTTATAATTCTTTTTTTACTATTATATTTAGTAGACATGTGATGTAGCGATAAAGATTACATTATTATTGGGAAAAATTATATGCTTAAGTCGAAAAAGCAGTTATTTTTGTAAAAAATAAGGTGCTCATGCATAGTAAAAGCTTAGTATACTACTACTCTATTTTCTTATCTGGTTTTCATTTGATGTTTGGTTGTTAACTACTGGAGTTGATGCTTTATTTTGGGCACGGAGTGCTTCTCAATGTGAGCAAGAAGATAAAAGGGAATAAGGGATAGTGTTGGTATATGTACATTCTCCTTGTGATCAGCGAACTTTTTTACTTGACACACTAATTACATCTGCAAAAAGAAAGGGAAAACTAAAAATGAAGTTTCATGACCAAAATTTAGAGCTGTTATTAATTACAGATCTGAAACTATCATTATATAGCCTTTTAAGTATAGGACTGTAGGAGCAAATTGTTAATAATTTGTACAATTAAATGAAAGTATAAAATGGGAGTTAAAAACGATATAAAATGATACGACAAGAAAGTGCGTTGAAATATTGACAAGACCAAATATTTTTTTAGATCTAATTTCAAAGTTTGGCTAACATCTTCCTTTCCTGCTGAGATCGAGACTGTTATCTGATACTCCAATCTAATATTAAATGTAAGCTTGTTATTTAACGATAAAATAGCAAAAAATAAAGCAAAAAATCTGTTTACCCTAAAATTCGAGTAACAATTAAACTTATTTAGTGATTTTAAGGATACGTGATTTAATCCAATACCAATTGATAAACAAGGAATTGAATAGATAATCTGAATAGTAAAATTAATCAAACCAGTGTTGTAGCCGTACTTTCGACGTCGATCCGAGATAGTCTCGAGGTTGGGTAACAAGAACAGTAAAGAACAAAAAATAAACAATGATTAACAGTAATGGATAGTAAGTGAAATAGAGAGCAGCGTTTGTGTATATTTTTATCAGTCAAAATCCTGTTTACAAATGAATGGGGTCCCTCTTTATATAGTAGATGAATCCTAAATAAGGTACAATTTTAATAACGGAAACAAATCTCATGATTGGTGTCAATAACCGCTTGATTCGATTTGTTCGGGATTTCCGCCGAGATCTTCGGTCGGTTGCTAATCTCTCGCCATTCCGTTATTATGTTCGATCTCGATCTTCAGCGAGCACTTCGATCTTCATGCTCCATACTCTGTCATTGACCTCGAGCCTAGTCTATTACGAGCTTACTCTCGAGGCAGCTCCTCATACCTATGAAATCGGGCATGCCCGATTTCGACCGTATACAAAATCTTTAAGACAAAATTAAACCATAGTTTGTATTCGTCTCGAAGAAAATTGGAGGGACTTGTGTCGTTTTTTCTCCAGTTGCAAAGATGTATAACAACCATCAAAATTTGGTCTAAAAGATTTACCGACTGATCTCTAGTCTCTAGAGACAATGGTTGCATTTAAATAGGAAAACAATTTGATTTTGCTTAGTTTTGAGAGAATTAGTATCGGTTTTTCTTTAAATAAATCACTCTAGTTAATAATCCTTTTTGTATAAAAACAAGCTGTTGTCAATAGAAAGAAAAAGAAGTCCATAAAATATAAAATACTCATTCTTCAAATAATTAAAAAAAGAGATAAAATGTTTAACTGAACTTATCCAATCTCGTGCACTATAGAATAATGTTGTTCCATTTAGACAGAAACAATCACGTCACATGAAAAATAAGTATAATACAAATTTACATACTTAAAAATTATTTCTAAGTGTATTTTTTTAAAGTGCTTTTCACAAAAGTATTTTTGGAAAAACATTAATTTTTTTTCAAAAACTGTTTCTGATTCTACTCAAAATACTTTTTTCCTTCTAAAAACTTGATCCAACACCTTAATTTTAAAAGAAAGAAAACACTTTGACAAAAAAAAACTGTTGGCCAAAAAAATTGAAAAATTAACCCAAAGCCCACTTAATTACTTAAACTAAAAATAGCCAGTAAATATATAATATATATCTACTTTATATATAATATGTGTATAAATAAGTATAATTAGTGTATAATCTATGTATACCGGCCAAACAAGCCTATTAGAGATTGTTAGAGAGACGGTAGTAGAGGTGTCAATGGATATTGATAAACCGATTAAACCGACTGAATTGTACCGTACCGAATCGATTTTTAGGTTTCTTTTAATAAAACCGTAGATTTTTATATAAATTTATAACCGTATAATTAGGGCTGGTTTTTATTTTATGAAAATAAACCGAAAAAATACCGAACCGTACCGAATAAATTTACGATATGAAAATCATATTTATATATTAAGTTTTAAAATAATAAAGCATTAATTTTTTTCTTAGGCTTTGGAATTATGAAGCATTTACAAGCCAACAAGTAGTTAAACTCAAAATCATAATTCCCAAACCTATTATGCTACTCCTATTGAAACTAAATTATTTCTAGTATATTCACTAGCAAGACACAAGGTATTGTAGCGATTATGAGTAGCAAACTACAATGTATTGAATATGGTTCCTTTCGTATGCTTTAGATTTATCTTTTTGAATTTTTGATATTCTATAGACTTTATTCTTGAATCCTATCTCGGTTAATATCTTTCCACTCGTGTGATTTATATTTTTTTTGTATTTGTTTAATTTTTTTTGCGTTGATGTAGAATAGTTGATGGATCTATACTCTAGCCATCTTTCATATTTTCTTAATTCACCACCTTTTAAACTGTAAAAATATCTACAGAATTTTTTTAAATCCTATAAAAGTACATATGTTATTGAATTCTACTTCTACTAGTGATTTTTACATGTCATTTAAAAAAATTATCGAAAGTTTTAACGAACCGTACCGATACCGAAGAGAAACTGACATGATTGAGACGGTTTCGAAAAATTTTATTTTGGTTATACATAATAGAATAACTGAAAATTTGATATGATACAAATTTTATAAAATAATCGGTCAAATCGAACGTTTGACACCCCCAGATGTAGTAAATTGGTAATGAGGATTGAGGACACGCTGCACACACGTGACGATCAGTATCTTCGGCGATGAGCCCGCGTTATTTGATTGCTTATAACGTTGGTGCGTGTGCGTGGAAGGGGAGAAAGGTACCAGACGGAGTAAACCATTAATTAATCTTGCAATTTCTCAGACGTGGGGATCACGATGTTTCAGGGTACAATTGCTCAAATGTGTAATGTGGTTTTCTATTGCCAAGTGGTTATTAAAGGGCTTTCCCAAATGGGATATTCTAATAATATTTCACTTAAGATTCTACCACGTAATTTATAGATATTTTGTACCATGATTTGAATCCTTGATTTGTGGATCTCAAGATGGTCCAACTATTTTCTTTTACTGTATAACTAGTAAAGGATGACCATGGCCAAGCACTATATTGCATATCGAGTTTTTTTCTTCTAAATCTTCATATAAATAGCCTATTAGAATCACGGTTTATTTTTTTAGCCGATATAAATAACAAAAGGTTAGAGAGTTATCATCAAGTATTTTAAAAAATTCAATGTTACACAAAATAATACAATATTAGAAATATTCAATGGCTGAAAAGATGCACGACTCATTTTTAAGCATTCTCATTTTTATGGTATTTTGGACTTTCAGTTTAATTTGTTTCTTTTTGTTGTAATTCTTTTTCTCTCTACTTAAGCATATTTACAGATGTAATCCATGGTTGTAGTACTTTTGGTCATTGTGGAATATAATTCTCTTTTATTTTATTTTATTTTATTTGCAAATGCACAACAAAATTCCTTTCTTTTAATGTAGTATTTAAAATTTTTCTTATTATAATTTTCTTGAAATCTAATGTAACTTCTAGTATGTGCATGAATATCTTTTTTTAACAAAAGATTATATATTAGATAATCCATTATTTGAAAATCATTTACACCTTCTAACTTTGCTTTGAAAATCAAACTCCCCCCTCAACTTTGAACAGTAGTCATTTTCCCTCCTTTATCCCATACAATGCCTTTTTGCCCTTGAGTTTTTAATTCCCTCCTCTATATAATATACTTTTTTATTCTATAATATTTTTATGGTTTTATCTTTAATTTAAATTATGTTATACCTTATTATAATAGGTATTACATAATTTAATTTATAGCTAAAACCATAAAAAATATATTATATAATAAAAAAGTATTAAATATAGGCAAAAATTGAAAATTCAAGGGCAAAAAAGGTATTGCGTAGGATAAAGGAGGGAGAATGGCTATTGTTCAAAGTTGAGGGGGGTTGATTTTTAACGCAAAGTTTGGGAGTGTAAATAATTTTCACCCCAGATGTTTGTGCATGCAAGAACAAATATTGTATGCAACCATTATTGTTGTTTCATGAAATCAACTATGTTAATTCAAAATTAAAATTAAAAAATTTCGTCTTTGAACTATTACGGCTGATCGTAACTTTACATTGAATTGTTAAAGTCATGGTTTTAAAAATAAATTACCATTTCAAACAATGGAAATCAGCTTGCAACTCTAAACTCCTTTAAAACATTGAGTCTTTTCCATTTAGATACGCAAAGATAGATTTTGCCTTTATTTTCTGTGTGAATTGATTTAGTCTTTCATTGTGAGTTCAACTGTATATATCAGTATATATATAATTTGTCATAAAATTATACCTCATGCTCTATTTATTTAAAGTAGAGGCATAAATAAATAGATTGTATATCTAATTTGAAAATAAAATTTGAAAAAAGCTTGAATCCTTGAGTAGAGTATTCCTGCAACTTTCAAAAGATAAAACTAAGAATACATTGATCCGTGAAAAAAAAAATTATGGAGAAAATATGTGCATGGAGAAGATATCAAAGACAATTGTCAAGGTTTCTCTTTGACACCACCTTTGTTGCTACTCGGGATATTAACGGTGCCAACTTTACCAAAACACGTACAGGCAACTATATAGTAAAGGATGAGAACAGGAGCAAAAATAAAACTTCAAAAAGTGATACAAGGGATGTGCTGATGGTTGATGATGGTTGATGAGATACGCAGAGGGTAGTTTTGTCAAAGGCATGGAAAACTTTATGTAACAATTATAGTATAAATATTTTTCGGCCAATCATGTTGCTTAGTTTTCACGAAATTACTGAAATACCCTCCGTTACGCCAAGCAGGCATGTTGACCTCTTGTGTGCTATTCTCCTTTATTAGATAGTAATAAAAAAATATGTAAGTAGTAATAATAATAATAATAACTAGTATGGATCAAAGATAAATCACAATCTGTTAGATTTAATTTTTTACTATTTATTACTCCATATGCCACAATATATATGTCATAGTTTAAATTTTGAGAGGTAAAATTTTTAATTTTGATTGTGATTTTGATCATATGACCTTTATATTTTTTAAAATACAATTTATATATTTGGGAACTATCTAAAAAGTACTATAATTTACTATAATAAATAATTTAAAATATTTAAAAGGTATATAAAAAATTGCGATCAAAGAAAAAATTATTTAACTCTCGAAATTTAAACCTCATACAAATTAAGGAGGGACTACAATATTACTTTTCTTTCGTGTTGCGGGGGAAGTGGATCGCTGGAATTTGGTCTTCAATGAATTGGTTTTGAGTTTATTTGCGATATATAATGGTATGTATTTTGATTTAGTTTTGAAAAATATTTACCTCAAAAAACTATTTGTTCTTGGATTTGAAATATAAACTTTTGACAAAAATTGATTATAAAAACTCAATAGCACTTAGATTTGAATTATAGAGTTTTGAAAAAAAAAAAGATTATTAAAACTCTATAGTATTTCAGCTAAAATTACGAATTTGATATTTTATTCAACTAAAGTTATTTTCATATAGTTGAAAATAAAAATGCATTCAAATTCCCGAATTTATCCATATCAACCTAGTAGAGGTAAGCCGATGGGCAATTACGCAGAAAAAGTCCGTATGTCAAAATTTTCACTTTAGGGATATAAGGGCCTCGTGGGTGTCACACTGAAGTTAAAACGATGCACAGTCTTTTGATCAATACGTATCATTTCCTCCTTCTTTACTCGTGCTCGTAGGTAATTTCTGAACTTGTTAATTTTTTATTTTTTTTTAAAGAATCATATTTATTTGAATATTTTTGTCTCGTAATTTCAATATTGTCTTTTCTAAATTTGATGTGCAGTGAAGGAAAAGGACATTGTCACGATCCCAATTTCCCTCTGTAGGATGTCGTGACGGCATCTAGTCTCCAAGACTAGGTAAGTCTAACACTTACGGAATTAATAGCAAAATTTAACCAACAACAATGAATTTCGATATGGAAATTTTCATACAAGCCAACAATCCCAAAACATAGTGCAAGTCATAAGCTCTACCGAGTTTGATAAAAAAATCCCTAAATACAACTGTTTCGGAATAGAAATAAAACAATACAAGTACAATATCAGAAGGTGACTCTGAGGCCTGCAAACGCGACGTCAGGTTTACCTTGAGTCTCCACGGTAAAACCCGAACATCTAGCTATTGATCAACCAATTCCGCAATACCTGGATCTGCACAAAAATGTGCAGAAAGTGTAGCATGAGTACCCACAGCGGTACCCAGTAACTATCAAGACTAATCTCGGTGGAGTAGTGACGAGGGACAGTACGATACCTCCTGTACTAAACAACCTGAACAAGTATGAAGGTGAACTAACGGGGAAACAATGTTAATATAAAGCTAAGCATGGTAAAGAATACAAAACAATACTCGCAATGAAACACTAGAAACTAGGGGTAGGCATAATACCGACCGAACCGAAAAAATAGTCGAACCGAAAATTTCGGTTTATTCGGTTTCGATTTCGGTTTCTCGGTTTATTCGGTCGGTTTGCGGTTTATAGTTTTAAAAAGTTCGGTGTTTGGTTCGACGGTCAATTTTAATGGTTCGATTTTCGGTTAAACCGAAAAATCGAATTTTCTACTCGTTTTTCACATTCCTTATTTTCACTACTCACTTCACGCTTTAAGCTGATTTGCTAGAAAATACCGAGGAAGTGTTAAATCTTAAACAATTTGGTAAGAGGAAAAGGAAAGAAGATGAGGGGTTTCAGTTATCTAAGCATAGTTTTTCGTAGCCATTCTTCTTACTCTAAGCTTCTGCTTCTCTCTTCTGTCATGTAATTTTTGCTTCATTTCGTTTCAATTTCTTTAAAAAAAAATTATGAATTTTTAATGTACTTGCTGATTTATTACTTGCTTCGTTGGTCTTTGGTAGTGGGAAATAGATAAAAAAAAATCATCTTGGGTAGATGCGGAAGCGAGCATAACAATGGCGGATTTCATCAGCAATGGCATTAGCTTAGCTCTCTCTTCCATGTCAATTGTACAATCATCAACACCACAACATAAACTTTGATACAGCAACATAAACGAAAAATGTTTGTTCCGTATTTTATGTATATTTTTTTAAAGATATATATACATATATGAGTTGGTTGAAGACAGTAGAAGCACTTGCATCAGCTGCAAAAAGTAATCTATTTTTGTTGTTTCATACTATTTTTGCCATGGCTTGAAACTGAAAACCGAACCGAACATGAATAAATCGAACCAAAGTTATTATGGTTTGGTTTTGGTTATTAAAATCACAAACAGTAAACCGAATTAACCGAACCGAAATTCTACAAAACCGAACCGAACCGACCGATATCCACCCCTACTAGAAACAACAGTTAACAACAAGAAGTAAACAGATAGAAATACTGTAGAGTAAGATGGACATAGTCTAAGTCCAATGAGACCAAATAAAGGAAAACAAGTAACAACTCAACAAGAATAACCGCTTTTACACCAGATCTATTAAGGACTTTCCACGAGGTACCAAACCTCATAATCACAATTCATGGGTCACAATTCTTGAACCCTAATCATTTGGCCTCTTGTGACCACATTACAAATTCATAACCACACAGACGACTCACATGCCAAGAGATGACAATATCTAATATCCGCACGGACCACTCACGTGCCAACAATAATACTGACTCATGACTGCACGGAAAACTCACGTGCCAATAGGATAACTCTCACATAGAAGGCAAGTACATGGGAGTACATGTAAATGGTCAATAATATCAGGATTCATCTTCTTAATCGATATGGGTGATTTATTTACGTGTATGCTTCTGCAAGTGTTCTACCACAATTCAAGTCAACAAGTAAGAGTAGAGACAATGAATAACACATAAGAAACGATCACCACGAAATGTGCACGGTATAACTCACACAGGGTAGGCATACTACTACACAAATAACAATAATAACAATGCCACCAGTCCATCACAAGTCACCACAAATCATTTCTCAACATAGCCCACCTTGTCTCGCCACGTGTGCTATAATAAAGTAAATGCCCGCCTTATCTCGCCGCACGTGCATAGTAATATTCCCACCTTGTCTTGCCACATGCGCAAACCTACATATATAGCCCGTCTTGTCACGTCACATGTGCATATATCAATAATAATAATAGCACGGTAGAAACCTCGTGCAACACAATAATAATCGTACGACAGAAAGAGATAAACAACAGGGGCTCTCCTGAGGTACCGCCTCGTAGTCCCAAAAGTAAATATGCAATAGGGGCGCTCCCGAGGTACCGTCTCGTAGTTCCAAAAGTAAATATGCAACAGTGGTGCTCCCGAGGTATCGCCTCGTAGTCTCAAAAGAAAATATGCAATAATGACAAAAACACAAGAATACGGCAAGTAAATCACTCGGGAACTCCAGAACACAGAGAGACGGAAGAACGAACTCACAAGGAAAGGTACAATAGGAAATAATGGTACAAAATAGCAATAACTCAACAAAGGAGAGATATTGTGTAGCAAAGATACCACACAAGTACAAATTCAATGACATGAGGGATAACGTGAATCATTGACTCCAATTAAGGGTAATTCAATAATGATAAGGGATAGCCAATCTTCAATTAGGGTTGAGCAATTACAGAAGAGAATTAACAAACTCAATTAAGGATAAGCAATTACGGAAAGGATAGCATATCAATAAAAGAAGTAACAACTTCAGTTAAGGCACATAAGAGTTTAATCGGTAATAAAAGCAAATCATGAAACAATTAATTTCAATTAAGACATGTAAGGTGAATTTAGTGAATGGGGAATTTAACATAATAAAACAACTTCATATCTAATGAACATAAGAACCTAAGAGCCCTAAACGGTCAAATTTCCATAAATAAGCCCGAGCACGTACTCGTCACCTCGCATATACGGGTTCATATGACACAATTAGTACCAAAGACTCAAATCCTAAGGGGTAGTTCTCCCACACAAAGTTAGACAAGATACTTACCTCAAAGAAGCTAGACCGCTACTCTAAAATAAACTTTTCGAGTGAAATAACCTTCGGACGGCTCAAATCTAGCCAAAATAACTTAAAAGCATAAATAAAACTCATAAGAAACTATTCTGGATAATAAAGCTTCAATCTTTATCAAAAACTAAAAATCAACCCAAAAGTCGACCCCAGGAACGCACCTCGGAACCCGACAAAATTCATAAAATCCGAACATCCATTTAGTTACGAGTCCAACCATACTAATTTCATCCATTTTCGACTCCGAATTGATGTTCAAAACCTAATCATTCTCTTTAGAAACGTTTTTGATTAAAAAAACCCCAAATTCTCCAATCAAAATATGGATTAATTAAAAACATGAACTTATGTAATCATATTAAAATATAAAAATTATAGTTAGATACTGACCTCCATGAAAAGACGATAAGAACGCCGCAAAAATCACCTCAATCGGAGCTCTAGAACTCAAGATATGCTCAAAATACCAAAATAACGCGGTCTAATTTTTTTATACTTAGGAATTTTCGCTTTTGCGATAAAATATCCGCACCTGCGCATTTTCAGCTGTAACTTTCACTTTTGCGGATCATTTTTCGCACAAGCGGGGTCGCAGATGTGGACCAAACTTCGCATCTGCGAAGCACCAGCAACAACTCTCTTCTCCGACACTAAAATGAGCATAACTTCCTCATACGATATCCAAATTAGACGATTCTTTTTTATATGGATCCGTAATTATGATATGGATCTAATTCTTTAATCAAACTAGAAATTGGATATCATCTGCTTAATATGGTATCATTTATGCTTGAAGAAACGAAGTCGAAACATAAAAAACGAGCGCAACACAGCCCATACCTATTCGAAACTCACCCAAACCCTTCGGGACCACATCCGAACATACCAATAAGTCCCAAAACATAACTCGGACCTGTTCGAGGTCTCAAATCACATCAAACAATATCAAAACTATGAACCACACCTCAAATCGAACTTATGAATTTTCAACTTCTACAACTCGCGCTGAAACATATCAAATCAACCCGCAATGACGTCAAATTCTGCATGCAAATCTCAAATGATATAACGGAGATAATCCAACTCTCGCAATCGCAATTCGAGCCCCCATATCAACAAAGACATTTCCCGGTTAATCTCTTAACCTTCCAAAACTTCAACTTTCCAATTTTCGCCAAAATGCTTCAAATTATCCTACGGCCCTCCAAATTCAAATCCCGATGCACGCCTAAATCCAAAATCACCATACGAAGCAATTGAAATCATCAAAATGCCATTTCGGAGTCGTCTACATAAAAATCAAACTCCGATCAACTCTTACCGTTTAAGCTTCTAAAACAAAAATCCTTCTTCCAAATTGATCCTGAATCATTAGAAATCCAAACTCGACCACACACGCTAGTCATAATACATAATAAGAAACTACTCGAGACCTTAAGCCACCGAACAAAACGCTAATTCTCAAAACGACCGATCGAGTCGTTACAGACACAAAACGAATGCCAATAAGAAAGAATGTTTTCGAGCATTGTAGTGATTGATACATGATTAATGTGTGCCCGAGAACTCCCTCCTACTGTCTTTTTCCAGCATGAGGATGTGTTTGAGATTCACAATGGGCGTTCAATGGATAAATTTGTTGGATGCATAGTGACCCTGAAATTCAAGAATGAAGGTTATATTTTTTGTTTTGAACTTAATAGGAGAATTGTTAGGACCCTTATCTGTGGGGGGAGACTTTTGTCTGTGATGGATTGTTGCTAAATTGATAACATCTTAGACCTACCATTCATGACTAGAATGATCATATGAGTAGTGCTCCTAAGTAAATTTTGCACTTATTACTTTGTTAGCAGAGGCGGACCAAGATTTGAGCACGATAGGGCACCATTGTATGCTAAATACTAGCGATAAAATTTGGTGGCCAACTCTTTGAAAATTCAATGATTATGACGACTTATCATCCAAGTATAAAATAAAAAAAAGTTCTAAAGAAATAGAAAGCATCGAATAAAGAGAGAGATTTCTTCGCAAAATAAGTGCTACGGAAAGGAAAGGTATTTGATTTAAGACTGTTTCAAACGTTAAATTTTCTGGCTTTTTCTCCATTAAAAAGGGAGTCTATGATCAAAAGGGTGTTCAAACTTCAAAAATTATGAAAAAACTTACTATACAAATCAAGATTAAGGGTGTGCTAATAGTTTAAAAAACTGAAAAAAAATCTCAAACTCTTAATTAGTTATTATTGCCGAGTCAGAGTTGACGGATATCCGCTACTTTGTCAAAGTGATTGTTGAAGAAAGTTGTGGCAGAAGGATTTGTATTTTTCTACTTCTGAAGCGCGATATATTGCAATTTGAGGCTATTAATTTTAAGTGAGGGATTTGAAAACGAATAAAATTAAGTTGACTATTATGTATTAAAACTATACTATAATTGAATTCAAAAAAAGAAGATAAAAGTAAAAAGTGAAGCAGTTTGCTATTAAGTACAAATCAGTTGAATTCAAAGAAATAAAATAAAAAAGGAGAAGAGAAATGATGAAAATGGGTTTTGAACCCACGAGATCCAGCAAAGGCGAAAACTTAAGCACCCCACAAAACCATTCCTCCAGTTCGCCTCTGTGGGGGGGACACACGAAAAATATTTAACAGGTCTCACCTGTATGCAAAAATATATATATAAAATATATATATAGAGAGTTTTTGCAGAGTCTAACAGGGTCTTGTGACCCCTCAACCCGAAACATAGGTCCGCCTCTTATTGTTAGTAGTTAAGAGTAATAGTTTGTAACCTATATAGAGGTTGAATTTCATAAAATATGATCAATGGACATTCATATTTTGAGCCGTTAATATTAAAGAGGATATAGACTGTCTTTGCTCTTTGAGCAGCTGATTGTACATATTTTTTTCAGCACTCCTCTAGTCTTATCTTAGTACAACTATTATCTTTGTGAAAAAAGAAATAGTTTTTCCACTTCACTCTACTGTCCTAATTACATGATAAAAGTGAGAAAAAATTAGATCATTATATTAGATAACAAGCTAGAATTGCACATATAAGATTTTAATATTTATATTAATTAATCATGTAGGATCAATTTCTATAGAAAATTATTATTAGCTTAATATGAAATAATGTAGTATATTTTACAAATAAAAACAAAAATTAGAGGTCAACTATTTGTGGCTCTCGAGACGGTCAACTATTTTCTTTTATTGTACTCCACTAGTATTGATCAAAGATAGACTTCAGTGTACCAGCTAGTATCGATGAAAGATAGACCGGGTGTGTTATTCTAATTTTTTTCGATTTATTATCATGTACAATATTACTTTTCTTTCGTGTTGCGGAAGGAAGGGGATTGTGATCGCTCGAATTTGGTCTCATATGAATTGGCTTCGAGTTTGTATTCGACAAACGATGGTATGTGTTTTGATTTATTTTGCAAAAAATTTACTCTGGAAAAAAATGTGCTTGGAGTTGAATTATAAACTCTTGAAAAAAAATAGTTATTTTACTCCATAGGATTTTGTTAACATTACGAATTAGACTTCTTTCGACTTAATTTATTTGCAAATAGATGACAGAGGTAAGAAAAGTAGTGAAGGGAATGTGTTTGGGCAATATGGTAGAAAAAATCAGACAAAACTCAGAAATGTCTTAAGTTTCATATGTGACATTTAAACTTTCATGACAATACCTATTTTTCAATTATAGAAGCTTATAACTTATAAGTAACCAGCTTGTGCTATAGTACGAAAAAATCCATATGTCAAAATTTGTGGACATGAAGCTGTAGCTGAGGAAGATTTTTTTGAACTGCAAGCCAAGAGACAAATTTCAGTGAACCACATATTTTTTCATTTATTGTCCGTTATAAGAAATTTAAAAACAAATTACAATTATTGAAATGTCCGCACGTGCTATCGGATGCAAAGTCTTTATTCAAACCAGTATAAGAACCCGCGCAATGCACGGATAATTTAAAAGAATATTAATCTTATAAAATTATGATATAATATATCATATAAACTTAATAAATATTAGTTGTATTTTATTATTTCATATAGTGTTCCAAAATATAACACAATCTATACAAAATTAAAGGATATACATCATATAGTAATCAAATAAATTGTTTGATCCTTTTTATTTTTATTATTGAATTAGCAAGTACTTAGTACTATTGATAATTTTCTTGAGTGTTATTTATTTATCTTTTTATTTTTAAATTAATTTAAAATATAAATATCATAAAATAATCTCTATCCTCATCTTTTAGTACATTGATTTTTACTGTAATACTTATTTGATTAGTTTTCAAATTTTGTAGATTATTAAAAATTTAAATAATGTAATATTGTTTTACTAAATTATAATTTTGAATTCATCAAAAGTACAAAAAGACAAGCATTTATATATATATATGTGTGTGTGCGCGCGCTTATCTTATATATAATATCTGAATAGTATCTTTATATTTTTGTATTTTTCATTTAACTTGAAAGTTTCTTTATTTTTTTATTTTGTTTTTTATTTTAAAATAATTTTAAAATCCCAACTTGAAACTACTCCCCAATTTGAATGGGTAGTTTTTTTTCCTTTTGTTTATTATATATATATATATATATATATATATATATATATATATATATATACATTTTGTATGTTAATATTATAGCTATTTTTTTTATTTTAAAATATTTGTAAAACTCCAACTTGAAATTACTCCTTAATTTAAATGGGTAGTTCTTTTCCTTATTTTATTATAACTAATTATAAGATATCTTTATTTATAATTTAAATAGAGTAACCGATTAATTCAAAATTTAAAATTCAAAGGTTTTTTTAGTTAGAAAGGAAGTAACCAAAACTACTCCCCAACTTGAATAGGTAGTTTTGTATTTTGGTTGTTTGTTTTTTAATATTTTCGTTTTATACTGTAGCTAATTTAATATTTTCTTATTTTTTGTTTTTTAATTTTAAAATTCCAACTTGAAACTACTCCCCAATTTGAATGAGTAGTTATTGTTTTTTAAACTTTTATTTTTTTAATATAGCTAATTATAAGATATCTATATAAATTAATTCAAATAGAGTAACCAATCAATTCAAAATTTAAAAAGGTTTTTTAGTTAAAAATATAATTTATTTTATCTTAATAATGTCACTTGACTTTTTGTGGTTATACCACTTGTCTTATGTGCAGAGGCGGCTTAGCCCTAAGGCAACTAAAGCCAAGGCTTTAGGCCCCAAAAAATATAGGGCCCCAAATATTACTCATACTATATATATAACAAGTATATTTTAAATAATTACTCCTATAATTCTTTATAATAGTAAGTAAATCCTTTCAAACATTTGCTATGTCAATAATCATTATGGCATAGTCCAAACATTATTGCTATTTTTCAGGGCGAATTTAGTTGAGCTATAACAAATGAATAACATACACTTAAATGATCCTCCTTCATTCTTCGTATTCTCTTCAACTTGGATTAATTTTTACTTTACGGTAGCTTCTATACATACCCTGAGCGAATTAGTTCCATATTGATATTTTTGACTTATTTTGTAACAAAAGTACTACGAAAAACCATCAAGTAGATCGATAATACTCTAATCGATATACTAATGAATTAAAAGATTGGGTTACATAATATTGCTCATCCTAGTCACTATGGACGTATTTGCCCAATTGACACATCTGAAGGAATCAATGTTGGACTTATTAGAAAAATAAAGATATTTTCCCCAACGGAAAGATATTTTTCGAAAATAAAATTAATAAAGCTTTACCTAAGATCAACAATATCTTAAGAATAATTAAATAAATTAGCTATATTATTAATTAGGAAGAAAATATGAGAAGAAGTTGATATATTTAATTCTTGATATATTGCCTCCAAAGGCCTAACGATTCAGCTTTAGGCCCTATATTCCATCGAGCCGCCACTGCTTATGTGATAAATATTGTATTCTCTCTTTACAAAGCCTCCTTGGTGAAGTTATTTGTTCTTTTATACATAAGTTTCTTAAACAATTATAGTCAAATACTATCTTATTTTTCTTTTTAATTCGTAAATCAGATCTCGTGTGATAACGCGTTATCTACGGTGCAATAAATATTTAAGTGAGACTTGTACTTAGGGGTGTACAAACCGAATTGAAAAATCGCATCAAATCGATTAAAAATCCGACTAGGTTTGGTATCAAACCGATTTAAAAACTCGACTAAATTTGGTTTGGTTTGATTTTGTATTAAGTAAAAAAATCCGAACAAACCGACATATAAATATATAATTTTTATATATATTTTTAAGACTTTTCATAGATTTTTCTTTAAAAAAATATCTAAAAATATTTGTGATTCTCTTATGGGATGTAATATTTAGTTAAATATGAAATGTTCTATTTTTATTAACTTTAAATAATGGGTTGTACCATACTTTCTTATCAGGTGTTAGTGAATTGCGTCAATCTGTTTGTTCTTTCATATTCATATGTCAAGATCTATTAAATTTTTAAATCTTTTTTGAATTTGAAGTGGTATTTCGATAATTTAAAATTAAATAGAACATATTATTATATAGGTATCATATTGATTTTATGTTTAATTATTAAATTCAGTTAACCTTGAAAGTGTACATCAACGAAAAATTATTGTCAGACGACTAAAAAATACCTATCATATATTATAAAGAAAATTCTCATATAAGAATATGATAGATCATATGTTTGTCAAATTTTTCAATTTTTACTAAACATATATTTACTTATAAAAAAATTTAACAAAGTAAGATTGAAATAATATTCATGTAACAAAAAACTTCAAAAAATCCGACAAAACCAAACTAATCCAAACCGATATAGTTGGTTTAGTTTAATTTTAATAAAAATCGAACCAACCCGGTCAATGTACACCCCTTGCACCTCCTTTGCACCTCCTTTGAACTTCTGTATCGTACTTTATCTTAATCATATAATGTGGTTTTGTTTATAAAAAAAAATGTAGCTTCATGAATGAAGAAAAATACTTTTCAATACTTAACTAAACCAAAAACTGGGTTTAGGCTTCCTTTTTAAAAAAGAAAAAAAGAAAAAAAAAAACACTTCGCATCAAACTTAATTCTAATGCTTTGGATTCTGAAACAAGATACAAACTTTATGTAGAACTTTTGAAGTAGAAAAAAACACACATGAAATTACAGATTAGATACCGATGCTACTACGTACTTCATATCTCTTTAACCTTTTCAGTATCTTCTTTCTCCTCTTCTTTTCCACCCTTCCATAAATCGGACAGTGTTGGAAGCTTGATCTCGCCACTATGAGAAAGGGGAATGGTGAAGTTGCCAATGACTGGAAGGTCAATGGTGAGACCCAATTCCAATGTATAGTCAATGTCCCAATCTGCGCCAATATCCTTAGCCAAGCTAACTAGCACACTGTGAGGAACTTTCACTGGCACATCTAACATGGTTGTATCATCTGCCTTTATATTCCCTGGGTCTGGAATTGTTCCTGATACTATAACCCTGTACTCCATAATCGATTGATTTAAATATGATAAAAGTCAGTATATAAAAATATTTTCCGTTCGTTATATCAGTCAATGAATTATGTCTCAATCCTAGTATCCTACACTGGATCTCCGTATTTGTAATTGGAAAATTCACTATCAATTAGCAAAATCTAAAACAAGACTAAAAATCAGGGGTGTCAATGCATATTTAAAAACCGATTAAACCGAACGAACCTCACCAAACCGATTTTTAGGTTTCTTTTATTAAAACCGAATCTATAACCTTACCGATAATTAGAGTATTTTTTTGGTTTATTTAAAAAAATATTGAACCGTACCGAATGATTTTTAAACCGAACGAACCGTACCGAACCGATTTTTAGGTTTCTTTTAATAAACCGAATCTATAACCTTATCGATAATTAGGGTATTTTTTTGGTTTATTTAAAAAAATACTGAACCGTACCGAATGATTTTTAAACCGAACGAACCGTACGAAACCGATTTTTAGGTTTCTTTTAATAAAACCGAATTTATAACCTTACCGATAATTAGGGTATTTTTTTGGTTTATTTAAAAAAATATTGAACCGTACCGAATATCGAATAAATTTATAATGTGAAAAATATATTTATATATTAAATTTAAAATAATAAAGCATTAATTTTTTTACAAAACTAGCAAGACGTGAGTTTTTACTCTCTTGTGTGTGGTAGAATCACTTAGCCAGCATATGCCTATAAACTAGATCAGATAGCCAGTGAATTGAGTCCAAGGTGTACCTCAATATAACAAAAAAACGGTAACAAAGAAAAGTAGAACTTGCTTCTTAGAGGAGTTTCTATAAATCTGAAAGGTGAAAACTGTTAGTCCCGCCAATATTGTTGTATATGTAAATAATAATTCTGTAAAATATAAGTTATCGTAATAAAACAGTAATTAATTCGAGCCCACTGAATTCACAGTGTTTCCTTAAGAAATTTAATTCCCTCCTAGTACCCAAGGTAATGGATTATTTCCTCCCAGGATAGAACGAATCACACACTGGTGTAGCGGTACTTCAAACCCTAGTGTTTCAACGAACACAAAGTTCGGTAGCAAATCACACTTACAGTTGCTTGTTTGAAGTTAAAAACAATGCAGAACGAAGGAGTAGAAACTCAGAAAATCGTATGGAAATGCTGAGAGGAAGGAGTGCAATGTATAGCCAAATCTGTTGAGCGATTTCAGTCTTGTGTATTGTGTGTTGTGTGTCTTTCTTCAACAGCTGTTGCACATATATATATATAGCAGCCAGTGTTGAAGAAAAATAATCGTCCACCCTCCATGGTGGAGCAAGCATTAGCTTGTTTGTGGAGCAAGCACATTCATGGTAGGAAGAGCATTAGGCGGCTGCCTTAAAATATCCGTTACAAATGCGGATAATCTTACGTTAATATTTACTATTAACAAATAAATTTGGTCCAAAAAATTAATCAATCAATCATTTGACTGAATCCGAATCCGGGAATCCGAAGCCGAAGCCGAGCGACGGCGCGAGGCTTACTTTCTTCTTAACTCTTTAAGAGCTACAAGAAGAGCAATTATATATATACCCACCAAAAAAAAATTTCTCTTCCAATATGGAAGAATGTCTCATTGTCAAGAGAGAAAAACTTAAAATTTTACTCAAAAATTTCATTTTCCCTCCATTTCCCATTCACCTTCTATTTCATTTTAAAAACAAAAACCTCAACAAAAACTGCATCGAAGTTAAGCTTCACCAACATGTGAAATTAACAAAGAGAAAAAGTAAATATATACTTCAAAGTTAAATCTAGAATGATAAGAGGAGATTTATAGGACCGACCTGCCGGAGCATTTAAGGGTGTAAGAGATCTGCATGATAGGTACGGGAACGGAGTAAGGGTTCTTCACTGCCACCTTAGCATGATATGAAATGCTGTCCATGCTCACTTTCTTCATATCCACGTCTGTGATGCTAGCCTCTGGTTTCTCCATGTTAACCACCTTCTCTGCCACGAAATTCTTCGCTTTGTCTATCAAACCGGCCATTACTTTTGAATCCAGGAATTAAGAACGTTTTCAGTTTAAAATGTAATGCTTGATATATGAATCACTCTACAACTCCTTTGGATATAATTAAAGCATCTATTTATAGGATGTGGTTCCGAACTTTGAGAGTTGACACGTAACAAGGTTACTCCTATCAAAGATATGATGTGGATACCTCTTTTTTTACAAGAAAAAATTGTAATGCCGACACCAGTACACGTGATGGTCGGTCTTGAGCCCGTGTCCAAGGTTTGATCGCATCATTCATGGATATCTATCTTCACCATTAATTACGTACGTACTACTCTTTAGTTGGGTGGAAAGAGGGAAATTAAAGTACCTGCTTATTAACTCTTTGTTGACTTTAAAGTTGTCAATGTGGAGCTTGTCATGTTGCTGAGTACAATTGCATTGCTCTTGCGTGTGTATAATTTTATTTTTTTTTAAAACTTACTTGTGCCAAGTATTTATTACATCACAATAATTTATTATGATTAAGTGACTTATTGAGTTGAAAATATATATTAAATAATCGTACGTAAGTGATTTAAAAAGTAAATATAAAAATATATAATAAATAATAGTTAATCCGGTGCACTAAACTCCCGCTATTCGCGGGGTTCGAAGAAGGATTAGATCAACAATTGCTTCTTTAGTGCCTCTCCTAGGGGATGGATTCATGGAATATGGATACATTAACACTATATGACTTAAGGTTTCACCACGTATTCCGTCTGTCGACAACTCGTACGGATAGTCAATGATCCCGATACTTCATTTGTCAATCTCAAAAAGATTGTCCTATTACTTTTCTTTATTCTCCAAATAGTCGGTTCTCCACCTCCATATTTTTTTCTTTGTTATTTTTCATACGTCTCTGTTACGATTTCTTTTTATTCAACCGATAAATCTTGGAGGTTCCCTACCTTTTTACTTTATTAGTATTTTATTCATTCGTAAAACGTCTCAGTTACGTTTTTATCGTTTGGTCAATACATCTGAAGCCCTGCCCGGCCCATATGCACATATAGCCACTTTTGGCATCGCTGTATTGGAACAGTCAAAAGTTCGAAAACGTTTAAATTTTAGCCACTTCATCAACTTCAGACCATCGCCTCTGAAGTTGGCCGCTAAGACAGGTCTGAAAATTGGCAGTTCAACTTCAGAACTTTTGTCTGATACCGGGATAAAGATATTAATTTGAAATAGAATATAAGATTGATTCATTCATGTTTGGTTGTGGATACTAGCCGATAATTGTATAAATTTTATATCAAAATGATGAAATTAGCTATTTAAAGTGGAATAGTTAATTTCATATGATATCCCTCCGCATGAAATATCATCCCACCTAGTAACCAAATAAGCCCTAAGGGTATGAATCACCACAGAAATATTAGTATAGTAATTAAATGGTAACTGTGGAGATTACCCCTCGCTCCCACCCACTAATTTTGTTGGGCAAAATAAATAATTGACAGTTGGATCGAAATTAATTTGATTGACTAGTACAAAAATATATCTAAAATATATTATATGTATATAATGCACTTATATATATATAATATATATTTATCAGATATTATTTTTTAGAGCAGATAAAAATATATATTTCTAAATTTCGTTTTACTACATTAATTTGGACTGATTTTCAAAGATGGAGCAGCCCAAATTCATGTTTGTGGTTGGTTTTGACTACTAAACAACAGTACATATAATTACACATGTAGTAGTATTATCTTTGGGTTGGCGGGCAAAAATTGGAGAATGAGACATTCCAGAGTTTGGAATTCATGAATTGCAAGCTGTACAACGGTTTAACGTTTTGCAACACTTGGCAACGGAAGCTCTGCATGCAAGAAGAACACGAACAAGCCAAAAATGGAGAAACACGAAAAACGTGAACTAAAGCAACATAAAGCTGTTGTTTTAATTTGTTACCGCTGTTGAGCAAATTCGAAAACGAGAAGAAGCAGACTGCAGTTACTTAGCGTTCTCGAAAATGGAGAGACCGACAAGCAGCTCGGCGAAGGTGCAGAACGCCGGCACGGCGTCGATGCTGGTGGCGACGGTGGCCGATTTGATGTCTCTGTATATGCAGAGTGGTCACCTTAATCATCTTTCAGTTTTCAGCGACCTCTGCCTCTCTTTAGCCAAGTCCGCATACATTCTTCTCTATTTCTGCTTACTAATTAACTCATTTACTAACTGTGTGTCCAGAGGCGAGGCAGATCTAAAATTTAAACGCAAAAAGTGCACCTCTACACACACATGCATACTTTTTTCATCACATCAGCACAACCTGTTTTTGGAAATTGAAGTCGAATTTTTCAGCTTCAATCGTTTGACAAAAATTTGAACTACGGATTGCGGCCAAGCTTTGAGTTGTTTGGCATTGTTTGAAATGCGTGCTCTGTTTACTGCTGGACTAATTCTCAAAACGTGGAGTCATAAATTAGGTATTTCATGTTGGAAGCTTATAAAATCGTTGTGCAGATCAGGTTACGTGCAATTGCTGATATACTTATTCGTATATGTTTAACGTTATGCCAATGAAGCTAATATGTTTGTGGGTTGACCTAATAAATCAGCTGAATCAGTACTGATCGTGCTACATTTTTAATTATTGAATTGTCAATGTTTTAGTGGAATTGTCTATGTGAATGCATCAAAATGAAAAACATAGGTAAATTAAGGTGCAAACAGTGAAACACAAGGGATTAATTTGAGGCAAGTTTAGTTTAGTCAATATCCTCTAACAGCATAGCCTTATGCGAACGCACAACTGGAATTTGCTGCTTAAACAGTACTTATCAAATTTCTTATGCAATGTAGTTGATGCCCACCCATAAACCTCTTTATGTGCTTTTGCAGACAGACATACATATACATATATATATAATGGACTTAATTTCAATCAATTACTCCTTAGCAGAACATACAAAGATCTATTTTAGTCCCACTATATTTGTTGCTTTTTACAAAATGAGTTAAATTCAGTTTTCTCGTTACTTTCGAGCTGGTCCAGATTCTCTTACTTGAGATAAACTTATGTTTGAAATTCAAAAGCAGAGGCATTGATCATGCAGTGGCTAACAACGAGGTCCCCTTAAGATCACATGAGCTACCATCACTGTTGAAACAGGTAAGATAGACTAAGATGCAAACGGAGTAATGAGCTTCTTAAATTTATAATGAACACTGAAACTGCAGACATTTTTCACATTCTCAGGATGCTTCCTTTCGAAGCTGCATTTGTGTCTTTAACTCTAGTTTGCTTAATGTTTGTAAGCTATCATTCATAATCTAATGTAAGTAGATAAAAGCTGGAAATAAAATTTGATGCTGTGGTCAGTTCACAGTGTAAGTGCAGCATCTTGATGCATCCACTGTAGAATATGTTGAATACTTTTTGAATCCAATGGGAGTGTGTTCTGGAGATTTATCATCTATTTTCATGTGCCCCAAGGTGTACAAGTATAGGAATGACTTTTCCCTCCAAGACGCTTCTATGGTGTTACTGATGTCTGTCAAGGTATACCAATCTTTCATGTTTCCTCATAAAATTAGTCATATTAGTTTCCAATATGAAAACCTGAAGTCATAGCAACTAAACTTCTAATTCCAGCTTGTATACCTCAATTCTACTTGCACATCCCAGAACTTGTATGCAGTTTATACTTTTGCTACCATTTATTCTCTTTTAGTGCAGGATTTTACTGTATTTCTTCCCGAGTATTATGGCTCCCTTTGCATTGTTATAATGTTGTGGTCATTGATATACAAGTGCTGTATGTGCAAGTTCTGTGATTTTTCTACACCTTGTATTTGAGGTGCTGACTAAAATGTTGCCTGACTTTTACTTGTGCTGGACCCCCCATTAATTTCACCATCATACTCACATCTTCTTGACCTCTTCTGCCGCAAAGGACTCCTATTTCTCACCAATAATAAGCAAGCAAGTAGCAAACAGTCCTCAAACACAACCTACTACATCTTATTGTTGCTTAGATGGTTACATGATATCGGTATTCCAATGCAGCAATTACAGATGTGTTGGTAAAGCTATTAAGAATCCCCTTTCCTAATAATGTTCTCTTGGCTATTTTCCTTATCAGAGGGAATAATTAGGAAATTATAGTTTCTAACAGAGTTGGAATAAGATTTATTATTTCCTTGTAACAAATGTTTCACAAATTAGCTTCTGAAACTTGGAACTGCAAATCCTGTTAGAGATAGATATAACTAGTATAGTAGCCAAAGTAACCTTTCTAGGAGCACGTAGATTTCTTTATATTGAAAAGGAGGTGATTTTGAAAATTAAAAGCCAGAAGTCTTGTGTCCAGGTTAGAGAAAATTTGACTTTCAGCATACTGGTATATATCTGTGCGAATTAAATAGCAACTTGTTAGTGTATTGAATAGTAAATAGTTTCCCACAGCAGGCGTCTAAAATTTATGTGCCATTTATTTGGGTGGACAGCGACGAATCTGATCTGCTGTGTAAAAAAAAAAAAAAAACAGGAACACCGCTATGAAGATACTTACTGGTGCTACTCTATTCTTAAATCTACGAAAATAACTTTGTACTATATTAGCACAAATAGAAACATATAGTTACTCAGGTGATTATTGATTTAGATGGTTATAGAGCCCAATCAAACAAAAAACAAAATCAAATTTAGTATCCTCTCCAGAAGATGAGTTCTAAAACATCTATGATATATGGACGGGGAGCTAGGTTGGGTAAGGGAGAGAAAGGACAGGATAGTTTTTCTGGTAGTTTACTAGAAGTAAGGAACACAGCTTAGTTAGAGGGTTAGACGTGGAATTGTTCTTGACTTCTAAGAGATCTACAGACCCGTTATAATATTCCTCTCACATGATAAATCAGATAAAAGTGCAAATATGCTTCTCTCTAAGTACTGAGTTCTTTTGTGAACCAAAGAAGAGATAAGTGGTGGTTTAAATTGTTTCCAACATTCTCAAGAAATCTCTTTATCATGTTCATTTCCATCCGAAATGTTGCAAAGCTGGTTACTCTTGTACTTAGTTTAGACTAAATGGATTTGTTGCATCTGTGTCCTGATTAGAGTGCCTGCAAGGTTGGGTGGTTTCGGAATGAAGATACCAATGATCTGCTTATACTTATCCAGGAGGTAAGTGAAACCTTTCATGTTGATCCTGCTCTTTGGTTTTCAATGACTTCGTACCTTGTGACTTTCGATCTTATTTTTGGGATCCTGCTCAGGTTAACAGATACTTCTCCAGTGCTGAAGATATTGGTGTTGACCCCAGCTACGTCCACCCTTATGTTTCAAAAGTATTAAGAAGGTCTGTACTCTTAATGTGTTAGCCATGTCATTACTAACTGCACCTCTATTTTTAACAGTTCCCTTAATACATCAGAAGATTTAGAAGGATATGGTGTGACATCTCTAGCCGTGGTAGCTGTTACTGCCAATTTGTCAATTAAACTATTGTTCTTCTGATTGGCCATTCTTTTTTTTTTCCTTGAGATAATATGATTTCCCTCTTTCTTTGTTAGCAATCAAACTGCTTTAACTAAAGCAAGTTACTCCTTATTGTATTACTCACGTGTCATGTCCTAGAAATTAACTCGGTCAGTTTATAATTTTTTGTCAATACATGAAGCTCACACTTCTATTTCCCTCACCAATCACCATCACCATCCCATCTCCGCAGTCACTTTCACTTTAGAATAATGTCAAAGCCTCTTTGCAAATGCAGATTCTCTCCAAAGCTGAAGATGGACAGGATAGTAGCTGCTTTTCAAATCAAGGCAGGTTAATTTGTCTACTAAATGGTCTTGCTACAATTTGAAATTTTGGTGGTCTAATTGGTTATTTTTGTGTAGCCTGGATTTGGAGCTTTTCATGCTGATTTCCACATTTTAAGGGGAATGGTCACTCCAGAGAAGGACGAAATAGTAAGTGTTTTTGCTAGCGTTTGGCCATAGATTTCCAAATTTGTTTTAAAAAATCTGATTTTGGTGAAGTTCGGTTTGAAGATGAATATCTGTTTGGACATAATTTTTCAAAACATATCATTTTTAAAAAAAATATATGAAATATGACTTATACCCATAAGTTTTAAAAATTATCAAAAATACCCAACAACACTGAAGAAAATTCATACAAAACAAGCGAAACAAATCTAAAGAAAATTTATACAAACATTAGCAGATTTTAGCAAATTACCTTCAAATTTTATCTTTGCGGTGGATTGCCACATATTGGCACAATAACTTTGGTGAAGGTTTTCTTATGTTTATAGAGAAGGCAAAGCCGCGTGAGTTTAATGAGGGAAAAGTGGGTAGATATGGATTAGTTGAGTCATAATATCAGAAAGTGGGTTTTTTTATAAAATACAAAAGTTTAGGGCAATTTTTGAAATTTTTTTAAAAACCAAACGGTAATATTTTGGGCCAAAAACAACTCTTGAGCTAGTTTTGGGATTTGAAAATTTGCCAAAATATGGATAAAATCTACAAACAAACAGGTATTTGCCAAAAATAATTTGGAATTGTTTTGGCAAAATCTATGGCCAAACGGGGGTTTTGTTTAATCCATTGAGTTGTAAAAGCAAGATGGTTAATCCGAAGCTTGTTGCTTATAGTTGAATAAGAATTTAGGATGTGTTTGGTATAAAGGAAAATGTTTTCCTAGAATCACTCATTTTCTCTTGTTTGGTTGGTGAGTGAAAAACTTTTTCCGGAAAATAAATTTTTATGCTACTTTTCTCCTTTTCTTTCTCTCTGCCCCCCCCCCCCATCATATTTCCTATGCTGCCCTCCCCTCTCAAACCCCAAATACCCAACATTTTGAGGACTCTATTTTCTTCAAAAGTTTAATTATTCTTTTAAAAATTCACACAAATCCAAAGTGACTAATATTTGTTTTACTTTTTCACGCAAAAATAACATTGAAATTTGTGCTACATAATAACTAAAAAGAAAATACTACTATTTTTTTTGTTGAAAAAGAAAGTACTCTTTCTACAACATGAAAAAGTACTCATTTTGTTAAAATGAGAAAATATTTTTTCTACATCATAAAAAGAAAATACTCATTTTGTTGAAATGAAAGAAATACTTTTTACTACATCATTTTGTTGAAATGAAAGAAAATATTTATTCTACATCATCAAAAAGAAAGTACTTTTTTTGTTGAAACGAAAGAAAATACTTTTTTACATCATGAAAAGAAAATACTCATTGTGTTGAAATGAAAGAAAATAATTTTTGTACATCATGAAAAAAAAAGTGTGGGGAAGGTTGAAGAAGAATTTTGAAAAATATTTTCCCAATTGGAGGAAAATGAATTCACGAGGAAAATGTTTTCCAAAACATTTAAGCCAACCAAACATGGGAAAATTGGAAAATATTTTCCGGAAAATATTTTCCTTCATACCAAACACACCCTTTGTGTTCTATTATTAGTATCTTTTCTACTCTGAAACTATAGCTGTTCTCTCGTATACATTTTTGCAATCTACATTTCCTGAGGGTCCTGGTTCTTGTGTCCAATTGGCCCTTACATTGTTTCACATATTTTGGCTTCACTAGTGGGAAATTCCAGAGTACTGTTGCAGTTATTTCGCTTCTTATCATCACTACCTTCTCTACCGTCATGTTCTAATTAACTAACGCTAGTCATCCAGTAGCAACTACCATGAGCAGTTAGGAGAAAAGAAGTTAGGTCTTTATTTTCGTACTTTTACTACTTTAAATATACTTAAATCATACTGTTTGAGCTCTTACATAATACTAGTACTATTTTTTTCATGTTCCAATCTTATTGGCTGAATTTCATGCAGTTATTACTTGTAACAAATGTTGACAATATGGAGACAGCATCCTGCATCATTGCGCCACCAGAAACAACGTATAACCTACTTTATTTTATTCTACTTTGTTAGCTTAAACTCTAACCCTCCATTCTTCCTTTGGTGTCGGACCCTAATTTTCAACTCTTCTTGACTGTAGCTTTCTTTTAAATGGAAAACGGCTGGAGGTGACGACTAAGGTGTCTGTAGTCTGTTTCTCCCACCAACTAATTTCTCTCTCTGAATGATTTTCTTGCTATCAATTTTTGGAGTTGATCAATTAGTGTAACTGCGCAAATTCAATCTCCATTATCCTGAAATTTTGCAGGACAGTATGCAGCAGCCTCCCACCAACATCACTAAAATGCTCAAATATGGTGTGAATATTCTACAAGTGGTCGGACAATTTAATGGTAATACCAAACTTATTCCCTAAGGATACCATTTTTCATAATGAATGTGCTTATCTATTATGCTATACTATGGAGAAACTTTTACAGGTCATTATATTGCTATAATTGGCATAATGAGCTTACTACCATCTTTAGAGTCTCATGGGATAAAAGATTGTGGTAGATCTCTTCCTTTAGCTTGTTCAGGTAAACCCAAATAAAAAGAAACAACGGTGCACGTGTGTTTTAGTCTGTTTAGGTGAACATATTTGATAGTTTGTGTAAGGAGATGTTTTGTATAACTTGAATAATTATTTGCTCCTACTTCATCGCAGATCTGGAAATTGTTGAGAACTCATCAAGAATCTCGCTTAACTGGCCCACCAGGTAAATTATCATATGACACAAATTTTCTTAGTCCATGTCTTGGCTTCTCTACACTTTTTTATATTTATGGATACATGTTTGAATATGAAAATGCCATGTAGCACGCACACTAAATTTATCTCCTAAATTTTCCCTAGCAGATGATGCTCACCTGGAGTTAAACACAGTCCTCTTGATACTATTTTCTGGACGGTAAAAACATACCCGCACCGGGTGTTTACACCCGACCAATAAACAAATGACACATGATTAACTTAACTAAGCCGGGTGTAAACACCAGGTGCGGGCAAGTTTTTACCTTTCTGGACCCAGTCCCACTAATCTTAATTAATTATATGGCTAGAAATCTTTGAGTTTTTCCCCTCGGATCAAGTTGGGTCGCATGCTGACAGTTGTGTGTACTTACGATCTCAACATCAGCCTTGGAAAGGTTGCGTATTTTCTCCAGCTAGTCTTAATTTAAAAGAGTCTCTAGGATTATATGTTGCTAATATACGTAGTCACATACACATACAAACCGAGACAAACTCATGCGCATGGAGTGTCATTTTTCCTTTGTAGTCCATCCAAAGATAAATGACGAATCATTTAATAACTAGAGTTTCATCACTGATCTAACGTCAAGTTTGGTAGCTGGTTTACTTGCATATTGGTGATGATAATTGTTTGAGCGTGCATTTGGCGTCTGCAAGCCTGAGTGTTTCCTGAGGTCAGGGGCTGAGGTAGAGTGCGGGATGCGGGTTCGGCCAAACCTAATAGCTTTTATTCAAACCATGTATTTGTCTTAAGAAATCTATTGAATATGTACAACTTATTAATTTAGAACCCAGAAACTTAAAAGGATTACAATTCCGAACCTTTCAAATCCTGACTTCGCCTATGCTTGAGGTCCTTTTTGAGACTAACGGGAAGTACCATTATAATGCTACCAATTATTAGTGATTATTCTTTTTTGCATTTCTGTTAATGATGTAGTGCTTGATTATCACTACTTGGAAATTCATGCAACGGAACCTATTTGGCAGTTCCTCACTGCATAAAACCAGGATGTCTTCAAGAACTAAGGATTTATCGAAATGTTGATAAGGTAACTCATGTTTTAGATCTCCTAGCAATTCTTGCCAGGTCTTGAATGAGGTAGGCAACGAGGTTGTTCCTGGAGTCGCATCTGCAAATGGATCCTGGAAACCAATTGTACAAGACAAAAGTGTCTCAAGTCAAACATACAGCAAAAGCCAATACATTAAGCAACTACGGCATGAAAGTAAATACAGCCTGAGCGCTGCGACATTGGATAAAATTCAAATGCCAAAGCCTAGGATACTTGTGCATGCTTCTGTTCCAGTTACATCAGTGAAAACAAATGCCCCGGCAGGCTACAATCAACAACCTCAAAGAACCTTTCTGGCGCCATCTTGTCTTGCAACAACTGAAGAAAGCTCAGAAATGTGTTCTGCCATGGTTAACCAGGTTAATGAACAAAGGATAGATTTGAAATAAGAGAGCTTATTGGCTCCAAGAACAAATTACTGGAGGGGCAGCCTTAGTAGCAGACCCTCTTCGGCTATATTCCAACAATTTATGTTACCACACTATGTGATCGATAGTATCCTTTTCATTCTGCGTGCTGTTTTCGCTGCTTTATTTTAATATGAAGTTATTCACCTACAATAGATAAATTCCGTATAATTGTCTGTCCAGAATCTATTTAGCTATTTTATTACTTCAACATTTTGTAAAAAATCAACTATTGCGTAGTAATTTTTAATTTCTACTTCTAAAAATAAAACTTCAACTGGTTAACTTGACTCGAAGAAAGATTGCTTGTCTAACTTTCATAGATCTAGAGGTTAGACATTTTACCTTAATGATTAATCAATTGAATTGATCCAAACCAAATGAGAGTTGGTGCGGGAAAGATAAGAACGGAGAAGGCCGAGGAAAAGGGGGTTCCTAATTATTTAATGTGATTTGCGAAAAGAGATCATGAGATGTTTTAGAGTGTTCCAGTGACATTACTAATTGCTGAAGAAGGTTCGATGCTCGAAGATGAGATCCTTGATACCATCCTCTCTGCAGTCACAGACGATAATGATAAAATGCATAAAAACCTTTCTGATACGGAAGTGACTTCTTGTCTTTCCCTAAGAGGACTCCAATTCTTAGACTTGGAATACACGTAGACTTTGTCGTTTCTATGGTGTGTATCAATGGGTTGTAAGATGGGAAGGTGGGGACGGAAGGATAAGAACAAAGAAGGGAGCACTTTCATGCATAAAGCATAGGTGAGGAAAGGTCCAGAAATAGAATGCGGGCAATCCTTGGGCAAGACATTTGAGACAAGCTCTTGTAAAATTCTGAAAGCCAACAACAATTCAACTACTTTTTGTTCCACTTCATTTTTTTGAAGGCAAAATGCGGAATATCATATATGTATTTCTTGCCTTCTTGATTCTTTCAAACCGCATATGAACTACTAGAAAGGACATTCAGCAAGGACATGTTCATTGTAACGGCTTATTTTCATTATAAAAATATTTTGAGCAGATGGGTGTGCAGGTTGGGGATTGAAGATATCTAAGACACAGTACCCATGCACAGCATAAAATATGTATTGAAAGGTCTAAAGGAAATAAAAGGAGAATTACCAATAAATTCATCAGCATTATCTAAAGCCTTCGACGCTGCAGAGAAAGCGTGGATGGCGGCCAATAGAGTTAAAACAGGGGCTTCTTTCCATTTAACATAGCAAGCAAATGATCCAAAACTTTACTTCCGGCGTCTCTCAGACCAGAGTGCATGTACTCATTAGTAATCCAAAGCCTGATTCCTGCTATCTGAGAAGCAGTCTCCATAGATAGCTTAAAGTTAACATACATGTCTTCGTAGTAAACAGCAGCTCCAACTGGTACCTGTATATAAAAAAAAGAGCCCAGGTGTTATATGAAGTATAAAACATCAGGTTACTGTAACTTCTTGTCTATTATTAGGAGTGATACGTCAAGGTAGATTAAAATCTTTAACATATTGATTGACACGAGCCTGAAATTGTCAACTTTAATAGAAATACAACATACCTTGTTATCCTCTAATGCAGCAATATCATATAATGAAGGCCAATCCTTCTTCTCTGCTAATAGCTGGGCCGCATCTTTGAATGGCCTCAAGGCATGGACTTCATCAAACAACCATGGGAATATCATCTACATGTTAAATTAAAAGGCGATCAACACTTGCTCAATATACGAAAAGTTCAAACTTTTTTCACCCAAAATAAACAAAGGGGTCTCTTAATTCCAGCTGAAAGAAATAAATGCATTCTGCAAATTTTTGACCTCAGATCAATGGTCCATCAGACTAAATGCAAAATAAACCCATGTGATATCAGCTGAATGAGTGATTTATAAAAATGTCCATAATAAAGAAGTGTAGGCTTTATTAAATCACAAAGACAAACCTCACAACTCTGATCAATAATAAGCACCTCAAGTGGGACAGAAGCTCTTAAACCCAGTACATTAAGCATATTTTCAGCAGTTCTCAGAACTGGTCCGTGGAGAATACCCTGGGTTATGATTTCGTCCCTGATATATTGGTTGTTCATATGTCGTTCCTATTCAATCACATTGTTTAATTGATCTTTCCCCCAATCCCCAACCAAATATCCATGACTTCTTGGAGCAGTATGCAGTTGGAATTTTCTTATGTTATTTTCCCCATATGTGCCTCACAGAGGAAGTGTGAACTAGGGAAGATTTGACAGTCAATCCTGTTGAACTCTAACCATAGTGTTTCTTTGCATTTGTCCTCTGAGAATTGAACTCTCACCACTGAGGGTCTGCTACTCTTCTTCTCTCTTAGTCATTCAAAAATCACCATTTCCAGCAATTTGAACTCTTAATTAACACCATAATTAAAATCTCTTTCATTTACAAAATGAGAAAGCAACTAGGAAGAAGACGAAGAAGAAAATTAAACTTAGCTAAACAGAAAATTGAATTGTTTCTATTAAGAGAATCAATTTAGGTAAAGCAAAATCAAGAACAAGGTAGCAGTAGCTATATACATCTGCAGGAAGTTAAAGAATTATGTCGGAACTTGAACTAAGGGAAATAGATAGGATGTGCAAGGATGAGCATATACATCATAGTTGCTCATAAACAAACTGATATTAATATAATTTTAGACTCTATGGTCTATGCCACATCTCTACTGTGCCGTCAATGTGGAGGTCAGATCATCACAAAACATAAAGCGGAAGTAAAACTTTTGTTTGATGCTTGCTTCATATTATCGCGGTTCTTAACTAAAAAGCGTCCACATTGTGTCTTACCTCTCCAGTAAAAAGTACGGGGCGGCTGTTTTTTGCTGCCTCAATTGCGTTGAATTTGTTGTCATTTTCAGCCCTAATTCTGTGAGCAGACCACATTGACGACGCACCCTTCATATCAGAAAAGGCCAATGAATTAGACAGTAGCATGCATGCATGCAGAAAATAGGTACCCAAAACTATAGAAATAGATGCAGAAATTCCTTTAGCCAAGTGGTCACACTGTTGTAGCCATACTCCTATTGAAAGTTTACCTGGCAATATATGCTTTCATGCAAAAGAGCATATAAAGGATTTGCATCAAATGCTATCCATCTCTCATACTGCAATGCCACAAAGAGTTCAAATCAGCAGATATCTCATCCAGCTCCTGCACTTCTAAATATATCTCGAATTACCAAGAAAATGCTGGCAGCTCATTCTCACAAAATGGGCTGGAATTTCAGATCCTTAGCATCTCCTAAATGGCAAAAAATCTCACAGTCTACAGTAACAAATATGAAAAACTCTGTTTACTTGTCAACAGACGGAAAGACACAGCACTTCTACAGTTATCATAACACCTATATGTCATCACCAAAGTCATCATGAGCTGCTAAAGGCTTAAATATGTCATTATCCAGGATAATCCACATCTGAAAGAACTTTATTTTTGTCCAGCATCTTAAATTAACTTTTACCATGCAACAGAATATCAATTTTCTAGAGAAACAAAACTGATAATAACTTAACATGACATTTAGTTTCTGGTTCATAAGAGATCAGACATTGCACATGAAAGATTTTTGCATTCTTCCTTAACAGGATGTTCGCTCGTGTTCTTTTCTCTTTCCTCCCTTTATTTTTGTATTTCTTCGTTTGAAGTCAAAGCAGGATTAATTAGTCATGAATTATCCTATTCAAAAATCAACACAAAGATAGTCATTAGGAGTACCATATAAACAAACAAAGATGAACGCGGGCCACTGAAAATTTTTAAACTGATGAAACTGTACAGAAAGCATTTGAACTCAATGTAAAAAAATTCAAGGAGGATATCTATGGCAGCATGTTTAGTTCATGAACCATGTTTACTAATTGCTGAACAAGATCTCAAGTTTTTCGCAATATTAATCAACTTAAACTCAGAGAATAAAAATTCACTATTTTTTTTGTAACAACAATATCTCACAGCGTTCAAGAAGTAGTCACTGATTCTCCTTTTTGCTCCTTGAACTATTACAGGATCCCAGGCTCTCTCAAACCTATAAGCATAGTATGGAAGTCAAAGATTCAAATGTATGATATTTACTGGGAAAAAGAAAAGGAGGAGATGGCAAAATGATGGCTTACAGGTAATGCAATCGTTCAAAACCGGTACTAGATCCTAGACCCGAGAGACCAAGAAGCTGTAGTCCTCGAGGTGTTAAGATGCCGCCAGATGGAAGAGGCACCTATGTCACACACAGAGAAAAGGAGGGAGATAGGGTAGGGTGCAGAGAGATAGAAACATTAACATTATTGGAAAAGTATGTATCAGATGGACTCATATGAAAAAAGTAATTGTATACAAGCATAATTCCCTTACCCCTCCTCCTTCAGATTCTGCCAGGTAATTTACGACATCACGAACAATTTCAATATCCTGCGGAAACCTCTTGTAATATTTTTCATTCTGATGAACAAGCTGCTCAAAGCCTGCCTTGTAAACAGCATCAGCTGTGCATCCTTTTCCAATTGGAGGGAGTCCGCCAGTTATAAGAGCATGTTTGAGTCCTTTGGGAGCAAAACTCAAGTAAGTAACTGCACAAAATCCTCCGAAGCTCTGCACAATTATGGATCCAATCACAAGCCAGCGATTTCAAGCACAACTAACATCAGAATTAAGACTTCCATACATCATATGAGATGATAGTTGTACCTCAAAAGATATTTTCAAATAAATTTTTAGAAAATATATACTCCGTAATAAAAACGAAAATTGAAAAAATTGTTCCTGCAGTAGTCTTTTTTAACAACTTATTGAGAGAATACACGATGACATGTTAGGATCGGGAACCCGGATAGTGCGGAATTTAGCCAAACAACGGTATAATGACAATAACAAAGACAATGTAAGTTGATAATAACGGCAATTAAAGAATATAAAGAAGACACAAATTTAACGTGGTTCGGTCAAGGTGACCTACGTCCACAAGCGGAGAGAAGCAATTTCACTATATCAACAAGAGTACAAAAGAGAGTACAAATTAGAGTAAATACTCTAATTAATCCCAAATACCCCAAGAGAATAACCTCACAAAATCACTCCAAAGAAAGGGTTCACACAAGTGTTTCCCAACACTCACTCTCTTACAAAATACTCTATAATGAAATAAATGGGGAGAAAGAAAGACAAGAGTGAAAAGCTTTTGAATTGGTGTGTTTACAAATAAGGAGAAACTCCTCTATTTACAGCAAGAAATCCTTAGTCTAATAATGGATATTATGTCATGGCAAATGTCATGATCCATAAATTTGTTATAATGGATATTATGTCATGGCAAATGTCATGAACCACAAATTTTTTATAATGGATATTATGTCATGGCAAATGTCATGAAAATTTGGCCATATTACAAATCTCCACCTTGGCCTAATTTCAGCTTATATATAGTAAATTTGCTCCACCTTCTCCGCAAAAACCCCAATGGGCAAAATCATTCTTCATAAATGCCAATCAAGTTCAGGCAAAGCTTGAACTTGGACACTGGAAGAGGTTTTGTGAACATGTAAGCAGGATTGTCTCTAATGTTGATCTTCTGAACAGAGACTTTTCTTTCAGCAATGGTTTCTCGGATGAAATGATACTTTATATCAATGTGCTTCGTCCTCTCGTGATACATTTGATCTTTAGTCAAGTGAATGGCACTTTGACTATCACAGAAAATGGTAATACCACTTTGGTGTAAACTGAGTTCCGCAAATAGACCCTTCAACCATAAAGCTTCTTTGATCGCCTCGGTCACTGCCATATATTCTGCTTCGGTAGTAGATAAAGCTACTACATGTTGTAATGTAGCTTTCCAACTAATAGCGCAACCACCGATGCAAAATACATAGCATGTCAGTGATCTTCTTTTGTCAGGATCACCTGCATAATCTGAGTCTACAAAACCAACCAAAGTGTTAGTATTTCTCCCAAACTCCAAACATGTATTTGAAGTAACTCGCAAGTATCTGAGAATCCATTTCACAGCATGCCAATGTGCTTTACCAGGGCAAGCCATATACCGGCTTACCGCGCTCACTGCTTGTGAAATGTCTGGACGTGTACAAACCATTGCATACATAATACTGCCGACTGCACTGGAATAAGGAACCTGTGCCATGTACCTCTCTTCTTCCTCTGACTGCGGGGACTGAGCAGCTGATAACTTAAAATGAGCAGCAAGAGGGGTACTAACTGGTTTAGCATCTTTCATGCCAAACCTCTCCAAGACTTTCTCCAAGTACTTCTTCTGGGTCAGAAATAGCCTGTTGGCTTTTCGATCTCTTTTGATCTTTATGCCAAGGATTTTCTTAGCTGCTCCCAAATCTTTCATCTCGAATTCACTTTTCAGCTGACTTTTCAAATTGTGAATTTCTGTTAAATCCTTAGCAGCAATGAGCATGTCATCAACATATAATAATAGGTACACAAATGAACCATCATTTAACTTCCGGAAGTAAACACAACTATCATACATGCTCCTCGAATAACCATGACCCAACATAAAGGAATCAAACTTTTTATACCATTGTCTTGGAGACTGCTTTAATCCGTACAAGGATTTCTTCAACAAGCAAACATGATCTTCTTTTCCTTCAATTTCAAATCCTTCGGGTTGATGCATGTATATTTGTTCCTCAAGTTCGCCATGTAAGAAAGTTGTCTTAACATCAAGTTGTTCTAATTCCAAATCATACATGGCAACGAAGGCAAGCAAGACACGAACAGAGCTATGTTTAACAACAGGTGAGAAAATATCATTAAAATCAACTCCTTGTACCTGACTATAGCCCTTTGCAACTAATCGTGCCTTATACCTCGCATCTTCAACCCCTGGAATGCCATCCTTTTTCTTGAAGACCCATTTGCAACCAACAATTCTTTTTCCTGATGGCGGCTTCACAAGAGACCAAGTACCATTCTTGTGGAGAGACTCAATTTCTTCATTCATTGCAATCAGCCACTTGGCTGAGTCAGCACCAGAAACTGCTTCTGAATATTTTGATGGTTCTCCAATTTCTTAAGTTTCCTGTGCAACTGAAAAGGCAAATACAACATAATCTCCAAACCTTAGTGGTTGTTTGCCTTCTTTTCTTGGTCTATGTTTGGCTATAGAATACTCCTCTTCTTCTGGTTCAACTTCAGGAGTCTCAACTTCAGGAATTTCAGCTTCTGTCTCAACTTCAGGAGTTTCAACTGTATTTTGCTCCAAAGTTGATGAGCTTGGCTCAAAAGGAATGCCAACCTCAATCTCCACCTGGTTCTGTGTACACTTTCCTTTATCTGTATCACAAGAACTAGAAGACTCTTTTCTAGAATGTAACATAGAGGATTCATCAAAGGTTACATCTCTGCTAATTATAAATTTTGGTGCCATGGGATCAGGATACCATAGTCGGTATCCTTTCACCCCAGATGCATACCCAAGGAAAATGCACTTTTTATCCCTTGGCTCTAATTTTCTATCATTTACATGCATGTATGCAGGGCAACCAAATATCTTTAAATCAGAATAATTAGCAGGAGTGCCTGACCACACTTCCTCTGGAGTCTTAAAGTTCAAAGGTGCAGAAGGAGCTTGGTTGACAATATAACAAGCTGTAGAGATAGCTTCTGCCCAAAAGGCGTTTGTCACCCCAGAATTTGAAATCATGCAACGAGCCCTTTCCAAAAGAGTTCTATTCATCCTTTCTGCCACACCATTTTGCTGAGGTGTCATTCTCACAGTACGATGTCGAGCAATTCCTTCATTCTTGCAAAATTCGTTAAATTCATCATTACAAAATTCCAAGCCATTATCTGTTCTAAGCCGCTTAACCTGTTTTCCTGTTTGCTTCTCAATCAAAATTTTTCATTGTTTGAAATTTAATAAAACATCACTTTTATTTTTCGGGAAATAAACCCAAACTTTCCTTAAATAATCATCAATGAAAGTTAACATATACCTGGCACCACCTTTTGATGGGGTACGTGAAGGACCCCAAAGATCTGAATGAATGTAATCCAAAGTACCTTTTGTTCTATGAATCGCTGGAGATTTGAAGCTAACTCTTTTCTGTTTCCCGAACACACAATGTTCACAGAACTCCATATTTCCGGTACTTTGGCCACATAAGAGACCTCTTTTGCTGAGGATGGAAAGACCTTTTTCACTCATATGCCCCAATCGCATATGCCACAATTTGGAGATGTCAGAATCTGATTTATCTGATATTGAAACTGCAGCAGCACCTGTAACAGTAGATCCCAAAAGAGTATACAACGTACCAGATCTGCGTGCTTTCATGATCACAAGAGCACCATGAGAAATTTTCAGAACTCCACATTCACCTGTGTACTTGCACCCAAGAAATTCTAGAGTGCCCAAAGAGATGAGATTTTCTTCAAGTCAGGAACATGTCTAACATTGGTGAGAGTTCTCACCACACCATCGTGCATTTTGATTCGGACTGTACCTTTCCAAAAACTTTGCAGGCATCATTGTTGCCCATCAAGACAACTCCACCTCCAATAGATTCATATGTGGTAAATAAATCCCGACTGGGACACATATGATAAGAACAACCCGAATCTAAAATTCACTCATTGTTAGATTTGAAACTATTATTAGTTGCTAAAAAAATAGTTCTCTCAGTCTCATCAGCAGCTACACTTGCTTCGGCAGTGTCAGTATTTTTGTGCTCATTTTTCTTTTCTGTATGCTTTTCTTTGTTTTTCAATTTAAAGCATTCAGAAATAATGTGACATTTCTTATGACAATATTTGCACATGACATTTCTGTATCTGGATTTTGACCTTGATTTAGGTTTCTCACTACTTGAATCTTTCTTATTGGATCTACCTCTTATGAATAAGCCTTCCCTTGGTTCCCACTAGTTTCCCCAGTAATATCTCTATCTATTTGTTCTTTTGATTTCAAAATAGATTTGATATCTTTATAAGAGATATTATCATTTCCATAAAGCATAGTATCTCTTATATGTTTAAACGACTGGGGTAAGGAAACAAGCAATAACACAGCTTGATCCTCATTCTTTGATTTCAGCATCTATGTTACTTAAATCCATAAGAAGAGAATCAAAAGTATCAAGATAAGTAAGTATAGAGGTACCTTCAGCCATACGAAAAGTGTAAAGTTTTTGCTTTAGATAAAGCCTGTTTTCTACTGTTCTTTTCATATATAAGGTTTTAAGCTTTTCTCATATGCCTTTGGCTGAGCTTTCTGCTGCAACTTCACGCAAAACCTCATTTGAAAGATTTAAAATAATACCTGCTTTTGCCTTTTTGTCTATGACGGCAAACTCCTCGTCCGTCATTTTATCCAGCATCTTCTCCTTTCCTTGCAGTGCCAAATCTAAGCCATCCTGAATTAGGATAGCTTCCATCTTTAATTGCCACATTCTGAAGTTTGCACTTCGGTCAAATTTCTCAACATAAAACTTTGTTAGAGTCATTTTGGCTGTTTAAGCTAACCCGGTTAGATATGGCTCTGATACCAATTTGTTAGGATCGGGAACCCGGGTAGTACGGAATTTAGCCAAACAACGGTATAATAACAATAACAAAGACAATGTAAGTTGATAATAACGGCAATTAAAGAATATAAAGAAGACACAAATTTTTCGGTCAAGGTGACCTACGTCCACAAGCGGAGAGAAGCAATTTCACTATATCAACAAGAGTACAAAAGAGAGTACAAATTTAGAGTAAATACTCTAATTAATCCCAAATACCCTAAGAGAATAACCTCACAAGATCACTCCAAAGAAAGGGTTCACACAAGTGTTTCCCAACACTCACTCTCTTACAAAATACTCTATAATGAAATAAATGGGGAGAAAGAAAGACAGGAGTGAAAAGCTCTTGAATTGGTGTGTTTACAAATGAGGAGAAACTCCTCTATTTATAGCAAGAAATCCTTAGCCTAATAATGGATATTATGTCATGGCAAATGTCATGATCCACAAATTTGTTATAATGGATATTATGTCATGGCAAATGTCATGAACCACAAATTTGTTATAATGGATATTATGTCATGAAAAATGTCATGAAAATTTGGCCATATTACATGACATTAAGATAGAAAAACCAAATACTGAAAAGCTTCAAAGCTATCGGACCTGTCCAAGTATTGTCCAAGGTCCAGCACCAGGGACAAGACGTTTTCGGATGAACTCGGCATCATGTACTATATTATCAGCTCGGAAATGTCTCAAGTAGTTAACTAAATCCTCTAGTCTTTTTTAACAACTTATTGAGAGAATACACGATGACATTAAGATAGAAAAACCAAATACTGAAAAGCTTCAAAGCTATCGAACCTGTCCAAGTATTGTCCAAGGTCCAGCACCAGGGACAAGACGTTTTCGGATGAACTCGGCATCATGTACTATATTATCAGCTCGGAAATGTCTCAAGTAGTTAACTAAATCCTCAGCAGACTTCACTTGTGACATAGACGATGGTGTTAACGGTGTTGATAAACCTGTTCCTCTCTGCAGCGAAAGCATCAGCAGAAGGAATACAGAGAACTGCCTATGTCACTATGGTTGAGAGACAGAAAAAGAGAGAGAGAGAGTACCTGATCCATTAAAACTACACGGTACTCCTCACATGCTCTGCTTATCCATCCTCCAGCTTCAGTTGGTCTTGGGCATTCAAAGCCCGGTCCACCTTGCAAATATAGTAGATATGGCAGAGGTTGTTCCTCCTTACCAACTGCAATGTACTTGATAATCAGTAGAGAAAATAAATTAACCAAAAACTGTTCTTAAAAGAAAATAACAGTCGGCTAATCATGGAATCAATATATAAGCGTGCTAAAGTACATAACTTATTAACTTAACAGAACAAATGTAAGACAAGTATTTTGAAGCTAATAGCTTAAGCAGTATTTGGAAAACTTCTTCTAGTACCTTACATATCAGTTAAGCTGAAATTTAGAGCTTTTACTTCTAAATATTACTTTTGTAGTTCTTTATAAGCTAAGCCAAGACCAAACACTGCCTAAAATAAGAATCAAATAGAATCAACACATAAGCACGCCAATACATAAGTTAACCGAACAAATGTGAATCCTTCAATCAAACAACTACACCTCAATCCAAAATAAGTTGAGATCCACAATATGAAGTTTCTCACTATTTATTCAGAAATAGAATATTTTTACAAGCAATCGTTCTACTTAGACAGAGTAAAGTAGTAAACAAATGCAAAATCCATGATGATGAACATTGGGAACCGAATAAGAGTAATACCAGTAACGACTTCCCGAGCGAAGACTGTGATTTTAGGAGAGGAAGAGTCATCAAGAGAGTAGTCGAGAGGAACGATGAATCGGTGATCGCGTAACCGTAGGTCGGGAACGGAGTACCAACCGCCAGCGACGTGGTCCGGCGTGGATTTGCCGTCGACGGTGGCCGTCTTGTTGGCGGCCATGGCGCTTAGTTCTGAAGGAGTAGTGGAGAAGTGGAAGTGGAGATACTTTGTTCGAAGTGGAGAGAGCGAAAAAATGGGAATAGAAAATGGGAATGGGAGGTGAAGATGGAGGAGTGGCTTTATCAACGATGAATGAAGTGCCCGCATTTTGACTTCCTAAGTTTACTCTATTGGTCACGAGTTATCTTCACACACTCAAAAAAAAAAAGAATTTATGCGTTGAATTAATTATTAATCATTTACCTTAGAGGAAAATAGAAGAGTTAGTTACACATACTAAACTCGTAAGCTAATCTTTTACTAGAAAAAAAGGTGAAAAACCATAAGAATGAGTGAAGTGTTATGTTTTTTTCGTTATTTGACTATACTAGTCTTAGAACGCGCGTGTATCTTTTCTCGATAAGTATACTTATAAAAAATATACATAAATATTATATTAAAAGTTTTGTTTAAACTATAAAACAAAAATAAAAATTCTGAAAATGGTGAGTATTAATTCAGACAACTAACTCACAAAAAACAAAAGGGCAAAATAGAACTTCTCAAGCATTAGTTATTATCCAACTTAATTTTTTTTTTAATTTTATAATTTCATCACTTCAATTTTACCAATTAAAGTATCATACTTCCTTTTTACTTACCAAGTTCATGCACTCATCACTACCAATAATACATTTTTAAATTCTACAAACTTTATTATGGAGATATCTGTTAAATTAATAATTATGTATGTTGTATAAGATCTATTTGTACTCGTAGGCATTATAGAAATAATATTAAAAATTATGACGACAAGCAAAATATTTAAATAAGTAAAATCTTACTCAATTTTAAATTTTTAAATATTAAATATTTTTGCATAATTCAAATGGCGAGAGCGATTAATAGCTAAAATTTTGATTAATGTCAAGATCTAAAATATTAAAAAAAATAATTAAATGACAATTTTAACCAATAGTACATTCTAAAAATACTATCAAATCTTTTGTGAAATAAGACTTGTTCGACAAACAATTTGAGAAAAATTCATTTATAGTCACTCGGGCCAAACTTTTAACACCCGATAGCCCAAAATTACAATATACAATAGCCCAAAAGTAATTCTAGTGGCTAGCCCAAAAGTACTTAACTAAGAGGCTCAGATCTGCAAAGACAGATCGCGGAAAAAGAGAGGCGACCACGCCAAGGCTGCAAAATCACTGATTGCATGCAAAGTAAAAACCTTTGAATCGTCGGTCGTCCGGTGATTTGCCAGGCCAAGATACAGGTCGGATAGTCTCTATGCCTGATCCAGTTAGCCCAGAATTCGGATAAAATATCATCACTGTCTCAATTGTTATGTACCAGAAAAGAGGAACTAAAATCATAGAAACAGAGACAGAGAAAGATAGATTTGGCTGTTATTGTTGATTGATGCTAAAGAAATGACTATATAGTAGTAGTACATATTTTCAGGAATTCAAGGGCTGTTGAATTTGTTTTAAAAGTGGAAAAAGAAAATCATTGGCTAAACAGAGAGGGGCAACCACCCTTTGAATAAAAATCCCCCTCACTTGTCGTTTGGTGAATTAGCGTCTCGTTCAACGACTTAAGGTCCCGAGCAGCTTTGTGATGTGTATTATGACTTGCGTGTGTGATCGAGTTTGGTTTTCGAACGATTCGGAATCAAATTGGAAGAGCAATTCTTAATTAATAAGCTTAAAAGAAAAGAGTTGACCGAAGAGTTGACTTTTGAGCAAACGACTCCGAAATAGAATTTTGATGAATTCAATAGCTCCGTATGGTGATTTTGGACTTAGGAGTGTGTCCGGATATTTATTTGGAAGTCCGTAGTTAATTTTGGTTTGAAATGGCGAAAGTTGAAAATGGAAGGTTTGGAAGTTTGACCGGGAGTTTTACTTGGGTGATATCGGGGTCGGAATGTAATTTCAAGATTTGGATTAGCTCTGTTATGTCATTTGAAACTTGCATGCAAAATTTGACGTCATTCCAGGTTAATTTGACATGTTTCGGCACGAGTTTTGGAAGTTGGAAGATTTAGAAATTCATGAGTTCGATTTGTGGTGCGATTAGTAGTTTTGACGTTGCTTGATGTGGTTTGAGGACTCGAGCAGGTCCGCGTTATATTTTAAGACTTGTTGGTATGTTGAGTTGAGGTCTCGGGGGCCTCGGGTGTATTTTGGGGTGAGTTTTGAACGAGTTTGGGCATTTCGGTACTTTGATGCTGTTCTAGAACAGTTGAAGTGCGGAGGGAGCATTTTGGAGTGCTGAGGCAAAACATTATGTGCGGACCTTAGAGGAAAATTGTGGACCGCAAAAATCCTCTTGCGGCCGTAGAAATCCTCTTGTGGCCGCAGAAAGGAGAATTTGCAGGTTCGACAGTCTGATTTCGGAAACTTATATCTTTTGATCTATAAGGAATATGGAGATGATACAAAAATAAAAGTGTATCCCTTTGAGTCTAGTTTTCAGAAAGTTAAACCATTTATTATTTGGACATTTGTATAGAAAGTTATGATTAATTTACTAAATACCGATAGTGTAGATATTGCTGAACTGCGACCGCACAATTTGGGTTGCGGCCGCAGAACATGGGATGTGCGGACCACACAAAAATGTGCGGTCAGCACTTTGGAGGTTAGACGTGGTACCATATAAATGAGGTTTTTATCTCATTTTTCAATCTTGGACCTAGAGAGTTTGGTTTGTGGCGATTTTTCGTAGGTTTTTCAAGAAAATCATCGGGGTAAGTGATTCTAACTCGGTTTTGGCTATATTACATGAATTCATTATTGTTTTTATTATTTAATTAGTATTTTGAGATAAAAATTTGGGAGAAATTATAAAAATTTCATAAAAACAAAGTTTTTGGATTTGAATGTCGATTCAGAGTCGGATTTGAATGAAACTAATATAGTTGGACTCGTATCAGAATGGATATTCGGATTTCGTAAATATTTTGTCGGGTTCTAAGAGGTGAGTCCCGCGTTGACTTTCAGTTGACCGTTTAATACGAAATTTTAAGTTGACGTTATATTATCCGGAATTATTTTCGATAAATTTTAATGAAGTTATACAATTAATTTGGATAGATTTGAGTTGCCTGGAGGTCAATTCAAGCAAGAAGGTTATTTTGGAATATCGACTAACTTCAAAAAGATAAGTATCTTGCCTAACTTTGAGTGAAAAAATTACCCCTTAGGCGTTGAGTCATATGTGTCATTTGTGTAATGTGAAAGTCGTGTACGCGAGGTGACAAGTATGTACTCAGACTTATATGTGCAAATTTTATTGGTTTAAAGTCTTAGGCATTTTTATGTATTACATTGGAAATTTGCTGGCACTTATTAATCCTTATTTGTCATGCCTCACTCTTTGGTTGTCGAATTTGTTTTATATGATAATTTGGTGTGATTGCTACTTTGATTTTTATGTGAATTTCGTGTGCTTGTTGAATTGACATTTCCCGAAAATAATTACATTATGGATTTTCTATCTGTAAATAATTTATTAAATAAGTTTAAAAGGAGACATTAATCTATTTGCCAAAAATTTGGATTAAAGAAGGCGTTGTTCCTTGATGAATTACTTTCTAGTTCATGTTGTTGAAATTGGTATTGAGTTATAAAGGTCGTAAATCATATTGAGGTAAAGTATTAAATTGTGAAATATTATTCTGTTGGGTTGTTCACTCCCGTATTTTTTTTGTTAAGATTTTGTGCACATTATGGTCGAGTCATGGGCTCCTTATTGTGGAAAATAATGTATCGTTGATTTCTGTGGCAAGTTATAATATTTGAGCACTTGAGGTGTAATTTATGAGATGTTGTGATAATTGAGCACTTGAGGTGCAATTTATAATATGTTGTGATATTTGAGCACTTAGGTGCAAGTTGTGTTATGTTGTGATATTTGGGCACTTGAGGTGCGATGTGCGAAATATTGTGATATTGATATGCATGCGGTGATATAAGGTTAGGGTATTGAAACGCATGCGGTGAGTTAAGGTGGGCTTGATACGCGTGGCTAGTAGGGGAACTACTAGAAATCATGCGGTGTGATAAGGTGGGCTAAAACGTAGGATACTATTTCGAAAAAAATAATTTTTAAAAACTAAATGTGAAGGCTCCTCCGATGATATAAGGAAAGATTGAAATTTATTTATGATTTGGGACTCCGAGGTGGTATCTCGGGAGTGCCTTTTGGTGAAATTTATTTATGATTTGGGACTACGAGGCGGTACCTTGGGAGTGCCCTTTGATAATATTTCTCTATGGTTGCACTTGCCTTTGGTTATTTTATTTTTTCGTGATATGTAAATTATTGTGTTCTTCCGTGATGTATTATTTGAATTTATTATGTGTTTTGTATTCCTTGTTGTATTGTGTTGTCTTTGGCCCTTCGTACGAGACTCTGAGGATTTGTGTTTCTGGTTTTTACTGGTTTTCGAGGTTTGAGTTATTTTGAATAAAAGAAATTGCTATTATGTTTTAATTTAATAAATTTTGAATCCAAATCGGTAGCTATCCGAAGCTTCATTTTATTTGAAATGTCATTCTCTTCACCCAAATGAGTTTGAAAATAAACTCATTTCTTTGTTGATTTCTTATTTGGTTTAAAAATTGTAAACTTACTTTATTGAAAATAAATTGATCCTGCAGATCTTATATACATTAATATTTTGGTACGTGAGTTGTCCGTGCGGTTGTAATAGAGATATGGACATAAGGTACCGTAAAAATATGAAAGTGGGTTGAGACCCGTATTTTATGATTTGAAATGAGGTGTCACGGAGTGACTTTTATTTGAAAGAATTATATTCGAAAGGTTTTTATTTGAAGAGCTTATATGTGAAAGATTTATATTTGAAGGACTTACATTTGAAAGATGTATATTTTGAAGGACTTGATTAATTGGTTGTACTTGTGTTCATTATTTTCTTGAGCAATATTTATGGTGTTCTTGTTGCCTTGCTGTTTATATCACTAGTTGATTATTGTTGTTATCGCTGCTATTTGTCTTTCTATTATTTTTGTATGTTATATTGCACAAGTTATTTGACTAGTGAGTGTCTTGACTGTATCTCGTCATTACTCCACCGAGATTAGTCTTGATACTTACTGGGTACCGAATGTGGTGTACTCATACTACACTTCTGCATATTTTTGTGCAGATTCGGGTATTGAAGATATCGGATTCGGACAGAGGTTGGAGTGTGATCGCAAGGATTTAAGGTATAGTTGCTTGGTCGTCGCAGTCCCTTTGAGTCTTTCCATTTTATTGTACTGTCAACTATTATTCGAACAATATTGTATATTTGATCCTTCATATCATTGCATGCATTCAATTAGAGTTCGTGACTCAGTATTACCAGTTTTGGGAGGTTGTTATATTTGTTTTCGCTTTTATTTTCGACACTTGTTTTAAATTATATGTTTAAAAAAAATGGCTTCAACTGAAATTGTAATCGGCTTACCTAGTCTTAGAGACTAACTGACTAAGTGCCATCATGACGCTTGAGGTGAGATTTTGGGTCGTGACAATAAATTTTCACGTATATGGCATTAGTTGATTTTGATGGGAATCATAATTTCAGGCCCACCATTACTATATATTTACATGGATATTTATGTATTTCTTTCGGTAAAAATAGATTTGAATACTGGTATATTATAAAATATATACAAAATAGACTGTCACTATATATAATTTATATACAATAAACTGTTACTATACAAAATATATACAAAAATAGACTATCATTATACAAAAAATATACTAAATAGACTGTCACTATACAAAATACATACAAAATAGACTCTCACTATACAAAAATATACTAAATAGACTGTCACTATACAATTTATATACAATAGATTGTCACTATACAAAATATATACAAACAAAATAGACTGTCACTATACAAAATATATACTAAATAGACTGTCACTATATACCAAATATATAAAATAGTCTATCACTGTACAACAAATATATAAAATAGATATTTTGGACTAGTAGATGTAATATGTTTGAGTCGGAGGGCCATTTTGTGTCAATGGTAAAAAATATGAGCTATTAAATTTTGAGGGGCTATAGAGGGTAGTTTACTCAAACAATTTTGTGGAAACACATGATTATGATCTTGAGTAAATGACGATGTATGGCCATCCAAACGTTTTAATAACCCATATTTTCATCTTTGACCCGAAATGGCCTTTAGGCCTAACTCTTTTGCAAGTTGTAGCCACAATTCCCAATGCACTTAATTCTTATTTCCTACTCCTCTATTTATTTCTTATTCTCCTCCCACATCCATCATCGATATAATCACCACCAATCCAGCTAATCTCCATCGACTTCCTCACATCATCGCTCCAGATTATCTCTACCACTGATCTCACTACCACCGATTTACCATATTTCCATAAGTAAATCTTCATCTCCCTCTCAAAACACACTCAAATCTCAAACCCAAAATCAAATCGAGACCAACAACCATCCCTTGCGAATAGGAAATTTATAGAAATAATTTTTCTTTGCCTAAAACATCTCCACCACTACCTATCATCGATGATAATTTTATTATCCTCCGTGTTACTTCCTTCACTTCTATAAAAGTCATGCAATTCTAGATTTATAAGGGATTATAGCAAAATACTTGGCTAGTGATATCTATCGACCATGGTTGCGATATGATAAAGACTCCGTTGACCTTCCCTTTTGCTTTCCTTTTCGGCTCCGACTTCTTTGCAACGACCTTACAAATGTATAGATAATATATATATGTTGTATAATAAGTGTATATGCACTATTATACAATTTGTATATACTGTTTATACAATATTAATGTTATTGGTGGGTTGTTGGTGTTTTACGAGCCGTTTTGGAGGTTGGGGCTTCATGATTCTTTTAGGATGAATTTATGTGCATTTCCTAGGAAGAAGTAAAAGGTGAAGTGTATTTGTGAAGGTGGTTGTTGTTGCTATCTTCTTCTTCTTCTTCTTCTTCTTCTTCTTCTTCTTCTTCTTCTTCTTCTTCTTCTTCTTCTTCTTCTTCTTCTTCTTCTTCTATGGATTCTAAAGGTATTTGTATATGAGATTTATAATTAATGTATCTCATGTACAATAAATATATATTTAGTGTATCTTTTCTATAATGTCTATGTATCTATATACACTTTGGAGTTTTGATACAGTATACATTGATTATACTATTTCAACTACGATAATTTTTTCAGTCTTTGGGTTATTTTTGGTGAGCAAAAAAAAGATATGGAATTGTATATACACTATTATATTGTATAAATTTTGTATATAAAGTGTATCATATATTTTCAGTGTAACCCTAAATCCTAATGTATCTTTAGCGTATCCTAAGCGTTTTAGTGTATCCAAAGTTTATATATTTCTTATTAAAAAAGTATATATATTGCTCTACAATGTATAAAAAATGTATATATTATTCTACAATGCATAAGAAGTGTATATATTATTTTACAATGTATAAAAAGTGTATTTACTAGTGTAAAATGTGTATATTGTGTGGACAACATATACGTCACCTTTTTCTTTTTCTTCTTATATTATGAATATTTTTGCTTATGCAATAGCATATGTTTTAGATTAGATCAATAAAAATTTTAGGTTCTTAGTAAAATATAAAAAGACTGCAATTTATGTGTAATAGGAAGGAGTTTGGTAGTTGGAGAGGTGAAAATGCTCAAAACTTACCCAAAAAAAAGAAAGAAATCCTAAACATAAAAGGAGGTGAAAGTGTTTGAAATTTTTTAAAAAAAATTAATGATTTTTCCGTGTATCATAACAAACAAAAAAAATCCTAAAACCTAAAAGAAACTTTTTTATGGACTTAAAAGGAATAGAATCAAAAACTAAGGATCCCAAATGCAAAAGAGAGTTCAAACTGATGTAAATATTTTTTTAGACACTTTACAAAAAGATTAGGCGGCCACTGAGTTTTTTTTTGTTTTAGTTGCTAGCCCTTGTAATTGATTTTGGGCTATTAATTGTATGGTTTATTTTGTGGCTATCGATTGTCATTAGTTTTTTTCGGATGGCTATAAATGATAATAGCTCAATGATCTTTGTGCTCCTTTTGCTATGTTAATCATTCAAGCTAATGATAAATTATTCTTCCAGCTATCTCATAAGAATCTCAAAATTTATATCTAATAGTCGCACTCACTCAAAATTTATGCATAATTGTCCGGCTCTCACCAAGCTGATGCCTAAATGGCTAAATTTTATGTCTATCAAAACTTTTAAATGCAATATAATGACAATACTATTGCAAACTTCAAAACAAAATAGAACATAGAAACTAAAAGCTCGATGAATCCTATATCACAAGTACATTGATAGGGAAAATATCTCTTTGTGAGTTTGATTAGGAAGAATAATGGTTGCGCTTCATTAATCGGAATTATATTTTCACTTTGACTATTTTGAATTATGGATAACCTTCATATGTAATTCATACCACATAATACATGGCACTTTATTAATGCATGTCACGCCCCAAAATCCCAATCTGTCGTGATGACGCATATCTCGATATTAGGCAAGCCGATAATATCAATAAACAATAATTTCTTTTAAGTTTGAAAATATAATATTTAAATACAATACAAAATCCCACAAATACTGATACTAACACTCCCCAAAATCTGGTGTCACTGAGTACATGAGCATCTAATATGAATACAAGTCTGGAAAAATACGGTCTATAATAGTTTAAGACCAAAATACGGTAAACAAGAAGATAGGGAAGGAGAGACAAGGTCTGCGAAACACGGCAACTACCTATGAATCTCCGAAAGATCAACTGTACGACAGAAGCAATACCCGCTATGTCCCGAAGCACTTGGATCTACACACAAAGTCCAGGGTGTAGTATGAGTACAACCAACTCAGCAAGTAATAATAATAACTAAGGAACTAAAGATAGTGACGAGCTACACAGTTATAGTTCACTTTCAGTAATTCCAGCAAAGAATAGACATGTTTTCAAGTTCAGCAGTTTAAGTAAAATCAATTTTATACAGTTCATGTTCATGTAATCTCGATATAGAATCTTTCAGAGAATTTCACAACAATGATAGATAGCAACTAAATGCAATAACAAATGAAAAGCAAGTACAGCCTCTCAGGGAAACAGTCACTCAACTCGTCACAACAGCTCAACCACTCGACTCTCAGCCCTCAACACTCACACTCAATGGGTACCCGCGCTCACTGGGGGTGTACAGACTCCGGAGGGACTCCTACAGCCCAAGCGCGATAATTCGCACGGACAACTCACGTGCTGCACGGACAACTCACGTGCTATAATATCCTGTACGGAAAACTCACGTGCCATAATATCCTTACCTCACCGATAGGCCCTCTGTCTTACTCAGTCCTCAACCTCTCTAGTCTCTCGGGCTCTAGGAAATCACAAAGATCAGCCCAAAAAAAGATAACATAGTGAATCGACAAATATCAAGAAAGACTGAGGTACGATGTACAAGTAAAATCATGACTGAGTACAAGACATCAAATAGCAAATAGTTCAACAAGTATGTGACCTTTGTGGGTCCCAACAGTACTATCACATAGCCTAAGCATGATTTTTAACATGATTTACAATCAAATTTCTTCAACACAAAGGGAGCATATAGCTAAGAAGTTATTCAACCTTACAGTTTTACGGGACGGACCAAGTCATAATCCCTTCGGTGCACGCCCACACGCCCGTCACCTAGCATGTGCATCACCTTCAAAATAATCACATGACATAAAATTCGGGGTTTCATACCCTCAGGGCCAGATTTATAACCGTTACTTATCTCAAAACGTAAAATTCTTTACTCTGTTATGCCTTTGCCTCGCAAATCGGCCTCTGGATGCCTCAAATCTAGTCACAATAATTCGTTTAAGTAAATAAATTTTATTGGAATTAATTCCATATGAAAATACAATTTTTCCATAAAACTCCAAAATTTAGCTCAAACATTGCTCGTGGGGCCCACGTCTCACAACCTGACAAAAGTTACAAAATCCAAAAGCCCATTCAACCATGAGTCTACCAATACCAATTTTAATAAAATCCGACCTCAACTCGACCCTCAAATCTACAATTTAAACCAAGAGGGTTTTCTAATCTTTCCAACTTAATTCACCTATTAAATGTTAAAAACAACCATGAATTCGAGTAATTTAACCAATAATGAGTTAAGAACACTTACCCCTTTTTCCCTTGAAAATCTCCCAAAAATCGCCTCTTCCCGAGCTCCAATCCGTCAAAAATGAAAAATGGGACTTCGTCCCATTTTCAGAACTTAAACTTTCTATCCAAACCTGTCTTCTTCGCGAACGCGACAGGTCCCTCACGTTCGCGAAACACAAAATCGTTCTGCCCAACATTTGCTCTCCGCGAACGTGAGACACTGCTCGCGAACGCGATGCTTTACGGAGCTCTTCTTCGCGAACGCGAGTCCCCTTCACGAACGCGAAGGCAAAAATCCATGCCAACTATTTTTCCCTTCGCGAACGCGATGAACAACTCAACTCCTCTTTGCGAACGCAGGGGCCCACTCACGAACGCGAAGGGCAAATATTGTGTGACTCGAATTCCCCTTCGCAAATGCGAGGGCCCACTCGCGAACACGAAGAAGGAAACCAGAAAAACACACCACCAGTCTTTAGCCAACATGCCAAGTCCAAAAATGATCTGTTAACCTCCCGGAACTCACCCGAGTCCCCCTTCCCTGAGATCTCAACCAAACATACCATCAAGTCCTAAAACATCATAAGAACTTAGTCGAACCCTTAAATTACCTCAAACAACGCTAAAACCACGAATCATACCCCAATTCAAGCCTAATGAACTTTGAAATTTCAAGTTTCCACAAACGACGCCGGAACCTATCAAATCACATCCGATTAACCTCAAATTTTGCGCACAAGTCATAAATGACATAACAGAGGTATTCAAATTTTCAGAATCGTATTCCGACCCCGATATCAAAAAGTCAACCCCCCGGTCAAACTTTCCAAAAATTCAACTTTCGGCATTTCAAGCCAAATTCCACTACGGACCTCCAAATAATTTTTCGAACACGCTCCTAAGTCCAAAATCACCATACAGAGCTATTGGAATCATCAAAATTCAAATCCGAGGTCGTTTACACATAAATACACATCCTGTCAACTTTTCTAACTTAAAATTTTAAATTATGGGACTAAGTATCTCATTTCATTCCGAATTCCTTTCGGACCCGAACCAACTAACTCAATAAGTCATACATCAATTTTAAGGCATAAATTGAGCAGTAAATGAGGGAACAATGTTATAATACTCAAAACGACCAGCTGGGTCATTACATTCTCCCCCTCTTAAACAAACGTTTGTCCTCGAACGAGTTTAGAATAATACCTGGAGTCTCAAATAGGCGTGGATATTTTTTCCGCATCTTCTGCTCAATCTCCCAAGTAGCTTCTCCGACTGGCTGGCCTCTCCACTGTACCTTCACTCATGCTATGTTCTTTGACCTCAGCTTTCGAAGATGCCGGTCTAAAATAGCCACCGGCTCTACATCATAAGTCAAATTACCGTCCAATTGTACTGTACTGAAATCCAGAATATGAGACAGATCCTCGACATACTTTCGGAGCATGGATACATGGGACACTGGGTGAACACCTGATATACTAGGTGGCAAGGCAAGTTCATAAGCCACATCTCCAATTTTCTTATGTATCTCAAAAGGTCCAATATACCGAGGGATAAACTTGCCCTTCTTCTCGAACCTCAACACACCCTTTATGGGTGAAATCTTGAGCAGAGCCTTCTCCCCAACCATGTAAGTAACATCACGGACCTTTCTATCACCACAACTCTTCTGTCTAGATTGCGCAGTGCGAAGCCGTTCCTGAATCACTTTGACCTTCTCTAAAGCATCTTGAACCAAGTCAGTACCCAATATTCTAACCTCACCCGGCTCAAACCAACCCACCGGAGACCGACACCGTCTCCCATATAAAGCTTCATACGGAGCTATCTGAATGCTTGATTGGTAGCTATTATTGTAAGCAAACTCCGCGAGTGGTAGAAATTGATCCAAAAAACCCCCAAAATCAATGACACAAGCGCATATCATATCCTCTAATATCTGAATAGTGCGTTCGGACTGTCCGTCTGTCTGAGGGTGAAATGTTGTACTCAACTGAACCTGTGTGCCCAATTCTCACTGCACTGCTCTCCAAAACTGTGAGGTAAACCGCGTACCCTGATCTGAAATGATAGACACCAACATACCGTGTAGGCGAGCAATTTCGCGAATATAAATCCCAGGCAACCACTCCAAAGAATAATTAGTACCAACTGGAATAAAATGTGCACATTTGATCAACCGATCTACTATCACCCAAATAGCATCAAACTTTCTCAAAGTCCGTGGGAGCCCAACTACGAAGTCCATAGTAATACGCTCCCACTTCCACTCCGAAATTTCAAGTCTTTGTAGTAATCTGCCCGGTCTCTGATGCTCGTACTTTACCTGTGGACAATTTAAACACTGAGCTACAAATCCAACTATATCTTTCTTCATTCGCCTCCACCAATAGTGCTCTCTCAAATCCTAATACATCTTCGCGCCGCCTGGATGAATAGAGTACCGCGAACTGTGAGCTTCCTGGAGAATCAGCTCACGCAAACCATCTACATTAGGCCATAGCCTGCCCTGCATCCGTAATACACATTCATCTCCAATAGTGACTTCCTTGGCATCATCGTGCTGAACCGTGTCCTTAAGGACAAACAGATGTGGATCATCATACTGGCGCTCTCTGATGCGATCATATAAAGAAGACCGAGAAACCACACAAGCCAAAACTCGATTTGGCTCGGAAACATCCAATCTAACAAATTGGTTGGCCAAGGCCTGAACATCCAATGCTAAAGGCCTCTCTGCTACCCGTAAGTATGCTAAGCTGCCCAAACTCTCCGCCTTACGACTCAAGGCATCGGCCACTACACTGGCCTTTCCGGGATGATAGAGAATGGTGATATCATAATCCTTAAGCAACTTTAACCACCTTCGCTCTCGCAAATTAAGATCCTTCTGTTTAAACAAATGTTGTAGACTCCGATGATCAGTATATACCTCACACTGGACACCGTATAAGTAATGCCGCCAAATTTTCAAGGCATGAACAATAGCTGCTAACTCGGATAATTCTTCTCATGCACCTTTAACTGTCTGGACGCATAGGCAATCACCCTACCGTCTTGCATCAGCACTGCGCCGAGACCAATACGCGACGCGTCACAAGCTGTAATTAAAGTTGTAGGCAACACCAATACTGGAGCTGTAGTCAAAGTTGTTTCGAGCTTCTGAAAGCTCTCTTCACACTTATCCGACCACCTGAACGGAGCACCTTTTAGGGTCAATTTAGTCATAGGCGATGCAATAGACGAGAAACCCTCCACGAAGTGACGATAATAACCGACCAAGCCGAGAAAACTCTGAATCTCAGTAACTGAAGATGGCTTGGGCCAATTCTGAATTGCCTCTATTTTCTTCGGATGCACCTTAATTCCTTCACTGGACACTATATATCCCAAGAATGCCATCGAACTAAGCCAGAATTCACACTTAAAGAATTTGGCATAAAGTCTCTCCTCTCTCAGCCTCTGTAATACAATACCCAAATGTTGTGCATGCTCCTCCTGGCTACGTGAGTACACCAGAATATCATTAATAAATACTACGATAAATAAATCAAAATATGGCTGGACTACACTATTCATCGAATGCATAAATGCTGATGGGGCATTGGTTAGCCCAAAAGACATCACAAGAAATTCGTAGTGGCCATAACGAGTTCTAAATGCCGTCATTAGAATATCCGAATCTCGAAATTTTTAACTGGTGATACCCCGATCTCAAATCAATTTTGGAGAACACCCTCGCTCCCTAAGGCTGGTCAAATAAGTCATCAATACGTGGCAAAGGTTATTTATTCTTGATTGTAACTTTGTTCAACTGCCTATAATCAATGCACACCCGCATAGTACCATATTTCTTCTTCACAAACAGAACTGGTGCACCCCAAGGTGACACACTAGGCCTAATAAACCCCTTTTCAAAGAGTTCCTGAAGTTGCTCTTTCAATTCTTTTAACTCAGCTGGTGCCATATGATACGGAGGAATAGAAATGGGCTGAGTGCCCTGCATCAAGTCAATACCGAAATCAATATCCCTGTCGGGTGGCATACCTAGCAGGTCTGCAGGAAATACATCCGAAAAGTCTCGCACGACCGGTACTGAATCAATAATAGGAGTATCTGCATCAACATCTCTCACAAAGGCCAAATATAACAAACATCCCTTTCTAACCATATGTCGGGCCTTCAAATAAGAAATTACCCTGCTAGGAACAAAATCTAGAGAACCTCTCCATTCAACCTTTGGCAACCTCGGCATCGTCAACGTCACGATTTTTACGTGACAGTCCTGAATAGCATGACATGGAGACAACTAATCCATACTCAGGATTACATCAAAATCAACCATACCGAGTAATAAGAGATCAACTCTGGTCTCCAGTTTCCCAATAGTTACCACACACGACCAATACACACGGTCCACAGTAATAATATCGCCCATCAGTATAGATACACAAACAGGTGAAACTAAGGACTCACAAGGCATATCCATATAATGAGCAAAATATGATGATACATATGAATAAGCAGAATCAAGGTCAAATAATATAAAAGCCTCCCTGTGGCACACTGAAACAATACATGTGATCATTCCATTTGAAGCAACAACATCTGACCTGGCAGGAAAAGCATAAAATTGGGCATGACCGCCACCTGACCGGCCTCCCCCTCTTGGGCTACCCCTAGCTGCCTGACCCTCACCCCGAGCTGGCTGGGCGAGTGGTGTAACTACTGATGCTGGTACCGTCGGTCGAGAACTCTGCTGTAGAACCCCACTCAACATCCTAAGATAATCTCTCTTGAAATGGCCCAATTCTCCGCACTCAAAACAACCCCTCCTCTGATGGAACTGCTGCTCCTGATAACCCGAGGAATACCTGTAGAAGCCTGAGCGGACGAGGCATGATGAGAACTCTGCGCTGGTAGTACACTGAATGAAGACTGTCCTGAGTGAGCACTGTAAGAACTGTGGCTAGCTGATGCACCACGATGAGCTGGACGAGTCGCCTGAGCGTGTCTGAAAGAACGACCCTTACCGCGGGAAAACTGGCCCCTTCAAGGAACACCACTGAAATCACCTGAACTACGAGGCCTCTTAGCCTCCCTCTCAACCCGCTCCTGACTGCGAACCATCTCACTTTGATGAGCAATGTCGACCACCTCGTCGAAAGTGGCACCATACACTCTCTCTCTAGTCTTGAGTAATCGTAGCTAAAAAGTGAGGCCATCTATGAACCTTCTGATCCTTTCTCTGTCTGTGGGAATCAACCAGATAACATGATGGGCCAATTCCGAAAATCTCATCTCATACTGCGTCACAGACATATCACCCTAACGAAGCTGCTCAAACTGTCTACGCAGCTCCTCTCTGTGGGACTGAGGTACGAACTTCTCCAGGAATAGACTGGAGAACTGCTGCCAGGTAAGGGGTGCTGCACCGACCGGCCTACACCTCTCGTAAGCCTCCCACCATCTGAAGGTAGCCCTAGAAAACTGAAAAGTAGTGAACGGGACCCCACTGGTCTCTAGAATACCCGTTGTCCGAAGCATACGTTGACACTTATCCAGAAAACCCTGAGCATCCTCTGACTCAGCACCGCTAAATGGTGGAGGTCGAAGCCTCTCAAATCTCTCAAGTCTCCTCTACTCATCATCTGCCATAACAAGAACTACCGGGGCCTGAGCAGCTGTAACCGGCTGGGCTGGTGGTGCCCCCGGTAGATGAAGTCCCTGTACTACCTGGTCTGGAGTAGGGCAACAGGGGTATGAGTACCTCCCCCGGCCTGAGAAGTGGCAGGTGCGGCCTGAACCGAAACCACCTGAAGGCCTGGAATCTCAATAGGCACAACTGGTGCCTGAGCTGGACCTGTCGGCTCAGCTATATCTGGAATATGCTTCTGAGCTGGAGCAACTGGCATTACTACAGGTGCAGGTCCAACTGCGGTACGAGCTACACCTTGACCTCTACCTAGGCCCCAGCCTCTACCTCGACCCCGGCCTCTCGCGGCCCTAACTGATGGCACTAGTGGCTGACCGTCCGATCCGGTAGTACATGTCCTCACCATCTGTGAGAGAATAGAATAACAGAAATTTAGTTTCCGGAATCAACAAATTTGCACGATAGAATACAAGAAAGTGAAGTTTTTCTAAGGGTTCTGCAGCCTCTTGAAGATAAGTACAAACGTCTTTGTACCGATCCACAAGACTCTACTAAACCTGCTCATGACTCGTGAGACCTATGTCACCTAAAGCTCTGATACCAACTTGTCACGACCCAAAATCCCAACATGTCGTGATGGCGCCTATCTCGATACTAGACAAGCCGATAGTATCAATAAACCACTATTTCTTTTAAGTTTAAAAATATAATATTTAAATACAATACAAAATCTCACGAATACTGATACGAACACTCCCCAAAACCTGGTGTCACTAAGTACATGAGCATCTAATATGAATACAAGTCTAGAAAAATACGGTATATAATAGTCTAAGACCAAAATACGGTAAACAAGAAGATAGGAAAGGAGAGACAAGGTGTGCAAAATGCGGCAGCTACCTCTGAATCTTCGAAGATCTACTGTATGAGAGAATCAACACCCGCTATGTCTCGAGGCACCTGGATCTATACACGAAGTGCAGGGTGTAGTATGAGTACAACCAACTCAACAAATAACAATAATAACTAAGGAACTGAAGATGGTCACTTTCAGTAATTCCAGCAAAGAATATACATGCTTTCAAACCCAACAGTTTAAGTCAAATCAATTTTATACAGTTCATGTTCATGTAATCCGGATATAGAATCTTTCAGAGAATTTCACAACAATGACAGATAGCAACTAAATGCAACAAACAAATGAAAAGCAAGTACAACCTATCAGGGCAACAGTCACTCAACTCGTCACAACAGCTCAACCACTCGGCTCTCAACCCTCAGCACTCACACTCAATGGGTGCCCGCGCTCACTGGGGGTGTACAGACTCCGGAGGGGCTCCTACAGTGTCACGACCCTAAATTTCCTCCGTAGGAGGTCGTGATTCGCACCTAGTTTCTAAGACTAGGTAAACCTATCAATGCGGAATAATAATAGATATCTGAAATAAATAAACTACAATTCAAACAATTGCAACTCCCAAAACCCGGTAGAAATAAGTCACAAGCTTCTAAGAATTTATTCTCTATGTCTCTGTACATCAGAGTCTAAAGCAAATAAGGAAGACAACATAGTAAGATAGAAAGGGACTCCGGAGTCAGCGGACGCTGGCAGATATACCTCGAAGTCTCCTTGTACAGCTAGTTTACTGATGCCTGGTCTGATAAGATGTACCTGGATCTGCACAAAAAGATGTGCATAAGCGTAGTATGAGTACACCACAGCGGTACCCAGTAAGTGCCAAGCCTAACCTCGGTAGAGTAGTGACGAGGTCATGTCAGGCCCTACTGAAAAATAAATAATGGCATGGTAAAATGTTTAACAATATAATAGGATAAAATGATGATAGAAATGAATCAAGTAGTATGTCACCATTTAATTACACCAAATAATGGCAATTAATACCTCGTGGAAACAAAATAGAATTCTTTTCAACTTTAAGAAAATCACAATAGGCAACTACGACCATAAATCAATATCAACAAGGACACTCTTGAGGTACCGCCTCGTAGTCCCAAATCATAAATAAATACACAATATCTCATTTTCTTATCTCACCGCGGGAGCCTTCATAATTTATTTTAAAGAAAATATTTTTTCCGAAATAGCATCCCGCGTTTTAGCCATCCTTATCACACCGCATGACTTCTAGTAGTTCCCCCTACTAGCCAGGCGTATCAAACCACCCTTATCTCACCGCATGCATTTCAATACCCAGACCTTGTACCACCACATGCGTATCAACATCACAATATATCATAATTTGCACCTCAAGTGCTCAAATAATTTAACTTGCCAAAATACTTCAACACCAATATTTTTCCACAATAAAGAGCTCACGGCTCACGCCAACATAAATCATCAATAATATTTTTCCACAATAACGAGCTCACGGCTCCATCACAATGAGTACGAAAATCTTACAAAAATATTCAGGAATAAATAATTCAGCAAAATAATATTTCAAAATCTTTAATATGTTGCTTCAATACCAAATTTAAAAATGTCAAATACTTCATATTAATAATATTTAATTTAAAGAAAATCAACTTCAAATAATGCACAGAATAAAAGAAACCAAGTTTCAACTAAACAGGTGAAATAATTAGCAGGAAAAGGTCAAGCAACTTTAAAATATAAACATTAAATCAATGATGAAGAATATATTAGAATAAAGTAGTTTAATTAATGCGCAACAGTGATCTACACAATTTAAAAATATAATCTTTCACATTTAGCCCGTGTACACACTCGTCACCTCGTGTACACGAGTTTTAACACATTACAATTTATCACTTCAATACCAATCCTAGAGGAAATTTTCCCCACACAAGGTTAGACAAGTTACTTACCTCGACTTGCTCCAATTTAACCAAGTAATATGCTTTTTCCTCGATTTTTCGACTCCGATCGACTCGAATCTTGTCATAATTAATTCGACACAATCAACAAAAAATATAGGAATCAATTTCATAAGAAAATACTACATTTTTAATAAAATCCGTAATTAGCTCAAAAATTGCTCATGGGACCCACGTCTCGGAATCCTGCGAAACTCACAAAATCCAATAACCCATTCAATTACGAGTCCAACCATATCAGTTTCACTCAAATCCGACTCCAAATCAACACCGAAATCTCAAAAATTCGTTTCTATAAGATTTCTAAATGTTTCTCAAAATTTCAATCTCAAAGCACTAATTAAATGGTGAAAACAATGATATATTCGTGTATATTAACCAAATCCGAGTTAGAATCACTTACCCAAATATTTTTCCTTGAAAATCTGTCAAATATCGCTTCTGCTCAAGCTCAAGTTCATCAAAAATGGCAAATGGGACGAAATCCCCAGTTTTATAAACTGACGAGGCCGCCATCGATCCTGGGTATCTATCATGGTTTCGATCTTTAAGGCCCTCGATCTTGGCCTCGGTCACATCCATCGATCCTCGGTATCGATCATGGCTTCGATCTTTATGGCCTTCGATCACTGGCCTCGGTCATAGCCCTCGACCCTGGGCCTCGATCCTGGGCCTTCGAGCTTGCCTTCGATCATGGCCCTCGAGTCTGGGCTCGATTTCTGGGCAGAAGAACATTTGCAGCAGCTGTTTAAGTCCCATTTTAGATCTGTTAACCATCTGAAACTCACCCGAGACCCTTGGGACTTCAACCAAATATACCAACAAGTCCTAAATTATCATACGGACTTAGTCGAGTCTTCAAATCACATCCAACAACACTAAAAACAAGAATCACACATAAATTCAAGCTTAATGAATTTTGAAACTTTCAATTTCTACAAACGACGCCGGAACCTATCAAATCAAGTCCGATTGACCTCAAATTTCGCACGCAAGTCATAAATGACATAACGGAGCTATGAAAATTTTCAGAACTGGATTCCAATCCCGATATCAAAAAGTCAACTCCCTGGTCAAACTTTCAAACTTAAATTTCTATTTTCGCCATTTCAAGCCTAATTTCACTACGGACTTCCAAATAAAATTCCGGTCACGCTCCTAAGTCCAAAATTACCATACAGAGCTGTTGGAATCATCAAAATTCTATTCCGGGGTCATTTTCTCAAAATGTTGACCGAAGTCAAACTTAGTATTTTAAGGCCAACTTAAGGAACCAAGTGTTCCGATTTCAACCTGAATATTTTCAAATCCCGAACCAACCATCCCCGCAAGTCATAAATTAATAAAAGCCCATACAGAAAGTTTTATTTAGGGAAATAAGGTTCTAAAAGTCAGAACGACCGGTTGGGTCATTACATACAGCCCAAGCGCCATAATCGGCACGGACAACTCATGTGCTGCACTGACAACTCACGTGCTATAATATCCTACACGGATAACTCACGTGCCATAATATCCTTACCTCGCCGACATGCCCTCGGCCTTACTCAGTCCTTGACCTCTCTAGTCTCTCGGGCTCTCAGAAATCACAAAGATCAGCCCAAACAAAGATAACATAGTGAATCAACATATAATAAGAAAGACTGAGGTATGATATACAAGTAAAATTATGACCGAGTACAAGACAGCAAATAGCAAATAGTTCAATAAGTATGTGACCTTTGTGGGTCCCAACAGTACTATCACATAGCCTAAGCATGTTTTTAACATGATTTACAGTCAAATTTCTTCAACACAAAGAGAGCATATAGCTAACAACAAGTTATTCAACTTTACAGTTTTACGGGACATACCAAGTCACAATCCCTTCGGTGCACGCCCACACGCTCGTCACCTAGCATGTGTGTCACCTCCAAAATAATCACATGACACAAAAATTTGGGGTTTCATACTCTCGGGACTAGATTTATAACTGTTACTTACCTCAAAACGTGAAATTCTTTACTCTGTTATGCCCTTACCTCGCAAATCGGCCTCCGGATGCCTCGAATCTAGTCACAATAATTTGTTTCAGTAAATAAAATTTATTGGAATTAATGTCATATGAAAATATAATTTTTCCATAAAAATCCGAAATTTAGCTCAAAAATCTCCCGTGGGGCCCACGCCTCGGAACCCGACAAAAGTTACAAAATCCGAAAGCCCAATCAACTACGAGTCTACCCATACCAATTTTACCAAAATCTGACCTCAACTCGACCCTCAAATCTACAATTTAAACCAAGAGGGTTTTCTAATCTTTCCAACTTAATTCACCCATTAAATGTTAAAAACAACTATGGATTCGGGTAATTTGACCAATAATGAGTTAAGAACACTTATCCCGTTGTTTTTCTTTAAAATCTCCCAAAAATCACCTCTTCCCGAGCTCCAATCCGTCAAAAATGGTTCATCCCATTTTCAGAACTTAAACTTTCTGTCCAAACCTCTCTTCTTCGCGAACGCGACAGGTCCTTCACGTTCGCGAAGCACAAAATCGTGCTACCCAACATTTGCTCTCCGCGAACGCGAGGCACTACTCGCGAACGCGATGCTTTACGGAGCTCTTCTTCGCGAACGTAAGTTCCCCTTCGCGAACGCGAAGGCAAAAATCCATGCCAACTATTTTTCCCTTCGCGAATGCGATACCCAAGCGCAAACGCGACGAACAACTCAGCTCCTCTTCGCGAACGCGAGGGCCCACTCGCGAACGCGAAGAGCAAATCTTGCCTGCCTAAACAATCCCCTTCGCGAATGTGAGAGCTCACTCGCGAACGCGAAGAGTAAATCTTGCCTGCCTCAAATTCCCCTTCGCGAACGTGAGGGCCCACTCGTGAACGCGAAGAAGGAAACCAGAAAAACACACCAGCAGTCTTCAGCCAACATGCCAAGTCCAAAATTGATCTGTTAACCTCCCGCAACTCACCCGAGCCCCCCGGGACCTCGACCAAACATACCCTCAAGTCCTAAAATATCATATGAACTTAGTCGAACCCTCAAATCATCTCAAATAATGATAAACCATGAATCATACCCCAATTCAAGCCTAATGAACTTTGAAATTTCAAGTTTCTAGAAACGACGCCGGAACCTATCAAATCACGTCCGATTAACCTCAAACTTTACACACAAGTCATAAATGATATAACATAGGTATTCAAATTTTTAGAAATCCGATTCTGACCCCGATATCAAAAAGTCAACCCCCTGGTCAAACTTCCCAAAAATTCAACTTTCGGCATTTCAAGCCAAATTCCACTACGGACCTCCAAATAATTTTCTGAACACGCTCCTAAGTCCAAAATTACCATACGCAGCTATTGGAATCATCAAAATTCAAATCCGGGGTTGTTTACACATAAATCCATATCCGGTCAATTTTTCTAACTTAAAATTTTAAATTATGAGACTAAGTGTCTCATTTCACTCTGAATTCCTTCCGGACCCGAACCAACTAACCCGATAAGTCATAAATCAATTGTATGGCATAAATTGAGCAGTAAATGGAGGAACGAGATTATAATACTCAAAACGACCAGTCGGATCGTTACAATCCAGTTCAAGTACTACAAGCCATCAAAATTCACAACATGTTCTAACTTTAAATAAATTGTGAATTTTTGTTACTCAAATAATCATGCAAGAAGTAGATATACAATAATAATAAATAAAATAAAAAAGATCACTTTTTTGGATAAAAATTTACAATATTTGACACTAATTATACCTACAATGCACCTACAATGAGACTACATAAACAATACATTCAAATTTGAACTTTTCAGAAAAATAAAAACCAAACAAAAAATAAATAGAAAAAATGCATAAGCATGAGATTTTGTATTGAGTTTAACATATCATGCAAACCGCCTCTCTTTCTCTCTCTCTCTCTCTTTATATATATATATATATATATATATATATATATATATATATATATATATTTGTTGCGCATGTTGATCAAGAAGTAATATATAACATACCTTAAAAAAATTAAATCACAAAAGAAAAGTAAGAATCACACCTCGAAAAGTTGCTTGATATATGTGGCTGGAGCCTGGAGGGGAGCTTATTTATATAGAGTAATAAATAATGGTGCTTAAATATAATTCAAAATTTATGAATCATTTTTAACCTAAAGTCTTAAGTGGTATAATCTTTTATTCCTAAAAAACGAATTGTATGGCAATACGAAAAATAAAAAATAATAATTGTGTTACCTAATTTATATAACAAAAGAATAATCTTTTCACAATTAAGACAATGCAAACGTATGTGGAATACATTACAAAAGGGAATAATATATATACTGCCCTTAAGATTAGGGCTTCAGAATGAATTTAGTCTACCGTTGCCTCAAACTCTTTTTTCCTATAGCAATAATACATTAATTAATTATACAAGAGAAGAGAAAGACGATCTTATAAGGTAAATCTTAATTGATTTTAAAGCTCTAACTTTCTACATATCTCAAATAAGGAAAAACCTGACAAATAAATTTTTAGTTCATTTTAAAATTCTAAATATTAGAAACTAATTAAATGACTATTTTATCCAGTGTGAACTCTATTTTAAAAGGATAAACAAGACGAACGACGTTTCGCTAAGGATTTTCGTGCTTTTAATATAGTATAGATATAGATAGATAGATAGATAGATAAGAGAACAATATAATTTCTCTTGTTATAAATTATTTTTTTACCTTCCTTCCTTATTTAATTATTTGGTATTAAAAAACTCAATCTTCAAATTAATTTATATTTTGTTTATTAAGGATTTTTCCGTAGTATTAAGTACTCTATTTAATTATTATAATTTTTTTATTTCGTCCACATTTTCTTCCAAAAAAGAAGAAAAATAAAAAAAATACTTGTAAATCGACAAGTATAACCAACACTATCACCACAAACACGGAGTCGAGAAAGAGCAAAAAGGATATTCATGATATTAGGTAAGATTTTTCTTCATTCTCTCTGCTCGCAGAGCGGTATACCGAAAAAATTGGTTAATTTTTGGATGTCTATCTTACCTGATATCTCTGTATACGGGTAAAATCGAGTACAATGAGCACCTCGCTTTTCCGATGAGGCAAACGGAGCAGGGACGTGACTGTGAGGAATCGAAACCAAAACCAAGAGCCTCTCGTACCAGGCCCGAGCAAAACACCTACCCTCGGAGCCATCGAGACAACGTCCCCCATGTACGGTTCGAGTCCCAAGACTTCGAAGAGCATTACCAAATGACCGCACACGATTAACAAAGGGCCGAGATATCCGTGCCCAACCGGATATCACTACGAGAATTACGGCCCCGTATTGGTAGAAAATCAGTGATTAGTGAAAAAGAAGATTTTTACCTTTTCTTAGAATTGTACCTAGGGTAAAACTCTTCTACTATATAAAGAGGAAGCTAATTATTCATTAGACACAATGTAACAAGCATACCAAGGCAATATACTTCTATTCTCTCTGTTTCTAAAAGTTATTCAAAGTTCTTGTTTTGGTTCATAAGTTCTTTGTGAGTGCAAGCCCGGAACCGAAGGCAGGTTCCTTGTTAGGCCTTTAACCGAGCTCGGACTCACTATCATTATTGGTTTGGCTATTTACTACATCTTTTATTTGCTTTATCTAACGTCATTAATTATTTGTATTGAACTAATACACATATCCTTAAAATTGCGTATAAATTTAATTGTTATCCGTTTTTAAGGGTAAACAGTTTGGCGCCCACCGTGGAGCTAAGGATAACAGTGATAATTTGATATAAATTTTCATAACGCACTCTGTTTTACGCTTGTTCTTTGAGATTTTAATTTCAGGTCAGTTTAGAATGTCAAACTCTCAATCTGTGCACTTGAACGTTAATGCTGAGTCTAGCCACCATGGCGAAAACAATAATATAGTGCCTAGCAACGAGTTGCCCCCTGTTGACCCCAACGAGGTCCTAGTTGCGGACCCGATCGATGCCAACTCGCATGTGGCCATCAATGCGAACCTGCCAACCTACCCCAAGAACAACGTTTGCGGAGAGGCCTTATGAGCAGCTCGGGGCACGCACGACGGTGAAGGCGACAAGATCAAGCTGCGGGTGATCTTCGAAATGTTACAAGATCAACAAGCGGTGATAGCCCAGTTGCATAACCAAAGTCGCGCCCCCAACAGAGTTGAGCCTGGACCATCCCGGGAAAACACTCGAAGAAATGAACATGTCACATGAAGTCTAGGTGAAGTTGAGCCTGGGGCCAACCCCGAAATAATAAAGATGCTTGAGGAACAGACAAAGCGGGTGGAATGGGGGGAGAAGAAGATTGACCTCCTCGAGCACGTGACCTCCTACACGTGTGCCATCAAGGGAAATGACTTGGAGAATGACTAAATCGAGTCGGTTTTGCTAAAAACGTTCGAGGAGACCCTGTCGAAGGGAGCAATGATATTGTTACACCCCATATTTTCGTATGTAAGAGTACGTTGTAAGACAATTGATGTAAGCTCATAAATGAGATCATTTTTGAAAGTAAATATGGTAAGTTAATCATGTTACCTTGGAGGTTATAAATCTTTAAGATCATAGATAACAAGTACCAAGAGGGTTGAAAGACTTAGAAGTTAAGCAAACTGAAGAAAATAAGTTTTGTCGAAAGCCGATAAGTTGGGAATATTATAACATGTAATATTGGGATAATAATAGGGTGATTAACATGATAAGGAAGTTATGTTATGAGTTATTTTAGGCTTATGATAGTTGTTGTTACGTTTTTAAATCAAGCGAGTTGTGGAACAAAAGTTGGCAAAGTTCATCACAAGTTACATTCATAAATGTGCTGAAATTTAGATCAAATGTAGCGGAGCTTTTCTCCCAATATACTTGTAACTACGAGATGATCCATATATAAAATTGAATATCTATGAATCTAGTTTTCAACTCATTAAACCGTTTGTCGATACGATATCGAAGTAAAGAAATATTCGCGTTTTTGCAAGACTGCGCAAGCAGCTCGGTTGGGACCTACTTGAGACGACCACCGACCTTACGTCTTTTAAAAGATGTTTCAGCCTCATTTCGGGTCATTTCTCACCCAAATTTCGTCCAAAAGTTCTCCAAAACCCTCACTAACATATCCCAAGATCCCAAGAACCAAACTCAAGGAAAATCAACTCAAATCATCATCAAATGTGTTGAAGACTACAAGAGAATGCTTCTATGATGCTGTGGTGTGATTGAGGGCTATTGTGAGCTAAGTTGAGATAGGGTTTCGAGTTGTATATCCTGTCCAAGGTATGTATAACATCTTCTTGATTGTGCCTAAGGTTAATCTTGTGTTGGTTGTGTGGTTTGAGTGAAAAATCATAAGATAGCACTTGAAAGAACATAGGATATGGTTGTCTTTTTGGTTGGACTATATTGTGGCTAAATATATAGTTTGGGGTGGCTGTAAATTGTGAGAAATAATTTTATAATGATGTGGCTGCTGTTGTTAAGCTTTTCTAGGTGTTAATTAAGTTGATTGACGAAGAAAATATGAAAAATAAGTGATTGGCGATAAAAGTTAAGGTGCTAGACGTATGTGGCTGTTTTGGAAAGCATCTTATGGATGTTTTGAACTAGAAATAATATAGTACATATAAGTAAGTATGATGTTCTGAAGGTTGTAAACTAAATTATTTAATAAGAGTTGGATTCAATTTATATCTTGTTACGAGTAAAAACGAGTTTGTCGCTCAATATGATTGTTAAGATAATCGGAGAAACTCATATTGGATTATATTGTTGTTGCTATTGTTGGTTATAGTTGTTGTTGTTGGGATATTGATGATCCTTAGTGGTCTTTGGGATGTATTAAAAATAGGGGAGTTGCTGCCCGATTTTCCTTAAGCCATACGACTAGCCAAATACGATGGTACGACATTATATGTTAACGGGCAATATCATTTCACTTGTTGTAGATGCAAGAAGTTGTGTTGAGCTTGGTTGAGTAATAAGGAAGAGATCATACAGGTATGTTAAGGCTATCCCTTCTTTCCTTTTTCATGATCCATATGATACAACGAAACGATCAAGCACGCCACTTTCACGAATGATTTTATTCCTAGAAGTACTAGGGTTACCTATGTTCTTGATTTCCTATATGTCCTACTATCATATCGTATGTTCATGGGTCTCATGACATTCCAAGAGATCTTATTGACTTATTTAATTATGCATTACATTCATTTATACATGTATATTGACCCATGACCAGATGGCATTATATACGCGTATAATATATATATATATATATATATATATATATATATATATATATATATATATATATATATATATATATGGGGTATGGGGGAAAGGTTATGGCGTTATATACGCACCACCACTTGATCAACTGGTATACGTTAATGATTTCGCCCACAGTGACTGCGATGATATGATGGGATGCCCTCATAGGCTTGATGATATTATGTATGCATATACCTATGCATGGTATGACATTTATACGCACATGCATGACATTATAAATTTTTCATGACTCACAGAGCTAGTCAGAATTACAGGTTGAGTTCTTTACTCCATGTTTCTTTCCTATCTTTTATATACTACTTCCATGCCTTACATACTCGGTACTTTATTTATTATGACATCCTTTTTGCCTGGGGACGCTGCATTTCATGCCCGCAGGTCTCGATAGACAGGTTGAGAGCTCTCCTAGTAGGCTATCAGCTCAGCGGAAGGTGTTTGTGCACTCCACTTGCTCCGGAGTTACCTATTTGGTCAGTATGATTTAGACATGTATTGATTGGTATGGCGGGGTCTTGTCCCGACCTTTATGACATTTATGTACTCTTAGAAGCTTGTAGACAGATCTCATGTATATGGATACTTGTATGGCCTTATCGGCCTATGTTTTGAGTATACAAATGATCATATCGGCCTTATAGGCCCGTATGTCACATGTATAAGTTTTTATTTCATGTTGGGTCATCCTATGTCTAGTATTCCCTTATGTTTTATTCCTGTTATCTCATGACGGCCCTTCTAGCCCACTTACCCATGACGATATGATAAGAAAGATATGTTATATTGGTACTCGGTTATGTAAGGCACCGGGTGCCCATCACGGCCCTACGGTTTGGGTCGTGACAAAAGTGGTATCAGAGCAGTTCTATCCTAGGGAGTCTACAAGTCGTGTCTAGTAGAATCTTGTTTATGGGTGTGTTGTGCACCACACTTATAAGTAAGAGGCTACAGGGCATTTAAGACTGTCACTCTTTCTTCTTACTCTAGATCGTGTGGTAGAGCTCAGTTGTAAGAAATTTAAACTCCTAAATTCTATGTTATTCGTTATACAATGACATCTACATCTAGAAAGACAGTTGGTAAGAGATTGGATATGGCTATGGAAGAGTTGAATCAGAGGAACTCAATTTTGCGTCATGCTTATGATGCGTAAATGTAAGGCATTCAGTAGATTATGTGTGTACTACGACGTGTAAGCTTCTTGATAAGGAGCCCTAAGGCATGAATATTTGTCCACCCCTATGGTAAAAAGCAATGAGAGAATCAGAAGGTAGATACAAGTTTCAACAAATTAAAGAAGCTAGGTGAAGAAGGATACGAGGTACCCAATTAGTGAAGATTATCTGTATTTACAATTCAGGCAGAGAAATATAAGCATTCTGAGTTACTTTCAACAATAACAAAGATATATTCACTTGACAACACCCATTTCAGTTATGCCCTGTGGGAGCTAACAGATATAATTTAAGAGAAGGATGGGATATCAACATCCAGCTGGGGTTAGAGTAACCCAAAATTGTGGATGGATTGTTATCATTAGCTCACATTTATGAAGGATATTACAAACGTGGTAATAGTTCTCCTTGTGAGACACCCAGATGGTGCACTCTAGAATAGTACAATCAGATATGAATACTAGAATGTTCAAAAATTTCAGAAGATTGGCATTGGAATCCTAGAAGGGACAAATATTTACCTTTGTATGGCTCTCATCCCTAGTAAAGAGAGAGTGTTAGACGACCCGAAGAGCCAGCGAGGTGAATCAAGGGGGGCTAAAAGTGAAAGAATATTTTGTTGAAGTTTTCATAATAAGGTGATAGACAGAAATATTAGCAGGAGAATAAGAAGAAAGTAAATGAAGCATTATGAGTAAGATGTGATAAATGGATGATAAAGATAAAATCAAAATATGACAGGACTACAGATTCTATAGTCAAGTGAAGGAAAAGACAAAAGGTTACATACCTTGAGACAATAAAAGAGTATAAGCCATAAAGTCATGTCCCCATTTCGATAAATGAGTTGGTGACTCGTACGTGATTACCAGAAGGAAAAGTTAGACCCCCAGAGTAATAAAAATTAGTATGGGCTAGTGAATAAGATAAACTGAACATGAATTCGGGACTGAAGGATTTGATAATAGTCGACATCGTGAGAATTTCAGATATCGCGTTCTGACATAATAGAATGGACAACAAAAGAAGAACCTTTAAAGGTCATTCAGGAAGACGCTTCCCTACATCAAGAACTGTGAGCAAAGTTAAGCTTAAGGGACTAAGTGTGCTAGTTACACTAGGTGTCACCTTCGTGCGTAAGAAATTCAGTTATCCATGGTACAGAAAGGTTACCGCAAGGCAAGTAAAAGTCCGTGGAAATGTGAAAAGACTCCAAAGATGAAGAGGTAAAACATTTATAGGTAAATCTTCATAGCATTAAATATTAGTACTCCCGTAAAGGGGGAAGATGGTATGATATGGTATTAAGTCGGAGTTATGTGGTGCAGGTAACTATGGAATAGTAAAGGAAGAATGTGGTAGAAAGGAGAAAGGAATGAGATTGCATTTATTCAGATCCTATGGATATGATACGACTCTAGAACATTATGTAAGCATGACGACGAGGAGAGGCAGTAAGGGTTCCATCACTAGATGTTATTGATAAATAAGTGCAAATGAACACTTGATACATAAGGAGCCAGTGTGCGGGGTAAGTTAAGACAAAGGATATAACCCAAGAGAGATTACACAGAATATAGATATGAGAATGGACTAACAAGTATTTAGTAGTTGATTCAGGAAGAGCCTAGTCATGGGTAGACAAGAGGATACAGATAAATCAACAGATTGTGTAAGATTAACGTAGTGAACCCAACATAGTGAATTCAGTCTTGCAGATATGATGTCGTAACCCTTGAGAAATATTCAAATAGGAGTTGGGGTAATTATAGGTACCGTATAAGTATTATGGAAATAAAAGAAAGTGCCACTAGGAAGACAGTCAAAAATTTCAGTTCAGAAGCAACCCTACGAGCACAAGGGCGCAGAGGTAAGTAACGAAGGATAATTATAAGCGAGTAAGAATATCAAAAATTATTTCGAGTATACGATGTAATAAGCTTACAGCTTTACAAGAGTCAAAGGCCCCCCTAAGTCTACAGAGAAAGACTAGCTGAGAAAATAAGGAAGAAGGCTTCAACTTAAGCATAGTGACATAAAGCAAAAAATGGTCTTGTAACAACAGTCTCACTATAACATTGTATGCACTCCATAAGAAAGTGGCACCTATCATGGCTAATGAACGGGAAGAAAAAAAAACCAAAAGCTGATATTTGAGATCATATGAGTTACAAAAAATTTCAGTATTTGTGGGCAATGAGATAAGCCATGTATTCATGCAACAAGTGGCAAAACGACCATGAAAAGTAATTGCTTATGTTTAAAGACAATTGAGAAGGCAAAAAAAGAAATCTATGGTGCTAGCAATTTAAAGGAAGATTACGAGTAGCATGAATAGATATGTGTAGGTCGCAAGCTAAAGTATCGTAGAGCGACAAGGGTTTAGGTAGATAGGAGTAAGGATAAGTAAAGATGAGTGAGAAGGTGACAAGAATAAGTAAGGCCTCGGGATTAAGCCCATCAAAACAAGAGAGCTGATGGTTTTTGTAAGTTAAAGAAAGCTCAGTATAGCTTGAATTAACTCGGAGGAGTCTAAGACTGGGTGCATTTAGAAGAGATGAAATCATGTCCCGGTAGTAAAATAAGGGTGTAATTGTGATTAATAAGAGGATGACGTCTAGGCCTTTGATTGAGTAAATATTTAAAGAAAAGGGATTTCATGAATTACACAGGATTAGAATATCCCCATAAGATGAATCACTTTGGGATGCCATGAAATACGGTTATTAAATTATAGTATTTTCCCTATGTGGATCAGGAAAAACACTTCAAATGTTCTCCGATGCAACGTGAGCCCTAGTGATAATGTATTACGCAAGAGATTTCAAGTTATCAGTGGTAGAATATAGATCAACGTTGAGGTAAATCACCAATAGATGGATAAAAGTACAAAGTATGAGATGATATTAGGCCGTCATTCTTAAGATGAAAAGTAATAAGGAAGCACTAAAGGAATTAGATTTATACATATAGATAAGCATCGAGAGAGTAACCTAGAGTTGGGTAGCAGACCTCGGTAATAATAAACCGAAGTAAGAGTTATGGTATAGTATGACCTACCTAGTTTTAGTAAAGCCATAAGCATAGATAACCGAGGCTATGAAACAAGATATATCAATAGTCGTAAGTTCTGGAGATTGGCTAAAAGCTGGACGAAAAAGGAGAGAAGAGTCGCATAGCCACACATACAAGGAAAAAGTTGTACAGGCTGCATGACAGAAGGTAGCAACAGTTAAGAGATTGGAAGAATTCCAATCACAAGTCGTGGTGTGAGAAAGAGGACTAAAGGGGGGAATGCCATGGTCTTTGAATTTATTCACAGAATAATTGCCTAGATGGCAAGGACAATATTAAAGTATTCGCAAGAGTAATACGTTATGATATTGATAAGCACATAAGTCAAAATTTGAGGACGAATGTTCCCAAAGGGGAATGATGTTACACCCCATGTTTTCGTACGTAAGAGTACGTTGTAAGATAACTGATGTAAGCTCAGAAATGAGATCATTTTTAAAAGTACATATGGTAAGTTAATCATGTTACCTTGGAGGTTACAAATATTTAAGATCATAGATAACAAGTACCAAGAGGGTTGAAAGACTTAGAAGCTAAGCAAACTGAAGAAAATAAGTTTTGTTGAAAGTCGACAAGTTGGGAATATTATAACATGTAATATTGGGATAAGAATAGGGTGATTAACATGATAAGGAGGTTATGTTATGAGTTATTTTAGACTTATGATAGTTGTTGTTACGTTTTTAAGTCAAGCGAGTTGTGGAACAAAAGTTGGCAAAGTTCATCACAAGTTACATTCATAAATGTGCTGAAATTTAGATCAAATGTAGCGGAGCTTTTCTCCCAATATACTTGTAACTATGAGATGATCCATATATAAAATTAAATATCTACGAGTCTAGTTTTCAACTCATTAAACCGTTTGTCGATATGACATCGAAGTAAAGAAATATCCGTGTTTTCGCGAGACTGCGCAAGAAGCTCGGTTGGGACCTACTTGAGACGACCACCAACCTAACGTCTTTTAAAAGATGTTTCAGCCTCATTTCAGGTCATTTATCACCCAAATTTAGTCTGAAAGATCTCCAATACCCTCCCTAACATATCCCAAGAACTCAAGAACCAAACTCAAGGGAAATCAACTCAAATCATCATCAAAGGTGTTAAAGACTACAAGAGAATGCTTCTATGATGTTGTGGTGTGATTGAGGGCTATTGTGAGCTAAGTTGAGATAGGGTTTTGAGTTTTAGATGTTGTACAAGGTACGTATAATAACTTATTGATTGTGCCTAAGGTTAATCTTGTGTTGGTTGTGTGGATTGAGTGAAAAACCATAAGATAGCACTTGAAAGAACATGGGATATGGTTGGCTTTTTGGTTGGACTATTTTGTAGCTAAATATATGGTTTGTGGTGGCTTGAAATTGTGATAAATAATTTGATAATGTTTTGGCTTCTGTTGTTAAGCTTTTCTAGGTGTTAATTAAGTTGATTGACAACGAAAATATGAAAAATAAGTGATTGACGATAACAATTAAGGTGCTAGACGTATGGGACTGTTTTGGAAGGCAATTTATGGATGTTTTGAACTAGAAATAATATAGTATATATAAGTATGATGTTCTGAAGGTTGTAAATTAAATTATGGAATAAGAGTTGGATTCAATTTATATCTTGTTATACGTAAAAACGAGCTTGCCGCTCAATATGATTGTTAAGATAATCAGAGAAACGCATATTGGATTATATTGTTGTTGTTGCTATTGTTGGTTATAGTTGTTGTTGGGATATTGATGACCCTTAGTTGTCTTTGGGATGTATTAAAAATAGGGTAGTTGCTTCCCGATTTTCCTTAAGCCATACGACTTGCCAAATACGATAGTACGACATTATATGTTAACGGCAATATCATTTCACTTGTTGTAGATGCAAGAAGTTGTGTTGAGCTTGGTTGAGTAATAAGGAAGAGATCATACAGCTATACTAATACTATCCCTTCTTTCCTTTTGGCATGATCCATATGATACAATGAATCAAGCAAGCACGCCACTTTCACGAATGATTCTATCCCTAGAAGTACTAGGGTTACCTTTGTTCTTGATTCCCCATATGTCCTGCTATCATATCGTCTGTTCATGGGTCTCATGACATTCCGAGAGATCTTATTGACTTATTTCATTATGCACTATATTTATTTATACATGTATATTGACCTATGACCAGATGACATTATATACACGTATAGTATATGTATATGGGGTATAGGGGAAAGGTTATGGCGTTAAATACGCACCACCACCTGATCAGTTGGTATACGTTAATGATTTCGCCCACAATGATTGTGATGATATGATGGGATGCCCTCAGAGGCTTGATGATGTTATGTACGCATATACCAATGCGTGATATGACATTTATACGCACATGCATGACATTATAAATTTTTCATGATTCACAAAGCTATTCAGAATTATAGGTTGAGTTCTTTACTTCATGTTTCTTTCATGTCTTTTATATACTACTTTCACGCCTTACGTACTCGGTACTTTATTTGTTATGATGTCCCTTTTGCTTGGGGACGCTGCGTTTCATGCCCGCAGGTCCCGATAGACAGGTTGAGAGTTCTCCTAGTAGGCTATCAACTTAGCGAAAGGTGTTTGTACACTCTACTTGCTCCGGAGTTGCCTATTTGGTCAGTATGATTTGGGCATGTATTGATTGTTATGGTGGGGCCCTCTCCTAACCTTTATGACATTTATGTACTCTTAGAGGCTTATATACAGATGTCATATATATGGATACTTGTATGGCCTTATCGACCTATATTTTGAGTATACAAATAATCATGTCGGCCTTATAGGCCTGTATGTCACATGTATAAGTTTCTATATCATGTTTATAACGACCCAACCGGTCGTTTTACGAGTAATAGCCCCGATCCCCTGTTTACTATTTTCCCCGTACCTTTTTCTACTTATGTGACTTGCCGGGAGGTCTTATTTTTGGTTTCGGAGTGTCTTGGGACACTGAGTCCCTAAAAACGGAAGCTTAAGTCTTAGGATTTTGACCGTAGTCGAAACTGTGTGAAGACAACTCCGGAATGGAGTTCCGTTAGCTCCGTTCGGTGATTTTGGACTTAGTAGCATGTCCGGACCATGAATTTGAGGTATGTAGCCCATTTAGGCTTGAATTGGCGAAAGTTGAATTTTTGAAGATTTTTACTGGTAGTGTACTTTTTGATATCGGGGTTGGATTTCGATTCCGGAAGTTTGAGTAGGTGCGTAATGTCGAATATGACTTGTGTGCAAAATTTGAGGTCAATCGGACGTGGTTTGATAGGTTTAGGCATCGATTGTGGAAGTTCGAAACTTTGAAGTTTATTAAGTCAGAATTTGAGGGTGATTCGTGTTTTTAGGGTTGTTTGATGTGATTTGAGGGCTCGACTAAGTCCGTATGGTGATTTAAGACTAGTGGGTATATTTGGTTGAGGTCCTCGGGGCCTCGGGTTGATTTAAAATGGTTAACGGATCAAATTTGGTTTTGGAAGAATAACTGAAGTTGCTTCACCTGGTGTAATAGCACCTGCGCAACATTGACTGCAGGTGCGAGCCCGCAAAAGCGAGCCAATGGACGCAGGTGTAGTTTTGAAGGTAGAGGCCAGAGGCCGCAGGTGCAGAGGTATAACCTCATCTACGCATCCGTAGATGCGGAAGATGTAGCGCAGAAAAGGAAGGGGCCAGGGCGTGAGGGATCGCAGAAGCGGAAGAATTTCGCAGGAGCGGGCGCGCAGGTGCGGCCCTTTGCTCACAGATGCGGACCCAGTCCCTTTAAGTCATTTCCGCACCTGTGATGGAAATTCCGCAGGTGCGACTATGGGCCGCAGGTGCAAGATTTCTGGACAGAACACTTAAATGCAAGGGTCGCGATTTTTACTCATTTTTAACATTTTGAGCCCAGGTTTGGTGATTTCTTAAGAGCATTTTTGAGGAATTTCTTGAGGTACGTCCCTTGTGCTTATTTTTGATCAATAATCTTGCTTCCCCATTTATTTTTCCACCTAGTTAGTGTGTATTTAAGGTGAAATTTGGGAGTTGAGACTAAGGATTTGGAGAGTTTGATTTGAGAATTTGAAGGACCATTTGGTGTAGGATTTTAGTAAATTTGATATGGTTAGACTCGTGAGTGAATGAGTGTTCATATTTTGTGACTTTTACCTAATTCCGAGACGTGGGCCCGGGTTGATTTTTTTAGGGTGAAATTCGGAATTTTTGTTAAAGTATTAATTTCATTAATTAGATGAGCCTATTATAGTTGTATTTATGATATGCAATTGTGTTTGGCTAGATTTAGGCATTCGGAGTCGGATAATCGAGAAAAGGGCATTCTTACGGTTTTTTCCTTTAATTTGAGTAATCTATTCGGAGTCGGATACTACATCGGAGTAATCTATTTTTTTCCTTTAATTTGAGTTATACCGTTTAAATGAGTATTAGTCTGTTTTCATTCTTAATTGATCTATTCCAACATGTGTAGCTATCATGTTTAGTCTAATATCGCATGTCTACGTGCTTTAATTGCTTATTTGAACTCCATGAAGCATGCCCAGTTGATTTCCCGTTTTTCCTTGTTCTTTATCAGTATAACAGTAGAAATCTTGTTATTAACTATGGTATTTATCAGTTTGAGCTGTGTGTTTACTTTGAGACTACGAGGCGGTTCCTCAGGAGTTCTCCCTGCATATTTACTTTGAGACTATGAGGCGGTTCCTCGGGAGTTCTCCCTTCATATTTACTTTTAAGACTACGAGGCGGTTCCTCGGGAGTTCTCCCTGTACATTTACTTTTGAGACTACGAGGCGGTTCCTCGTGAGTTCTCCCTGCACATTTACTTTTGAGACTACGAGGTGGTTCCTCGGGAGTTCTCCCTGCATATTTACTTTTGGGACTACGAGATGGTATATCGGGAGATCCCCTGTCGAGTATTTACTTTTGGGACTACGAGACGGTATCTCGGGAGCGTCCCTATTGTTATCACATTGTTTGTGTGTTGTTATTTCTCTGTGAATTCCTTCTGTTAAATTCTCTGTTTTACTTTATTTTATTATATCATCTGTCTTGTTATTATATCCCAGTAGGGCCCGGACCTGACCTCGTTACTACTCTACCGAGGTTAGGCTTGACACTTACTGGGTACCGTTGTGGTGTATTCATGCTACTTTTCTGCACATATTTTGTGTGCAGATCCATGTACTTCTTATAAGCCCCGCTATTAGTTGAGAGTGCTTGCTGATGTACGGAGACTTCAAAGTACATCTGCCGCATCCGCAAACCTCGGAGTCCCCCTCTATTTTCTCCTATGTCATTTACCTTTCGTACTTCTTTTGTTAGACTCTGGTGTATAGAGATACTAGTCTCCTTCTGTAGCTTATGACTTATGATGTTTCGGGTTTTGGGAAGACTGTGTATTTATAGAGTATTGGTTATCGTACATGCTGAGCGGCATTGTTACTAGTTATTCAGTTATCCACTGTTGTTAGTTGCCAAGTTTTACTTTCATTTGTTATTTTCTGCAATTTGTTAGGCTTACCTAGTCGTAGAGACTAGGTGCCGTCACGATGTTTTACGGAGGGAGTTAAGGTCATGACAAGTTGGTATCATAGCTCTAGGTTCATAGGTGTTGTGAGTCACAAGCCAGTTTATTAGAGTCTCGCTAATCGGTACGGAGACGTCTGTACTTATCTTCCGGAGGCTAATGAACTGTTACGAAAAATTATACTTCTTTGATTCCTTGTAGTGCGAAATTTGTTGACATAAAAATTTCTAAACTTTTGTATTATATTCTCTCACATATGGTGAGAACACGTACAGGCAAATCTGATGACCACGTACCCGCGCCCCCTGCTAGAGCCGCGAGAGGCCGGGGTAGAGGCCGAGGACGACCACGCGGTGCAGCCAGAGCACCCGCACGCGCGGCGACAGAGGAGCCCCCAGTAGCTCCAGCTGGAGGGCAGACACCTGAGATACTTGTTGCTGCACTAGCTCTCCAGGAGACTCTAGCCCAGTTTATAAGCATGTTCAGCACCTTAGCTCAGGCTGGATTGATTCCACTTGCTCCTGCCACATCTCAGGCCGGGGGAGGAGCACAGACTCCCGTCGCTGATACTCCAGAGCAGCGGGTTCAGGCCGACCAGGTTCCAGAGATTATACCGATGCAGCCGGTAGCTCCAATTCAGCTCGAGACTAGGACAACCACTTCTGAGGCGGAGCAGCTCAAACTTGACAGGTACAAGAAGTACCACCCACCTTCAGCGAATTGGCTACGGATAATTCTCAGGGTTTTCTGTAGGAGTGTCATCGTATTCTCCGTACTATGGGCGTAGCGGAGACGAGTGGGGTTTCTTTTATCACCTTCCATCTTGGAGGAACAACCTATCAGTGGTGGCGTGCTTATGAATTGAGTAGTCCGAATGAGGCAGCTTCACTTACATGGACTCGATTCTCGGACATGTTTTTGAGAGAGTATGTCCCTCGGAGCCTCAGGGACTCATGGCACGCAAAATTTGAGCAGCTGCGCCAGGGTGCTATGACTGTGTTAGAGTATGCAGTCTGCTTCAGTGATTTGGCCCGACATGCACCGACCTTGGTTGCCACATTTTGAGAGAGGGTTCGACGGTTTATTGAGGGACTCCACCCCAGTATCCGAATTAGTATGGCTAGGGAGTTGGAGATGGATATTTCTTATCAGCAGGTTATGAGTATTTCTAGGAGATTGGAGGGCATGCTTGCGCGGGATAGAGAGGAGAGGAAGGCCAAAAGGTCTCGAGATTCTGGCACTTACAGCGGTACTCATTCCCCAGCTGCAGTTCGACATGGTAGGGGTTATGTGAGTCGCCTCGTTCATTCAGCTCTTCCATCCGCCAGTGGTATTCCGGTCCCTTCTAGGCCCCAGGAGACTTATTATGCACCGCCAGTATCCAGTGTGCCTCCTGCTCGGGGTGCTTTTAGTGTCCAATCCAGCAGACCTGGCCCGAGCCAGTCACAGCAACCACGCTCTCAGAGAGCTTGTTTTGAGTGTTGTGACACTCGCCATATGGTGAGGGATTACCCTAGATTTAGGAGGGGTGCACCTCCACAGACTTCTCAGCCACCACGTGCTCCACCGGGTCCCCATGCTATGATTCCAGCACTATCTACCACCCCACCTACTCAGCCAGCTTGAGGTGGAGGTCGGGGAGGTCGAGGTCACCCTAGAGGGGGAGGCCTGACCAGATATTATGCTCTTCCGGCTCGTACAGAGGAAGTTGCTTCTGACTCTGTCATTACAAGTATTGTTCTGGTCTGTCATAGAGATACGTCAGTATTATTTGACCCAGGATCTACATATTCCTATGTGTCCTCTTATTTTGCCCCGTATTTGGGCGTATCTCAGGATTCTTTGAGTTCCTCTATTTATGTGTCTACTCCTGTGGGAGATTCTCTTATTGTGGACCGCGTGTATCGGTCTTGTTTGATTGCTCTTAGTGGTTTTGAGACCAGAGGTGATTTATTATTACTCAGCATGGTAGACTTTGATGTTATCTTGGGCATGGACTAGTTGTCACCCCATTATGCTATTCTTGATTGTCATGCTAATACCGTGACGCTGGCTATGCCAGGTTTATCACGATTAGAGTGGAGAGGTACCTTAGGGTATACTCCCAGCAGAGTTATTTCATTTCTTAAAGCTCAACGAATGGTTGAGAAGGGGTGTGATGCGTATTTAGCTTATGTGATAGATGTCAGTATTGATACTCCTACAGTTGAGTCAGTCCCAGTAGTGAGGGACTTTCCAGATGTATTTCGAGCTAATCTTCCGGGCATGCCGTCCGATAGAGATATTGATTTTGGCATTGATTTGCTGCCGGGCACTCAGCCCATCTCTATTCCCCCGTATCGTATGGCTCCTCCTGAGTTAAAGGAATTGAAGGAGCAGTTACTGGAGTTTCTTGATAAGGGTTTCATTCGGCCCAGTTTGTCACCTTGGGGTGCTCCTGTCTTATTTGTGAAGAAGAAGGATGGTTCTATGCGGATGTGTATTGATTACCGCCAGTTGAACAAAGTTACAATAAAGAACAAGTATCCATTGCCTCGTATTGATGACTTATTTGATTAGTTACAGGGTGCCAGAGTGTTTTCCAAGATTGACTTACATTCAGGCTATCGTCAGTTAAAGATTCGGGAGCCAGATATCCTGAATACTGCTTTCAGGACTCGGTATGGTCATTACGAGTTTCTTGTGATGTCATTTGGGCTGGCCAACGCCCCAGCAGCTTTTATGCACTTGATGCACGGTGTGTTCCGGCCTTATCTTGACTCCTTCGTCATTGTATTTATTGATGATATTCTGGTGTACTCCCGGACTCGAGAGGATCATGAGCAGCACCTGAGGACTGCGCTTCAGACCTTGAGACAAAAGAAGTTATATGTAAAATTTTCAAAGTGTGAGTTTTGGCTATACTCAGTGGCATTCTTGGGTCATGTAGTATCGAGTGATGGGATCCAGGTGGAAGTAGTGTAGAGTTGGCCTAGACCGTCATCAGCTACGGAGATCCGGAGTTTTCTTGGTTTGGCAGGTATTACCGCCGTTTTGTAGAGGGATTCTCATCCATTGCAGCACCTAAGAATAGGCTAACCCAGAAGGATGCTCTGTTTAGGTGGACGGAAGAATGTGAGAGCTTTCAGAAGCTCAAGACAACTTTGACTACAACCCCAGTATTGGTATTGCCTTCAGGTTCGGGGTCTTATACTGTATATTGTGATGCATCGCAGATTGGTCTCGATGCGGTGTTGATGCAGGACGATAGGGTGATTGCCTACACGTCCAGACAGCTGCAGGTGCATAAAAAGAACTATCATGTCCGTGACCTTGAGTTAGCAGCTATTGTTCATGCCTTGAAGATTTGGCGGCACTATTTGTATGGTGTTCCTTGTGAGATTTACACCAATCACCGGAGTTTGCAGCATCTGTTCAAACAAAAGGATCTTAACTTACGTCAGCGGAGGTGGTTGGAGCTACTTAAGGACTATGATATCACCATTTTGTACCATTCAGGGAAGGCCAATGTGGTGGCCGATACTTTGAGTCGTCGGGCAGAGAGTTTGGGGAGTTTAGCATATCTACGAGCAGCAAAGAGGCCATTGGCATTGGATGTTCAGGCCTTAGCCAGCCAGTTTGTGAGATTGGATATTTTTGAGCCGAGTCGAGTATTGGCTTGTGTGGTCTCTTGGTCTTCTCTTTATGATCGTATCAGGGAGCGTCAGTATGATGACCCCCATCTACTTGTCCTTAAGGACACAGTCCAACACGGTGATTCTAAGGAGGTAACTATTGGAGATGATGGTGCATTGAGGATGCATGGCAGGCTATGTGTGCCCAATATAAATGGTTTGCGTGAGTTGATTCTCCAAGAGGCTAACAGTTCGCGGTACTCTATTCATCCGGGTGTCGCAAAGATGTATCAGGACTTGAGACAACATTACTGGTGGAGGAAAATGAAGAAAGACATAGTGGAATATGTAGCTCGATGTCTGAATTACCAACAGGTAAAGTATGAGCATCAACGACCAGGTGGATTGCTTCAGAAGTTATAGATTCCGGAGTGGAAATGGGAGCGGATCACTATGGATTTCGTTGTTGGACTCCCACGGACTCAGCGGAGGTTTGATGCAGTCTGCGTGAATGTGGATAGGCTGACCAAGTCAGCTCATTTCATTCATGTGATGACTACCTATTCTTCCAAGCAGTTGGCTCAAATTTATATCCGTGAGATTGTCAAACTTTATGGCGTACCGATATCTATTATCTCTGACCGAGGTACGCAGTTTACATCACGATTCTGTAGGGATTTATAGCAGGAGTTTGGTTCTCGAGTTGAGTTGAGCATAACATTTCACCCTCAGACTGACGGGCAGTCCGAGCGCACTATTTAGATACTGGAGGATATGCTCCGCGCTTGTGTGATATATTTTGGGGGTGCTTGGGATCAGTTCTTGCCACTTGCGGAGTTTGCCTACAACAACAATTATCATTCGAGTAGTCAGATGGCACCGTATGAGGCTCTGTATGGTAGGTGGTGGTGGTCTCCAGTGGGTTGGTTCGAGCCGGGCGAGGCTAGATTATTAGGTACAGACTTGGTTCAGGATGTCCTGGATAAGGTGAAGGTGATTTAGGATCGACTTTGCACAGCCCAGTCCAAAAAGAAGAGTTATGCGGATCAGAAGGTTCGCGATGTTGCATTCATGGTTGGAGAGCGAGTCTTGCTCCGGGTTTCGCTTATGAAGGGCATTATGAGGTTCGGAAAGAAGGGCAAACTGAGCCCAAGGTTCATTGGTCCTTTTTAGGTGTTGTGGCGAATTGGGGAGGTTGCTTATGAGGTTGCCTTACCTCCCAGTCTAGCAGGAGTTCATCCAGTATTCCATGTGTCTATGCTCCGGAAGTATCACGGTGACTCGGCTCATGTGTTGAATTTTAGCTTAGTCCAGTTGGACAAGGATCTATCTTATGTTGAGGAGCCAGTGGCTATTTTAGGTAGGCAGGTTCGAAAGATGAGGTCAAAGAACATTGCTTTCGTGAATGTTTAGTGGAGGGGTCAGCTAGTCGAGGAGGCAACTTGGGAGACCGAGCGGGATATGCGCAGTCGTTATCCTCATCATTTCATCACTTCAGGTATGTCTTTATGCTCGTTCGAGGACGAACGATTATTTTAAGAGGGGAAGCATGTAACGACCTGTCCAGTCGTTCTGCTTATGTGACTTTCCGGGAGGTCTTGTTTTTGGTTTTGGAGTGTCTTGGGACACTTAGTCCCTAAAAATAGAAGCTTAAGTCTTAGGATTTTGACCGTAGTCAGAACTGTGTGAAGATGAATCCGGAATGGAGTTATGTCGGTTCTGTTAGCTTCGTTGGGTGATTTTGGACTTAGGAGCGTGTCCGGACTGTGAATTTGAGGTATGTAGCTGATTTAGGCTTGAATTGGCGAAAGTCAAATTTTTGGAGATTTTGATCGGTAGTGGACTTTTTGATATCAGGGTCGGATTCCGATTCCGAAAGTTGAAGTAGGTACGTAATGTTGAATATGACTTGTGTGCAAAATTTGAGGTCAATCGGACGTGGTTTGATAGCTTTAGGCATCGATTGTGGAAGTTCGAAACTTTAAAGTTCATTAAGTTTGAATTGGAGGGTGATTCGTGTATTTAGCATTGTTTGATGTGATTTGAGGGCTCGACTAAGTCCGTATGGTGATTTAGGACTATTGGGTATGTTTGTTTGAATTCCCGGGGGCCTCGGGTTGATTTTGGGTGGTTAACGGATCAAATTTGGTTTTGGAAGAATAGTTGAAGTTGTTGCACCTGGTGTAATCGCACATGTGCAACATTGACCGTAGGTGCGAGCCCGCAGAAGAGGCCAGAGGTTGCAGGTACGAAGGTATAACCGCTTCTGCGCATCCGCAGATGCGGAAGATGGAGCGTAGAAGTGGAAGGGGACATGGCGTGAGGGATCGCAGAAGCGGAAGAATTCCGCAGGAGCGGGCGCGCATGTGCGGCCCTTTGCTCGCAGATGCGGCCCAGTCCCTTTAAGTTATTTCCGCACTTGCGATGGAAATTTCGCAGGTGCGACATCGCAGGTGCAACTATGGGCCGCAGGTGCGAGATTTCTGGACAGAACACTTAAATGGAAGGGTTCGCGATTTTTGCTCATTTTTAACATTTTGAGCTCGGGTTTAGCGATTTCTTGAGAGCATTTTTGAGGAATTTCTTGAGGTAAGTCCCTTGTGCTTATTTTTGATCAATAATCTTGCTTCTTTATTTATTTTGTCACCTAGTTAGTGTGTATTTAAGGTGGAATTTAGGAGTTGAGACTAAGGATTTGGAGAGTTTGATTTGAGGATTTGAAGGACCATTTGGTGTCGGATTTTGGTAAATTTGATATGGTTAGACTCGTGAGTGAATGAGTGTTCATATTTTGTGACTTTTACCCAATTCTGAGACATGGGACCGGGTCGACCTTTTTAGGGCAAATTTAGGAAATTTTGTTAAAAATATTGATTTCATTAATTAGATGAGCCTATTATAGTTGTATTTATGATATGCAATTGGGTTTGGCTAGATTTGGGCCATTCGGAGTCGGATAATCGAGAAAAGGGCATTCTTACGGTTTTTTTCCTTTAATTTGAGTAATCTATTCGGAGTCGGATACTATATCGGAGTAATCTATTTTTTTCCTTTAATTTGAGTTATACCATTTAAATGAGTATTAGATTATTTTCATTCTTAATTAAGCTATTCCAACATGTGTAGCTATCCTGTTTAGTCTAATATCGCATGTATACGTGCTTTAATTGCTTATTTGAACTCCGTGAAGCATGCCCAGTTGATTTCCCATTTTTCCTTGTTCTTTATCAGTATAACTGTAGAAATCTTGTTGTTAACTATGGTATTTATCAGTTTGAGTTGTGTGTTTACTTTGAGACTATGAGGCGGTTCCTCGGGAGTTCTCCCTGCATATTTACTTTGAGACTATGAGGCAGTTCCTCGGGAGTTCTCCCTTCATATTTACTTTTAAAACTACGAGGCGGTTCCTCGGGAGTTCTCCCTGTACATTTACTTTTAAAACTACGAGGCGGTTCCTCGGGAGTTCTCCCTGTACATTTACTTTTGAGACTACGAGGCGGTTTCTTGGGAGATCTCCCTGCACATTTACTTTTGAGACTACGAGGCGGTTCCTCGGGAGTTCTCCCTGCATATTTATTTTTAGGCCTACGAGATGGTATCTCGGGAGATCCCCTGTCGAGTATTTACTTTTGGGACTACGAGACGGTATCTCGGGAGCGTCCCTATTATTATCACATTGTTTGTGTGTTGTTATTTCTCTGTGAATTCCTTCTGTTAAATTCTCTATTTTACTTCATTTTATTTTATCATATTTCTTGTTATTATATCCCAGTAGGGCCCGGACTTGATCTCGTTACTACTCTACCGAGGTTAGGCTTGGCACTTACTGGGTACCGTTGTAGTGTATTCATGCTACTCTTCTACACATGTTTTGTGTGCAGAACCAGGTACTTCTTATAAGCCCCGCTATTAGCTGAGAGTGCTTGCTGATGTACGGAGACTTCAAGGTATATCTGTCGCATCCGCAAACTCCGGAGTCCCCCTCTATTCTCTCCTATGTCATTTACCTTCCGTACTTCTTTTGTTAGACTCTAGTGTATAGAGATACTAGTCTCCTTCTGTATCTTGTGACTTATGATGTTCCGGATTTTGGGAAGACTGTGTATTTATAGAGTATTGGTTATCGTACATACTGAGCGGCATTGCCACTAGTTATTCAGTTATCCTCTGTTGTTAGTTGCCAAGTTTTACTTTCGTTTGTTATTTTCCGCAATTTTTTAGGCTTACCTAGTCGTAGAAACTAGGTGTCGTCACGACGTTATACAGAGGGAGTTTGGGTCGTGAAAATGTTGAGTCATCCTATGTCTAGTATACATTTATGTTTTATTCCCGTTATCTCATGACAGCCCTTCTGGCCCACTTACCCATGACGGTATGATAAGAAAGATATATTACGTTAGTACTCGGTTGTGTAAGGCATAGGGTGCCCGTCGCGACCCTACGTTTTGGGTCGTGACATATATGGTATCACAACTTACCCCCTAATTCTATCGACTCGTTTGCATGCTTGTAGATACCTTTGTGAAAGCTCACGCCGGGGCCATCAAAGTCGAGACCAAAAAATCGGACCTTTTCAAAGTAAAACAAAGAGATAACGAAATGCTCAGGGAATTCGTGTCAAGGTTTCAAATGGAACAAATGGGCCTGTCTCTAGTTGCGGACGATTGGGCCATCAGGAATTCACTCAAGGACTCAACCTACAAAGATCCTTGGCTTCACATCAGAATAAACAGAATTTGATAGAGTACCCGGCGGTAACATGGTTGACGTCCATAACAGGTACCAGTTGAAAATCAGGGTCGAGGATGATCAGCTCGGGGCCTCTTCTGAGTCCGTTTATCCCATCAGAGATAATAACAGGTCTAAAAGTGTCGTCAATCATGAGCCTAGATGGAACAAAGATCGGTATCAACTGTATAGCGGAGATCGAAGAGGTAGCGGATTCGGTCACAATCATGCAAATAATGAAAAAGGAGCGATCGGGGCCACAATAGCCGGGGACTCATAAGTAGAAACAGTTTCGAGAGGCCACTCAGGGCCAAAGAAGCACTGAGACTATCGGAATATAACTTTAGTGTCGATGCTGCCAGTATCGTATCTGCCATCGGGCGCATTAAAGATACCAAGTAGCCTCGACCATTATAGTCTGACCCCATCCAAAAAGACCCTAAATTGATGTGTAAGAATCATGGCACTCACGCTCACAGGACCGAGGACTGCCGACAGCTTAGGGAAGAAGTGGCCCGGTTATTCAATAACGGGCACCTCCGGGAATTTCTAAGTGATCGAGCCAAGAATCACTTCAGGAATAGGGACTCCAACAAATAGACCGAATAAGAGGAACCTCAACATGTGATTAACGTGATCATTGGTGGAGTCGACGTCCCCCAAGGACCAATACTAAAGCGCATTAAGGTGTCCATCATAAGGGAAAAATGAATCCGAGATTATATACCAAAGGGGACCATCTCTTTCAATGACGAGGACATTGAAGGCATCGTGCAACCACATAATGATGCTCTGGTAATATCTGTACTCATAAATAAATCTCGAGTTAAGCGTGTGTTAATTGATCCAGGTAGTTCGGACAATATCATCATATCGAGGGTCGTAGAGTAGCTGGGTCTATAAGACCAAATAGTGCCTGCACTCCGGGTTTTAAACGGATTCAACATGGCATGCGAAACTACTAAAGGGGAGATAAGCCTGCCGGTGAACATCGTCGGGACCATTCAGGAAATGAAGTTTTATGTGATTGAAGGGGATATGAGATATAATGCTCTCAACATGAGGCAATACCCTCAACACTATATCAAGCACTAAAGTTCCCCATACCGGGAGGGATCAAGACGGTTTTTCGGAGAGCATCCGATCGTAAAAGAAATGTTCGCGGTCGATGAAGTGATCCCTATATCTGCGCTCTTGACATCAAAGAACTCAAAGCTAGTTAGGAGGAAAGAAACTAAATAGCAATCACTGACGCCAGCCCCGACCGAATCGGAGAAGCAAAAAGAAGGCAAGGATGATGATTACGGAGTTCCTAGGTCGTTCATCAACCCTGATGATTCTAACGCCACCAAATCAACGGTCGAGAAGCTGAAGCAAGTCATATTGATCGAACACTTGCCTGATTTGAAGGTATACCGGGGGACGGGGTTAACTCCCAAGCTCAGGAAAACTCTCATTAAATTCCTCATAGCTAACATAGATTGTTTCGCTTGGTCCCATCTTGATATAACAGGGATCCCGCCAGAAATAACCACTCATACACTAAGCTTGGATACAAAGTTCCGCCCAGTTAAATAGAAGAGGAGGCCTCAGTCCGAAGTCAAGCATGCATTCATCAAAGACGAGGTATCCAAACTCCTTAAAATAGGTTCCATTTGGGAATTTAAGTACCCGGATTGGTTGGCTAGCATAGCGGTAGTTCCTAAAAAGGGGAATAAATTGAGCATGTGCATAGATTACAAATACTTGAATAGAGCGTGTCCCAAGGACTCTTTTCCTTTGCGTAACATCGATCACATGATCCATGCAACAGCAGGGCACGAGATACTTAGCTTTCTCGACGCCTATTCCGGGTACAACCAAATCCGGATGGACCCGAGAAATCAAGAAAAAACTTCCTTTATCACTAAATTCAGCACATATTGTTATAATGTAATGTCGTTCGGGCTAAAAAATACCGCTACAACCTATCAACGCCTAGTAAACCGATGTTCAAAGAAAAAATAGGAAAATCAATGGAAGTTTATATTGACGACATGTTAGTTAAGTACCTGCGAGCCCATCCTTGCTCCATACTCCGAAGGTGGATGAGTAGTTGTACCTGTACTTAGCAGTATCCGAGGTAGAGGTAAGTGGAGTGTTAGTTCGGGAAGAGGAAGGTATGCAATTTCCTATCTATTATGTTAGTAGAACTCTAGGTGAGGCCGAAACAAGGTACCCTCACCTAGAAAACATGGCGCTCGCTTTGCTAAGTGCCTCCAGAAAGTTTAAGCCGTATTTTCAATGCCACCCCATATGCGTCGTAACTTCTTACACACTAAGGAACATAATGCATAAGCCCGAGCTCTCGGTGAGGTTGGCCAAATGGGCCGTAGAAATTAGCGGGTACGATATCGAATATCGACCCCGAACCGCCATCAAGTCACAAATTTTGGCAGACTTCGTGGCTGACTTTACGCCGACCTTAATACCCAAAGTCGAAAAGGAATTTTTGATAACCTCGGGGACTACCTCGGAATCTGGACCCTCTTTACGTATGGTGCCTCGAATGCAAAAGGGTCCGGAATCGGCATCATGTTGAATCCGCCGACGGGTAACGTAGTTAGGGAATCTATTAGAACTGTGAAATTGACTAAGTATGAGGCCATGATTGTAGGTCTCAAATTGGCTAAAAGCCTGGGGGCCAACGTGGTCGAAGCTAAGTGTGACTCCCTACTTGTGGTAAATCGGGGACAGAATCTTTGGTTCGTAAGATAATCATAGTCGACTATTACTAGATCGGCATGGAGAATGATAAAATGGACTTTGTACGAAGATGTGACGACTGTTAGAGGCATGCACCGATGATCCATCAGCCTGGAGAGCTACTACATTCGGTCTTGTCACCTTGTCTGTTCATGAAATGGGGAATAGACATAATTGGTCTCCTACCATGGGCACCTGGTAAGGCTCAATTCATACTGTTTATAACCGATTATTTTTCTAAGTGGGTCAAACCTCAAGCGTTTGAGAAGGTCCGGGAAAAAGAAGTCGTCGCCTTTATTTGGGACCACATAATATGTCGGTTCGAAATATCGGCCGAGACAGTGTGTGATAACGTGAAGCAATTCATCGGCAGCAAGGTAAACAAATTTTTCGAAAACCATAAGATCAAAAGATATTGTCAACACCCTATCACCCTAGTGGGAACGGACAGACAGAATCAACAAACAAGACCGTACTTCAAACCTAAAGAAAAGGTTGACTAATACCAAAGGGAAATGGAAGGAAATTCTGCCCGAAGTCTTGTGGGCATACCGTACAACCTCTAAATCTAGTACCGGGGCCACTTTATTTTCATTGGTCTTCGGCGCCGAAGCATTAATACCGGTCGAAGTTGGAGAACCGAGCCTCAGGTTCCGATATGCGATCGAGGAATCAAACCTTGAGTCCATGAGCACTAACCTGGAATTATTGGATGAAAGGCGCGAGGCTGCCTTAGTCCGTTTAGCCGCCCAGAAGCAGCAAATAGAAAGGTATTACAACCGAAGATCCAACTTCTAACACTTCAATAGCAGGTACATGGTGTTAAGAAAAGTAACATTGCACACCCAGAACCCGAACGAAGGAAAACTTAGGCTGAATTGGGAAGTACCATATAAAATCATTGAGATTACCTATAAAGCGGGAAATGGTGCACAACTACCGAACAACTGGAACGTGATGTACTTAAAGCGGTACTACTGCTAAGGTACAACCTTTTTTCACCTTTTTATAGTATTGTGAATTGGACTAACACTTACAGGAAACAGCCAAAGGAGAATGTGACTATTAGGTCTGAAAGCAAGCATTGCACTCTTTTTCCCTTGAACCTGTTTTGTCCCGAATGGGTTTTCCGGCAAGGTTTCTAATGAGGCAGCAGTAAATCGTGCTAACTTAGAATTGAAGACCGGTTTTAAATTGTAGTCAATGGTCTCATCAATAGTATCCGAGGTACCCCCGGGTCAAGCTTCTTAGCAAGGAAAGAAGAAAACTTTGTGCTTACCAGCCTAGGCTTGATGGTTAGGATTTATTGTAATGGCCAAACAGTCAAGTGAAACGTGCCCGCGTAGGCCACCTTAGCCATAATACAAGCGTTTACACGTTCTCGGTCTTGTAATTTATACACAGAAATGAAAGAAAGTTTCTACCTTGCTATTACATATTTTTACCTCTTAAAGCATCGAGCCTAAAAGTTATCCCTACCCAGGGACTATCAAGCCCAAAGGCTACCCTTGTCCGAGCCCAAGGGCTACCTCCACTCTGGAATTGTTGTCCAAACTAAGTTCGGGAAGCTCGGGTTATCAAAACCCAGAGGCACAAAACTTATTAGGCAGTGCCTCGACCTAAAAGGCTACAGCTGCCCTAAAAATGGCCCGGAACGTCCAAAGCCCGTAATCAAAATGTAAGGCCTACAACAAAAAATTCTAAACCTGCTAAAAAGCTACCCTCGGCAAAGGCATCGTCTAAGAACACTTAAGCATCTCAGGAAAACTTCTGGTCACTCCGAGTTTTCAAAAGTTTCGAGCAAAGATTCCATCGAATCAGGTTCTGTTTGGACCTCCGAAAAATAAATGACTTATTACTACGTTTGATTCTGTGCTAAAGCATTAGAAATATTTGCAATTATGAAAAGATGCTAAAATAGTAAAGACTTGAAATTGCCCAAAGGGGAAATTTTATATATTTTGGAATATCTTTACAAAGGCCCAACAAAAACGGCCTCAAACTTAACAAAAAATATTTACCGAATACAAAAACTAAAAAATCCTAAAGCATTTATGCCTGATCTTCACCGAAGCTCGATTCGTCACCAGAACCATCGGGGCCTTCGGATTCTTCGGAGCCTTCCTTACCTACGGGTTCAACTAGCTATTTTTCCTTTACCTCAAGTCTTTTTGCCTCCTCGATCTCAGCAGATAGGTCAAAGCCTCGGGCAAGGATCTCTTCTAGGGTCTCCCTTCGAGATAGCCGCCTCACGTTCTTAGCAGTGGTCTTCAGGCGAGCCTCGGCTGCTTCGACATCGGACCTATATTGAGCCGCCATCTCGTCAGCATCGGTCGAGATTGTCTCCAACTTGAACCTCATTACTTCGAGCTCTTTAATAAGAGCGTCCCGTTATGCGATGGCCGAGTCCAGTTGTGTTTGGAGATCCTCATTTTACTGAGCCCGTTTATCAGCTTTCTCCTTCTCCACCCAAAGTTGAACTTCTACCGAAGACAGCTTCGCCTGGGCAGTCTCCTTCTCCAAGGCCAGCAGATCCATCTTGCTTTTCCACCAGTTGGCCATTACTTAGATCTCGTCCTTTTCCTTTTGGAGTTGGTCGATTTGGTCGATATTCTGCTAGAACTATGAGGTATTGTCGTTAGCCACTGGACTGGATCCTTATTTCTAACTTCAAAACCTTTACCTTTTCAACCAAGTCGGTGTGCTCCCGCCGTAGGACCGATGCCTATTTCTGAGACCCATCCAGCTCGGCCTTAAGGTTCTTAATGACCCATTATTGTTGCTCGCTCAGAAGCTTGTACATATCCCTTTTCTAGGAAAGCTCCTTGACCTCAAGCTCAATCTGATTGACCTCGACCCGGTTCCGAAGAAAGTTCTCATGATAAAGTACCGAGGCCTGCAAAAAGATGAAAAATATGAGAAATATCAAAACCTAAGTAAAGTTTGATGGAAAGTAATGATGCCTTACCCGGTTCAGCACCTGATGCGACACATTGAAAAGGCACGACATGTTTACCTCATTCATTTTTGCCCGGTCCTCCTCAGTCACTAGGCATCGGAGGTAGCTAGCTATCCACATAGGAGGAGACAAACCCGGGCATCCTTGGGACGGTCAGAATAACCGATCTCTTGAGACCGGGGTCCATACTAGGAGCATGGAACTGGTTGATTAATTTCGGGTTCAAACTCGGCCTGCCAGCTTCCGAGGATGTGTCATTATTTGGAACTTCCAGATCACCTAGTCCGGAGAAATCTTCCAAAGCAGATGAGTCCACACCATCGAAAAAAGAGTGAATGAGATCGTCTGCACCATGGACCCCTTCATTGCGATTCTCATTTCTTGCTTGGACCTCCTCGGGCATGGACTTAGTGTAGGAGGGCCTACGGGAGCTTCCTTCGGAGCGAAGCCAGTATCCTGGGAGTCCCAGCCCGGGTCTCCATATTGATCTCTTGAGTCTGAGGGCGGTCGACCTCACGAGTCTCCTCCTCGAATGCCTCTTGCTCCCCGGTAAAGGTCGTCACATGGATAATGAAAATAAGCTCATCCTCTGGCTCGTCCCTGAACCGGAGGAGAGAGTCGGAGTCCGGCTCCCGGGATCTAGAGCTCATCCTGGGCTTGCGGGCCACCCTCTTCTTTGGTTTCTTCACCTCAGAGCCCGAAGGTTTTCTCTTCTTTTTCTTCTTTTCCTCCATGGCAGCCCCGGGCTGCCCCGCAACGGAGGAATCAATGGTCAAGGACACATCCTCGTCTCCTTCCAAAGTCTTAAGTTCGGTTGTCTTAGGCAAACCTGCAACAACAGAGGGAAAGGAAATCCAGTATGTTGAAAGATAGAAGCATGGTATTAACTATTCTGAAAGAGGCCTTACCATAAGAATGGGCTTCCCATTGGCCATTCGAGAGCCCATGCCATGCGCTCGTAGGACGACATCTAAGTACAAATGCCTTCGATCCATTCCTTTAGTCGGGGGACCGCATTCGAAACCCGGGGGACAGCTGCACAACCACAAGTATGAATGAGAAGAAAGAAATTGAAGGAAAAGAAAATCTTTGGTGCTTAAAGAAAAATTGCACTTACGGGATGCGTTCCACTTCTTAGGGAATGACATGTACTTGGGGGATATCAGGTCTTCGGTCTTCACCCCGAACGAAGCATCCCTGGCAACCCTGGTCTCGGTCCTTGTCAATACTCAAAAAGGGGGCCTTGCTGGCCCGACGAGTAAGCTTGATCAGTCCCTCTTGAAAAATTTGGGGACTGTACAATCGAAGCAGATGATCGATCGTGAACCAACGAGACTCGATCTTTTTCACAAAGTAGCGAAGGAGGATCACGATCCTCCATAACGATGGGTGGATTTGCCCGAGGCACACCTCGTACCTCTTGTAAAAGTCTAGAACAATTGGGTCCACCGGGCCTAAAGTGAAGGGGTAAGTGTAAACACTTAAGTACCCCTCCACATGGGTAGTAATGGCGTCCTCGAGCCCAGGGACTACTATATCCTTGCCTTCCCAATTGCAATCCTTTCGAACTATGGAAAGAACGTATTCAGTCACGGAGCATATGTACCTTGATACTCCTTCACCTCGGTCTTGTTTGTGTGAGGGTTTCTCGACCTTAAAGGCATCTGCAATTAAGCAGCCCCCTAGAATGAACACTTTCAGTGGAGGCTCAGGGGTCGGTTCGTTAGCAGCCACCTCGGGAGAAGCCGTTTGGGCAACTACATCAGGAGCAAACGCCTCAGTACCGGCGACCGATTGGGAAGATGATGAGGCAACTTATTGAGGAAAAAATTTGGATGTTTTGGCCATTGTTATTCGGGGAGGTTTAAAAATTTGAAGAAAGAACACAAAGTTTTTGAAAGAACGAGTTTTGAAGATGAAGAACAGAGTATAAAGGTTTGAAGAAAATATGGAAAATCCTGGAAATCACTATGAAAATTGAAAAACAAGGGTGAAGATATGAAGATTTGAAAGAGGTTTGATGATAACTGGAAAGCTCGAGGGTAATAGCTTGGTCGAAAAGTAGAAAAAGAACAAAGGTTGGAATCTTTTATAAGGAAACAAGCGACGCTTTGCATTCGGGGGAAACCAGCCGATGAGCGACACGTGTTCGAAGTCAGAACGACGCAACTGATGGGACGTTTCGGCTCCTTCGTCGTAACGTACGAATGAAGGAACCGAAGAACATCTGTCGTTTCCCATCATTTCGGCAAACCTACTCCTTAAGAAACGAGAGAACTATCTGTATACGGATAAAATCGAGTCCAATAAGCACCCCGGTTTCCCGGTGAGGCAAACGGAGCAGGGACGTGACTCTAAGGAATTAGAACCAAAACCAGGAGCCTCTCGTACCGGGGCCCGAGCAAAACACCTACCCTCGGAGCCATCGGGACCACGCCCCTAGGCCTGGTTCGAGTCCCAAGATTTCGGAGAGCATTACCAAACAACCGCACACGACTAACAAAGGTATGTGATATCCGTGCCCAACCGGATATCACGGCGAGAATTCCGGCCCCGTATCGGCAGAAAATCAATGATTAGCGAAAAAGAAGGTTTTTACCTTTCTTAAAATTGTACCTAGGGTAAAACTCTCCTACTATATAAAGGGGAAGCTAATTATTCATTAGACACACTATAACATGCATACCAAGGCAATATACTTATGTTCTCTCTGTTTCTAAAAGTTATTCAAAGTTTTTATTTTTATTCATAAGTTCTTTGTGAGTGCAAGCCCGAAACCGAAGGTAGGTTCCTTGTTAGGCCTTTAACCGAGCTCGAACTCACTATCATTATTGGTTTGGCTATTTACTACATCTTTTATTTGCTTTATTTAACTTTATTAATTATTTGTATTGAACTAATATATATATTCTTAACACCGTATATAAATTTAATTGTTATCTGCTTTCGAGTGTAAACGAATTTCTTAGGAAGAATATATTTTCAAGTTGGATTGAAAATCGTGTGGTGGCATCTTTTAAACACTTGTTCTCATTTTAATGGTATAATAATAAAAGTCTTCTTTTATTTTTGTTGAGTAAACTAGTAATTTATTTTGCTAGACAACGGACCCGCGCAAAATTTTGTAAGACCTAAACTATTCATCCCAGTACGAGGTTTCACTTTCGACCGGCAAGTACCGCTGCTTCTGAAACTCCGAGAACAATGAAACTCCCAGCTACAACAAAATCCCTCCTTCATCTTCCTACACGGACTAAAACAGGCACTATTATCGGACTGAGATACTTCTCCGGCGAGCTCGACGATCCACATAAACCTCTTCCGCCGCCGCAGCCAGTCTCCGAAATAGTGTCCCTCCTCAACACTACCGATCACAATGACTGGAATTCCAAACCACAGCTTGTTGAATTTCTTCACACCCCTCCTTTCCCAACTTCCCTTCTCAAAATCACCCGTCAATTGGGATCCACTGAAAAAGCTTTACAGTTCTTTGAATTCTTTAAAAGCCATAGCTCCAGTTCATCATCAAGCCCTTCTTCTCTTTCCTTCACATTTCAAGCTATTCTTGAACAAGCAATGCGTGAAGAAATATCTGACGTACCCAGTAAGCTTTACCAGCTTTTTTCCTTTGCTAAAGATAGAGAAATCCCTTTATCCATTAATGCTGCGACTCTTCTTATAAGATGCTTTGACCGAGCCAAAATGCTTGAGGAATCGATAGCCGTGTTCAATGCACTAGACCCTGAATCAAGAAACACAAATGTGGTTAATTTGCTGTTAGATTGCTTGTTTCGTGGAGGGAATATCGATGATGGTTTCAAGGTGCTCGACGAAATGCTCGATAGGGACAGTAGTTTCCCGCCGAATGAGAGTACGATGGATATTATTTTATCTGCTATTTGGAAGAGGAATTGGGTTGGGAGGAGGATGAGTGTGGAGGAAATTTGTGGACTTGTTGTTAGATTCTTCGAACATGGTGTGTTCTTGGATGATGTGTGGCTTACTAAATTGATTACCAACTTTTGTCGAAGCGGGAAGTGTAACAAGGCTTGGGACCTTTTGCATGATATGATGAGGTTGGGTGGTCAGGCGGAAGCTGTTTCATTTAATGCCCTTTTGAGTGGGTTAGGTAGGGAGCGTGATTTTGAAAAGATGAATTTGCTTATGAATGAGATGAAGGGAAAGGAAATTAAACCAGATGTTGTGACATTTGGGATTCTCATCAATCATTTATGCAAAAGTTACAAGGTCGATGAGGCAATGCAGGTGTTTGAGAAGATGGGAGGCAGTGAAAGTGATGGCATTCTTGTTAAGCCAGACCTTGTTCTCTACAATACATTGATTGATGGGCTTTGTAAGGTAGGGAGGCAAGAAGAAGGGTTTAAGTTGATGGAAAAGATGAGGCTGGAGAGTGGATATGAACCTAATACTGTTACCTATAATTGCTTGATAGATGGTTTCTGCAAAGCAGGCGAGATTGAAAGGTCATACGAGCTTTTTGACCAGATGAAAAAGGGCGGGGTTGTGCCAAATGTGATTACTCTGAATACTTTGCTTGATGGAATGTGCAAGCATGGGAGAGTTAACAGTGGTATAGAGCTTTTTGCTGAGATGCAAGGGAAAGGTGTAAAGGGGAATGCGATCACTTACACCATCCTCATTACTTCTTTTTGTAGTGTCAACAATATTGACAAAGCAATGAATTTATTTAATGAAATGTCAGAAAATGGGTGCTTCCCTGATGCCAAAGTGTACTACAGTTTGATTTTGGGCCTTTGCCAGGCTCGAAGAACGAATGATGCTTCCTGTGTCGCTTCAAAGGCGAAAGAAGCTGGGTTTGGATTGGATATTATCTGCTATAATGCTCTGATTGGGGGATTTTGCAGGAAAAATAAGATTGATGAAGCTCATAATATGCTTAGAGACATGGAGGAGGCAGGTATCAAACCTGATCGCTACACCTACAACACTTTGATATCATATTTCAGCCAGAAGGAGCAATTTGCAACTGCCCATAGAGTTATGAAGAGGATGATTGATGATGGTTATTTGCCTAATGTTGTTACATATGGAGCACTAATTCATGCATATTGTTTAGCTGGAAATGTTGATGAAGCTATGAAAATATTCCAGAATATGAGTTCTTCTACAAATGTGCCACCAAACACTGTCATATACAATACTTTGATCGACGCTCTCTGCAAGAGTGACAAAGTAGAAGCTGGTATTTCTTTGTTGGGTGATATGAAGGACAAAGGGGTAAGACCAAATACCATCACATACAATGCCATCTTTAAAGGCCTTCAGGAGAGGAATTGGGTGGAAAAGGCATTTCAAATAATGGACCAAATGACTGAAAATGCATGTAATCCTGACTACATTACCATGGAAGTCCTAACTCAATGGCTTTCTGCCATTGGTGAAACAGAAAAATTGCGAAGCTTTCTGGAGGGATATGAGGTTTCTACTTCAACAGCCTAATACTAACTGGAGTGTTAGGATATCGTTCCTAGTTCTGATGTGATATTCACTGGGTATGTGGAGATTCTTTGCAGTCAGTTGAGGTCCCATTTGGATACGTTTCTCAGCCTTTCGGCTAAGATCAAGTGGAATGTGCGAGGTCCCTTTGATCTTCAAGCTCTGTGCTGTCATTTGAGATACCTGCTTTGATGCATAAGTTGTTGAGTAGGTATGCAAATCATGTTCTATGAAGACATCTCCATCCATCTTGCTTCTGGTGAACTGATATCATTTGGACATGACAAAATGATGTTACAAGTTTAGTGGGCGTGCTCTGCCAAGAATTTTTGTATTTGAAATTTCATCCAAGTTGTAGTTGGTTCAATACAAGATAAAGTTTATGTATGCTTATACTGTGTTAGCTTTGTTCTGAGCTTAATATTTTGGCTTTGGACGTATCTCAATGCTATTCCTCTTTCCTTTTTATGTATACGATAGAGAATCAAATAAGTAGTGAGTTCCTTTTGAACATTTCGTGACTTTTAAGTGTGAGATGTAAGCACCAACACTTTTATGATCGTTCATTTAAAGGAAAGAAGAACATAGTGTTCTTGCTACTAACTTCTTCTCGTTCAAAAATATGAGATGTACTTGGGTGATTAGTTAAGGTTCTTTCCTATTTCTTGATAAAGCATTTTTCAGACCTTACTGGTCAAACTTTACAAAATTCTTAAAACCAATAATGAAGTGCCAGTGTTTGCTGAAGCTGGTGGGCTTCTGACCTATTACTTTGATTCTGGAATTCATAAAAGCATCGTAACTATTCATCGTCTTTGGTCACTCTATCTAATGCCTAAAGTTCCTCTTCGACAGATAGCATTTAAGCTTGATCATCATTCCCTACGGTGAAAAGCCTTAAAACCTAGTACTTCAAGAAAACAGACTCAAATTTCTTACCTGGATCTATTCAATGGCCGAGGTTCAATCCTTAAATCTTTCTATTTCCTGTCTTCTCGATATATACCATGTCATTCTTTTGCTCTTCTCAACGTTGAAGAGGTGAAAATGAATATTTTGAGTGTCTTGTATTTTCACAATAAGCGGAATGAGATTACCTTTTTATGATATATGGTGCTTTGTCCTTGAATGCAGTGTTCATGCTTGGCCTGTAAGCTTTTTTTCTTTTTCCTATTTGCTATAACAGTCTTTTTTTTTTGTTCTTTCCTAGGGAGAAATATGCTTTTCTGGCTCTTTGTAACTGTTTTGGGCACATCAAACATGTCCTTATTAATTAAGGAGCTGGCTAGTCAGAGCATAAACAGGGCATCTTAAAATGAAGTTCCTTGTCTTAATTGAGGAGGAAAAGGTGATGAGGGAGTTCCTTTCTTCCTGAACATTTCACTCCCCGGTGAATTTTACGCATTCACGGCGATCTTTAGGTTGAAATTTTTTGAAAATTAAACTTGGAAGTTTGAACTTACATTTTCCAATAGTTAGAATGCCACCCGGTATTTAGAGGTGTCTAATTCAGTCGACAAGCAAAACCTGTGGCTGTTCGGGATAAATTGGCAAGCAAATTTCCCAAGATTCCATTTGGTAGGACTCAATATCTCCAAACATAATTAGTAGCACAAACACTCAAGAACACTAACATGAACAACCACCACAAAATGTATGCAAAAGTTAACAATTGAAAAAACTCAAATCATTGATAATGATTACTATAAAATTAACATTTTAACAGCCAAGGGATTTTTACCCAAATTATATGTACCTTATCATCCAATATACTCCTATTATCCTAACAAAGAACATTGGAATCAAACTCCTCTTTTTTCCTTTGTTCTCTACAAGTCTCTCTACAATGATAGGGAATGGAATTATACCTTACACGTACAAAAAGAGAACAAAACCAAAAAGACTAAAAAAAAGAGAGGCATGGAGATTTCAAGATTCTCTATTGCTTTCTCTCTTCCTATATCTCTAACGGACAAAAAGATACTCCTACAACTACAAGTGAAAAAAGAAAAGTGAATAAGAAGAAAAGCATCATTTCTTCAACTTTTTCTCACGTCTACTTTTTCCGGCAAGTCAAATACCGCCTGCTGCGGTGGTTGTGGCACTATTTGTCAGCCAAGGAAATTGCACAGACCCCGGAAAGTTATCGGGGAAACAATCTCCTGTGGCATTAGCGGCGAGTTCTTCTAACCCCTCAAAAAAGTCATTATCTGCAGGTTCCATGTTATCTAATCCCGTATTAGAACTGCCAAATTCATCATCATCGTCTTCGAAAATATCCTCTTTATCTTCCTTGCTGCTTTCTTGCTTCTCCGTTGCCGGAGAATGGCACGCCGGCGAAGATACCGGCGATGAGCTAGTTGGTTTGTTAGAGTCACTTGGTGTGCCAGCTTCGGAGTTCACCGGCTTCTGTCGGGTACTTCCGGCGAGAGAGTTCCGGTGAGTTGGCATAGGGTGGTTGTGCTCTGATGTGTAGGTGACAATGAACATATTCGGGTCGGATCTATTTCGCTCCACCTGTTTCCGGGCTAAACAACCCTTTGAGGTGCTACACCTGTAATATCCCCTGTTCCAACCAAAGAAATGAACCTAAGTTTAATCTCAAAATTAAGAATACAAAATTTTATGTTGTTTAAAAAGGACTTTGTTTTTGTGTTTTAAGTAGCCTAAAATGTACTAAAAGAAAGTTATTAAGGAACATACCTTGGGTATGGAGAGCCTTTGATGGGTTTTTGTCCATACTTTCTCCAAGACCACATGTCAGAAGATAAACCTTCAGCTGGTACTTGACATACCTTCTTCAATTGGTTTTTCCTGATAAAAAGAAAGGAAAATCCATATTAATGTGTGAAAAAATAAACAGAAGCTGAATTCATGATATCGTTATGTACTAACTGACAAAGGTCTAATCTTTCCATCCAGAAACTTCAAATATTTTACGGAGAATGAAAAGAAAAGTTTAAAAAATAGTTAAAGTTACCTTCTTTTAGGTCTTGGGCTTTGAGTATGTGGAACACTAGTTGTACTATTTGCGGAACCATTTACAGACAGAGACTGCTTGGGTTGTGTTAGTACTCTTGTGTTTAGCTGATGAATATGTTGTTGTTGCTGCTGTTTTATTAGTGTTTGTTGGGGTGATAGATCTTGTAGTCCTCCAATAACAGAGAGGGGTGAAATAGGTATATTTTGAGGAGAAAGAGGTGGCTGTTGTTGTGGTTGAGATTTGGGGAAGAAAGGCTTGTAAAGATTATGCAACTCTTCAAAAGCAGTATTGTTAGGGTTGTCAAATCTTGGCACAAACGGATCTTGAAAGCTAAAAAAGTTTCCATCTTGCCTTGGTTGGAAGCTGCAAAAAGTAGTAGTGGCGGCGCTGTTGGTGGTAGTGGTGGTGGTTGCGGCGGTAGAACTAGCGGCGCAGCCCCTGACCACCGCATGTAGATCCCAATCATCCTCCATATTCTTTCTCCTTTTGCTATGGCCTTGACTTTTGGTAGAGGGAGGAAGTGCAGAGGAAAAGAAGACAAAAGAAGGCGCTGACTTTGGCCAGAGAGAGATGGGGAAAGGGATCTGAGGAGAGGTGTAAATGAGTGGAATACATTACATTTATCATTTATAGAAAGAGAGTGTGTGTATTTGTGATTTGGCTGGTTTTCATTACATTACTATTTACTATACTAGTCTAGAGAGAGAAGGTGGGGGACAACACCATTTTTCATTTTGATTTCTATCTAACGTCTAGCTCTTTTCTTTTACCCATATTACTTATTTTGTCCTCATATTTCAAGCTTTAAGTTGTCAAAGTAAGATCTATATATGTGCTAATTACAATTTCAAAATAGTTGTATTAGTTTGAGACACATAATCTTGTAAGTCTAATCAATTAATTATCAAGTCAATATAAAGGTTAAATTTAAGATCTCGCAAGTTTGTACTATGTCTGGAAATAGTTGCTTCATGGTTTACTAACTACAGTTTATAGCATATCACGGGTTCTAATTTCAATAATAATATTATCCGGTTAAACCTTTTTTACTTTTATCTTACTATGAAGGAAAAAACATAGTGAGGAAGAATTTTGTTGAAGAAAATGAAAATGGTGCTGCTTATCTACTTAATTTCTCTTTCCTAACTTTTTCATATCCAAGCCATAAAATTGTATTCCTTCTTTAGCATTGGATAAGCAAAGCATTTGCTAGCTAACATGTCAGCAACTTAACAATTGTTTAATTAAAGTGCTAAGACTTAGTTTGAGTAAGATTCTGAAAAGGGAAAAAGAAAAAAGAGATAAGGATTTTAAGGTTTGTTGGTTAGCATAATAGACATAGTATTAGTTTAATCAAGATATTCAAAGGGCTTATCTTTTGTCTTTATCTTATTTTCTCCCACAATGATTCTCACAATGGAAAAAAACTGCTTTGTTTTTTGTGGTGGTTTTGGGGGGTTGACTTTTAAAAATTGTCAAAGGGTGGTGGTTAGGGGTGGGGTGGTGGGGGTGATTTAGCAGATTGGAGAAGGTCCACGCGGTATGGTATGTGTTTACACTCTCTCACATCGAGTCTCGTGAGTGCGTGCACTGACCGACAAAAAGAGAGAGAACACGTTAAAAATAAATTTAAAAGAAAAGGGAAAAAGGTGAAATAGGGTGCTCGTTCATGTGGAGTGCCCCTCCATTCAAAGGTTTTTCTTTTTCTTTATCAAGTGTCCTGCATCCGTAATGCCCAACTAAATCTGAGTTCGTGTGAGAAAATTATATACATAAAATACTTTATAATAAAGTCGATTACATGTTCAGATCTCGAATTTAAATTTTTTAATTAAAAATAAATAAATATTTATCACTTCACCGGTTCACTCCGGTCCTTGTTGATCCGTCCATTCAAAGCTGGAATATGTAATACGTATACAAAAATTCAATAGGTACATTTTTTGCACAATAGTAAGTTGTATAATAAAAAATTAGTTATCTATTTTTACTAAGTATAATTTGCATATGCTTAAACTCGAATATACTATATTTTGTAAACTTTTGACTATTAAATTATTTTTCATTAGTTCAATATTAGCACATTAAAAGTATTATCCCATTTTATGAATTGTGATTGGTTAATCTATTTGCATTAAGCTTCACAATAAAGACCAATACAGCCTAATTTCTTTTTTGATATGTATACCTTTTATTTTCAAATTTAACTACTGCATTTTGTCTGAAAAATAACTTAAGAAGTAAGCCATATTTAGGAATAAATTTATCTGAGTTCTGGAGAAAGCTTTTTTTTATAGACTGAATTTCCTATTAAGATCTAAGTTACTCCAAAAATAAAAATTCAAATTTACTAAAATAAGATTATCAAATTAGATAATTCTGAAAAACTTGCCAATATGTAGCAACGCGAAAAATCTGAAGTGGATGGATAAAGTAAAAAATCTATTTGAACTTAATGCATGCATTTATGTTTATTTATTATAATTAAATTATAAATTGGAGGCAAGAACACGTCATGCTTAAGTACTAGAACCTTATGTAAAAGACTGATATTATATGCTTATTATTATTAAGAAATGAGAGCAAACTAGAACAATATAGTAATGGACAAAAGATATATAGGAGGGAGAATGATTTTGTTATTTCTCCTCTTGGGGGTGTTTTTAATAGGGTCAAAAGTTTCCTATTTATAATGGTACAAATACATTCAAAGGTTATAAGTTAATGTACTTCTTAATTGAGTACATGAATACAAAGTACGTTAAATGGACCGACAAATGCATTCATCTCAATCACGTGCATTCATCCCATAACGCTCCCCCTTGGATGTCCATTTAAAAGATAATGTGTCTCGTTACAATCTTACTAGGAAAAATCCAGTGGAAAAAAGTCTAGTAAAGGAAAAAGAGTACACATATATTGTAATACACATTGAGTGATACCTCATTAAAAACTTTACCAGAAAAACTCAATTTGGACAAAATCTTGATTAAGGAAAAAAAAGTACAACATGTATTATACTCCCCCTGATGAAAATTTTATTTGATATCTCGGAGACGATGCATTCCAATCTTATGTCTCAGCTTCTCAAATGTTGATGTTGGCAATGCCTTTGTGAATAAATCTGTCAGATTATCACTTAAACGGATTTGTTAGACATCTATCTCACCATTTTGTTGAAGATCATGCGTGAAAAAAAACTTTGGTGAAATGTGCTATGTTCTGTCTCCTTTGATATATACTCCTTTTAGTTGAGCTATGCAAGCAGCATTATCTTCATACAATATCGTTGGAATCTTCATTTTTAAAGAAAGACTACACAGTTGTTGAATGTGTTGAGTCACTGATCTCAACCATACACACTCTCGACTAGCCTCATGAATAGTTATTATCTCTGCATGATTGGAAGATGTAGCAGCTAAAGTTTGTTTTGTTGAACGTCATAAAATAGATGTACCTCCACAAGTAAATAGATAGCCTGTTGAGATCGGGCTTTATATGGATCAGACAAATAACCAGCATCTGCATAACCAGTCATTTGTGAATCAGATTCATAAGAATAAAATAATCCCATATCAATAGTCCCTCGGAGGTATCTAAAAATATGCTTAACACCATTCCAGTGTCTTGTTGTTGGAAATGAACTAAATCTTGCTAATAAACTTACTGTAAAAGTTATATCTGGTCGAGTATTATTTGCAAGATATATTAGTGCCCCAATTGCACTAAGATATGGAGTTTCATCACCAAAAAGCTCTCTCCATTTTCATGAGGTCGAAATGGATCTTTATTTATATTAAGTGATCTCACAACCATCGGGGTACTCAATGGATGTGCTTTATCCATATAAAAACGCTTTAGGATATTTTCGGTATAAGTTGATTGATGGACAAAAATTTCATCTTTCATATGCTCAATTTGTAGACCAAGATAAAATTTTATCTTTCCAAGATCTCTCATTTCAAACTCTATCTTCAAATGGTCTACTGCTTTTGGAAGCTCCCCACGAGTTCCAATGATATTTAGATCATCAACATACACAGTAATTATAACAAATCCATGTCCAAACCTTCTTATAAATACACAAGGACAAATTAAATTATTTTTATACCCTTCTTTCAGCAAATACTCACTCGGACGATTATACCATATTCGCCCTGATTGTTTCAATCCATATAAGTATTTTTAAAGCTTTATTGAACAAGTTTCTCAAAAACTTTTATTAGTTTCAAGAACTTTAAGCCCTTCATAGATTTTCATATAAATTTCGTTGTCTAATGTGCCATACAAGTAGGATGTGACAACATCCATCAGACGCATATCAAGTTTTTCATGGACTGCCAAATTTATAAGATACCTGAAAGTGATTGCATCCACCACAGGAGAATATGTCTCCATATAATCAAAGTCATGTCTTTGCGAAAATCCTTGTGCCACAAGTCGTGCTTTATATCTAACGACTTCATTTTTATCATTTCATTTTCGCACAAAAACTCATTTGTATCCCACTGCTTTATTCCTTCAGGTGTTCGGACTATACGTCCGAATACTTTACGTTTTTCGAGTGACGCTAATTCTGCCTGGATAGCATCTTTTTATTTTGGCCAATCATTTCCCTGTCTACATTCATCGACGGATCTTGGTTCAATATCCTCATCTTATTGCATTATCTCAACAATAACATTATAAGCAAAAATGTTGTCGACAATACTATTATTTCGGTTCCACCTTTTTTTCCGTAGAGACATAACTTATTGAGATCTATTCATTCTTATTATTTTCGGGTACCTGGACCTCCTCTGAGGTCTTATCATTTGTTATGTCACGGGTCTCTTTTTGAGCAATTGCCTCCATATTTTGATCTCCTAGATCACTTGCTCCTTTTCGCTTTCGAGGATTTTGGAACCAATTGGTCTACCACGTTTTAAGCATGGCTTAGACTCATTTGTATTTATAGATTGTCCAAGCGGGACATCAATTCGAACAGGAGCATTAGCAGCTGGAATATGTGACTTAGTCACCCTTGGTAGGTTAGTGAATACATCTGGCAGTTGATTTGCAATATTTTGCAAATAAATTATCTTTTGAACCTCGTGTTCACATTGATTTGTTCGAGGATCTAAATGAGATAGTGATACTACATTCCAATCTATCTCTTTTTGCAATTGCTTATTTTCTCCCCCTAATATTGTGTATACTGATTCATCAAAATGGAAATCAGCAAATCTTGTCGTAAATAAATCTCCAGTCATAGGTTCCAAATATTTCATAATAGAAGGAGATCCATACCCAACATATATCCCCAATCTTCTTTTGGGTCCCATCTTTGTTCGTTGTGGTGGAGCAATTGGAATATATACTGCACATCCAAATATTCTAAGATGGGAAATATTTGGCTCCTGACCAAAAGCCAATTGTATTGGGGAGACTTTATGATAACTTGTGGGTCTGATTCGCACAAGAGTTGTTGCATGCAAAATGGCATGGCCCCATGCTGAAATGGGAAGTTTTGTTTTCATAAACATTGGTCTTGCAATTAATTAGAGGCGTTTGATCAATGATTCCGCTAGACCATTTTGAGTATGAACATGAGCAACTGGATGCTCAATTGTTATCCTAGTTGATATGTAATCATCATTAAAGGCTTGGGACGTAAATTCACCGGCATTATCAAGACGAAGTGTCTTAATTGCATAATCTGGAAACTGTGCTCTTAATCTTATTAATTGAGAGCTAGTAACCTCGCAAGGGGCAAATTGTGGGTTGATAACAATTACACATGTGACCATCTTGTAGATGCATCTATCAAAATCATATAATATTTGAATGGTCCACATAGAGGGTGTATGTGCCCACATATATCTCCTTATATACGTTCAAAAAATGGAGGAGATTCAACTCCAACTTTAATTACTCATTGTCTAATAATCAGTTTTCCTTGAGAACATGCAGCACAAGAGAATTCTTTAGTTTAAAGAATTTTCTGGTTCTTCAATGAATGACCATGTGAATTCTCAATTATTTTGCGCATCATATTATAACCGGGATGGCCCAACCGGTCATGCCAAATAATAAAATTATTTTTAAACTTTTTGTTTACTATGGCATATGATTCAACTACACTAATACTAGTGTAGTATAATTCAGAGAAAAATACGGGAAGCTTTTCAAGAACATACTTCTTTTCCGCTTTTATTGTAGTAATATAGAGGTATTCAACCTTTCCTTCATTGGTGGTCTCAATATGATAGCCATTTTGGCGAATATCTTTGAAACTTAACAAGTTTCTTTGAAAACTACTACAATATAATGCACCATTAACAGCCAATATAGTTCCCCCTAGTAGTAATATAGTTGCTCTTCCAGAGCCCTCAAGTAATTTTATACTACCAGATATTATTATGATACTCGCTTCTTTCATAATTAAGTAAGAGAAATATCTCTTATCTTTTAATACGGTGTGCGTCGTAGCACTATCAAGAAGGCATATTTCTTCTTTATTATTCATACGGCCAAACGAAGACTGAGAAGTTTTCATATTCTTCATAAAGAAAAAAATACATCATAAGTAATATTAAAAATTTTAAGAAGAAAAGAAACTATATTTAAGGAGGTAAATACTAACAATATAAAAAGTTTTGTTCAAAATATGAACTTCATAAAATAAAAAGAACAATTATTCTTATAATTTTTCCCAGTAATAAATCTTCAATTATGATGCTCAAAGAAGTCTCCAGCTTCTAAATGAGTAATATATGCGAGGCCTTAAAAAAATATCCTCTTTATAAGCTAGGTTTGCTTCAACTTTAACATGATTATTCATACGGTCCGCCTCAAAATTATTCTGAAAGGCCAAGTGAGTCTCAACTTTATTTTGTTTTCCCTTTTATAGAGGCTTGATAAAGTTTGACAAAAGTTCAGGCGTACGATAAATATAACGACCACCACTATGGAGATTATTATTCCGTCCCTTGCCACGCCCATATATATTCTTACGGACACAATAATTATTTTGTCTTCTTTCAGACTTTTGATCTATCGCTATCACATTCGCTTTAGGGAATGGAGCTGATCTAGTGGGGCGAGTTTCATGATTTTTTTATTAATAGAATATTATATTGCCATCAATATCATACACCGGGGTTCAAACCCAATGTCTTAGCATCATGGTGCACCAGGACTTAAACCTGGTGTCTTACTCTCATGCAGGGGCGGCTCAACGAAGTTGGTGGCCTAAAACCAAATTGTATCAAGAGGCCTATTTCACAAAATTCATGCAACAGTGAGATACAAAAGATCTCCTGTTCTAATCAATGGGTCAATTAAACATTAGAAGGTAGCTAAATCAAAGAAACAGAGCTTGAAATTGGAAAGCGAAATCTCAAAGTCATGTGAAAGAAGGAGGAAAAATTAGAACGGAAGAGGAAAATTAGATGGAGATTTATCGCTCTTTACTCACTCATCTGTGCATTCTTAACCAAATATTAAAATTTGAACTCTTAAGAGTAATCACATAAGATATATACTAATACATAATATGGATCTTTACACAAATAGTTTGTCATATTCACTATTTATTATTTCTAGTCATATACATAGATTATGCATTGATTATACACAATTATTCATATATAATACATAAATTATGCATATGTTATACCTTCATCGACTATTTTTTATTTAAGTGATTGGGTGGACGGTTATTTGAGTTAATTTTTCTACATAATAATATAGTATAATATTTTTGGGGCCCTCTAGAATTTGGGGCCCAAGGCAATGGCTTCAGCAGCCTTACCCTCCGGTCGGCCCTGCCCTCATGGAGCGCTGGGATTTGAACCCACTGTCTTACGCTCATATAATATATATCGCAAGTTGTTTCATTCATTTTAAGGAATGTAACATAATTTTGTGTACCATAAATTTAATTTTTGATCAATTCGACATAGTGAAAATTATCATAAATAGTCGAATTAATTTACATGATAATTTTTTTTACAAGTGATAAAAGGCATGTAAACAATTATGAATGACTAAAAATTAAAGAGATATTCTAACCGTTCGAGACAAATACATCAATTAGTTTAAATAGATATTTAAGTCAATATTAAAGAGGTACTGCATCTTTACGTTAGCATACTATAACTAAAAGATGATGCATCTATAAATATTACTCTAGTGATTGATCAAAGTAAGATGTAATCGTTTTTTATTTTATTTTAGCAGATGTAAGCGTGCACATCAAAGTTACTAATTTGAAAGTTCAAATAATTCTAAAACTAAAAGTTACCCCTAATGCAAACAGGAAGCAGTACATGAGATGGCAGCATATTCTATATAATTATCTATCATATTTATATATATACATGTTCAGGAGCAATATTGCACGCACTCTTTCAATTTCATAACAAAGTTAATATTATTATAATTCTCATAGCAAGTCATGCATGTAGTAATATATTTAAATCCAATTGTTGGTCAGAAACTTGAGAAGATCCATAAAGCGGTATAAGCAAATGAAAGTGTACCTCCACTTGAGAGAAGGTTAACTAATACTTTTAGGAATAAATAGAACCTGACTGAAACACATAATCTGAGTTGGTAAGAGACTTGCGTTGATAACGTATTAAGAAACGAGAGCAAACTAGAACAATATGTAATGGAGACAAGATATATAGGAGGGAAAATGATTTTATTATTTCTCTTCTTGTGGGTATTTTTTATAGGGTCAAGAGTTCCTTATTTATAAAAGTATAAATACATTCAAAGTTTATAAATTAATGTACTTTTTAATTGAGTACATGAATACAAAGTACGTTAAATAAACGGACAAATACATTCATCTCAATCACCTGCATTCATCTCATAACAATTATACGTATTTTTCGGCGGATGAATAAATGGGAAAAGAGGGGGAAAAGAAGGAGGAGTAAATTAGAAATTCCAAATTGACTTATTGAGAGAAGAATCGACGGCTACAAGCATCTTTGACCTTTCAGACTCGAGGGAGGACATGAGATAATGATAACGTGGCATGACACCTGTTGATATTATGGCTCCACCACCCTTCACAAAGACAACTTTAAAATTTAAAAACAACACTAACGCGTGCACTGTGCTACTTAATAGTATCTTATGCGATAAGATCAACGGTCATGATTCACTTATACGGTCGTGGAAAAAATTCATTTTTAAGAAGATTAGTATTTTCATTTACCATATACTTGACTGAAATTCAAAATAAACTTACTAAAGTCATATTGGGTAAAGGCAAATCTGATTTTATTCTTATCCAATGTTATTCACTCTCCCTTTTTTTTTTCTTACATTGTTTTCTTCTAAAACCTTATTCGTTTTACACTAATTGCCTCAGTTTTACTGCCTTAATTTAATTTTTTTGGTTTGGCTTAAGTTGTGTCCACTTACTACTTTCTTTTATAAGCTATTCCCTATGCAATTGAAAAGATGGAAAAGGCAGAGCATTTCTACTTTACTTCTTCCCAACTGCAATATCACTCCAGGTAAGTTTTTATTTTCCCCCCCCTTTCTTATTGCATATTTTCTTGATAGCTGACTACTCCTTATTGAACTTTTTAATTTTCTTAACTTCACGACGCCTTGATATTTATAAGGAAGATAAAGGCTACAATATTAGGCAGGTAAAGTACTAGTCAGGTTTAAGTTACAATATTATTTATATGGAAGATACCAATTATTTTTATGATATTAAGTATTATTTTATAATTATTTAATATATTTTCTTATAAAAGAATATGCATTTTTAATATATGATAATATATAATATTTAATATCTATTATACATATAAATCTTTGTCATACAGTGAAAATTATTTGCATATTAATCTAAAATAGTATTTATTTATCTATAAAATTACACTTGTACAACCAAACATGACACATGTAATTACACTCATGACAAACAAACAGATCATTTTAATTACAATACTATGTACTTATCAGGCTGTTTAATTACTACCCTAGTAATTATACTACCAAGTAATCACACAGGGCTTTCCAAACAGACCCTAAATAAGGAATCAAATTCTTAAAAATTAAATTTGTATCTACACTTTTAGATCCACCTCATTTAAAAAGAGTAGACGTTTGGCTAGTCACCGTTATTCATTTTTTATGGACCTTACGCTGCATAAATTTGAATCAGATATGTATTCAGATTCACACGACTTAATCTTATAAAAAAACAAATAAGGCCCAGTGAAAAACAAAAAAATTAAGTAAGTGCAGCATATGTATAGTGTATTTAAATTTTTGATAGTGTAATTCCATGGACCACCTTCTCATTTCAGCTTCTTGTGTCGAGGGTCTATTCGTAAACAGCCTCCTTACTCCAAGGTAAGGGTAAGGTCTGCGTACACACTACCCTCCTCAAACTCTACTTGTGGGATTATAATGAGTTGTTGTTCCATGGACCACCAAATTGTGTAGTGAATTAGTTTGGGAAAATAACAATGTATAACCGTTTTTAAAATAATAGCAAAAAAAGGGGTATTATCACTTTTAGCCCGCGTCAGAAACTATTTACATTCGCTAGCTAAAAATGTATATAAAATTTGTATAATTTTTATATATAACATACAGAATGTATATAAACACAAAAGTATACAAAAAAATATATATTTTTCGCCTATTATTTTGAGAGCGATTATATAATGTCATTTTCCTAAAAGCCCAATTAGTTTTGAGTGATGAACTTTTTAAATCTTTAACCAATTATCTAACAATTTATTACTTAAAATAACCGTAATCCAAACGAAACAGCCCCTTTTTATTGAAACTAATGCTTACCGCATACATAATAGTATCTTATTCGCATTATGCTACGTGCATACTTTAAAGAAGGGGAATATTTGCATGAAAGAATTTATAAAGTAGAAGATACCGGAATTTTAAATTAGGAGAAGATATATAAAATTTCTTTTCTGAAAAGTTCAGGAATTGAATTAAATAACTTCAACTCTAACACAGAACACAGAATAAAAATACAAGAGAAATGTACAAGTTTTTCCAAACAATGAAGAATAGGTTCCAATTTCTTAAAATTTTGACACTTTAACTTTAACATTCTATACTAAGAATCATGTAATATAACATTCTTTTTCATACTCCTGTCTCATTTTAATAGTTAAACACTACCTTACGCCTAGAAACAAAATTCAGTGACCAAGATGTCAAAATTCAAATATTAGTGTTGCGAATTTGAAAAAATCATTGATATCCATTTAATTTATTCTACGTACTTAATTCCCTATAAATTATTTTAAAATTTAGAAGTAAAATAACATGATTTATGCATGGAACAGTATTGGAGGATAATCACAGGTATTAGAAATAGGAAGGAAGAACAAAAAACGGGTGATGGAACATAAATATTTGACTCGTGAAAATTCAACTAAAGCAAAAATGTTATAGATCAAAATAAACAACTTTCTCCCCAAAAACGTGTTAAAGAGCGCTACAATTAATTTCTTTGTAACTTGCCTTATAAAAGGGGGCTATTGAAATAGAGAGGGGACAGCTTTTAGTAACGGAAATAAATCATTAATCAACTCGGAATAAATGCCCTTTTAATTTCTTCAAAGTTTCCAATGAGGAAAATTCGGCGAAACACATTCTAAATTAGCAAGTAGTCGTAAAAATTAACAAAAGACAAAAATTGAATCACGTAGAGCGGCAGATTAAATTTGAAGATTAAAAGCCTTGGGATTTTAGACACAGACAAGTTGAACACTTGAACTGGTCTTGCAGACCCTGCCTGAACCAACATGGCCTTGTTAGGTTTTTGCAGCAGCTAAGCCATAGGCGTTGGACCAGATATGTCGGCCATACCTTCTTTTGAGTATTGTTTCTTTTGTCTCCACTCCAATTTTGGATTTAAGTTATATATATCGATACAAAAATTAACACTACTAGTGCAATTTAATTTGATATGGCATGTTATTAATCTATTATGTAGATTATATATTGAGCCTAAATATATCCATGCAAACTGATTTGAGAATGAGAACCTTGAAGAAGGAGCTATAATTCTATGTATGGGCACTCTTTTGAAACCTTGGTTCGAAATTAGGATTTTTTGAATTGTAATTTATTTTGAATGGGTGTTATTAAATTTTGTTGGGGATATTAATAGGAGGTTAAATCTGAAATTTGAAGGAGTTTGGATTTTGGAACAAATTTGAGATGGATTTGGGTGGATTGTCAGAGCAAATTCGAAGGTTGAAGAACATATTTGGTCCAAAAAATTGGGGCGGATCTAAACGGGGATGGATAGAAATCAATCCGGATTGGTGTGCTACGTGTCATGATGTGTGGTTATAATTCCATAATTTCGTACATTATTTGTCTTGCATTTTATATGCTTTAATGATAAATTACACTTTGTTTGCGCGTAATGGAGTCTATTTTATGTGTAGGTGAATTAGAGATGAAAGTGGAGCAAGAGGGATAATTAAACGTTGAAAGCGTGCTCGAGAACAGTAAAAAGGAGAAAGTTGGCGAAGCCAGGCCTATAGAAGGCTTTATACCTGGCGACGCCAGGCCTTTAGCTCGCGTAGGAGCTGGCGAGGCGAGGCAGAGGCGAGCTCAAGCGGGATGTATATTTGGCGACGCCAGGCCTGGGGCGAGGTCCACCAAACGTTATGCCTCGTGAGGCCGAGTCTGGGCGTGCACATTCCGAGTTTTGAAGACTTATTTCGTCTCCTGATTTGACTAGGACTTGGCATACACGTTTAGGTCTTTTCGTACACATATAAATAGACCTAAAAACGCCACTTTTAAGGGGGATTGGACAGATTAGACCGAGACTGGACAGGGATTCGACCTAAGGAGGCAAGAACACACTAGGAGCAAGGCGGGGAATTCTTCTACGAGTTTTTCACTTCCTTCTTCCTATTTCCGTTATTGGTTATGAATTCTAGTATTGTAGTTTTGCATACTATTATGAATAGCTAATTTGTTATCTAGAGTTTTGATATAACCTTTTGTATGATAAATTCTTGTTATGATTTTATATAACTGAGCCGTTGGATTTCTCTATTTGTTCAACTACGTTTATATTGTGGTTGGTTGAAGAGCTCTCAATCGACTGTGCTTATTTAGTGTGTATTACTCGGGAGAGAGTGCATATTTAGCTAGTTGTTGAACAACATCACTCCTAACATATATGAGAGATCAATACGCAGGGTTTAAATGTGGGATTAGGGATAACGAAACCTTGGTGCGATCCGAGTGAGCCGTACTTAATGCCAGCTAGCGTAATTCGGGAGAATATGTCTAGTACAATCCTACAGTCATGACGCAGAGAGTTACGACACTCAGAGCGCTCATGATCGATAGAGAAAACTTAGGCGAAATTATAGAAGGCATAGCGGGAAGGATTCTGACAATTGGGGAAATCATAACTAGACCTCCTTAGTCTTGTCTATAATTCCATCCTTGTTAGTTGATAATTTTACTGCTTTATAATAGTTGTTAGTTAATTAGTTAGAAATAAATATTATAATCTCTATAATTAGAAAATTATTTGGACTTGTGTTTCTTAGCAATATTGAACAGTTGTAGCTAAGCCTTAGTTCTCTGTGGGATTCGACTTCGGACTTGTAAACCGGATTATATTTGCAACGATCGCTTAGTCCTTTTTATAAGACATATTTGGGCGTGATCATGTCCCAATGAAATAATGTCAGCACATTAAAAAAGTGACCACATAGTATTTTGTTAGTCGCGATGTTAGTTTTAGACTAAAAGATAACGTTATATACAATTTTGGACCAAAAGATGAACAAAAAGTAAAAGTAAATTATTTACCAAATAATAAGGGTATTTTTAGCCCTTTCCCAAAACTAGAATTATAAACGACATAGTACAAAACTTAAGCTCTATATTTTTTCTTTATATTGGGACCAAGCAAATGATCTCAAATGGAGTTGCTTGCACGAGCAAAAGCAGCAAATATGAAGATAATATTTTTTTTTCCAATATCTATTAATTTCATCCATTTAGTTAGGGTATGGCCAAGTGGAATTGTTTCTGTTTTATATGTATGCTTCATTGACAATAAAAATATTTTTTCCCCATCACGCTTCGTGGTCAATAAACAAAATGGGCGACTGATGGAGATGTATATGAATTTCAATGGGAAGAAAAAGACAGACAAGAGAAATTTATTTCCACATCTTGAAGTAGTCAAATAAATGGGTTTGGAATTGGGGCATAATCGTTGTAACTTTATTCGACGCCAACTTATGAATGTTAGGTTTTAGACTTTTAGTTTTACTCGAGATCCTTTGATTTTCTATCTTTCCTTCCCCAACTACTAACAGGTTGCAAGAGATGTGCTAATTTTTCTATGATAAAATATAAAGCTTAGTTTATCTTAGTATATAAGAACTTCTCTGATGAATTTAGTAGGTACGTTTGTAACGTGTGTGTTTAACAGATAAATGAGGTCACGACGCATCCCAAGAAGTTGGCTAAAGAATATTAGATCATATGGATCAAGTGATCAACAAAAAAGAATATATATCAATTATCATTCTTTATTCTTTGAGGCAATCCACTAATGTTGTACCATGGTCGCTTTAAATAACTCATTTTTAGGCAAGAAGATAAACAAATCGATAGAGACAAAGCAAAGTGATATCGACATTTGTGATTGATTTATTAAATTATACATAACTTATATTATTAGGAAAATACATTTAATTTAATAAATCCTTACCTTACATCCATAACGTGCAAAGTTTTACTTTCATCCACCTCCTACCTAGCTAAAGGTACCAATTATGGAGTAGTACACGTTTTTAGTCCTTAACCAAACACAAATTCGATTTTCACAATTCCTCTAATTTCCTTCTCGCTGCTCAAACCAATTCAGTATCTTACTTAAAATTTTATTCCCTCTATTTCATTTATATGAAGTGCTCTTATCTTTTGGTAGGTCTAACTTTATCTTCAAAACATAACTTTGAGCACTATTCGTCTTCAGTTTTTGTAAAACATGAGCACATTTAGTCCAGCTAACCAAAAACACCCAAAACACTAAGAATTTATAAGGGCAAAAGAAAAAAGTGAGATAAAACTGGTCCAACTCTTGAACTCTCGTTCCTCAAATCTCCAAAATTGTGAATCCATAGACTAGACGAATTCAGGATTTATAAAGACATCTGTTAGCTTCGAACATTCCGTTGGTATGGTTATCAAGTTAGAAGCCGAAAGCCTTTTACCAATTTGACTAGATTTCACATTTTTCTTTGTGTCTGCTCAAACATTAATGCAATTTAGTTTCTGCATTCAGTTAGGCCCATGGATGGGACATAGGACATATGAGTAGACGGCCCAATGATCCACCATGACGAGGCCCATCCACCCATCTTTCTTATTGCATGGCACGTCAATATATAGAACATTAAGCTAGCGTTTTGACATAGATTTGATTCAAATCTGAAAAAAGAGTTTATGGAGTTATGTTTGGACATGCATTTTATTTAAAGAAAAGTTAAAATTTTGTGAGTGGAAGAAAAATTTCACCCAAAAAATCCCCTAAACTAGTTTTTGGGAACTTGAAAATTTTTGAATTCTTTTTACAAAAAATATCATATTTCATAAACAAACAATGTTTTCAAATTCCTTTTTTTTTTTTGAAAAAATGAAGCCAAAATTAGTCTTTCCCTCTAACCCCACATGTGTAACTTGCTCACATTGCTATTACGGTTCTGAACAAATGAGAAATTTACAGTAAATTAATAACAGATAAATTCTCATAATACAAAACTTGCATTAGAGACCAAGATTCCCTAGTTAATACATGAATTTACCTTATAGTAAGCGATTGAATGTGTAATTATTTTTTGCAACTTAAACTCCTAAAAAAATCAGGAGGATCACGGAGAAAACTAGCTGAACGTATAGCCACTATAAGAGGCGTTAGTGCATTTGTCAATCACGTCAAAGTGTTAGCTAGGAGTACAGACTACAGACTACAGAGTACTCGAACTAAGAGGAAGGTTTTGGGCCTTTGTTTGTGCTTCCTTCATCATTATATGCGGTAGTGACTTTCTTTCTGTCTCTTCATTTGCAAGATTGGATTTAATACACATGCATATATTCACGTAGACACTCGCAGCTCAATTATTACACGAAAATAATGTGATCCATGATACGAGAATTTCACTTTCTGATAATTGTATATATATATATATATAAATTCCGTAAAAAATTCTGTATAAATCCAAACTAGACAATTTATGATAGTATGTTTGATACTATTTTTATAAAATTCTGACTAAATAGTACTTCTTATCAAATGCTCTTAACTATCACCTCATGATAATATCAAGCGAAATAAGTACCTGCAGAATCCGTTGCATCTGCCATCTTGTAAAATGTAATTGTCACTGGTCTTTGGACAAAAATCAAAATTTAAGCGGCACCAGAATTTCTACGGTTCTACTCATAAGAATAGTAGCATCTCTTATATATTGGTTGTCGTTACTACAAACTAATTAGAGATACAACAACGGAGATATAGATTTGAATCCAATGAAAAAATATAGCTAAACTACAACATATAATTAATCATTATTTTGTAACTACGTTCTAAAACCACTATACATCTTGAGAATCATCATTGAATAAAATTTTCTAGTATCATATAATAATGGATTTAAAGCATTGTCCTAAAAGGGACTTTAAAGTATTGTCCCAATATTATTCTGAAAATATGAGTACTGTGCTATAATAGAGAGTTAGTTTGTATACAACTCGAACAAGGGCACTTTAAAATCATTATATTCTTTCGACAATTGAGAGATAATGTGTATTTTTAAATACAAAATTATTGGCATATGTGAAGCTGACTGTGTATGTAGATGTCCAGTTTATATCCAGTTGTACAAGAGTTAGGTATAATTTATAGTTAGTTGGTTATTAGTATTGTTAGTGCACGTGTTAGTTTGTTAAGAAAAATACGTGTATATAAATGCACATATACTCAACAATAAATGTGAAGTGAGAAAATATCATTTTTACTTTCTGAAAATAATCTCCCCTTCTCTCTAGAAACTTCCGCCGTTGTTAATCAACTGAGCTTCTCAACTGCGAAGCAAGTTTCTTCATGGTATCAGAGCGGGAGATACTGGAATCTCACGTGATATAATCTTTGATTCGATTTGTTCTCTGTTTTATCTGTTCACAGTAATTTCAAGATCGTTCTCTTCAACAATGGGCGATTCCTCGTCGGCGGCAGAAAATGTGATCGAAGCTCAATTATTACACGAAAATAATGTGATCCATGATGCCAAAGTTTCACTTTCTTAAAATTGTACATATATATAAATTCCGTAAAATATTTTGCATAAATCCAAACTAGACAATTTATAATAGTATGTTTGATACTATTTGTGTAACATTCTGACTAAATAATACTTCTTATCAAATACTCTTAACTATCACCTTATGATAATATCAAGCGAAATAAGTACCTGCAGAATCCGTTGCATCTGCCATCTTGTAAAATGTAATTGTCACTGGTCTTTGGACAAAAATCAAAATTTAAGCGGCACCAGAATTTCTACGGTTCTACTCACAAGAATAGTAGCATCTCTTATATATTTGTTGTCGTTACTACAAACTAATTAGAGATACAACAACGGAGATATAGATTTGAATCCAATGAAAAAATATAGCTAAAATACAATATATTATTAATTATTATTTTATAATTGCATTCTCAAACCACTGTACATCTTGAGAGTCATCATTGAATAAAATTTTCTAGTATCATATAATAATGGATTTAAAGCATTGTCCTAAAAGGGCCTTTAAAGTATTGTCTCAATATTATTCTGAAAATATGAGTACTATACTATAATAGAGAGTTAGTTTGTATACAACTCGAAAAAGGGTACTTTAAAATTATTATATTCTTTCGACAATTGAGAGATAATGTGTATTTTTAAATACAAAATTATTAGCATATGTGAAGCTGACTGTGTATGTAGATGTCCAGCTTATATCCAGTTGTACAAGAGTTAGGTGTAATTTATAGTTAGTTGGTTATTAGTATTGTTAGTGCACGTATTAGTTTGTTAAGAAAGACACGTATATATAAATGCACAGATACTCAACAATAAATGTGAAGTGAGAAAATGTCATTTTTACTCTCTGAAAATAATCTCCCCTTATCTCTAGAAACTTCCGCCGTTGTTAATCAACTAAGCTTCTCAACTGCGAAGCAAGTTTCTTCATGGTATCAGAGCGGGAGATATTGGAATCTCACGCGATATAATCGTTGATTCGATTTATTCTCTGCTTTATCTGTTCACAGTAATTTCAAGCTCGTTTTCTTCAACAATGGGCGATTCCTCGTCGGCGGCAGAAAATGTGATCGCAGCTTAATTATTATACGAAAATAATGTGATCCATGATGCCAGAGTTCCACTTTCTCAAAATTGTACATATATATAAATTTCGTAAAAGATTCTGCATAAATCCAAACTAGACAATTTATGATAGTATGTTTGATACTATTTTTGTAAAATTCTGACTAAATAGTACTTCTTATCAAATACTCTTAACTATCACCTCATGATAATATCAAGCGAAATAAGTACCTGCAGAATCCGTTGCATCTGCCATCTTGTAAAATGTAATTGTCACTGGTGTTTGGACAAAAATTAAAATTTAAGCGGCACCAGAATTTCTACGGTTCTACTCACAAGAATAGTAGCATCTCTTATATATTGGTTGTCGTTACTACAAACTAATTAGAGATACAACAACGGAGATATATATTTGAATCCAATAAAAAAATATAGCTAAAATACAACATATAATTAATTATTATTTTGTAATTGCGTTCTAAAACCACTGTACATCTTGAGAGTCATCATTGAATAAAATTTTCTAGTATCATATAATAATGGATTTAAAGCATTGTCCTAAAAGGGCCTTTAAAGTATTGTCCCAATATTATTTTGAAAATAGGAGTACTGTACTATAATAGAGAGTTAGTTTGTATACAACTCGAACAAGGGCACTTTAAAATCATTATATTCTTTCGACAATTGAGAGATAATGTGTATTTTTAAATATAAAATTATTGGCATATGTGAAGCTGATTGTGTATGTAGATGTCCGGCTTATATCCAGTTGTACAAGAGTTAGGTGTAATTTATAGTTAGTTGGTTATTAGTATTGTTAGTGCACGTGTTAGTTTGTTAAGAAAGACACGTGTATATAAATGCACATATACTCAACAATAAATGTGAAGTGAGAAAATGTCATTTTTACTTTTTGAAAATAATCTCCCCTTATCTCTAGAAACTTCCGCCGTTGTTAATCAACTAAGCTTCTCAACTGCGAAGCAAGTTTCTTCATGGTATCAAAGCGGGAGATATTGGAATCTCACGCAATATAATCGTTGATTCGATTTATTCTCTGCTTTATCTGTTCACAGTAATTTCAAGCTCGTTCTCTTCAACAATGGGCGATTCCTCGTCGGCGGCACAAAATGAGATCGCAGCTTAATTATTATACGAAAATAATGTGATCCATGATGCCAGAGTTCCACTTTCTCAAAATTGTACATATATATAAATTCCGTAAAAGATTTTGCATAAATCCAAACTAGACAATTTATGATAGTATGTTTGATACTATTTTTGTAAAATTCTGACTAAATAGTACTTCTCATCAAATACTCTTAACTATCACCTCATGATAATATCAAGCGAAATAAGTACCTGCAGAATCCGTTGCATCTGCCATCTTGTAAAATGTAATTGTCACTGGTGTTTGGACAAAAATCAAAATTTAAGCGGCACCAGAATTTCTACGGTTCTACTCACAAGAATAGTAGCATCTCTTATATATTGGTTGTCGTTACTACAAACTAATTAGAGATACAACAACGGATATATGTATTTGAATCCAATGAAAAAATATAGCTAAAATACAACATATAATTAATTATTATTTTGTAATTGCGTTCTAAAACCACTGTACATCTTGAGAGTCATCATTGAATAAAATTTTCTAGTATCATATAATAATGGATTTAAAGCATTGTCCTAAAAGGGCCTTTAAAGTATTGTCCCAATATTATTTTGAAAATAGGAGTACTGTACTATAATAGAGAGTTAGTTTGTATACAACTCGAACAAGGGCACTTTAAAATCATTATATTCTTTCGACAATTGAGAGATAATGTGTATTTTTAAATATAAAATTATTGGCATATGTGAAGCTGATTGTGTATGTAGATGTCCGGCTTATATCCAGTTGTACAAGAGTTAGGTGTAATTTATAGTTAGTTGGTTATTAGTATTGTTAGTGCACGTGTTAGTTTGTTAAGAAAGACACGTGTATATAAATGCGCATATACTCAACAATAAATGTGAAGTGAGAAAATGTCATTTTTACTTTTTGAAAATAATCTCCCCTTATCTCTAGAAACTTCCGCCGTTGTTAATCAACTAAGCTTCTCAACTGCGAAGCAAGTTTCTTCATGGTATCAAAGCGGGAGATATTGGAATCTCACGCGATATAATCGTTGATTCGATTTATTCTCTGCTTTATCTGTTCACAGTAATTTCAAGCTCGTTCTCTTCAACAATGGGCGATTCCTCGTCAGCGGCACAAAATGAGATCACAGCTTAATTATTATACGAAAATAATGTGATCCATGATGCCAGAGTTCCACTTTCTCAAAATTGTACATATATATAAATTCCGTAAAAGATTCTGCATAAATCCAAACTAGACAATTTATGATAGTATGTTTGATACTATTTTTGTAAAATTCTGACTAAATAGTACTTCTTATCAAATACTCTTAACTATCACCTCATGATAATATCAAGCGAAATAAGTACCTGCAGAATCCGTTGCATCTGCCATCTTGTAAAATGTAATTGTCACTGGTGTTTGGACAAAAATCAAAATTTAAGCGGCACCAGAATTTCTACGGTTCTACTCACAAGAATAGTAGCATCTCTTATATATTGGTTGTCGTTACTACAAACTAATTAGATATACAACAACGAATATATGTATTTGAATCCAATGAAAAAATATAGCTAAAATACAACATATAATTAATTATTATTTTGTAATTGCGTTCTAAAACCACTGTACATCTTGAGAGTCATCATTGAATAAAATTTTCTAGTATCATATAATAATGGATTTAAAGCATTGTCCTAATAGGGACTTTAAAGTATTGTCCCAATATTATTCTGAAAATAGGAGTACTGTACTATAATAGAGAGTTAGTTTGTATACAACTCGAACAAGGGCACTTTAAAATCATTATATTCTTTCGACAATTGAGAGATAATGTGTATTTTTAAATACAAAATTATTGGCATATGTAAAGCTGATTGTATATGTAGATGTCCAGCTTATATCCAGTTGTACAAGAGTTAGGTGTAATTTATAGTTAGTTGATTATTAGTATTGTTAGTGCACGTGTTAGTTTGTTAAGAAAGACACGTGTATATAAATGCACAGATACTCAACAATAAATGTGAAGTGAGAAAATGTCATTTTTACTTTTTGAAAATAATCTCCCCTTATCTCTAGAAACTTCCGCCGTTGTTAATCAACTAAGCTTCTCAACTGCGAAGCAAGTTTCTTCATGGTATCAGAGCGGGAGATATTGGAATCTCACGCGATATAATCTTTGATTCGATTTGTTCTCTGCTTTATCTGTTCACAGTAATTTCAAGCTCGTTCTCTTCAACAATGGGCGATTCCTCGTCAGCGGTAGAAAATATGATCGACGACACTCATCCTCTGTATATTGGTCTGTCGGACATTCCTAGTTCAGTAATTGTTCCTGGTAAGCTCACAGGATCAGAGAATTACGGCCTATGGAGCAGGTCAATGCGGATTGCACTTATGGGGAAGAAGAAGTTAGGGTTTGTCATAGTAAAGTGCAAGAGAGACTCGTACACAAGTGACTTGCTAGAGCAATGGGAAACCTGTAATGCGATTGTTCTTTCATGGATAATGAATAATGTTTCGGCAGAACTCCTTGAAGGAATTGTCTATGCATCAGATGCTTACCTCGTTTGAGAAGACATGCGAGAGAGATTTGACAAAGTCAATCGAGTGCGAAATTTTCAATTACACATGAAAATTGCGACCTTTTCACAGGGCACTAACTCTGTTTCATGTATTTTTCACGGTTAAAGGAAATTTGGCATGAATATGATGTACTGGTACCTTTTTCTGATTGTGGCTGTCCAAAAGCAAGGGATCATGTGGAACAAATACATCAACAAAGAGTTATGTAATTTCTGAGCGGTCTCAATGATTCATATGATCAATCAAGGCAACATATCCTTATGAAGACTAATGCGCCTAATCTCAATCAAGCTTACGCGATAATAATACAAGATGAAAGTCAACAATCTGTTGGAACTACTGTTCTATCAGATAAAATGAATACTATAGCTATGCAAGCTCGAAGAGCCCAAGTATTTAAAGGAAAGAAACAATTCCCTAAATGTGAACATTGTGGGATGAAGGATCATACAAAAGAAAATTGCTATAAAATCATTGGTTATCCTATGGATTTAAAGCCTAAGAAGAAATTTGGAACAGGAAACTCGGATGGCTGGAGAAGAGAGCCTCCTGCAACAGTCAACAGTGTAGAAGGATTTTCTTCATTGTAGCGAGCTAGAACTAATCAAGGAATATCTGAACACAAAGGTCACTATTTTTAACTGATGAGCAATATAAGAAAATTTTGGAGTTGTTGAACAAAAAACATGAGAGAACCAGGCCAATTGTACAAAAGAGAATCATACCAACTTTGTAGGTATTGTCACTTGCTTGATGTCTGAGCACACACCAAAGGAATAGATCATAGATTCCGGGGCTACTCATCATATTGCTGCTAGTTTTAAAATATTACAAGGTTGTGATGATGTATGGACATCTAGGACTGATAAAGTGCACCTACCAACATGGGAAGTAGCTTATATCACACACGTTGATAATGTGAACTTGTTTGACAAAGATGTTGTTCAGAATATTTTATATGTGCCTAATTTTAAGTACAATCTACTGTCGATATCAAAGCTGACCAAAGAGCTCTCTTGTGCTACCACATTTTTCCTGATTTTTATGTATTTCAGGATCTTTACAGTGGCAGGGTGAAGGGGATTGGTAGAGAGAGAGGAGGCTTATACATTCTTAAGGAGAATTCAGATGCAAACAGACTTGCTAGAATAAGAGCTGTTGCAGTAAGCAATTACAGTGAAGAAGGCAATCTATGGCACATGAGGTTGGGCGACCCATCTGTTACAACTATGAATCATATAGCAGACCTAAGGAAAAAAGTTAGTAGTACTATACAAAATGATTGTTTTGTTTGTCCACTAGCAAAGCAGTCTAGATTAGAATTTCCAATCAGTAGTTCTAGAGCTAATTTGCCATTCAATCTTGTACATTTAGACCTTTGTGGACCCATTAAAGTGCCTACTTTCGACATAAAGCATTACTTCTTAACTGTTGTGGATGACAATACTAGATTCACATGGATTTATTTTTACAATTAAAGTTTGAAGTTATAGTTGTTTTAAAGCAGTTCTTAACCATGGTTAAAAATCACTTTGAAACTATGATTAAAGTTATAAGATTCGACAATGGAACAGAGTTCTTTAACTCTCAATGTGGTACATTGTTACATAATTTTGGGATAATACATCAGAGTATTTGCCCATATACTCCACAACAGAACGATGTTGTGGAAATGAATCCTAGATGTGGCAAGGGCCTTAAGGTTTCAGGCAAGTATTCCTATAAGATACTGGGTATGTGTGTGCAAGCAGCAGTCTATTTGATAAATAGGCTATCTTCTAGAGTTTTGAATGGTAAGGTTCCTTATGAGATGTTTATCATAAGAAACCAATTCTTTGACATATCAGAATTCTAGGCTGTTTGTGTTATGCTACTAGGTTGGTCAAGGGAGACAAGTTTGCACAAATGGCCAATGCATCAGTGCTTCTTGATTTTTCAGAAACCCAAAAGGGCTACATATTACTGGATTTGTCTTCTAATATGTTTTTTGTAAGCAGGGATGTGGTGTTCAAAGAGATACTTTTCTCTTTTAGACAAAAATCTTATCCAGAGATGGTACTTCCAAGTGTTGTGCCAAGGCATTTGTGTGCCGATAATCCCTTGACACCAGTAGAGACAACACATACATCAGGTATGCAGTAGGTTCAAGTACCTGCACTTGCAGAGACAGAAGAACATCCATTCTTTGAAGTCGAGCATGAACAAGATGATATATGTGAGGAATTGGGGCATGAGCAAGGTGTTGAAGATGCAGAGTTGGAGCAAGATTTGGATCAAGTTCCTACAACAAAGACTAGCATTCATGTTGTTGATGGAAGAAGAAAGACAACTAGAGAGTCCAAACAGCCTATTTGGATGAAATATTATGTTACACATCCTCCAAAGGCATATTGCCTTTACCCCATATCAGACTACCTATCATATGCAAACACCTCAGTGAAGTATCAGTGCTATCTTGCTAAATTCTCATCACTTGTTGAACCACAAACCTTCAAATAAGCTGTTAAAGATGCTAGATGGATTGAAGCTATGAAGTATGAAATCAAGGCATTAGAGGAAAACAAAACATGTGAAGTAGTAGATCAACCCACTGGGAAGACTACTATAGGATCAAAGTGGGTATACAAAATCAAGTTCAAGGCAAATGGAGAAGTGGAGAGATTTAAGGCAAGGCTAGTAACAAAAGGGTACAGTCAAAGAGAAGGATTAGATTATCATGAGACCTTCTCACCTGTGGCAAAAATGATCATAGTAAGGTCTGTTATAGCATTGGCAGCCTCAAAAGGTTGGGAGTTATTTCAGATGGATGTGTATAATGCCTTTTTGCAATGAGACTTGTATGAAGAAGTCTATATGCAAATGTTAGAGAGATTTGGAAGCCAGGGGGAGAAGAAAGTGTGCAAGTTTATCAATTCATTATATGGGATTAAGCAAGCCTCTAGGCAGTAGAACATTAAATTGACTGAGGCCTTGACAGATGCAGGTTTTGTCCAGAGCAGCCATGACTACTCTCTATTCACCATGAAGAGCGGCCGAGACATTGTGATTATCCTATTTTATATGGATGATTTGCTCATAACAAGGAGCAATTGTCAATTAATAGACACATCCAAGAAAATTCTGCAACAAAAATTTAAAGTGAAGGATAGGTGAATTGAAATATTTCCTGGGGATAGAGATTATGAGGTCCGAGGCTGGTGTATTGCTGAATCAAAGGAAATATGTCTTAGAATTGATCTCAGAGATAGGACTAAGTGGATCAAAAACTGCAGTTGCACCTCTGGAGACAAACAAGAGGCTCACAACTGTAGAATATGATGAAAAAATGAAGACAGAGAATGATAAACCACTGCAGATGTACGTCTAAAAAGAGAGTCTGATGGGAAAGTTGTTGTATGTGACAATAATAAGGCCTAACATTAGCTACACTGTTCAGACCTTAAGCCAATTCATGCAGTGCCCAAAACTTTCACACTGGGAGGCTGCTGCTAGAGTAATGCGATACTTGAAGGGAGCACCAGGGCAGGGCATTCTTTTGAGATCAAGACCAGCTCGAGAACTGACTTGTTGGTGTGACTCCGACTGGGCAGCATGTCTGAATACTAGAAGGTATGTAACTGGATATGTGATTAAGTTTGGAGACTCTTTGATATCTTGAAAATCTAAGAAACAACAGACTGCCTCGAGGAGTTCCGCAGAAGCTGAATATAGGAGCATGGCGTCTGGTGTGGCAGAAACCACTTGGTTGCTGGGTATGTTTCAAGCGTTAGGAGTGCTAATTTTACAACCTGTGACAGTCCTCAGTGATAGCAAAGTTGCCCTATAATTCGCCGCAAATCCTATTTTTCATGAATGCACGAAACATACAGAGATCGATTGTCATTTTATTAGAGATAAGATTAAAGCTGGAATCATCAAAACCCAATTCTTGGGTACCAAGGATCAACATGCTGATCTCTTAACTATGGCCTTGAGTAGTGCTTAACATGTGTATTTGATGTGCAAGCTCGAAGTGTTCAACGTGTTACACCCTCCAGCTTAAGGGGGAGTATTGGCATATGTGAAGCTGACTGTGTATGTAGATGTCCAACTTATATCCAACTGTACAAGAGTTAGTTGAGTTAGGTGTAATTTATAGTTAGTTAGTTATTAGTATTGTTAGTACACGCGTTATGTTACGCGACGCCTTCCTGAAATTCCTTGGAAGGGCGACGTAAGGCTAAGCAACCGATGTCAGTACGGTTGTTATACGCCAACTGAGGTCCTCTCCGTACGCTAGACTAGATTGTCAGTGCCGTACGGGAAAACCAATGTCATGAGCAATTGAGCAGCGGAAAATAAGCAATTGATGATGAAAGCTGATGATTGTATTGATGATGATGAAAGCTATTACAAGATGCAATGCGGTGTCGAGGGGAGATACACCAGTACAGAGAATTGTTTGAATGCTTTGGTCCCCCTTAATAATGCTTAAAAAAAAGTTACATGAGTTGACCTAAGAAAGCTGTAGTAGCACACTGAAGATGAATGAAGTAAAATTACTCTATAATTATAATGAAAAGGACTTAGTCTTCTATGGAAGCAAGTCCGATGACAGCAACTTTGTCTTGAGCATTAGGGTCTGCGCGCGCATTGCTGTTGGCGCGCGCGGCACTATTTGGATCTGCCAGCGGCTGGGCGCTGGTGCTTGGCATTGGGTATGTGCGGGGCCACTGTCTGTGCGGGCAGCGCTGTTGGCAACATGATGGTTTATGCGCGCGGAACTGATGGTATTCGCCAGCCGTTGGGCGCTGGCACTAATTATCGGTGGGGCGACAGAGGCGCATGCGCGCTTGTCACTTGGCGCTGCCGAGACCACGGGGCCGACCATGGCACTAGGCGTTGGGAGGCTTGCCGGGATGCCACGGGGTGCGTCCAAGGGGTCATGGGTCGATGATGGAAAGCAGCCCATGACATTCTCCCCCACCTGAGTTGGCGACGTCCTCGAAGCCTTACCTGCAGGATGATGATGATTGGTCAGGCTCTTGATGGTTGGAGGTCTGTTCCCCTCGGTGTTGTGAGGTGGCTTTCTGAATGATCTTCCATGTATTTCTGAAATGGCCTGAGGCGACTGACATGGAAGACTGGATGGATTTCCCACCAGGCTGGTGTGTTCAGCTGGTATGTGGATTTTTCGATGCGCCTTTCAATGGTAAAAGGCCCGATGTAGCTTTGTAATAGGCGAGGATCTTGGGTCCTCTTTGCAAACAAGTTCCGCCTCGAGGTTCTTACCATCATTTTTTCCCCTGCTTGATGTTGGGCAAAGCGAAGGTTTTGTTCGGCATACCTCGTTGCCCTGTCTTGGGCTTTGACAAGATAGCTCCGCACTATCTTTAAAGTTTGCTCCCATTCTGTCGAGAAACTGGCAGCTCGATGAGATGTTGGCATGTTTGGTGCATTCACATTCTGTGGGAGTAGCGGTTGCTGTCCGGTAACAATTTCAAAAGCGCTTTTGTTTGTATGGCCGTACTTTTGTGAATTGAAACACATCTGAGCAGCATCCAGAAGCTTTACCCAATGTGTTTGTGACCTGGTTGCAAATTGGCAGAGATATTCCTCCAGCATGTCATTGAACCGGTCTGTTTGATCATATGTTTGCTGCTGATGATGGCTTGAGTTGTAACTCAATTTGGATCCGAGGCAACTGAAGAGTTGGGTCAGTTGCTAGTGAAGCGTGGGTCGTAGTCACTAATGATGTTGCTGGGCATACCCCAATGTTTGACAACATGAGAGAAGAAGAGTCGAGCTGTATCTTCTATCGATATGTTCTGTGGGGCTGCGATGAAGGTAGCATACTTGGAAAATTTGTCTACTACCACCATGATGGTTGCATGATTTCCGACCTTGGGTAATCCTGTGATGAAATTCAGGGAAATGCTTTCCCAATGTCTCTGTGGGACAGGTAGCGGCTCTAAGAGTCCCGCTTGCGCTGAGTGATCTGACTTGTCCTTTTGGAATGCTTGACAAGTCTTCATACAAAGAGGGGCGCCATGAGTTGTTGGACGCTGATGATCTGATGTTTGATTGATGATGTTGAGGGCAGCCAGAACCGTAGGTTCAGGTCTGTTGGTTCCCTTCTTTGACTACATAGCCGAGATGTTTCCAGCGGCCATCTTTATGGGTATGCACAGTATGGTTCGGGGTTTGGCCCCGTCGTCCCCCATCATTAGGAGCATGTTGGCATATGGTGTCGGGATGGTGTTTGTTTACCTGAGGAATTCCAATCCCACTATCAGTTCGCAGTCATCGATGATAGTTATGCGTAGATCGAATATTCCCTTGTATGGGCCAAACTTCATTGGCACTTCTTTGGCTATTCCACTCACTGGCTGAGATGGAGAGTTGATAGCCTTGATACGACCTTTGAATTTTTGCACTGCTAGACTGAGGCGTTACACCTGAGTTGAGGGTAGGTAGTTGTGGCTAGCACCCGTGTCTGTCAATGCCCGAATAGGTCTGCCGTTTACTTTTATGTCAACGAACATAAAGGTCCTCTTTTGTGATGTGGGAGGCCTCTTGTCCGCCTTTCCTTTCCCTTTCTTGTCGATTGGGAATGCGTTCTTCTTGGGGTTGCCAGCACTGATTCCCGCCAAGGTATCATGAATGGAGCCAACAAATGCGTTGAAGGCCCCTACTTGTTCTGCGCCGACTGAGCCGTCCTGATCTGACTCATCATCGTCAACAATTTGTTGAGCATTGATTTGTGTATTGGGGCATTGATTGTTCCAATGTTCCCCGCCGTAATGGCAGCATTCTGATGGGGGGCTTTCTCCGCTGATTATTGTTGACTGATGCAGCACTGTTGCTGCTTGAGGAAGGAGTCTTTGATTTGGATGCACCTCGATCTCTTCCGTTTCTGTTGGGGCCACCGTTGCTAGGTTGGCTCCCATTGTATCCCCCTCGAACAGGCTGCTGGGGCCTATCCTTATGAGTTTCCAACTGATAATCCCCAAGGCACTCTACAACTTGAATGGCCTTGGGCAGGGTATCTACCCGTTGTCTTTGCAACTCCACACGAGCATGAGGTTTCAAACCTTCTATGAATGCGAACAATTTGTCTTTGTCCCCCATATCCCGTATGTTTAGCATGAGTGCGGAGAATTCACGCACGTAGTCCCGCACCGACCTGGTGTGGCGGAGTTCACGCAACTTTCTCCGTGCATTGTATTCCACGTTTTCGGGGAATAACTGCAGGCGTATGGCTGCCTTCAATTCTGCCCATGTGTTGAGAGTATCTTTACCGGCCCTGATGGCTTCGTATTTGACTCGCCACCAGAGTTTTGCATCGCCTTGAAGATACATGGCAGCAGTTGCTACCGTTTTGGATTCCTTTAACTGTCCCATGGCATCGAAGTATTGTTCGATGTCGAAGATGAAGTTTTCCACTTCTTTGGCATTCCGAGCTCCACTGTATGGCTTTGGTTTCGGAATTTTCAGCTTTTTTGGCACGGGGGCAATGTTCATGGCACCCCTGATTTGGTTTTCGCCTCCTTTGAGCAGGCTTTGAAGGGCAGCATTGACAGCATTGAGTTGGCCTATCAAGTTGTCTATGATTTGCTGCATGACGGTCAATCTGTCTGCCTCTAGTTCCCGATGGGCTATATCCTCGGCACGCTCCTGTTGGAGGTCCTCGAATTTGCCATGAATTTCGGTTGCCTCGACGGCAGCCGTTTGCCGGTCTTTCTCAGAGTCATGACTGATATTTGCTATGTCAATTTCGGCCTGCCGCATTCTATAGTCCAGGTCGTCCAACCTTTGCACTAGGCTGGTTTTTAGATCAGGCAACGTATCCACGATGGGCCGTAATTCGTCAACCGTCTCTTGAAGGGTCGCGATACGATCCCCATAATTCACGATGGTCAGAAATGGTGATGATGATGGCAATGAGTTCCCTCGTCCGATGTCGAGCCTAGGCTCTGATACCAACTATTACGCGGTGCCTTCCTGAAATTCCTTGGAAGGGCGATGTAAGGCTAAGCAACCGATGTCAGTGCGGTTGTTATACGCCAACTGAGGTCCTCTCCGTACACTAGACTAGATTGTCAGTGCCGTACGAGAAAACCAATATCGTGAGCAATTGAGCAGCGAAAAATGAGCAATTGATGATGAAAGCTGATGATTGTATTGATGATGATGAAAGCTATTACAAGATGCAATGCGGTGTCGGGGGGAGAGACACCAGTACAGAGAATTGTTTGAATGCTCGAATGTTTGAATGCTTTGGTCCCCCTTAATAATGCTTAAAAAAAAAACCCAAAGTTACATGAGTTGACCTAAGAAAGTTGTAGTAGCACACTGAAGATGAATGAAGTAAAACTACTCTATAATTACAATAAAAAGGACTTAGTCTTCTATGGAAGCAAGTCCGATGACATCAACTTTGTCTTGAGCATCAGGGTCCGCGCGCATTATTGTTGGCGCGCGCGGCACTATTTGGATCTGCCAGCGGCTGGGCGCTGGTGCTTGGCATTGGGTCTGAGCGCGGGGCACTGTCTGTGTGGGCAGTGCTGTTGGCAACATGATGGTTTGTGCGCGCGGCACTGATGGCATTCGCCAGCCGCTGGGCGCTGGCACTGATTATCGGTGGGGCGACAAAGGCGCATGCGCGCTTGTCACTTGGCGCTGCCGAAACCACGGGGCCGACCGTGGCGCTAGGCGTTGAGAGGTTTGCCGGGACGCCACGGGGTGCGTCCAAGGGGTCATGGGTCGATGATGGAAAGCAGCCCATGACAGTTAGTGATTTAAGAAAGACACATGTATATAAATGCACAGATACTCAATAATAAATGTGAAGTGAGAAAATATCATTTTTACTTTCTAAAAATAATCTCCCCTTATCTCTAGAAACTTCCGCCATTGTTAATCAACTGAGCATCTCAACTGCGAAACAAGTTTCTTCAAAAATAGTGAAAAAGAAACAATAAAGATTCACATAATATGTGAAACATTTCCAGGCGGATATTTAGGGGTTCATATCCCCCAAGGAAAATATGAAGATAACTACTATTATGTGTTTACATCCCCGTGTGATTTGCATGCTATTATACATGGGAAGCTTACCCAATGTGCACAAAGTGCTCATCCGAAGGGCAGAGACTGTGGCAGATGTTGTAACAGCTGCGAGTTTTCCCTTTTAGCAAAAAAAAAGAAAAAGAAAATGAAGATAACTACTACTCTGTCTGTCTCAAATTTTGTTTTGGTACTATAATTATATTTGAGAATTCGATTCATTTGTTTCTAACACGATTCGTTTAAAATTTTTAATCATACGAAGTAGTAATATCTATGTCCTTAGAGTTTAAATTCTAGTTTATACAATTATGTCATTTATTAAGTAAGTAATAAATCTCTCGATAAATATTGATAGTTTAAAAAATATTAATTAATTAGCTATTACAAATTAAAATAATTGGGTAAAGAAATCGTAAAGAAATCTTTACAATGGCAGTGCCTATAATTTAAATCTTTCTTTTTTATAGTTTCTAACAAAATATCATACTATATACTATATAATTGCAATAAATTTCCTTAGGAATAAAGGGAAAGGTAGGACCTGCATCCAATAACTAAGCTACTGAAACGCTATTAAAAACTCATTAATTTGCCCCAATTCAATTTTCCCTCTTCTTCCCGCTCACTATATTCCAACTCATTTTCTTTCAAAACCAATATTCTTCCAAACATCTGAAACAGCGAACAGAGGAGTAAAGACTAAAGAGCTGCTAGCGATGGTGGGAGGCAACACATTTGCCAAGACCATTTGCTCAATCTGCTATGAGGATCTCAAACCTATAGTCGAAGACCTTCAATCCATTTCTCTTTGCGGCCATGTCTTTCACGAGCTTTGGTTAGTCCGTTGTATACATCTTTATGTATTTGTGAAAAGATTTCATGATTTTAATTGGGTAACCTTGTTTTGAATTTTTAATTAGTTAAGATTTGAAAATATTTGAAGTCTTGTATTGGGTATCATTGGTTTGGAGTCTGCTTTTTATAAAAGTAAAAATTATTTGAAGACTTGTATTGGGCTGCAATTAGTTTAAAATTGAAAATATCTAAACGCTTTGAATGGGTATTCTTGGTTTGGAATATACTCTGGTTAAAGATCATTTATTTACCTAAACGGATACTTTTTGCACAGGACTTGTATTTAGCATACCTTGGTTAGGTTTTTAATTGGTTAGGAATTGAAAATATTTGAACACTTGTATTGGCCTATTGGGTATCATTGGTTTGGATTGTACATGGTTAAAGATTGATTTTTTTTAGACTTGTATTGGTTTCCTTGATTAAATTTGAAAATATATGAAAACTTGTATTGTGTATTCCTGGTTTGAATTGTACTTAGTTTGAAATTGAAAATATCTTGTATTAGGTATCCATCGTTTGGATTGTACTTGGCTAAATATCATTGCTTTACCCAGGGGTGGAGCTAGGAGCCTGGAAATGGGTTCGATCTAACCCAATAACTTTTGCTCAGATTGAACCCAATAACTTTTGTTCAAACAATGTATTTATACTAATTTTTTTTATTAAGTATGTACAAATATTAAATTTAGAACCCAATTAAAAGCACTTGAAATCATTGTTAAAATTCAGAATCCACAAAGTTGAAATCTTAGCTCCGCTTCTGGCTTTACCTAAAATTGTACTTGTTATGAATATTTTTCCAGGAGTTCATCAGCATGAATAAATTCATTTGCTTCAATGTTATTATGGTCAGGTCTACTGTCCTATGAAAATATCCTTCTATAGGGTGGATGCAGAACTTTGCCAGCATGTGTGTGTGTGTGTGTGTGTGTGATATTACTTTCCCACCAATGCCATAGGGTGGAGTGGGTGCAAGGGTACTTTATACTTATTGACTCATGATTTTGAATCCTCTACTTGTCTATCTGGATAGAACTATAGGGATTTCCCTTGTGTCTTTGATACAATTGTTTCTGCCTCTGACATGTTATGGTTCTAAAAACCAGTCTTCAGCAATGGTTTGAGTATTGTACAAATGGAAAGAAGAAGAACTGTCCAGTTTGCAAACAGACTTGTACGGAGAAAAACACAAATAGGCTTTATTTCCAATCAGTCGGTGATCCAAATGATCCTAGTTTCTCCCAACAATCACATGACCTTGAGGGGAGTCCTTGCGAATTGCGCGATGAGGTCAAAAGGTTGGAGGGGAAAGTTTTAAAACTGGCTTCTACTCTGGAACAGCAACAGAAAGATCTCAAAGAAGTTAATGTTGAGGTAAATGGTTAATCTTTTTTCTGTTTTGGTTGCTTTTACTTTGCAGTATACAAAGTTTGGAGTTGCATACTACAACAACAACAACAACAACAACAACAACAACAACCCAGTATAATCCCACTAGTGGGGTCTGGGGAGGGTAGTGGGTACGCAGACTTTACCCCTACCCTGGGGTAGAGAGGCTGTTTCCGATAGACCCTCGGCTCCCTCTCTCCAAGAATTCCCCTCCTTGCTCTTGGGGTGACTCGAACTCACAACCTCTTGGTTGGAAGTGGAGGGTGCTCACCACTAGAGCAACCCACTCTTGTCTTTGGAGTTGCATACTGGTTATGCTATTCACTATACTTTTATTCGTGAAATGAGAATGGATTTAGGTATGTTGTTCTGACTCAAAAAGGATTAGAAATATAATATTTCAATTGTGGAGTTGTTCCAGTATCAATTATTATTAGGCTAATGTTCTAAAACAGTCATATTCTGCCCAAAACCAAATATTTCTTGCGAGGAAATAGAACAAGTTTGAGAAATGCCCTGTGGTGATTGCTGGTTCTTATCTAGTACAGTAGAGCGTTCTTAAGAATGTCTGCTTCCAAATCATGCTTCTTAAGATTTCATGTATCACATTCTTTTTCTCATCTAATTTTTGTTAGTACTGGGAATTTTTCAGTTGTTCACCTGCAAAGAGCAGTTGAAAGTAGAAGTATCTATAAAGAATGAAGCTAAAAAACAGAAGACATCAATTCAGCAGCTGCTTAATCTTAAATCTCAGGTAGATGTTTTGCCTCTTGATTTGTTGCAAGTACATTTGGCATGGCACTGATTGCCTTTATGCTTTGGGGAAATTTGTGTTGCAGGAGCTAGATCAATCAACCTCGGAATGCAGGAGACTGCAAGAAAGAAATATGGCCCTAGCTAAGGAGCTCGCAGCACTCAAGCTGTAAGTGGATTATATTAAGGGCAGCAATAATTTATCCTATTTTTGTTGTACTACAATTTGTTATGACTTTTCATTTATGGTTCTTGTCTTCAGAGTCTGTGATGTGAACTTGGGCGAAGAAGAGGTCTTGAAGCTTGCTTCACTGGGCAATGAGGCCAACAGTAAAGAGACAATTGACGTCTTGAAGAAGTCACTGGTCATGCGTAACAAGTAAATTTTTTATGTTTGGAGTTGCTTTTATTTATGAAATTATTTTAATCCCAACATCAGCCTATACAGATGATTTCTGCTATCTAGTAATGCAACACTTTGCTCTAGAAATATTTGTGTTATCAGCAGATCTGTAGATATCTTCTTTGGTAATTGATTACCATGGGAAAAGCTGAAATATACTTTGCGTGCCACATTTTGAGTTTTCGCTTGAGCTCAGGCAAGTCATAATTGACAGGATACTAGAGATATGCAATGTGTAGGCATATGAAAAAGTCAATGCGTTAAGAAATAGGTTTCATGAACCTAGAATCTCTACTAAAACCCTTGTTTTCCTTAGGACTCTTAATACCCCAAGGACTGGTCGTCTGAAAGGAAGTTGGACTAAAGCTTCTAATCACAAAGTGCAAAATTAAAGTTTACACAATATGTCATGCTATAAATCTCTAAAAATAGTGCTATTTCTGAAGAAATAATGGCTTCTGTATGCTCTGTAGGTAATTGCAGTTAGTCAACCTTCTGTTACGTAGAGATGCAGACTAGTATTACAGAATTTTATTATTTTCTTCGAGAAAGCTCTAATAAGAAGATAAATGGGGATGGGGTATGTTGTAAATTGCTCACTTGTCTTTGGACATGTATTAGGACAATGCCCATAAAGTACTATGGCCGAAATTTTGATCTATCAAAAAAAAGTATTGTGGTTGAGATTTAGGAAAAGAGTTTTCTTTTTCATAAAAAGCTTATCTTTTTACATGGTAAAGTTATTTTCCTGTGCTTTGAGCTGTATACTTTGTGAATTATAGTGACCTGCTTCTATCCGGCACATTAGCAGTCTTTATCTTCAAGTTGTATGTTTGATGCTATCATTGTGTGCTCTGGCAGGAGTTACAAAGAATTGATGACCAAATGCAATACTCTTGGGAGGGGAGAGGCTCGTTCTCTTAGTAAACTTGAGAAGGCTCTAGAGAAGATAGATAAGCTCAAGGTAAGTGCTTGATGTCCTCAATCCAATTAAGTTAATTTTGTTTTTAACTTTGAGGATGCTTCAATATGCTACTATTAATAGGCAAGGGTCCAAGAGCTTGAGATGGCTGTTGAAGGAAGAGACAATGGAATTTTGAGAACTTTGAGAGTATCCAAGAAATCTGAAGTTGAATCCGGAAAAAGTTTTAGGAAAGAACTGAAAGGTGACAAGTGCCCTTATGAAAATCAAAAAAAGACACTTGCTGAGGCAGAAGTAGATTTGCATCAGTTCACTGTCTCTGGTCATGATTCTAGCCCACAGAGAAAAAGAAAGCTTGTGTCTAATGATGGAAGTGAAAAATATACATCAGATTATATAACAGCTCATAGTCTTGATCAAGATAATCAGGAGAAAGACTCTTCCCAGAAAAATAAGGATAGAGGCATTTCGGAGACTCCCAGTTATGTGCATGACGTATCAAATCGAAAACTGAATCTACCAATTGACAATAAGAAGGCAGTCGATGATAGAGTTTTCTCAAGGTTGGAGGCAACTTCGAAGACAGCAGGTGGAACTCAAGTACAGGTATCAGATAGCAAGGATGAACTCTCAGGCTCAAGGAGTTGTGGCAAGAGGAGTACAGTAAACATGTCACCTGTAACTATTCTTGATGATGATGATCTTCTCCCTCTAGATGACTTTACTAAGCGTCAGCCATCATTTCTCATCAGAAAAGGGACTTCATCGCCAGCTTTACTTGCTGAACCAGGTCTCTCTCTCTATCAACTTGTCTCCTTATCACTTTAGCTTCGACTATTTTATCAACTTGTCTCCTTATCACCTTATCTTGTTGATGTTACTACGTGTTGTGTCTGCTTCTTCTACTTTTACCTTGAGGGGGTGGAGGGTCTATCGGAAATATCCTCTCTACCTTCACAAGGTAGGGGTAAGGTCTACGTACACCCTACTTTCTCCCGAGACCCCACTTTATGGGATTACACTGGATTTATTGTGTATATATATATGATCATATATATATATATATATATATATATATATATATGATCTTTTATATAAATAGCTGGAAAAATCTTCAGTAGTTTAGATGGCTAGGAGCAATGATTATTTGTTAACAAATGATCTTATTCACTCTTCAGCAAAGTCTTTTAAACTTTATTTATCCCTGAATTTTAATTCAATTTTTGATATGAATTGCCCGTAGTTTTATTGACCCCTCTGCTCTGGCTTTTCTCGTGGGAGATCATGAAAATCACTCTTATTCTGTTATGGAAAAGAAAATTATTTTAAGAATTCACTACAACAACAACAATAACAAGCCTCAATCCCAGGCAAGTTAGCTAAGCTATATGAATCCTCACTATTAGGTTCTTTGACATTGTAAGTATAAAATTTTCAGGAGACAACTGCTTCTCTGGTGGATTATTAGGTCCAGATGGAACCAACTGGCACTTGGGAAGATGGTGTAAGAAGGTGCAGAACAAGGGATCTGCAGGGTTGCAAGGATCAAATGCAAATTCTGGTGATTTGATTTCTGTGGGAGCTGATGGCAGAGGTGGTAGGATTAAAGTTCTGCGATCAATAAATCAGGCCTCGTTGGTGAGTGATAACTCATCCTCTGACTTACAAATGTATATGTGCAGTTATTCTCCTACTTTCTGTCGTCGTATTCAAATTAAGTAGCTTTACTTAGTAAGCTGTCTGCAGAGTCCACTGCGGATCTTTCCCATAATTCAGCATGAGATGTCAGCGTCATAACCCTGAGTAGCATTCTCTCTCATCTTCAACACTTAATATTCCTCTAGGAGGATCTGATATCATCTTTCTCTTACCTTGGGTTGAATTTTGGAAAAAAAAAACGAAAGTTTCGTTATTTTATTGATTTTTTATCTCTATTTCTTATTTTTCAGATCCTAATTAAGTGCATTTATCAATGCTCCTTTTATATGAAATCATGCTCTACGTTGTAAAAATATTGTATGGAGAATAAGAATTAGCTTGAGGCATATCAAAGACACTGTCCTTAAGGATGTTTCGTCCACTCAATGGTAAATAAAATTAGGCATATCCCCCAAGATTCAACAAGCTCTTCTAGTATAAACTAGGAGCAGAAACAACAGAGATTAATCAAGAGAAAACCCAGCACAATAAAAGAATATGAGAAGAAAAGTATTTACTTTTTCTACTTTTTTCACACTTTTCTACAATGAACACAAGACTATATATATATATAGTCCAAAATAGAATGCATCTGATTATTAAGAAACAAACATTATCATTAGTAAATTAAAATGTTTTTAAATATCATGAAAATATCAATAGTATTTAGACTAGTAAATTGTCAGTTACTTTTGTCACAATAACGTTCAAGAATTAAAGGCTATTAATGCTTTTGAAATGAAAGAAATGCTAGCCATTAGGGCTATTAAGAAAGGTCAAAGCCAACTTTTCAAGACCAACTTTTGGTAACGTAAATATCAATGATATATAGCCATTCAAAGTTAATAAAGATATTGAAGTCAAAACTATTCAATTTTTTCTGTTACATACAGTAAAATATATTCAAATTGATTAGTATAAAGACCCATTAATATAATATTAAAAGAATAAACCTAGACATCAATTTGAATATTTCTTTTTGAGTTATCAAAATTATTTTTCTAACAATCATCCACATAACTCAAAAAGTATATTAAGTAATAGAGTGAAATAAAAAGCTTCGTTGGGTTTTAGAAATGAGCATAATGCGTCGAATCTGGTGTCTCTTGGATTATGAACCTGACCTAGATAAAATAAGAATAAACTTACAGAACAATTGGTCAAGTTTAAAACTTTCATGAACCAAGAATTCTTTTGTAAGTTTAGTGTTTGTTGTTTGTTGCGGTTTTGCGCTAATAGGCCATGCGTGCGCCTCGTTTTTATGAGTGCTCTAGAAATTTTTACCATTAATTTCATAGGATGGGGGATTGTTAAAAAAATAATTTTGATAACTCAAAAAGAAATATTTAAATTGATATCGTGATTCATTCTTTTAATATTATATTAATGAGTTTTTATTATACTAATCAATTTGAATATATTTTATTGTATATAACAGAAAATTTGAATAGTTTTGGCTTCAATGTGTTTATTAACTTTGAATGGCTATCATTGATATTTCAGTTACCAAACGTTGATTTTGAAAAAGTTGGCTTTGACCTTTCTTGATAGCCTTAATGGCTAACGTTTCTTTCATTTCAAAAGCCTTAATGACTTTTAATTCTTAAACGTTATTGTGACAAAAGTAGCTGACAATTTACTACTCTTAATGCTATTGATATTTTCATGACATTTAAAAACGTTTTCATTTACTAATGATAATGTTTGTTTCTTAATAATCAGATGCATTCTATTTTGGACTATATATGTGTTCATTTTAGAAAATAATCTGATGCATTCTATTTTGGGCTATATATATAGTCTTGTGTTCATTTTAGAAAAGTGTGAAAAAGTAAAAACTTTTCTTCTCATATTCTTTTATTGTGCTGGGTTTTCTTTTGATTAATCTTTGTTGTTTCTGCTCCTAGTTTATACTAGAAGAGCTTGTTGAATCTCGGGGGATACGCCTAATTTTGTTTATCACTGTATGTGCGAATATCCATAAGGATAGTGTGCTTGACACGCCTCTTATTAGTTCTTTGTTGAAGTATTGATTAATATGAGTAATACAATATCGGGGTAGGCTGCCTACATCACACTCCTTGGATGTAGCCCTTCCCTAGATCCTGCGTGAACGCGGTCTGTCCTTGTATCAACTTCCTAATCTTTTGGTTTATCTGGATTTCATTTATCAATTGGTAAATCATACTTCTCGGAATTTGAGAAAAAAGGTAGACTTATATTAGTACTAATTATTTGACTATTAATAAGCTCTTTTCTGGTAGAAACCTTCATATTTGGTTTAAAACCATGCGGTTTCCAGATATCTATGACACATTTATCAGGAAGAATACCATTCAGTCTTCATAACTAAATTCTCAGTGATGCAATGCTGTATACATGTTGAGTAAATATTGTAATTGTGAAGTGTTCAGTATTGCATTGTTACTTCTTGTTTATGAGCAAATACCTTTCTTATTATATGGTAAAGATTTGTATCCACATTCCTTTACAGCAATGTTGCTCTTTGATTTTATAACATTAAAGCTGTTTCTGCTGCTCTGACATGGACGCTTTCAGATTAATGTCTAATAAATTTTAGTGTTACTAGGCTGTTCAAGTTTCCACAGAGATGATCTGAGTTTGCCAATTGGTATTAACTTATATGTCATGGTTGAAGTTAAAGTAATTTAAGTAGTTAAAGAGCAGTCTGCTTCTTTCTAAATTCTCATCTGGGGCGCTGGGGTGTCACACCTCAGCCAAAGTGTTAAGGGTGTTCCAGAATATAAGAAGAGAATGGGAGGACAATTTAGTTATCATCCAACAGCTTATGATTGCTTAAACCTTTGTGAGCTCAACTACAGAGGCCTGACAATAAAGACCAAGATTGTAGTAGTATCTTCGGAAGCATAAGGTCTAACTTCTAACCATCTTGGCAACTTTTGTTGGAAAATACTTTCTTGTGATGGTGTCCAAGTAGTTCTTTCCGGGTATGCAAATTCTGCATTTGCGTTCATAACTAGATCCTCTGCTTCTTGGTCATGCATTGTTCCTTTCGGTTATGTATGCTTGTTTAGAGCATCTTAAACACCTAATATATATGTTTTCTATTTTGGAACTGTCAATGAAAGGGTTAATGTTTGAATGTGGAAGTTTATTTTTTGTTCTTTACTTCCTGAGCAGGACAATAAGGAAAGTACAACCTTAGTAAAGAGATGCAAATTCGGCACGAAAGCAAGTAATGTCCAGTCTCAAGGATGCTTGCAAATAGAACATTTCTTCGGCAGGGCTCGTCAATAGCTCTATGCTCAATGGCACTTGTAGAATTACATCTTGTAAATTATTCATAATGAAGAGCGAGCAGCCATTCATTTTCCAGCTTTTAGAAATCTTGCTAGCTAGACCAGTTTTTTCCTATCTTTTGACTGAAAGTTACAGAAACAAAGAGATCAATGTGTTGTAAGGAAACTGGCATCCCTTGTAGTTTAGAACTTGTAAGAGAAAGGAAGCAGTGCATTTTTTCCAAGAACGCGCTTATTTCTGCTGTTGCTTACTACAAAAAGGCAATGCTGAAATTTAGTCCTTTTTTTAATGTTATTATAGATCCATTACAACAGATAAATTGCAGTGTTCTGTTGGCTTTGATGTTGAGTTATTTTCATGTGTATACTTAGTTTAGTTTTGATTGTAGAAACAAATTTAACTGAATCTATTCAAATTGCATTAGTCAATTTGGTATGTTGATGGAAAAATAAGTATTAGAGGGGAAATGACACTTACATTGTATATGAAGGGAGGTAGTGTTTTTTCTTTCTAGAGTAAAGTTTACTTCAAGGGCAATTTTTAAAGATTTAATTAGTTTTCCTACTTGAAAGTAATTCTCATTTTGGCGTAGGTATCATTGTATCTGTAATAGTTTAAACACTACTAAAGAAACTCTTTACATGAATATTCATTAATCAAGCGTATGACTGTAGAGATGTATAAAACAGCTACATTTAGGCATAATTCCATATCTTGATAAAGAACTACTTGTCAAATTTCTAGTTTATGATTTCTCAAAACTCAAGGTTACTTGAACAAGTTGACATCAGATACAAAATAGTCCAAAACAGATACCAAACTATTTTTAATAAATTAAGACAGCAAGGTTTAGATTTTTAAGTCTGGTCATTTTAACTTTTGAAGCTTAAACTTCCTTGTATTATACTCTTGCTCATTCTTATCCCCCCTCTCTTTAATTTCTGCATCTGATTGTGACAATTCGAGGACACAATACAGTGCCATCTATCTGAATTTCTTCATTCCTTGAGTGTCAAATTTCTCAATGTCTAAAAAAGACCTGCAAATTCAGTATTGTGATTTGGAAACAATTATTTTCCTTTTTTATACATTGTAGTCAACACTGATTGATCTCTATCCTAATATTTTGGTATGAACATTACAAAGTGGGAAAAAAATAAAAATATCAGGACCATATCCTTTCTTTCTTCAATTGGTGATACTGCGATTTTGCCTCTCATTTCTCTCCTCTTTTTGTATTTTTATTTTTATTTTTTTAGTCGAAATATTTTATCTTCTATTTCTAGATAACTCTAGAAACTGTAACATTTTACAGTAAGGACCAAATCTATGTGCTTGTAAAAGATTCGATAGGGATTAATAGTTAATTATTCGTATTAGGAACATTCCAGTGGGATGAGTATTTAAGTTTATTACTACAGATTTCCTTAAACACGAGGTTGCCTGGATTAATACAGACTTGAAAATTAAAATGTATGTATACTGTTTGCTGTTTGGTGTAAACAGAAGAAAAACAAAGGTACCATTGCGTAATATAAGGGTCATTATTAATCCTGATTGACGACAAAAGACTAACCCATAAATATTAAAAGGACTAAACATACTCAAACTAACAGAAAAAAGCATCTCACGTTATATTTCGAGACTATATATCGCTAGTTCTAGTACTTTCTCTTAAAATTCTTTTACATCATTCACTGTACTGCATCTGTTATCATCAGTCAATATCATGATTTACTCAAATGTATAAACACTTGTAATTCCGTGACTAATTACTCAATTATTTAAAAGAAGGATCTTGACTCTTTAAGATTAAGATTTAGGACACAGAATTGTTGATATTGACACTTACAGAAAATTCAGGGTTTTGTGTGAATGAAATTTCTACGAAAACTCTATTACTCACATATATAATGCACGCGTGTGTGCTTTACAGCTCGCAAGTCTGACTTCTGTATGAGAAGTCCCAAGAAGCTTACAAGCATAGACAAAAGAATTGAATTTTTGGAAAAACATAATAATTAATAAAGAAGAAATAAAGAGATAAATTTGATGGAAAAAAAATTCCTTAATTGTCACTTTTGAGGCAAAAAACTAACAAACGGATTTTGAAAAAAATAATGTTTGAAGAAAAAAAGTTACTCTTTTTTTGGAAGATAATCCTTTTGATTTTTTTTTTTTGAGTCATCGGAATGAACAATTTCTTAATATGGAGCATTTCAGCCCTCCAGTAAAGCCTTGCGAAATTCCTTTTCTTAATACACTTATTCCCCAATCATCCGTGAAAATAGCACGGGCTAGTCAGTTTTTGAACTGGTAATTGAAAAATAGCCACTATTTTGCTGTAACACGGAAAGTTCCAGCATAATATACTGGAGATTGGAGCACATGTGTATGAACTCCCATCATATTATGCTAAAACTCCAGCACATAGAAGTTCCAGCATAATATACTAGAGATTGGAGCACCTGCGTATGAACTTCCAACATATTATGCTGGAACTCCAGTATATTATGCTTGAAGTTCACATATAAAAAAGTGAAAATTTTACCTCCTATATCAAAGGTATACACCCTATTTATTATAAATCAAAATTATTTTAAAATATTATTTTCTATAACTACCTTTTATATTTTATAGCAAAATAAGTATTTATGGTATATTACCATTGATGCATGAAATATGCTATTATGTTTTCCCTATCTCTTAGATAGCCGGGCATACCTATTTTAAAGGTGATTGCCGTTACTGTATTCATGAATACATGACGCGAATACATGTGAATACATGCGCATACAGCTGGATTGCCCTGATTTTAGGCATTTTTACTACTGTATTCATGAATACAGTAGCGCGAATACATTTGAATACATAAGGTATGAAATACGCTATTTATGTTTTTTCTCTGTGTTAGACAGCTGGACATAGCTATTTTTAAGGGATTTTCGTTACTGTATTCATGAATGCATGGCGCGAATACATGTGAATACATGCGCGTACAGCTGGACTGCCCTGATTTTAGGCGCTTTTTGCTGCTGTATTCATGAATACATGGCGCGAATACATGTGAATACATGCGCGTACAGCTGGACTACCCTGATTTTTAGGCGCTGCGAATACATCGAATACACTACCGTAATAACTGAATAGTAGCTATAGGAAGTAATTTTGTATATGGTAGCTATAAGAAGTTAATAGCCACTAAACAATAGTGGTTTCTGAAAATTTCTCTAAAAAATTCGAACTCCAGTATATTATGCTGGAATATTTTCTGAATTTTGAACAGTGTTTTCGTTCAGATTTATCTTTACATGAAAAGTGGCTAAATTTCGATTACTTTTGAAAATGTGGTTATTTTCAATTACCACTTATAAATCTGGTTATTTTTGAATTTTGGCCCCTTTCTTCTGGAGCTACTCTAAATTGGCTCATCATGCACTAACATATGTACTTCCATAGGACTTCACAAAACCCTCTAGACATTTTTACTATTTAAAGGGTGATGAATTAAGAAAATATGAAAGATGACCAAAGTATAGATCCATCAACTATTCTACAACAACGTAAAAGAAACTAAGCAAAGATAAATAAAATATAAATCAACACGAATGGAAAGATATTAACCAAGTTGGGATTTAAAAATAAAGTCTATAGAAGATTAAATATTCAAAAGGATAAATCTAAATCATACGACAGAAAACATATTCAATACATTGTAGTTTGCTACTCATAATCGCTAGAATACCTTGTGTCTTGCTAATGAATATGCCAGAAGCAATTTAGTTTCAATATGAGTAGCATAATAAGTTTGGAAATTAGGATTTTGAGTTTAATTACTTGTTGTAACCATTTTAAATAATTTCAAGACCGAAAAAAAAATTTAATGCATTATTATTTTTAAACTTTATATATAAATATATTTTATTTACATGTGGAATAAAATATATTTATATAAAGGGCAACCCGGTGCACTAAGCTCCCGCTATGCGCGGGGTCCGGAGAAGTGCCGGACCACAATGGCCTATTGTACGCAACCTTACCCTGTATTTCTACAAGAGGTTGTTTCCACGGCTTGAACCTGTGATCTCCTTGCTGCCATGTCACCTGGAGGTCACGGGTTCAAGCCGTGGAAACAACCTCTTTTAGAAATGCAGGGTAAGATTGCGTATAATAGACCCTTGTGGTTCGGCCCTTTCCCGGATCCCGCGCATAGCGGGAGCTTAGTGCTCTGGGCTGCCCTTTATATAAATATATTTTATTTCACATGTAAATTTATTCGGTATGATTCAGTATTTTTTCGTTTATTTTCATAAAATAAAAACATACCATAATTATCGGTACGGATATAAATTATATAAAAATCGACAATTTTATTAAAAGAAACCTTAAAAAAAATTCAATACAGTACGGTACGATCAATTTATTCGATTTTTAAATATCTATCGAAACCCTAACTCACCATATATAATGCATGGATATTATCCGTACTTTACAGCTCGCAGGTATGACTTAGGGAAAAATTCCAAGAGAACTTAAAACGTAGCCAAAAAGAATTGGATTTAATTTAATTTATTGGAAAACAACCTGACAGGTGGGTCCAATTGAATCCCTAAGAAGGGCGAAATTCTTAGCTGACTTCCAAATATATACTCCATGCGAGTCAACAGATCAGCTAGCCTTTGACTTCATTAACTTAAAAGTATTTATTTATTTAGTAAAAGTAAGATTCAAGATGAAAAGATTGACTCATGCCCATGCGTGGAGCTAACGTCTCAAACATGGATTTTGCTTTGAACCTTACTTTTGTCTAAAGTATTTATAACAATTTTTTTCTCTCATGCTTTTGAACTTTTTATTTTCTATGATTTGATTGATGCAAAAAGTTGAGTAATTATACATATTTGGACGTCAAACAGCCTTTTCTTCAACTAGTACAATATTTAGTTCTTTAATTAAAATATTGTATTTTATGGTAATTCTTTTTATTTAGCTTCTGCTTGCTTAAAGTTTATTTTTAAAAGTTTGTTATTCAAATAAAAATTGATATAATTTTGAATGACACTCCCCAGACCCCACTAGTAAAATTATATTGGGTTATTGTTGTTGTTATTGTTGTTCTCTTTAAATAAACTTCACATTTTGTATTCGTCTTTGATGATGCTACAATTTTGCATGATCTGATAAAAGGCAAATAGGTGTAGCCGTGTAGGCACACCCAACTTGATATACATAATAATTCTATATATATATATATATATATATATATATATATATATATATATATATATATATATATATATATTTATACTAAATTCAAACTTATTATCACAAAGAATAATATCTAATATTTACTGAATTAAAATTTTGAATTCATCACTATTAGTAGCTATTTATCAAATGAAGAGTGATGGGAAAACTAATGTAGCTACGTGACTTTCAAGCATAGACATTTTCAAATTGATACCTCTTAAAACAACAAAGAAAAAATATTCTAAGTTATTTGGACAGTCACGTTGGCATATATGTTACGCGTAGCACGTGGACGTTTCAGGTTTGGCAGCCAAATTTCTGCGGCATAAACTGGCTTTTGTTTTGGCTAAAAATCATATTAAATGTGGCCATGAGCGTCTGAAGCTTAACTTTCAAAGTTAGAAAAACATATATAATGATACCAACATTCCTATTGTCTTTGACAAAATAGAGCCATGACATACCTAATTGATCTATGCTTATAGTAGGTAACTATAGGCATCACATAAAGGTCTGGATTTAGATGTGTGATTCTCGATTGTCCATGATAATATTTTTGCATATTAATTTAAAGTCAATTACCAAAACACTTTAATAAATGACCAAAGTTTTTTGAAAGTTTGTGCATTTGCGTAAAACTCAAAATTCTTTCTTATACTTAGTTTACATATAGAGTAATTTTAACTGTGGCCACACATGTATCTTATTTGCACCTATTGCTACAAAATATAGTAATTGACTTAATATATATATAGTACTGTGTATTCATTGATATAAAATTTTGAATCCGTCGATGTCTTCACGTATACATAGAGAAAAATGGGGTTGAAGTCTTGATCAAAGGTAGACTAATAGTATGAAAATAGTTGGAGTTGAAATCAAAGGCCGGACTCACCAGGTCATCTAGCCAGCAAGCATGCAAATATTATTGCTTAAGCTCCACGTAAATGGCTTCTATTCACTTTTGTGACGAAGAAAGTCAAAATTCTATCCATTTTACACGCAATTACAAAAATTCTCAAACATTTGTGGAAAGAATTAAGAAACGAACAATTTTAAGCTTATGGATAAGCATCTCTTGATTATTAGGTTTTTGAAGTCCTTCTCTACCAACTACTAAACTATACTTAAATCTTTCTCAGTATGGACGCAATCTTACCTTGGATTGTGAAATCATTTCAAATCTCCAACTTTTTTCGTGATTGATATTACTAATAATTAATTAGTTAATTAATCTGCGGCATTGAGCTTAATCTGCCCATGCCCAAAGTATGGATGTGAAAATGCTTTATGCTTATTGTGGGAATGGTAGCATTAGTGTTTCGTTTGCTCCGTTGAATTATTAATTGTATTACTTTAATCTTTTTTTTCAGCTATCATCATTCGTAATCTAATAAGCATAATGGTTAATTTCGGAGATTCCACTCAGGTTGACAAGAAATTTATTTGAGAAATGAAGTTTCTTCAATATAATGATCCTTCGGTATTTGATACAAAGAAAATGAATGATTACTCTGTCTGTATTTTTGACTCTCTACGGATATCTAAACTATTATTCTCTTTTTTGTATCTCAATGTAATTAAATTTTGTTTGGATAAGCGAGTAAGAACACGATAGAACATGAAATTTTCTTCCTGGTACAAAGTAAAAGTAAGAGTACCTAAGAGCTTGATTACGGAGTCAAAACATTTATAAGTATGTTTTCCCTATATTGATTGTGTTGACTCTATATGATATTGACATAATTGATTACGGGTAATTGGAAAAAAAATTAGAGGACAAACAAATTAAATATATATATATATATATATATATATATATATATATATATATATATATATATATATATATATATATATAAAATTATGTGGAAACATATGAATTTTGATTCATCAGTAGGCAAGATAAAGTAATTCCAAGTGGGATTTTAAGAAATGAACAAAACGAGTGATCTTCTCTGAATAACATATCATATGAAAGTCAAAGAATGATGAAGTTTCATTAATCGTATATTCATACAGTTAACCAACCGATCGAGAACGTCCAAAACTAATCTTGCATTGTCATATTTTCCATGTTTGGATCTAGACATTTAATGTAAAAACATTGAGTATGCCTCTTTCTCTCAAGTTTAATTTGATCTGCAAGGGATTGACCATTTGACCTAGTTTTCTACATCTTTGTAACTTTGCATCTAATTTAATATATTATTAAAATAATTAAATTCTATATACTGAAGGTATAAAAAATATTTACACTATTAGTTATTAAGTTATAAAGTAATTACAAGTAAATCTATTTCATAAACGTTGCTTGATAATGTGGTAAATATGATAACTTACTATCAGAGGTTAAACTAAATCGAGAACATAAAAAAATAATATTATATAATCAGTATATATGACTTAAATTCTTAACCGAAAAAATATACGTCTGGTTCCTTGCAATACCATTGTTTCCGCATAAAGATTTGGTTAGGAAATGCAAATGATTTCGATTAGGGCAATATTATGTCCATAAGAATTTCTTGGTCGGTGCATTCAATAATTGAAACCAAAGGTTTTAATTGAGTTTCTGAATTCTAAAGGAACCGTCCCACATGAATCTTGGATTGTTTGATTCATCACAAGGAATTGGAACTACCCACGTTATCAAACACAAAAAATACACACACACACACACACTCTAATCAGTCAAGTCCCAATTTTCCAGACGTGTCTTGTTGACCTCCCAAAAAAACAGGAACAAGCAATCCCCATTTCAAGTAATAGTCGGTACTGCAGAAACAATTCGTTTCTCGTTGTCTCAAGTTATGTCCTCATTTTGGATATGAATAATTCTATTACTATACTTCCTTAATTCCGTCCTTGTACGGAATTCGGATTTAGTAGCTATTACTAAATGCCTGTTTTAATCAAACACATTTTACTGTATTGATCTTTTTTTTTTCCCATTCAAATTGTATAACTATAAATCTAGCGTATTCTATATTTTGAGAGAAGATCGAGTAATACCTTGGTAGTCCATGCAATAAACGAGCATATTCACCTTTGAACTACACTGATCGAGGGTCTAACTATAGTGCATGAAAGTTGAAACTCTGCTTGGAAGTACAATACAAGACATAAAATAGATAATTCTGCACCTTGGGCTATTAGTGGCGGATCTAGACTGTCCAACTTGTTAAGTCTAGCTCAAATTATATGTGTGCGCGCGCAGGTGGACAAAAAATTGAGACATAGATTAGGAGCAGAATTCATTGACTCTAAATTCTTTAGTCGCTACCGTTGGCAATCCCAAGATTTGGGCCACATAACTCGAGTTAATTAACAAGTATTTAGCACGTCAATTCTATTCAGGTTATTATTTAGTTAGTACCATGTCGATTGTCGAATGCTGCAAATAATTTGAAAATGCTAATTAATTATTAATAGACCCATCTTAAAAATATAATGACCAGCCCATAGAAAGCGGAAAAAAATTCAACAATAGTCTAGTTAACATAACATAGTCAAATTTTACTACTATATTATTCGATTTGTGTTTTAATGACCAATACAAGCTTCGAAAAGTCATGGATGCATTTTCTATGTGCTGCTTGTTGGGAAACTTCCTCTAACAAACAGAAACACAAGAATTAATTCCCCCACATTTTTACTATTTGATACCAAAATATTGTGATGAGCGAGGAATACGAGCCTAACCAAGACTAAGCCAAGCAGCCCATGATAATTAAGCCTCCATTCAAATGAAAAATCAAAGCACCATAGTACTTGAAAAATAAAAAAGAAATGAAAATAAAATACTAGTAGCTACTACCAAATTCAACCTTTTTTTCCTTCTCACGTGTAGCTTCTAGCTTGAAACATTAAATTTCATTTCAGACGCAAGCAATTACGACTGAATTAGTCAAATACCCACTCGTCTAACCAACAAAAAGAAAGAGGAAAAAAAAAGTAAGAATCATAGTTTCTTTCTTTTCTTGGGTACTTTTATTTTCCAAGCTTTTGAACATTGAAATAGACTTTTCTATTTTTATTGCCATCTAATATTCTCCTACGTTATTTGGTGTTTCGCTACTTCAGTCCTTCTCCCTATATATATCCCTCACTTATTCCTCATTCTCTTCCCAACACCACTACAAGCTAAGCAACCAGCTTTTCTATAGACAGAAGTAGTCACATATATATATATATATATATATTGATCCCATCTTCATTATCTTCTCCAATATTTTTTTTTAACTTTAAACTCGTTAAGAAAAATGGGATTTGAGAATGAGAAGAACAACTCAATCTTGTCTAAGCTCGCTACTAATGAAGAACATGGCGAAAACTCGCCATATTTCGATGGATGGAAAGCATACGATAACGATCCTTTTCACCCTTTGAAGAACCCTAATGGTGTTATCCAAATGGGTCTTGCAGAAAATCAGGTTTTTACTCAAACTTATGATTCAGAATTCCTTTATGATTTCTATGTTCTTCACTATATTTGCTTTCTCTGAATTAAGAAGATGATGGATGCTTATATATATATATATAGTTCTCACCTCGGTTTGTCAAATTTGTTTGCAGCTTTGTTTTGACTTGATTAAGGAATGGATTAAGAGAAACCCAAACGCTTCAATTTGCACTACTGAAGGAATCAAGTCTTTCAGGGCCATTGCCAACTTCCAAGATTATCACGGCCTACCTGAATTCAGAAGAGTACGTATAGTATCACGCAACAGTCAGTTAAATTGCACTGATAATGTAAAACCTCGTCAGAATAATATGAGTTTAATTATATTATATTATATCTGTTGCAGGCTATTGCGAAATTTATGGAAAAAACAAGAGGGGGAAGGGTTACGTTTGATCCTGAGAGAGTAGTTATGGCTGGTGGTGCAACTGGAGCCAACGAAACAATTATATTTTGTTTGGCTGATGCAGGAGATGCATTCTTAGTACCTTCACCATATTACCCAGCGTATGTATTTTCATTTTACTTATTATATTTTCATTTTTTTTGCTTTCTTGCATTCTCTATAGAGTATATTTCGTTTTCCATATCTTTTTATGTTGATCATTACATTAAAGGAAAGTAAAAGAAACAAGAAATAATGTGGGAGTTTATTGTGTCTCTTTATGTTGGACGGCGTAACCATTGACTTGGAGAATTTAATCTTAATTGTCGGGTTCATCCACGTAAGCTCTTCAATTTTTCGTAATAATTTCCTTTAGTGGAATCCAGTTTGTTGGTGAAGTTGGATAAATATATAGCTCTATATTCACACTATTACATATCATTCTCGGTAGTTGATTCGGGAAAAATAAGAGAAATGGAATTAGTAATATAACAATTGTCGACAAGTAAGCCCCAAATAAAAAAGATGACTAAGGTACGTAGTGGTCAATTATTCTGAACTTTTTAGAGTAGTTGAGTACGCTCTTTCCTGCTTGACCATGACACTAACTATCGAGCTAATATGAAACTTTCAGAATTGATAACGACTTGTCAAAGATTTTAAAGATACTAGTCAAGATTGCTGCTCCACTTGTACATATTCTCTTGTTTCACTAAATAAGCAATTTAACAGTTTTAAGAAGAAAACAAAATAACGTGAAAGACTCACGTGGGGATGTTACAATACTTTTCTTTCTCTTTTTCAATTTGGTCAATTATTGTTCCATATATAGTACTCTTAACTAAAAAACATTTGGCAATTAACTAATGCAGATTTAACCGGGACTTAAGATGGAGAACTGGAGTACAACTCATTCCAATTCCTTGCGACAGCTCCAACAATTTCCAAATCACTACAAAAGCTGTGAAAGAAGCATATGAAAATGCCCAGAAATCAAACATCAAAGTCAAAGGCTTGATTTTGACCAACCCATCAAATCCATTAGGCACCACTTTGGACAGAGACACATTGAAAAGTCTCTTGACCTTCACCAACCAACATAACATCCACCTCGTTTGCGACGAAATTTACGCCGCAACTGTCTTCAGTACACCTCAATTCGTCAGCATTGCTGAAATTCTCAACGACGAAATGAGCCATTGCAACAAAGATTTGGTTCATATAGTCTACAGTCTTTCAAAAGACATGGGGTTACCAGGATTTAGAATTGGAATCGTATATTCTTTCAACGATGCCGTCGTTAATTGTGCTAGAAAAATGTCGAGTTTCGGTCTAGTTTCTACTCAAACACAGCATTTGCTCGCTGAGATGTTGTCCGACGAAAAATTCGTCGCAAATTTTCTAGCTGAAAGCTCGAAGAGATTGGCGAAAAGACACAAGCATTTCACTAACGGACTTGAAGAAGTTGGAATTAAATGCTTGAGAAGCAATGCGGGACTCTTTTGTTGGATGGATTTGCGACCACTTTTGGAAGAGTCAACTTTCGACGCTGAAATGTCGTTATGGAGAGTGATTATAAATGATGTGAAGCTTAATGTCTCGCCTGGGTCTTCATTTGATTGTCAAGAGCCAGGATTTTTCCGAGTTTGTTTCGCTAACATGGATGATGAAACTGTGGACATTGCGTTAGCGAGGATTCGGAGGTTTGTGGGTGTTAAGAAAAGTGGAGATGAGTCGACGGCGATGGAGAAGAAGCAGCAATGGAAAAAGAGCAATCTACGACTTAGTTTCTCGAAAAGAATGTTCGATGAAAGTGTTAATTTGTCACCACTTTCATCTCCTATTCCTCATTCACCACTCGTTCGAGCTAGAACTTAAAATGGAGGAATTAGTTTTTATTTTTATTTTTATTTTTATATAAGAAGAAGATAAAGGAAAAGAAAAGAAGAATGTAGTAGCATGATTCTTTTTTAGAAATAATTGTTATGTATTTACATGTACTGATCTATTTTGACATCATAATTTGTCTAATTAAATGCAGAAAGTCATGTGATCATGACTGAGGATTTGTTAAGAAATCAGAAAATGTTCTCAATGATCTTGGGATCTCTTAATTTCTTCGACTTTCTGGATTTGGTACAGGTAGAATTATGTAACACGATTACTTCTAGTTGATAAATATACTCCAGTTTTTATTTTGGTCATGTGCAGGTATGGGATTACTCCTGAAAATCTACATTCATCAACAGCATATATATTAGTACATCAATCAACGTGTATGCCAAATCCACATGTCAAGTTCTCAATAAAATTAAAAGTAATCAGATTTTGCAGTTTATGATTTTGCAAGGTTGTTTGAATAAGTTGACATAAGATATAAACTAGATCAAATGAATCGTCAGCAGCACGATATACATTTTAAAGTCCAGCCATTTTAATTTTTCGAGTTAAAAGTTTTTTGTACTCCCTTTATCAAATTTACGCATATTTTCCTTTTTGATTTGTCCAAAGAAAAGACACATTTTTATATTTAAAAAATATTTAACTTTAATTTTTTTATTTTATCCTTAATGGGAATAACCACACAAGTATCTACAACCTATTTTAAATAAGTTTAAAAAGCTTTTATTTATTTTTCTTCTTACACTTTGTGAGTCCTTCTGGGTATTATACTTCCCATTCGTTTCTGACGATTAAGTTTCTGCTTCTGATAGTGACAAGTCGAGAACAAAATACAGCGCCATCTATCTAGTTTCCTTCTTATTGAGTGTCAATCTTTTCTTGGTGCCTAAAAGATGGCCTATTAATTTTAGCATTGTGATCTAAAAACAATTCTTTTCCCTTCTTTTCACCATATAGCAATCATGATTGATCTTTGTTTTTGGAAATTTCATATGCACAATATCAATTAGAAAGAAATACTCCATCCGTTTCAATTTATATGAATCTATTTTCTTTTTAGTTCGTGCCATTACGAATGACCCATATTTGAAAACAATTTACCTTTATGATAGCCACACAAAATAAATGTGCCCCATTTTACACCATAAGTTTAAAAGTCTTCTCTCTTTTTCTAATTCTGTATCTAGTCAAATGAGTTCACATAATTTGAAACGAAGGGAAAATACTATTTTACGAGCGTGGTCTTCCCGAAAGGAGGAAAAAAAGAGATTATGGTAGTGATTCTGATTGTTGATAAAGGGAAAGAGTAAGAGATCATGTAAGTAAATTCCTAATAAAAATCCTTAATTGCCAATTTTAATTGATGAAAAAAGATTAACCCAAAAATAACAATTTTGCACAACCAAAGAGACCACAACGCTAACTCAAAATAGGAAAGAACATCTCATGTTATAATTCCTATATTTGACCAGAGTGGCCATATCTCTAAGCCTTGTACTTTGTCTTTGGAAACATATGTCTTTACCCGAAAAATGGATATAGTTAAATTTATACGTAGTTCTAAGGATATGTGGTATAACTTGGTACAAATCAGAAAAGTAAGTGGAAATATATATCGAATATTGACTGTAAAAAAAGAATGAAATACAAACCAAATCGAGTAGAAAATGATTTATAAACAAGCAAGATGAATCAATGTCAAAACTCAAAAAGGATAATCTCTGCTATATATCAGTGTAATAATCTTTAAAATGTGAGTGTATCAATGTTTGCTTTTCTGGATGTTCAATCTCCCCTTACAGAAATGATACTCACTCTTAATATAGTAAAAAAATTCTGCTTTGGATATAATAAAAAATACATAGTGAAGAGAAAAAATCCTACTTTGGATATAATAAAAAATACATAGTGGAGATCCCATGATAGATTAATTAATTAGCTTTTTCTTAATTCCCGTCGAGATTCTCTCCCTAAGTGCGGCTACAATGACTCTTTGTCTCATAGCTCGATCTTGGTTGGTGTTGGTACTGATCGATCTTCGTATCTCGAGCTTGATATCGACTTGAGCTCGATATTGACTCGGGCTCGGTATTGACTCGAACTCGATATCGACTCGAGCTCGGTATTGACTCGAGCTCGATATTGACTTTGAGCTCGGTATTGAATCGAGCTCGATATTGACTTTGAGCTCGGTATTGATCGGTCCCTGAATCTTGAGTTTGATAACCTGGCTTCGGATCTCATCTCGATATTATGAAGACGACCCTTGGTCCATCATGTTCCAATCTTGACTAATTACACGAAGGGCAAAACCGGTTTTGACCGTATACAGATAGTCCCCTCGTTTCTCAGGAAGAATATGGCGAGAAACGACATGATTTCCCAGCGATATGACTAGATATATACTGACGTTTGCATCTAGCCCGACCATGACGTAAGTGATAAATGTCCCGTAGGTTCAGTTACTAAGGCATTAAATGTACGTCAGACGATGGTCGGCCACTGCTGATTTTGAACTGTCATCGCCAAACCTATAAATAGCCCCCCATTCTTCATTATTTTAAACCTTTTACTTTCAACTCTTCTCATTCTATCTTTCACAGTTCTTCGTCTTCTCCAAAATTATCTATTTCCAAGTTCTGAAAAGTTCTTTGTTTGTTCTTCATCAAATACTGAAATATTTCAATTTCTCGTCTTCTTTGTTCTTTGAAAACCTAAATTGTACAGGTTGATTGTAGGTGCCTTGCCTTAGCCTCGTCACTACTTCGTCGAGGTTAGGCTCGACACTTACCAGTACATGGGGTCGGTTGTACTGATGTTGCACTCTGCACTTTCTGTGCAGATTTTGATACCAGCTCCGGTTGATCGAGATTTGCTATTGGTCCACTATCCGGAGACTCAAGGTAGATCTGTCGGCGTTCACAGACCTTGAAGTCCCCATCTATCTTTTTATGTCCTACTGTTTTCTTTCATTCAGACAGTTGTATTTTTTTCAGATTATTACTTGTAGTAAGTTCTAGAATGCTTATGAATTGTGATTCCAGATCCGGGTGGTAGTAGTTAATACAGATTTATGATATTCCGCACTTGTTATATTTCATCGTAGTTAATTATTGCTAATTACTGAACGAAAATAAGGAATTGATAAATGATTCTCTAACGTTGGCTTGCCTAGTAAGTGAAATGTTAGGCGCCATCATTGTCCTGTCGGTGGGAAATTTTGGGTCGTGACAGTTGGTATCAGAGCACTAGGTTGCCTAGGTCTCACGATTCACGAGCAAGCTTAGTAGAGTCTGGAGGATTGGTACAGAGACGTCTGTGTTTATCTTCCAGTGGCTATAAAGTTTAGGAACAAGTTTCACTTCTATTCTTCTTTGTCGTGCAATTTTGATTTATCAATACTGATTGAACTCTTCTACTCTTATTATCTCGCAGATGGCGAGAACACATACCGCTTCCTTAGCTGAGCAGCAGCCAGAGCCTCCAGTGATAGCTCCTACACAGGGTATAGGTCGAGGCCGTGCCAAAGGCCAAGGCAGGGGCAGGGCTCAGCCTAGGGCCCGAGCAGCAGCCCCAGCAGTGGAGCCTCAGATAGAGATTGGCGAGGAGGTTCCAGCCCAGACTGTTCCTGTCGGACCAGCTCAGGTTCCGGAGGGGTTCATTGCTACCCCAGTACTTCAGGACGCTTTGGTCCGTTTGGTGGGCCTTATGGAGAGTGTGGCCCAGACTGGCGCATTTCCCATGGTACCAGCAGTCTCTCAGGCTAGAGGAGGAGCCCAGACTCCTACCACTCCTGCTCCGGAGCAGATAGCTCCCCAGTATCAGGCTCCAGCAGCTCAGCCAATCGGATTAGTTCAGCCGGTTATTGCGGCGCAGGTCGGAGATGGGCCAGCTATGTCTTCTGAGGCTTTATGGAGACTGGACAGGTTTACCAAGCTCTTTCCTATTCACTTTAGTGGTGCTCCTTCAGAGGAGCCCCAGGAATATCTTGACATTTGTCACGAGGTTCTACGGAACATGGGTATAGTGGACCAATGGGGTCGATTTTGCTGCATTTCAGATGACTGGTTCTGCCAAGAAATGGTGGAGAGATTACTTGTTGACCAGACCAGCTGGGTCGCCTGCTCTTACTTGGGACCAGTTCTCTCAGCTCTTCATAGAGAAGTTTCTACCTATCACATTGAGAGAGGAGCGTCGCCGTCAGTTTGAGCATCTCCAGCAGGGCGGTATGACTGTTACTCAGTATGAGACCCATTTGTGGATTTGGCCCGTCATGCCATTCTTCTGCTTCCCACCGAGAGAGAGGGGGGATGAGGAGGTTTATTGATGGACTTGCTCAGCCTATCAGATTGCAGATGGCTATGGAGACTAGGAGTGAGATTTCTTTTCAGGCAGCTGCTAATGTCGCCAGACGAGTCGAGATGGTTCTTACTTAGGGAGGTCAGGGGTCTGACAAGAGGCCTCGTCATTCCGGTGAGTTCAGCGGTGCCTCATCTAGAGGTAGGAGTACTTTTGGTAGAGTTCATCCTCCCAGGCCGTTTCATTCAGCACTCCAGGCATCCCACGGTGCCTCAGGTGGTCATGGCCCTCAGATGCATTATTCCAACCAGCTAGCCTACAGTGCACCACCAGTTCCTATTAGTGCACCTCCACTCCAGAGTTATCAGGGTAGTCATTCAGGTCGACAGGGTCAGTTTCAGGGTTAGCAGTCATAGCAGCTGAGGTTATATTATACTTGTGGTGATCCGAGGCATATTTCTAGATTTTGCCCTAGGGCAACAGGCAGATCACAGCATCATAGTTCTCGTGCTATGGTTCCGGCACCAGTTGCTGCACCACCAGCTTAGCCAGCCAGAGGCAGGGGTCAGGCAGCCAGAGGTAGGGGCCAGACAGTTAGAGGTGGAGGTCAGGCCGTTAGAGATGGAGACCAGCTAGCTAGAGGCCGTCCCAAGGATGTAGTTCAGGGTTGTGGGCCCAGCCCCAGTGTTATGCTTTCCCAGCCAGGCCTGAGGCTAAGTCATCTGACACTGTTATCACAGGTACTATTTCAGTTTGCAGTAGAGATGCTTCAGTTCTATTTGATCCGGGATCAACTTACTCCTATGTGTCATCCTATTTTGCTTCCTATTTGGTTGTGCCCCGTGATTCTTTGAGTGCTCCTGTATATGTGTCCACACCAGTGGGAGATGCTATTGTTGTAGATCGTGTATATCGTTCGTGTATGGACACCATTGGGAGTCTTGAGACTCGTGTAGATCTTCTACTTCTCGACATGGTTGATTTTGATGTCATACTAGGTATGGATTGGCTGTCACCTTATCATGCTATATTAGATTGTCATGCCAAGACAGTGACCTTAGACTTGCAGGGGTTGCCTCGATTAGAGTGGAGAGGGAATCTTGGCCATTCTGCCAGCAGGGTTATCTCTTATGTGAAGGCTCGGCATATGGTCGAGAAGGGGTGTCTAGCTTATTTGGATTATGTCCGTGATTCTAGTGCGGAGGTTCCTTCCATAGATTCAGTGCCGGTTGTTCGTGAGTTTCCAGAGGTGTTTCCTGCAAACTTGCCGAGGATGCCACCCGACAGGGATATTGATTTCTGCATTGATTTGGCTTCGGGCACTCAACCCATTTCCATTCCGCCATACCGCATGGCCCTGCCAGAGTTGAAAGAATTAAAGGTGCAGTTGCAAGATTTGCTTGATAAGGGCTTCATTAGACCTAGTGTCTCGCCCTGGGGTGCACCTGTGTTGTTTGTGAAGAAGAAAGATGGATCGATGAGGATTTGTATAGACTATCGACAGTTGAACAAAGTCACCGTCAAGAACATTGATGATTTATTTGATCAGCTTCAGGGTGCCAAGGTGTTTTCAAAGATTGATTTGAGATCTTGCTACCATCAATTGAGGATTAGGGCATCCGATGTTCCTAAGCCAACTTTTCGGACTTGGTATGGGCATTATGAGTTTCTAGTGATGTCATTTGGGCTGATAGCATTCATGGATTTGATGAATCGGGTGTTCAAACCCTACCTGTATTCCTTTGTGGTTGTGTTTATTGATGATATCTTGATCTACTCCCACAGTCGAGAGGAGCATGAGCAGCACCTTCGGATCGTTCTTCAGACTTTGAAAGACAGCCAGTTACATGCTAAGTTCTCAAAATGCGAGTTTTGGTTGAGTTCAGTTACTTTCTTGGGTCATGTTGTATCAGCAGAGGGTATTCAGGTGGATCCTAAGAAGATTGAGGCAGTCCAGAATTGGCCTAGACCCATATCAGCTACAGAGATCCGTAGTTTCCTGGGTTTGGCGGGCTATTACCATCGATTTGTGGAGGGGTTTTCATCCATAGCAGCCCCGTTGACCAGATTGACCCAGAAGGGTGCCCCGTTTAGGTGGTCAGACGAGTGTGAAGCGAGCTTTCAGAAGCTCAAGACAGCTTTGACTAGGACACCGGTATTGGTATTACCCACAACTTCGGGATCTTACACAGTATATTGTGATGCATCTCGTATTGGTCTGGGTGCGGTATTGATGTAGGGTGGCAAGGTTATTGCATATGCTTCACGGCAGTTGAAGGTTCACGAGAAGAATTACCCTGTTCATGATCTAGAGCTGGCAGCCATCGTTCACGCATTGAAGATTTGGAGGCACTATCTTTACGGCGTGCCATATGAGGTATTCACTGATCATCGGAGCTTGCAGTATTTGTTCAAGCATAAAGACCTCAATTTGAGGCAGATGAGGTGGCTGGAGCTATTGAAAGACTATGATATCACCATATTGTATCATCCTGGGAAGGCCAATGTGTTGGCCGATGCTTTGAGTAGAAAGTCAGTCAGTATGGGTAGCCTTGCATATATTCCAGTTGGTGAGAGACTGCTTGCATTGGATGTTCAGACCTTGGCCAACTAGTTCGTGAGGTTAGATGTTTCTAAGCCCGGCCGTGTTCTAGCTTGTACAGTTGCTCGGTCTTCTTTATTTGAGCGCATCAGAGATCGGCAGGATGACGATCCTCATTTACTTGTCCTCAGAGACACAGTGCGGCACGGTGGTGCCAAGCAGGTTACTGTTGGAGATGACGGAGTTTTGAGGATGCGGGGTCATATTTGTGTGCCTAATGTGGATGGACTTCGTGAGTTGATCCTTGAGGAGTCCCACAGTTCCTGGTATTCTATTCATCTGGGCACCACCAAGATGTATCAGTACTTGAGGCAGCATTATTGGTGGAGGCGAATGAAGAAGGACATAGTTGCCTATGTAGCTCGGTGCCTAAATTGCTAGCAGGTAAAGTGTGAGCATTAGAGACCTGGTGGTTTACTTCAGAGGTTAGATATTCCTGAGTGGAAGTGGGAGCGTATCACTACGGACTTTGTTGTTGGACTCCCACGGACTCAGAGGAAGTTCGATGCAGTTTGGGTCATTGTGGACAGGCTGACTAAGTCAGCGCATTTCATTCATATGGCAGTTACTTATTCCTCGGAGCGGTTGGTAGAGATTTATATTCGTGAGATCGTCCGTCTTCACGGTGTGCCCGTGTCTATCATTTCTGATCGAGGTACATATTTTACCTCGCACTTTTGGAGGGCAGTTCAGCATGAGTTGGGTACGCGGGTTAAGTTGAGCATAGTATTTCATCCTCATACGGACGAGCAGTCTGAGCGTACTATTCAGATATTGGAGGATATGCTCTACGCCTGTGTTATTGACTTTGGAGGTTTTTGGGATCAGTTTTTGCCGTTAGCGGAGTTTGCCTACAATAACAGCTACCAGTCGAGCATTCAAATGGCTCCCTATGAGGCATTATATGGTAGACGGTGCAGGTCGCCAGTTGGGTGGTTCGAGCCGGGGGAGGCTCGGTTATTGGGTACAGATTTAGTTCAGGAGGCCTTGGACAAGGTCAATATTATACAAGATCGACTTCGTGCAGCTCAGTCCAGGCAAAAGAGTTATACTGACCGTAAAGTTCGTGATATTACATTCATGGTTGGAGAAAGAATATTGCTTCGGGTATCACCCATGAAGGGTGTTATGATATTTGGGAAGAAGGGCAAGTTGAGCCCTAGGTATATCGGGCCATTTGAGATCCTCGAGAGAGAGGGGGAGGTAGCTTATAGACTTGCGTTGCCTCCAGGGTTATCCTCAGTTCATCCGGTATTTCATGTGTCTATGCTCCGGAAATATCATGGTGACCCATCCCACGTGTTAGATTTTAGCTCTGTCCAATTGGACAAGGATTTGACTTACGAGGAGGGGCCGGTGGCTATTCTAGACCGGCAGGTTTGTCAGTTGCCGGTGGCTATTCTAGACCGGCAGGTTCGTCAGTTGAGGTCAAAGAATTACCCTTCAGTTCGAGTGCAGTGGAGAGGTCGGCCTATTGAGGCAGCTACTTGGGAGTCCGAATTTGATATGCGGAGTAGATATCCCCACATTTTCACCAGCCCAGGTATTTTTCTATGTCCGTTCGAGGACAAATGATTATTTTAGAGGTGGAGAATGTGATGACCCAAAAGGTCATCTTATATTTTAGAACTCGTATCTACGCTCTTAAGCCTTAAAAATCGCATTTTTACCCTCCTCGATTTGCGTATGCAGTCCGGGCAGGTTTTCGGAAAGCTTTTATGTTGAAAACTGATAAAAATAAGAAATTTTGCCTTAAAAGTTGATTTTAGTTGACTTCGGTCAATATTTTTGGTAAACGGGCCCGGATCTGTGCTTTGACGGTCCCGGTAGGTCCGTATCGAATTATGGGACCTGGGCGTATGCCCGGAATCGAATTCGGAGGTCCCTAGCTCAAGTTATGAATTTTTGATGAAAATTAAAAGTCTGAAAATTAATTATTTTTAAGAATTGATTGATGTTTGACATTGTTAGTACCGAGTCCGTATTTTAGTTCCGGAGCTCGGTATAGGTTCATTATGATATTTAAGACATGTATGTGAAATTTGGTGAGTAATGGAGTTGATTTGACGTGATTCGGACGTCCAGTTGAGAAATTAGAAGTTTTAAAGTGTTCTTGAGAATTTCATTTGATTTGGTACTAAATTTAGAGTTCTAGATGTTATTTTGGCGATTTGATCGCGCGAGCAAGTTCATACGATGTTCTTGGACTTGTGTGCATGTTTGGTTTGGAGCTCCGAGGGCTCAAGTGAGTTTCGGATAGGCCACTGGATGTTTTGGACTTGGGAAAAATCTAGTTTCTTCAGATTCTGGTGTCTTTCATATCCTTCTTCGCGTTCGCGAAGGTCCTCTCGCGAACGTGAAGAGTAATCTGATGAGGCTGAGACTTTTTCTTCGCGAACGCGAAGGCCTGGTCGCGAACGCGAAGTGATGGGGGATTTACCCTTCGCGAACGCGAAGCATGTGGGGACCTGGGGGGGGGGGGGGTTGTTCCCTCAGTGCCAACGCGAGACATGAACACGAAGTCCAGAGGGGAGTGATCATCGCGAACGCGACAGTGCTCTCGCGAACGCGATTGAACACTGTCGCCCAACACTTAACAGAATCCAAAACGGGATTTTTGCCAAAAAAATTCATTTTTCTAAAAAATCAAACGGTGAGGGGCGATTTTTCAAGAGTCATTCCTTCCCCAAATTGTTGGTAAGTAATTCTAATCCATTTTCTTTCAATTACCCATTACATTTCTTGAATTTTCAACCTAAAATCTAGAGTTTTCATGGTAGAATTAGGGGTTAGGGTAGAAAATAGGGATTTCGGGAATTTGGGGATTTAGACCTCAATTTGAGGTCGGATTCCAAAACTAATTACATATTCGGGCTCGGGGTTGAATGGGTAAAAGGATTTTGGTCCGAACCTCGGGTTTTGACCAAGCGGGCCCGGGGTCGATTTTTCGACTTTTTGGAGAAAAATTTGAGAAATTTAATTTATGCAATATAATTGATTCCTTTAGCAATATTTGATATTATTGAGTCATTTTTTAATAGATACGAGTGGTTTGGAGGTGAATTCCAAAGGAAAAGCTGTGATTGAGAATTAAGTGGCCTTCGGAGCGAGGGAAGTGTTGTGTCTAACCCTGACTTGAGGAAATTAGGAACCTTAAATTATTTGCTAAGTGAAATTCATGTGAGTGGCGTATATGTGAGGTGACGAGTACCTATGCGCTGCCAATTTACCTGTTTTTTCATGTTTCTCTATTTTTCTGATATTGTCTCATTCCTATGCCAAATTGCTACGTGTTATACTAGTGTTGTTAAAATTATCGTTCTTATCATGTTTACCGAAATTTTCTGGTGATAATTGAGTTTTTATTTCAAAGTTAAGATTGATATTATGGAACCAAATGTTGAAGTAAGGTTTGTACTTGTTATTCTATCTTCCTGTTGTTATTTATGCATTGCATTATGGTAAGGGTGAGTGTTAATGCACGGAGGGTAATGTCGTGCCGTATTGTGAGTATTAATGCACGAAGGGTGATGCCGTGCCATATTGTGAGTGTTAATGCACGAAGGGTGATGTTGTGCCATATTGTGAGTATTAATGCACGAAGGGTGATGCCGTGCCATGATATGAGAGTAAAAGCACGAAGGGTGATGCCGTGTCGTTTTTATTAATTTTATGGTGAGATTGAGAGTAAAAGCACGAAGGGTGATGTCGTGCATTCTTCTTTATTGTATTCACTATTCCTGTTGATTTATGGTATATTGACTACTCCGGTGATCATTCTGTTGTAGTTCTTTATCTTGTATTCCCCTCAGTATATCTCCCCTCCCGACATTTCCTATTTAGTTCTTCATTCCTGTTATTTGCGTATACACTGTTAAATTGTACAGGTTGATTGTAGGTTCCTTGCCTTAGCCTTGTCACTACTTCGTCGTGGTTAGGCTCGACACTTACCAGTACATGGGGTCGGTTGTACTGATGCTGCACTCTACACTTTCTGTGCAGGTTTTGATACCGGCTCAGGTTGATCGAGATTTGCTATTGGTCCGCTGTCCGTAGACTCAAGGTAGATCTGCCGGCGTTCACAGACCTTGAAGTCCCTCTCTATCTTTTTATGTCCAACTGTTTTCTTTCATTCAGACAGTTGTATTTCTTTCAGACTATTACTTGTAGTAAGTTCTAGAATGCTCATGAATTGTGACTCCGGATCCGGGTGGTAGTAGTTAATACAGATTTATGATATTCCGCACCTGTTATATTTCATCGTAGTTAATTATTGCTAATTACTGAACGAAAATAAGGAATTGGTAAATGATTCTCTAACGTTGGCTTGCCTAGTAAGTGAAATGTTAGGCGCCATCACGGTCTCGTCGGTGGAAAATTTTGGGTCGTGACAGAAATTTGTTGTAACTTATTAAATCCCTTATTTGTCATGCCTCATTCTTTATTTGTCGAGGTTGTTTTTATATGATAATTCGGTGTGATTGCCACTTGACTTTTATGTGAACTCTGTGTTTGTTGAGTTGCCATTTTTATGGAAAACACTTTCATTATTGATTTTACCGACAGATAATTTAAATGAAAAATTTAGTTAATAAGATGAATTATTTGTCAGTTCACGTTGTTAAAAATTTGGTATTGAATTATAAAGGCCGTGAATCATATTGAGGCAAAGTGCCAAATTGTAAAATATTCGGTTGAGTTGTTCACTCCCGAACATTTTGTTAAGATATTTTGTACATTATGATCGAATCATGGCTCCTTATTATGGAAAAATAATATGTTGTAATATTTGAGCACTTGATGTGCAATTTGTGATATGTTATAATATTTGAGCACTTGATGTGCAATTTGTGATATGTTATAATATTTGAGCACTTGATGTGTAATTTGTGATATGATGTAATATTTTAGCACTTGATGTGCAATTTGTGATATGTTTTAATATTTGGGCACTTGAGGTGCAAGTTGTATTATGCTGTGATATTTGGGCACTTAAGGTGCGATTTGTAAAATATTGTGATATTGATACGCATATGGTGAGATAAGGGTGGCTTGAAACGCGTGGCTAGTAGGGGAACTACTAGAAGTCATGCGGTGTGATAAGGTTGGCTAAAACGCAGGATGCTATTTCGGAAAAAATAATTTCTTTAAAATTAAATGTGAAGGCTCCCGTAGTGATATAAGAAAATGAAAGATTGTGAATTTATTTATGATTTGGGACTACGAGGCGGTACCTTGGGAGTACCCTTTTGTTGATATTTCTCTATGGCTGCACTTGCCTTTGGTTATTTTATTTTTCCGTAATTTGTAAATTCTTGTGTTCTCTGTGATGTACTATTTCACTTAATATTGAGTGTTTTGTATTTCTTGATGTATTGTGTTGACCTTGACTTTTTCGTACGAGACTTTAAGGATTTGTATTTTTGGGTTGTACTTGTTTTGATGATTGAGTTGTTTTAAATGAAAGAAAAGTTTTAGTATATTTTAATTTAATAAATTTTATATCCAAATCAGTAGTTTATCGGATGCTTTATTTTAATGGAAATGTCATTTTCTTCACTCAAAAAATTTCTAAAATAAACTTATCTTTTTGTTGATTTCTAACTTGATTTAAAGATTTTTACCTTACTTTATTGAAAATAAATTGATCCTGCGGATCTTATATACAATGATGATTTTATTAGTGACACGTGAGTTGTCCGTGTGATAGTGATAGAAATATGGGTACGAGGTGCCGTGAAAAATAAAGTGGGCTGAGACCCGTAATATTTATGATTGTGAAATGAGGTGTCACAAGGTGACTTTTATTTGAAAATATATTTATTGGAAAGTATTATATCCTGAGGATTATCATTTGAGAAACATATAGAAGAAAGAATTTATATTTGAAGGACTTGATTAATTGGTTGTACTTGTGTTCCTTATTCGTCTGAGCAATAATTATGATGTTCTTGTTGCCTTGTTGTTATATCACTGGTTGAGTTTGTTGTTATCATTGCTAGTTGTTTTCCAGTACTATTGTATACTGCTGTATTGCACAGGTTATTTGACTAGTGAGTGTCTTGACTGTACCTCGTCTCTACTCCACTGAGGTTAGCCTTTATACTTACTGGTTACCGACCGTGATGTACTCATACTACTCTTCTGCATATTTTTTTGCAGAGCCAGGTATTGGAGATATCACACTCGAGCAGAGTTAAAAGAGGGATCGTAAGGATTCAAGGTAGAGCTGCTTGGTCGTCGTAGTCCCTTGGAGTCTTTTCATTTCATTGTACTGTTAATTTTTAATCAAACAGTATTGTATATTCGATCCTTGTGATCATTTCATGTATTCAGTTAGAGTTCGTGACTTAGTACTACCAGTCTTGGGAGGTTGTATATTCATATTTGTTCCGTTGTTAGTTTTGATTACTTATTTAATTCAAAAAAAAATGGCTTCAAAATGTAATTGAAATCAGCTTACATAGTCTTAGAGACTAGGTGCCATCACGACGCTTGTGGTGGGATTTTGGGTCGTGACAAGTTGGTATCAGAGCTCTAGGTTCATAGGATCTACGAGTCATGAACGAGTCTAGTAGAGTCTTACGGATCGGTACGGAGACGTCTGTACTTATCTTCGAGAGGCTACAGAACTGTTAGGAAATTTCCACTTCTTTCATTCCTGTCGTGCAGAATTTGTTGAATTTGGAATTTGAGCCTGTGTATCTCTATTCTCTCATAGATGGTGAGGACACGTGCTATCGGGTTAGCTGAGCAGGCATCCACACATACTGCTAGGGCTGCAAGAGGCCCGGGCCGAGGCAGAAGTCGAGGAAGGGCACGTGCCGCGACTAGAGCACCTGTCAGAACAACAGTTGACGAGCCACCAGTAGCTCCAGTTGGGGGACAGGTACCAGAAGTACCTGTTGTTACCCCCGGACTTCAGGAGACTTTAGCACAGTTTCTGAGTATGTTTGGTACATTAACTCATGCGAGATTAATCTCTGTTGCACCGAATATTTTGCGGATTGGGGGAGTAACTCAAACTCTTACCACAACTCCAGAGCAACAGGTTTACGTTGGTCAGGTTTCGAGTGTAGTACCGGTACAACCTGGCAGGTGGATAGGCCCAATTACAAGAGAGACTCTGCCGAAATTTCTAAAAAATTTGGGAGTTAGAAAAATTTGGGAGATTGATATGTGCAAAAGAAGAGAAAAGTTATGTTATGTGTTTAAGGGCGAATGATTCTAAGCGGGGGAGAGTGTAACACCCCAGAGTACTTTAACACTATCAAGAAATTTGATGTGTGCATAGGCACGAGTTACTATAGCCTGTTGAGACTAATATCGTGCGTCGAATTGAAAATCAGGCATTTTGGAACTGATTGGAGAGTTAGGGATTTTGCTTTAAAGCTTATAAGAATGGGGAAAAGAAATAATCTCAATTGAGATGGTGTTGCCGGACCCGTGTTAAATTGCAGGAATGTAGAATCACCCACAAGTATGTGTGTAAGAATACACTCAGTAATTTAAAGTTCTCAGAAAGATTCTTAGCACGTTCGAGGACGAGCGTTTCTTTAAGAGATGGAGAATGTAACGACCCGACTTGTTATTTTAAGAATTTACGCCATGTTCAGTGACTTAAGGTCTCGAGCAGCTTCACAATATGTATTATCACCTGCGGGTGTGGTCGAGTTGAATTACTAAAGATTCAGAACTAAATTAAAAGAACAATCCTTAGTCAGAAGCTTAAATGGAAAGAGTTGACCGGAGAGTTGACTGTTGAATAAACGACTCCGAAATAGAATTTTGATGATGTCAATAGATATGTATGGTGATTATGGACTTAGGAGCGTGTCCGAAAAATTATTTGAAGGTCTGTAGAAGAATTTGGCTTGAAATGGCGAAAGATGATTTTTTTGGAAAGTTTAACCGGGGGGTTGACTTTTTGATATCGGGTTCGGAATCCGATTAGAGAAATTTGAATAGCTTTGTTATGTCATTTATGACTTGTGTGCAAAATTTGACGTCATTCCGGGTTAGTTTGATAGGTTTCGGCACGAGTTTTAGAAGTTCGATTCTTGATGCGATTTATATTTTTGGTGTTGTTTGATGTGAATTGAGAATTCGACTAAGTTTGAATGATATATTAAGAGTTGTTGGTAGGTTTGGTTGAGGTCCCGAGGAGCTCGGGCGCGTTTCGTATTGATTTTGGACCATTTTCCCTTCAGTTTCCACTGCTGTAATATGTTGGTATCTGGTGCCTCAAATCCTTCAACGCGTTCGCGAGGCAAGGGTTGTGAACGCGTAGTGTATTTGGATGGCAGTAGCGTTTTCTTCATCGTGTTCGTGAATTTTGGTCCGCGTTCGCGTAGAGTTGGGGCAAGTCTTCTTCGCGTTCGCGTATGAGTGATCGCGTTCGCGGAGAGGAACTGAGAAGCTGGCAATATTTACTCTTCGCGTTCGCGAAGATGAGGACGCGTTTGCGAAGATGAGGACTCTTTCGCTAAGGGTGGTCAGGGTGTGCATCGCGAACGCGAGAGGTGTTACGCGTTCGCAAAGAAGAAAAGGAAGCCACTAGGGACCATAGGCGTTTGTCCTTCGCGTTCGTGTGATGTGCGTCGCGTTCGCGAACGAAGGGACAGTAAACCTTCGGTTTTGTGAAGCTTGTGTCGCGTTCGCGAAGGCTTAAATCTGACAATCGAGGTTATGCTTCGCGAACGCGAAGCAATGGTCGCGAACGCGAAGAAGGCTTATCTGGGCAGAATTAAAAGTCCCAAAGACGGGGGTTGAGTTCATAATACAAAATCAAATTGGGAGCTCAGTAGAAGGCGATATTTGGAGAGATTCTTGCGTGGGTGTTTGGGGTAAGTGATTCTTATCCAGTTTTGATTAATTTTCATGATTATGCCTTTTAATCTATCATTTAATTTGGATTTAAATGGAGAAAAATCAAGATTTTTGTAAAATCTTCCAAAAAATAAAAATTTAAGATTTGGAGGTCGAGTTATTATTGGAATTCGATAAAATTAGTATGGTTGAACTCGTATAAGAATGGGTGTTCGGATTTCATGAAAATTATGTCGGATTCCGAGGGGTGGGCCCCGCATTGACTTTTGTTGACTTTTTAAAATAAATTTTTAAGTCGACGTATTATTATCCGGAATTATTTTTGATGAATTTTAATGAAGTTATACAATTAATTTGGATAGGTCTGAGCTGTCCAGAGGTCAATTCAAGCAAGAAGACGATTTTTGGAATATCGGCATAACTTCAAAAAGATAAGTATCTTGCCTAACCTCGAGTGGGGGAATTACCTTTAGGCATTGAGTCTTATGATGAAATTGTGTAATTGAAAATCATGTACGCGAGGTGACGAGTACGTACTTGGTTTATATGTGCAAATAATATCGGTTAAAATTCGTAGGCGCCCTTAAGTATTAAGTTGAAAAATTATTGTAACTTATTAAATCTCTTATTTGTCATGCCTGATTCCTTGTTTGCCGATATTGTTTTTATATGATAATGCAGTGTGATTGTCACTTGACTTTTATGTGAACTCTGTGTTTGTTGAGTTGCCATTTTTATGAAAAACACTTTCATTATTGATTTTACCGACAAATAATTTAAATGGAAAATTTAGTTAATAAGATGAATTATTTTTCAGTTCACGTTGTTGAAAATTTGGTATTGAATTATAAAGGTCGTGAATCATATTGAGGCAAAGTGCCAAATTATGAAATATTATTCGGTTGAGTTGTTCATTCCCGAACATTTTGTTAAGATGTTGTGCACATTATGATCGAGTCGTGGCTCCTTATTGTGGAAAAATAATATATTGTAATATTTGAGCACTTGATGTGCAATTTGTGATATGTTGTAATATTTGAGCACTTGATGTGTAATTTGTGATATGTTATAATATTTGGGCACTTGAGGTGCAAGTTATATTATGCTGTGATATTTGGACACTTGAGGTGCGATTTGTGAAATATTGTGATATTGATACACATGCGGTAAGATAAGGGTGGCTTGAAACACGTGGCTAGTAGGGGAATTACTAAAGTCATGCGGTGAGATAACAGTGGCTTGAAATGCGTGGCTAGTAGGAAAACTACTAGAAGTCATGCGGTGTGATAAGGTTGGCTAAAACGCGGGATGCTATTTCGGAAAAAATAATTTCTTTAAAATTAAATATGAAGGCTCCCGTGGTGATATAAGGAAATAAAAGATTGTGAATTTATTTATGATTTGGGACTACGAGGCGGTACCTCGAGAGTGCCATTTAGTTGATATTTTTCTATGGCTGCACTTGCCTTTGGTTATTTTGTTTTTCCGTAATTTATAAATTCTTGTATTCTCTGTGATGTATTATTTCACTTAATATTAAGTGTTTTGTATTTCTTGATGTATTGTGTTGACCTTGACTTTTTCGTACGAAACTTTGAGGATTTGTATTTTTGGGTTGTACTTGTTTTGATGATTGAGTTGTTTTAAATGAAAGAAAAGTTTTAGTATGTTTTAATTTAATAAATTTTATATCCAAATCAGTAGTTTATCGGATGCTTTATTTTAATGGAAAATGTCATTTTCTTCACCCAAATGATTTTTAAAATAAACTTATCTTTTTGTTGATTTCTTACTTGATTTAAAGATTTTTACCTTACTTTATTGAAAATAAATTGATCATGCGGATCTTATATACAATGATTATTTTATTAGTGACACGTGAGTTGTCCGTGTGATGATGATAGAAATATGGGCACGCGATGCCGTGAAAAATATGAAAGTGGGCTGAGACCCATAATATTTATGATTGTGAAATGAGGTGTCACATGATGACTTTTACTTGAAAATTTATTTATTGAAAAGTATTATATCCTAAGGATTTTCATTTGAAAAACATATAGACGAAAGAATTTATATTTGAAGGACTTGATTAATTGGTTGTACTTGTGTTCCTTATTCGTTTGAGCAATAATTATGATGTTCTTGTTGCCTTATTGTTATATCACTAGTTGAGTTTGTTGTTATCATTGCTAGTTATTTTTCAGTACGATTATATACTGCTGTATTGCACATGTTATTTGATTAGTGAGTGCCTTGAATGTATCTCGTCTCTACTCCATTGAGATTAGTCTTGATACTTTCTGGGTACCGATCGTGGTGTACTCATACTACACTTCTACATATTTTTGTGCAGAGCCAGGTATTGGAGATATCAGACTCGAGCAGAGTTAAAGCGGGGTCGTAAGGATTCAAGGTAGAACTACTTGGTCGTCGCAGTCCCTTGGAGTCTTTTCATTTCATTGTACTGTTAATTTTTAATCAAACAGTATTGTATATTCGGTCCTTGTGATTATTCCATGTATTCAGTTAGAGTTCGTGACTCAGTACTACCAGTCTTGGGAGGTTGTGTATTCATATTTGTTCCACTGTTAGTTTTGATTACTTAATTAATTCAAAAAAAAAAAAATGGCTTCAAAATGTAATTGAAATCTGCTTACCTAGTCTTAGAGACTAGGTGCCATCACGACGCCTGTGGTGGGATTTTGGATCGTGACATTATATTTCTTTTAAATTGTGACAGTTATGTAAAGTATTATAGGTTGGGGCTTCTGATCATAACGAAGTCCAGCTCTCAAATAGTTGCAAAATTTCTTAGGCATACTCCTTTCAATTTAATGGCGCATGAAGAGTAATCCATCCAGTGGCGTACGCAGCATTTCTCGTAAACGATGTTACTATTTAAAAAATGAATAAATAAATAAATCATTAATGACATCATATTAAAAACCCTTCAAATTATATTAATTAAACACATATCAAATACATTATTGCAACACTAAATAATTTTAACTCACAAAGAAAACGAGGATATTTTCAAAAAATTGAACTATAAATAAATTAATAAAAAAAGAGAGAACTTGGGATTCAAGCAACAGCCGATTAACCCAAATATCAAAGTGTATAGAGAGACAAAGAAGTTTTTCAAATTTAAGGTTTTAAGTTTGCTTCAATAATTCCCTTCAAAATAATTTGAAACAGCTATTGTCATTTGAATTAATAACAGATCTTAACTTAGTTGGTTTTGTTTCTCCTTATTTGGCAGAGGACCACCCTCTATGGTTTAAGCTTTTCGGGAAACTCTTATTTTTAAAATATATAGTCAAAAATTCATAACCAAATATGTTAGCGGGGTCTGAATCCTTGACCTGTCAAATGAAAAGGTATCGTTTCACTAACAAGCTAGTACGGCGTTTGGTGACAAATGGCGTCACTACTTTTTGTTGTCAACATTCTTATTTTGCTTATTACCCAAATATACATATCTAATAAAAATCTTGATGAAACATTGTCACGTGACACCACTTGACTTAAAAGACAAATCCGCTCCTAAATATGCTGCCAGACACCTTATGTCCGTGCTGAAGAGCAAGGATAAAAGATTGGACCACAAACCTATATTATAAACTCAATCTTGCATCATATGCATATCAGAAACCATTAGCTATTTCATAAAAGTATTAACTTAAATCCCAAAAAGGATATATAATTAATTCAACTCACAAATTCTTCATAAGTAACTTGATCCCTATCACAAGCACCAAAACAAATGACTTCCCCACCACTAGTGCCTTTCCAAACACCAGAAGGGGACGATGGTCCTCCCAAATATAGTCTACACTCCTATTTCCATTAAGTAAGAAGACAACAACAACAACAACCCAGTAATATTTCACTAATGGGGTTTGGGGAGGATAGTGTATATGCAGACTTTACCCCTATCCCGAAAGAGTAGAGAGGTTGTTTCCGAAAGACCCTCGGCTCAAGAAAACAAAAAGACAAAAGGACAAAAAGAGACAATATTAGTATCACCACAGCAATCATAGGAAAAATGAGAACACCATGAAAATCAGAAAAAAGATGCAAAGCAAAAGCGATAGCTAGTAAATAGGTCCTGCACTGAAAAGCGAAATAGTAAGACACAACATTGTCACTAGCTATCTTAGACAAAAACCCTACCTGGCTAGTCCCACAATGGTACGAAGTAAGGCAAGACTCAACTACCTCCTAACCTGTAACCCTAATACTCGACCTCCACATCTTTATATCAAGTGTCATGTCCTCGAAAATCTGGAGCCTCGCCATATCCTGCCTAATCACCTCTCCCCAATATTTCTTAGGCCGCCCTCTACCTCTTCTCGTGCCCTCCACAACCAGCCGCTCACACCTCCGTACCGGAACATCTAGGCTTCTCCTCTGAACATGTCCGAACCATCTAAGCCTCGCTTCCCGCATCTTGTCATCAATGGGAACCACGTGCACCTTCTCCCGAATATCATCATTCCTAATCTTATCTATCCTAGTGTGCCCGCACATCTACCTCAACATCGTTATTTATGCTACTTTCATCTTCTGAATATGTGAGTTCTTAACGGGCCAACACTCAGCCCCATACATCATGACCGGTCTAACCACCGCTTTATAGAACTTACCTTTAAGTATCGGTGGCACTATCTTGTCACACAAGACTCCAGATACTAACCTCCACTTCATCCATCCTACCCCAATACGGTGTGTGACATTCTCGTCGATCTCCCCTCCCCCCTGGATAACCGAACCAAGGTACTTGAAGCTACCTCTACTCGGGATGACCTGTGATTAAATTCTCACATCGATGCCCACTTCCACCGGCTCAGCGCTGAACTTACACTCCAGGTATTCCGTCTTCATCCTTCTCAGCTTGAAACCCTTAGACTCAAGAGCCTGTCTCCAAACCTCCAGTCTCTCGTTAACACCGGCTCGCGGCTCATCAATCAGAACTATGTCATCGGCGAATAGCATGCATCATGGCACATCCCCTTGAATATGGTGTGTCAACGCATCCATCACCAGGGCGAATAAGAATGGACTGAGCGCAGAATCTTGGTGTTACCCCATTACAACCGAAAAATGCTCAAAGTCGCGTCCTACTGTTCTAACTCGAGTCTTAGCCCCATCATACATGTCCTTAATCGCCATAATATAGTGAACCGATACACCTTTTGCCTCTAGGCATCTCCAAAGAACTTCTCTAGGTACCTTGTCATACGCTTTCTCTAGGTCAATAAACACCATGTGCAAATCCTTCTTCTTCTCTCTGTACAGTTCCACCAACCTCCTAACAAGGTGTATAGCTTCTGTAGTCGAACGACCCGGCATGAACCCGAACTGGTTGTCGGATACAGACACCGTCATCCTCATCCTCGCGTCAACCACCCGCTCCCACACTTTCATGGTATGACTCAGTAATTTGATACCCCTATAATTGTTACAACTCTGGATATTACCTTTGTTCTTATACAATAGAACCACCGTACTCCACTTCCACTCATCCGGCATCCTCTTCGCCTTAAAAATAACATTAAACAACCTAGTCAACCACTCCAAACCTGCTCTCCCCACACACTTCCAAAATTCCACTGAAATATCGTCTAGCCCGGTCACTCTGCCCCTGCTCATCTTACGCATAGCTCCTACTACCTTCTCGACCTCGATACGCCTGCAGTACCCAAAGTCACGGTGACTTTCGGAATGCTCTCATTCGCCTAGCATAATATCCCGATCCTCTTCTTCATTCAGAAGGTTATGAAAGTAAGTCTACCATCTCTTTTTAATCAGGGCATCTTCCATCAATACTCTACCATCTTCGTCCTTGATGCATCTCACTTGGTCCAAATCCCGAGCCTTTCTCTCTCTCAACTTGGCCAGCCGGAATAACTTCTTCTCCCCGTCTTTTTTCCCCAGTTCCTCGTACATACGACCATAAGCTGAAGTCTTAGCCTCAGTGACCGCTAGCTTAGCCTCCTTCCTAGCTACCTTATACCTCTCCATGAACGCTCGCCTTTCCTCCTCTCCTATGCTCCCCACTAACTTCAGGTACGCTGCCTTCTTCGCTTCCACTTTACCTTGGACCACTTCATTCCACCACCAGTCTCTTTTGTGCCCACCAGAGACGCCCGTCGAGACCCCTAACACCTCTCTCGCAGCCTCCCTAATACAGTCTGATGTCGCTGACCATATAGTGCTCATGTCACCACTGCTCCTCCACGCTCCCATAGCCGACAACCGCCTCTCAAACTCTTGGGCTTTATCCTTAGTTAAGGATCCCCACCTGATTCTCGGTCTTCCTCGAGCAGACATTTTTCTCCTCTTTAACATAATACCAACGTCCATTACCAAGAGTCTATGCTGCGTCGCGAGTATCTCACCCGGAATCACCTTGCACAACCCTCTATCACACCTCATGAGGAGGAGATAGTCAATCTGAGTCTTCGCCACTGCATTTTGAAAAGTAACCAGATGCCCCTCCCTCTTTGGAAAGCTAGAGTTCGCTATCACCAACCCAAAAGCCTTAGCGAAGTCCTACAACGATGTACCTCCTCCGTTTCTCTCCCCAAAACTGAAGCCTCCATGCACCTCGCCGTAACCACCTGCGGTCGACCCAATATGCCCATTGAAATCCCCTCCTATGAATAGCTTCTCAGCAGGCGGAACCTAGCGCACAATCTCATCTAACCCCTCCCAGAAGCGACGTTTAACCTCCTCATCTAGGCCCGCGTGCGGTGCATAGACACTAACTATGTTTAGGGTGCGTTCTCCAACCACCAACTTAATAATCATCAATCTATCATTCACTCGTCTAACCTCAACCACAGACTCTCTAAGTTCCCTATCCACCAAGATTCTCACTCTATTCTTACCTTTTTGGACTCTTGAGTACTAAAGTTTATACCCGTCCGCGTCCTTCGCCCTCGACCCTACCCACCTTGTCTCCTAGACACATGCTATATTGACTCTCCTCTTCTGGAGGATCTTTGCCAACTCTATAGACTTACCCGTCAATGTACCTACGTTCCATGACCCAATTCTCAACCTACAGATACCCTTGTTCCCTTTACCTCCCTTGCCTCCCACCCCATCCCCTAACCCCTTCCCTACCTCCCGCCCCACCCCCCATTCCCCCCGAGGATATGACCTCACTCGACCATCCCAGACTACACCCAATATACCTACGACAGAGTAAGGGGAATCACTATCACACACAAGGCAACAGACCAAACCAGAAGAAGACAAGTTGCAACAATAGGCACACTAATACGGTGAATAAACTAATACGAACTAAGATGGCAACAACTTAACTAACACAACAAAGAAAAACTGAAAAACGGGAGGTACTAACTCCCGCAAGTAGAACCTTGGAATTGTCTTAGTATATACAACGATGTTGAGGCCACCTAGCACATTCGCATCCAACTCCGGCTGCCCCCTGCTGACACTCGCCCGGGGTGTTCTTCAATGTTTGCACACACACGTCCCTTTTGCCGCTAATAGCCACATGCCCTGACCTAAAATACACAACAAACACCACGAAGCCGAACAAAGGGGGGAGAGGGATTGTCACCGCTACCACTGGTGAGGCCCCACCCATAGCAAAGGAGCGCAAAAAAGGATGAAATATCACATTAAGGTGATTTAAAAACAGTCAATTCAAAATAATCACAAGAAAAATGACTAACCCGAAAAGATACAAGCTTTATATATATATATATATATACGAGGCATTAAAAAATTTAAGTGAATCAAATGGAGAATAATAAACTGTACAAAGAGTGACTGGAAGAAATAGTTGACTGAAAGTTAAATTTTTGGTTACAGAGAAAGGAATCTGAACTCTAAAGGAGCCGTTTTAACTCAGAATACAAGAAGCTACGCACAGAATGTGACTCGTTTTTTACCGAAAATGTCAATCACCAAATAAGACAAAAAGATAATAACTTGGATCTGAACAAAGACACAACAGATTCTAAAATCTTTGTCCCCTTTTTCAACAGGAACAAGATACAGTTGAACAAGTGTTATCTAAGACACACAGATCTAAAAATAAACAAAATAATCAAATACACAATATATTCAAATCTCTAACTATTAGATCTGAAGACAAATTGAATAAACAAAATAAACAAATAAATACTATATTCAAATCTCTAACTCTTAGATCTGAAGAAAAATTGAAACTTTGAAGCACACTTTTTCTGTTTACTAAGGAAAATGATGACAAAACACTGTGTATTATAATTGCACCAAACAAACCAAAGCAGATTATGATTCAATCAGATTAACAATTGAAAATAAAGTATTTGGAAATGTATTATTAAGATTTAAGAGACAACAAGAAGAGAACAGTTAATAAGAAGATGAAAAAGAGATAAAATCAGAGTAGTTAAGCAAACTTTTGAAATTAATTAACTTAATTAGCATCAGTGACAAACAAAGAGAAAGAAGGTGAACATGTCCAAGTATTATTACGCATATTTGCATGTGAAGACACATAGAGAAAGAAGGTACTGATTCGATTACACAAAGATTCGATTTGTAGAAGAGATCTGAGGATTGTAAGAAGAATGAAATATTAATCAAAATAGCAAAATAAATTAATACCCATTGATATTTAACAAAGTAAGATTAATAATCTTGTCGTTCTGGCTAGGAAGGGAAGCTCAAACATATTTTCACTATGGTAACAATCAAACATGACCACCAATTTCACCCCGGAGGTAGAGGCCTAACGAGTATGTTATTCAGCTCAAAATTAAACATAATCTCCACATTCATGAGATTTATGTATTCAACCATACCATCTTGTCCAGGAAAAAGAAATACTAAGATTTCCTAGGCGGAGATCATCTTGCAACCATTGAATTTGCTCGAAAAATATTACTTCTCACTGGCATTAGGTTTGTCTTTTCTCCCCTCTCTAAATATTGTAAACTATTTCTCAAGTGTCTGAATGAACCACAAAAATTTGTAGCACCGATCACATGGTAGACAAAAATATGATTCACATAGTAATATTATTATTTATATTGGGGAAGCTTAATTCTGATTAACAAAATATTAGCCACATATTTGCAATGCAATACCTTGGATCTTGTTACAAATACTTTTGTTAATATTTTATTCACTAATATGAAGATTTAAGTAGTTTAATTTAAAGTTCTAAAATACTTTTGCTATTAAAGATTTATTGTGTATGTATCTTTTTGTATAAAGATTTCAAATTTTTTTTTCTTTTACAAACTTCTACATTGTCTAAGAGAAAATAAAATAATAAAATTCACTATTATACTTCTTTGGGGCCCTTCAGTTTTTGGGGCCTAAAGCAAATACTTTAGTAGCCTGACCCTTGAGGCGACCCTGGAAATGCAATTTCAGGCGTTGAAAATTTCTTAATTTGTTCTCATATCCCTCTAGTTTGCATGTATGATTACAGATTTATCCAGCTGGCAAAGTTTAATTATTCAAGTTTCCTAATGAATATGAACCTGATTAACATTGTTGCTACCATTATTTATAAATGGTGTAACAAAAAGCAAAATGATAAAACATTGCTCACTCTTAGAAAGAATATTATCTTACTGGGCATACCATTACTAACTTGCCTATTAAAAAGAGTCTTTCACTCCTATGTTTAAGTGCTCATCTTGCATATAACATAAGTCAGTGACACAAAATCTCAGATTTGTTATGGAAGAAGGGTCACCTCCTTAAATTTTATTGACATCATCACTGAGTTATATGAGCTAAACCAACAATTAGACTAGTTTATGTGTCATTATAGTAGAGAACAAGAAAATCAAAAACCAAGATGCCCAATAAATTGTGTCATATATAAGTATTGAATGTTCCTAGGGAGAAAATTATACTGAGAAAAATTGATACATGAAGAAGAAACTAGTGAGTGTGAAGAAAACTCATTTTATTTTGCTAGAGAGGACTTTCCATCTTGGTGCTTATGGGGCAGATCGGACGAATATTTACGTTTAACAGTTTGGCTTATCGATTGTCGATTTATAAATGTAGTAATCTGCTAGCCAACCAATAAAATATCGGGCGGATTGGTGACGGATTAGCGATTATCGGACAGTTTATCGGCTAAATCAAATAGACAATAAAAAAGAATTAGAGATAATGGAAAATTTAGGATATGTTACCTTCGGATTGCATTCAATTACCATAGACCATAGTGAACATTTGTCTTGAAACTTATACTTGATTAAATATTGTCCTAACTACTAAACAAAAAGAAGAGATAGGAAACAGAACATAATCCGGATAACATAAGGAACAAAAGAAACAGGAAACATATATGAAGCCATATTAAAATTGCGGACGCAAAAATTTTCAAGATATCAACTTGGATTCTGAATAACTTTTAAATTCCGGCAGCTTAAGCTCATTTTGCCAGAGAGATCAATCCAGATGATAATTCTTGGGCAGGAGATTTTTTTTAATCTCTTCTCTCAGAAATCTTTTACTGTGTGCCACCCTTATTGGTCTCCCCATAAATTCCTATGGATAAGGATATAGGGTTTCAAATATTACTTTATATACGTATAGATAAAAGTGTAAATATAAAAAAAAAAATTAGCGGGTTAACGGTTTATCCGATAAGAAAATTGAGTAATCCGCCCCAAACCGCTAAGTCGTTATTTATAAAATTTTAATCCATTCACCAACCATTACCCTGATAACCCGAACCAATAAACCAATTTTACAGTTCTGTTAACGGCTACGGTTCGATTTTGAACAACCCTTCTTCCATCTGGATCATGCATAAGCCCATTTTCATGTGAGAAATTATCGATGTTTATCCAGCCGAAGTGAGTAAAACCTGGAATGGCCCAAAAGAAAAAGACCCATACTATTAATCCAATTATAAGTTCTTTTTAGGGCAAGTTATATATTTGCCCGTTCGACAAAAAATAATTATATCTACTAGCTAAATATATATGACATATGTATAAAATATATACAAATATATATTACATTAATATAAAAAAATTTCTTTGGATTCGGCTATATTAAGTAGTTTTCCTACTTCTCTTCTTCTTCTTTTTTGGTCTTTTTTAACCATCTCCATTTTAATTTTCAAATTCACTATAAATTTTACTTATGAGACATGTTCTAACCAAATCAACAAATTCTCCAGGAAATTTTAAAAACCTGAGATAATTGAAAATATTTTGGATAAAAAAAAACTACTTTTACATTCAAACGTTTGAAATAAAAATACCCAAGAAATGTATGAAATGTAGTAAGCTATGATTTTTACTTTATTTTTAATTGGTTTGGTGGGTGGATTTTCAGTCAAGTCTGTCGTAACTGTATATGTCTAAAATAAATTCAATTTAGTAGCTAGACGTGAGAAACAAAATAGATTGAAATTGGTATTTCCTTTTGTTTGAATTGAGGCGTATCCTGGACAGCTAATTAACCCAATTTCTTTTCTCGTTTCCCACTTGATATTCAATACCCGCCTTAAATCTCATTTTGAGGGATAAATGGCTGCCTCCCGGCTTTGCTTTTTCCTGTCCTATCTCTTTGTTAGAGGCTCAGCTAGGCACGGGATTAATTTTTAAACTTTATTTTTAATTGCACCGTTTGTTAAAGTAATCATTGAAAAAGAAAATTATGTAAAAAAAATCATATATAGCTGAAAAAATCATATATAGCTAAAAAATCCATTTCCTTGTTAATTAATGTAAACAAGGAAAAAGCCGATATTGGAAAGGATGTCCCAACGACGTTCAAATTGACAAAAGATTTAAAGTATAGTTTAGTAGGTAGAAAAAGATTTTAAAAACCAAAAATTTACTTAGAGATGTTTATCTATTGTGCGTTTTTTTAAAAAGTTTATATATATAATGTTAAAGTTGTGTTTTTTTTTTTGTGGCAAAAGAATTTGAGAACACTGGGGAGTTAATTGTTGAACACAAGAATTTTTTGACTTTTTGCATCACAAAAGTCAATATGAGATCCTTTATATACTTGGAGCTTAAGCAAAATGTTTCAATATTGCTTTCTAGCTAGATGGGTGGTGAGCCCAGCCTTTGATTCCAACTGTCTTCACTCTAGTCTTCGTTTTAATGTTAAGAAATTTCTCGGACGCAAAACCTAATCGACTACCTTTATATATTATGTCATGCGCATATGTGAAAATTTGTACACATAAACAACAAACTCAAAATAACTAAGATTAACATCGGGCCCAAGCTGCTATGGAAACAAAAGTTTGTTTTCGTTGTTCCATCCAATGAAAGCTCTTGTCTTCGTTTCGAAATATTTAGGGCACGTAATAAGTTTTTACCCTACTCCTTAACAGGTGTTGTTGAATACCAATTGGATGAAAGCTATATATCAATATTTGCTTGCTAAGCTAGATGGATGATGAGTCCAGCCTTTGATTTCCAGTTGTACGTGTTCGCTCAAGCACTGGCAAAGCCAGAATATTTTTTAAGGTGTTCAAACTTGAAAGAAGTAAAAAAAAATCCCCGAAAAAAAGTGTTCAATGTTTGACCAAAAAGTATAACTATCAGTTAAACCTTTATATTTATGTAATGGATTAAAACTAGTTAATAATAATATTTCTAAATGTGGATCTTGAAAATACGGATAATCTGGGGCCGATCCAGTGGGGGAGTAATGATACCATGCATTAAATATTCCAAAAGAATAAGCAACAATGGAGGAGTAACTAGCAATAAATAACAACAAATGGCATTTCAGTAAATAGAAGAAATGATTCACCCAATAATGAATGAGTTAGATGGTTGTTCCTCCCGACAATAATGCGTGACAGATAAATCCTAGAATATTCGAACTATTCTCGGATCTGGTGGAAAAGTGTCGAATAACATGAACAAGAATGTTGATAAAAAGTTATTGCATGTATCTTTGCTAGAGAGAGAGAGAGAATCTTCTTCTCAAAAGTGTTCTTATTCAGTGAATATTACATGCCCTTCCTCCTTATCTTTTTTCCTTATTTATTAGAGACATATCTCTAACAAACCCTAATAGTATAAGTACAGAGAATATTCAATATCCTATTTCAAAAACTAGTCGTTACTGTTCCGTCAATGGTGCTAGACCTCGGTCATTGTTGACATCTCGACCACGAATCTCGCTGCTCCCTGCCCGACCTCTGCTCCCTGCCTGACCTCGACTGACTCTTTCCTTATTGCTATATTACCCTAAGTAATCTAGGGCAGATTTTGACCTATATAGTTAGTCCCTCCGCTTATTGAGGCCGGTCTCAGGCGGGCTCGATGAGCGGATATTGTGTAACGTAATCGAAGTAGCTGAACGACCTGAACGAGTCGTGATAATTGGGGAGAATTGACAACGTGTCCCTTTGTGAACCGTAACTTCTGGGGTTGTATGTCCCATAAATCATGATGACGTCATGGCGACATGCATCATTATGACGTGATTTCCCGATATGTTACTTCGTTTCGCGCGCGTCTTCTGATTGAATCTTCCGCTTCGGTTATAGTGCCAGGTAATGATGGATTAATTCCTTGGTTTCGACGCTTGAATTTTTATAAATAGGGGTGTGTGGGTAACATTTCAACCTTTACAGAAACCTTACATCAGAAAACCCTGTATCTTCTTCTTCTTCCTCCATTGTTGTGTCTCTTCTTATCAAAATCCTTTGCCTCCTTCTTCTTCCTCCATTGTCGCGTATCTTCTTACTGGTTTTAGTGATTCTCACTGCTTCTAACACTTTCTTGTTTGAATATCCTCCCTTAATCAACATGGCTAGTATGCCCTCAGTTTCTGGTACGGCAACTGACCCCGTCCCTTTGGCGGTGCTTATACCTCCCCTCCCCCCCCCACGCCGATAGGGCCTTCATCACTATTGAGGAAGAGAATTTTCCTACGGTGGAGGAAATAATCTCTCGTAATGAGAAAGTTAGGTCCGATTTTTCGAAGGCGCATGAAGACGAGCCTGAAATCTCGGAGTCAGTGATGAAAGAGGTCGACCTATCTGAACATAGGGAAAAATTCAACATTCTAGCCCACATCGATCTGGTCCCAGCAGGGCACGATATGTTACAAATCCACCGCCTCGGGTATTGCGCGTTCTATGCATACCCTTCCCAAGTTGGCTATACTCTTCCCCTTCTCTCGTTGGCGGAGGAATTTTGCCGCTACTATGGCATTTGTCCGGCCCATTTCTCCATATATCTATAAGCTTATTAGGATGCTCACAAAGTTTGCGGAATTGGTCGGGGTCGAGGTCACACTCCGCCATCTTATGCATATCTTTGCCCCTAGCTTCTACAGGGGGACGATGTTGCACCTTCGTCATCGAGGAAGTAAATGCCTGGTGGGTAAGATAGATGACAAGGCAAGTCGTCAGTTCTGGCTCAACTACTTTTTTGTCAGAACTGAAGACGTGGTGACCAGCGTGAACGTCTTCCGTGAAACTTGGAATTACACTCGTAACTGTCTATATATATATGTATATTTCCTTCTTTTCTTTTGCTAAAGCACTTGATTTGTTATGGTCGCCAATTCTGACATTTTGTCCCTTCTCTGTATAGCCAAGACTATGCCCCCTCCTTTGGTTGGGGATATTTTGAACTGGGTTGGCCGAGTTCTGCCTCACATTGTGAGGATTCGTGAATGGCCGGGCTTTCTCAAGAAGTTCGGGCCTGCTTCTTCCCTGGCTGGTGAGTTCATCTGTACAAGTTTTTGCTATCTCGACCTAATGGTCGCTTACTTGTTGCAGTTTATTCTTGGTAGCGATAACCTTCATTCTTTTTTAGTTCGAGGATCTTTGAGGAGGTCGAGGGCTCCTCCTCCTGCGTTTCATAAGAGGAAGGCTGATTCTTCTTTGGAATCTATTCCCATTGTGACCGCGGCTAGGCGTGCCTGGTCATCTATTTTTGTTTCTCCTTCCATTGCGGCCAGGTCTTCTTGGTCGTCGGCCCCACCTGCTGCTGCCTCAACGTCAGTTTTTTCTCCGCCTACGGACATGTGGGCAGAAGAGCTTCCGGCTTCCCCTTTGTATCATTTAGTGGATGAGGAAGATTCATCGCCGAGCGGTGGGACTTTAGTTCCCCGTAAGAGAAGATCGGTAGACGTCGGTGATGGGGTTGCCCGGGTTGTGGATTGAGTAAGGGGCGATTTCCTCATCCATGAGACTGCGACAATTGTGCTCGAAGATGATATCGAGTTGCCGCCTGAGATTCCGCCATCGGCTAAGGCCGCATAGGGCGTGTCCTTTTCCGATATCACGATGGAAGCTAAAGGGCCGCCTACGAGAGTCTCTGATATTTCATGGCAAGATGAGCTATCGGCCTCGTGACCAGTTGACAATCCTTCTTTGCTAGTCGACAGGAAAGGAAAAAACATTGTCGAAAATGGATAATAGACGGGCTCTGATATTGATGTCGATGAGGTAAGGATGATGGGGGAAGGTTTTACTCGACTTGAAGTAAGACTGGAGGGGTCCACGCAAACCATTGCTATCCTCATGGATCGAGATTTGTTGTTAAACACGGAGAACATGGTTCCTTCCCTTGGTCCCCTCTGTTCTGACGTGGAGGGTAAAACCCTTGAAAAGCTGGATGACGCTACCTTATCAAGGAGCATAGCCGGCCTCGCTCTCATGGTAATCTTCTCGACTTCTTTCATTTTTTATTTGTTTACGTTTAGGCTTCGTCCATACTCTTCGTCTTCTTTCACTTTCTCTTTCAAGCCGTGATTCTAGAGATTGAAATCACCCGAAGAGAGGAGAGACGTAAGGCTATTTTTCTGAAGATGGAGCGAAAGTACCATGAATACTGTGGAAAGCACCGCGAGATTTGTAGGCGGTTTGGCGAGGGCGGAAATTTCCAGGCTCTCTGAGACGAACTGAAGGTAAAGGATGGTGAGATGGTGAGGGTTATCAAAAAATGTAGCATTATTGAGGAGGTGCTAAGAGATAAAGAAGAGGAGCTTGAGGTTAGTAGGTGGGTCGAAGCCCAGTGCGGCGATCTCCAAACCCAGATCGTCTTGTTGCGCACCGAGCTCGAGGAGTGTGAATTCAAAGCGAACACTTTAAGTGGCAAGATCGCCGAGAAGGCAGCGGATCTTGAGAAGGCGGAGTTAGCTCGGTCAGGGGCTATGAGAATAGTGGAGGCTTTGGAGATCGTAATCCGCATTTTTCATTTCGAGCGAGAGAGTGCTTTGGAGACGACCAGGCTCAAAGAAGAGCGGCTTGATGAACGGATTGGAGAATTAGAGAAAGAGGCTTCTGGCCTTTGTGATCGAGTCGCCTCTCTCAAGGCCAAGAAGGCACAATTACTGGCTCGACCTTCCTCTTCCCTCACTTCTAGTTTCCCTTGTGTTCCTAGAGATTTGTACGAGGAGTGGATTCACGCTGAGGCCCAGCTGGATATATTTAGAGACCTAATGAGGGCGGGAACCATTTCAGAGGCCGTCTTCGAGGATGCTCGTGTTAAGGCATGTAGAGCTCGATTCGCTTGCAGTTATGATCCTGCTACACCGGAGGCCGGTGATGACGAGGAGGATGCGGGCGTGGATCGGATTGAAGAGAACGCCTGGTATAAGGACGCGTATCCTGATGGCGATGGTGATGGTGAAGGGGAAGATGGGAATGGCCCAAGCGATCAGGCCGATTAGTAGCTTTTCCTTTCCTTCTTTTTGTTTTGCCGCAGGCTTCTGTGTTTTTTATGGGCGTCTTTTCGAGACTTTGTAAAATATATTCTAAGTATGAAATATTAGTTTTGTTATTTGTACCAGATTCATTTTCTTCTGTTTGAGTTTGTATGCTTTTTGATTTTGTTGTTTGGTTTCCTTAGTCGTAATAACTTAACTCGACTAGGGTCGAACGAGGTCGAAACAAAACCTAAGTTTGATCATGGCCGAGGGACAGTATATGTTACTTTGAACGAGGTCAAACATATCGTATATTTATTTATGGTCGAGGGCCTATTAGGTATTGATTCAAACGAGGTCTAGTATAACCTATACTTAGTTATGTCCAAGGGCCGAATAGGTATTGATTCGAACGAGGTTAAATATAACCTATGCTTGATGATGGTCGAGGGTTGATTAGGTGTTGATTCGAACGAGGTCGAATATCACCTATGCTTGATTATGGCCGAGTGCCGATTAGGTATTGATTCGAACGAGGTCGAATATCACCTATGCTTGATTATGGCCGATGGCCAATTAGGTGTTGATTCGAACGAGGTCGAATATCACCTATGCCTGGTTATGGCCGAGGGCCGATTAGGTATTGCATTTGTCGGTGGTATGAATTTAAGGCAACGTTGCTTTGGTTGTACATTTGGTGAAAGTAGAAATTAACTTCATGCATTTGTGCTTTGCTCATATACTTGGAGAAATTTACATATTTTTCGGGCGTTGGCTGGCATTTCAGTCCCAGTCCCAGTCTATCTAGTCCCTTTATTGGTTGACCTGGAGAAGTATTGAGAGGTCGAGCAATGAACAAGTCGTCATGTGCGCACTTCAATCCTGAAGTGTCCCCTTCATCGCCTCATTAAAAACCTCATCGAGAAAACCTAATTGGGATAAAACTCAAGTAAGGGAAAAAAGAGTACGACTTTGACGACGCTTCGTCTTTTAAAAGTTGAATTATTTGAGGTGTGTAATATTCCAGTTGTTTGGTAGTCGTTTTCCTTCCATTATTTCTAGTTGGAATGACCCTTTGTTCGTTGTTACCGTGATTTTGTACGGGCCGTCCCAATTTGTTTCTAGTTTTCCTTCACGTGGGTCTTTGCTTGCTTGTGGTTTAACTTTAAGCACGTAGTCCCCGACTTTGAGTGGCCTGATCTTTGCCATTTTGTTATAATAGTGTTCTGCTTGTTGCTTTTGGGCGACCATTCTTACGTAGGCCATATCTCTTCATTCCTCGACTTCGTCGAGCTCCTGCTTTCTGCTGTCATCATTCAGGGGTTCGCTTTCGTAGGAGTATCTCAGGCTAGCTCCCTGACCCCGACCGGTATTACTGAATCAGTCCCATAGACTAGTGAGTATGGCATCTCTCCTGTGCTCGTCTTTGGCGTTGTTCGATAAGCTTAGAGTACTTCCGATAATATTTCCGGCCATAATCCTTTGGAGTCTTCGAGCTTCTTCTTCATGATGTTCAGTATCGACTTATTGGAGGATTCTGCTTGCCCGTTGCCCACGTAGTGGTATGGCGTTGAGAGTATTCTTTTGATGTGCCATTTCTAAAAAAACTCAGCGACCAGTTTTCCAGCAAACTGGGGTCTGTTGTCGCAGCCGATCGCTTTGGGGAGACCAAAACGGCATATAATATTTTTCCATATAAAGGCGATCACTTCTTGTTCGCGTATTTGGGCGAATGCTCCTGCTTCTACCTATTTAGAGAAACAGTTAGTTAAAACCAAAAGAAATCATACGTTACCTTATCCTATCGGGGGGCCCACGATGTCCATTCCCCATTTGATGAACGGCCAGAGGGAAGTCACTAAGTGTAAGCGGCCTCGTTTTTTATAGTGGGCCAGTAATATTCCTCCCGTATGAGGCATCTGACCAAAGGTCGATTGCCGGAGTGAGCTCCACAATGGCCTTCATATACTTCTTCAAGGACGCGCCGCGTCTGATTTGGGCCTAAGCATTTCGCCAGAGGGCCGCCATATGTCCTCTTGTACATGTCGTTGTGAATGATGCTGTATCTTTCTGCTTGCATTCACAGCTTCTTGGCCCTTTTTTTTATCATCTGGGAGTACGCCATCCTGCAAATATGTAACAATACGGTTACGCCAGTCCCAAGTTAGGTTTATGGTTCTTACCTCGATTTGATCTATCGATGAGTTGAAGAGGTGGACCATATTTCTTTCTCCGGTAGTAATGTTTTTGGTGGCTTGGTTGACCGCGAGTTGAGAATCATAGCGCAGTCTTAGCCGCTTCGCCCCATATTTGAGTGCTAGTCTTAATCATGCAATTACGGCCTCGTACTCGGCCTCATTATTAGTCATGTCTGGGCATCTTATGGACTGGCGAATCACTTCGCCTGTCGGAACTTCGAGTACGAGCCCCAGACAGACCCTGACGCATTAGATGCGCCATCAGTGTACAGGACCCAGAGGTCCTATGTTTGGGGAGAAGCGTGGACGGCTTCTTTTTCGACTTCAGGCATTATTTTTGCGCCGATGAGTTGGTCGATATGGGTTAACGAGAATGAATCCTTGGGGAAAGCTTTATTCAGGTCAGTGAGTACATCCGCCATTTGTCATTCTTCTTTTTTACCATGACTATGTTAGCGGCCAATTGGGGGTACTTCGACTCCCTGACGGAGCCATTTTCCAACAATTTCTCCACTTCTTTGCGTACTGCATCATTAATTGTGGAGTTGAACTTACGCCTAACTTGCCTCAGCGGGGGGTGGAATGGATCGACTTTCAATTTGTGCGTGACGATCGCCTTCGGGATACCTGGCATATTTGCATGGCTAAAAGAAAATAGGTCCGCGTTAGCAGTTAAAAATTCACGAAACTTACCCGATTCATGAAGTTTTTAAGCCGATGTAAGCTTTCTTGCTGTGTTCATTGTTGCCTAACTAAACGGGGTCGAGGTTCTCTATGGTCGATCCTGCAACCTTGACCATATCGGGGTTTCTGATGACGTCCTCGCTGTCATCGCACATTGACCTCGACCTTGTAGATTGCTATGCCTCTTTTTCTTTATCCTTGGTTTGTTGGGTGGCCGTACAGTCTAAGGTGATGCGGTAGCATTCCTGGGACATGCGTTGTTCCCCTCGTATACTGAATATTTACGAGCGCAAAACGCAACACAAAATTAATGCTCGCTAGCCAAAGATAGTAAAGTAAAATTATCGTCTCCACAGAGATTTGATTTAAACAATATTCAAATAACTTATGGTTTTATGCTATTCAGGATGATCAACACTTGAGTTGGAGTAATTACTACAATAATTAACTACTAAATTAAGACTAATAATAATTAGACCTGATCACAGAGAATGAGAGTTGAACTAAAATGGTTTGTAAACAATATGAGAAATAAGGGCCATGACATAATAGGTGTAAGATAATTATTCGGAATTTAACTCTGTTTGAATTCACTTCTAATATTCCAATGATTCTCACGAATTCACTCGATAATTAGCTTAAACATAAGATCAAGATTCTTCTCTCGATTAAATCTGGACTCTACAAAATAAACTAATATGAAGTACTGTGAAGATATGCAAGAACACGTTAATGGACTAGTTTTTAAGAAAACGTCTCTCGAATATTCTCCTAACTTGGTTTAATCAATAATTCAAAAAGTTGTCTCGATTACTTAAAAGAATCACTAAATTAAACCAAACCAAATAATGCAAAGATAATAATCAAAATATTCCTCTTTCGATTAAATAAACCGGTGAATAATTTCACAATCAATTCAAAGCTCCATAAACGAATTCATGCAATTAAGCAATAGTTAAAATCTACAAACAACATTCAAAACACCATATACCTCAAAACCCTAGGGAAGAACTACTCCATAGATATGGAGAAAGTCATCACAAATAAGTTTAAGAATAAAGAAAACATCAAAGATAACTTTACTATACAAACTCTCATTTTGCACCAATTGTTGGTAAGAGAATTGATGAAATCTTGTGTCTTCAAACCGTGGTAGCTCTCTAAAATTCTCCTAGGTTGAATCCCCTTTAAAAATTATGTTTACAGTGTATTTATACCTAATATGGGCAAACCGAAACTAAAATACCCTATCTGAGCCGAAAGAGGATTCACTGTGTGAAAATTATACAAGCGCGCCGCACTGGGCGACGCGCTGGGCGTCACGTTAATGAGAATTTCCAGAGGCTTGCTCAAATGTAAATTGATGCAATATTTTGAATTGCCACAATTTTATGCTTTTGATTTTTGATGGAATTTTGAGCAGCCACCTCATGAGGCTGGCTTATTGTGCATCACGCCATGATAGGCCATTTTATTAGCTTTGAGCGTTTCTTTTTTACCTTTTTAATATGCATACTCAGTCCTCGACTTTTGAACTCTATCCCAATTTACCTTTCAAACTTTTACTCACACTTCAAAGTTCTCTTTTATTCAATTTAGCTTCAAATTATCTTAATAGTTCGGAATCATTTCCTTCAAGGCATAAAACACTTAATAAGCGTAAATCACTATTATTTAAAATTAACTATAAGTAAAATACAGTGATTAGAGTGCAAACTATAACTAAAATACGTGATTCTAGCCTACCATCAATACCCCACACTTAAACCATTGCTCGTCCTCGAGCAATCAAACTGCACGTCACATAGAGACGACCTTTTTATCAGACAACTTTCCTAACGCATCATGCCAAGAATATTTAAAGCAGGCTAAGCATTCTATCATAACAACCTAGCCTCAAGACTCGACTCAAAAACACTATGTATTTTTCAAAAATTCACTCACTTACTCTAACACAGAGGTCAACGACATTACCTTTCTTTCATATATTAAGTGCCCTCACACAGCAATAGAGAGTAGTTCCACACGTAATAGAATTTAAGAACAATTAGAAACTCAAGATAGGAAGAATTCACTCTATCAGAAATAATATTCATGTGCCGCAAAAGACGTACCATAAGCTTTCCCAAAGTGTACTACTCAACTAAACGAGCCCATTTAGTCAAGGATCAAGTAGAACTTTAATTAGTTGTAATATAGTTGCAAGATGGGTAGGATGCATTTGGATATAAGGGTGACTACACCTCCCTAAACACTTTTAATACATACATTTCATTGTTGAAAATACCATACTTATGTCAAACCATAACTCTACCTTCACATCAATATACATTAACTCCCTACTTCTTTAAGCACAATTACATCAAGAGTCACCACTATCAAAGAATATTTTGCATAATAATATAATTTTTTTTCTTTTCTTTTTCAATTCAAGTGGCTCTTAATTTTTTTAAAACAGTGCACCGTTCTCCTTATTTCATTAGTTCCACTCAAAAGCCAATACAATCACCCCACACTTCAACTTTTACAAAGTTCATAACAAATTCAAGTGCTCACGAGATATACAAGGTTCAAATAGATGGTCAATTCGAACAAATGGACAAGGCTTGTAATGTGGTTGCCAAAGAAATAGGATTATACGCTCAACGGTGTTAACTAAGATACATAACAATTAGGTGGGTAAAAGCTTATAACTGGCTCAACAAAGAAATGCCTATATCACTTCCAAGACTGAAGAAAACTACCATTTCGCTTTGCACACAAACGAGGTAAGTTTTAGATATCAAATGCAATTCACAGAATAACACAAAACCTCATACACACATGGCACATAACTCACTCAAGATTGGATTATGAAGACACTCTAGTCAAAACAGTTAAGCAAAGTTAAGATCATACAATTTAAAGTACTTATACAAGAGTCAAAAACTGAGCCTAAGCGTCACAACTAAAGCACTTACCGTTCTCAAGGTATAATAAAGTTAAGAGATATTGCCTTCCATTCAAACCATAACACAAGGTTTCCTACTCCTAACAAAAATAAAAACTAACTACAGATGGTTCAAATAAAACCCTTAAAAAAAAACTGTGGCATAAAGAAAGGCCAAGGGGAATTATTATACTACCTAACAAAAGAAAATTTTTTTTTTCTTTCGACTTTAATCCCTCAAGAAACCCGTCGAATGATATCCATCGTCAAGAAAAATCGATTATTTTTTAATTTTTATGGGTTTTTCAATTTTTTCAATTACTACAACTAACAAAACTAACACATATACATACAACATACAATTATCCCCCACCCCACACTTTAAGTTGTGGAATGTCCCCATGACACACAATTAAAAAGCATAAGGTAAAGAAAATTTCTCAGAATTTTCTTCTTTTTCGAGAACTTATGAACTCCATCCCTAATTCTGAATTCATTCCTCGTTTTCGCTCCTTGGAATTTTTTGCGGAGCTCATTAAGCCCAATTATTCTGAGGATACCTACAAGACCCGCTCTTTACTTTCTTTCTTGTCCTCATCCTTAACTTGTTCCGGCATTCTTTCACAAGATCAATCCATATATATTCCTGTAAATCCCGAAAAATAAAATCCACATGATCAAGGTTAGAAAGAAAGGTCAAGTGAATATTCCTCTGGTATGTCCAAGACCATTTGTTTCTCATTCTCTTCTACTAAAGGTTACAAATATGGAAAGGTGGATGGGGGTTTGAACTCTTCTTCCATCGCTTCATATTCAACCAAAGCCTTATTTTTGATCATCTCAGTTGAATCAGAGTCCTCGTGTATCGTGGACATCTAACTCTGTAGATGCTCATCCTCTTGGGTAGCCTCATTCTCGCAGGGTATCTCCTCTATATATTCACTATCACAATGCAATAAGCTTTTTGAAAGTATATTTACTATTTGACTCACTTGCATTGTTAGGTTATTAATGGTTTCAGCAATTTGTATAAGTCCTTCTTGATTTTGCGTAAATCTTTCTTCAATACTATTCATGAACTTATACATAAGCTCTTCTAAACTACCATTCTCCTCTTGAAGTGGTTGTCTCACTTTGCTTTCATTCCAGTCATAATAAGCGTATTCATCCCAACCAGAGTCAGAATTGTGACCATATGAATCCTCGTACCTGTACGGATGAGAAACAGAGTGAGACTGTTCAAAATACGAATCATAGGAAGAATACATACCTGCTTGATAATCAACCCACAGATGATTTCCACCGCATTTAAAACACATAGCAGACAGCTGATAATGTTAAGCTGCTAACTCTTTAACCGTTTTCTTAGGCTGGTTGTGCTACATCTTCACATCATTTAGATTTCAATATCTACAGTATCTTCTCCAACTTGTTGGGTACTACAAAACAAATATTGAAAAGAAATTAACTAATAAAGAAAATAAAATATAAAAAAAATAGAAAAGAAAAAAAAACTAAAACCTGATTCCTGAATTAGCACCAAAAACTATTTCAAACACTATTAATTGCCAATCTCCGGCAACGGCGCCAAAATTTGATGAGCGCAAAACACAACACAAAATTAATGCTCGCTAGCCAAAGATAGTATAGGAAAATTATCATCTCCATATGGATTGGATTTAAACAATATTCAAATAACTTATGATTTTCTGCTATTCAGGATGATCAACACTTGAGTTGGAGTGATTACTTGTCACGACCCAAAATATAACCTGTCGTGATGGCGCCTATCGTGGAACTAGGCAAGCCGACTCATTTCAAAATAAGCGATATTTTTATTTCAAGGATAATTCCAAGGCTATATATCTAAAAAAAAAACCTTTGTAAAGGAGGTCAAATCAAAACAAAAATGCGGAAAAGATAAGCCTGACATCGGGGTGTCACTAGTCATGAGCATCTACTACAATCTGTCTAATAATATTAAGGCTAACTCAGCCTGGAAAATAGCTAAATACAACTAAAGGAAGATAAGAGGGAGAAGGGCAGGGGCTGCGATCGCCAGGCAGCTGCCTTGCTATCCCCGAGAAAATTTGCAACCAGAATAATCAACAATAGCTACTGTGTCCAACTACACCTGGATCTGCACACAAGGTGCAGGGAGTAACGTGAGTACGCCAACTCAGTAAGTAACAATAATAAATAAAGACTGAGCAGTAGTGACGAGCAATAAAGCATATCAAGTTCATATCACAAAAATTCAGTAAAGTACAACATGCTTTAATAATCAGTGTTTGAATTAAATCATCTTGTTTAAACCTGGTTCCAGTAATAATCATTTAAACAAATTTTTCAACAGTTTTTCAAACAAAGACTCAATGCAAATATGAGCAAAAATGATGAAATCATAAACAGCCCCTCGGGCAAAACTCACAGTCACTCGTGCCACTCGGGCATACCTCACAATCACTCTTGCCACTCGGGCATACCTCACAATCACTCTTGCCACTCAGGCATACCTCACAATCACTCGTGCCTCTCAATCACTCAGCACTCGGCACTCGCACTCAGTAGGTACCTGCGCTCACTGGGGGTGTGTACAGACTCCGGAGGGGCTCCTTCAGCCCAAGCGCTATATCAAGCCAAATCATGGCATAATCACTTAGGCCCTCGGCCTATATCAAGCATGATGCGGCGTGCAACCCGATCCCATAAATATGCAACATGCTGCGGCATGCAGCCCGATCCCATAAATATGCAACATGTTGCGGCATGCAGCCCGATCCCATAAATATCCTCACAAATCAGGCCCTCGGCCTCACTCGGTCATAAACCTCTCAAGCCACTCGGGCATTTCAGTAAAAACAGGGTGCTCAGCCCAAAACAACATTTATATGCTCAAAATCGAGTAATAAAACTGAGTTATGCAGTAAACAGGTATAACCATAACTGAGTATAGATTTTCAATCGAAAACAGTGAGAGGATAGTAAGAAAAGTCCCCCAAAGGTCCAAACAGTACTGGCACAAGGCCCAAACATGGCATTAGGCCCAATTAACAGAAACTCTTTCTAAAAACATATAAGTATCGTATAATTTTCATAAAATATGCAAATTTACAGTTGCTACGGGACAGACCAAGTCACAATCCCCAACAGTGCACGCCCACATGCCGGTCACCTAGCATGTGCGTCACCTCCAAATAGTAGAATGATACAAAAGTCCGGGGTTTCATACCCTCAGGACTAGATTTACAAATCGTTACTTACCTCAAACCGGTTAAATCTCTACCCAGCAATGCTCTTGCCTCTGAACTCGGCCTCCAAATGCTCTAAATCTATTTACAATCAGTATAATACCATCAATATATGCTAATGGAATGAATTCCACAAGAAAAACTATCAAATTAGACCAAAACCCGAAATTAGCTCAAACCCGGCACCCGGGCCCATGTCTCAAAATCCGATAAAATTTACAAAACTAGAAAGCTTATTCACTCATAAGTCTAACTATACCAAATTCATCAAAATCCGACATCGTTTGGTCCCCCAAATCCTCAATTAAACTCTTAAGAATTCCAAGCCCTAACCCCCTACTTTTACTCCAAAATCCTACTAATTAATGATGAACTTCATGAAATTTATACCACTATGGGTTAGAATCACTTACCCCAATATTGGTCCTTCAAAACCTTCGAAAAATCACCTCTCTCCCGAGTTTCTCAAATCCAAAAATGGAAAATGAAGACAAAACACACAAATTGGGGCTTTCTGCCCAGCACAGTCGCACCTGCGGCCATATGTCCGCTCCTGTGGAACCGCACCTGCGAGAACCACTTAAGCCCTCAATTCCACACCTACGACCCCAGGCTCCGCACCTGCGGGCGCGCACCTGCGTAACACTTCCGCTTCTGCGAAACCGGCCCAACTCTTCCTTTCTGTATCTGCGCTCAAGGCCTCGCACCTGCGGGCTCGCAGATTCGACCAATTCTTCGCACCTATGTTCCCAGACTTGGCCTTCAATTTCCGCATCTGCGGCTTCCCCAAACGCACCAGCAACCTCACACCTGCGACTCCTCCTTCCGTAGGTGCGAAAATAGCAGTAGCAGCAGCTTCAGCTGCATTTTTCAACTTTAACAAATCCGTTAACCACCCGGAAATCACCCTGAGGCCCTCGTAACCTCAACCAAAAATACCAACAAGTCATATATCAACAAACAAACTTAGTCGAACCTTCGAATCACTCAAAACAACATCCAAACACCAAATTACCCTCGGATTCAAGCCTAAGAACTTCTAAATCTTCAAATTCGGCAACCGATGCCGAAACCAACCAAACCACGTCCAAATGACCTCATATTTTTCACACACGTCACAAATAACACTACGAACCTACTCCAACTTCCGGAATTCCATTCCGACCCTGATATCAATTTTTCCCCTGCCGACAAAAATCGCTGAATTTTCAACTTTCGCCAATTCAAGCCTAATTCTACCACGAGCCTCCAAATTACATTCCGGTCGCGCTCCTAAGTCCAAAATTACCTAACGAAGCTAATAGAACCATCAAAATTCCAATCCGAGGTCAAATGCTAAAGAGTTAAATTTTGGTCAACTCTCCCAATTTAAAGCTTCAACAATAAAATTCTTTCTTCCAATTCGATTTCGAATTACCTGCAACCCAAAATCGATGATTCACACAAGTCAAAGTACATCATACAGAGCTACTCATGCCTTTAAACAACTGAACGAAGTGCAAATATTCAAAACGACCAGTCGGGTCGTTACATCACTACAATAATTAACTACTAAATTAAGACTTATTAATAATTAGACCTGATCACAGAGAATGAGAGTTGAACTAAAACGGTTTTAAACAATATGAGAAATAAGGGTAATGACATGATAGGTGTAAGATAATTATTCGGGATTTAACTCTGTTTGAATTCACTTCTAATATTCTAATGATTCTCCGAATTCACTCGATAATTAGCCTAAACGTAAGGTCAAGATTCCTCTCTCGATTAAATCAAAACTCTACAAAATAAACTAATATGAAGTACTGTAAAGATATGCAAGAACACGTTAATGGACTAGTCTTTAGAAAAACGTCTCTCGAATATTTCAAAAGCTCTCTCGATTACTTAAAAGAATCACTAAATTAAACCTAACCAAATAATTCGAAGATAATCACCAAAATATTCTTCTTTCGTTTAAATAAACCGGTGAATAATTTCACAATCATATCAAAGCTCCATAAACGAATTCATGCAATTAAACAATAGTTAAAATCCACAAACAACATTCAAAACACCATATCCGTCAAAACCCTAGGGAAGAGCTACTCCATAGATACGGAGAAAATCATTACAAATAAGTCTAAGAACAAAGAAAATATCAAAGATAACTTTACTATACAAACTCTCATTTTGCACCGATTGTTAGCAAGAGAATTGATGAAATCTTGTGTCTTCAAACCGTGGTAGCTCTCTAAAATTCTCCTACATCAAATACCCTTTAAAAATTATATTTATACCGAATATGGGCAAACCGAGACTAAAATACCCTCTCTGAGCCGAAAGAGAATTCACTGTGCGAAAATTACACAAACGCGCCGCACTAGGCGACGCGCTATGCGTCACGTTAATGAGAATTTCCAGAGGCTTGCTCAAATGTAAATTGATGCAATATTTTGAATTGCCACAATTTGTGGCACGTTAGCAGACACACGTTGTCATGCCAAGAAAGTCAGAGAATGCAAATTTTATGCTTTTGATTTTTGATGGAATTTTAAGCAGCCACCTCATGTGGATGGCTTATTGTGCATCACGTCATGATAGGCCAGTTTATTAGCTTTGAGCATTTCTTTTTTCCCTTTTATATGCATACTCAGTCCTCTACTTTTGAACTCTATCGCGGTTTACCTTTCAAACTTTTACTCACACTTCAAAATTCTCTTTTATTTAATTTAGCTCCAAATTATCTTAATAGCTCGGAATCATTTCCCGCAAGGCATACAACACATAATAAGCGTAAATCACCATTATTTAAGCTCAATCGCAAGTAAAATGCAGTGATTAGAGTACAAACTATGACTAAAATACGGGATTCTAGCCTACCATCAAATATTCCCCATGGAGTTGGGAATTTGATGATTTAGTACAAGCTGGAGGGGATGGCTCTCATGGTGTGTATCCATGTTCGTCCTATGATATGGAATGTGATTTCCCGTTGTATGTGGTGTCTTGGTCCATGATATGGAATGTGGTTTCCAGAGTGACGCCCCCGATTAGGTCGGGGATTGTGATCTCGTCGGATGTTCGCTCAACCGCATTGTTAAAGCATGTTAGTGTGATGTATCGCGACACTAGCTTATCCTCGAGTCTCATTTATGCAAGTACGCGAGGATGGATAATGCATGCCCCGCTCCCATCGTCTACCATAATCCATCTCACATCGGTATCTAAAATTCGTAAAGTGATAACAAGAGCATCATAGTGAGGGAAGGCCAAACCGTTGGTATCTGACTTATCGAAGATGATAATTTCTTCGAGTTCATCATACCATTCATGGGTGATCGACTGTTTGAGCTTGTGGATTATGGTGAACTTCACACTGTTGATGGAGGCGTCTTCCCCCCTACCGATGATCATGTGGATGGTGCGGGTCAGCGAGGGCGGTTCCAATGGGACTTGATGTTGTTTACGTCCTCTGGCAAAGTTGGTCCCTCCCCAATCGCTCAGCAATTCTTTGAGGTATCCCTGTCGTAGCATGTTTACGGTCTCTTATCTTAGGGCGATGCAATCTTCGGTTTTATGTCCTCGCTCTTGATGGAACTCACAGAGGGCGTCTGACTTTCTGGTATTCGGGTCTGACCTCATCTTTTGTGGCCACTTCACCTTCGGTCCGAGCTTCTCCAAGGCGTAGACTATCTCTGTAGGTGACACGCAAAAACTATGAGCGGATAATAAAGGGGGCATACCTCTCTCGTTCCGGAGAGTCCTTGTTCTTGATCGGGGTGGGCCTTCTTTATGGCGGGATGAGGACGCAGCGGTGGTTCTGACATATGGGAGATGTCGTTCCCGATTAAGTCGCGAGGCCGCGATATCTCTTCTGATATCATTTCTTCGATCCTTCCTGGATTCTGCTTGTGAGGAGGGGTGACCCTCTCACCTGGGGGAGGCATTGGGTGTTGCGTCCTCATCCACTACTTCAGAACTCTCATTAATGATGCTCATGAGGTTGGTTGGGAGGTCGCTCATTATTCTCGCTCTTTCTTCTCTATTACCTGCCATATTTGATCTGTGTATACAATGAAAGGGGATCTTGTTCTTGTTTTTTAATTTTACGTTAACAATCCGCGTTAGTTGTAGATCTAGAGGAAACTAAAAGTTTAACTAGAAAATCCCCACAGACAGCGCCAAATTGTTTGAAGTATAACTTTTGGTTAAACCTTTATATTTATGTAATGATGGATTAAACCTAGTTAATAATTATATTCCTAAACGTGAATCTTGGAAATACGGATAATTTGGGGCCGATCCAGTGGGGGAGTAATGATACCATGCATTAAATATTCCAAAAGAATGAGCAACAATGGAGGAGTAACTAGCAATAAATAATAACAAATGGCATTTCAGTAAATAGATGGAATGATTCGCCCAATAATGAATGAGTTAGATGATTGTTCCTTCTGACAATGATGCGTGACAGATAAATCCTAGAATATTCGAACTATTCTCGGATCTGGTGGAAAAGTGTCGAATAACATGAACAAGAATGTTGATAAAAAGTTATTGTTTGTATCTTTGCTAGAGAGAGAGAGAGAGAGAGAGAGAGAGAGAGGGAGAATCTTTTTCTGAAAAGTGTTCTTATTAAGTGAATATTACATGCCCCTCCTCCTTATCTTTTCCCCTTATTTATTAGAGACATCTCTAACAAACTCTAATAGTACAAGTGGATAGAATATTCAATAGAATATTCTCCTTAATATCCTATTTCAAAAACTAGCCATTATTGTTCCATCAACGGTGCTCGACCTTGGTCATTGTTGACATCTCGACCACCAATCCCATTGCTCCCTGCCCGACCTCGACTGACTCTATCCTTATTGCTATATTGCCCTAAGTATTCTAGGGCAGATTTTGACCTATACATTCAATACATGATATATACCTTTAAAATCTAATATTTTATCTATATATGCACTATAATTGTTTTATGAAGGGTAGTCAATTGACCACCCTTACCATAGTGTAGCTTCGCCCCTGCGCTGAAGTCTTCATTTGAGAAGTTTAGTACTGAATCTTTAAGGTCTTCTGTCCATTTTTGTTTTACTCCTACTGAGTAAAACAAGGCCAGTCCAATTCTATTTTTGTTTTACTCCTACATGTTTCAATTTTTACTACGATATATATACTAATTAAATCTTAATTCTTCTTGGTTGTTCTTGATGGGTTCCATCTTATTCAATAGCCAAAGTAATAGGCTTGTGCCTAAGGAAAATATCTTTGGTTTGATAGCCAACTTTGTTGAATTTCTTTGGTTTGGTAGCCAACTTTGTTGAATTTCTTTGGAATGGTAGCCAACTTTGTTGAATTGTCAACATTGAAGAAAAAGAAGGAAAAGTGTGTGCAAATTGTCAAATATATTAGGCTTTAGAAAGTGAGACTTCAGCTATAAAAGAAGAGCTTCAACTCTCATTTCCACACACCAACAAAGAGAGAAAGAAAGAGTGAGGTTTAACAGACAAGGTATAAGAAAATAGTTTGTGAGAAAAATAAAGAGTGAGCGATATTGTAGTGAGGTGAGAATATCAAAAAAGGATTATTTCCTTTGAGTTTTGTAGTGGTCTTTGGAGTATTTTACTCGGACCTACAAAGTATACAATTCCTTGCTATAGTGATATCAGTTTCTTGTCTCGGAGCCATGGTTTTTTCGCTTATTCAAAGGGTTTTTCACGTAAAAATCTTGGTGTCGTTGTCACTCTTTTTCTTGCTAATTACCGTATCTCGGTGCTACGTGATTATTTCGCTTTTATTACTAAGAATATTATTTTTGTAGGGGGTTTATTTCCAACAACTGGTATCAGAGCACATGTTCTGCTCATTCACAGAAATACTATTCATTGTTGGCAGTACTATACTCAGTGAAAAATAAAAATGTCTGGAGTAAAGTATGAGGTAGAAAATTTTAACGGAGATAGCAGTTTCTTAACATGAAAAAGAAGGATGAGAGATCTGCTCATCCAACAAGGATTACACAAGATACTAGATGTTGATGCCAAAATGCCTGATACCATGAAAGCTGAGGATTGGGCTGACTTAGATGAAAGGGCTACTAATGCAATCAGGTTGCACTTATCAGATGATGTGGTAAATAACATCATTGATGAAGACACCGCACGTGGCATTTGGGCAAGGTTTGAAAGCCTATACATGTCCAAAATGCTAACAAATAAATTGTACCTGAAGAAGCAGCTATACGCCCTACACATGGGTGAAGGTACAAATTTTTTATCACATTTAAATGTGTTTAACAAACTAATCACACAGCTCGCCAATCTCGGAGTAAAAATCGAGGAAAAAGATAAAGCCATCTTGTTGTTGAACTTGTTGCCATCTTCGTACGATAATCTGGCAATAACCATCCTGCACGGTAAGACTACCATTGAGTTGAAAGATGTCACATCTGCTCTTTTACTCAATGAGAAGATGAGAAAGAAGCCTGAAAATCAAGGACATGCTCTCATCACAGAAGGTAGAGCCAAGAGTTATCAAAAGAGTTCGAGCAACTATGGTAGATCCGGAGCTCGTGGGAAGTCCAATAACTGATCCAAATCAAGAGCTATAAATTGCTACAATTGTGATCAACCAGGTCACTTCAAAAGAGATTTCCCAAATCCAAGGAATGACAAAGGTGAAACTAGTGGCCAGAAGAATGACGATAACACAACCACCATGGTGCAAAACAATGACAATGTTATCCTCTGTATAAACGAGTAAGAGGAATGCATGCACTTATTAGGTCTAGAGTCAGAATGTATGGTTGATACAGCAGCATATTACTATGCCACACCGGCAAGAGATCTTTTTTGCAGATATGTAGTAGGTGATTTCGGCCTTGTGAGAATGGGTAACACAAGTTACTCAAAGATTGCGGGGATTGGTGACATTTGTATCAAGACAAATGTCGGATGCACATTGGTTCTGAAAGATTTGCGACATGTACCTGATTTGCGGATGAACTTGATCTCGGGAATTGCTTTAGACCGAGATGGATACGAGAACTATTTTGCAAATCAAAAGTGGAGACTCACCAAGGGATCATTGGTGATTGCAAAGGGAGTTGCTCATGGCACGTTGTATAGGACAAATGCAGAAATATGCCAAGGTGAATTGAGCGCGACACAAGATGAGATTTCTACAGATTTGTGGCACAAAAGAATGGGTCATATGAGCGAGAAGGGATTGCAGATTCTTGCCAAGAAATCACTCATTTCTTATGCCAAAGGTACAATGGTAAAACCGTGTGACTACTGTTTATTTGGTAAGCAGCATATAGTCTCTCCAAAGCACAAACAATCTCCCGTGGTACCTCTCAGGTACCTGAGTATCCATTTGACTGCTTCCCAATATTCCTTTCCAGGATTTTCAAGGAATCTGCTAACAATACTAACTGCATGAGCAATATCAGGTCTGGTGCATACCATTGCATACATCAAGCTTCCGACCGCTGAAGAATAAGGAATTCTAGCCATGTTCCCTTTCTCCTCCACACTTATAGGACACATCTTCTTGCTCAATTTTAGATGAATAGCAAGAGGTATGCTAGCTGACTTAGTATTCTTCATGTTGAAGTGTTCCAGTACACGTTCAATGTATTTCTCCTGAGACAGCCACAACTATCTGCTTGTTCGCTCTCGAACTATCTTTATACCCAGAATTTGTTGTGCTGGGCCCAACTCTTTCATATCAAATAACTTGGACAAATCTCCCTTCAACTTTGTGATCAGCCCCTTGTCTTTTCCTATAATTAACATGTCATCCACATACAACAACAATATAATAACGTTATTTTCAGAAAAATTTTTGAAGTATACACATGGATCAGAATATGTCTTTGTGTAAGTTTGGCTTTTCATAAATGAGTCAAACTTCTTATACCACTATCTTGGTGCCTGCTTTAACCCATAAAGACTATTATCTAGTTTGCACACCATGTGTTTCCTTTCAGCTACTTTAAATCCTTCTGGCTGCTCCATAAAGATCTCCTCTTCCAAATCTCCGTGAAGAAATGTAGTTTTCACGTCCAACTACCACACTTCAAGATCTAGGCTAGATGCTAAGCTCAATATTGTTCAAATAGAAGTCATTTTGACAATAGGTGAGAAAATTTCGTCAAAATCAATACCTTTCTTCTGCTCGAAGCCTTTTACCACCAATCGAGCTTTCTATCTGACCAGCTTGCCATTTTCATCTTTCTTGAGTTTAAAGACCCACTTATATTTGAGTGGTCTTTTACCCTTTTGGAAGTTCAACCAACGTGCCATATTTATGCACATATTCCATCTCATCTTGCATGGATTTGATCCACTGGTTATTTTCTGGATGAGACATCACCTCATTAAGACTTTCTGGCTCCCCCTCATCACTGATGATGACATACTCCATGGAAGGGTACCTGCATGACTCTACCCTTGGACTTTCTGATCTCCTCAGAGCTTGAGGTTGTTCTTCTCCCTGAGTGAGGTGATCCACTTGCTCGACATCATCATCAAGTTGCTCCCCTGCTCAATAACCTCACCAGGTTGCTCCCCCTGCTCGGCAACCTCGTCGGTCGTACTTTTTGCATTTGTGGGATTGTTAGAAGTAGAAGGAATAGTAACAAGGTTTGGAATAATACCATTCTTGGCCTTCTTTGATATATCATCAGCAGTTCTAACTTCACTTTCTCGGAAGACTACATCTCTACTTCTGATGACCTTCTTCTTTACGGGATCCCATAATTTGTATTCGAATTCTTCATCTCCATATCCGATGAATATGCAAGGAACAGATTTATCATCCACCTTTTTTCTCTGCTCCTTTAGTACATGTGCAAAAACTTTGCAGCCGAACACCTTCACATGCAAGTAGGACACCTCCTTGTTGGTCCAAACTCTCTCTGGGATGTCAAACGCCAACGAAACTGATAGACTCCTATTGATCAGGTAACATGCTGTCTGAACTGCTTCACCCCAGAATGACTTAGGCAGTTTAGCCATTCTGAGTATGCTTCTCACCTTCTCCACAATGGTGCGGTTCATCCTTTCGGCTACGCCATTGTGTTGTGGGGTTCTAGGAACTGTCTTTTCATGTCTGATCCCATGGTTTGAACAATACTCTTCAAATTTCCTTGAAATGTACTCACCTTCATTGTTACTTCGGAGATGCTTTAGCTTTTGGCCTGCCTCCCTTTCCACCATAGCATGAAACTTCTGGAAAACTTGAAACACCTGATTTTTGGTTTTCAAAATATAAACCCATAATTTTCGTAAAGCATTATCAATAAAAGTAACAAATATTTGTTACCGCCCATCTCTTGAAGGGCTATACAGATGCTGATATAACAGGTGACATTGATAACAGAAAATCCACTACTGGATATTTGTTTATATTTTCAGGGGGAGCTATATCATGGCAGTCTAAATTGCAGAAGTGTGTTGCACTTTCAACAACTGAAACAGAGTACATTGCCGCTACAGAAGCTGGCAAGGAGATGGTATGGCTCAAGCGGTTTCTTCAAGAGATGGAATTGCACTCAAAGTACAATATACTTGAGAAAGAACTCCATGTACCATGCAAGAACAAAGCATATAGATGTGAGATATCATTGGATTCGTGAGCAGGTGGAGAACGAATCTTTACAGGTCAAAAATATTCACACGAGTGAAAATCCTACTGATATGTTGACCAAGGTGTTACCAAGAGATAAGTTCGAGCTATGCAAAGAACTTGTAGGCATGCACTCAAACTAGAAGACAGTGCTACCTCCTCTAGATGAATGAGACTGGAAGGGGAGATTAATGGGTTCCCAATAGCCAAAGTAATAGGCATGTGCCTAAGGAAAATTTCTTTGGTTTGGTAGCTAACTTTGTTGAATTTCTTTGGTTTGGTAGCCAACTTTGTTGAATTGTTTTGGGTTGGTAGCCAACTTTGTTGAATTGTCAACATTAAAAAAAGAAGAAAAAGTGTGTGCAAATTGTCAAATATAGTAGGCTTTAGAGAGTGAGACTTTAGCTATAAAAGGAGAGCTTCAACTCTCATTTCCACACACCAACAAAGAGAGAAACAAAGAGTGAGGTTTCACACACAAGGTATAAGAAAATAGTCTGTGAGAAAAATAGAGAGTGAGCGATATTGTAGTGAGGTGAGAATATCAAAAGAGGGTTATTTCTTTTGAGTGTTATAGTGGTCTTTGGAGTATTTTACTCGGACTAATTCCTTGCTATAGTGATATCAGTTACTCGTCTCGGAGCCGTGGTTTTTTCGCTTATTCAAAGGGTTTTTCACGTAAAAATCTTGGTGTTGTTGTCACTCTTTTTTTTGCTAATTACCGTATATCGGTGCTATATAATTATTCCGCTTTTATTACTGTGAACATTATTTTTATAGGGGTTTATTCCCAACAGTTCTGTTGAATCTTCCTTGCTTACAGAGCCAACAAATTAATATCTATTTTCATGCATAATGTAGCATTCGTTTTTAAGAAAACAAAAAATGTAGTATTCGTCAATAATATTGATGTTTATAGAGTGTTACTTAAGGCTGTCCAACGAGACGGGACGTCCCGTCCCGTCCCGTCCCACTTAATTTTAAATGGGATGGTCCATGTTAAACGGGACACGGGATAGCCATTTCGTCCCGTTTATCCCGTCCCATTTCCTCCCGTTTTGTCCCGTCCCGTCCCGTGTCCCTTTTTTTGAATTATAGCCGTTGGGCAACGGCTATAATTGCAAAAATAGTCGTTCCCAACGGCCAAAACGGCCATATTTGCCCTCCCCCCCCCCCAAAAACACCCATCCCCCCTCCCAAACTTTTAATATAATCCCTAAGTTTATTTAATTATACTTTGGCCCTATTTTCTACTATAAATACCTCAATCCTTCTTCATTGTTTGCCACAAAAATAAATCATTCTCTCTCAAATCTCTTACATTCTATCTATATTATTCTCTCAATTTTCTCGCAATCAAGTGATAAGTTTTAAATATTTGGACAAATTTTTGGAGCAACTTTCAAGCTTCAAATTAATTCTTCAAGTATTTGGAGCAATATTTTGGGCAATTTCTTCAAGTTTTAATATTTAATCACGGTGCACACGTCCCATCTCCTAATTTTAATATATATTTTTTGCGCATTATTTTAGTGCTTAATTTTTGTGTTTACTTTACGTGTTCTATTTTCGTATTTTATTTGTGTTTTTAATTTTTGTGTTAACTTTTAAATTTAATTTCGTATTTAAATTATGGCACTTAAAAATATATTTGGCGTATTTAAAAAACCTAGTAAAAAAAGTAGTAAAGGTGAAAGTAGTAGTAATCATAATCCTAGTCCTAATCCTATCCCTTATCCTATAATTAGAAAACATATAGATGAAATGACTCATGTTGATGAAACTTCATTTTTCCAATCCCCCGCATGTTATAATATTAATTTGGGAGAACAATTAGATCATGAAACTTTACAAAGACAATTTGGCAATGATATTTTTATTGAGGACGAAGAAAATGAGGATGAAGAAAATGAGGAAGAAGAATTAGATGAAACACCCACTAGTCCCGCAAAACAAGCTCCAACTCAGAGTCAATCTCGGTCTGGAGCTTTACCCCCTTGTACCTCCTGTATGGGGTAAGCCTAAGGGTGAACGTCCCAAAAACTCACTTGTATGAAAATTTTTTAAACATGATAAAGTCAATCAACGTGCTACATATGAAATATGTAAGCAACGATTTGCGCACACCAAAAGTGGTGGGACGGGGAGTTTATCTAGGCACTTAGGTAGGGACCACAAAGCTTTATGGATACAAGCTAAAATAGAAGCCGGACAAATACCGGATCCTAGCACCGGTACTAGCACTCCTAGTGGATCTGGTGGGGGTTCTAATTTTTTACAATAACAGCTTGACCCTGCTTCTGGTACTATTTTATGCCCCTATAACAAAGATAGAGATCGTGAGAACTTAGCAAAAATGGTGGTTGTCTATGGCTAACCTTTTACTTTTTCTTCTCACCCTGCTTTTGTGCATTATATACAAGAAACTTATAATCCTGCTTTTCAAGGTTTTCCTAAGACTACAGTTAGAAATGATGTTTTTAAATTTCAATGAATATCTTCAGTATATTCGTTGTGTATTTTTTCACTTAGATTGTAAAGTGTCTATCACATCTGATATAGGTCATAGTCCTACTGGTTGTAATTATTTAACTGTTATATTTGTATGTGAGATTTGAAAGTTCTATTAATAAAATAAAAGGCTCTAAGCGTGGAATTTATTTTATGAATTATCTTACACTTTTACTTAGTTACTTAATGGATTGAAATTATATTAAATAAATTATAACTCTATTATATATTTATAATTGCTAGAATATTTCATTACAAGTCTTTTGTTTTAATATTTTATAATTCTTTACTTAGTTTCCTAATTTTCGTTTAATTTTTAAGTTTATTAAATAAGTCAAAAAACTAGAATATTGCAAACTTTAAAAACTTAGTCATTGTCAAAAGAATATCCATTGTCAAACTCAATGCTTAAATAATATTTTTTTTAAAATGACACTTAAGGCCCGCGAACACATCCCGTCCCATCCCGTCTCATCCCGTCCCATCCCGTTTGTTAGCGGGACGGGATGGGCCTACCGTCCGTCCCGTCCTGTCCCGTCCCATCCCGTTTGTTAGCGGGACGGGATGGGCCTACCGTTTCGTCCCGTCCCGCCATCGTCCCGGCTAAATATCGTCCCGTTCCGTTAATTTTGTCCCGTCCCGTCCCGTTGGACAGCCATAGTGTTACTTAGCTTAGTACTTTATATACATTCCTTTTTAAAATGTTTTAGTACGTACTTGAACTTACAAGTTACAAGTAATAGTAAAATCCACTATTATTGATAACCGAGAATCACACACCTCTGTTTTTCTCTGCCAAACTGGTGCATCAACATGCATTAAATGGAGAAATTTGCGTAAGCAAATGTAATACCCCAATATTTTAAATGAGGACATATTGAATATTTAGTAAATAATTTAAGTTCAAAGGAAAAAAAAGAGAAAAGAACTAACTAGTAAAACAAAAATAGAATAAGGAAATAAAACGATAAGGAATTGAAACAAAAGGGCCGAAGCCTATTAGAAACATATCTGCCAAAAATTGAAAAGGGTTAGGGGAAGGGGGAACGAATCAAAAGCTTCAAGAGAAACCAAAAAAAAAAAACGGGCAGAGAAAGAAAGAAGGAAAAGAGAAAAGGGGGAAGAAGTTGATGGTACGTTGGAACCTTAGCTATAACTGTTAAGGAATCTTAAGCATTAATTGAGTCTTACGGATAATACTTGTGCTTCTTCTTCTCGTAGATTTTAATTCCGTTTCCCATGATTGAAAGATTCTACGGAGTAATAGAAATAACACTAGTTCATTCACGTAATTGAGAATTTTCTTCCTAAAGAATCCATAGAACATTATAAAATTGGATTAATAAATTATATGAATAGGTTGGAGTTGATATATTAGTAATTACTCATTGTATGGGAAAATATAATTCGGTGAATTAAGAGTCAAATATGAAACCTCGAGGGTTGGGTATTCTACAGTAGCGAAGCCAGGAATTTCATTTAGGGTGTTTAAACTTGAAATAAGTAAAAAAAACTCCCCGAGAAAGGGTGTTCAATATATGTTATATACCATTAAAAATTAATATTTTACTTATATATACAGTATAATTTGTCGACGAAGGGTGGTCAGTTGACCACCCTTAGGGCTATGTACCTTCGCCCCTGGTATTCTAAATTAGCTATGAATTAGCCTAAACAAGAAAATTAATATGAGATCGATATTATGTAATTATAGATTGATTGGAGAAAATTGTACGGATCGCTCGAGGTGAAGTATTTGGTATTTCGGCATGAGTAATGTGAGTAGTAACCCTTCCGCAATTTGTGTTTTCATAACCTATATAGTTTATATATGATTTTGGAAATAAATATGTTACATATGCTTTGAAATTGCATGTGGGACAAGTCCTTTACCCGATATGATATTGAAATGGTTATTTGATATGATTATTGTTATTGTAAATACTCTCATTGTTACTAGATATTTTTACCGTTACCGAAATAAAATTATATGATTTCATAAGAAATAATATGCCCTTTATTATTTTGAAAATGCTTTCATACGCGTATTGACTGTTTACGAGAAAGAGTATTAATGGGAGGAGACTTTGAAGGATCCCGTAGCTAACGGCGGGTTCGTTAGATCTGGTGCACCTTGTATTTATAAATTACCAATTATAGTTATAGCCCTTGCTAGTGGAAAAGTAAAACTAGCATACAGTTACGGTTTTCCCTCGAGTAGGGACCTACAAGTTATATTTGACTCCTTTTACGAAGGGGTCCATACAGTGATACAAATTACCTGATCCTTTCTTGGAAACTTTCCAAATATAAAGATTTGCTATGATACAGTATCTACCGAGTTTATTACCGATTTGTTAAATTGATTTCTGTTACAAGAAGAACATGAATAGACTTAATATATTTATCGTTTTTGAGAGGGGTTTTACTTTTATGATAGTTCTGATTATTATTATTATTATACAATCATATTTTCTAACTTGTCCCCGCTAAAAATAGTTATGGTTAACTGTTATTACTCACTGAGCTAGCGACTCACTCCCCGCTAATTTTTTTACAGAGACAGCAGTTGACGCATATTGGGATTTCATTAATTAGAGCGCACAGGTTGATAGCCATTGGTGAGCCTCGCACTTGTTCGCGTGGCGGATATTTTATTTATTGTTATGGTCTTTTCTTGAAACTCTTAGAGTCGCTCCATTGTCATTCTTTTAGTGTCATGAGTATTCTTTCGTTACTATAGACTTATGATAAGTATTGCACTTTCTTATCAAATTTGGAGATAAATTAGTATTTCTGGTTGTTAGTGGGTTGATTATTAATGGTAAAGACTTATTTTGGTTAATTGATAAGTTGTTGGTTGGTTGGCTTGATATTAGAATGGTTGGTTGTTGATTTTGAGACAGGAAATTACTTTTTGGATAGTCCTAAAATAGGAAAAACTCTGTCTGATTTTCTGTAAAATACCGATGAGGCTTACTTGGGTGCACTTACTCCTGGGTGCCAGTCATGATCTAAATTGGGTCGTGACAAAAAGTATAAATCTCACAAGTTTCACCGTATAGGTAATGCCTCCAAATATTTAAAGCAAATACCACTGCAGCCATCTTCAAATCATGTGTAGGATAGTTTTGCTCGTGCCTTTTCAATTATATCAAAGCATAAGCTATAAAACTGCCATTTTGCATGAGAACACATCCTAATCCCACCCTTGATGCATCACAGAACACCGTAAATCCTCTAGAACCCGATGGTAGATCTAATATGGGTGCGGTTGTCAAACACATTTTGAGTTTTTGAAAGCTCTTCTCTTATTCTTCCGTTCACTGAAACATTGCATTTTTCTATGTTAGCTTAATCAGTGGTGTCGTTATTCTAGAGAAATCCTGCACAAAACGCCTGTAATAGCCTGCTAAGCCTAAAAAGGTGTGAATATCTATAGGAGAAGTAGCTCTGGGCTATTTCTGCACAGCTTCTGTCTTCTTCGGAACTGCCATAATTCCATCTTTGGATACAATATGCCCCAGAAATGATATTGAGTCTAGCCAATATTCACACTTTGAGAACTTAGCATAAAGCCGATGTTCTCGCAATGTCTGCAACACAATCCTTAGATGATTCTCGTATTCACCTTGGCTACGAGAATATATCAGAATATCATCAATAAATACTATTACAAATCTATCTAGAAACGGCTTGAACGCCCTATTCATTAAATCCATAAATGCCGCTGGATCATTAGTCAGTCCAAAAGGCATCACAAGAAACTCATAATGCTCATACCGAGTTCTGAAAGCATTCTTAGAAATATCTTCATCTTTGATTCTAAGCTGATGATAACCAGACCGGAGGTCAATCTTTGAAAAATGGGCAGCTCCTTGTAATTGGTCAAAGATGTCATCTATACGAGGCAAAGGATATTAATTGCGTATCGTTATCTTGTTCAACTGCCTGTAGTCAATGCACATTCTTAGAGTTTCTTCTTTCTTCTTTACGAACAATACTGGTGCACCCCATGGTGATATACTAGGTCTGATAAAACCCTTATCTAACAAATCCTGCAACTGTTGCTTTAGCTCTCTCAACTCTGCTGGTGCCATCCGATATGGGTGTATCGATATAGGTTGTGTGTCAGGTGGCAAATCAATACCAAAGTCTATTTCTCGTACTGGAGGTAATCCTGGTAAATCCTCAAGAAATACATCAGAAAATTCTCTCACTACTGGTACATTTTCTATACTAATTGTTTCCCCTTTTGTGTCATTTACAATAGCTAAGAGACCCAAGCAACCTTTCTTCAGAAGATGTTGAACCTTCATAAAAGACATAACTTTGCAAATCTATGGAACCTGACCCTTTTTAGGATAAAACTGGGTTCATTTGGTATCTCAAACTTAACTACCTTTGCGTGACAATCGACGATAGCATAGCAAGAAGATAAACAATCCATTCCCATCAGCATGTCAAAGTCAATCATATCAAGTACAATAAGGTCAGCTAAAGTATCTCTACCCTCAACCCGAATCTGACAAGCACAATATAGGTATTCAGCTAATAGAGACTCTGCGACAGGAGTAACAACTAGAAAATGATCATTCAATTTCTCAGGTTGGCTACCAAACCTCAAAGCAAAGTACGAGGACACATAGGAGTGAATATATCCCGGATCAATCAATGCAAGTGCATCAAATGTACAAACAAAAAGAATACATGTAACCACAACATTCGAGCCTGAGCATCCTGTCTAGTAAATGCAAAAACTCTCGCATGACCTCTACCAATATTCCTTTGTCCTTGATTTATAGTAGCACGGTCTCCGGCATCCCGACCTCTATTTTCTATACCTGCAACACCTAAAGTATTACGAGTTGTCTGAGTAGGTGTAGTTGACTGAATAGAAGCCTGATTGAAATTCCTCGAAGGCTGAGGGAAATCCCTCAAGTGATGTCCTAATTGTCCACAACGAAAGAACTCTCTAGTGAGAACACGACATTGGCCCAAATGTGATCTACCATAGGTCTGGAAGACTGGAGTAGTGGCATATATCTGCCCAGAATTATGATGTCCAGATAATGATAGTCCCCTAGTACCCTGTCTGTAATGTGGTCTGTATGTGGACTGTGAAGACAAGTGTGTCCCTGTCTGAGAACCCTGTTGTTGTTGTCCCTGATTTCCTGCTCTGCGATTTTCACTAAAACTGCCATTGAAAGATCCTCCTGTCTTGGCCTTCTTATGTAATTCACTGGTTGCACGCTCATCACCTCCCTTGTTTTTAATATTTCTAGCGAGATCGACTGTATCCGAGTAGTACAAAATCTTCATCTGTGGGGTTACTGCAGTGTACATAGGACCAACCAACCCATTAACAAACCTCTGAACTCGAGCTTCTTGGGTACGGACTAAGTAAGGAGCATATATAGCCAGATTAAAAAACTTGATATTATATGTTGACATATCCATATTTGGAGTTTGAACCAATCTCTCAAAGTCTCTAGAATATTTTTGCCTCAGGTTATCCGGAAGAAAATGATCCATGAACAACTTACTTAACTCGACAACTCATCCTATGTCAGTGGTGTTGCTCCTGCTGGCCTTCTTAGCAATAGAGCTTCATACCATGTGTTGGCCATATCCTCTAGTTTGTATGCTACGAGCTCCACAACCCTTTCACTAGAACATCCTAGAGCACGCAATACCTTGAGTGTACTATCCAAGAAACTTTGAGGATTTAGTGAATTATCAGAACCTGTGAATTTTGGTGATTTCAATTTCAGGAACTCTTGCAGGGATACCTCCTTAATCCTGAAAGTCTGAGTCTGTGTAGGTTCTTGTGTGTGTGAAGTGGCCTGAGGAGCTGAACTTCCACCCTAAGTAGTCACCAATGCCTCTAACACATTCAGTAACCTTGCCACTACATCTGCAGGTAAGGTATCAATAGGTAAAATAGTTGGCACTAGCGGTGGAGCGTCCTGAACTCCATATTCTTGCACATGATATGGCATAGCAGTTTGGGGTTGACCTATGTTCACAACTTCAGGTTGAGGATCGGCTTGTCTTCTAGTTTGATGAGCCCCAATTTGACCGCCACCTCGGGTAGTACCACGTCCAGGAAATGAAGGTGTGCGTGTCCTATCCATCTGCGAAAGAAATACTCCAAAGTCAATCTCAAGTTATCTCAAACGCACGATCAAAGAATGAAAGAATGGAAAGTATTCTTAGATGTTCAGTAGCCTCAGGATCATAAGAACCATAGGATTTTGAAGTACATTTTTCAGCAGAGAGATCTGAATCCTCGGCAATGCCGGTGGATGGAACTACTCAAAGACTATGACTGTTCTATTTTGTATCATCCTGAAAAAGCCAATGTGGTGGCTGATGCAATTGAGCAGAAAATCTATGGGAAGTTTGGCACATATAGCTCCTACAAAGAGAATTTTGGCCAATGATATCCAGAGACTAGAATGTACAGGTATCAAATTTAGTGTAGGAAAGTCAGATATATTATTGGATTTTGCTCGAGCCAAGTCTTTATTAGTCGAGCGCATTAAGGCCACCCAATATGAGGATGAGCGATTATGCAAATACAGAGATGATATCTTAGCTGGTAAAAGCAAGGACATGATTGTTGAAAGTGACGACGTTCTTCGAATGGGTAACAGGTTACGTGTAACAGGTGTAGATGTGTTAAGACAGGCTATTCTTGAAGAAGCCCACAACTCTAGATACACTATACATCCTAGATCCACAAAAATGTATCACGGCCTGAAATAATTTTATTGGTGGGAAGGAATGAAGAAAGATGTTTCTAACTTTATTTCTAGTTGTTTGACTTGTCAGCAGGTCAAGGCTGAGCATCAGCAGCCTGCAGGACTGCTACAACAAATTGAGATTCCAGAGTGAAAGTGAGAAAGAATTACCATGGATTTTGTGACTGGACTACCCCATACCCTTAGAGGTTATAATTCTGTGTGGGTAATTGTAGATCCATTGACAAAATCAGCACACTTTTTGCCAGTCAAGACTACGTATGGTGGAGTAAGGTATGCAAAGATATTTTTGAATAAAATTGTCCGACTTCACAGAGTTCCAGTATCCATCATATTTGATAGAGGATCACAATTTACATCACGCTTTTGAAAATCTTTTCAAGAAGCATTAGGTACGCAAGTAGATCTTAGTACTGCATTTCACTCACAGACAAACGTGCAGTCTGAACATACTACACAGATCTTGGAGGATATATTGGGAGCTTGCATTATTGAGTTTAGAGGTAATTAGGATGTTTATCTGCCTTTAGCTGAATTTGCTTACAACAATAGCTTCCAGTCCAGTATTCAAATGGCACCATACGAAACATTGTATGGTAAAAATTGTCATTCTCCTATCGGATGGTTTGAAGCTGGTGAGACTAACTTATTAGGACCCGACTTAGTACAAGAAGCTATTGACAAAGTCCAGTTGATCAGACGGAGATTAATCACAGCTCAAAGTAGATAAAAGTCTTATGCAGATAAGAGAAGAAGAGATTTAGTATTCACAATTGGGGACAAAGTATTCCTACGAGTCTCCCCTATGAAAGGTGTGATGCAGTTTGGGAAAAGAGGCAAGTTGAGTCCCAGGTTTACAGGACCGTATGAGATACTAGACCGAATGGGAGATGTGGCTTATCGTTTGGCACTTCCTCCTGAGTTGTCTTTTATTCATCTAGTGTTTCATATCTCAATGCTAAAAAAATGTATATCAGACTCGTCTCAGGTGCTTGAAGCACCGACTATACCTCTCGATAAGAAGTTATCTTACGAGGAGGAGCCGATGACTATTATTGATAGGCAAGTAAGAAAGCTACGGTCAAAAGAAATTGTGTTCGTTAAAGTCTTATGGAGCAATCATACATTTGAAGAATATACGTGGGAAGTAGAAAAATATATGCAAGCGAAGTTCCCCATTTATTTCAGTCTACAGATACGTACTTGAGTAAAATTCAGGGATCGAATTTCATAAGGTGGGGAGGATATAATACCCCACTATTTTAAATGATGATATATTGGATATTTAGTAAATAATTTAAGTCCAAAGGGGAAGAAAAAAGAACTAAGTAATAGAACAAAAAAAAAAGGAAATAAAAGAGCAAACTTCATTTATGGTCATTCGACACTAAATTAAGACAATCGCTAGCCAATTAAATTTGATTGCAAGTTATAGCCAAAAACTTATTACATTGGCTACACACAAAAAAACTGCGCTGACCCATTTGATCAACTCTTCAAGTTGCAAAGTAGAGTTTTTAATCTATTCTAATCTACTACTCTTCATTATTTCTCCACCATTAATTGTTAAATTTTTAAAGATAAATCAATTTTCTTATTTAACTCCATTTGATTTGCAAGATTTAGTAGACAACTGAAAGTTATTTCAAAGTGGATATCACTTCTTTTTTTAATAACTGAAGAAATGGAGAAATGAAATGAAAATTTCATATAACTAAAATCAAAAGCACCAACTTACGGTGAAATGACCAAGTTTTAATTTCTCTCTCTCTCTCTCTCTCTCTCTCTCTCTCTCTCTCTCTCTCTCTCTTCTTTTTTCTTCTAAAGGCTTCGTCTTTATATTCCTTTAATCTAAATAAGTGTCACATTTTACTTTCTAAGGTCAAGTTGGACCATTTTGAATTAGTCTCCTGTTTTATGGATAAAAATTAAAAGGTGTAAAATACCTTTTAAATATTCGTCAGAGAGATACCCAGTTTTTCATATTACGAATAATGAGTTCCTTAAATTTACTAACACTTATAATTAGCAGAAAGAAATTTATGCTTGTTAAAACTAATGAGTCTCATTTTGATTAGAAGAAGCTATAGAACAATGAACTAGAACCTACAGCTAGCGAGCATCAAGGTTTAGATCAGAGTCTGCATGAAGAACCAGTCAAGACTCAAGATCAAATTTCAGAAGACTCATATATAGGAATCTTGTAACTCATAGCTGATAGGTTTATCTAGTTTCTTTTTTATAATAGCAGGACCGCGGACCGAAGTCTCGACGGAACCTCACTCGACTCCTCAACTCATCATTCCACCATTCTCCTTGAACTACACGTGACCTGATTCCCCTATAACCCGGGATATGTAGGCTGTCTAAAATCAGGACTCGGTTGCACCCTATCTTTTATTTCTTTTCCTTTTGAATAACGGTTTGGTCAAAAATTAGTCACATGGCTCACCTAGTCTTTACCTGAAAACTCTTCATGTTTCCAAGAAAAGAGGGGTATGCTGTGAGCACCTAATTTTTGACAATGCTTAAATTTTTTCTCACTCATCTCACCAATATCTCACTTCCCATTCCATCTTTTACGCTCCCATCTTCTCACGCGTGTCCCCACCCCACTTTCCTTTGTCCGCTATGATTGTCCCTCCATACTTTATCCTCACTCCATTTTTCTTTGTCCCCCGCTCCTTGTCCCCCATACTTGTCCCCCCACTTACAACCCATCTTCTACTCACTCACGTTTTGACCATAGGAACCAGGCGGAAACTCCAGCTCAAAAAAGGCAACAAAACACCCCCATAAAACACCTCAAAATCCACCCCCAAAAAGAGCTTAAAAACAAAAAAAAACTAGCTTCTTCCAGCTAAAATAACTCCAAAGTATGGCTGAAAAATAGCCCTACACCCAGTAAAACTTCAGCCACTAAACAGCCCTAAAATCACTCCAAAAAATAGCCCGAAATCCAGTTGAAAAACAGCCCTCAGCTCTAGCAGAACAGAGCTTTATTTTCATTCCAAAAATAAGTTGGTAAACATCACAAATTCATCATTAAAGAAGGTCGGTCGAGGTCACCGAAAAAATTTCCATTTGTGATCAAATTTGCTCTTAGATCAAGTTCTCTCACTCAGAAGTTTTTATATGTATTTTCGTTGCCTCTAAGGTTCGTCTTGTTTCACCTACTGTTTAAATAAAATTTTAGCTTTGTTTAGCTAATGTCCTACTGTTTTTGGTCTACTTGTTTCAGCTGAATTTAGCATGCTAAGATATGAGTTAGCATTTAATAGATCTGGAGTTGCAATAGTTTGATAAATTTGATATTATGCTTTTGTTCAACTTTACTGATCTTGTAATATGCTACAAAAGTTTTGGCATAGGAGTCTTAAAATTGGAAAAGCTCATTAAAGGTCCACTATTTTGTTATTCATTGTCCCGTTCCACAATCATGTCTTTGTTAAGATTTTTGAGTTTTTTATATATTGGCTTCATTTGCTTTGCTTAAAGATTGATTCATGACAACTACTATTTCCTTGAATAATATTAGAAATTGCAGATAACGTTGATTGGTATGAGTAAATAGATTTAGAATGAGCTTTAGTCCACGTGTTTTAAAACTGAAGAAGGTAAAAGATGATTTGGTAAAATGGACCATTAAGACAAAAGGGACCACCAGTTTATTTAGATAAAACAAGTACTTGGGTCCTGGGTTGATAAGGAAGATGAATTAGATTTTTGGAACAATTAATGTGTTGTGAGGGTTCGTCTAACATTAACAACGTTATGGGATTTAAGATTTTCATGAGAGCTGACCCAAAGTTAATAAATCAAAATCAGGCTCATTTCTTCTATAATCGAGTAATTATTACACTTAGTCCAAAGGGCTAAATTACCTTATTTTCCACAAAGATATTCCCTCATAATCTATGGCCTTCACAATAATCTCAAAATTTAGGAAGAATAATGAACATTGTTAGAGTGTTTTAGGCGCACTTTTAATTAGTTTATTGCGATTATGTATACGTTCGCGTGGCATAATTATAATTTTCGAAATTAAAATCGCAGTATGTATTCGCGTAACTTTGGCCAAATAAAAATTCTATTAATTGTTAACACGTACGCGTGACATGATTTTGGCACAATAAACAAAACGGATTCACACATGCGATTCGTTTCAAAGATAATTCTATATTTTAAAAGCGGATAGATAAAACATAAATCACAATTTATCCAAAATTAATTCAAGCCAAGTTGTAGTCAATAAAGCGACCGTGCTAGAACCACGGGACTTGAAAATGCCTTACACTTTCTCCCCGGTCAATAAAATTCCTTATCCGGACTTTGTTTTCGTAGACCAATAATAGTAAAATCAAACTTTCCTTTGACTAGGGATTCAAATAAAAGGTGGCTTGGAACACCCAAAAATTCAATTCCAAGTGGCGACTCTTTAAATAAAATAATCCCTACTCAAGTTTGTCACTTTAATTAGAAAAACTCTTTAACCCACAGCAATCAATAAATACATAATACATATATTTTTTGGGTGTTGAAAAGGGGTGTGACAGCTCTGGCGATTCTTCTGAGGAATTCAAGAATTCTAGCTTGTACATTGAATTTATTTGGCTTTATTAATTTTTGTATATATTGTGATTTATTTGGGCCTAATATGCTACTTCTCCAGTTTTTACCGCTTTTATATTGTTAGATTGTATATATAAACTATCTTCTCACGCACCCCCTTCGAGTCTTCTGAATATAACCCTGGGAATCGCAGATACGCGCCCCATTCTTCTTTGAGATAAAGCCGGTGGGTCTGGGCTCCCGGTGAAGGATTATTAGTCACCCATATTTAAGAACGGGGAGGTTCCAGTAGTTAAGCCGGAGAAGTATTGCTCCCGGTACGCTACCCCTTTCCAACTCGAGTTGTCTGCTCGTTTTATGGCCAGTCTAGATACACCTCATCCCCTAGGATTTTTAAAACCTAGAAGAACAAGCCACATGCTTGGTTATTCCTAGTAGGATCCCTTTATTGCGTCATGTGCATTTGACTTAGCGAAACTCGACATAGGGGCCGGGGCCGGGTCCGTATAAAACAGGTATCCTTTTTGCGACCATCATGTTCACTTATGTGCTACTTGCTGCATTATTTGGAAGGCTTGCTTGCATTGTTGACTGGCTTTAGAAAATTAGTTGCGTGAAATTAAAAAAAAAAAAAAATTTCCCCAGTTTTGTACAAATAATCTTTTTTTACTATAAAAAAATGAAAAACAAAAAAAAGGAAAAATCAAAAATGGTCAAAATCTATTAAGTCTTGGACCAAACTATGCGGGTCTAATTCTCACCGGATGTGAGATACGTAGACAAACCTCATCGGTTCCGGCCCAATTTTCAAAAATTCAAAAATATTTTTATTTATTCCTTTCTTTAGAAGTCTTTCCTTAGAAAATCCCCAATAAATAAATTAAAAAAAAATTTAAACCAAAAATATTTTCTTTCTTTTTAGAAGTCTTTCATTCGAAAAAGAAAATCAAATCAAAATCCAAAAATATATTTTTTTTTCTTCAGAAGTCTTTCTTCGGATAAAATAAAATAAGAATCGAAATTCAAAAACAAAAATATTTTCTTTCTTCTTTAGAAGTCTTTCTTTTAAAAACAATTCTCAAAAAAAAAAAATCAAAATCCAAAAAAAATATTTTCTTTCTTTTGAAAATTACCAAAAACAACATAAAAAAAAATATATTAATAAAAATCAAAATCCAAAATTATTTTCTTTATTTTAAAGAAGTTTTCCTTTCAAAAATTTCCGAAAATAAAAATCAAAAAAAAATTCAAAATTCAAAAATAGTTTTTCCTTGATTAGAAGCTTTCGTGGTCTGTTTTTTATATGAGTAAAAACAAATTAGTTTATTTACTATTCCTGATCTTCTTCTGAACTACGTAATTATCTGATTCATGCGGTGTTATGATACGTAGGTAATACCCATCGGATTCGATCATAGACATTAAATAAATCGGAAAAAAAAAAAGAAGAAGAAAGAAAGGAGTGACAAAAATAACAAAGAAAAACAAAGAGTGAAAAACAACCAAGAAAAAAAAGAGCAAAAAAAATCCAAAATGAGGACTCGTTGTCCAATTTGAAAAAGAAAACTGCGAAAAGTTTCCGTGAATATGCTGTCAAATGGCGCGAGCAAGCCGTCAGGGTAAAGCCTCCAATGGACAAAGCATAAATGGTTACGGTCTTCCTACAGGCCCAAGAGGCGGACTATTTCCAGAACATGATATCCGTTATGGGTAATCTATTTGCCAAGGCTATCAAAATTGGGGAGATGGTCGAAAATGGTTTAAAAACGAGCCGAATCTTGAGTCATGCTGCCTTTAAGGACACATCACAGGCCGTTCGGAATGATTCGGGGGGGTTGGATGAACAGAAACGAGAGAAAAGAAAGAGCCATAATGGTTTCGAGCTTGAGGGGGCCCGCAGGTCATTCAACCAATCATATATGCCTCCTAAGGTCCCACCACACTATTATCCCCATCAAGATGTTGCTTATGTCGTGGCACCACCTCCCTATGCGGTGATGAACGCGCAACCTTACCTACAACCACAATATTATCCACAAAACCGAGCTCCACCTCCTAGAAATATCCGTCCATACCAAGATCCAACAAAATATTCCTCGCCCAAGAGTGCCTTCCAGAAGGAATCAGTTCACCCCTATTGGTGAATCATACTCGAGCTTGTTCCAAAGGCTAATCAGGCTAGGTCCGTTGCAGCCAGTGGCCCCGAACCGGCCAAACCCCGAGTCTCCCTCGCACCAAACTAATGCTAGATGTAAATAAAACTCTGGAGCAGTGGGACATGATACATACCCTCAAAAGGGCAGTTAAATAATTGATGATCCACCATTGAAAGCCACAGTAGTCATTGCCGCAATAGAAGAGAAACCTAAAAACGGGCGCCAAACCTGAAAAGTTCTCTGTCAGATGGGAGTCTCGGTAGCCGGTCTTGCTATTTTTTTTCTGCGTTCGGATTATTTCAAGGTGTAATCTGGATGTTTTACTTCACTGCTTTGCTTTCTGATGTAAACCCTTCTATCTTTAAATATTTAAAAATAAAATAAAATAAAATAAAATGAAATTAATATTTCATTGTCCAGGAATGTCTCTTTTCTTAATCTTGTCACCTTTCTTATTCTCTTTTCAGTTCTGTAAATGCAGATTTTAATGACATGGCATGCTTGCGGACTTCATGCCCAGATCCTAAAACACTGTCAGACCCCAAAATAATGAGTCAAGAAACAAAATGTTTTGAAGACAAGGCTTGTAAGAAAACATTAGAGCGAAGTTGAGACTCCCTCTCTTCAGATCATTATTGAAGCCGAGATTGAGGATAAAGATTGGGTCAAGAACTGATTGGAACAATTGATACTGATTGATGAAAAATGATTGGTCGCAGTTTTCCACGGGCAGTTATACCAACAAGGAATGGCTCGTGTCTACAACAAGAAAGTGCGACCCAAGAAATTTGAAATAGGACAACTCATTCTGAGACGTATCCTCCCACCTCATGATGAAGCTAAAGGAAAATTGGCTTCCAAATTGGAAAGGTCCATACATTGTAATGAGAGTACTACCAAAAGAGAGCGTTGTACCTGGAAAGCATCGAAGGAAATGCCCCTGAAACAACTGTCAACGCGGATGTAGTCAAAAGGTATTATGTTTGACCCTCTATGTAGCATTAATGTTCTCTGATTGGGATGACGAAGACTTTCATTCTCCCTATCCAAATACCATTAACCTTTTTGCCAACCCTTTGAGCTGGTTACCTTTCTTTGATTACCCTCTTTGGAACCTGAAGATGTTAAAAAAAAAAGAACACCAAAACAAAGAAGACAAAAAATGATAGAAGAAAATAATTAAAAAAAGACAAAAGAAAATCAAAAACAAAGTTCGCTTGAACTACGTTCGACTTGATTCTGAAAGGATACGTAGGTAGCCTCTCTCTGGGGTTCAATCACACCAAAACAAAAATCCAAATTCCCCCCAAAGTGAAACTAGGGCAGATGTTATAATGGTTCGGCGATGGTTTCGCCTGAAAGGTTCCAAAGTTGTAATTCAATCCAAATTCTTTTTACCCAAATCCTGTTCAAGTCCTTCCGATCAATCGTCAAAGAGGTTCAAAATGGGAGGATACAGTTACTTGTATCTAATGCAATCAAATGAGAGAAATAAAATGAGAGGGTCTTATTGGTGAAAACCCTCACGGGCATCGTAAGGCGATGGTAAGTAGAGAAATTAAAATTAGAGAGTCTTGTTAGTGAAAACTCGCAAAGAGCACTATAAGGAAATGGTGAGAAGAGAGAGGTCAACTGGTGAAAACCCACAAAGGGCGCCATTGATCGAAAAGAGGATCCTCACAACCATTGGCATCGACACAATCCTGGGCAAGGTTTCTCGATTTCGAGGCAAAAGTTGTAATGAATTTCTAAGAGTCGGACGGTTTACACAGATCAGGCATCCAGTCAAAAAGGAATGTCATGTTCATTGAAGTCCGCATGTACTTCAGATAAGTCTTTTCCTTTCCCAAAAAAGGATACCTCTTGTCTATATTCATTGTCCATTCCATTGTTTGTTATTCTTTGAATCCCTTTCGGTCTAACTCTGTTCCAAAAACTAAGGCAAAGAAGGGATGGCAAGACTGATTTACAAGGCTCTCATTTGATACAAGCTAATATGTAAAAAAAGGCACCCAAACTCGGCAGGGGCATCAAGTCGACCCCGACTGGCCATGGCGGCCGATGCTTAGAATTCAAAAACACTTGTAAGGAGAAAATCAAATTGAAAGTGCCTACAAGGCAAAATGAAGTTGAATAGGTTAAGTCCCAAGTGGCTAACTATTTTGGCAAAGTTTTAAAAGCTAAAGGTTCCACAATGCTCTGAAATTGAAAGTTTTGGAGGAAAGAAGTCGAAAGTAAAATACCACAAAGGCAAAAATAAAGTTGAAAAGGTTAATTCCCATGCAACCAACCGTCATGTAAAGGTTTGAAAAGTCAAAGGCTCTCTTGGGCCAGAAATGCAAGTGGTATTCACGAAACATCTAGTGGCAGGTTGAAATCATCATCAAAAGAAGATGGGCACAAAGCCAAGTTGCCAAAGACATCAAGGCCACAAACAGACCACCACTTTTAAAACTCACAATTTTTCTTTGTTTGCAATACGAACAAGGCAGTGCAGAATGGCGATTCCTAAAGAACGAATATCACCAAAGGTGAGTTTCGCAAAATCTCTATTTTCTTTTATTTTCAGCATGCATCACTATTACAAATTATTTCCGTAGCTTAACCCAGGTAGAACATTTTCGCCTATGGGGGATTCAGCTCATAGTTTCGAGTAGAAGTACTATTTGCCCAAGCTGTTTTTCGTAGCTTAACCCAAGTAGAACCTTTTCATCTAGGTGGATCCACCTCATAGTTTTCGGGTAGAAGTACTCTTCGCTCAGGATATTTTATGTAGCTTAACCCAGGTAGAACCTTTTCGCCTTGGGGGATTCAGCTCATAGTTCCGGGTAGAAGTACTCTTCGCCCAGGCTGTTTTTCGTAGCTTAACCCAGGTAGAACCTTTTCGCCTAGGGGGATCAAGCTCATAGTTCCGGGTAGAATTACTCTTCGCTCAAGTTGTTTTTCGTAGCTTAACCCAGGTAGAACCTTTTCACCTAGGGGGATCCAGCTCATAGTTCCAGGTAGAAGTACTCTTCGCTCAGGTTATTTTACGTAGCTTAACCCAGGTAGAACTTTTTCGCCTAGGGTATCCAGCTCATAGTTCCGGGTAGAAGTACTCTTCGCTTAGGTTGTTTTACGTAGCTTAACCCAGGTAGAACCTTTTCGCCTAGGGGAATCCATCTCATAGTTCCGGGTAGAAGTACTCTTCGCTCAAACTGTTTTTCGTAGCTTAACCCAGGTAGAACCTTTTCGCCTAGGGGGAGCCAGCACATAGTTTCGGGTAGAAGTACTCTTCGCTCAGGTTGTTTTATGTAGATTAACCCAGGTAGAACCTTTTCGCCTAGGGGGATCCATCTCATAGTTCCGAGTAGAAGTACTCTTCGCTCAAGCTGTTTTTCGTAGCTTAACCCAGGTAGAACCTTTTCGCCTAGGGGGATCCAGCACATAGTTCCGAGTAGAAGTACTCTTCGCTCAGGTTGTTTTATGTAGATTAACCCAGGTAGAACCTTTTTGCCTAGGGGGATCCATCTCATAGTTCCGGGTAGAAGTACTCTTCGCTCAGAATATTTTACGTAGCTTAACCCAGGTAGAACCTTTTCGCCTAGGGGGATCCAGCTCATAGTTCCGGGTAGAAGTACTCTTCGCCTAGGCTATTTTTTGTAGCTTAACCCAGGTAGAATATTTTCGCCTAGGGGCATCCAACTCATAGTTCCGGGTAGAAGTATTCTTCGCTCATGTTGTTTTTCCTAGCTTAACCCAGGTAGAACCATTTCACCTAGGGGGATCCAGCTCATAGTTCCGGGGAGAAGTACTCTTCGCTCAGATTATTTTACGTAGCTTTACCCAGGTAGAACCTTTTCGCCTAGGGGGATCCAGCTCATAGTTTCGGGTAGAAGTACTCTTCGCTCGGATTGTTTTATGTTGCTAAACCCAGGTAAAAACTTTTTACCTAGGGGGATCCAGCTCATAATCCTGGTAGAAGTACTCTTCGCCCAGGCTCGCTTTTCGCAGTTTAACCCAGTTAAAACCTTTTTGCCCAGGGGATTCATTTTTATTTCAGTAACACAGGGCACCAACCCTTGGTTACATTTCTTTTCCGTAATACAGGGTGTCATCCCCTGGATACATTTTTTTTTAGTAATACAGGATACCATCCCATGGCTACATTCTTTTCAGTAATACAGGGTACCAACCCCTGATTACATTCTTTTTTCATAATACAGGGTATCAAACCCTGGTTATATTTCCTTACCAGTATCAGGGTACACCAATCCCTAGTCGCTTTTCCAATATAGGGTCTTCACTCCCTAGTTTCTTTCATTTTAGACATAGGGTCTCCATTTTCTAGTCTCTGTTTTATTTTCGGGGTACACCATTCCCGATCTTTTATTACTTTCAATAAAGAAATAGTTTAGAATTTTGTTAAAATAATTCACGAAATTTTCCTAGTGCAAACTGGGGTAGAAAAATTTTATTCGTTTGTTTGTTTTGATGTCTGAGTAGGTTTTACCTCGAGGCACATGGTTCGAGATATCCAAAAGAAGAAGTCTCAATTCAGAATAAAAGAAAATAAAAAAAAGGTGAATCCAAAATGCAAAAGTAGTTGAAAAGATGTGGAATGCTCAAGACATGACTGAAGCCACGAGCATTGGAGTCCCGTTTTGATTAGAAGAAGCTATAGAACAATGAACTAGAACCTACAGCTAGCGAGCATCAAGGTTTAGATCAGAGTCTGCATGAAGAACCAGTCAAGACTCAAGATCAAGTTTCAGAAAACTCATAGATAGGAATCTTGTAACTCATAGCTGATAGGCTTGTTTAGTTTCTTTTTTATAATAGCAGGACCGTGGACCGGAGCCTCAACGGAACCTCACTCGACTCCTCAACTCAGCATTCCACCATTGTCCTTGAACTACACGTGACCTGATTCCCCTATAACCCGGGATATGTAGGCTGTCCAAAATCAGGACTCGGTTGCACCCTATCTTTTATTTCTTTTCCTTTTGAATAACGATTTGGTCAAAAAATAGTCACATGGCTCACCTAGTCCTTGCTTGAAAACTCTTCATGTTTTCAAGAAAAGAGGGGTATGCTATGAGCACCTAATTTTTGACCATGCTTGAATTGTTTCTCACTCATCTCAATAATACCTCACTTCCCATTCCATCTTTCCCGCTCCCATTTTTCCACGCATGTCTCCACCACACTTTCCTTTGTCCCCCATACTTGTCCCTCCATACTTTGTCCCCACTCCACTTTCCTTTGTCCCCCACTCCTTATCCCCCATGCTTGTGCCCCCACTCACAACTCATCTTCTACTCACTCACATTTTGACCATGGGAACCAGCCGGAAACTATAACTCAAAAAAGGCAACAAAACACCCCCATAAAATACCTCAAAATCCACCCACAAAAAGAGCTGAAAAACAAAAACAAACTAGCTTCTTCCAAGCTAAAATAACTCCAAAAAATGGCTGGAAAAAAAAAAAAAAAAAAAAAAGCCCTACACCCAGCAAAACTTCAACCACTAAACAGCCCCAAAATCACTCCAAAGAATAGCCCAAAATCCAGTTGAAAAACAGCCCTCAGCTCTAGCGGAACAGAGATTTATTTCCATTCCAAAAATAAGTTGGAAAATATCACAAAATCATCATCAAACAAGGTCAGTCAAGGTCGCCGAAAAAGTTCCCGTTTGTGGTCAAATTTGCTCTTAGATTAAGTTCTCTCACTCAGAAATTTTTATATGTATTTTCGTTGCCTCTAAGGTTCGTCTTGTTTCACCTACTGTTTAAATAAAATTCCAGCTTTGTTTAGCTAATGTCCTATTGTTCTTGGTCTACTTGATTCAGCTGAATTTAGCATGCTAAGATATGAGTTTGCATTTAATAGATCTTGGAGTTGCAATAGTTTGATAAATTTGATATTATGCTTTTGTTCAACTTTACTAATCTTGTAATATGCTACAGAAGTTTTGGAATAGGAGTCTTAAAATTGGAAAAGCTCATTAAAGGTCCACTGTTTTGTTATTCACTGTCCCGTTCTACAATCATGTCTTTGTTAAGATTTTTGAGTGTTTCATATATTGGCTTTATTTGCTTTGCTTAAAGATTGATTCATGATAACTACTATTTCCTTGAATAATATTAGAAATTGCAGAGAACGTTGATTGATATAAGTGAATAGATTTAGAATGAGCTTTGGTCCACGTGTTTTAAAACTGAAGAAGGTAAAAGATGAATTGGTAAAATGGACCATTAAGACAAAAGGGACCACCAGTTTGTTTAGATAAAATAAGTAATTGGGTCCTGGGTTGATAAGGAAGATGAATTAGATTTTTGGAATAATTAATGTGTTGTGAGGGTTCGGCTAACATTAACAACGTTATGGGCTTTGAGATTTGCAAGAGAGCTGGCCCAAAGTTAATAAATTAAAATCAGGCTCATTTCTTCTATAAGCGAGTAATTATTACACTTAGTCCAAAGGGCTAAATTACCTTGTTTTCCACAAAGATATTCTCTCATAATCTATGGCCTTCACAATAATTTCAAAGTTTAGGAAGAATAATGAACACCGTTAGAGTGTTTTAGGCGCACTTTTAATTAGTTTATTGCGATTATGTATACGTTCGCGTGGCATAATTATAATTTTCAAAATTAAAATTGCAGTATGTGTTCGCTCAACTTTGGCCAAATAAAAATGCTATTAATTGTGTACACATACGCATGACATGATTTTGGCACAATAAACAAAACGGATTCACACATGCGATTCGTTTCAAAGATAATTTCATATTTTAAAAGTGGATAGATAAAACATGGAAACCAATAAATCACAGTTTATCCAAAATTAATTCAAGCTAAGTTGTAGTCAATAAATCGACTGTGCTAGAACCACGGGACTCGAAAAATGCCTTACACCTTCTCCCCGGTCAACAAAATTTTTTACCCGGACTTTATTTTTGTAGACCAATAATAGTAGAGTCAAACTTTCCTTTGACTAGGGATTTAAATAAAAGGTGACTTGGAACACCCAAAAACTCAATTCCAAGTAGCGACTCTGTAAATAAAATAATCCATACTCAAGTTTGTCACTTTAATTGAAAAAACTCTTTAACCCACAGCAATCCATAAACACATAATACATATATCTTTTGGGGGTAGAAAAGGGATGTGACAAATAAAAATGTCAACAGCTTCTTAATTATAAATTTTTATACAAAATAGTCATACAACATTCTATACACGTTGGATAGATAAAAGTGCTCGGGATACAAAACAGACTGTCACTATACAAAATAGATTTGTCACTATACAAAATAGACTGCCGCTATATAAAAAATATACAATAGACTGTCACTATACAAAATATATACAATAGATTGCCACTATACAAAATATATACAAAATAGACTGTCACTATACAAAATATATATAAAATAGACTGTCGCTATACAATTTATATACAAAATAGACTGTCACTATATAATTTATATACAATAGACTGTCACTATACAAAATATATACAAAATAGACTGTCACTATATAATTTATATACAATAGAATGTCACTATATTGTGACTATGCAAAATATACTGACATTATACAAAATATATATAAAATAGACTGTCACTATACAAAAAATATACAAAATAGACATTTCGGACTATTAAATGTAATATGTTTGGGCCGAAGGGACATTTCGTGTCAATGGAAAAAATATGGGCTATTAAAATTTTGAGGGGCTATAGAGGGTCATTTTCTAGAAAAACAAACGATAAGGAATTGAAACAAAAGGGCCGAAGCCCATTAGAAACATATCTGCCAAAAATTGAAAAGGGTTAGGGGAAGGGGAACGAAGCAAAAGCTTCAGGAGAAACGAAAAAAAACAAAAACGGGCAGAGAAAGAAAGAAGGAAAAGAGAAAAGAAGGAGGAAGAAGTTGATGCACTACGTTGGTGTCACGCCCCAAACCTGGGGAGGCGTGGCTGGCACCCGGTGCCGAGCTGGCCCGAGCGAACCACTCTGTAACTCATGATCATTCGACCAAAACTAGAACATACATAGGTCGAGTTGGCTAAACTCATTCCTTTTGTAACTATCATGGGCCAACATGGACACAACTCATAATGTATAAGTGTAAGTGGGAAAACATTGTATCACTAAACCATTTTTCTTAAAACATGAATACATATGGGCTGTCAAGGCTTCTGACATACTGTATAAAATGAACCTCTGTCTACAAAGCCTCTAAGATTATTTGACATCAAATGGGATAGGATACCGGCCTACCCATAAGTCTGTGGTAAAATTTTGATACGATGACTAATAGACTCGGCTGCACTCCGAATGAGGTGGAGTCTTACCGATCCTTCGTTGAATGCCAATCTCATCTACTATGAGGGCTCGTCAAACTGATTATCTATACCTGCAGGCATGAATGCAGCGTCCCCAACAAAAGGACGTCAGTACGAATAATGTACTGAGTATGTAAGGCAGAACTGAAATATAACAGTAAGTCAACATTAATTAAAGACATATAAAAATCAACCTGAATCTCTGAAGTGCCACCGTATATGCATACTTATTATATATATATATATATATATAATGCTTCTCCTTGAGACTATTATCCATAACGTATGATGCATGACTGCCCAACTGATCAGTGGTAACTGCCCGACCGACCGTAGCTCGGTGGTAAATATGTAACTGCCCAATCAGCCGTAGCTCGGTGGTAAATATATGGTTGTCCGACCGGCCGTAGCTCGGTGGTAAATAAATGATTGCCCGACCGGCCGTTGGTGGTAAATGAATATGCATGACCACCCAACCGGTGGTAAATAATGATACATAACTGCCCAACCGGTGGTAACTGCCTGACCGGCCGTAGCACGGTGGTAAATGCATGAAGATGCATGTATCTTAATATTATAAACATTATAAACATTAACTTCTCTATCATATACCATACACAACTTCATTCATCATTTTAATCATATTTATTACATAACATTAATTCTATTACTTATTACACGTCATTATCTACTATCACAATTAATCAAAATCAATTATCTAAAACTACACCACAAAACACCTAATTTCATCAATATCATACATCCTTAACACATTATAATTATACTATATTAAACTATATACACAATCGTATATCTTTTATGTTAGTACCCCAAAAGTTGTCATGATAGTCATTGTTAACAGTGCAATTATCAGTCATGACAATATGTGGTAATTATCTTACATTAAGTTGAATGAATTTCATCATAGTATTTATACAATCATACATATCACAATGTCAAACTACCTATACAACTAAATAAAAATATATTATAAACCTTTATTATGCATAAATCATTACTTCAAAATCAATCTACAACAATCTAACGATATATTATAATCAAATTGATATTTTATAACATTTTGTGTTGTAACAATATATACTATATTATAATTCATTATGCTCTAGTTCATAATTAATTTCCAAGTGTAACTTGTCACAAACAAACGCAAACTATAATATTAATATGTTTCTACAATCAATTATTTCTCACAATATGACTACTCTGCTATTAAATATCATGTAATAACACAATAGTGTAAGTCTAATATTACAAATAATCACGTTATATTATATGCATATAATTACTGCATGTTTAGTTAAATTATAAAAACTATATTTATAAACAAATCCCAACACATATATTTGTAACACAAGTTCTCTATCGTATACCTCAATAGGGACCAGGGACATACGAAGACATGCTTGAATATCACTTTACCAGAATGAATAACATAGGCATCCTTAACTGCTAAGAGTAGAATCACTTATGGAATAGCATTACGTTTACGTATCGTTACTTGGATCATGCCAAAAGAAAGAAGGACTAACCTTAACATACTTTTGCTGACGCTAATGAGGAAGAACCCATCAGAGGTAACTGGGCTATAGAACAAATCAATCACTGGACGTGAATGACCATGGCAAACAAATGGCACTGCTACTTTCTTTTAATCCATTTTCACGAAACCCCAACCTAAAACCTTAACTATGTTTCTGGATATTAGCCTTACAAATACCACCGTTTTCAAGTTGGGCAAAGGATAGACCTAAATGTATCAATACATGCTCCTGCACATAAATAGAGAAAAATGGGGGGAGCGGGGGGCGGGGACTAAAAGGAACTCACTTTAGGGGTGACTAGTCTACAAAACTCACAAACCATGCCACCTTGAATTGTGACTTAAAGAGTCACTTATATGGCTGCCACGTTGGGGGGCTAAAATACTTATCCAAAATTTTATGATTAACTAATTAATCTTTTACAAAAAATATTAATTAATTAATTATCCATATAATTAAGAACTATCTCAAATTACTTAAAATTTTACTTATTTTTAATACACTTTATATAACTTACTATTATGGTCATGTAGCATTATATAAAATTAATACATACACTATTATTTCATTAAAACATCCATATAAAAATACATATATTTTCTCAACTTCTAATTTTCCTAATCTCATATAAAGAGTATAAATTTTCGTATGCTTAATTCTTAAAATGGTAAAAAAGATAACCTTCTTTTCATGTGAGAAAATAATTTCTACACAATAAAAAAAATCTCATAAACTTTCTCAGATTATGTGTATAATTTAAAATATATTCGAAAATAGTAATATTAATAACTATATAAAATTATATTTTTTAAACTTTTTACAAAAATGTTCCACTCAATATAAATACCATATCAAAATGTATCTAACGGTATCAAGGTTGTTAAACTTACGGGGTATTATGGTCACAAATCCTCTGTAGAAAAGTACGGGATGTAACAGTTGGAACCATAGCTATAACTGTTGTGGAACCTTAAGTACTAATTGAGTTTTATGGGTAATACTTGTGCTTCTTCTTCTTGTAGATATTAATTTTGTCTCCCATGATTGTAAGATTCTACAGAATAATAGAAATTACACTAGTTCATTCACGTAAGTGAGAATTTTCTTCCTGAAGAATCCATAGAACTTTATGAAATTGGATTAATAAATTTTATAAGGTTGGAGTTGATAGATTAGTAATTACTCATCGTGTGAGTAAATATAATTCGGCGAATTAAGAGTCAAATATGAAACCTCGAGGGTTGGGTATTCTAAATTAGCTGTGAATTAGCCTAAACAAGGAAATTAACATGAAATCGATATTATGTAATTATAGATTGATTGGAAGAAGTTGTACGAATCGCTCGAGATAAAGCATTTGGTATTTCAGTATGAGTACTGTGAGTAGTAACCCTTCCGCAAGGTGTGTTTTCATAACCCACATGGTTTATATATGATTTTGAAAATAAATATGTAACATATGCTTTGAAATTGCATGTGGGACAAGTCCTTTACTCGATATGATATCAAAATGGTTATTTGAGATTATTATTATTGTTTTAAATACTCTCGTTGTTACTAGATATTTTTACCGTTACGAAATAAAATTACCTGATTTCATAAGAAATAATATGCCCTTTATTATTTTGAAAATGCTTTCATACGAGTATTGACTGTTAACAAGAAAAAGTATTGATTGGAGGAGACTTTAAAGGATCCCGTAGCTAACGACGGGTTCGTTAAACCTGGTGCACTTTGTATTTACAGATTATCGATTACAGTTATAGCCCTTGCTAGTAGGAAGGTAGAACTAGCATACAGTTATAGTTTTCCCTCGAGTAGGGACCTACAAGTTATATTTGACTCCTTTTACGAAGGGGTCCACACAATGATACAGATTACATGATTCTTTCTTGAAAATCGCCCAAATATAAAGATTTGCTATGATACATTATTTACTGAGTTTATTACCGATTTGTTAAATTGATTTCTGTTACAGGAAGCACATGAATAGACTGATTATATTTACCGTTTTTGAGAGGGCATTTTACTTTATGATAGTTCTGATTATTATTATTATACAACCATATTTTCTGACTTGTCCCCACTAAAAACGGTTGTGGTTAAGTGTTATTACTCACTGAGCTAGCGACTCACTCCCCGCTAATTGTTTCACAGAGACAGCAACTGACTCAGACGAGGATTTCGTTAACTAGAGCGCGCAAATCGATAGTCATTGGTGAGCCTCGCACTTGTTCGCGTGGCGAAGATTTTATTTATTGTTATGGTCTTTTCTTGAAACTCTTAGAGTCGCTCCATAGTCATTCTTTTAGTGTCATGAGTATTCTTTCGTTACTATAGACTTATGATGAGTATTTCACTTTCTTATCGAATTTGGAGATAAATTAGTATTTCTGGTTATTAGTTGATCGATTATTAATGGTGGAGACTTATTTTGGTTAATTAATAAGTCGTTGGTTGGCTGGCTTGATATTATTGGATGGTTAGTTGTTGATTTTGAGACTGGAAATTATTTTTTGGATAGTCCTAAAATAAAAAAAAAATCCGATTTTCTGTAAAATACCGATGAGACTTACTTGGGGGCACTTGCTCCTGGATGCCGGTCATTATCCAAATTGGATCGTGACAAAACTGTGTTCTTTTTTCTATTATTTTACGAGAACAATCAATTAACTTGAACAAAATGTCAATCCATGAAACTCATGTTATTCTGTAGCTAGACAATAAATTTTTCCTTCACTTAGCTTTTTGTGTGATTATTATATACAACAACAATAACTACTATAACAACCCAGTATAATCTCATTAGTGGGGTCTGGGGAGGGTAGTGTGTACGCAGATCTTACCCCTACCCTGGGATAGAGAGGCTGTTTCCAAATGACCCTCGGCATCCTTCCCTCCAAGAACTCCCCACCTTTTTCTTGGGGTGACTCGAACTCACAATCTCTTGATTGGAAGTGGAGGGTGTTTACCATCAGATCAACCCATCTTGTGTGATTACTATATACCTCCGTCCAAAATGTTACGTGATTCACGCATTATTTTGTTAAAAACGGGATCACATTAATTTCTGAATAAAACCATGTTTGTCTTTTTTTGCTTCTTATTTTACATTTACTTATACTTGATCATGCATGTGATCTCCAGCTTTAAAAAAGTAAAAATTATAAAATTATCTCTAATTTACTTTTCTCACACCATTAGTAGGTAAAAGTTTAAATTCTTTCCGTGGAGGTTCAGAGTAATAAAATTAACAGCATTTATCACCTCTTTTCGGTGTAACCAACACGTACTTCCTATAAATAGTAAAATTATATGGCTATGCTTTTTTACTTTCTAGTCATTGTATCAAATCAAAACATGAAAAAAGCCAAAGCTAAGGAAGCAAAACCATGTTTAGGACGTCATTAGTATGGACCAATGAGTCAATATTTTGATATTAAAAACTTACTTTTACCCCCAAAAAGAAGTAAGTACGTAGTACATGTACGTTATTCTATTGAAGTCAAAGGCTAGGGTGGTTGTTGACTCGAATATTAGAAAGTCAGCCAAGAGTTTAACGGGACGTTGTTGTGTTGGAGTTCCAGATCTATCTCAACCCATTAGACTTAGTTTAATTATTCAATATGTCCATTCTTTTGTTGTAAATATATAAAGAAATCTATTTTTTTCCTTATACAGATTTTATCAATCACTCAATAATATCATTTTCTTTCTCCACACGCTCATCTATGTTCTCTCTAAAACCTAGGGTTTGCATCACACATTTTAATTAGCTCGAATTCTGAATGTAATCATGATATCAGAGCCTGGGATGGACTAGCTCTGACATTCCCGTTCGTCCGGTGTTACCCTTGTCGGGTGATTAAACATTTTTGTTCTATTTTTTTGGTGGCCATCTTACGGCGTTCAGGCGAGTTTTTCGGCGAGTTTTTGACTGTTCTGTTGTTGTGGTCTTCCTTTTCCGAGTTTGTTACAACCCACATTCGAGTACCTTAGATCACATCGTAAGTTAGTCGACGTAAATCGAAGAAGAGATTATCTTTGAGATGATAAGAAGTTAATCCTATTGGTCTTAAACGATACAAGGGTGTATAAGAGTGGTTAACAAGTATTTGAAGTTAAACGAATCAAGGATGTTGTAACCCGTATTTTCGGGTAACACTAGAGGTGATTAATTGTCCCAAGAGGTCATGTTTTAATGTATTTAAATCATATAATATCTGTATCATAAGTCTTGAAGTCAAGCGAGTTATGAAACAAAAGTCGATAAAAGTTGTCGCAACTTACGTTTATAATTTTACTTAAACTTTAGGTCAAATGTTACTATATTTTTCAACCAATTTACTTAGAATTATGGGGTGATATACCTATAAAATTGAAGATATATGAGTCTAGTTTCCAACACATTAAACCTTTCGTCGATACGATCTCAGAATAGAGAGATATTTGTATTTTCGCGAGAGTGCGCCAAGCAGCTCTCTTTGGGGCCCACATAGGCGGTTTAAGACATATGGATATATATAAGATCCACATAGGCGGATTAAGACATATGGATATATATATATGATACCTCAACCCCGTTTTAAGTCATTATTTTTCAGTATATTCAGACCTTAGAACCCTAAAAACAGTCTCTCAAGGTTCTCTCATGATCCAAGACCCAAACAAAGGGCAAACAACACAAATCAAATGTCGGGAATCCCGTGGCGCTAGTAAGTTTCTTGTTCTTCTTATTGTTGCTGATTTTTGTGTTATTTCAGCTCATGTGGGAGGTTGTTTTAAGTGTTTTATGTTCTGTAAATACACCTTAAAATTTTTAATATCAACCCTAGGTGATTTCAAGTCTTCTAAAGTAATTCTAATACCGAAAAACCCGAATTAATTGCTAGTTTCGCTTCCTTGTTCTTGTGGCAGAATTGGAGGGATATTTCGTGGAAAATTAAGGTCAAATTGGAGTTGTTCTTTCTGTTTAAAGGTAAGGAACCTCTTACTCTATATATATTTAAGATTATCTAAGTTGCAGCTAAGTCGTTGAAGCTAGAACTTGTGAAATATATAACGAAAGGCTTGGTAGTAATGTTGTTGGTTGGTGGACTGTTTTGGAGACTCAATATGATTATTAATGATGTTGTTTGGGTTGTTTGGTGATTGTATTGACTTGTGGGAAGTCATATAAATAGGGGAGGTACTGTCCGTTTCATCGTAAAATAGGTTGCGGTCGATACATAATAGTTACGACGCTTAAACGATAATGATAGTGTCATTTGTCTTATTGTAGACTAAGGAGTCGTGACATTTGCATAGCTTGAGGTTGGGCAGTATATACAAGGTATGTGAGGCTATCCCCTTCATTCTTTTGCACGACTCCGATTGTACATAATGTAATGAACGAGCTCCCAAAGATACTCTACTCTTAGAAGCTAGCAGTACTTACATTGCTGCCCTTCTTATGAAACGATTGATATTGATGTTACTTCTCTTATTCTTATATTATCAATTTTGTTGGTAGTTCCTAATTCTTATAAGATTCTTGATGAAGAGTTAATCCTAATAACGTGTACGAAGGATACCGACCTTACGTCACTCCGAAAGGTTCAAAATGTGATTCCAATGAGTCCAGTATGCATCATATATATATGTATCTATTTTACTCTACCAAGCCGCGCTATAGTCGGCCGGGTATGGCATCTATTATGCAACCACTGATCAGTTGGGTTTTACCGAGCTCCACGTGGCCGGATACGATTCTACCGAGCCCTATGATGGCCGGGTACATTTTACCGAGCCTATTACGGCCGGGTACGATATGATGATGATGATGCCCACAAAGGCGTATGTTTTAAAAGTTTATGTATATATATATATGTATCATGTATTTCATGTCAGTAGCCCTCAGAGGTACCCAGATGTCACAGGTTGTATATTCCCTATCACTGTTTACATTATTGTTCTTACTTATGCTTTCCTGCCTTACATACTCAGTACTTTATTCGTACTGACGTCCTTTTTATTTGTGGACGCTGCATGTCGTACTGCAGGTCCTGATAGACGGGTAGACGCAGCTCCCCCACCATAGTAGGCTGTCCAGTTCAGCGGTTATTAGCGAGATCCCTTCTCCGGACTTGCCATGGTCTTGGTATGCATTTTTGTTATAGACATTATGGGTATGTCGGGGCCCTGTTCCGGTAATGTTGTAGAGGCTCATAGATAGGTGTCGACTTATGTATGGTTTAGAATGCCTTGTCGGCTGATTTTTGTTGTATAGTCTTTCATGGCAGCATGGTAGCTCGTACCTTATATATTGTTTCTTGACAGTCTTGTCGTCCCATGTTATGCATGTTCATGACATTATCTTTCATTGATGGATGTTCATGATCCACGTCTACTATTTATATTGATCTTGTCGGCCCTTAAAGATAATAAGGAAGGTTAGATAAAATGTACGTTGGTGCTCGGCAAGTATGGCCCGGGTGCTAGTCATGACCCTCCAGTTGGGTCGTGACAAACTTGGTATCAGAGCAAGTCTGTCCTAGGGGTTGTCTATGAGCCGTGTCTAGTAGAGTTTTGATTATGGATGTGTAGCGCGCCATATTTATAATCAGGAGGCTACGTGACATCTAGGGTTGTTACCTTCTTCCTGAATCTAGATCGTGCGTAGAGTTGAGTCGTAAGTGTTCATATCTAATAATCACCTTGTTTTCTTTCAGCGATGCCTTTGACTAGGAAGCAAGCGATTAGTAAACAGCTTGATACAGCTGTGAGAGAGGGTAACATTCAGGTGCCTCCAGCCAGAGCAGGCCAAAGTGAGGCTCAGAGTGAGATGCCGTCTCATACCTCTCCGTCTCCTCCAAAGGATATTAGGAGGCACCCAGTACATCCAGTTCCTCCGTCTGGCACTACAGACCACGATATGCGTAGTGCGGTGTAATTGTTGACTAGCTTGGTAGCTGCTCAGGCTCAGAGGCAGAATACCGGTGCTGCTGATAAACCGGTTAGTGCGAGAGTTCATGATTTTATTAATCTAGACCCTCCAGTGTTTACCGGATCAGACCCCAAGGAGGACCCACAAACATTTATTGATCAGGTTCATCGTACATTGCGGGTTATGCATGCTAGTGATACGGAGGCAGTAGAGTTGGCTTCTTATCGGTTACGGGATTTAGCAATTTTCTGGTATGATAGTTGGGAGAGATCTAGGGGTCCGAACGCTCCTCCAGCCGTGTGGAAGGAATTTTCTGAGGCCTTTCTTTGTCACTACTTGCTAGTTGAGATACGACGAGCTAGAGCTGATAAGTTCTTAAACCTTCGACAGGGTAATATGAGTGTACGAGAGTATAGTATACAGTTTGATTCTTTAGCAAGGTATGCTCCCCATATGGTGTCCGAGATGAGTGATAGGGTGCATCTGTTCGTGAACGGGTTGGGACCACATCTGATAAATGAGTGCACAACAGCCTCCTTGGTAGAGGGCATGGATATTTCCCGTATTCAGGCTTATGCCCAGACCCTAGAGGATCGTAAGCGCCAGCAAAGGGCAGATAGGGAGCAGGATAGGGGCCAGCATAAGAGGGCGAGATTTGCAGGGTATTCTGATGAGTTCAGAGGCAGTATCAGGCCCCAATCTTCGAGGAGTTCGGCGCCACCTGTAGCTAGTGCTCCTCCACAGTTTCAGAGGCCTCGGTATGATCGATTTACCTATTCTGGTTCAGGTCAGAGTTCAAGGGCATCAGGCTCACAATTTCATAGAGATACTAGTCAGACGAGACCCCCAACACCTCGTTGTGATCAGTGCGGCAAGGCCCACTTTGGACTGTGCCGTCGAGGTTCTGATGCGTGCTATTCTTGCGGACAGCCTGGCCATATGATGCGGGATTGTCCTAACAGAGGAGGTAGTGGTATGGCTCAGCCGACTGGATCTGTGTCTAGTTCTTCCTCATCAGTTCGAGCTCCAGCACAAAGTTTTCAACAGTCGACAGGTCGTGGTAGAGGTAGAGGTTCAGTGCCGAGTTCGAGTGGTGCTCAAAATCGAACCTATGCTCCAGTAGGTTGACAAGATCTCGAGTCATCTCCGGATGCTGTTACAGGTATATTGTCTGTGTTTTCTTATGATGTATATGCGCTAATTGATCCAGGATCTACCTTATCATATGTTACACCCTTTGTGGCTAATAAGTTTGGCATTGAACCTGAATTGATAAGTAAACCACTTGCGGTATCCACTCCGATAGGAGATTCTGTGATTGCTAGAAGGGTATATAAAGGTTGCACTGTGATGATTTGTAGTCGTCAAACCTCGGCAAATTTATTTGAGTTAGAAATGGTTGATTTCGATGTGATAATGGGAATGGACTGGTTGGCCTCATGCTATGCAAATGTTGACTGTCGTACGAAGATGGTTAGGTTTCAGTTTCCTGGTGAACCCGCCATTGAATGGAAGGGGAACATTGCTATGCCGAAAGGTAGGTTTATTTCCTATCTTAAGGCAAGGAAGATGATCTCAAAAGGTTATATTTATCATCTTGTTCGCGTTAGAGATGCGGAGGCGAAGCCGCCTACTCTACAATTAATCCCCGTGGTCAATGAATTTCCAGATATTTTCCCAGATGAACTCCCATGCCTTCCTCCTGAAAAAGAGATTGAGTTTAGCATTGATGCATTGCCTGACACTCAACCGATCTCTATCCCTCCATACAGGATGGCCCCGACAGAGTTGCGAGAGTTGAAGGCGCAGTTGAAGGACTTGCTGGATAAGGGTTTCATTAGGCCTAGCACTTCACCTTGGGGTGCGCCAGTCTTGTTCGTGCGGAAGAAAGATGGGTCGTTAAGGATGTGTATCAATTATCGACAGTTGAATAAGTTTACAATAAAGAACAAGTATCCACTTCCAAGAATTGATGACCTGTTTGACCAACTCCAGGGTGCCAAGTATTTCTCCAAGATTGACTTGCGTTCAGGGTATCATCAGGTGAGGGTTAAGGAGAAGGATATTCCAAATACGGCCTTCCGGACAAGATATGGGCATTTTGAGTACTTGGTGATGTCGTTCGGGCTAACAAATGCCCCAGCAGCTTTTATGGATCTCATGAATAGTGTATTCAGGCCCTATCTTGATGTGTTCGTGATCGTATTCATTGATGACATTCTGGTGTATTCTCGTTCGGAGGCGGAACATGCGGGCCACTTGCGGATAGTACAAACCCTTCAGGATCATAAGTTATATGCTAAGCTCTCTAAATGTGAATTCTGGCTGAACTCAGTAGCATTCCTTGGCCATGTGATATCTGATGAGGGTATTAGTATCGACACTCAGAAGATCGATGCAGTGAAGAATTGGCCGAGACCTACAACACCGTCAGAAGTCCGCAAGAATCAGGAACTACCAACAAAATTGATAATATAAGAATAAGAGAAGTAACATCAATATCAATCGTTTCATAAGAAGGGCAGCAATGTAAGTACTGCTAGCTTCTAAGAGTAGAGTATCTTTGGGAGCTCGTTCATTACATTATGTACAATCGGAGTCGTGCAAAAGAATGAAGGGGATAGCCTCACATACCTTGTATATACTGCCCAACCTCAAGCTATGCAAATGTCATGACTCCTTAGTCTACAATAAGACAAATGACACTATCATTATCGTTTAAGCATCGTAACTATTATGTATCGACCGCAACCTATTTTACGATGAAACGGACAGCACCTCCCCTATTTATATGACTTCCCACAAGTCAATACAATCACCAAACAGCCCAAACAACATCATTAATAATCATATTGAGCCTCCAAAACAGTCCACCAACCAACAACATTACTACCAAGCCTTTCAATATATATTTCACAAGTTCTAGCTTCAACGACTTAGCCGCAACTTAGATAATCTTAAATATATATAGAGTAAGAGGTTCCTTACCTTTAAACATAAAGAACAACTCCAATTTGACCTTAATTTTCCACGAAATATCCCTTCAATTCTGCCACAAGAACAAGGAAGCGAAACTAGCAATTAATTCGGATTTTTCGGCACTAGAATTACTTTAGAAGACTTGAAATCACCTAGGGTTGATATTAAAAACTTTAAGGTGTATTTACAGAACATAAAACACTTAAAACAACCTCCCACACGAGCTGGAATAACACAAAAATCAGCAACAATAAGAAGAACAAGAAACTTACTAGCGCCATGGGATTCCCGACATTTGATTTGTGTTGTTTGCCCTTTGTTTGGGTCTTGGATCATGAGAGAACCTTGAGAGACTGTTTTTAGGGTTCTAAGGTTTGAATATACTGAAAAATAATGACTTAAAATGGGGTTGAGGTATCATATATATATATATATATATATATATATATATATATATATATATATATATATATATATATATATATATATATATATATATATATATATATATGTCTTAAACCACCTATGTGGGCCCCATAGAGAGCTGTTTGGCGCACTCTCGCGAAAATGTGAATATCTCTCTATTCCGAGATCGTATTGACGAACGGTTTAATGTGTTGGAAACTAGACTCATAGATCTTCAATTTGATAGGTATATCACCCCATAATTCCAAGTACATTGGGAGAAAAATATAGTAACATTTGACCCAAAGTTTAAGTAAAATTATAAACGTAAGTTGCGACAACTTTTATCGACTTTTGTTTCATAACTCGCTTGACTTCAAGACTAATGATACGGATATTATATGATTCAAATACATTAAAACAAGACCTCTTGGGACAATTAATCACCTCTAGTGTTACCCGAAAATACGGGTTACAACATCTTTGATTCGTTTAACTTCAAATACTTGTTAACCACTCTTATACACCCTTGTATCGTTTAAGACCAATAGGATTAACTTCTTATCATCTCAAAGATAATCTCTTCTTCGATTTACGTCGACTAACTTATGACGTGATCTAAGGTACGCGAATGTGGGTTGTAACACCCTCTCCCCCTTAGGAACATTCGTCCTCGAATGTAAGGGTTTATGGGTGTCTAATTCATCGTGGATTCCGACGGAGATTTCCGGCTGAGTTTCCCCTATAAAATGGACACTAGCCAAACTTGCAAGTAGTTAAACCCAACCTATGGCCTTACAAGACTATACAAAGCATTATGGATATGTACATTATCTGCATATCACCATTTTGTATTAAAAAAAAAGTATTCACAAGCTATTGCTTACCTCATAGAGCCGTTTCACCTTATAATGCGTCCTTCTTTCCCCCGG